>NC_090932.1:583017246-584267246 GCF_040938575.1 Ambystoma mexicanum
GTCTCAGGTTTGGTATAAGCATTGAGATATCACATCTCATGCTATAGGAAGGGTCTCAGGATTGGAATGGGAAGGAGTTGTATATGACATCTCATGCCGTAGGAAGGGTCTCAGGTTTGGTATAAGCATTGAGATATCACATCTCTGCTATCGGAAGGGTCTCAGGATTGGAATGGGAAGGAGTTGGATATCCCATCTCATGTTATAGGAAGAGTCTCAGGTTTGGTATTAGAAGCATTGAGATATCACATCTCATGCTATAGGAAGTGTCTCAGGATTGGAATGGGAAGGACTTGGATATCACATCTCATGCTATAGGGAGGCTCTCAAGTTTGATATTAGAAGCATTGAGATATCAGATCTCATGCTATAGGAAGGGTCTCAGGATTGGAATGGGAAGGAGTTGGATATCACATCTCATGCTATAGGAAGGGTCTCAGGTTTGGTATAAGCAGTGAGATATCACATCGCATGCTGTAGGAAGGGTCTCAGGTTTGGTATTAGAAGCATTGAGATATCACATCTCATGCTATAGGAAGGATCTCAGGTTTGGTATTAGAAGTATTGAGATATCACATCTCATGCTATAGGAAGGGTCTCAGGATTGGAATGGGAAGGAGTTGGATATCACATCTCATGCTAAAGGAAGGGTCTCAGGTTTGGTAGAAGCATTGAGATATCACATCTCATGCTATAGGAAGGGTCTCAGGATTGGAATGGGAAGGACTTAGATATCACATATCATGCTATAGGGAGGGTCTCAGTTTTGATATTAGAAGCATTGAGATATCACATCTCATGCTATCGAAAGTGTCTCACGATTGGAATGGGAAGGAGCTGGATATCACATCTCATGCTAAAGGAAGAGTCTCAGGATTGGAACGGGAAGGAGTTGATTATCACATCTCATGTTATAGGAAGGGTCTCAGGTTTGGTATAAGCATTGAGATATCACATCTCTGCTATCGGAAGTGTCTCAGGATTGGAAATGGAAGGAGTTGGATATCCCATCTCATGTTATAGGACGGGTCTCAGGTTTGTTATTAGAATCATTGAGATATCATATTGCATGCTGTAGGAAGGGTCTAAGGATTGGAATGGAAAGGACTTGGATATCACATCTCATGCTATAGATAGGCTCTCAGGTTTGGAAAGGGAAGGAGTTGGATATCACATTTCATGTTAGAGGAAGGATCTCAGGTTTGGTATTAGAGGCATTGAGATATCATATTGCATGCTGTAGGAAGGGTCTAAGGATTGGAATGGGAAGGACTTGGATATCACATCTCATGCTATAGGAAGGGTCTCAGGTTGGAATGGGAAGGAGTTGGATATCACATCTCATGTTAAAGGGAGGGTCTCAGAATTGGAAGGGGAAGGATTTGGATATCACATCTCATGTTATAGGAAGGATCTCAGGTTTGGTATTAGATGCATTGAGATATCACATCTCATGCTATCGGAAGGATCTCAGGTTTGGTATTAGAAGCATTGAGATATCACATCTCATGCTATCAGAAGGGTCTCAGGATTGGAATGGGAAGGAGATGGATATCACATATGCTAAAGGGAGGGTCTCAGGTTTGGAAGGGGAAGGATTTGGATATCACATCTCATGTTATCGGAAAGGATCTCAGGTTTGGTATTAGAAGTATTGAGATATCACATCTCATGCTATAGGAAGGGTCTCAGGATTGGAATGGGAAGGAGTTGGATATCACATCTCATGCTAAAGGAAGGGTCTCAGGTTTGGTAGAAGCATTGAGATATCACATCTCATGCTATAGGAAGTGTCTCAGGATTGGAATGGGAAGGAGCTGGATATCACATCTCATGCTAAAGGAAGGGTCTCAGGTTTGGAACGGGAAGGAGTTGGATATCCGATCTCATGTTATAGGAAGGGTCTAAGGTCTGGTATAAGCATTGAGATATCACATCTCTGCTATCGGAAGTGTCTCAGGATTGGAATGGGAAGGAGTTGGATATCCGATCTCATGCTATCGGAAGGATCTCAGGTTTGGTATTAGAAGCATTGAGATATCACATCTCATGCTATAGGAAGGGTCTCAGGATTGGAATGGGAAGGACTTAGATATCACATATCATGCGATAGGGAGGGTTTCCGTTTTGATATTAGAAGCATTGAGATATCACATCTCATGCTATCGGAAGTGTCTCAGGATTGGAATGGGAAGGAGCTGGATATCACATCTCATGCTAAAGGAAGGGTCTCAGGTTTGGAACGGGAAGGAGTTGGATATCCGATCTCATGTTATAGGAAGGGTCTAAGGTCTGGTATAAGCATTGAGATATCACATCTCTGCTATCGGAAGTGTCTCAGGATTGGAATGGGAAGGAGTTGGATATCCCATCTCATGTTATAGGAAGGGTCTCAGGTTTGGTATAAGCATTGAGATATCACATCTCATGCTATAGGAAGGGTCTCAGGATTGGAATGGGAAGGAGTTGGATATCACATCTCATGCTATAGGAAGGGTCTCAGGTTTGGTATAAGCATTGAGATATCACATCTCATGCTATAGGAAGGGTCTCAGGATTGGAATGGGAAGGAGTTGTATATGACATCTCATGCCGTAGGAAGGGTCTCAGGTTTGGTATAAGCATTGAGATATCACATCTCATGCTATACTAAGGGTCTCAGGATTGGAATGGGAAGGAGTTGGATATCACATCTCATGCTATAGGAAGGGTCTCAGGTTTGGTATAAGCATTGAGATATCACATCTCATGCTATAGGAAGGGTCTCAGGATTGGAATGGGAAGGAGTTGTATATGACATCTCATGCCGTAGGAAGGGTCTCAGGTTTGGTATAAGCATTGATATATCACATCTCTGCTATCGGAAGGGTCTCAGGATTGGAATGGGAAGGAGTTGGATATCCCATCTCATGTTATAGGAAGAGTCTCAGGTTTGGTATTAGAAGCATTGAGATATCACATCTCATGCTATAGGAAGTGTCTCAGGATTGGAATGGGAAGGACTTGGATATCACATCTCATGCTATAGGGAGGCTCTCAAGTTTGATATTAGAAGCATTGAGATATCACATCTCATGCTATAGGAAGGGTCTCAGGATTGGAATGGGAAGGAGTTAGATATCACATCTCATGCTATAGGAAGGGTCTCAGGTTTGGTATAAGCAGTGAGATATCACATCTCATGCTATAGGAAGTGTCTCAGGATTGGAATGGGAAGGAGTTGGATATCACATCTCATGTTATAGGAAGGATCTCAGGTTTGGTATAAGAATTGAGATATCACATCTCTGCTATCGGAAGGTGTTAGGAAAGATTTCGTTATTGTAGGGAAATTTCCTTCCATGTGGCAACCCCTAAACTTTTTGCTATTGTTTTTAACCTTGTTCTTGACTTTGCCAGGGAAGTACAGCCTTCTGCCGCACTTCCCTGGGCTTTCGCTCCTTTCTTACGGGGAAACTGACATGCCCTTATGACAGTCAGTACCGGGGAACGTTGTTTCCCGTAGTTTCTTTTATCGTGTCGCCGCTTTAGTGCAACACGACACAAGAGAGCACTGTAAGCTAAGTTACAGCTCTCTTGGGTCTCTAGCCTTCTACAGGCCCTAGATACTCTTTTAGGATGGTATTTGATCGGTGCAAGTCATTCAGGGACTGGAATGGTGGCAGCGATCGTTTTGTATATTTTGAGCTCCTTTTGCCGTTCTGAGCACGTTTTTGCACTGAACCCAAAATGGTGGCCTGGCTCCCCAAAATGGCCAGACCACGAGGCTCCTTTGTCCTGTCCACTGTCCGTCTTGCTCCCTTCACCTTCCCCAGGTCCAGCGACCCGGGGCCTTCCTTATTTGGGCATGTACTTTCCCGCGAAACGTGGTTGCTTTCGCGGGCTTCTACATGCCGTTTGTGTGCCTCCAGGGTGTGGGCTGGGATGTCTGGTCCCAATACACATCCTGGGTGCCAGAGAGTCTAGGGTGGTGTGAATGCCTGGGACCACCGTGGTCCGTGATTGGTCCACGTATGGTATGTGTTTTGATGAGCGGATCTCCCATTGGTTCCCCTCCATTTTGGCGCGAAGGGAACCGTGGATAAGAGGGGGCTGGAAACACCACTACCATGTCGATCTCCTGAGTTCTCACGAACGAAGGAATACAGGAGCCAAGTATCCTGCAACCAAGAGGCTGGACCGAGGAATCGCTGGTGACCCGCTGAAGGAATCCTCCTTTGCACTGCTGTCGTCCTGAGAGCCCCCGTCCTCCTTTGATCGAACCAGAAGGCCTGTATTGGTGCTTCGACCTATTGGAATAGCAGGAACAGCTATTCCCGGCATCTTCATCAACTCCTCGCAGTAAGCCTTCGGAAGCGTCTCTGGGCCATCCAGTTGACTGACCAGCTTACAAGGGAGTCCTGCTCTGTAACCGCCGCCAGGTTGTGCCGTATCTCGAGTCCTTGTCACTCTCCCACGCTTCGTACACTTGGCGTTCCCAAGTCTGAAGGGAGGAGTGTACTTTTGACTCCGATACGCACGGCCGCTCCGTTGTCCTGCTGCGGCAACAAAACTGTGCTGGTTTCGTCGATTGGGACGTCTTTTTGATCTACACGACTGGAAAGCGTTCCCTGCTCTTCTGAACCTGCCAGCTGCTGAAACTAACGTGGAGAAGCCTGGGTCTGCTTGCTTCGGGGACCGGTGAGTAGTTTAGCTAGGATCTGGTCGTCCTCCTGCAGTAACCCATTGCTTTTCCCCGCTGTGTAAAACAGCACCCTTTTCGTCCGTACTCGCGCTCTGCTTCTGCTCGCTGTGGAGGCTGCGCTTGAGTTGCGGAACCTGTTCTTCTTCTGCTGTGCACTAACACGAACTGCCTGACCTCCTCCGAAGAGCTTCTCCTTTTGCCCGTTGGCACCAGCACTTGCAGGTACTTTGAGCACAAGGCTCCACTCTTCTCAGGGCTCGGACTTCCATCTAGTTAGGTGCCTCTGAAGGCGAACTGAGTCTAAAGCATTATCGCACTGCCTGTTTTCCTTCCCTTTCAGGTGGACTACATATTTCGTGCTTTAAACGCTTGTGACTGTGTATTTGTATATATATTGTGTTGATTTGGTATGTGTTGGTTTAATATTGTTATAGAGTGATTTTCTTGCTACGGTCATTGTTTTAAAGGCCTTAAAATAAATGTGTTTATATTTTTGATATAACACCTGTTTGGAGTAGTTTGTAAGCGCTCTTGCTTTGTGTGCTCATTGCGGGCTTTCAGTCACCCTCACCCCTCTTGAGACCTAGTCTTGACCGCCGCGATCGCTACCTTGATTGGTCTGGCTCGTCCAGAGGTTACCCTGTTCCAAGTAATTAGGTTGGCCTTCTGAACTTCTGCGCCACCAGGACAGAGTTCAGAAATCCGTCTTAACAAATTGGTGTACAGCGGTGGGATACGACTGAAGGTATCCAGTGTTGCGCACGGGCTAAGGCATTTCAGGTTATTCCAACCAGTACACGTAGTGGATTGTTGTAATATAACTTTAAAAAGGCCATAGTCCTATCACACAGTATGGAAACAAATACGTTGTTAACTTTAAATGCTTCCAAATCAGAAACGCTGAAAAAGATGTGTGCGGAGAGAGGTGTTTCCTCTCAAGGCACAAAATTGGAAATGATCCAAAGAATCGTGGCGTGGCAAGAAGCACAGCTTGACGCTATTACTTCTGAGGACAGTGCGGAAGGTGGTGGGGCTGCTCTCACTGGCAGAACCGACGGTTCTGCCGCTGCACTGATCCACCGCGACCACGAGGACAGGGAGGACGAGATGTCTAATGTTTCCTCTGCCAGTGCTGATGGGGAGGCTATGCTTGAATTCAAGAAGCAAGAGCTGCGGTTTAGGCAGCAGGAGCTTGAATTCAGCATAGCCAAACTGAAAATCGAACAGGCAGAAAAACAAAAAGACAGGGATCACCAGTTGGAACTGGCCAAGCTTCAGGTTGCAAATGGGTCCACGGGTCCTGGACATGGGTCTGGGGCCTCCTCTCATCCACGGTTTCCAAAAGATCTGCTCAGTGTGTATGAAGAACGGAATGACATTATGGACTGGCTGAAGGCGTTTGAGTATGCATGCGAAGTTCAGAAAGTTGACAATGCTGACAAGATTGCGTGGTTGCTCAGTAGACTGCCCCATTCTGGCTGTAGTGCCATTATGGAGATGTCGAAGGCTGAGCGAGCTGATTTCGCAATGTTGAAGCAGACTCTCATTTTAAAGTTAGGGAAGACTCCGGCCCAATATTTAAAGCGTTTTCGAGAGTATAAGAAAAAGGAAGGTGGTACTTGGGTATCTTATGTCACTGAATCTTTGAAAAACTTAACTGGCTGGGTCGAAGGATATAAGGTTTCTACCTTCGAAGGCATGATAAATCTTGTCATGCTTGAACACATTTTTGCTTCTTCTTCCCCGGAGCTTAAGCAGCATTTGGCCGATTCGAAGGAGATAGATCCTAAGAAGCTGGCCATTGCAGCGGACTTATGGGTGTCACATCGAGTGTCCCATAAGGACAAAACTCATCCTGGTAAGCAGGAGGAAGGGAAAAAGTCCAAAGATATGGAGGGTGGGGAATCTGCTAAATCTTCTTCCCAAAAGGGCCACAAAAAGAAAAACAAGGGTAAGACACAAGAGAACTCACAGGGTAGTGGAGGTCAGCCTCCGAAACAGAACTCTGGTTACAATAAGCCTCCCTATGTAAACAGACCCAATGGATCTTGTTTTGCTTGTGGAGCAACTGACCATGTGAAGGGGGATCCCCGTTGTAAGGTTAGACCTTTGGGGGTCCACTCCGCTAATCTGGCCTTCTCCTCCTACGAGGAAGAAGAGATTACAGGAGCATCCTTCTCCTCAGACTCATTTCCCAGCGGAATAGAGGCTGAGGTAGTTTTAGTGTCCCTGGGTTCCTGGGAGCCTAAAGTCGCAGAGGCGTATGCTAGGATTCCGGATAATACCAAGCACTACTTTAAAGACAGTGTGCTGATCAATGGAGTAGATACTCCAGCTCTTAGGGATAGTGGGTGCAGTCGCACTGTAGTGGATTCTACCTTGGTAGACTCAGAGGAAGTTGCCAGAGCTACTCTGATGCCCACTAAGTTGGCTGACGGCCCCCTCCGTATGTTTCCCGTGATCCCTGTAAATCTTACTTTAAATGGTACAGCAGTCAGGATTCCAGTGAGCATTCAGAGAAACGTCCCGAGAAAGGTCTTGTTAGGCAATGATCTCAGAGCTTTAGGGCTCGTAGGAGACACTGCCGAAAGACCCTACACACGGTCTCAAGCACGGGCAGCATTGGCCAAGTCCAATACGCCGCCCCAGCCGAAGGGGAAACCCAAGGCGAAAGGAGTCTACAAGTCACGACGAGGGAAAGAGAATATTCCCCCGAGCGCGCCTACCACTGCGGTGGAGGAAGTTGGTCGATCGCCCGAGCCTGACGAGGAAGTGGCGATGCCTGAAGTATTCGACCCCAACGATCATCCTGAACTAAAAGACTTGTTAGTTGAAGGAGGTCCTGATAGGGACGAGTTCAGTAAAGGCCAACGTGAGTGCCCATCTCTGGAAGGCCTAAGGAGACAGGCCTGCTCCCAGCTTGAGGGTGAACCTCCTGGGACGCACAGGATTTATTGGGAAGGTGGACTCCTCTATAGTGAGCCCACAGAGTCTACAGAAGGAGACCATAGGAGGTTGGTGGTTCCCCTTTCTGTTAGGCCCTTCCTCCTGCAGTTGGCGCATGAAGTTCCCCTTGCTGGTCACCTTGGTATGAAGAGGACCAAGCAAAGGTTATCCATGCACTTCTACTGGCCCAAGATGGGGGTGCAAGTAGAAAGTCACTGCCGGAGTTGTGCCTCCTGCCAGTTATCTGGTAAGGTTGGCGCGACAATCCAAGCTCCGTTGGTACCGCTCCCAGTTGTGGGGGTACCATTTGAAAGGGTAGGGATCGACATCGTCGGTCCCCTTGACCCGCAAACATCCTCGGGCAATAGGTTTATCCTGGTGCTGGTCGACCATGCAACCAGGTATCCTGAGGCCATCCCATTAAAAACTGTAACTGCCAAGTCAGTTGCAAAAGCTTTACTCGGCATATTTACTAGGGTTGGCTTCCCTAAAGAAGTTGTGTCAGATCGTGGCAGCAACTTTATGTCGAAGTATATGCAGGCTATGTGGAAAGAATGGGGGGTCACCTACAAGTTCTCTTCTGCATACCACCCCCAGACCAATGGTCTGGTGGAACGTTTCAACAGAACGTTAAAGAGCATGATTGGGGCTCTGGAGGAGCCTCAGAGAAGAAAATGGGATCTTCTTTTACCATGCTTGCTGTTTGCCTACCGAGAGGTACCACAGGAGGGTGTTGGCTTCAGCCCCTTCGAACTTCTGTTCGGTCATCCCGTACGGGGACCCTTAGCCATCGTCAAAGAGGGATGGGAGATGCCCACTCCCCCTGTTACTACCAACGTAGTTGATTATGTGCTAGGGCTCAGAAAACGGATGGTACTTCTGATGGGCTTGGCTAGTGAGAAATTGAAGGCAGGGCAAGCGCTGGTGAAACATTGGTACGACCAGAAAGCTTCCCTCATCAACTTTACACCTGGTCAGCAAGTCCTGATCATGAATCCAATAAGGCCTCGCGCTTTACAGGACAAATGGTCAGGCCCTTACACAGTGGTGGAGCCCCTGGGTGAGGTGAACTATTTAGTGGACCTTGGAAGGCCTGGACAGGCTCCAAAAGTGTTTCACGTGAATAGGCTGAAGGCTTTCGTCCCAAGAGTCGAAATCGCAGCACTGCTACTGGCTTCAGACGTCGAGGAAGAGGAGTCTGAACCTCTCCCCGACCTGTTCCAAGGTGGTCCTTCAGATTGCTCCTTTGAGGGTGTCCGTGTGGCCCCTCACCTGACTTCTGATCAGCAGGCTGAGGTGAAAAGTTTGCTTCGGCAGTTTTCCCCCCTGTTTTCACAGTCGCCTGGTTTGACACCTTGGTGCAAACATAACATAGACACAGGAGACAGTGTACCTACCAAAAGTAGGGGATACAGAATGTCGGATAAAGTACGGTCTTATATTAAGACCGAGGTCAACAAGATGTTAGACCTTGGGGTGATTGAACCCTCTAGTAGTCCTTGGTCCAGCCCTGTGGTTTTGGTTCCAAAGGCAGGCACTTCTGAATTGAGGTTCTGCGTGGATTACAGGGCTCTGAATGCTGTCACCAAGACAGATGCACACCCCTTGCCTCGAACAGATGAGCTGGTGGATACTTTGGGTGCCTCCAAGTACCTCAGCACGTTTGACCTTACTGCTGGCTATTGGCAAATAGCTTTAGCAGAACATGCTAAGGAGAAGACAGCATTTTCTACTCCAGACGGCCTTTACCAATTCCGGGTAATGCCGTTCGGGTTGAAGAATGCACCTGCCACTTTCCAGAGGCTTGTGAATCATGTGTTGAATGGGTTGGACGAATTCTGACTCACATATCTGGACGATATCGCAGTTTTCAGTGCCACCTGGGAAGACCATGTGAAACACCTCGGGATTGTGCTCCAGGCTCTTCAGAAAGCCCACTTGACCATAAAGGCTAGTAAATGCCAGATTGGACAAGGCTCAGTGGTTTACCTTGGACATGAAGTAGGTGGAGGGAGGATACAGCCTCTTCCCAGTAAAGTACAAGCAGTACAAGACTGGCCTACCCCCACTACGCAAACCCAAGTGAGAGCCTTCTTAGGACTAACGGGGTATTATCGCAATTTTATGGCAGACTATGGCACCATAGCTGCTCCTCTGACTGCCCTCACAACTCCGAAGAAACCCAAGAAGGTAACTTGGACCGACGAGTGTGAGAAGGCCTTCAATGGCTTGAAAGACTCCTTGTGCCAGGCCCCTGTGCTCAGGGCCCCTGATTATCAAAGAACTTTTATCGTGCAGACGGACGCCTCTGACACTGGGATAGGAGCTGTACTATCACAAGTAGATGAGAAGGGTAAGGAACACCCTATCGGTTTTATTAGTCGCCAGCTTAAGGACAGAGAGCTCAGATGGTCCACGGTAGAGAAAGAATGTTTCTCTGTTGTGTGGGCCCTAAGGAAGCTGAGGCCCTTCCTCTATGGGACCCACTTCACTGTGCAAACTGACCATAAGCCGTTAAAGTGGCTAATGAACATGAAGGGGGAGAATCCAAAGTTGCTTAGGTGGTCCATAAGTCTACAAGGCTTCGACTTCACTATTGAGCATAGGCCAGGTGTCCAACATAGCAATGCTGATGGGTTGTCCAGAATGTTTAACCGACCTGAACATGAGACTCATCCAGGGGTGGATTAGTTCCCCCTGTCCATAGTCTGGGAGGGGCGAGTGTTAGGAAAGATTTCGTTATTGTAGGGAAATTTCCTTCCATGTGGCAACCCCTAAACTTTTTGCTATTGTTTTTAACCTTGTTCTTGACTTTGCCAGGGAAGTACAGCCTTCTGCCGCACTTCCCTGGGCTTTCGCTCCTTTCTTACGGGGAAACTGACATGCCCTTATGACAGTCAGTACCGGGGAACGTTGTTTCCCGTAGTTTCTTTTATCGTGTCGCCGCTTTAGTGCAACACGACACAAGAGAGCACTGTAAGCTAAGTTACAGCTCTCTTGGGTCTCTAGCCTTCTACAGGCCCTAGATACTCTTTTAGGATGGTATTTGATCGGTGCAAGTCATTCAGGGACTGGAATGGTGGCAGCGATCGTTTTGTATATTTTGAGCTCCTTTTGCCGTTCTGAGCACGTTTTTGCACTGAACCCAAAATGGTGGCCTGGCTCCCCAAAATGGCCAGACCACGAGGCTCCTTTGTCCTGTCCACTGTCCGTCTTGCTCCCTTCACCTTCCCCAGGTCCAGCGACCCGGGGCCTTCCTTATTTGGGCATGTACTTTCCCGCGAAACGTGGTTGCTTTCGCGGGCTTCTACATGCCGTTTGTGTGCCTCCAGGGTGTGGGCTGGGATGTCTGGTCGCAAAACACATCCTGGGTGCTAGAGAGTCTAGGGTGGTGTGAATGCCTGGGACCACCGTGGTCCGTGATTGGTCCACGTATGGTATGTGTTTTGATGAGCGGATCTCCCATTGGTTCCCCTCCGTTTTGGCGCGAAGGGAACCGTGGATAAGAGGGGGCTGGAAACACCACTACCATGTCGATCTCCTGAGTTCTCACGAACGAAGGAATACAGGAGCCAAGTATCCTGCAACCAAGAGGCTGGACCGAGGAATCGCTGGTGACCCGCTGAAGGAATCCTCCTTTGCACTGCTGTCGTCCTGAGAGCCCCCGTCCTCCTTTGATCGAACCAGAAGGCCTGTATTGGTGCTTCGACCTATTGGAATAGCAGGAACAGCTATTCCCGGCATCTTCATCAACTCCTCGCAGTAAGCCTTCGGAAGCGTCTCTGGGCCATCCAGTTGACTGACCAGCTTACAAGGGAGTCCTGCTCTGTAACCGCCGCCAGGTTGTGCCGTATCTCGAGTCCTTGTCACTCTCCCACGCTTCGTACACTTGGCGTTCCCAAGTCTGAAGGGAGGAGTGTACTTTTGACTCCGATACGCATGGCCGCTCCGTTGTCCTGCTGCGGCAACAAAACTGTGCTGGTTTCGTCGATTGGGACGTCTTTTTGATCTACACGACTGGAAAGCGTTCCCTGCTCTTCTGAACCTGCCAGCTGCTGAAACTAACGTGGAGAAGCCTGGGTCTGCTTGCTTCGGGGACCGGTGAGTAGTTTAGCTAGGATCTGGTCGCCCTCCTGCAGTAACCCATTGCTTTTCCCCGCTGTGTAAAACAGCACCCTTTTCGTCCGTACTCGCGCTCTGCTTCTGCTCGCTGTGGAGGCTGCGCTTGAGTTGCGGAACCTGTTCTTCTTCTGCTGTGCACTAACACGAACTGCCTGACCTCCTCCGAAGAGCTTCTCCTTTTGCCCGTTGGCACCAGCACTTGCAGGTACTTTGAGCACAAGGCTCCACTCTTCTCAGGGCTCGGACTTCCATCTAGTTAGGTGCCTCTGAAGGCGAACTGAGTCTAAAGCATTATCGCACTGCCTGTTTTCCTTCCCTTTCAGGTGGACTACATATTTCGTGCTTTAAACGCTTGCGACTGTGTATTTGTATATATATTGTGTTGATTTGGTATGTGTTGGTTTAATATTGTTATAGAGTGATTTTCTTGCTACGGTCATTGTTTTAAAGGCCTTAAAATAAATGTGTTTATATTTTTGATATAACACCTGTTTGGAGTAGTTTGTAAGCGCTCTTGCTTTGTGTGCTCATTGCGGGCTTTCAGTCACCCTCACCCCTCTTGAGACCTAGTCTTGACCGCCGCGATCGCTACCTTGATTGGTCTGGCTCGTCCAGAGGTTACCCTGTTCCAAGTAATTAGGTTGGCCTTCTGAACTTCTGCGCCACCAGGACAGAGTTCAGAAATCCGTCTTAACAGAAGGGTCTCAGGATTGGAATGGGAAGGAGTTGGATATTCCAATCTCATGTTATAGGAAGGGTCTCAGGTTTGGTATTAGAAGCATTGAGATATCACATCTCATGCTATCGGAAGGATCTCAGGTTTGGTATTAGAAGCATTGAGATATCACATCTCATGCTATCAGAAGGGTCTCAGGATTGGAATGGGAAGGAGATGGATATCACATCTCATGCTAAAGGGAGGGTCTCAGGTTTGGAAGGGGAAGGATTTGGATATCACATCTCATGTTATCGGAAGGATCTCAGGTTTGGTATTAGAAGTATTGAGATATCACATCTCATGCTATAGGAAGGGTCTCAGGATTGGAATGGGAAGGAGTTGGATATCACATCTCATGCTAAAGGAAGGGTCTCAGGTTTGGTAGAAGCATTGAGATATCACATCTCATGCTATAGGAAGGGTCTCAGGATTGGAATGGGAAGGACTTAGATATCACATATCATGCTATAGGGAGGGTTTCCGTTTTGATATTAGAAGCATTGAGATATCACATCTCATGCTATCGGAAGTGTCTCAGGATTGGAATGGGAAGGAGCTGGATATCACATCTCATGCTAAAGGAAGGGTCTCAGGTTTGGAACTGGAAGGAGTTGGATATCCGATCTCATGTTATAGGAAGGGTCTAAGGTCTGGTATAAGCATTGAGATATCACATCTCTGCTATCGGAAGTGTCTCAGGATTGGAATGGGAAGGAATTGGATATCCCATCTCATGTTATAGGAAGGGTCTCAGGTTTGGTATAAGCATTGAGATATCACATCTCATGCTATAGGAAGGGTCTCAGGATTGGAATGGGAAGGAGTTGGATATCACATCTCATGCTATAGGAAGGGTCTCAGGTTTGGTATAAGCATTGAGATATCACATCTCATGCTATAGGAAGGGTCTCAGGATTGGAATGGGAAGGAGTTGTATATGACATCTCATGCCGTAGGAAGGGTCTCAGGTTTGGTATAAGCATTGAGATATCACATCTCATGCTATAGGAAGGGTCTCAGGATTGGAATGGGAAGGAGTTGGATATCACATCTCATGCTATAGGAAGGGTCTCAGGTTTGGTATAAGCATTGAGATATCACATCTCATGCTATAGGAAGGGTCTCAGGATTGGAATGGGAAGGAGTTGTATATGACATCTCATGCCGTAGGAAGGGTCTCAGGTTTGGTATAAGCATTGAGATATCACATCTCTGCTATCGGAAGGGTCTCAGGATTGGAATGGGAAGGAGTTGGATATCCCATCTCATGTTATAGGAAGAGTCTCAGGTTTGGTATTAGAAGCATTGAGATATCACATCTCATGCTATAGGAAGGGTCTCAGGATTGGAATGGGAAGGAGTTAGATATCACATCTCATGCTATAGGAAGGGTCTCAGGTTTGGTATAAGCAGTGAGATATCACATCTCATGCTATAGGAAGTGTCTCAGGATTGGAATGGGAAGGAGTTGGATATCACATCTCATGTTATAGGAAGGATCTCAGGTTTGGTATAAGAATTGAGATATCACATCTCTGCTATCGGAAGGGTCTCAGGATTGGAATGGGAAGGAGTTGGATATTCCAATCTCATGTTAAAGGAAGGGTCTCAGGTTTGGTTTTAGAAGCATTGAGATATCACATCTCATGCTATCGTAAGGATCTCAGGTTTGGTATTAGAAGCATTGAGATATCACATCTCATGCTATCAGAAGGGTCTCAGGATTGGAATGGGAAGGAGATGGATATCACATCTCATGCTAAAGGGAGGGTCTCAGGTTTGGAAGGGGAAGGATTTGGATATCACATCTCATGTTATCGGAAGGATCTCAGGTTTGGTATTAGAAGTATTGAGATATCACATCTCATGCTATAGGAAGGGTCTCAGGATTGGAATGGGAAGGAGTTGGATATCACATCTCATGCTAAAGGAAGGGTCTCAGGTTTGGTAGAAGCATTGAGATATCACATCTCATGCTATAGGAAGGGTCTCAGGATTGGAATGGGAAGGACTTAGATATCACATATCATGCTATAGGGAGGGTTTCCGTTTTGATATTAGAAGCATTGAGATATCACATCTCATGCTATCGGAAGTGTCTCAGGATTGGAATGGGAAGGAGCTGGATATCACATCTCATGCTAAAGGAAGGGTCTCAGGTTTGGAACGGGAAGGAGTTGGATATCCGATCTCATGTTATAGGAAGGGTCTAAGGTCTGGTATAAGCATTGAGATATCACATCTCTGCTATCGGAAGTGTCTCAGGATTGGAATGGGAAGGAGTTGGATATCCCATCTCATGTTATAGGAAGGGTCTCAGGTTTGGTATAAGCATTGAGATATCACATCTCATGCTATAGGAAGGGTCTCAGGATTGGAATGGGAAGGAGTTGGATATCACATCTCATGCTATAGGAAGGGTCTCAGGTTTGGTATAAGCATTGAGATATCACATCTCATGCTATAGGAAGGGTCTCAGGATTGGAATGGGAAGGAGTTGTATATGACATCTCATGCCGTAGGAAGGGTCTCAGGTTTGGTATAAGCATTGAGATATCACATCTCATGGTATAGGAAGGGTCTCAGGATTGGAATGGGAAGGAGTTGGATATCACATCTCATGCTATAGGAAGGGTCTCAGGTTTGGTATAAGCATTGAGATATCACATCTCATGCTATAGGAAGGGTCTCAGGATTGGAATGGGAAGGAGTTGGATATCACATCTCATGTTATAGGAAGGATCTCAGGTTTGGTATAAGAATTGAGATATCACATCTCTGCTATCGGAAGGGTCTCAGGATTGGAATGGGAAGGAGTTGGATATTCCAATCTCATGTTATAGGAAGGGTCTCAGGTTTGGTATTAGAAGCATTGAGATATCACATCTCATGCTATAGGAAGGGTCTCAGTATTGGAATGGGAAGGACTTGGATATCACATCTCATGCTATAGGGAGGGTCTCAAGTTTGATATTAGAAGCATTGAGATATTACATCTCATGATATCGGAAGGGTCTCAGGATTGGAATGGGAAGGAGTTGGATATCACATCTCATGATAAAGGAAGGGTCTAAGGTTTGGAAGGGGAAGGATTTGGATATCACATCTCATGTTATAGGACGGGTCTCAGGTTTGGTATTAGAAGCATTGAGATATCAAGTCTCATGGTATAGAAAGGGGATCAGAATTGGAATGGGAAGGAGTTGGATGTCACAACTCAAGCTATAGGAAGGGTCTCAGGATTGGAATGGGAAGGACTTGGATATCACATCTCATGCTATAGGGAGGGTCTCAAGTTTGATATTAGAAGCATTGAGATATCACATCTCATGATATCGGAAGGGTCTCAGGATTGGAATGGGAAGGAGTTGGATATCACATCTCATGATAAAGGAAGGGTCTAAGGTTTGGAAGGGGAAGGATTTGGATATCACATCTCATGTTATAGGACGGGTCTCAGGTTTGGTATTAGAAGCATTGAGATATCAAATCTCATGGTATAGGAAGGGGCGCAGAATTGGAATGGGAAGGAGTTGGATATCAAGTCTCATGGTATAGGAAGGGGCTCAGAATTGGAATGGGAAGGAGTTGGATATCACATCTCATGCTAAAGGGAGGGTCTCAGGTTTGGAAGGGGAAGGATTTGGATATCACATCTCATGATATAGGAAGGATCTCAGGTTTGGTATTAGAAGCATTGAGATATCACATCTCATGCTATCGGAAGTATCTCAGGTTTGGTATTAGAGGCATTGAGATATCACATCTCATGCTATCTATCATAAGGGTCTCAGGATTGGAATGGGAAGGAGTTGGATATCACATCTCATGCTAAAGGGAGGGTCTCAGGTTTGGAAGGGGAAGGATTTGGATATCACATCACATGTTATAAGAAGGATCTCAGGTTTGGTATTAGAAGCATTGAGATATCACATCTCATGCTATCGGAAGGGTCTCAGGATTGGAATGGGAAGGAGTCGGATATCACATCTCATGCTATAGGAAGGCCCTCAGGTTTGGAAGGGGAAAGAGTTGGATATCACATTTCATGTTAGAGGTAGGATCTCAGGTTTGGTATTAGAGGCATTGAGATATCACATCTCATGCTATCGGAAGGGTCTCAGGATTGGAATGGGAAGGAGTTGGATAACACATCTCATGCTAAAGGGAGGGTCTCAGGTTTGGAAGGGGAAGGATTTGGATATCACATCTCATGTTACAGGAAGGATCTCAGGTTTGGTATTAGAAGCATTGAGATATCACATCTCATGCTATCGGAAGTGTCTCAGGATTGGAATGGGAAGGAGCTGGATATCACATCTCATGCTAAAGGAAGGGTCTCAGGTTTGGAACTGGAAGGAGTTGGATATCCGATCTCATGTTATAGGAAGGGTCTAAGGTCTGGTATAAGCATTGAGATATCACATCTCTGCTATCGGAAGTGTCTCAGGATTGGAATGGGAAGGAATTGGATATCCCATCTCATGTTATAGGAAGGGTCTCAGGTTTGGTATAAGCATTGAGATATCACATCTCATGCTATAGGAAGGGTCTCAGGATTGGAATGGGAAGGAGTTGGATATCACATCTCATGCTATAGGAAGGGTCTCAGGTTTGGTATAAGCATTGAGATATCACATCTCATGCTATAGGAAGGGTCTCAGGATTGGAATGGGAAGGAGTTGTATATGACATCTCATGCCGTAGGAAGGGTCTCAGGTTTGGTATAAGCATTGAGATATCACATCTCATGCTATAGGAAGGGTCTCAGGATTGGAATGGGAAGGAGTTGGATATCACATCTCATGCTATAGGAAGGGTCTCAGGTTTGGTATAAGCATTGAGATATCACATCTCATGCTATAGGAAGGGTCTCAGGATTGGAATGGGAAGGAGTTGTATATGACATCTCATGCCGTAGGAAGGGTCTCAGGTTTGGTATAAGCATTGAGATATCACATCTCTGCTATCGGAAGGGTCTCAGGATTGGAATGGGAAGGAGTTGGATATCCCATCTCATGTTATAGGAAGAGTCTCAGGTTTGGTATTAGAAGCATTGAGATATCACATCTCATGCTATAGGAAGGGTCTCAGGATTGGAATGGGAAGGAGTTAGATATCACATCTCATGCTATAGGAAGGGTCTCAGGTTTGGTATAAGCAGTGAGATATCACATCTCATGCTATAGGAAGTGTCTCAGGATTGGAATGGGAAGGAGTTGGATATCACATCTCATGTTATAGGAAGGATCTCAGGTTTGGTATAAGAATTGAGATATCACATCTCTGCTATCGGAAGGGTCTCAGGATTGGAATGGGAAGGAGTTGGATATTCCAATCTCATGTTAAAGGAAGGGTCTCAGGTTTGGTTTTAGAAGCATTGAGATATCACATCTCATGCTATCGTAAGGATCTCAGGTTTGGTATTAGAAGCATTGAAATATCACATCTCATGCTATCAGAAGGGTCTCAGGATTGGAATGGGAAGGAGATGGATATCACATCTCATGCTAAAGGGAGGGTCTCAGGTTTGGAAGGGGAAGGATTTGGATATCACATCTCATGTTATCGGAAGGATCTCAGGTTTGGTATTAGAAGTATTGAGATATCACATCTCATGCTATAGGAAGGGTCTCAGGATTGGAATGGGAACGAGTTGGATATCACATCTCATGCTAAAGGAAGGGTCTCAGGTTTGGTAGAAGCATTGAGATATCACATCTCATGCTATAGGAAGGGTCTCAGGATTGGAATGGGAAGGACTTAGATATCACATATCATGCTATAGGGAGGGTTTCCGTTTTGATATTAGAAGCATTGAGATATCACATCTCATGCTATCGGAAGTGTCTCAGGATTGGAATGGGAAGGAGCTGGATATCACATCTCATGCTAAAGGAAGGGTCTCAGGTTTGGAACGGGAAGGAGTTGGATATCCGATCTCATGTTATAGGAAGGGTCTAAGGTCTGGTATAAGCATTGAGATATCACATCTCTGCTATCGGAAGTGTCTCAGGATTGGAATGGGAAGGAGTTGGATATCCCATCTCATGTTATAGGAAGGGTCTCAGGTTTGGTATAAGCATTGAGATATCACATCTCATGCTATAGGAAGGGTCTCAGGATTGGAATGGGAAGGAGTTGGATATCACATCTCATGCTATAGGAAGGGTCTCAGGTTTGGTATAAGCATTGAGATATCACATCTCATGCTATAGGAAGGGTCTCAGGATTGGAATGGGAAGGAGTTGTATATGACATCTCATGCCGTAGGAAGGGTCTCAGGTTTGGTATAAGCATTGAGATATCACATCTCATGGTATAGGAAGGGTCTCAGGATTGGAATGGGAAGGAGTTGGATATCACATCTCATGCCATAGGAAGGGTCTCAGGTTTGGTATAAGCATTGAGATATCACATCTCATGCTATAGGAAGGGTCTCAGGATTGGAATGGGAAGGATTTGTATATGACATCTCATGCCGTAGGAAGGGTCTCAGGTTTGGTATAAGCATTGAGATATCACATCTCTGCTATCGGAAGGGTCTCAGGATTGGAATGGGAAGGAGTTGGATATCCCATCTCATGTTATAGGAAGAGTCTCAGGTTTGGTATTAGAAGCATTGAGATATCACATCTCATGCTATAGGAAGTGTCTCAGGATTGGAATGGGAAGGACTTGGATATCACATCTCATGCTATAGGGAGGCTCTCAAGTTTGATATTAGAAGCATTGAGATATCACATCTCATGCTATAGGAAGGGTCTCAGGATTGGAATGGGAAGGAGTTGGATATCACATCTCATGCTATTGGAAGGGTCTCAGGTTTGGTATAAGCAGTGGGATATCACATCTCATGCTATAGGAAGTGTCTCAGGATTGGAATGGGAAGGAGTTGGATATCACATCTCATGTTATAGGAAGGATCTCAGGTTTGGTATAAGAATTGAGATATCACATCTCTGCTATCGGAAGGATCTCAGGATTGGAATGGGAAGGAGTTGGATATTCCAATCTCATGTTATAGGAAGGGTCTCAGGTTTGGTATTAGAAGCATTGAGATATCACATCTCATGCTATAGGAAGGGTCTCAGTATTGGAATGGGAAGGACTTGGATATCACATCTCATGCTATAGGGAGGGTCTCAAGTTTGATATTAGAAGCATTGAGATATTACATCTCATGATATCGGAAGGGTCTCAGGATTGGAATGGGAAGGAGTTGGATATCACATCTCATGATAAAGGAAGGGTCTAAGGTTTGGAAGGGGAAGGATTTGGATATCACATCTCATGTTATAGGACGGGTCTCAGGTTTGGTATTAGAAGCATTGAGATATCAAGTCTCATGGTATAGAAAGGGGATCAGAATTGGAATGGGAAGGAGTTGGATGTCACAACTCAAGCTATAGGAAGGGTCTCAGGATTGGAATGGGAAGGACTTGGATATCACATCTCATGCTATAGGGAGGGTCTCAAGTTTGATATTAGAAGCATTGAGATATCACATCTCATGATATCGGAAGGGTCTCAGGATTGGAATGGGAAGGAGTTGGATATCACATCTCATGATAAAGGAAGGGTCTAAGGTTTGGAAGGGGAAGGATTTGGATATCACATCTCATGTTATAGGACGGGTCTCAGGTTTGGTATTAGAAGCATTGAGATATCAAGTCTCATGGTATAGGAAGGGGCGCAGAATTGGAATGGGAAGGAGTTGGATATCAAGTCTCATGGTATAGGAAGGGGCTCAGAATTGGAATGGGAAGGAGTTGGATATCACATCTCATGCTAAAGGGAGGGTCTCAGGTTTGGAAGGGGAAGGATTTGGATATCACATCTCATGATATAGGAAGGATCTCAGGTTTGGTATTAGAAGCATTGAGATATCACATCTCATGCTATCAGAAGTATCTCAGGTTTGGTATTAGAGGCATTGAGATATCACATCTCATGCTATCTATCATAAGGGTCTCAGGATTGGAATGGGAAGGAGTTGGATATCACATCTCATGCTAAAGGGAGGGTCTCAGGTTTGGAAGGGGAAGGATTTGGATATCACATCACATGTTATAAGAAGGATCTCAGGTTTGGTATTAGAAGCATTGAGATATCACATCTCATGCTATCGGAAGGGTCTCAGGATTGGAATGGGAAGGAGTCGGATATCACATCTCATGCTATAGGAAGGCCCTCAGGTTTGGAAGGGGAAAGAGTTGGATATCACATTTCATGTTAGAGGTAGGATCTCAGGTTTGGTATTAGAGGCATTGAGATATCACATCTCATGCTATCGGAAGGGTCTCAGGATTGGAATGGGAAGGAGTTGGATAACACATCTCATGCTAAAGGAAGGGTCTCAGGTTTGGAAGGGGAAGGATTTGGATATCACATCTCATGTTACAGGAAGGATCTCAGGTTTGGTATTAGAAGCATTGAGATATCACATCTCATGCTATCGGAAGTATCTCAGGTTTGCTATTAGAGGCATTGAGATATCACATCTCATGCTATCTATCATAAGGGTCTCAGGATTGGAATGGGAAGGAGTTGGATATCACATCTCATGCTAAAGGGAGGGTCTCAGGTTTGGAAGGGGAAGGATTTGGATATCACATCACATGTTATAAGAAGGATCTCAGGTTTGGTATTAGAAGCATTGGGATATCACATCTCATGCTATCGGAAGGGTCTCAGGATTGGAATGGGAAGGAGTCGGATATCACATCTCATGCTATAGGAAGGCTCTCAGGTTTGGAAGGGGAAAGAGTTGGATATCACATTTCATGTTAGAGGTAGGATCTCAGGTTTGGTATTAGAGGCATTGAGATATCACATCTCATGCTATCAGAAGGGTCTCAGGATTAGAATGGGAAGGAGTTGGATATCACATCTCATGCTAAAGGGAGGGTCTCAGGTTTGGAAGGGGAAGGATTTGGATATCACGTCTCATGTTATAGGAAGGATCTCAGGTTTGGTATTAGAAGCATTGAGATATCACATCTCATGCTATCGGAAGGATCTCAGGTTTGGTATTAGAGGCATTGAGATATCACATCTCATGCTAAAGGGAGGGTCTCAGGTTTGTAAGGGGAAGGATTTGGATATCACATAACATGTTATAAGAAGGATCTCAGGTTTGGTATTAGAAGCATTGGGATATCACATCTCATGCTATCGGAAGGGTCTCAGGATTGGAATGGGAAGGAGTCGGATATCACATCTCATGCTATAGGAAGGCTCTCAGGTTTGGAAGGGGAAAGAGTTGGATATCACATTTCATGTTAGAGGTAGGATCTCAGGTTTGGTATTAGAGGCATTGAGATATCACATCTCATGCTATCGGAAGGGTCTCAGGATTGGAATGCGAAGGAGCTGGATATCACATCTCATGCTAAAGGAAGGGTCTCAGGTTTGGAACGAAAAGGAGTTGGATATCCGATCTCATGTTATAGGAAGGGTCTCAGGTTTGGTATAAGCATTGAGATATCACATCTCTGCTATCGGAAGTGTCTCAGGATTGGAATGGGAAGGAATTGGATATCCCATCTCATGTTATAGGACGGGTCTCAGGATTGTTATTAGAATCATTGAGATATCATATTGCATGCTGTAGGAAGGGTCTAAGGATTGGAATGGGAAGGACTTGGATATCACATCTCATGCTATAGGAAGGGTCTCAGGTTTGGTATAAGCATTGAGATATCAAATCTCATGCTATAGGAAGGGTCTCAGGATTGGAATGGAAGGAGTTGGATATCACATCTCATGTTATAGGAAGGATCTTAGGTTTGGTATTAGAAGCATTGAGACATCACATCTCATGCTATAGGAGGGGTCTCAGGATTGGAATGGGAAGGAGTTGGATATCACATCTCATACTATAGGAAGGGTCTCAGGTTTGGTATAAGCATTGAGATATCACATCTCATGCTATAGGAAGGGTCTCAGGATTGGAATGGGAAGGAGTTGTATATGACATCTCATGCCGTAGGAAGGGTCTCAGGTTTGGTATAAGCATTGAGATATCACATCTCTGCTATCGGAAGGGTCTCAGGATTGGAATGGGAAGGAGTTGGATATCCAATCTCATGTTATAGGAAGAGTCTCAGGTTTGGTATTAGAAGCATTGAGATATCACATCTCATGCTATAGGAAGTGTCTCAGGATTGGAATGGGAAGGACTTGGATATCACATCTCATGCTATAGGGAGGGTCTCAAGTTTGATATTAGAAGCATTGAGATATCACATCTCTGCTATCGGAAGGGTCTCAGGATTGGAATGGGAAGGAGTTGGATATCCCATCTCATGTTATAGGAAGAGTCTCAGGTTTGGTATTAGAGGCATTGAGATATCACATCTCATGCTGTAGGAAGTGTCTCAGGATTGGAATGGGAAGGACTTGGATATCACATCTCATGCTATAGGGAGGCTCTCAAGTTTGATATTAGAAGCATTGAGATATCACATCTCATGCTATAGGAAGGGTCTCAGGATTGGAATGGGAAGGAGTTGGATATCACATCTCATGCTATAGGAAGGGTCTCAGGTTTGGTATAAGCAGTGAGATATCACATCTCATGCTATAGGCAGTGTCTCAGTATTGGAATGGGAAGGAGTTGGATATCACATCTCATGTTATAGGAAGGATCTCAGGTTTGGTATAAACATTGAGATATCACATCTCTGCTATCGGAAGGGTCTCAGGATTGGAATGTAAGGAGTTGGATATTCCCATCTCATGTTATAGGAAGGGTCTCAGGTTTGGTATTAGAAGCATTGAGATATCACATCTCATGCTATAGGAAGGGTCTCAGGATTGGAATGGGAAGGACTTGGATATCACATCTCATGCTATAGGGAGGGTCTCAAGTTTGATATTAGAAGCATTGAGATATCACATCTCATGATATCGGAAGGGTCTCAGGATTGGAATGGGAAGGAGTTGGATATCACATCTCATGATAAAGGAAGGGTCTAAGGTTTGGAAGGGGAAGGATTTGGATATCACATCTCATGTTATAGGACGGGTCTCAGGTTTGGTATTAGAAGCATTGAGATAGCAAGTCTCATGGTATAGGAAGGGTCTCAGAATTGGAATGGGAAGGAGTTTGATATCACATCTCATGCCATAGTATGGGTCTCAGGTTTGGTAGAAGCATTGGGATATCACATCTCATGCTATCGGAATGGTATCAGGATTGGATTTGGAAGGAGTTGGATATCCCATCTCATGCTATAGGAAGGGTCTCAGGTTGGAATGGGAAGGAGTTGGATATCACATCTCATGTTATAGGAAGGGTCTCAGGATTGGAATGGGAAGGACTTGGATATCACATCTCATGCTATAGGAAGGCTCTCAGGTTTGGAAGGGGAGAGAGTTGGATATCACATTTCATGTTAGAGGTAGGATCTCAGGTTTGGTATTAGAGGCATTGAGATATCACATCTCATGCTATCAGAAGGGTCTCAGGATTGGAATGGGAAGGACTTAGATATCACATATCATGCTATAGGGAGGGTCTCAGTTTTGATATTAGAAGCATTGAGATATCACATCTCATGCTATCGGAAGTGTCTCAGGATTGGAATGGGAAGGAGCTGGATATCACATCTCATGCTAAAGGAAGAGTCTCAGGTTTGGAACGGGAAGGAGTTGGATATCACATCTCATGTTATAGGAAGGGTCTCAGGTTTGGTATAAGCATTGAGATATCACATCTCTGCTATCGGAAGTGTCTCAGGATTGGAATGGGAAGGAGTTGGATATCCCATCTCATGTTATAGGACGGGTCTCAGGTTTGTTATTAGAATCATTGAGATATCATATTGCATGCTGTAGGAAGGGTCTAAGGATTGGAATGGGAAGGACTTGGATATCACATCTCATGCTATAGATAGGCTCTCAGGTTTGGAAAGGGAAGGAGTTGGATATCACATTTCATGTTAGAGGAAGGATCTCAGGTTTGGTATTAGAGGCATTGAGATATCACATCTCATGCTATAGGAAGGGTCTCAGGTTGGAATGGGAAGGAGTTGGATATCACATCTCATGTTAAAGGGAGGGTCTCAGAATTGGAAGGGGAAGGATTTGGATATCACATCTCATGTTATAGGAAGGATCTCAGGTTTGGTATTAGAAGCATTGAGATATCACATCTCATGCTATCGGAAGGATCTCAGGTTTGGTATTAGAAGCATTGAGATATCACATCTCATGCTATCAGAAGGGTCTCAGGATTGGAATGGGAAGGAGTTGGATATCACATCTCATGCTAAAATGGAGGGTCTCAGGTTTGGAAGGGGAAGGATTTGGATATCACATCTCATGTTATCGGAAGGATCTCAGGTTTGGTATTAGAAGTATTGAGATATCACATCTCATGCTATAGGAAGGGTCTCAGGATTAGAATGGGAAGGAGTTGGATATCACATCTCATGCTAAAGGAAGGGTCTCAGGTTTGGTAGAAGCATTGAGATATCACATCTCATGCTATAGGAAGGGTCTCAGGATTGGAATGGGAAGGACTTAGATATCACATATCATGCTATAGGGAGGGTTTCCGTTTTGATATTAGAAGCATTGAGATATCACATCTCATGCTATCGGAAGTGTCTCAGGATTGGAATGGGAAGGAGCTGGATATCACATCTCATGCTAAAGGAAGGGTCTCAGGTTTGGAACGGGAAGGAGTTGGATATCCGATCTCATGTTATAGGAAGGGTCTAAGGTCTGGTATAAGCATTGAGATATCACATCTCTGCTATCGGAAGTGTCTCAGGATTGGAATGGGAAGGAGTTGGATATCCCATCTCATGTTATAGGAAGGGTCTCAGGTTTGGTATAAGCATTGAGATATCACATCTCATGCTATAGGAAGGGTCTCAGGATTGGAATGGGAAGTAGTTGGATATCACATCTCATGCTATAGGAAGGGTCTCAGGTTTGGTATAAGCATTGAGATATCACATCTCATGCTATAGGAAGGGTCTCAGGATTGGAATGGGAAGGAGTTGGATATCACATCTCATGCTATAGGAAGGGTCTCAGGTTTGGTATAAGCATTGAGATATCACATCTCATGCTATAGGAAGGGTCTCAGGATTGGAATGGGAAGGAGTTGTATATGACATCTCATGCCGTAGGAAGGGTCTCAGGTTTGGTATAAGCATTGAGATATCACATCTCTGCTATCGCAAGGGTCTCTGGATTTGAATGGGAAGGAGTTGGATATCCCATCTCATGTTATAGGAAGAGTCTCAGGTTTGGTATTAGAAGCATTGAGATATCACATCTCATGCTATAGGAAGTGTCTCAGGATTGGAATGGGAAGGACTTGGATATCACATCTCATGCTATAGGGAGGCTCTCAAGTTTGATATTAGAAGCATTGAGATATCACATCTCATGCTATAGGAAGGGTCTCAGGATTGGAATGGGAAGGAGTTGGATATCACATCTCATGCTATAGGAAGGGTCTCAGGTTTGGTATAAGCAGTGAGATATCACATCGCATGCTGTAGGAAGGGTCTCAGGTTTGGTATTAGAAGCATTGAGATATCACATCTCATGCTATAGGAAGGATCTCAGGTTTGGTATTAGAAGTATTGAGATATCACATCTCATGCTATAGGAAGGGTCTCAGGATTGGAATGGGAAGGACTTAGATATCACATATCATGCTATAGGGAGGGTCTCAGTTTTGATATTAGAAGCATTGAGATATCACATCTCATGCTATCGGAAGGATCTCAGGTTTGGTATTAGAGGCATTGAGATATCACATCTCATGCTAAAGGGAGGGTCTCAGGTTTGTAAGGGGAAGGATTTGGATATCACATCTTTTGTTATAGGAAGGATCACAGGTTTGGTATTAGAAGCATTGAGATATCACATCTCATGCTATCGGAAGGGTCTCAGGATTGGAATGCGAAGGAGCTGGATATCACATCTCATGCTAAAGGAAGGGTCTCAGGTTTGGAACGAAAAGGAGTTGGATATCCGATCTCATGTTATAGGAAGGGTCTCAGGTTTGGTATAAGCATTGAGATATCACATCTCTGCTATCGGAAGTGTCTCAGGATTGGAATGGGAAGGAATTGGATATCCCATCTCATGTTATAGGACGGGTCTCAGGATTGTTATTAGAATCATTGAGATATCATATTGCATGCTGTAGGAAGGGTCTAAGGATTGGAATGGGAAGGACTTGGATATCACATCTCATGCTATAGGAAGGGTCTCAGGTTTGGTATAAGCATTGAGATATCAAATCTCATGCTATAGGAAGGGTCTCAGGATTGGAATGGAAGGAGTTGGATATCACATCTCATGTTATAGGAAGGATCTCAGGTTTGGTATTAGAAGCATTGAGACATCACATCTCATGCTATAGGAGGGGTCTCAGGATTGGAATGGGAAGGAGTTGGATATCACATCTCATACTATAGGAAGGGTCTCAGGTTTGGTATAAGCATTGAGATATCACATCTCATGCTATAGGAAGGGTCTCAGGATTGGAATGGGAAGGAGTTGTATATGACATCTCATGCCGTAGGAAGGGTCTCAGGTTTGGTATAAGCATTGAGATATCACATCTCTGCTATCGGAAGGGTCTCAGGATTGGAATGGGAAGGAGTTGGATATCCCATCTCATGCTATAGGAAGAGTCTCAGGTTTGGTATTAGAAGCATTGAGATATCACATCTCATGCTATAGGAAGTGTCTCAGGATTGGAATGGGAAGGACTTGGATATCACATCTCATGCTATAGGGAGGGTCTCAAGTTTGATATTAGAAGCATTGAGATATCACATCTCATGCTATAGGAAGGGTCTCAGGATTGGAATGGGAAGGAGTTGTATATGACATCTCATGCCGTAGGAAGGGTCTCAGGTTTGGTATAAGCATTGAGATATCACATCTCTGCTATCGGAAGGGTCTCAGGATTGGAATGGGAAGGAGTTGGATATCCCATCTCATGTTATAGGAAGAGTCTCAGGTTTGGTATTAGAGGCATTGAGATATCACATCTCATGCTGTAGGAAGTGTCTCAGGATTGGAATGGGAAGGACTTGGATATCACATCTCATGCTATAGGGAGGCTCTCAAGTTTGATATTAGAAGCATTGAGATATCACATCTCATGCTATAGGAAGGGTCTCAGGAATGGGAAGGAGTTGGATATCACATCTCATGCTATAGGAAGGGTCTCAGGTTTGGTATAAGCAGTGAGATATCACATCTCATGCTATAGGCAGTGTCTCAGTATTGGAATGGGAAGGAGTTGGATATCACATCTCATGTTATAGGAAGGATCTCAGGTTTGGTATAAACATTGAGATATCACATCTCTGCTATCGGAAGGGTCTCAGGATTGGAATGTAAGGAGTTGGATATTCCCATCTCATGTTATAGGAAGGGTCTCAGGTTTGGTATTAGAAGCATTGAGATATCACATCTCATGCTATAGGAAGGGTCTCAAGATTGGAATGGGAAGGACTTGGATATCACATCTCATGCTATAGGGAGGGTCTCAAGTTTGATATTAGAAGCATTGAGATATCACATCTCATGATATCGGAAGGGTCTCAGGATTGGAATGGGAAGGAGTTGGATATCACATCTCATGATAAAGGAAGGGTCTAAGGTTTGGAAGGGGAAGGATTTGGATATCACATCTCATGTTATAGGACGGGTCTCAGGTTTGGTATTAGAAGCATTGAGATAGCAAGTCTCATGGTATAGGAAGGGTCTCAGAATTGGAATGGGAAGGAGTTTGATATCACATCTCATGCCATAGTATGGGTCTCAGGTTTGGTAGAAGCATTGGGATATCACATCTCATGCTATCGGAATGGTATCAGGATTGGATTTGGAAGGAGTTGGATATCCCATCTCATGCTATAGGAAGGGTCTCAGGTTGGAATGGGAAGGAGTTGGATATCACATCTCATGTTATAGGAAGGGTCTCAGGATTGGAATGGGAAGGACTTGGATATCACATCTCATGCTATAGGAAGGCTCTCAGGTTTGGAAGGGGAGAGAGTTGGATATCACATTTCATGTTAGAGGTAGGATCTCAGGTTTGGTATTAGAGGCATTGAGATATCACATCTCATGCTATCAGAAGGGTCTCAGGATTGGAATGGGAAGGACTTATATATCACATATCATGCTATAGGGAGGGTCTCAGTTTTGATATTAGAAGCATTGAGATATCACATCTCATGCTATCGGAAGTGTCTCAGGATTGGAATGGGAAGGAGCTGGATATCACATCTCATGCTAAAGGAAGAGTCTCAGGTTTGGAACGGGAAGGAGTTGGATATCACATCTCATGTTATAGGAAGGGTCTCAGGTTTGGTATAAGCATTGAGATATCACATCTCTGCTATCGGAAGTGTCTCAGGATTGGAATGGGAAGGAGTTGGATATCCCATCTCATGTTATAGGACGGGTCTCAGGTTTGTTATTAGAATCATTGAGATATCATATTGCATGCTGTAGGAAGGGTCTAAGGATTGGAATGGGAAGGACTTGGATATCACATCTCATGCTATAGATAGGCTCTCAGGTTTGGAAAGGGAAGGAGTTGGATATCACATTTCATGTTAGAGGAAGGATCTCAGGTTTGGTATTAGAGGCATTGAGATATCACATCTCATGCTATAGGAAGGGTCTCAGGTTGGAATGGGAAGGAGTTGGATATCACATCTCATGTTAAAGGGAGGGTCTCAGAATTGGAAGGGGAAGGATTTGGATATCACATCTCATGTTATAGGAAGGATCTCAGGTTTGGTATTAGAAGCATTGAGATATCACATCTCATGCTATAGGAAGGGTCTCAGGATTAGAATGGGAAGGAGTTGGATATCACATCTCATGCTAAAGGAAGGGTCTCAGGTTTGGTAGAAGCATTGAGATATCACATCTCATGCTATAGGAAGGGTCTCAGGATTGGAATGGGAAGGACTTAGATATCACATATCATGCTATAGGGAGGGTTTCCGTTTTGATATTAGAAGCATTGAGATATCACATCTCATGCTATCGGAAGTGTCTCAGGATTGGAATGGGAAGGAGCTGGATTTCACATCTCATGCTAAAGGAAGGGTCTCAGGTTTGGAACGGGAAGGAGTTGGATATCCGATCTCATGTTATAGGAAGGGTCTAAGGTCTGGTATAAGCATTGAGATATCACATCTCTGCTATCGGAAGTGTCTCAGGATTGGAATGGGAAGGAGTTGGATATCCCATCTCATGTTATAGGAAGGGTCTCAGGTTTGGTATAAGCATTGAGATATCACATCTCATGCTATAGGAAGGGTCTCAGGATTGGAATGGGAAGTAGTTGGATATCACATCTCATGCTATAGGAAGGGTCTCAGGTTTGGTATAAGCATTGAGATATCACATCTCATGCTATAGGAAGGGTCTCAGGATTGGAATGGGAAGGAGTTGTATATGACATCTCATGCCGTAGGAAGGGTCTCAGGTTTGGTATAAGCATTGAGATATCACATCTCATGCTATAGGAAGGGTCTCAGGATTGGAATGGGAAGGAGTTGGATATCACATCTCATGCTATAGGAAGGGTCTCAGGTTTGGTATAAGCATTGAGATATCACATCTCATGCTATAGGAAGGGTCTCAGGATTGGAATGGGAAGGAGTTGTATATGACATCTCATGCCGTAGGAAGGGTCTCAGGTTTGGTATAAGCATTGAGATATCACATCTCTGCTATCGCAAGGGTCTCTGGATTTGAATGGGAAGGAGTTGGATATCCCATCTCATGTTATAGGAAGAGTCTCAGGTTTGGTATTAGAAGCATTGAGATATCACATCTCATGCTATAGGAAGTGTCTCAGGATTGGAATGGGAAGGACTTGGATATCACATCTCATGCTATAGGGAGGCTCTCAAGTTTGATATTAGAAGCATTGAGATATCACATCTCATGCTATAGGAAGGGTCTCAGGATTGGAATGGGAAGGAGTTGGATATCACATCTCATGCTATAGGAAGGGTCTCAGGTTTGGTATAAGCAGTGAGATATCACATCGCATGCTGTAGGAAGGGTCTCAGGTTTGGTATTAGAAGCATTGAGATATCACATCTCATGCTATAGGAAGGATCTCAGGTTTGGTATTAGAAGTATTGAGATATCACATCTCATGCTATAGGAAGGGTCTCAGGATTGGAATGGGAAGGAGTTGGATATCACATATCATGCTAAAGGAAGGGTCTCAGGTTTGGTAGAAGCATTGAGATATCACATCTCATGCTATAGGAAGGGTCTCAGGATTGGAATGGGAAGGACTTAGATATCACATATCATGCTATAGGGAGGGTCTCAGTTTTGATATTAGAAGCATTGAGATATCACATCTCATGCTATCGGAAGTGTCTCAGGATTGGAATGGGAAGGAGCTGGATATCACATCTCATGCTAAAGGAAGAGTCTCAGGTTTGGAACGGGAAGGAGTTGGATATCACATCTTATGTTATAGGAAGGGTCTCAGGTTTGGTATAAGCATTGAGATATCACATCTCTGCTATCGGAAGTGTCTCAGGATTGGAAATGGAAGGAGTTGGATATCCCATCTCATGTTATAGGACGGGTCTCAGGTTTGTTATTAGAATCATTGAGATATCATATTGCATGCTGTAGGAAGGGTCTAAGGATTGGAATGGGAAGGACTTGGATATCACATCTCATGCTATAGATAGGCTCTCAGGTTTGGAAAGGGAAGGAGTTGGATATCACATTTCATGTTAGAGGAAGGATCTCAGGTTTGGTATTAGAGGCATTGAGATATCACATCTCATGCTATAGGAAGGGTCTCAGGTTGGAATGGGAAGGAGTTGGATATCACATCTCATGTTAAAGGGAGGGTCTCAGAATTGGAAGGGGAAGGATTTGGATATCACATCTCATGTTATAGGAAGGATCTCAGGTTTGGTATTAGAAGCATTGAGATATCACATCTCATGCTATCGGAAGGATCTCAGGTTTGGTATTAGAAGCATTGAGATATCACATCTCATGCTATCAGAAGGGTCTCAGGATTGGAATGGGAAGGAGATGGATATCACATCTCATGCTAAAGGGAGGGTCTCAGGTTTGGAAGGGGAAGGATTTGGATATCACATCTCATGTTATCGGAAGGATCTCAGGTTTGGTATTAGAAGTATTGAGATATCACATCTCATGCTATAGGAAGGGTCTCAGGATTGGAATGGGAAGGAGTTGGATATCACATCTCATGCTAAAGGAAGGGTCTCAGGTTTGGTAGAAGCATTGAGATATCACATCTCATGCTATAGGAAGTGTCTCAGGATTGGAATGGGAAGGAGCTGGATATCACATCTCATGCTAAAGGAAGGGTCTCAGGTTTGGAACGGGAAGGAGTTGGATATCCGATCTCATGTTATAGGAAGGGTCTAAGGTCTGGTATAAGCATTGAGATATCACATCTCTGCTATCGGAAGTGTCTCAGGATTGGAATGGGAAGGAGTTGGATATCCGATCTCATGCTATCGGAAGGATCTCAGGTTTGGTATTAGAAGCATTGAGATATCACATCTCATGCTATAGGAAGGGTCTCAGGATTGGAATGGGAAGGACTTAGATATCACATATCATGCTATAGGGAGGGTTTCCGTTTTGATATTAGAAGCATTGAGATATCACATCTCATGCTATCGGAAGTGTCTCAGGATTGGAATGGGAAGGAGCTGGATATCACATCTCATGCTAAAGGAAGGGTCTCAGGTTTGGAACGGGAAGGAGTTGGCTATCCGATCTCATGTTATAGGAAGGGTCTAAGGTCTGGTATAAGCATTGAGATATCACATCTCTGCTATGGGAAGTGTCTCAGGATTGGAATGGGAAGGAGTTGGATATCCCATCTCATGTTATAGGAAGGGTCTCAGGTTTGGTATAAGCATTGAGATATCACATCTCATGCTATAGGAAGGGTCTCAGGTTGGAATGGGAAGGAGTTGGATATCACATCTCATGTTAAAGGGAGGGTCTCAGAATTGGAAGGGGAAGGATTTGGATATCACATCTCATGTTATAGGAAGGATCTCAGGTTTGGTATTAGAAGCATTGAGATATCACATCCCATGCTATCGGAAGGATCTCAGGTTTGGTATTAGAAGCATTGAGATATCACATCTCATGCTATCAGAAGGGTCTCAGGATTGGAATGGGAAGGGGTTGGATATCACATCTCATGCTAAAGGGAGGGTCTCAGGTTTGGAAGGGGAAGGATTTGGATATCACATCTCATGTTATCGGAAGGATTTCAGGTTTGGTATTAGAAGTATTGAGATATCACATCTCATGCTATAGGAAGGGTCTCAGGATTGGAATGGGAAGGAGTTGGATATCACATCTCATGCTAAAGGAAGGGTCTCAGGTTTGGTAGAAGCATTGAGATATCACATCTCATGCTATAGGAAGGGTCTCAGGATTGGAATGGGAAGGACTTAGATATCACATATCATGCTATAGGGAGGGTTTCTGTTTTGATATTAGAAGCATTGAGATATCACATCTCATGCTAAAGGGAGGGTCTCAGGATTGGAATGTGAAGGAGCTGGATATCACATCTCATGCTAAAGGAAGGGTCTCAGGTTTGGAACGGGAAGGAGTTGAATATCCGATCTCATGTTATAGGAAGGGTCTAAGGTCTGGTATAAGCATTGAGATATCACATCTCTGCTATCGGAAGTGTCTCAGGATTGGAATGGGAAGGAGTTGGATATCCCATCTCATGTTATAGGAAGGGTCTCAGGTTTGGTATAAGCATTGAGATATCACATCTCATGCTATAGGAAGGGTCTCAGGATTGGAATGGGAAGGAGTTGGATATCACATCTCATGCTATAGGAAGGGTCTCAGGTTTGGTATAAGCATTGAGATATCACATCTCATGCTATAGGAAGGGTCTCAGGATTGGAATGGGAAGGAGTTGTATATGACATCTCATGCCGTAGGAAGGGTCTCAGGTTTGGTATAAGCATTGAGATATCACATCTCATGCTATAGGAAGGGTCTCAGGATTGGAATGGGAAGGAGTTGGATATCACATCTCATGCTATAGGAAGGGTCTCAGGTTTGGTATAAGCATTGAGATATCACATCTCATGCTATAGGAAGGGTCTCAGGATTGGAATGGGAAGGAGTTGTATATGACATCTCATGCCGTAGGAAGGGTCTCAGGTTTGGTATAAGCATTGAGATATCACATCTCTGCTATCGGAAGGGTCTCAGGATTGGAATGGGAAGGAGTTGGATATCCCATCTCATGTTATAGGAAGAGTCTCAGGTTTGGTATTAGAAGCATTGAGATATCACATCTCATGCTATAGGAAGTGTCTCAGGATTGGAATGGGAAGGACTTGGATATCACATCTCATGCTATAGGGAGGCTCTCAAGTTTGATATTAGAAGCATTGAGATATCACATCTCATGCTATAGGAAGGGTCTCAGGATTGGAATGGGAAGGAGTTGGATATCACATCTCATGCTATAGGAAGGGTCTCAGGTTTGGTATAAGCAGTGAGATATCACATCGCATGCTGTAGGAAGGGTCTCAGGTTTGGTATTAGAAGCATTGAGATATCACATCTCATGCTATAGGAAGGATCTCAGGTTTGGTATTAGAAGTATTGAGATATCACATCTCATGCTATAGGAAGGGTCTCAGGATTGGAATGGGAAGGAGTTGGATATCACATCTCATGCTAAAGGAAGGGTCTCAGGTTTGGTAGAAGCATTGAGATATCACATCTCATGCTATAGGAAGGGTCCCAGGATTGGAATGGGAAGGACTTAGATATCACATATCATGCTATAGGGAGGGTCTCAGTTTTGATATTAGAAGCATTGAGATATCACATCTCATGCTATCGGAAGTGTCTCACGATTGGAATGGGAAGGAGCTGGATATCACATCTCATGCTAAAGGAAGAGTCTCAGGTTTGGTATAAGCATTGAGATATCACATCTCTGCTATCGGAAGTGTCTCAGGATTGGAAATGGAAGGAGTTGGATATCCCATCTCATGTTATAGGACGGGTCTCAGGTTTGTTATTAGAATCATTGAGATATCATATTGCATGCTGTAGGAAGGGTCTAAGGATTGGAATGGAAAGGACTTGGATATCACATCTCATGCTATAGATAGGCTCTCAGGTTTGGAAAGGGAAGGAGTTGGATATCACATTTCATGTTAGAGGAAGGATCTCAGGTTTGGTATTAGAGGCATTAGATATCATATTGCATGCTGTAGGAAGGGTCTAAGGATTGGAATGGGAAGGACTTGGATATCACATCTCATGCTATAGGAAGGGTCTCAGGTTGGAATGGGAAGGAGTTGGATATCACATCTCATGTTAAAGGGAGGGTCTCAGAATTGGAAGGGGAAGGATTTCGATATCACATCTCATGTTATAGGAAGGATCTCAGGTTTGGTATTAGAAGCATTGAGATATCACATCTCATGCTATCGGAAGGATCTCAGGTTTGGTATTAGAAGCATTGAGATATCACATCTCATGCTATCAGAAGGGTCTCAGGATTGGAATGGGAAGGAGATGGATATCACATCTCATGCTAAAGGGAGGGTCTCAGGTTTGGAAGGGGAAGGATTTGGATATCACATCTCATGTTATCGGAAGGATCTCAGGTTTGGTATTAGAAGTATTGAGATATCACATCTCATGCTATAGGAAGGGTCTCAGGATTGGAATGGGAAGGAGTTGGATATCACATCTCATGCTAAAGGAAGGGTCTCAGGTTTGGTAGAAGCATTGAGATATCACATCTCATGCTATAGGAAGTGTCTCAGGATTGGAATGGGAAGGAGCTGGATATCACATCTCATGCTAAAGGAAGGGTCTCAGGTTTGGAACGGGAAGGAGTTGGATATCCGATCTCATGTTATAGGAAGGGTCTAAGGTCTGGTATAAGCATTGAGATATAACATCTCTGCTATCGGAAGTGTCTCAGGATTGGAATGGGAAGGACTTAGATATCACATATCATGCTATAGGGAGGGTTTCCGTTTTGATATTAGAAGCATTGAGATATCACATCTCATGCTATCGGAAGTGTCTCAGGATTGGAATGGGAAGGAGCTGGATATCACATCTCATGCTAAAGGAAGGGTCTCAGGTTTGGAACGGGAAGGAGTTGGATATCCGATCTCATGTTATAGGAAGGGTCTAAGGTCTGGTATAAGCATTGAGATATCACATCTATGCTATGGGAAGTGTCTCAGGATTGGAATGGGAAGGAGTTGGATATCACATCTCATGTTAAAGGGAGGGTCTCAGAATTGGAAGGGGAAGGATTTGGATATCACATCTCATGTTATAGGAAGGATCTCAGGTTTGGTATTAGAAGCATTGAGATATCACATCTCATGCTATCGGAAGGATCTCAGGTTTGGTATTAGAAGCATTGAGATATCACATCTCATGCTATCAGAAGGGTCTCAGGATTGGAATGGGAAGGAGTTGGATATCACATCTCATGCTAAAGGGAGGGTCTCAGGTTTGGAAGGGGAAGGATTTGGATATCACATCTCATGTTATCGGAAGGATTTCAGGTTTGGTATTAGAAGTATTGAGATATCACATCTCATGCTATAGGAAGGGTCTCAGGATTGGAATGGGAAGGAGTTGGATATCACATCTCATGCTATAGGGAGGGTCTCAAGTTTGATATTAGAAGCATTGAGATATCACATCTCTGCTATCGGAAGGGTCTCAGGATTGGAATGGGAAGGAGTTGGATATCCCATCTCATGTTATAGGAAGAGTCTCAGGTTTGGTATTAGAGGCATTGAGATATCACATCTCATGCTGTAGGAAGTGTCTCAGGATTGGAATGGGAAGGACTTGGATATCACATCTCATGCTATAGGGAGGCTCTCAAGTTTGATATTAGAAGCATTGAGATATCACATCTCATGCTATAGGAAGGGTCTCAGGATTGGAATGGGAAGGAGTTGGATATCACATCTCATGCTATAGGAAGGGTCTCAGGTTTGGTATAAGCAGTGAGATATCACATCTCATGCTATAGGCAGTGTCTCAGTATTGGAATGGGAAGGAGTTGGATATCACATCTCATGTTATAGGAAGGATCTCAGGTTTGGTATAAACATTGAGATATCACATCTCTGCTATCGGAAGGGTCTCAGGATTGGAATGTAAGGAGTTGGATATTCCCATCTCATGTTATAGGAAGGGTCTCAGGTTTGGTATTAGAAGCATTGAGATATCACATCTCATGCTATAGGAAGGGTCTCAGGATTGGAATGGGAAGGACTTGGATATCACATCTCATGCTATAGGGAGGGTCTCAAGTTTGATATTAGAAGCATTGAGATATCACATCTCATGATATCGGAAGGGTCTCAGGATTGGAATGGGAAGGAGTTGGATATCACATCTCATGATAAAGGAAGGGTCTAAGGTTTGGAAGGGGAAGGATTTGGATATCACATCTCATGTTATAGGACGGGTCTCAGGTTTGGTATTAGAAGCATTGAGATAGCAAGTCTCATGGTATAGGAAGGGTCTCAGAATTGGAATGGGAAGGAGTTTGATATCACATCTCATGCCATAGTATGGGTCTCAGGTTTGGTAGAAGCATTGGGATATCACATCTCATGCTATCGGAATGGTATCAGGATTGGATTTGGAAGGAGTTGGATATCCCATCTCATGCTATAGGAAGGGTCTCAGGTTGGAATGGGAAGGAGTTGGATATCACATCTCATGTTATAGGAAGGGTCTCAGGATTGGAATGGGAAGGACTTGGATATCACATCTCATGCTATAGGAAGGCTCTCAGGTTTGGAAGGGGAGAGAGTTGGATATCACATTTCATGTTAGAGGTAGGATCTCAGGTTTGGTATTAGAGGCATTGAGATATCACATCTCATGCTATCAGAAGGGTCTCAGGATTGGAATGGGAAGGACTTAGATATCACATATCATGCTATAGGGAGGGTCTCAGTTTTGATATTAGAAGCATTGAGATATCACATCTCATGCTATCGGAAGTGTCTCAGGATTGGAATGGGAAGGAGCTGGATATCACATCTCATGCTAAAGGAAGAGTCTCAGGTTTGGAACGGGAAGGAGTTGGATATCACATCTCATGTTATAGGAAGGGTCTCAGGTTTGGTATAAGCATTGAGATATCACATCTCTGCTATCGGAAGTGTCTCAGGATTGGAATGGGAAGGAGTTGGATATCCCATCTCATGTTATAGGACGGGTCTCAGGTTTGTTATTAGAATCATTGAGATATCATATTGCATGCTGTAGGAAGGGTCTAAGGATTGGAATGGGAAGGACTTGGATATCACATCTCATGCTATAGATAGGCTCTCAGGTTTGGAAAGGGAAGGAGTTGGATATCACATTTCATGTTAGAGGAAGGATCTCAGGTTTGGTATTAGAGGCATTGAGATATCACATCTCATGCTATAGGAAGGGTCTCAGGTTGGAATGGGAAGGAGTTGGATATCACATCTCATGTTAAAGGGAGGGTCTCAGAATTGGAAGGGGAAGGATTTGGATATCACATCTCATGTTATAGGAAGGATCTCAGGTTTGGTATTAGAAGCATTGAGATATCACATCTCATGCTATCGGAAGGATCTCAGGTTTGGTATTAGAAGCATTGAGATATCACATCTCATGCTATCAGAAGGGTCTCAGGATTGGAATGGGAAGGAGTTGGATATCACATCTCATGCTAAAATGGAGGGTCTCAGGTTTGGAAGGGGAAGGATTTGGATATCACATCTCATGTTATCGGAAGGATCTCAGGTTTGGTATTAGAAGTATTGAGATATCACATCTCATGCTATAGGAAGGGTCTCAGGATTAGAATGGGAAGGAGTTGGATATCACATCTCATGCTAAAGGAAGGGTCTCAGGTTTGGTAGAAGCATTGAGATATCACATCTCATGCTATAGGAAGGGTCTCAGGATTGGAATGGGAAGGACTTAGATATCACATATCATGCTATAGGGAGGGTTTCCGTTTTGATATTAGAAGCATTGAGATATCACATCTCATGCTATCGGAAGTGTCTCAGGATTGGAATGGGAAGGAGCTGGATATCACATCTCATGCTAAAGGAAGGGTCTCAGGTTTGGAACGGGAAGGAGTTGGATATCCGATCTCATGTTATAGGAAGGGTCTAAGGTCTGGTATAAGCATTGAGATATCACATCTCTGCTATCGGAAGTGTCTCAGGATTGGAATGGGAAGGAGTTGGATATCCCATCTCATGTTATAGGAAGGGTCTCAGGTTTGGTATAAGCATTGAGATATCACATCTCATGCTATAGGAAGGGTCTCAGGATTGGAATGGGAAGTAGTTGGATATCACATCTCATGCTATAGGAAGGGTCTCAGGTTTGGTATAAGCATTGAGATATCACATCTCATGCTATAGGAAGGGTCTCAGGATTGGAATGGGAAGGAGTTGGATATCACATCTCATGCTATAGGAAGGGTCTCAGGTTTGGTATAAGCATTGAGATATCACATCTCATGCTATAGGAAGGGTCTCAGGATTGGAATGGGAAGGAGTTGTATATGACATCTCATGCCGTAGGAAGGGTCTCAGGTTTGGTATAAGCATTGAGATATCACATCTCTGCTATCGCAAGGGTCTCTGGATTTGAATGGGAAGGAGTTGGATATCCCATCTCATGTTATAGGAAGAGTCTCAGGTTTGGTATTAGAAGCATTGAGATATCACATCTCATGCTATAGGAAGTGTCTCAGGATTGGAATGGGAAGGACTTGGATATCACATCTCATGCTATAGGGAGGCTCTCAAGTTTGATATTAGAAGCATTGAGATATCACATCTCATGCTATAGGAAGGGTCTCAGGATTGGAATGGGAAGGAGTTGGATATCACATCTCATGCTATAGGAAGGGTCTCAGGTTTGGTATAAGCAGTGAGATATCACATCGCATGCTGTAGGAAGGGTCTCAGGTTTGGTATTAGAAGCATTGAGATATCACATCTCATGCTATAGGAAGGATCTCAGGTTTGGTATTAGAAGTATTGAGATATCACATCTCATGCTATAGGAAGGGTCTCAGGATTGGAATGGGAAGGACTTAGATATCACATATCATGCTATAGGGAGGGTCTCAGTTTTGATATTAGAAGCATTGAGATATCACATCTCATGCTATCGGAAGGATCTCAGGTTTGGTATTAGAGGCATTGAGATATCACATCTCATGCTAAAGGGAGGGTCTCAGGTTTGTAAGGGGAAGGATTTGGATATCACATCTTTTGTTATAGGAAGGATCACAGGTTTGGTATTAGAAGCATTGAGATATCACATCTCATGCTATCGGAAGGGTCTCAGGATTGGAATGCGAAGGAGCTGGATATCACATCTCATGCTAAAGGAAGGGTCTCAGGTTTGGAACGAAAAGGAGTTGGATATCCGATCTCATGTTATAGGAAGGGTCTCAGGTTTGGTATAAGCATTGAGATATCACATCTCTGCTATCGGAAGTGTCTCAGGATTGGAATGGGAAGGAATTGGATATCCCATCTCATGTTATAGGACGGGTCTCAGGATTGTTATTAGAATCATTGAGATATCATATTGCATGCTGTAGGAAGGGTCTAAGGATTGGAATGGGAAGGACTTGGATATCACATCTCATGCTATAGGAAGGGTCTCAGGTTTGGTATAAGCATTGAGATATCAAATCTCATGCTATAGGAAGGGTCTCAGGATTGGAATGGAAGGAGTTGGATATCACATCTCATGTTATAGGAAGGATCTCAGTTTGGTATTAGAAGCATTGAGACATCACATCTCATGCTATAGGAGGGGTCTCAGGATTGGAATGGGAAGGAGTTGGATATCACATCTCATACTATAGGAAGGGTCTCAGGTTTGGTATAAGCATTGAGATATCACATCTCATGCTATAGGAAGGGTCTCAGGATTGGAATGGGAAGGAGTTGTATATGACATCTCATGCCGTAGGAAGGGTCTCAGGTTTGGTATAAGCATTGAGATATCACATCTCTGCTATCGGAAGGGTCTCAGGATTGGAATGGGAAGGAGTTGGATATCCCATCTCATGCTATAGGAAGAGTCTCAGGTTTGGTATTAGAAGCATTGAGATATCACATCTCATGCTATAGGAAGTGTCTCAGGATTGGAATGGGAAGGACTTGGATATCACATCTCATGCTATAGGGAGGGTCTCAAGTTTGATATTAGAAGCATTGAGATATCACATCTCATGCTATAGGAAGGGTCTCAGGATTGGAATGGGAAGGAGTTGTATATGACATCTCATGCCGTAGGAAGGGTCTCAGGTTTGGTATAAGCATTGAGATATCACATCTCTGCTATCGGAAGGGTCTCAGGATTGGAATGGGAAGGAGTTGGATATCCCATCTCATGTTATAGGAAGAGTCTCAGGTTTGGTATTAGAGGCATTGAGATATCACATCTCATGCTGTAGGAAGTGTCTCAGGATTGGAATGGGAAGGACTTGGATATCACATCTCATGCTATAGGGAGGCTCTCAAGTTTGATATTAGAAGCATTGAGATATCACATCTCATGCTATAGGAAGGGTCTCAGGAATGGGAAGGAGTTGGATATCACATCTCATGCTATAGGAAGGGTCTCAGGTTTGGTATAAGCAGTGAGATATCACATCTCATGCTATAGGCAGTGTCTCAGTATTGGAATGGGAAGGAGTTGGATATCACATCTCATGTTATAGGAAGGATCTCAGGTTTGGTATAAACATTGAGATATCACATCTCTGCTATCGGAAGGGTCTCAGGATTGGAATGTAAGGAGTTGGATATTCCCATCTCATGTTATAGGAAGGGTCTCAGGTTTGGTATTAGAAGCATTGAGATATCACATCTCATGCTATAGGAAGGGTCTCAAGATTGGAATGGGAAGGACTTGGATATCACATCTCATGCTATAGGGAGGGTCTCAAGTTTGATATTAGAAGCATTGAGATATCACATCTCATGATATCGGAAGGGTCTCAGGATTGGAATGGGAAGGAGTTGGATATCACATCTCATGATAAAGGAAGGGTCTAAGGTTTGGAAGGGGAAGGATTTGGATATCACATCTCATGTTATAGGACGGGTCTCAGGTTTGGTATTAGAAGCATTGAGATAGCAAGTCTCATGGTATAGGAAGGGTCTCAGAATTGGAATGGGAAGGAGTTTGATATCACATCTCATGCCATAGTATGGGTCTCAGGTTTGGTAGAAGCATTGGGATATCACATCTCATGCTATCGGAATGGTATCAGGATTGGATTTGGAAGGAGTTGGATATCCCATCTCATGCTATAGGAAGGGTCTCAGGTTGGAATGGGAAGGAGTTGGATATCACATCTCATGTTATAGGAAGGGTCTCAGGATTGGAATGGGAAGGACTTGGATATCACATCTCATGCTATAGGAAGGCTCTCAGGTTTGGAAGGGGAGAGAGTTGGATATCACATTTCATGTTAGAGGTAGGATCTCAGGTTTGGTATTAGAGGCATTGAGATATCACATCTCATGCTATCAGAAGGGTCTCAGGATTGGAATGGGAAGGACTTATATATCACATATCATGCTATAGGGAGGGTCTCAGTTTTGATATTAGAAGCATTGAGATATCACATCTCATGCTATCGGAAGTGTCTCAGGATTGGAATGGGAAGGAGCTGGATATCACATCTCATGCTAAAGGAAGAGTCTCAGGTTTGGAACGGGAAGGAGTTGGATATCACATCTCATGTTATAGGAAGGGTCTCAGGTTTGGTATAAGCATTGAGATATCACATCTCTGCTATCGGAAGTGTCTCAGGATTGGAATGGGAAGGAGTTGGATATCCCATCTCATGTTATAGGACGGGTCTCAGGTTTGTTATTAGAATCATTGAGATATCATATTGCATGCTGTAGGAAGGGTCTAAGGATTGGAATGGGAAGGACTTGGATATCACATCTCATGCTATAGATAGGCTCTCAGGTTTGGAAAGGGAAGGAGTTGGATATCACATTTCATGTTAGAGGAAGGATCTCAGGTTTGGTATTAGAGGCATTGAGATATCACATCTCATGCTATAGGAAGGGTCTCAGGTTGGAATGGGAAGGAGTTGGATATCACATCTCATGTTAAAGGGAGGGTCTCAGAATTGGAAGGGGAAGGATTTGGATATCACATCTCATGTTATAGGAAGGATCTCAGGTTTGGTATTAGAAGCATTGAGATATCACATCTCATGCTATAGGAAGGGTCTCAGGATTAGAATGGGAAGGAGTTGGATATCACATCTCATGCTAAAGGAAGGGTCTCAGGTTTGGTAGAAGCATTGAGATATCACATCTCATGCTATAGGAAGGGTCTCAGGATTGGAATGGGAAGGACTTAGATATCACATATCATGCTATAGGGAGGGTTTCCGTTTTGATATTAGAAGCATTGAGATATCACATCTCATGCTATCGGAAGTGTCTCAGGATTGGAATGGGAAGGAGCTGGATTTCACATCTCATGCTAAAGGAAGGGTCTCAGGTTTGGAACGGGAAGGAGTTGGATATCCGATCTCATGTTATAGGAAGGGTCTAAGGTCTGGTATAAGCATTGAGATATCACATCTCTGCTATCGGAAGTGTCTCAGGATTGGAATGGGAAGGAGTTGGATATCCCATCTCATGTTATAGGAAGGGTCTCAGGTTTGGTATAAGCATTGAGATATCACATCTCATGCTATAGGAAGGGTCTCAGGATTGGAATGGGAAGTAGTTGGATATCACATCTCATGCTATAGGAAGGGTCTCAGGTTTGGTATAAGCATTGAGATATCACATCTCATGCTATAGGAAGGGTCTCAGGATTGGAATGGGAAGGAGTTGTATATGACATCTCATGCCGTAGGAAGGGTCTCAGGTTTGGTATAAGCATTGAGATATCACATCTCATGCTATAGGAAGGGTCTCAGGATTGGAATGGGAAGGAGTTGGATATCACATCTCATGCTATAGGAAGGGTCTCAGGTTTGGTATAAGCATTGAGATATCACATCTCATGCTATAGGAAGGGTCTCAGGATTGGAATGGGAAGGAGTTGTATATGACATCTCATGCCGTAGGAAGGGTCTCAGGTTTGGTATAAGCATTGAGATATCACATCTCTGCTATCGCAAGGGTCTCTGGATTTGAATGGGAAGGAGTTGGATATCCCATCTCATGTTATAGGAAGAGTCTCAGGTTTGGTATTAGAAGCATTGAGATATCACATCTCATGCTATAGGAAGTGTCTCAGGATTGGAATGGGAAGGACTTGGATATCACATCTCATGCTATAGGGAGGCTCTCAAGTTTGATATTAGAAGCATTGAGATATCACATCTCATGCTATAGGAAGGGTCTCAGGATTGGAATGGGAAGGAGTTGGATATCACATCTCATGCTATAGGAAGGGTCTCAGGTTTGGTATAAGCAGTGAGATATCACATCGCATGCTGTAGGAAGGGTCTCAGGTTTGGTATTAGAAGCATTGAGATATCACATCTCATGCTATAGGAAGGATCTCAGGTTTGGTATTAGAAGTATTGAGATATCACATCTCATGCTATAGGAAGGGTCTCAGGATTGGAATGGGAAGGAGTTGGATATCACATATCATGCTAAAGGAAGGGTCTCAGGTTTGGTAGAAGCATTGAGATATCACATCTCATGCTATAGGAAGGGTCTCAGGATTGGAATGGGAAGGACTTAGATATCACATATCATGCTATAGGGAGGGTCTCAGTTTTGATATTAGAAGCATTGAGATATCACATCTCATGCTATCGGAAGTGTCTCAGGATTGGAATGGGAAGGAGCTGGATATCACATCTCATGCTAAAGGAAGAGTCTCAGGTTTGGAACGGGAAGGAGTTGGATATCACATCTTATGTTATAGGAAGGGTCTCAGGTTTGGTATAAGCATTGAGATATCACATCTCTGCTATCGGAAGTGTCTCAGGATTGGAAATGGAAGGAGTTGGATATCCCATCTCATGTTATAGGACGGGTCTCAGGTTTGTTATTAGAATCATTGAGATATCATATTGCATGCTGTAGGAAGGGTCTAAGGATTGGAATGGGAAGGACTTGGATATCACATCTCATGCTATAGATAGGCTCTCAGGTTTGGAAAGGGAAGGAGTTGGATATCACATTTCATGTTAGAGGAAGGATCTCAGGTTTGGTATTAGAGGCATTGAGATATCACATCTCATGCTATAGGAAGGGTCTCAGGTTGGAATGGGAAGGAGTTGGATATCACATCTCATGTTAAAGGGAGGGTCTCAGAATTGGAAGGGGAAGGATTTGGATATCACATCTCATGTTATAGGAAGGATCTCAGGTTTGGTATTAGAAGCATTGAGATATCACATCTCATGCTATCGGAAGGATCTCAGGTTTGGTATTAGAAGCATTGAGATATCACATCTCATGCTATCAGAAGGGTCTCAGGATTGGAATGGGAAGGAGATGGATATCACATCTCATGCTAAAGGGAGGGTCTCAGGTTTGGAAGGGGAAGGATTTGGATATCACATCTCATGTTATCGGAAGGATCTCAGGTTTGGTATTAGAAGTATTGAGATATCACATCTCATGCTATAGGAAGGGTCTCAGGATTGGAATGGGAAGGAGTTGGATATCACATCTCATGCTAAAGGAAGGGTCTCAGGTTTGGTAGAAGCATTGAGATATCACATCTCATGCTATAGGAAGTGTCTCAGGATTGGAATGGGAAGGAGCTGGATATCACATCTCATGCTAAAGGAAGGGTCTCAGGTTTGGAACGGGAAGGAGTTGGATATCCGATCTCATGTTATAGGAAGGGTCTAAGGTCTGGTATAAGCATTGAGATATCACATCTCTGCTATCGGAAGTGTCTCAGGATTGGAATGGGAAGGAGTTGGATATCCGATCTCATGCTATCGGAAGGATCTCAGGTTTGGTATTAGAAGCATTGAGATATCACATCTCATGCTATAGGAAGGGTCTCAGGATTGGAATGGGAAGGACTTAGATATCACATATCATGCTATAGGGAGGGTTTCCGTTTTGATATTAGAAGCATTGAGATATCACATCTCATGCTATCGGAAGTGTCTCAGGATTGGAATGGGAAGGAGCTGGATATCACATCTCATGCTAAAGGAAGGGTCTCAGGTTTGGAACGGGAAGGAGTTGGCTATCCGATCTCATGTTATAGGAAGGGTCTAAGGTCTGGTATAAGCATTGAGATATCACATCTCTGCTATGGGAAGTGTCTCAGGATTGGAATGGGAAGGAGTTGGATATCCCATCTCATGTTATAGGAAGGGTCTCAGGTTTGGTATAAGCATTGAGATATCACATCTCATGCTATAGGAAGGGTCTCAGGTTGGAATGGGAAGGAGTTGGATATCACATCTCATGTTAAAGGGAGGGTCTCAGAATTGGAAGGGGAAGGATTTGGATATCACATCTCATGTTATAGGAAGGATCTCAGGTTTGGTATTAGAAGCATTGAGATATCACATCCCATGCTATCGGAAGGATCTCAGGTTTGGTATTAGAAGCATTGAGATATCACATCTCATGCTATCAGAAGGGTCTCAGGATTGGAATGGGAAGGGGTTGGATATCACATCTCATGCTAAAGGGAGGGTCTCAGGTTTGGAAGGGGAAGGATTTGGATATCACATCTCATGTTATCGGAAGGATTTCAGGTTTGGTATTAGAAGTATTGAGATATCACATCTCATGCTATAGGAAGGGTCTCAGGATTGGAATGGGAAGGAGTTGGATATCACATCTCATGCTAAAGGAAGGGTCTCAGGTTTGGTAGAAGCATTGAGATATCACATCTCATGCTATAGGAAGGGTCTCAGGATTGGAATGGGAAGGACTTAGATATCACATATCATGCTATAGGGAGGGTTTCTGTTTTGATATTAGAAGCATTGAGATATCACATCTCATGCTAAAGGGAGGGTCTCAGGATTGGAATGTGAAGGAGCTGGATATCACATCTCATGCTAAAGGAAGGGTCTCAGGTTTGGAACGGGAAGGAGTTGAATATCCGATCTCATGTTATAGGAAGGGTCTAAGGTCTGGTATAAGCATTGAGATATCACATCTCTGCTATCGGAAGTGTCTCAGGATTGGAATGGGAAGGAGTTGGATATCCCATCTCATGTTATAGGAAGGGTCTCAGGTTTGGTATAAGCATTGAGATATCACATCTCATGCTATAGGAAGGGTCTCAGGATTGGAATGGGAAGGAGTTGGATATCACATCTCATGCTATAGGAAGGGTCTCAGGTTTGGTATAAGCATTGAGATATCACATCTCATGCTATAGGAAGGGTCTCAGGATTGGAATGGGAAGGAGTTGTATATGACATCTCATGCCGTAGGAAGGGTCTCAGGTTTGGTATAAGCATTGAGATATCACATCTCATGCTATAGGAAGGGTCTCAGGATTGGAATGGGAAGGAGTTGGATATCACATCTCATGCTATAGGAAGGGTCTCAGGTTTGGTATAAGCATTGAGATATCACATCTCATGCTATAGGAAGGGTCTCAGGATTGGAATGGGAAGGAGTTGTATATGACATCTCATGCCGTAGGAAGGGTCTCAGGTTTGGTATAAGCATTGAGATATCACATCTCTGCTATCGGAAGGGTCTCAGGATTGGAATGGGAAGGAGTTGGATATCCCATCTCATGTTATAGGAAGAGTCTCAGGTTTGGTATTAGAAGCATTGAGATATCACATCTCATGCTATAGGAAGTGTCTCAGGATTGGAATGGGAAGGACTTGGATATCACATCTCATGCTATAGGGAGGCTCTCAAGTTTGATATTAGAAGCATTGAGATATCACATCTCATGCTATAGGAAGGGTCTCAGGATTGGAATGGGAAGGAGTTGGATATCACATCTCATGCTATAGGAAGGGTCTCAGGTTTGGTATAAGCAGTGAGATATCACATCGCATGCTGTAGGAAGGGTCTCAGGTTTGGTATTAGAAGCATTGAGATATCACATCTCATGCTATAGGAAGGATCTCAGGTTTGGTATTAGAAGTATTGAGATATCACATCTCATGCTATAGGAAGGGTCTCAGGATTGGAATGGGAAGGAGTTGGATATCACATCTCATGCTAAAGGAAGGGTCTCAGGTTTGGTAGAAGCATTGAGATATCACATCTCATGCTATAGGAAGGGTCCCAGGATTGGAATGGGAAGGACTTAGATATCACATATCATGCTATAGGGAGGGTCTCAGTTTTGATATTAGAAGCATTGAGATATCACATCTCATGCTATCGGAAGTGTCTCACGATTGGAATGGGAAGGAGCTGGATATCACATCTCATGCTAAAGGAAGAGTCTCAGGTTTGGTATAAGCATTGAGATATCACATCTCTGCTATCGGAAGTGTCTCAGGATTGGAAATGGAAGGAGTTGGATATCCCATCTCATGTTATAGGACGGGTCTCAGGTTTGTTATTAGAATCATTGAGATATCATATTGCATGCTGTAGGAAGGGTCTAAGGATTGGAATGGAAAGGACTTGGATATCACATCTCATGCTATAGATAGGCTCTCAGGTTTGGAAAGGGAAGGAGTTGGATATCACATTTCATGTTAGAGGAAGGATCTCAGGTTTGGTATTAGAGGCATTAGATATCATATTGCATGCTGTAGGAAGGGTCTAAGGATTGGAATGGGAAGGACTTGGATATCACATCTCATGCTATAGGAAGGGTCTCAGGTTGGAATGGGAAGGAGTTGGATATCACATCTCATGTTAAAGGGAGGGTCTCAGAATTGGAAGGGGAAGGATTTCGATATCACATCTCATGTTATAGGAAGGATCTCAGGTTTGGTATTAGAAGCATTGAGATATCACATCTCATGCTATCGGAAGGATCTCAGGTTTGGTATTAGAAGCATTGAGATATCACATCTCATGCTATCAGAAGGGTCTCAGGATTGGAATGGGAAGGAGATGGATATCACATCTCATGCTAAAGGGAGGGTCTCAGGTTTGGAAGGGGAAGGATTTGGATATCACATCTCATGTTATCGGAAGGATCTCAGGTTTGGTATTAGAAGTATTGAGATATCACATCTCATGCTATAGGAAGGGTCTCAGGATTGGAATGGGAAGGAGTTGGATATCACATCTCATGCTAAAGGAAGGGTCTCAGGTTTGGTAGAAGCATTGAGATATCACATCTCATGCTATAGGAAGTGTCTCAGGATTGGAATGGGAAGGAGCTGGATATCACATCTCATGCTAAAGGAAGGGTCTCAGGTTTGGAACGGGAAGGAGTTGGATATCCGATCTCATGTTATAGGAAGGGTCTAAGGTCTGGTATAAGCATTGAGATATAACATCTCTGCTATCGGAAGTGTCTCAGGATTGGAATGGGAAGGACTTAGATATCACATATCATGCTATAGGGAGGGTTTCCGTTTTGATATTAGAAGCATTGAGATATCACATCTCATGCTATCGGAAGTGTCTCAGGATTGGAATGGGAAGGAGCTGGATATCACATCTCATGCTAAAGGAAGGGTCTCAGGTTTGGAACGGGAAGGAGTTGGATATCCGATCTCATGTTATAGGAAGGGTCTAAGGTCTGGTATAAGCATTGAGATATCACATCTATGCTATGGGAAGTGTCTCAGGATTGGAATGGGAAGGAGTTGGATATCACATCTCATGTTAAAGGGAGGGTCTCAGAATTGGAAGGGGAAGGATTTGGATATCACATCTCATGTTATAGGAAGGATCTCAGGTTTGGTATTAGAAGCATTGAGATATCACATCTCATGCTATCGGAAGGATCTCAGGTTTGGTATTAGAAGCATTGAGATATCACATCTCATGCTATCAGAAGGGTCTCAGGATTGGAATGGGAAGGAGTTGGATATCACATCTCATGCTAAAGGGAGGGTCTCAGGTTTGGAAGGGGAAGGATTTGGATATCACATCTCATGTTATCGGAAGGATTTCAGGTTTGGTATTAGAAGTATTGAGATATCACATCTCATGCTATAGGAAGGGTCTCAGGATTGGAATGGGAAGGAGTTGGATATCACATCTCATGCTAAAGGAAGGGTCTCAGGTTTGGTAGAAGCATTGAGATATCACATCTCATGCTATAGGAAGGGTCTCAGGATTGGAATGGGAAGGACTTAGATATCACATATCATGCTATAGGGAGGGTTTCTGTTTTGATATTAGAAGCATTGAGATATCACATCTCATGCTAAAGGGAGGGTCTCAGGATTGGAATGGGAAGGAGCTGGATATCACATCTCATGCTAAAGGAAGGGTCTCAGGTTTGGAACGGGAAGGAGTTGGATATCCGATCTCATGTTATAGGAAGGGTCTAAGGTCTGGTATAAGCATTGAGATATCACATCTCTGCTATCGGAAGTGTCTCAGGATTGGAATGGGAAGGAGTTGGATATCCCATCTCATGTTATAGGAAGGGTCTCAGGTTTGGTATAAGCATTGAGATATCACATCTCATGCTATAGGAAGGGTCTCAGGATTGGAATGGGAAGGAGTTGGATATCACATCTCATGCTATAGGAAGGGTCTCAGGTTTGGTATAAGCATTGAGATATCACATCTCATGCTATAGGAGGGGTCTCAGGATTGGAATGGGAAGGAGTTGTATATGACATCTCATGCCGTAGGAAGGGTCTCAGGTTTGGTATAAGCATTGAGATATCACATCTCATGCTATAGGAAGGGTCTCAGGATTGGAATGGGAAGGAGTTGGATATCACATCTCATGCTATAGGAAGGGTCTCAGGTTTGGTATAAGCATTGAGATATCACATCTCATGCTATAGGAAGGGTCTCAGGATTGGAATGGGAAGGAGTTGTATATGACATCTCATGCCGTAGGAAGGGTCTCAGGTTTGGTATAAGCATTGAGATATCACATCTCTGCTATCGGAAGGGTCTCAGGATTGGAATGGGAAGGAGTTGGATATCCCATCTCATGTTATAGGAAGAGTCTCAGGTTTGGTATTAGAAGCATTGAGATATCACATCTCATGCTATAGGAAGTGTCTCAGGATTGGAATGGGAAGGACTTGGATATCACATCTCATGCTATAGGGAGGCTCTCAAGTTTGATATTAGAAGCATTGAGATATCACATCTCATGCTATAGGAAGGGTCTCAGGATTGGAATGGGAAGGAGTTGGATATCACATCTCATGCTATAGGAAGGGTCTCAGGTTTGGTATAAGCAGTGAGATATCACATCGCATGCTGTAGGAAGGGTCTCAGGTTTGGTATTAGAAGCATTGAGATATCACATCTCATGCTATAGGAAGGATCTCAGGTTTGGTATTAGAAGTATTGAGATATCACATCTCATGCTATAGGAAGGGTCTCAGGATTGGAATGGGAAGGAGTTGGATATCACATCTCATGCTAAAGGAAGGGTCTCAGGTTTGGTAGAAGCATTGAGATATCACATCTCATGCTATAGGAAGGGTCTCAGGATAGGAATGGGAAGGACTTAGATATCACATATCATGCTATAGGGAGGGTCTCAGTTTTGATATTAGAAGCATTGAGATATCACATCTCATGCTATCGGAAGTGTCTCACGATTGGAATGGGAAGGAGCTGGATATCACATCTCATGCTAAAGGAAGAGTCTCAGGATTGGAACGGGAAGGAGTTGGATATCACATCCCATGTTATAGGAAGGGTCTCAGGTTTGGTATAAGCATTGAGATATCACATCTCTGCCATCGGAAGTGTCTCAGGATTGGAAATGGAAGGAGTTGGATATCCCATCTCATTTTATAGGACGGGTCTCAGGTTTGTTATTAGAATCATTGAGATATCATATTGCATGCTGTAGGAAGGGTCTAAGGATTGGAATGGAAAGGACTTGGATATCACATCTCATGCTATAGATAGGCTCTCAGGTTTGGAAAGGGAAGGAGTTGGATATCACATTTCATGTTAGAGGAAGGATCTCAGGTTTGGTATTAGAGGCATTGAGATATCATATTGCATGCTGTAGGAAGGGTCTAAGGATTGGAATGGGAAGGACTTGGATATCACATCTCATGCTATAGGAAGGGTCTCAGGTTGGAATGGGAAGGAGTTGGATATCACATCTCATGTTAAAGGGAGGGTCTCAGAATTGGAAGGGGAAGGATTTGGATATCACATCTCATGTTATAGGAAGGATCTCAGGTTTGGTATTAGAAGCATTGAGATATCACATCTCATGCTATCGGAAGGATCTCAGGTTTGGTATTAGAAGCATTGAGATATCACATCTCATGCTATCAGAAGGGTCTCAGGATTGGAATGGGAAGGAGATGGATATCACATATGCTAAAGGGAGGGTCTCAGGTTTGGAAGGGGAAGGATTTGGATATCACAATCTCATGTTATCGGAAAGGATCTCAGGTTTGGTATTAGAAGTATTGAGATATCACATCTCATGCTATAGGAAGGGTCTCAGGATTGGAATGGGAAGGAGTTGGATATCACATCTCATGCTAAAGGAAGGGTCTCAGGTTTGGTAGAAGCATTGAGATATCACATCTCATGCTATAGGAAGTGTCTCAGGATTGGAATGGGAAGGAGCTGGATATCACATCTCATGCTAAAGGAAGGGTCTCAGGTTTGGAACGGGAAGGAGTTGGATATCCGATCTCATGTTATAGGAAGGGTCTAAGGTCTGGTATAAGCATTGAGATATCACATCTCTGCTATCGGAAGTGTCTCAGGATTGGAATGGGAAGGAGTTGGATATCCGATCTCATGCTATCGGAAGGATCTCAGGTTTGGTATTAGAAGCATTGAGATATCACATCTCATGCTATAGGAAGGGTCTCAGGATTGGAATGGGAAGGACTTAGATATCACATATCATGCGATAGGGAGGGTTTCCGTTTTGATATTAGAAGCATTGAGATATCACATCTCATGCTATCGTAAGTGTCTCAGGATTGGAATGGGAAGGAGCTGGATATCACATCTCATGCTAAAGGAAGGGTCTCAGGTTTGGAACGGGAAGGAGTTGGATATCCGATCTCATGTTATAGGAAGGGTCTAAGGTCTGGTATAAGCATTGAGATATCACATCTCTATCGGAAGTGTCTCAGGATTGGAATGGGAAGGAGTTGGATATCCCATCTCATGTTATAGGAAGGGTCTCAGGTTTGGTATAAGCATTGAGATATCACATCTCATGCTATAGGAAGGGTCTCAGGATTCGAATGGGAAGGAGTTGGATATCACATCTCATGCTATAGGAAGGGTCTCAGGTTTGGTATAAGCATTGAGATATCACATCTCATGCTATAGGAAGGGTCTCAGGATTGGAATGGGAAGGAGTTGTATATGACATCTCATGCCGTAGGAAGGGTCTCAGGTTTGGTATAAGCATTGAGATATCACATCTCATGCTATACTAAGGGTCTCAGGATTGGAATGGGAAGGAGTTGGATATCACATCTCATGCTATAGGAAGGGTCTCAGGTTTGGTATAAGCATTGAGATATCACATCTCATGCTATAGGAAGGGTCTCAGGATTGGAATGGGAAGGAGTTGTATATGACATCTCATGCCGTAGGAAGGGTCTCAGGTTTGGTATAAGCATTGAGATATCACATCTCTGCTATCGGAAGGGTCTCAGGATTGGAATGGGAAGGAGTTGGATATCCCATCTCATGTTATAGGAAGAGTCTCAGGTTTGGTATTAGAAGCATTGAGATATCACATCTCATGCTATAGGAAGTGTCTCAGGATTGGAATGGGAAGGACTTGGATATCACATCTCATGCTATAGGGAGGCTCTCAAGTTTGATATTAGAAGTATTGAGATATCACATCTCATGCTATAGGAAGGGTCTCAGGATTGGAATGGGAAGGAGTTAGATATCACATCTCATGCTATAGGAAGGGTCTCAGGTTTGGTATAAGCAGTGAGATATCACATCTCATGCTATAGGAAGTGTCTCAGGATTGGAATGGGAAGGAGTTGGATATCACATCTCATGTTATAGGAAGGATCTCAGGTTTGGTATAAGAATTGAGATATCACATCTCTGCTATCGGAAGGGTCTCAGGATTGGAATGGGAAGGAGTTGGATATTCCAATCTCATGTTATAGGAAGGGTCTCAGGTTTGGTATTAGAAGCATTGAGATATCACATCTCATGCTATCGGAAGGATCTCAGGTTTGGTATTAGAAGCATTGAGATATCACATCTCATGCTATCAGAAGGGTCTCAGGATTGGAATGGGAAGGAGATGGATATCACATCTCATGCTAAAGGGAGCGTCTCAGGTTTGGAAGGGGAAGGATTTGGATATCACATCTCATGTTATCGGAAGGATCTCAGGTTTGGTATTAGAAGTATTGAGATATCACATCTCATGCTATAGGAAGGGTCTCAGGATTGGAATGGGAAGGAGTTGGATATCACATCTCATGCTTAAGGAAGGGTCTCAGGTTTGGTAGAAGCATTGAGATATCAGATCTCATGCTATAGGAAGGGTCTCAGGATTGGAATGGGAAGGACTTAGATATCACATATCATGCTATAGGGAGGGTTTCCGTTTTGATATTAGAAGCATTGAGATATCACATCTCATGCTATCGGAAGTGTCTCAGGATTGGAATGGGAAGGAGCTGGATATCACATCTCATGCTAAAGGAAGGGTCTCAGGTTTGGAACTGGAAGGAGTTGGATATCCGATCTCATGTTATAGGAAGGGTCTAAGGTCTGGTATAAGCATTGAGATATCACATCTCTGCTATCGGAAGTGTCTCAGGATTGGAATGGGAAGGAGTTGGATATCCCATCTCATGTTATAGGAAGGGTCTCAGGTTTGGTATAAGCATTGAGATATCACATCTCATGCTATAGGAAGGGTCTCAGGATTGGAATGGGAAGGAGTTGGATATCACATCTCATGCTATAGGAAGGGTCTCAGGTTTGGTATAAGCATTGAGATATCACATCTCATGCTATAGGAAGGGTCTCAGGATTGGAATGGGAAGGAGTTGTATATGACATCTCATGCCGTAGGAAGGGTCTCAGGTTTGGTATAAGCATTGAGATATCACATCTCATGCTATAGGAAGGGTCTCAGGATTGGAATGGGAAGGAGTTGGATATCACATCTCATGCTATAGGAAGGGTCTCAGGTTTGGTATAAGCATTGAGATATCACATCTCATGCTATAGGAAGGGTCTCAGGATTGGAATGGGAAGGAGTTGTATATGACATCTCATGCCGTAGGAAGGGTCTCAGGTTTGGTATAAGCATTGAGATATCACATCTCTGCTATCGGAAGGGTCTCAGGATTGGAATGGGAAGGAGTTGGATATCCCATCTCATGTTATAGGAAGAGTCTCAGGTTTGGTATTAGAAGCATTGAGATATCACATCTCATGCTATAGGAAGGGTCTCAGGATTGGAATGGGAAGGAGTTAGATATCACATCTCATGCTATAGGAAGGGTCTCAGGTTTGGTATAAGCAGTGAGATATCACATCTCATGCTATAGGAAGTGTCTCAGGATTGGAATGGGAAGGAGTTGGATATCACATCTCATGTTATAGGAAGGATCTCAGGTTTGGTATAAGAATTGAGATATCACATCTCTGCTATCGGAAGGGTCTCAGGATTGGAATGGGAAGGAGTTGGATATTCCAATCTCATGTTATAGGAAGGGTCTCGGGTTTGGTATTAGAAGCATTGAGATATCACATCTCATGCTATCGGAAGGATCTCAGGTTTGGTATTAGAAGCATTGAGATATCACATCTCATGCTATCAGAAGGGTCTCAGGATTGGAATGGGAAGGAGATGGATATCACATCTCATGCTAAAGGGAGGGTCTCAGGTTTGGAAGGGGAAGGATTTGGATATCACATCTCATGTTATCGGAAGGATCTCAGGTTTGGTATTAGAAGTATTGAGATATCACATCTCATGCGATAGGAAGGGTCTCAGGATTGGAATGGGAAGGAGTTGGATATCACATCTCATGCTAAAGGAAGGGTCTCAGGTTTGGTAGAAGCATTGAGATATCACATCTCATGCTATAGGAAGGGTCTCAGGATTGGAATGGGAAGGACTTAGATATCACATATCATGCTATAGGGAGGGTTTCCGTTTTGATATTAGAAGCATTGAGATATCACATCTCATGCTATCGGAAGTGTCTCAGGATTGGAATGGGAAGGAGCTGGATATCACATCTCATGCTAAAGGAAGGGTCTCAGGTTTGGAACGGGAAGGAGTTGGATATCCGATCTCATGTTATAGGAAGGGTCTAAGGTCTGGTATAAGCATTGAGATATCACATCTCTGCTATCGGAAGTGTCTCAGGATTGGAATGGGAAGGAGTTGGATATCCCATCTCATGTTATAGGAAGGGTCTCAGGTTTGGTATAAGCATTGAGATATCACATCTCATGCTATAGGAAGGGTCTCAGGATTGGAATGGGAAGGAGTTGGATATCACATCTCATGCTATAGGAAGGGTCTCAGGTTTGGTATAAGCATTGAGATATCACATCTCATGCTATAGGAAGGGTCTCAGGATTGGAATGGGAAGGAGTTGTATATGACATCTCATGCCGTAGGAAGGGTCTCAGGTTTGGTATAAGCATTGAGATATCACATCTCATGCTATAGGAAGGGTCTCAGGATTGGAATGGGAAGGAGTTGGATATCACATCTCATGCTATAGGAAGGGTCTCAGGTTTGGTATAAGCATTGAGATATCACATCTCATGCTATAGGAAGGGTCTCAGGATTGGAATGGGAAGGAGTTGTATATGACATCTCATGCCGTTGGAAGGGTCTCAGGTTTGGTATAAGCATTGAGATATCACATCTCTGCTATCGGAAGGGTCTCAGGATTGGAATGGGAAGGAGTTGGATATCCCATCTCATGTTATAGGAAGAGTCTCAGGTTTGGTATTAGAAGCATTGAGATATTGTAGCCGGTCAAGTGGCACAGCGAGTAGAGCGCTCGCTTTGACATCAGTGCAGAGCCTGCGAACGCAGGTTCGAATCCCGGCAGCGCCAAACTCAGCGTTTCATCCTTCCGAGGTCGATAAATGAGCACCACACACCGTGGGTAATAATAAGCAGCGCTCAGATACCTGAGGGTTCGTAGCGCTATATAAATGCCAAATTATTATTATTATTATTATTATTATTATCACATCTCATGCTATAGGAAGTGTCTCAGGATTGGAATGGGAAGGACTTGGATATCACATCTCATGCTATAGGGAGGCTCTCAAGTTTGATATTAGAAGCATTGAGATATCACATCTCATGCTATAGGAAGGGTCTCAGGATTGGAATGGGAAGGAGTTGGATATCACATCTCATGCTATTGGAAGGGTCTCAGGTTTGGTATAAGCAGTGAGATATCACATCTCATGCTATAGGAAGTGTCTCAGGATTGGAATGGGAAGGAGTTGGATATCACATCTCATGTTATAGGAAGGATCTCAGGTTTGGTATAAGAATTGAGATATCACATCTCTGCTATCGGAAGGGTCTCAGGATTGGAATGGGAAGGAGTTGGATATTCCAATCTCATGTTATAGGAAGGGTCTCAGGTTTGGTATTAGAAGCATTGAGATATCACATCTCATGCTATAGGAAGGATCTCAGGATTGGAATGGGAAGGACTTGGATATCACATCTCATGCTATAGGGAGGGTCTCAAGTTTGATATTAGAAGCATTGAGATATTACATCTCATGATATCGGAAGGGTCTCAGGATTGGAATGGGAAGGAGTTGGATATCACATCTCATGCTAAAGGAAGGGTCTCAGGTTTGGAACGGGAAGGAGTTGGATATCCTATCTCATGTTATAGGAAGGGTCTAAGGTCTGGTATAAGCATTGAGATATCACATCTATGCTATGGGAAGTGTCTCAGGATTGGAATGGGAAGGAGTTGGATATCACATCTCATGTTAAAGGGAGGGTCTCAGAATTGGAAGGGGAAGGATTTGGATATCACATCTCATGTTATAGGAAGGATCTCAGGTTTGGTATTAGAAGCATTGAGATATCACATCTCATGCTATCGGAAGGATCTCAGGTTTGGTATTAGAAGCATTGAGATATCACATCTCATGCTATCGGAAGGATCTCAGGTTTGGTATAAGCATTGAGATATCACATCTCTGCTATCGGAAGGGTCTCAGGATTGGAATGGGAAGGAGTTGGATATCCCATCTCATGTTATAGGAAGAGTCTCAGGTTTGGTATTAGAAGCATTGAGATATCACATCTCATGCTATAGGAAGTGTCTCAGGATTGGAATGGGAAGGGCTTGGATATCACATCTCATGCTATAGGGAGGCTCTCAAGTTTGATATTAGAAGCATTGAGAAATCACATCTCATGCTATAGGAAGGGTCTCAGGATTGGAATGGGAAGGAGTTGGATATCACATCTCATGCTATTGGAAGGGTCTCAGGTTTGGTATAAGCAGTGAGATATCACATCTCATGCTATAGGAAGTGTCTCAGGATTGGAATGGGAAGGAGTTGGATATCACATCTCATGTTATAGGAAGGATCTCAGGTTTGGTATAAGAATTGAGATATCACATCTCTGCTATCGGAAGGGTCTCAGGATTGGAATGGGAAGGAGTTGGATATTCCAATCTCATGTTATAGGAAGGGTCTCAGGTTTGGTATTAGAAGCATTGAGATATCACATCTCATGCTATAGGAAGGGTCTCAGGATTGGAATGGGAAGGACTTGGATATCACATCTCATGCTATAGGGAGGGTCTCAAGTTTGATATTAGAAGCATTGAGATATTACATCTCATGATATCGGAAGGGTCTCAGGATTGGAATGGGAAGGAGTTGGATATCACATCTCATGATAAAGGAAGGGTCTAAGGTTTGGAAGGGGAAGGATTTGGATATCACATCTCATGTTATAGGACGGGTCTCAGGTTTGGTATTAGAAGCATTGAGATATCAAGTCTCATGGTATAGAAAGGGGATCAGAATTGGAATGGGAAGGAGTTGGATGTCACAACTCAAGCTATAGGAAGGGTCTCAGGATTGGAATGGGAAGGACTTGGATATCACATCTCATGCTATAGGGAGGGTCTCAAGTTTGATATTAGAAGCATTGAGATATCACATCTCATGATATCGGAAGGGTCTCAGGATTGGAATGGGAAGGAGTTGGATATCACATCTCATGATAAAGGAAGGGTCTAAGGTTTGGAAGGGGAAGGATTTGGATATCACATCTCATGTTATAGGACGGGTCTCAGGTTTGGTATTAGAAGCATTGAGATATCAAGTCTCATGGTATAGGAAGGGGCTCAGAATTGGAATGGGAAGGAGTTGGATATCAAGTCTCATGGTATAGGAAGGGGCTCAGAATTGGAATGGGAAGGAGTTGGATATCACATCTCATGCTAAAGGGAGGGTCTCAGGTTTGGAAGGGGAAGGATTTGGATATCACATCTCATGTTATAGGAAGGATCTCAGGTTTGGTATTAGAAGCATTGAGATATCACATCTCATGCTATCGGAAGTATCTCTGGTTTGGTATTAGAGGCATTGAGATATCACATCTCATGCTATCTATCATAAGGGTCTCAGGATTGGAATGGGAAGGAGTTGGATATCACATCTCATGCTAAAGGGAGGGTCTCAGGTTTGGAAGGGGAAGGATTTGGATATCACATCACATGTTATAAGAAGGATCTCAGGTTTGGTATTAGAAGCATTGAGATATCACATCTCATGCTATCGGAAGGGTCTCAGGATTGGAATGGGAAGGAGTCGGATATCACATCTCATGCTATAGGAAGGCCCTCAGGTTTGGAAGGGGAAAGAGTTGGATATCACATTTCATGTTAGAGGTAGGATCTCAGGTTTGGTATTAGAGGCATTGAGATATCACATCTCATGCTATCAGAAGGGTCTCAGGATTGGAATGGGAAGGAGTTGGATATCACATCTCATGCTAAAGGGAGGGTCTCAGGTTTGGAAGGGGAAGGATTTGGATATCACGTCTCATGTTATAGGAAGGATCTCAGGTTTGGTATTAGAAGCATTGAGATATCACATCTCATGCTATCGGAAGGATCTCAGGTTTGGTATTAGAGGCATTGAGATATCACATCTCATGCTAAAGGGAGGGTCTCAGGTTTGGAAGGGGAAGGATTTGGATATCACATCTCTTGTTATAGGAAGGATCACAGGTTTGGTATTAGAAGCATTGAGATATCACATCTCATGCTATCGGAAGGGTCTCAGGATTGGAATGGGAAGGAGTTGGATAACACATCTCATGCTAAAGGGAGGGTCTCAGGTTTGGAAGGGGAAGGATTTGGATATCACATCTCATGTTACAGGAAGGATCTCAGGTTTGGTATTAGAAGCATTGAGATATCACATCTCATGCTATCGGAAGTATCTCAGGTTTGGTATTAGAGGCATTGAGATATCACATCTCATGCTATCTATCATAAGGGTCTCAGGATTGGAATGGGAAGGAGTTGGATATCACATCTCATGCTAAAGGGAGGGTCTCAGGTTTGGAAGGGGAAGGATTTGGATACCACATCACATGTTATAAGAAGGATCTCAGGTTTGGTATTAGAAGCATTGGGATATCACATCTCATGCTATCGGAAGGGTCTCAGGATTGGAATGGGAAGGAGTCGGATATCACATCTCATGCTATAGGAAGGCTCTCAGGTTTGGAAGGGGAAAGAGTTGGATATCACATTTCATGTTAGAGGTAGGATCTCAGGTTTGGTATTAGAGGCATTGAGATATCACATCTCATGCTATCAGAAGGGTCTCAGGATTAGAATGGGAAGGAGTTGGATATCACATCTCATGCTAAAGGGAGGGTCTCAGGTTTGGAAGGGGAAGGATTTGGATATCACGTCTCATGTTATAGGAAGGATCTCAGGTTTGGTATTAGAAGCATTGAGATATCACATCTCATGCTATCGGAAGGATCTCAGGTTTGGTATTAGAGGCATTGAGATATCACATCTCATGCTAAAGGGAGGGTCTCAGGTTTGTAAGGGGAAGGATTTGGATATCACATCTCTTGTTATAGGAAGGATCACAGGTTTGGTATTAGAAGCATTGAGATATCACATCTCATGCTATCGGAAGGGTCTCAGGATTGGAATGGGACGGAGTTGGATATCACATCTCATGCTAAAGGGAGGGTCTCAGGTTTGGAAGGGGAAGGATGTGGATATCACATTTCATGTTAGAGGTAGGATCTCAGGTTTGGTATTGGAGGCATTGAGATATCACATCTCATGCTATCAGAAGCGTCTCAGGATGGGAATGGGAAGGAGTTGGATATCACATCTCATGCTAAAGGGAGGGTCTCAGGTTTGGAAGGGGTAGGATTTGGATATCACATCTCATGTTATCGGAAGGATTTCAGGTTTGGTATTAGAAGCATTGAGATATCACATCTCATGCTATAGGAAGGGTCTCAGGTTTGGTATTAGAAGCATTGAGATATCAAGTCTCATGGTATAGGAAGGGTCTCAGAATTGGAATGGGAAGGAGTTGGATATCTCAAGCTATAGGAAGGGTCTCAGGTTTGGAATGGGAAGGGGTTTGATATCACAACTCATGCCATAGTATGGGTCTCAGGTTTGGTAGAAACATTGGGATATCACATCTCATGCTATCGGAAGGGTATCAGGATTTGATTTGGAAGGAGTTGGATATCCCATCTCATGCTATAGGAAGGGTCTCAGGTTGGAATGGGAAGGAGTTGGATATCACATCTCATGTTATAGGAAGGGTCCCAGGATTGGAATGGGAAGGACTTGGATATCATATCTCATGCTATAGGAAGGCTCTCAGGTTTGGAAGGGGAAGGAGTTGGATATCACATTTCATGTTAGAGGAAGGATCTCAGGTTTGGTATTAGAGGCATTGAGATATCACCTCTTGTTATAGGAAGGGTCTCACGTTTGGTACAAGCATTGAGATATCACATCTCATGCTATAGGAAGGGTCTCAGGATTGGAATGGGAAGGAGTTGTATATCACATCTCAAGCTATAGGAAGGGTCTCACGTTTGGTATAAGCATTGAGATATCACATCTCATGCTATAGGAAGGGTCTCAGGATTGGAATGGGAAGGTGTTGGATATCACATCTCATGTTATAGGAAAGATCTCAGGTTTGGTGTTAGAAGCATTGCGACATCACATCTCATGTTATAGGAAGGGTCTCAGGATTGGAATGGGAAGAAGTTGGCTATCACATCTCATGCTATAGGAAGGGTCTCAGGTTTGGTATAAGCTTTAAGATATCACATCTCATGCTATAGGAAGGGTCTCAGGATTGGAATGGGAAGGAGTTGTATATGACATCTCATGCCATAGGAAGGGTCTCAGGTTTGGAATAAGCATTGAGATATCACATCTCATGCTATAGGAAGGGTCTCAGGATTGGAATGGGACGGACTTGGATATCACATCTCATGCTATAGGGAGGGTCTCAGGTTTGGAAGGGGAAGGATTTGGATATCACATCGCATGTTATAGGAAGGATCTCAGGTTTGGTAAGGGAAGGAGTTGGATATCACATTTCATGTTAGAGGTAGGATCTCAGGTTTGGTATTAGAGGCATTGAGGTATCACATCTCATGCTATCAGAAGGGTCTCAGGATTGGAATGGGAAGGAGTTGGATATCACATCTCATGCTAAAGGGAGGGTCTCAGGTTTGGAAGGGGAAGGATTTGGATATCACATCGCGTGTTATAGGAAGGATCTCAGGTTTGGTATTAGAATCATTGAGATATCACATCTCATGCTATCGGAAGTATCTCAGGTTTGGTATTAGAGGCATTGAGATATCACATCTCATGCTATCATAAGGGTCTCAGGATTGGAATGGGAAGGAGTTGGATATCACTTCTCATGCTAAAGGGAGGGTCTCAGGTTTGGAAGGGGAAGGATTTGTATATCACATCACATGTTATAAGAAGGATCTCAGGTTTGGTATTAGAAGCATTGAGCTATCACATCTCATGCTATCGGAAGGGTCTCAGGATTGGAATGGGAAGGAGTTGGATATCACATCTCATGCTATAGGAAGGGTCTCAGGTTTGGAACGGGAAGGAGTTGGATATCACATCTCATGTTATAGGAAGAGTCTCAGGTTTGGTATAAGCATTGAGATATCACATCTCTGCAATCGGAAGTGTCTCAGGATTGGGATGGGAAGGAGTTGGATATCACATCTCATGCTATAGGAAGGGTCTCAGGTTTGGAACGGGAAGGAGTTGGATATCCCATCTCATGTTATAGGACGGGTCTCAGGTTTGGTATTAGAAGCATTGAGATATCACATCGCATGCTGTAGGAAGGGTCTCAGGATTGGAATGGGAAGGAGTTGGATATTACATCTCATGCTATAGGAAGGTTCTCAGGTTTGGTATAAGCATTGAGGTATCACATCTCTGCTATCGAAAGTGTCTCAGGATTGGAATGGGAAGGAGTTGGATACCCATCTCATTTTATAGGACGGGTCTCAGGTTTGTTATTAGAATCATTGAGATATCATATTGCATGCTGTAGGAAGGGTCTAAGGATTGGAATGGGAAGGACTTGAATATCACATCTCATGCTATAGGTAGGCTCTCAGGTTTGGAAAGGGAAGGAGTTGGATATCACATTTCATGTTAGAGGAAGGATCTCAGGTTTGGTATTAGAGGCATTGAGATATCACATCTCATGCTATAGGAAGGGTCTCAGGATTGGAATGGGAAGGAGTTGGATATCACATCTCATGCTATAGGAAGGTTCTCAGGTTTGGTATAAGCATTGAGATGTCACATCTCATGCTATAGGAAGGGTCTCAGGATTGGAATGGGAAGGAGTTGGATATCACATCTCATGTTATAGGAAGGATCTCAGGTTTGGTATTAGAAGCATTGAGATATCACATCTCATGCTATAGGAAGGGTCTCAGGATTGGAATGGGAAGGGGTTGTATATGACATCTCATGCCATAGGAAGGGTCTCAGGTTTGGTATAAGCATTGAGATATCACATCTCTGCTATCGGAAGGGTCTCAGGATTGGAATGGGAACGAGTTGGATATCCCATCTCATGTTATAGGAAGAGTCTCAGGTTTGGTATTAGAAGCATTGAGATATCACATCTGATGCTATAGGAAGTGTCTCAGGATTGGAATGGGAAGGAGTTTGATATCCCATCTCATGCCATGTATGGGTCTCAGGTTTTGTAGAAGCATTGTGATATCACATCTCATGCTATCGGAAGGGTATCAGGATTGGATTTGGAAGGAGTTGGATATCCCATGTCATGCTATAGGAAGGGTCTCAGGTTGGAATGGGAAGGAGTTGGATATCACATCTCATGTTATAGGAAGGGTCTCAGGATTGGAATGGGAAGGACTTGGATATCACATTTCATGCTATAGGAAGGCTCTCAGGTTTGGAAGGGGAAGGAGTTGGATATCACATTTCATGTTAGAGGTAGGATCTCAGGTTTGGTATTAGAGGCATTGAGATATCACATCTCATGCTATCAGAAGGGTCTCAGGATTGGAATGTGTTAGGAAAGATTTCGTAATTGTAGGTAATTTTCCTTCCATGTGGCAACCCCTAAACTTTTTGCTGTTGTTTTTCACCTTGTTCTTGACTTTGCCAGAGAAGTGCAGCCTTCTGCCGCACTCCTCTTTGCTTTCGCTCCTTTCTTACGGGGAAACTGACATGCCCTTAAGACAGTCAGTACCGGGGAACGCTGTTTCCCGTAGTTTCTTTTACCATGTTGCGGCTTTAGTGCAACATGACACAAGAGGGCACTGTAAGCTAAGTTACAGCTCTCTTGGGTCTCTAGCCTTCTACAGGCCCTAGATACTCATTTAGGATGGTATTTGATCGGTGCAAGTCATTCAGGGACTGGAATGGTGGCAGCGATCGTTTTGTGTATTTTGAGCTCCTTTTGGCGTTCTAAGTGCGTTTTTCGCGCTGAACCCAAAATGGTGGCCTGGCTCCCAAAATGGCCAGACCACGAGGCTCCTTTGTCTTGTCCACTGACCGTCTTGCTCCCTTCACCTTCCCCAGGTCGAGCCGACCCGGGGCCTTCCTTATTTGGGCATGTACTTTCCCGCGAAACACGGATACTTTCGTGGGCTTCTACATGTCGTATGTGTGCCTCCAGGGTGTGGGCTGGGATGTCTGGTCCCAATACACATCCTGGGTGCCAGAGAGTCTAGGGTGGTGTGAATGCCTGGGACCACCGTGGTCCGTGATTGGTCCACGAATGGTGTGCGTGTTTGATGTGCGGATCTCCCATTGGGTCCCCTCCGTTTTGGCGCGAAGGGAACCGTGGATAAGAGGGGGCTGGAAACACCACTACCATGTCGATCTCCTGAGTTCTCACGAACGAAGGAATACAGGAGCCAAGTATCCTGCAACCAAGAGGCTGGACCGAGGAATCGCTGGTGACCCGCTGAAGGACTCCTCCTTTGCACTGCTGTCGTCCTGTGAAACCCTTTCCTCCTTTGATCGAACCAGAAGGCCTGTACTGGTGCTTCGACCTTTGGAATAGCAGGAACAGCTATTCTCGGCAACTTCATCATCTCCTGCCAGTAAGCCTTCGGAAGCGTCTCTGGGCCATCCAGTTGACTGACCAGCTTACACGGGAGTCCTGCTCTGTAACCGCCGCCAGGTTGTGTCCTTGTCACTCTCCCACGCTTCGTACACTTGGCGTTCCCAGGTCGGAAGGGAGGAGTGTACATTTGGCTCAGATACACACGGCCGCTCCGTTGTCCTGCTGCGGCAACAAACTGTGCAGGTTTCTTCGATTGGGACGTCTTTTTGCTCTACACGACGACGAGGCATTCCCGGCTCTTCTGAACCTGCCAGCTGCTGAAACTGACGTGGAGAAGCCTGGGTCTGCTTGCATCGGGGACCGGTGAGTAGCATAGCTAGGATCTGGTCGCCCTCCTGCAGTAGCCCATTGCTTTTCCCCGCTGTGTAAAACAGCACCCTTTTGTCCGTACTCGCGCTCTGCTTCTGCCCACTGTGGAGGCTGCGCTTGAGTCGCGGAGCCTGTTCTTCTTCTTTAGTGCACTAATCTGAACTGCCTGACTTCCTTCGAAGAGCTTCCCCTTTTGCCCGTTGGCACCAGCGCGTGCAGGTACTTTGAGCACAAGGCTCCACTCTTCGCAGGGCTCGGACTTCCATCTAGTTAGGTGCCGCTGAAGGCGAACTGAGTCTAAAGCATTATCGCACTGCCAGTTTTCCTTCCCTTTCAGGTGGACTACACATTTCGTGCGTATAACGCTTGCGACTGTCGTATTTGTATATATATTGTCTTGATATGGTATGTGTTGGTTTAATATTGTGATATTGTGATTTTCTCGCTACGGTCATTGTTTTAAAGGCCTTAAAATAAACTTGTATATATTTTTATATAACACCTGTTTGGAGTAGTTTGTAAGTGTTCTGGTTTTGTGTGCTCATTGCGGGCTTTCAGTCACCCTCACCCCTCTTGAGACCTAGTCTTGACCGCCGCAATCGCTACCTTGATTGGTCTGGCTCGTCCAGAGGTTACCCTGTTCCAAGTAATTAGGTTGGCCTTCTGAACTTCTGCGCCACCAGGACAGAGTTCAGAAATCCGTCTTAACAAATTGGTGTACAGCGGTGGGATACGACTGAAGGTATCCAGTGTTGCGCACGAACTAAGGCATTTCAGGTTATTCCAACCAGGACACGTAGTGAATTGTTGTAGTATAACTTTAAAAAAGCCATAGTCCTATCTAACAGTATGGAAACAAATACCTTGTTAACTTTAAATGCTTCCAAATCAGAAACATTGAAGAAGATGTGTGCGGAGAGAGGTGTTTCCTCTCAAGGCACGAAATTGGAAATGATCCAAAGAATCGTGGCGTGGCAGGAAGCGCAGCTTGACGCTATAACTTCTGAGGACAGTGCGGAAGGTGGTGGGGTTCCTCCACCGCAGTGGTAGGCGAGCTCGGGGGAATATTCTCTTTCCCCCGTCGTGACTTGTTGACTCCTTTCGCCTTGGGTTTCCCCTTCGGCTGGGGCGGCGTATTGGACTTGGCCAATGCTGCCCGTGCTTGAGACCGTGTGTAGGGTCTTTCGGCAGTGTCTCCTACGAGCCCTAAAGCTCTGAGATCATTACCTAACAAGACCTTTCCCGGGACGTTTCTCTGAATGCTCACTAGAATCCTGACTGCTGTACCATTTAAAGTAAGATTTACAGGTATTACTGGAAACATACGGAGGGGGCCGTCAGCCAACTTAGTGGGCATCAGAGTAGCTCTGGCAACTTCCTCTGAGTCTACCAAGGTAGAATCCACTACAGTGCGACTGCACCCACTATCCCTAAGAGCTGGAGTATCTACTCCATTGATCAGCACACTGTCTTTAAAGTAGTGCTTGGTATTATCCGGAATCCTAGCATAAGCCTCTGCGACTTTAGGCTGCCAGGAACCCAGGGATATCCAACTCCTTCCCAATCCAATCCTGAGACCCTTCCGATAGCAGAGATGTGATATCTCAATGCTTATACCAAACCTGAGACCCTTCCTATGGCATGAGATGTGATATCCAACACCTTGCCATTCAAATCCTGAGACCCTCCCTATAACAAGAGATGTCATATCCAACTCCTTCCCATTCCAAACCTGAGACCCTTCCTTTAGCATGAGATGTGATATCCAAATCCTTCACATTCCAATCCGGAGACCCTTCCTATAACATGAGATGTGATATCCAACTCCTTCCCAATCGAATCCTGAGACCCTTCCGATAGCAGAGATGTGATATCTCAATGCTTATACCAAACCTGAGACCCTTCCGATAGCAGAGATGTGATATCTCAATGCATATACCAAACCTGAGACCCTTCCTATGGCATGAGATGTGATATCCAACACCTTGCCATTCAAATCCTGAGACCCTCCCTATAACAAGAGATGTCATATCCAACTCCTTCCCATTCCAAACCTGAGACCCTTCCTTTAGCATGAGATGTGATATCCAAATCCTTCACATTCCAATCCGGAGACCCTTCCTATAACATGAGATGTGATATCCAACTCCTTCCCAATCCAATCCTGAGACCCTTCCAATAGCAGAGATGTGATATCTCAATGCTTATACCAAACCTGAGACCCTTCCTATAGCATGAGATGTGATATCCAACTCCTTCCGATTCCAATCCTGAGACCCTTCCTATAGCATGAGATGTGATATCGCAATGCTTCTACCAAAACTGAGACCCTTCCTTTAGCATGAGATGTGATATCCAAGTCCTTCCCATTCCAATCCTGAGACCCTTCCTATAGCATGAGATGTGATATCTCAATGCTTCTAATACCAAACCTGAGATCCTTCCGATAGCATGAGATGTGATATCTCAATGCTTCTAATACCAAACCTGAGATCCTTCCTATAACATGAGATGTGATATCCAAATCCTTCCCCATCCAAACCTGAGACCCTCCCTTTAGCATGAGATGTGATATCCAACTCCTTCCCATTCCAATCCTGATACCCTTCTGATAGCATGAGATGTGATATCTCAATGCCTCTAATACCAAACCTGAGATCCTAACTCTAACATGAAATGTGATATCCAACTCCTTCCCTTTCCAAACCTGCGAGCCTTCCTACAGCATGAGATGTGATATCCAAGTCCTTCCCATTCCAATCTTGAGACCCTTCCTATAGCATGAGATGTGATATCCAACTCTTTCCCATTCCAACCTGAGACCTTTCCTATAGCATGAGATGGGATATCCAACAACTCCTTCCAAATCCAATCCTGATACCCTTCCGATAGCATGAGATGTGATATCCCAATGCTTCTACAAAACCTGAGACCCATACCATCCATGATGTGATATCAAACTCCCGTCCTATACCATGAGACTTGATATCTCAATGCTTCTAATACCAAACCTGAGACCGGTCAAATAACATGAGATGTGATATCCAAATCCTTCCCCTTCCAAACCTGAGACCCTTCCTTTAGCATGAGATGTGATATCCAAATCCTTCCCATTCCAATCCTTAAACCCTTCCTATAGCATGAGATGTGATATCTCAATGTTTCTAATAAAAAACCTGAGACCCTTCCTATAGCAAGAGATGTGATATCCAAATCCTTCCCATTCCAACCTGAGACCCTTCCTATAGCATGAGAAGGGATATCCAACTCCTTCCCATTCCAATCCTTAAACCCTTCCTATAGCATGAGATGTGATATCTCAATGTTTCTAATACCAAACCTGGGACCCGTCCTATAACATGAGATGTGATATCCAAATCCTTCCCATTCCAATCCTGAAACCCTTCCGATAGCATGAGATGTGATATCTCAATGTTTCTAATAAAAAACCTGAGACCCTTCATATAGCAAGAGATGCGATATCCAAATCCGTCCCATTTCAATCTTGAGACCCTTCCTATAACATGAGATATGATATCCAACTCCTTCCCATTCCAACATGAGACCCTTCCTATAGCATGAGAAGGGATGTCCAACTCCTTCCCAATCCAATCCTGAGACCCTTCCGATAGCAGAGATGTGATATCTCAATGCTTATACCAAACCTGAGACCCTTCCTTTAGCATGAGATTTGATATCCAAATCCTTCACATTCCAATCCTGAGACCCTTCCTATAGCATGAGATGTGATATCTCAATGCTTCTAATACCAAACCTGAGATGCTTCCTATAACATGAGATGTGATATCCAACTCCTTCCCATTCCAAACCTGAGACCCTTCCGATAGCATGAGATGTGATATCTCAATGCTTCTAAAACCAAACATGAGAACCATCCTATAACATGAGATGTGAAATCCCAATCCTTCCCTTCCCAAACCTGAGACCCTTCCTATAGCTTGAGATGTGATATCAAACTCCTTCCCATTCCAATCCTGAAATAGCTTGAGATGTGATATCCAACTCCTTCCCATTCCAATCCTGAGACCCTTATTATACCATGAGATGTGATATCTCAAGGCTTCTAATACCAAACCTGAGACCCTTCCTATGGCATGAGATGTGATATCCAACTCCTTGCCATTCAAATCCTGAGACCCTCCCTATAACAAGAGATGTCATATCCAACTCCTTCCCATTCCAAACCTGAGACACTTCCTTTAGCATGAGATGTGATATCCAAATCCTTCACATTCCAATCCAGAGACCAATCCTATAGCATGAGATGTGATATCTCAATGCTTCTAATACCAAACCTGAGACCCTTCCGATAGCATGAGATGTGATATCTCAATGCTTCAAAAACCAAACATGAGAACCATCCTATAACATGAGATGTAAAATCCAAATCCTTCCCTTCCCAAACCTGAGACTCTTCCTATAGCATGAGATGTGATATCTCAATGCTTCTACCAAACCTGAAACCCTTCCTTTAGCATGAGATGTGATATCCAGCTCCTCCCATTCCAATCCTGAGACCCTTCCGATAGCATGAGATGTGATATCTCAATGCTTCTAATATCAAAACTGAGACCCTCCCTATAGCATGAGATGTGATATTTAAGTCCTTCCCATTCCAATCCTGAGACCCTTCCGATAGCAGAGATGTGATATCTCAATGCTTATACCAAACCTGAGACCCTTCCTATGGCATGAGATGTGATATCCAACTCCTTGCCATTCAAATCCTGAGACCCTCCCTATAACAAGAGATGTCATATCCAACTCCTTCCCATTCCAAACCTGAGACCATTCCTTTAGCATGAGATGTGATATCCAAATCCTTCACATTCCAATCCGGAGACCAATCCTATAGCATGAGATGTGATATCTCAATGCTTCTAATACCAAACCTGAGACCCTTCCAATAGCATGAGATGTAATATCTCAATGCTTCAAAAACCAAACATGAGAACCATCCTATAACATGAGATGTGAAATCCAAATCCTTCCCTTCCCAAACCTGAGACTCTTCCTATAGCATGAGATGTGATATCTCAATGCTTCTAATATCAAACTTGAGACCCTCCCTATAGCATGAGATGTGATATCCAAGTCCTTCCCATTCCAATCCTGAGACACTTCCTATAGCATGAGATGTGATATCTCAATGCTTCTAATACCAAACCTGAGACTCTTCCTATAACATGAGATGGGATATCCAACTCCTTCCCATTCCAATCCTGAGACCCTTCCTATAGCATGAGATGTGATATCTCAATGCTTATCCCAAACCTGAGACCCTTCCTATAGCTTGAGATGTGATATCAAACTCCTTCCCATTCCAATCCTGAAATAGCTTGAGATGTGATATCCAACTCCTTCCCATTCCAATCCTGAGACCCTTATTATACCATGAGATGTGATATCTCAAGGCTTCTAATACCAAACCTGAGACCCTTCCTATGGCATGAGATGTGATATCCAACTCCTTGCCATTCAAATCCTGAGACCCTCCCTATAACAAGAGATGTCATATCCAACTCCTTCCCATTCCAAACCTGAGACCCTTCCTTTAGCATGAGATGTGATATCCAACTACTTCCCATTCCAATCCTGAGACCCTTCCTATAGCATGAGATGTGATATCTCAATGCTTATACCAAACCTGAGACCCTTCCTATAACATGAGATGGGATATCCAACTCCTTCCCATTCCAATCCTGAGACACTTCCGATAGCAGAGATGTGATATCTCAATGCTTATACCAGACCTTAGACCCTTCCTATAACATGAGATCGGATATCCAACTCCTTCCCGTTCCAAACCTGAGACCCTTCCTTTAGCATGAGATGTGATATCCAGCTCCTTCCCATTCCAATCCTGAGACACTTCCGATAGCATGAGATGTGATATCTCAATGCTTCTAATATCAAAACGGAAACCCTCCCTATAGCATGATATGTGATATCTAAGTCCTTCCCATTCCAATCCTGAGACCCTTCCTATAGCATGAGATGTGATATCTCAATGCTTCTACCAAACCTGGGACCCTTCCTTTAGCATGAGATGTGATATCCAACTCCTTCCCATTCTAATCCTGAGACCCTTCCTATAGCATGAGATGTGATATCTCAATACTTCTAATACCAAACCTGAGATCCTTCCGATAACATGAGATGTGATATCCAAATCCTTCCCCTTCCAAACCTGAGACCCTCCATTTTAGCATGAGATGTGCTATCCAACTCCTTCCCATTCCAATCCTGAGACCCTTCTGATAGCATGAGATGTGATATCTCAATGCTTCTAATACCAAACCTGAGATCCTTCCGATAGCATGAGATGTGATATCTCAATGCTTCTAATACCAAACCTGAGATCCTTCCTATAACATGAGATGTGATATCCAAATCCTTCCCCTTCCAATTCTGATACCCTCCCTTTAACATGAGATGTGATATCCAACTCCTTCCCATTCCAACCTGAGACCCTTCCTATAACATGAGATGTGATATCTCAATGCCTCTAATACCAAACCTGAGATCCTTCCTCTAACATGAAATGTGATATCCAACTCCTTCCCTTTCCAAACCTGAGAGCCTATCTATAGCATGAGATGTGATATCCAAGTCCTTCCCATTCCAATCCTTAGACCCTTCCTACAGCATGCAATATGATATCTCAATGATTCTAATAACAAACCTGAGACCCGTCCTATAACATGAGATGGGATATCCAACTCCTTCCCATTCCAATCCTGAGACACATCCGATAGCAGAGATGTGATATCTCAATGCTTATACCAAACCTGAGACCCTTCCTATAACATGAGATGTGATATCCAACTCCTTCCCGTTCCAAACCTGAGACTCTTCCTTTAGCATGAGATGTGATATCCAGCTCCTTCCCATTCCAATCCTGAGACACTTCCGATAGCATGAGATGTGATATCTCAATGCTTCTAATATCAAAACTGAGACCCTCCCTATAGCATGATATGTGATATCTAAGTCCTTCCCATTCCAATCCTGAGACCCTTCTGATAGCATGAGATGTGATATCTCAATGCCTCTAATACCAAACCTGAGATCCTACCTCTAACATGAAATGTGATATCCAACTCTCTCCCCTTCCAAACCTGAGAGCCTTCCTATAGCATGAGATGTGATATCCAAGTCCTTCCCATTCCAATCCTGAGACCCTTCCTATAACATGAGATGTGATATCCAACTCCTTCCCATTCCAACCTGAGACCCTTCCTATAGCATGAGATGGGATATCCAACTCCTTCCAAATCCAATCCTGATACCATTCCGATAGCATGAGATGTGATATCCCAATGCTTCTACCAAACCTGAGACCCATACTATGGCATGAGATGTGATATCAAACTCCTTCCCATTCCAATTCTGAGACCCTTCCTATACCATGAGACTTGCTATCTCAATGCTTCTAATACCAAACCTGAGACCCGTCCTATAACATGAGATGTGATATCCAAATCCTTCCCCTTCCAAACCTTAGACCCTTCCTTTATCATGAGATGTGATATCCAACTCCTTCCCATTCCAATCCTGAGACCCTTCCGATATCATGAGATGTGATATCTCAATGCTTCTAATATCAAACTTGAGACCCTCCCTATAGCATGAGATGTGATATCCAAGTCCTTCCCATTCCAATCCTGAGACCCTTCCTATAGCATGAGATGTGATATCTCAATGCTTCTAATACCAAACCTGAGACCCTTCCTATAACATGAGATGGGAATATCCAACTCCTTACATTCCAATCCTGAGACCCTTCCGATAGCAGAGATGTGATATCTCAATGTTTATACCAAACCTGAGATCCTTCCTATAACATGAGATGTGATATCCAACTCCTTCCCATTCCAATACTGAGACACTGCCTATAGCATGAGATGTGATATCTCACTGCTTATACCAAACCTGAGACCCTTCCTATAGCATGAGATGTGATATCCAACTCCTTCCCATTCCAATCCTGAGACCCTTCCTATAGCATGAGATGTGATATCTCAATGCTTCTAATATCAAACTTGAGAGCCTCCCTATAGCATGAGATGTGATATCCAAGTCCTTCCCATTCCAATCCTGAGACACTTCCTACAGCATGAGATGTGATATCTCAATGCCTCTAATACCAAACCTGAGACTCTTCCTATAACATGAGATGGGATATCCAACTCCTTCTCATTCCAATCCTGAGACCCTTCCGATAGCAGAGATGTGATATCTCAATGCTTATACCAAACCTGAGACCCTTCCTACGGCATGAGATGTCATATACAACTCCTTCCCATTCCAATCCTGAGACCCTTCCTATAGCATGAGATGTGATATCTCAATGCTTCTAATATCAAACTTGAGACCCTCCCTATAGCATGAGATGTGATATCCAAGTCCTTCCCATTCCAATCCTGAGACACTTCCTATAGCATGAGATGTGATATCTCAATGCTTCTAATACCAAACCTGAGACTCTTCCTATAACATGAGATGGGATATCCAACTCCTTCCCATTCCAATCCTGAGACCCTTCCGATAGCAGAGATGTGATATCTCAATGCTTATACCAAACCTGAGACCCTTCCTACGGCATGAGATGTCATATACAACTCCTTCCCATTCCAATCCTGAGACCCTTCCTATAGCATGAGATGTGATATCTCAATGCTTATACCAAACCTGAGACCCTTCCTATAGTATGAGATGTGATATCCAACTCCTTCCCATTCCAATCCTGAGACCCTTCCTATAGCATGAGATGTGATGTCTCAATGCTTCTAATACCAAACCTGAGATCCTTCCTATAACATGAGATGTGATATCCAACTCCTTCCATTCCAATCCTGAGACCCTTCCTATAGCATGAGATTTGATATCTCAATGCTTCTAATACCAAACCTGAGATCCTTCCGATAGCATGAGATGTGATATCTCAATGCTTCTAATACCAAACCTGAGATCCTTCCTATAACATGAGATGTGATATCCAAATCCTTCCCCTTCCAATTCTGATACCCTCCCTTTAACATGAGATGTGATATCCAACTCCTTCCCATTCCAACCTGAGACCCTTCCTATAGCATGAGATGTGATATCTCAATGCCTCTAATACCAAACCTGAGATCCTTCCTCTAACATGAAATGTGATATCCAACTCCTTCCCTTTCCAAACCTGAGAGCCTATCTATAGCATGAGATGTGATATCCAAGTCCTTCCCATTCCAATCCTTAGACCCTTCCTACAGCATGCAATATGATATCTCAATGATTCTAATAACAAACCTGAGACCCGTCCTATAACATGAGATGGGATATCCAACTCCTTCCCATTCCAATCCTGAGACACTTCCGATAGCAGAGATGTGATATCTCAATGCTTATACCAAACCTGAGACCCTTCCTATAACATGAGATGTGATATCCAACTCCTTCCCGTTCCAAACCTGAGACTCTTCCTTTAGCATGAGATGTGATATCCAGCTCCTTCCCATTCCAATCCTGAGACACTTCCGATAGCATGAGATGTGATATCTCAATGCTTCTAATATCAAAACTGAGACCCTCCCTATAGCATGATATGTGATATCTAAGTCCTTCCCATTCCAATCCTGAGACCCTTCTGATAGCATGAGATGTGATATCTCAATGCCTCTAATACCAAACCTGAGATCCTACCTCTAACATGAAATGTGATATCCAACTCTCTCCCCTTCCAAACCTGAGAGCCTTCCTATAGCATGAGATGTGATATCCAAGTCCTTCCCATTCCAATCCTGAGACCCTTCCTATAACATGAGATGTGATATCCAACTCCTTCCCATTCCAACCTGAGACCCTTCCTATAGCATGAGATGGGATATCCAACTCCTTCCAAATCCAATCCTGATACCATTCCGATAGCATGAGATGTGATATCCCAATGCTTCTACCAAACCTGAGACCCATACTATGGCATGAGATGTGATATCAAACTCCTTCCCATTCCAATTCTGAGACCCTTCCTATACCATGAGACTTGCTATCTCAATGCTTCTAATACCAAACCTGAGACCCGTCCTATAACATGAGATGTGATATCCAAATCCTTCCCCTTCCAAACCTTAGACCCTTCCTTTATCATGAGATGTGATATCCAACTCCTTCCCATTCCAATCCTGAGACCCTTCCGATATCATGAGATGTGATATCTCAATGCTTCTAATATCAAACTTGAGACCCTCCCTATAGCATGAGATGTGATATCCAAGTCCTTCCCATTCCAATCCTGAGACCCTTCCTATAGCATGAGATGTGATATCTCAATGCTTCTAATACCAAACCTGAGACCCTTCCTATAACATGAGATGGGAATATCCAACTCCTTACATTCCAATCCTGAGACCCTTCCGATAGCAGAGATGTGATATCTCAATGTTTATACCAAACCTGAGATCCTTCCTATAACATGAGATGTGATATCCAACTCCTTCCCATTCCAATACTGAGACACTGCCTATAGCATGAGATGTGATATCTCACTGCTTATACCAAACCTGAGACCCTTCCTATAGCATGAGATGTGATATCCAACTCCTTCCCATTCCAATCCTGAGACCCTTCCTATAGCATGAGATGTGATATCTCAATGCTTCTAATATCAAACTTGAGAGCCTCCCTATAGCATGAGATGTGATATCCAAGTCCTTCCCATTCCAATCCTGAGACACTTCCTACAGCATGAGATGTGATATCTCAATGCCTCTAATACCAAACCTGAGACTCTTCCTATAACATGAGATGGGATATCCAACTCCTTCTCATTCCAATCCTGAGACCCTTCCGATAGCAGAGATGTGATATCTCAATGCTTATACCAAACCTGAGACCCTTCCTACGGCATGAGATGTCATATACAACTCCTTCCCATTCCAATCCTGAGACCCTTCCTATAGCATGAGATGTGATATCTCAATGCTTCTAATATCAAACTTGAGACCCTCCCTATAGCATGAGATGTGATATCCAAGTCCTTCCCATTCCAATCCTGAGACACTTCCTATAGCATGAGATGTGATATCTCAATGCTTCTAATACCAAACCTGAGACTCTTCCTATAACATGAGATGGGATATCCAACTCCTTCCCATTCCAATCCTGAGACCCTTCCGATAGCAGAGATGTGATATCTCAATGCTTATACCAAACCTGAGACCCTTCCTACGGCATGAGATGTCATATACAACTCCTTCCCATTCCAATCCTGAGACCCTTCCTATAGCATGAGATGTGATATCTCAATGCTTATACCAAACCTGAGACCCTTCCTATAGTATGAGATGTGATATCCAACTCCTTCCCATTCCAATCCTGAGACCCTTCCTATAGCATGAGATGTGATGTCTCAATGCTTCTAATACCAAACCTGAGATCCTTCCTATAACATGAGATGTGATATCCAACTCCTTCCATTCCAATCCTGAGACCCTTCCTATAGCATGAGATTTGATATCTCAATGCTTATACCAAACCTGAGACCCTTCCTATAGCATGAGATGTGATATCCAAGTCCTTCCCATTCCAATCCTTAGACCCTTCCTACAGCATGCAATATGATATCTCAATGATTCTAATAACAATCCTGAGACCCGTCCTATAACATGAGATGGGATATCCAATTCCTTCCCATTCCAATCCTGAGACACTTCCGATAGCAGAGATGTGATATCTCAATGCTTATACCAAACCTGAGACCCTTCCTATAACATGAGATCGGATATCCAACTCCTTTTCGTTCCAAACCTGAGACCCTTCCTTTAGCATGAGATGTGATATCCAGCTCCTTCGCATTCCAATCCTGAGACCCTTCCGATAGCATGAGATGTGATATCTCAATGCTTCTAATACCAAACCTGTGATCCTTCCTATAACAAGAGATGAGATATCCAAATCCTTCCCCTTACAAACCTGAGACCCTCCCTTTAGCATGAGATGTGATATCTCAATGCCTCTAATACCAAACCTGAGATCCTTCCGATAGCATGAGATGTGATATCTCAATGCTTCTAATACCAAACCTGAGATCCTTCCTATAACATGAGACGTGATATCCAAATCCTTCCCCTTCCAAACCTGAGACCCTCCCTTTAGCATGAGATGTGATATCCAACTCCTTCCCATTCTAATCCTGAGACCCTTCTGATAGCATGAGATGTGATATCTCAATGCCTCTAATACCAAACCTGAGATCCTACCTCTAACATGAAATGTGATATCCAACTCTTTCCCCTTCCAAACCTGAGAGCCTTCCTATAGCATGAGATGTGATATCCGACTCCTTCCCATTCCAATCCTGAGACCCTTCCGATAGCATGAGATGTGATATCCCAATGCTTCTAATACCAAACCTGAGATCCTTCTTATAACATGTGATGTGATATCCAAATCCTTCCCCTTCCAAACCTGAGACCCTCCCTTTAGCATGAGATGTGATATCCAACTCCTTCCCATTCCAATCCTGAGACCCTTATGATAGATAGCATGAGATGTGATATCTCAATGCCTCTAATACCAAACCTGAGATACTTCCGATAGCATGAGATGTGATATCTCAATGCTTCTAATACCAAACCTGAGATCCTTCCTGTAACATGAGATGTGATATCCAAATCCTTCCCCTTCCAAACCTGAGACCCTCCCTTTAGCATGAGATGTGTTATCCAACTCCTTCCCATTCCAATCCTGAGACCCTTCCGATAGCATGAGATGTGATATCTCAATGCTTCTAATACCAAACCTGTGATCCTTCCTATAACAAGAGATGTGATATCCAAATCCTTCCCCTTCCAAACCTGAGACCCTCCCTTTAGCATGAGATGTGATATCTCAATGCCTCTAATACCAAACCTGAGATCCTTCCGATAGCATGAGATGTGATATCTCAATGCTTCTAATACCAAACCTGAGATCCTTCCTATAACATGAGACGTGATATCCAAATCCTTCCCCTTCCAAACCTGAGACCCTCCCTTTAGCATGAGATGTGATATCCAACTCCTTCCCATTCCAATCCTGAGACCCTTCTGATAGCATGAGATGTGATATCTCAATGCCTCTAATACCAAACCTGAGATCCTACCTCTAACATGAAATGTGATATCCAACTCTTTCCCCTTCCAAGCCTGAGGGCCTTCCTATAGCATGAGATGTGATATCCGACTCCTTCCCATTCCAATCCTGAGACCCTTCCGATAGCATGAGATGTGATATCTCAATGCTTCTAATACCAAACCTGAGATCCTTCTTATAACATGTGATGTGATATCCAAATCCTTCCCCTTCCAAACCTGAGACCCTCCCTTTAGCATGAGATGTGATATCCAACTCCTTCCCATTCCAATCCTGAGACCCTTATGATAGATAGCATGAGATGTGATATCTCAATGCCTCTAATACCAAACCTGAGATACTTCCGATAGCATGAGATGTGATATCTCAATGCTTCTAATACCAAACCTGAGATCCTTCCTATAACATGAGATGTGATATCCAAATCCTTCCCCTTCCAAACCTGAGACCCTCCCTTTAGCATGAGATGTGATATCCAACTCCTTCCCATTCCAATTCTGAGCCCCTTCCTATACCATGAGACTTGATATCCAACTCCTTCCCATTCCAATTCTGAGCCCCTTCCTATACCATGAGACTTGATATCTCAATGCTTCTAATACCAAACCTGAGACCCGTCCTATAACATGAGATGTGATATCCAAATCCTTCCCCTTCCAAACCTTAGACCCTTCCTTTATCATGAGATGTGATATCCAACTCCTTCCCATTCCAATCCTGAGACCGTTCCGATATCATGAGATGTGATATCTCAATGCTTCTAATATCAAACTTGAGACCCTCCCTATAGCATGAGATGTGATATCCAAGTCCTTCCCATTCCAATCCTGAGACCCTTCCTATAGCTTGAGTTGTGACATCCAACTCCTTCCCATTCCAATTCTGATCCCCTTTCTATACCATGAGACTTGATATCTCAATGCTTCTAATACCAAACCTGAGACCCGTCCTATAACATGAGATGTGATATCCAAATCCTTCCCCTTCCAAACCTTAGACCCTTCCTTTATCATGAGATGTGATATCCAACTCCTTCCCATTCCAATCCTGAGACCCTTCCGATACCATGAGATGTAATATCTCAATGCTTCTAATATCAAACTTGAGACCCTCCCTATAGCATGAGATGTGATATCCAAGTCCTTCCCATTCCAATCCTGAGACCCTTCCTATAGCATGAGATGTGATATCTCAATGCTTCTAATACCAAACCTGAGACCCTTCCTATAACATGAGATTGGAATATCCAACTCCTTCCCATTCCAATCCTGAGACCCTTCCGATAGCAGAGATGTGATATCTCAATTCTTATACCAAACCTGAGATCCTTCCTATAACATGAGATGTGATATCCAACTCCTTCCCATTCCAATCCTGAGACACTTCCTATAGCATGAGATGTGATATCTCACTGCTTATACCAAACCTGAGACCCTTCCAATAGCATGAGATGTGATATCCAACTCCTTCCCATTCCAATCCTGAGACCCTTCCTATAGCATGAGATGTGATATCTCAATGCTTCTAATATCAAACTTGAGAGCCTCCCTATAGCATGAGATGTGATATCCAAGTCCTTCCCATTCCAATCCTGAGACACTTCCTATAGCATGAGATGTGATATCTCAATGCTTCTAATACCAAACCTGAGACTCTTCCTATAACATGAGATGGGATATCCAACTCCTTCCCATTCCAATCCTGAGACCCTTCCGATAGCAGAGATGTGATATCTCAATGCTTATACCAAACCTGAGACCCTTCCTACGGCATGAGATGTCATATACAACTCCTTCCCATTCCAATCCTGAGACCCTTCCTATAGCATGAGATGTGATATCTCAATGCTTATACCAAACCTGAGACCCTTCCTATAGCATGAGATGTGATATCCAACTCCTTCCCATTCCAATCCTGAGACCCTTCCTATAGCATGAGATGTGATATCTCAATGCTTATACCAAACCTGAGACCCTTCCTACGGCATGAGATGTCATATACAACTCCTTCCCATTCCAATCCTGAGACCCTTCCTATAGCATGAGATGTGATATCTCAATGCTTATACCAAACCTGAGACCCTTCCTATAGCATGAGATGTGATATCCAACTCCTTCCCATTCCAATCCTGAGACCCTTCCTATAGCATGAGATGTGATATCTCAATGCTTATACCAAACCTGAGACCCTTCCTATAACATGAGATGGGATATCCAACTCCTTCCCATTCCAATCCTGAGACACTTCCGATAGCAGAGATGTGATATCTCAATGCTTATACCAGACCTTAGACCCTTCCTATAACATGAGATCGGATATCCAACTCCTTCCCGTTCCAAACCTGAGACCCTTCCTTTAGCATGAGATGTGATATCCAGCTCCTTCCCATTCCAATCCTGAGACACTTCCGATAGCATGAGATGTGATATCTCAATGCTTCTAATATCAAAACGGAAACCCTCCCTATAGCATGATATGTGATATCTAAGTCCTTCCCATTCCAATCCTGAGACCCTTCCTATAGCATGAGATGTGATATCTCAATGCTTCTACCAAACCTGAGACCCTTCCTTTAGCATGAGATGTGATATCCAACTCCTTCCCATTCCAATCCTGAGACGCTTCCTATAGCATGAGATGTGATATCTCAATACTTCTAATACCAAACCTGAGATCCTTCCGATAACATGAGATGTGATATCCAAATCCTTCCCCTTCCAAACCTGAGACCCTCCCTTTAGCATGAGATGTGATATCCATCTCCTTCCCATTTGAATCCTGAGACCCTTCTGATAGCATGAGATGTGATATCTCAATGCTTCTAATACCAAACCTGAGATCCTTCCGATAGCATGAGATGTGATATCTCAATGCTTCTAATACCAAACCTGAGACCCTTCCTATAACATGAGATTGGAATATCCAACTCCTTCCCATTCCAATCCTGAGACCCTTCCGATAGCAGAGATGTGATATCTCAATTCTTATACCAAACCTGAGATCCTTCCTATAACATGAGATGTGATATCCAACTCCTTCCCTTCCAATCCTGAGACACTTCCTATAGCATGAGATGTGATATCTCACTGCTTATACCAAACCTGAGACCCTTCCTATAGCATGAGATGTGATATCTAACTCCTTCCCATTCCAATCCTGAGACCCTTCCTATAGCATGAGATGTGATATCTCAATGCTTCTAATACCAAACCTGAGACTCTTCCTATAACATGAGATGGGATATCCAACTCCTTCCCATTCCAATCCTGAGACCCTTCCGATAGCAGAGATGTGATATCTCAATGCTTATACCAAACCTGAGACCCTTCCTACGGCATGAGATGTCATATACAACTCCTTCCCATTCCAATCCTGAGACCCTTCCTATAGCATGAGATGTGATATCTCAATGCTTATACCAAACCTGAGACCCTTCCTATAGCATGAGATGTGATATCCAACTCCTTCCCATTCCAATCCTGAGACCCTTCCTATAGCATGAGATGTGATATCTCAATGCTTATACCAAACCTGAGACCCTTCCTACGGCATGAGATGTCATATACAACTCCTTCCCATTCCAATCCTGAGACCCTTCCTATAGCATGAGATGTGATATCTCAATGCTTATACCAAACCTGAGACCCTTCCTATAGCATGAGATGTGATATCCAACTCCTTCCCATTCCAATCCTGAGACCCTTCCTATAGCATGAGATGTGATATCTCAATGCTTATACCAAACCTGAGACCCTTCCTATAACATGAGATGGGATATCCAACTCCTTCCCATTCCAATCCTGAGACACTTCCGATAGCAGAGATGTGATATCTCAATGCTTATACCAGACCTTAGACCCTTCCTATAACATGAGATCGGATATCCAACTCCTTCCAGTTCCAAACCTGAGACCCTTCCTTTAGCATGAGTTGTGATATCCAGCTCCTTCCCATTCCAATCCTGAGACACTTCCGATAGCATGAGATGTGATATCTCAATGCTTCTAATATCAAAACTGAAACCCTCCCTATAGCATGATATGTGATATCTAAGTCCTTCCCATTCCAATCCTGAGACCCTTCCTATAGCATGAGATGTGATATCTCAATGCTTCTAATACCAAACCTGAGATCCTTCCTATAACATGAGACGTGATATCCAAATCCTTCCCCTTCCAAACCTGAGACCCTCCCTTTAGCATGAGATGTGATATCCAACTCCTTCCCATTCCAATCCTGAGACCCTTCTGATAGCATGAGATGTGATATCTCAATGCCTCTAATACCAAACCTGAGATCCTACCTCTAACATGAAATGTGATATCCAACTCTTTCCCCTTCCAAACCTGAGGGCCTTCCTATAGCATGAGATGTGATATCCGACTCCTTCCCATTCCAATCCTGAGACCCTTCCGATAGCATGAGATGTGATATCTCAATGCTTCTAATACCAAACCTGAGATCCTTCTTATAACATGTGATGTGATATCCAAATCCTTCCCCTTCCAAACCTGAGACCCTCCCTTTAGCATGAGATGTGATATCCAACTCCTTCCCATTCCAATCCTGAGACCCTTATGATAGATAGCATGAGATGTGATATCTCAATGCCTCTAATACCAAACCTGAGATACTTCCGATAGCATGAGATGTGATATCTCAATGCTTCTAATACCAAACCTGAGATCCTTCCTATAACATGAGATGTGATATCCAAATCCTTCCCCTTCCAAACCTGAGACCCTCCCTTTAGCATGAGATGTGATATCCAACTCCTTCCCATTCCAATTCTGAGCCCCTTCCTATACCATGAGACTTGATATCCAACTCCTTCCCATTCCAATTCTGAGCCCCTTCCTATACCATGAGACTTGATATCTCAATGCTTCTAATACCAAACCTGAGACCCGTCCTATAACATGAGATGTGATATCCAAATCCTTCCCCTTCCAAACCTTAGACCCTTCCTTTATCATGAGATGTGATATCCAACTCCTTCCCATTCCAATCCTGAGACCCTTCCGATATCATGAGATGTGATATCTCAATGCTTCTAATATCAAACTTGAGACCCTCCCTATAGCATGCGATGTGATATCCAAGTCCTTCCCATTCCAATCCTGAGACCCTTCCTATAGCTTGAGTTGTGACATCCAACTCCTTCCCATTCCAATTCTGATCCCCTTTCTATACCATGAGACTTGATATCTCAATGCTTCTAATACCAAACCTGAGACCCGTCCTATAACATGAGATGTGATATCCAAATCCTTCCCCTTCCAAACCTTAGACCCTTCCTTTATCATGAGATGTGATATCCAACTCCTTCCCATTCCAATCCTGAGACCCTTCCGATATCATGAGATGTAATATCTCAATGCTTCTAATATCAAACTTGAGACCCTCCCTATAGCATGAGATGTGATATCCAAGTCCTTCCCATTCCAATCCTGAGACCCTTCCTATAGCATGAGATGTGATATCTCAATGCTTCTAATACCAAACCTGAGACCCTTCCTATAACATGAGATTGGAATATCCAACTCCTTCCCATTCCAATCCTGAGACCCTTCCGATAGCAGAGATGTGATATCTCAATTCTTATACCAAACCTGAGATCCTTCCTATAACATGAGATGTGATATCCAACTCCTTCCCATTCCAATCCTGAGACACTTCCTATAGCATGAGATGTGATATCTCACTGCTTATACCAAACCTGAGACCCTTCCAATAGCATGAGATGTGATATCCAACTCCTTCCCATTCCAATCCTGAGACCCTTCCTATAGCATGAGATGTGATATCTCAATGCTTCTAATATCAAACTTGAGAGCCTCCCTATAGCATGAGATGTGATATCCAAGTCCTTCCCATTCCAATCCTGAGACACTTCCTATAGCATGAGATGTGATATCTCAATGCTTCTAATACCAAACCTGAGAATCTTCCTATAACATGAGATGGGATATCCAACTCCTTCCCATTCCAATCCTGAGACCCTTCCGATAGCAGAGATGTGATATCTCAATGCTTATACCAAACCTGAGACCCTTCCTACGGCATGAGATGTCATATACAACTCCTTCCCATTCCAATCCTGAGACCCTTCCTATAGCATGAGATGTGATATCTCAATGCTTATACCAAACCTGAGACCCTTCCTATAGCATGAGATGTGATATCCAACTCCTTCCCATTCCAATCCTGAGACCCTTCCTATAGCATGAGATGTGATATCTCAATGCTTATACCAAACCTGAGACCCTTCCTACGGCATGAGATGTCATATACAACTCCTTCCCATTCCAATCCTGAGACCCTTCCTATAGCATGAGATGTGATATCTCAATGCTTATACCAAACCTGAGACCCTTCCTATAGCATGAGATGTGATATCCAACTCCTTCCCATTCCAATCCTGAGACCCTTCCTATAGCATGAGATGTGATATCTCAATGCTTATACCAAACCTGAGACCCTTCCTATAACATGAGATGGGATATCCAACTCCTTCCCATTCCAATCCTGAGACACTTCCGATAGCAGAGATGTGATATCTCAATGCTTATACCAGACCTTAGACCCTTCCTATAACATGAGATCGGATATCCAACTCCTTCCCGTTCCAAACCTGAGACCCTTCCTTTAGCATGAGATGTGATATCCAGCTCCTTCCCATTCCAATCCTGAGACACTTCCGATAGCATGAGATGTGATATCTCAATGCTTCTAATATCAAAACGGAAACCCTCCCTATAGCATGATATGTGATATCTAAGTCCTTCCCATTCCAATCCTGAGACCCTTCCTATAGCATGAGATGTGATATCTCAATGCTTCTACCAAACCTGAGACCCTTCCTTTAGCATGAGATGTGATATCCAACTCCTTCCCATTCCAATCCTGAGACCCTTCCTATAGCATGAGATGTGATATCTCAATACTTCTAATACCAAACCTGAGATCCTTCCGATAACATGAGATGTGATATCCAAATCCTTCCCCTTCCAAACCTGAGACCCTCCCTTTAGCATGAGATGTGATATCCATCTCCTTCCCATTCCAATCCTGAGACCCTTCTGATAGCATGAGATGTGATATCTCAATGCTTCTAATACCAAACCTGAGATCCTTCCGATAGCATGAGATGTGATATCTCAATGCTTCTAATACCAAACCTGAGACCCTTCCTATAACATGAGATTGGAATATCCAACTCCTTCCCATTCCAATCCTGAGACCCTTCCGATAGCAGAGATGTGATATCTCAATTCTTATACCAAACCTGAGATCCTTCCTATAACATGAGATGTGATATCCAACTCCTTACCTTCCAATCCTGAGACACTTCCTATAGCATGAGATGTGATATCTCACTGCTTATACCAAACCTGAGACCCTTCCTATAGCATGAGATGTGATATCTAACTCCTTCCCATTCCAATCCTGAGACCCTTCCTATAGCATGAGATGTGATATCTCAATGCTTCTAATACCAAACCTGAGACTCTTCCTATAACATGAGATGGGATATCCAACTCCTTCCCATTCCAATCCTGAGACCCTTCCGATAGCAGAGATGTGATATCTCAATGCTTATACCAAACCTGAGACCCTTCCTACGGCATGAGATGTCATATACAACTCCTTCCCATTCCAATCCTGAGACCCTTCCTATAGCATGAGATGTGATATCTCAATGCTTATACCAAACCTGAGACCCTTCCTATAGCATGAGATGTGATATCCAACTCCTTCCCATTCCAATCCTGAGACCCTTCCTATAGCATGAGATGTGATATCTCAATGCTTATACCAAACCTGAGACCCTTCCTACGGCATGAGATGTCATATCCAACTCCTTCCCATTCCAATCCTGAGACCCTTCCTATAGCATGAGATGTGATATCTCAATGCTTATACCAAACCTGAGACCCTTCCTATAACATGAGATGGGATATCCAACTCCTTCCCATTCCAATCCTGAGACACTTCCGATAGCAGAGATGTGATATCTCAATGCTTATACCAGACCTTAGACCCTTCCTATAACATGAGATCGGATATCCAACTCCTTCCAGTTCCAAACCTGAGACCCTTCCTTTAGCATGAGATGTGATATCCAGCTCCTTCCCATTCCAATCCTGAGACACTTCCGATAGCATGAGATGTGATATCTCAGTGCTTCTAATATCAAAACGGAAACCCTCCCTATAGCATGATATGTGATATCTAAGTCCTTCCCATTCCAATCCTGAGACCCTTCCTATAGCATGAGATGTGATATCTCAATGCTTCTACCAAACCTTAGACCCTTCCTTTAGCATGAGATGTGATATCCAACTCCAATCCTGATATCCCATTCCAATCCTGAGACCCTTCCTATAGCATGAGATGTGATATCTCAATACTTCTAATACCAAACCTGAGATCCTTCCGATAACATGAGATGTGATATCCAAATCCTTCCCCTTCCAAACCTGAGACCCTCCCTTTAGCATGAGATGTGATATCCATCTCCTTCCCATTCCAATCCTGAGACCCTTCTGATAGCATGAGATGTGATATCTCAATGCTTCTAATACCAAACCTGAGATCCTTCCGATAGCATGCGATGTGATATCTCAATGCTTCTAATACCAAACCTGAGACCCTTCCTATAACATGAGATTGGAATATCCAACTCCTTCCCATTCCAATCCTGAGACCCTTCTGTTAAGACGGATTTCTGAACTCTGTCCTGGTGGCGCAGAAGTTCAGAAGGCCAACCTAATTACTTGGAACAGGGTAACCTCTGGACGAGCCAGACCAATCAAGGTAGCGATCGCGGCGGTCAAGACTAGGTCTCAAGAGGGGTGAGGGTGACTGAAAGCCCGCAATGAGCACACAAAGCAAGAGCGCATACAAACTACTCCAAACAGGTGTTATATCAAAAATATAAACACATTTATTTTAAGGCCTTTAAAACAATGACCGTAGCAAGAAAATCACTCTATAACAATATTAAACCAACACATACCAAATCAACACAATATATATACAAATACACAGTCGCAAGCGTTTAAAGCACGAAATATGTAGTCCACCTGAAAGGGAAGGAAAACAGGCAGTGCGATAATGCTTTAGACTCAGTTCGCCTTCAGAGGCACCTAACTAGATGGAAGTCCGAGCCCTGAGAAGAGTGGAGCCTTGTGCTCAAAGTACCTGCAAGTGCTGGTGCCAACGGGCAAAAGGAGAAGCTCTTCGGAGGAGGTCAGGCAGTTCGTGTTAGTGCACAGCAGAAGAAGAACAGGTTCCGCAACTCAAGCGCAGCCTCCACAGCGAGCAGAAGCAGAGCGCGAGTACGGACGAAAAGGGTGCTGTTTTACACAGCGGGGAAAAGCAATGGGTTACTGCAGGAGGGCGACCAGATCCTAGCTAAACTACTCACCGGTCCCCGAAGCAAGCAGACCCAGGCTTCTCCACGTTAGTTTCAGCAGCTGGCAGGTTCAGAAGAGCAGGGAACGCTTTCCAGTCGTGTAGATCAAAAAGACGTCCCAATCGACGAAACCAGCACAGTTTTGTTGCCGCAGCAGGACAACGGAGCGGCCGTGCGTATCGGAGTCAAAAGTACACTCCTCCCTTCAGACTTGGGAACGCCAAGTGTACGAAGTGTGGGAGAGCGTGGGAGAGTGACAAGGACTCGAGATACGGCACAACCTGGCGGCGGTTACAGAGCAGGACTCCCTTGTAAGCTAGTCAGTCAACTGGATGGCCCAGAGACGCTTCCGAAGGAGATGATGTAGATGCCGGGAATAGCTGTTCGTGCTATTCCAATAGGTCGAAGCACCAATACAGGCCTTCTGGTTCGATCAAAGGAGGACGGGGGCTCTCAGGACGACAGCAGTGCAAAGGAGGATTCCTTCAGCGGGTCACCAGCGATTCCTCGGTCCAGCCTCTTGGTTGCAGGATACTTGGCTCCTGTATTCCTTCGTTCGTGAGAACTCAGGAGATCGACATGGTAGTGGTGTTTCCAGCCCCCTCTTATCCACGGTTCCCTTCGCGCCAAAACGGAGGGGAACCAATGGGAGATCCGCTCATCAAAACACATACCATACGTGGACCAATCACGGACCACGGTGGTCCCAGGCATTCACACCACCCTAGACTCTCTGGCACCCAGGATGTGTATTGGGACCAGACATCCCAGCCCACACCCTGGAGGCACACAAACGGCATGTAGAAGCCCGCGAAAGCAACCACGTTTCGCGGGAAAGTACATGCCCAAATAAGGAAGGCCCCGGGTCGCTGGACCTGGGGAAGGTGAAGGGAGCAAGACGGACAGTGGACAGGACAAAGGAGCCTCGTGGTCTGGCCATTTTGGGGAGCCAGGCCACCATTTTGGGTTCAGTGCAAAAACATGCTCAGAACGGCAAAAGGAGCTCAAAATATACAAAACGATCGCTGCCACCATTCCAGTCCCTGAATGACTTGCACCGATCAAATACCATCCTAAAAGAGTATCTAGGGCCTGTAGAAGGCTAGAGACCCAAGAGAGCTGTAACTTAGCTTACAGTGCTCTCTTGTGTCGTGTTGCACTAAAGCGGCGACACGATAAAAGAAACTACGGGAAACAACGTTCCCCGGTACTGACTGTCATAAGGGCATGTCAGTTTCCCCGTAAGAAAGGAGCGAAAGCCCAGGGAAGTGCGGCAGAAGGCTGTACTTCCCTGGCAAAGTCAAGAACAAGGTTAAAAACAATAGCAAAAAGTTTAGGGGTTGCCACATGGAAGGAAATTTCCCTACAATAACGAAATCTTTCCTAACACTCGCCCCTCCCAGACTATGGACAGGGGGAACTAATCCACCCCTGGATGAGTCTCATGTTCAGGTCGGTTAAACATTCTGGACAACCCATCAGCATTGCTATGTTGGACACCTGGCCTATGCTCAATAGTGAAGTCGAAGCCTTGTAGACTTATGGACCACCTAAGCAACTTTGGATTCTCCCCCTTCATGTTCATTAGCCACTTTAACGGCTTATGGTCAGTTTGCACAGTGAAGTGGGTCCCATAGAGGTAGGGCCTCAGCTTCCTTAGGGCCCACACAACAGAGAAACATTCTTTCTCTACCGTGGACCATCTGAGCTCTCTGTCCTTAAGCTGGCGACTAATAAAACCGATAGGGTGTTCCTTACCCTTCTCATCTACTTGTGATAGTACAGCTCCTATCCCAGTGTCAGAGGCGTCCGTCTGCACGATAAAAGTTCTTTGATAATCAGGGGCCCTGAGCACAGGGGCCTGGCACAAGGAGTCTTTCAAGCCATTGAAGGCCTTCTCACACTCGTCGGTCCAAGTTACCTTCTTGGGTTTCTTCGGAGTTGTGAGGGCAGTCAGAGGAGCAGCTATGGTGCCATAGTCTGCCATAAAATTGCGATAATACCCCGTGAGTCCTAAGAAGGCTCTCACTTGGGTTTGCGTAGTGGGGGTAGGCCAGTCTTGTACTGCTTGTACTTTACTGGGAAGAGGCTGTATCCTCCCTCCACCTACTTCATGTCCAAGGTAAACCACTGAGCCTTGTCCAATCTGGCATTTACTAGCCTTTATGGTCAAGTGGGCTTTCTGAAGAGCCTGGAGCACAATCCCGAGGTGTTTCACATGGTCTTCCCAGGTGGCACTGAAAACTGCGATATCGTCCAGATATGCGAGACAGAATTCGTCCAACCCATTCAACACATGATTCACAAGCCTCTGGAAAGTGGCAGGTGCATTCTTCAACCCGAACGGCATTACCCGGAATTGGTAAAGGCCGTCTGGAGTAGAAAATGCTGTCTTCTCCTTAGCATGTTCTACTAACGCTATTTGCCAATAGCCAGCAGTAAGGTCAAACGTGCTGAGGTACTTGGAGGCACCCAAAGTATCCACCAGATCATCTGTTCGAGGCAAGGGGTGTGCATCTGTCTTGGTGACAGCATTCAGAGCCCTGTAATCCACGCAGAACCTCAATTCAGAAGTGGCTGCCTTTGGAACCAAAACCACAGGGCTGGACCAAGGACTACTAGAGGGTTCAATCACCCCAAGGTCTAACATCTTGTTGACCTCGGTCTTAATATAAGACCGTACTTTATCCGACATTCTGTATCCCCTACTTTTGGTAGGTACACTGTCTCCTGTGTCTATGTTATGTTTGCACCAAGGTGTCAAACCAGGCGACTGTGAAAACAGGGGGGAAAACTGCCGAAGCAAACTTTTCACCTCAGCCTGCTGATCAGAAGTCAGGTGAGGGTCCACACGGACACCCTCAAAGGAGCAATCTGAAGGACCACCTTGGAACAGGTCGGGGAGAGGTTCAGACTCCTCTTCCTCGACGTCTGAAGCCAGTAGCAGTGCTGCGATTTCGACTCTTGGGACGAAAGCCTTCAGCCTATTCACGTGAAACACTTTTGGAGCCTGTCCAGGCCTTCCAAGGTCCACTAAATAGTTCACCTCACCCAGGGGCTCCACCACTGTGTAAGGGCCTGACCATTTGTCCTGTAAAGCGCGAGGCCTTATTGGATTCATGATCAGGACTTGCTGACCAGGTGTAAAGTTGATGAGGGAAGCTTTCTGGTCGTACCAATGTTTCACCAGCGCTTGCCCTGCCTTCAATTTCTCACTAGCCAAGCCCATCAGAAGTACCATCCGTTTTCTGAGCCCTAGCACATAATCAACTACGTTGGTAGTAACAGGGGGAGTGGGCATCTCCCATCCCTCTTTGACGATGGCTAAGGGTCCCCGTACGGGATGACCGAACAGAAGTTCGAAGGGGCTGAAGCCAACACCCTCCTGTGGTACCTCTCGGTAGGCAAACAGCAAGCATGGTAAAAGAAGATCCCATTTTCTTCTCTGAGGCTCCTCCAGAGCCCCAATCATGCTCTTTAACGTTCTGTTGAAACGTTCCACCAGACCATTGGTCTGGGGGTGGTATGCAGAAGAGAACTTGTAGGTGACCCCCATTCTTTCCACATAGCCTGCATATACTTCGACATAAAGTTGCTGCCACGATCTGACACAACTTCTTTAGGGAAGCCAACCCTAGTAAATATGCCGAGTAAAGCTTTTGCAACTGACTTGGCAGTTACAGTTTTTAATGGGATGGCCTCAGGATACCTGGTTGCATGGTCGACCAGCACCAGGATAAACCTATTGCCCGAGGATGTTTGCGGGTCAAGGGGACCGACGATGTCGATCCCTACCCTTTCAAATGGTACCCCCACAACTGGGAGCGGTACCAACGGAGCTTGGATTGTCGCGCCAACCTTACCAGATAACTGGCAGGAGGCACAACTCCGGCAGTGACTTTCTACTTGCACCCCCATCTTGGGCCAGTAGAAGTGCATGGATAACCTTTGCTTGGTCCTCTTCATACCAAGGTGACCAGCAAGGGGAACTTCATGCGCCAACTGCAGGAGGAAGGGCCTAACAGAAAGGGGAACCACCAACCTCCTATGGTCTCCTTCTGTAGACTCTGTGGGCTCACTATAGAGGAGTCCACCTTCCCAATAAATCCTATGCGTCCCAGGAGGTTCACCCTCAAGCTGGGAGCAGGCCTGTCTCCTTAGGCCTTCCAGAGATGGGCACTCACGTTGGCCTTTACTGAACTCGTCCCTATCAGGACCTCCTTCAACTAACAAGTCTTTTAGTTCAGGATGATCGTTGGGGTTGAATACTTCAGGCATCGCCACTTCCTCGTCAGGCTCGGGCGATCGACCAACTTCCTCCACCGCAGTGGTAGGCGAGCTCGGGGGAATATTCTCTTTCCCTCGTCGAGACTTGTAGACTCCTTTCGCCTTGGGTTTCCCCTTCGGCTGGGGCGGCGTATTGGACTTGGCCAATGCTGCCCGTGCTTGAGACCGTGTGTAGGGTCTTTCGGCAGTGTCTCCTACGAGCCCTAAAGCTCTGAGATCATTGCCTAACAAGACCTTTCCCGGGACGTTTATCTGAATGCTCACTGGAATCCTGACTGCTGTACCATTTAAAGTAAGATTTACAGGGATCACAGGAAACATACGGAGGGGGCCGTCAGCCAACTTAGTGGGCATCAGAGTAGCTCTGGCAACTTCCTCTGAGTCTACCAAGGTAGAATCCACTACAGTGCGACTGCACCCACTATCCCTAAGAGCTGGAGTATCTACTCCATTGATCAGCACACTGTCTTTAAAGTAGTGCTTGGTATTATCCGGAATCCTAGCATACGCCTCTGCGACTTTAGGCTCCCAGGAACCCAGGGACACTAAAACTACCTCAGCCTCTATTCCGCTGGGAAATGAGTCTGAGGAGAAGGATGCTCCTGTAATCTCTTCTTCCTCGTAGGAGGAGAAGGCCAGATTAGCGGAGTGGACCCCCAAAGGTCTAACCTTACAACGGGGATCCCCCTTCACATGGTCAGTTGCTCCACAAGCAAAACAAGATCCATTGGGTCTGTTTACATAGGGAGGCTTATTGTAACCAGAGTTCTGTTTCGGAGGCTGACCTCCACTACCCTGTGAGTTCTCTTGTGTCTTACCCTTGTTTTTCTTTTTGTGGCCCTTTTGGGAAGAAGATTTAGCAGATTCCCCAGCCTCCATATCTTTGGACTTTTTCCCTTCCTCCTGCTTACCAGGATGAGTTTTGTCCTTATGGGACACTCGATGTGACACCCATAAGTCCGCTGCAATGGCCAGCTTCTTAGGATCTATCTCCTTCGAATCGGCCAAATGCTGCTTAAGCTCCGGGGAAGAAGAAGCAAAAATGTGTTCAAGCATGACAAGATTTATCATGCCTTCGAAGGTAGAAACCTTATATCCTTCGACCCAGCCAGTTAAGTTTTTCAAAGATTCAGTGACATAAGATACCCAAGTACCACCTTCCTTTTTCTTATACTCTCGAAAACGCTTTAAATATTGGGCCGGAGTCTTCCCTAACTTTAAAATGAGAGTCTGCTTCAACATTGCGAAATCAGCTCGCTCAGCCTCCGACATCTCCATAATGGCACTACAGCCAGAATGGGGCAGTCTACTGAGCAACCACGCAATCTTGTCAGCATTGTCAACTTTCTGAACTTCGCATGCATACTCAAACGCCTTCAGCCAGTCCATAATGTCATTCCGTTCTTCATACACACTGAGCAGATCTTTTGGAAACCGTGGATGAGAGGAGGCCCCAGACCCATGTCCAGGACCCGTGGACCCATTTGCAACCTGAAGCTTGGCCAGTTCCAACTGGTGATCCCTGTCTTTTTGTTTTTCTGCCTGTTCGATTTTCAGTTTGGCTATGCTGAATTCAAGCTCCTGCTGCCTAAACCGCAGCTCTTGCTTCTTGAATTCAAGCATAGCCTCCCCATCAGCACTGGCAGAGGAAACATTAGACATCTCGTCCTCCCTGTCCTCGTGGTCGCGGTGGATCAGTGCAGCGGCAGAACCGTCGGTTCTGCCAGTGAGAGCAGCCCCACCACCTTCCGCACTGTCCTCAGAAGTAATAGCGTCAAGCTGTGCTTCTTGCCACGCCACGATTCTTTGGATCATTTCCAATTTTGTGCCTTGAGAGGAAACACCTCTCTCCGCACACATCTTTTTCAGCGTTTCTGATTTGGAAGCATTTAAAGTTAACAACGTATTTGTTTCCATACTGTGTGATAGGACTATGGCCTTTTTAAAGTTATATTACAACAATCCACTACGTGTACTGGTTGGAATAACCTGAAATGCCTTAGCCCGTGCGCAACACTGGATACCTTCAGTCGTATCCCACCGCTGTACACCAATTTGTTAAGACGGATTTCTGAACTCTGTCCTGGTGGCGCAGAAGTTCAGAAGGCCAACCTAATTACTTGGAACAGGGTAACCTCTGGACGAGCCACACCAATCAAGGTAGCGATCGCTGTTAAGACGGATTTCTGAACTCTGTCCTGGTGGCGCAGAAGTTCAGAAGGCCAACCTAATTACTTGGAACAGGGTAACCTCTGGACGAGCCAGACCAATCAAGGTAGCGATCGCGGCGGTCAAGACTAGGTCTCAAGAGGGGTGAGGGTGACTGAAAGCCCGCAATGAGCACACAAAGCAAGAGCGCTTACAAACTACTCCAAACAGGGGTTATATCAAAAATATAAACACATTTATTTTAAGGCCTTTAAAACAACGACCGTAGCGAGAAAATCACAATAACACAGTATTAAGCCAACACATACCAAATCAACACAATATATATACAAATACACAGTCGCAAGCGTTTAAAGCACGAAATATGTAGTCCTCCTGCAAGGGAAGGAAAACAGGCAGTGCGATAATGCTTTAGACTTAGTTCGCCTTCATAGGCACCTAACTAGATGGAAGTCCGAGCCCTGCGAAGAGTGGAGCCCTGTGCTCAAAGTACCTGCACGCGCTGGTGCCAACGGGCAAAAGGAGAAGCTCTTCGGAGGAAGTCAGGCAGTTCGGGTTAGTGCACAGCAGAAGAAGAACAGGGTCCGCAACTCAAGCGCAGCCTCCACAGCGGGCAGAAGCAGAGCGCGAGTACGGCGAAAAGGGTGCTGTTTTACACAGCGGGGAAAAGCAATGGGTTACTGCAGGAGGGCGACCAGATCCTAGATATACTACTCACCGGTCCCCGAAGCAAGCAGTCCCAGGCTTCTCCACGTTAGTTTCAGCAGCTGGCAGGTTCAGAAGAGCAGGGAACGCTTTGTAGTCGTGTAGATCAAAAAGACGTCCCAATCGACGAAACCGGCACAGTTTTGTTGCCGCAGCAGGACAACGAAGCGGCCGTGCGTATCTGAGTCAAAAGTACACTCCTCCCTTCAGACCTGGGAACGCCAAGTGCACGAAGCGTGGGAGAGTGACAAGGACTCGAGATACGGCACAACCTGGCGGCGGTTGCAGAGCCAGACTCCTTTGTAAGCTGGTCAGTCAACTGGATGGCCCAGAGACGCTTCCGAAGGCTTACTTGGCAGGAGATGGTTGAAGATGCCGGGAATAGCTGTTCCTGCTATTCCAAAGGTCGAAGCACCAGTACAGGCCTTCTGGTTCGATCAAAGGAGGACAGGGGCTCTCCGGACGACAGCAGTGCAAAGGAGGATTCCTTCAGCGGGTCACCAGCGATTTCTCGGTCCAGCCTCTTGGTTGCAGGATACTTGGCTCCTGTATTCCTTCGTTCGTGAGAACTCAGGAGATCGACCTGGTAGTGGTGTTTCCAGCCCCCTCTTATCCACGGTTCCCTTCGCGCCAAAACGGAGGGGAGCCAATGGGAGATCCGCTCATCAAAACACATACCATACGTGGACCAATCACGGACCACGGTGGTCCCAGGCATTCACACCACCCTAGACTCTCTGGCACCCAGGATGTGTATTGGGACCAGACATCCCAGCCCACACCCTGGAGGCACACAAACGACATGTAGAAGCCCGCGAAAGCATCCGTGTTTCGCGGGAAAGTACATGCCCAAATAAGGAAGGCCCCGGGTCACCTCGACCTGGGGAAGGTGAAGGGAGCAAGACGGTCAGTGGACAAGACAAAGGAGCCTCGTGGTCTGGCCATTTTGGGAGCCAGGCCACCATTTTGGGTTCAGTGCAAAAACGTGCTCAGAACGCCAAAAGGAGCTCAAAATATTCAATACGATCGTTGCCACCATTCCAGTCCCTGAATGACTTGCACCGATCAAATACCATCCTAAAAGAGTATCTAGGGCCTGTAGAAGGCTAGAAACCCAAGAGAGCTGTAACTTAGCTTACAGTGCCCTCTTGTGTCGTGTTGCACTAAAGCTGCGACACGATAGAAGAAACTACTAGAAACAGCGTTCCCCGGTACTGACTGTCTTAAGGGCATGTCAGTTTCCCCGTAAGAAAGGAGCGAAAGCCCAGAGAAGTGCGGCAGAAGGCTGTACTTCCCTGGCAAAGTCAAGAACAAGGTTAAAAACAATATCAAAAAGTTTAGGGGTTGCCACATGGAAGGAAATTTCCCTACAATAACGAAATCTTTCCTAACACTCGCCCCTCCCAGACTATGGACAGGGGGAACTAATCCACCCCTGGATGAGTCTCATGTTCAGGTCGGTTAAACATTCTGGACAACCCATCAGCATTGCTATGTTGGACACCTGGCCTATGCTCAATAGTGAAGTCGAAGCCTTGTAGACTTATGGACCACCTAAGCAACTTTGGATTCTCCCCCTTCATGTTCATTAGCCACTTTAAAGGCTTATGGTCAGTTTGCACAGTGAAGTGGGTCCCATAGAGGTAGGGCCTCAGCTTCCTTAGGGCCCACACAACAGAGAAACATTCTTTCTCTACCGTGGACCATCTGAGCTCTCTGTCCTTAAGCTGGCGACTAATAAAACCGATAGGGTGTTCCTTACCCTTCTCATCTACTTGTGATAGTACAGCTCCTATCCCAGTGTCAGAGGCGTCCGTCTGCACGATAAAAGGTCTTTGATAATCAGGGGCCCTGAGGACAGGGGCCTGGCACAAGGAGTCTTTCAAGCCATTGAAGGCCTTCTCACACTCGTCAGTCCAAGTTACCTTCTTGGGTTTCTTCGGAGTTGTGAGGGCAGTCAGAGGAGCAGCTATGGTGCCATAGTCTGCCATAAAATTCCGATAATACCCCGTGAGTCCTAAGAAGGCTCTCACTTGGGTTTGCGTAGTGGGGGTAGGCCAGTCTTGTACTGCTTGTACTTTACTGGGAAGAGGCTGTATCCTCCCTCCACCTACTTCATGTCCAAGGTAAACCACTGAGCCTTGTCCAATCTGGCATTTACTAGCCTTTATGGTCAAGTGGGCTTTCTGAAGAGCCTGGAGCACAATCCCGAGGTGTTTCACATGGTCTTCCCAGGTGGCACTGAAAACTGCGATATCGTCCAGATATGCGAGGCAGAATTCGTCCAACCCATTCAACACATGATTCACAAGCCTCTGGAAAGTGGCAGGTGCATTCTTCAACCCGAACGGCATTACCCGGAATTGGTAAAGGCCGTCTGGTGTAGAAAATGCTGTCTTCTCCTTGGCATGTTCTGCTAAAGCTATTTGCCAATAGCCAGCAGTGAGGTCAAACGTGCTGAGGTACTTGGAGGCACCCAAAGTATCCACCAGCTCATCTGTTCGAGGCAAGGGGTGTGCATCTGTCTTGGTGACAGCATTCAGAGCCCTGTAATCCACGCAGAACCTCAATTCAGAAGTGCCTGCCTTTGGAACCAAAACCACAGGGCTGGACCAAGGACTACTAGAGGGTTCAATCACCCCAAGGTCTAACATTTTGTTGACCTCGGTCTTAATATAAGACCGTACTTTATCCGACATTCTGTATCCCCTACTTTTGGTAGGTACACTGTCTCCTGTGTCAATGTTATGTTTGCACCAAGGTGTCAAACCAGGCGACTGTGAAAACAGGGAGGAAAACTGCCTAAGCAAACTTTTCACCTCAGCCTGCTGATCAGAAGTCAGGTGAGGGGCCACACGGACACCCTCAAAGGAGCAATCTGAAGGACCGCCTTGGAACAGGTCGGGGAGAGGTTCAGACTCCTCTTCCTCGACGTCTGAAGCCAGTAGCAGTGCTGCGATTTCGACTCTTGGGACGAAAGCCTTCAGCCTATTCACGTGAAACACTTTTGGAGCCTGTCCAGGCCTTCCAAGGTCCACTAAATAGTTCACCTCACCCAGGGGCTCCACCACTGTGTAAGGGCCTGACCATTTGTCCTGTAAAGCTCGAGGCCTTATGGGATTCATGATCAGGACTTGCTAACCAGGTGTAAAGTTGATGAGGGAAGCTTTCTGGTTGTACCAATGTTTCACCAGCGCTTGCCCTGCCTTCAACTTATCACTAGCCAAGCCCATCAGAAGTACCATCCGTTTTCTGAGCCCTAGCACATAATCAACTACATTGGTAGTAACAGGGGGAGTGGGCATCTCCCATCCCTCTTTGACGATGGCTAAGGGTCCCCGTACGGGATGACCGAACAGAAGTTCGAAGGGGCTGAAGCCAACACCCTCCTGTGGTACCTCTCGGTAGGCAAACAGTAAACATGGTAAAAGAAGATCCCATTTTCTTCTCTGGGGCTCCTCCAGAGCCCCAATCATGCTCTTTAATGTTCTGTTGAAGCGTTCCACCAGACCATTGGTCTGGGGGTGGTATGCAGAAGAGAACTTGTAGGTTACCCCACATTCTTTCCACATAGCCTGCATATACTTCGACATAAAGTTTCTGCCACGATCTGACACAACTTCTTTAGGGAAGCCAACCCTAGTAAATATGCCGAGTAAAGCTTTTGCAACTGACTTGGCAGTTACAGTTTTTAATGGGATGGCCTCAGGATACCTGGTTGCATGGTCGACCAGCACCAGGATAAACCTATTGCCCGAGGATGTTTGCGGGTCAAGGGGACCGACGATGTCGATCCCTACCCTTTCAAATGGTACCCCCACAACTGGGAGCGGTACCAACGGAGCTTGGATTGTCGCGCCAACCTTACCAGATAACTGGCAGGAGGCACAACTCCGGCAGTGACTTTCTACTTGCACCCCCATCTTGGGCCAGTAGAAGTGCATGGATAACCTTTGCTTGGTCCTCTTCATACCAAGGTGACCAGCAAGGGGAACTTCATGCGCCAACTGCAGGAGGAAGGGCCTAACAGAAAGGGGAACCACCAACCTCCTATGGTCTCCTTCTGTAGACTCTGTGGGCTCACTATAGAGGAGTCCACCTTCCCAATAAATCCTATGCGTCCCAGGAGGTTCACCCTCAAGCTGGGAGCAGGCCTGTCTCCTTAGGCCTTCCAGAGATGGGCACTCACGTTGGCCTTTACTGAACTCGTCCCTATCAGGACCTCCTTCAACTAACAAGTCTTTTAGTTCAGGATGATCGTTGGGGTCGAATACTTCAGGCATCGCCACTTCCTCGTCAGGCTCGGGCGATCGACCAACTTCCTCCACCGCAGTGGTAGGCGAGCTCGGGGGAATATTCTCTTTCCCTCGTCGAGACTTGTAGACTCCTTTCGCCTTGGGTTTCCCCTTCGGCTGGGGCGGCGTATTGGACTTGGCCAATGCTGCCCGTGCTTGAGACCGTGTGTAGGGTCTTTCGGCAGTGTCTCCTACGAGCCCTAAAGCTCTGAGATCATTGCCTAACAAGACCTTTCCCGGGACGTTTATCTGAATGCTCACTGGAATCCTGACTGCTGTACCATTTAAAGTAAGATTTACAGGGATCACAGGAAACATACGGAGGGGGCCGTCAGCCAACTTAGTGGGCATCAGAGTAGCTCTGGCAACTTCCTCTGAGTCTACCAAGGTAGAATCCACTACAGTGCGACTGCACCCACTATCCCTAAGAGCTGGAGTATCTACTCCATTGATCAGCACACTGTCTTTAAAGTAGTGCTTGGTATTATCCGGAATCCTAGCATACGCCTCTGCGACTTTAGGCTCCCAGGAACCCAGGGACACTAAAACTACCTCAGCCTCTATTCCGCTGGGAAATGAGTCTGAGGAGAAGGATGCTCCTGTAATCTCTTCTTCCTCGTAGGAGGAGAAGGCCAGATTAGCGGAGTGGACCCCCAAAGGTCTAACCTTACAACGGGGATCCCCCTTCACATGGTCAGTTGCTCCACAAGCAACTCCCAAGATCCATTGGGTCTGTTTACATAGGGAGGCTTATTGTAACCAGAGTTCTGTTTCGGAGGCTGACCTCCACTACCCTGTGAGTTCTCTTGTGTCTTACCCTTGTTTTTCTTTTTGTGGCCCTTTTGGGAAGAAGATTTAGCAGATTCCCCACCCTCCATATCTTTGGACTTTTTCCCTTCCTCCTGCTTACCAGGATGAGTTTTGTCCTTATGGGACACTCGATGTGACACCCATAAGTCCGCTGCAATGGCCAGCTTCTTAGGATCTATCTCCTTCGAATCGGCCAAATGCTGCTTAAGCTCCGGGGAAGAAGAAGCAAAAATGTGTTCAAGCATGACAAGATTTATCATGCCTTCGAAGGTAGAAACCTTATATCCTTCGACCCAGCCAGTTAAGTTTTTCAAAGATTCAGTGACATAAGATACCCAAGTACCACCTTCCTTTTTCTTATACTCTCGAAAACGCTTTAAATATTGGGCCGGAGTCTTCCCTAACTTTAAAATGAGAGTCTGCTTCAACATTGCGAAATCAGCTCGCTCAGCCTCCGACATCTCCATAATGGCACTACAGCCAGAATGGGGCAGTCTACTGAGCAACCACGCAATCTTGTCAGCATTGTCAACTTTCTGAACTTCGCATGCATACTCAAACGCCTTCAGCCAGTCCATAATGTCATTCCGTTCTTCATACACACTGAGCAGATCTTTTGGAAACCGTGGATGAGAGGAGGCCCCAGACCCATGTCCAATTTTGTGCCTTGAGAGGAAACACCTCTCTCCGCACACATCTTTTTCAGCGTTTCTGATTTGGAAGCATTTAAAGTTAACAACGTATTTGTTTCCATACTGTGTGATAGGACTATGGCCTTTTTAAAGTTATATTACAACAATCCACTACGTGTACTGGTTGGAATAACCTGAAATGCCTTAGCCCGTGCGCAACACTGGATACCTTCAGTCGTATCCCACCGCTGTACACCAATTTGTTAAGACGGATTTCTGAACTCTGTCCTGGTGGCGCAGAAGTTCAGAAGGCCAACCTAATTACTTGGAACAGGGTAACCTCTGGACGAGCCAGACCAATCAAGGTAGCGATCGCTGTTAAGACGGATTTCTGAACTCTGTCCTGGTGGCGCAGAAGTTCAGAAGGCCAACCTAATTACTTGGAACAGGGTAACCTCTGGACGAGCCAGACCAATCAAGGTAGCGATCGCGGCGGTCAAGACTAGGTCTCAAGAGGGGTGAGGGTGACTGAAAGCCCGCAATGAGCACACAAAGCAAGAGCGCTTACAAACTACTCCAAACAGGGGTTATATCAAAAATATAAACACATTTATTTTAAGGCCTTTAAAACAACGACCGTAGCGAGAAAATCACAATAACACAGTATTAAGCCAACACATACCAAATCAACAAAATATATATACAAATACACAGTCGCAAGCGTTTAAAGCACGAAATATGTAGTCCTCCTGCAAGGGAAGGAAAACAGGCAGTGCGATAATGCTTTAGACTTAGTTCGCCTTCATAGGCACCTAACTAGATGGAAGTCCGAGCCCTGCGAAGAGTGGAGCCTTGTGCTCAAAGTACCTGCACGCGCTGGTGCCAACGGGCAAAAGGAGAAGCTCTTCGGAGGAAGTCAGGCAGTTCGGGTTAGTGCACAGCAGAAGAAGAACAGGGTCCGCAACTCAAGCGCAGCCTCCACAGCGGGCAGAAGCAGAGCGCGAGTACGGCGAAAAGGGTGCTGTTTTACACAGCGGGGAAAAGCAATGGGTTACTGCAGGAGGGCGACCAGATCCTAGATATACTACTCACCGGTCCCCGAAGCAAGCAGTCCCAGGCTTCTCCACGTTAGTTTCAGCAGCTGGCAGGTTCAGAAGAGCAGGGAACGCTTTGTAGTCGTGTAGATCAAAAAGACGTCCCAATCGACGAAACCGGCACAGTTTTGTTGCCGCAGCAGGACAACGAAGCGGCCGTGCGTATCTGAGTCAAAAGTACACTCCTCCCTTCAGACCTGGGAACGCCAAGTGCACGAAGCGTGGGAGAGTGACAAGGACTCGAGATACGGCACAACCTGGCGGCGGTTGCAGAGCCAGACTCCTTTGTAAGCTGGTCAGTCAACTGGATGGCCCAGAGACGCTTCCGAAGGCTTACTTGGCAGGAGATGGTTGAAGATGCCGGGAATAGCTGTTCCTGCTATTCCAAAGGTCGAAGCACCAGTACAGGCCTTCTGGTTCGATCAAAGGAGGACAGGGGCTCTCCGGACGACAGCAGTGCAAAGGAGGATTCCTTCAGCGGGTCACCAGCGATTCCTCGGTCCAGCCTCTTGGTTGCAGGATACTTGGCTCCTGTATTCCTTCGTTCGTGAGAACTCAGGAGATCGACCTGGTAGTGGTGTTTCCAGCCCCCTCTTATCCACGGTTCCCTTCGCGCCAAAACGGAGGGGAGCCAATGGGAGATCCGCTCATCAAAACACATACCATACGTGGACCAATCACGGACCACGGTGGTCCCAGGCATTCACACCACCCTAGACTCTCTGGCACCCAGGATGTGTATTGGGACCAGACATCCCAGCCCACACCCTGGAGGCACACAAACGACATGTAGAAGCCCGCGAAAGCATCCGTGTTTCGCGGGAAAGTACATGCCCAAATAAGGAAGGCCCCGGGTCACCTCGACCTGGGGAAGGTGAAGGGAGCAAGACGGTCAGTGGACAAGACAAAGGAGCCTCGTGGTCTGGCCATTTTGGGAGCCAGGCCACCATTTTGGGTTCAGTGCAAAAACGTGCTCAGAACGCCAAAAGGAGCTCAAAATATTCAATACGATCGCTGCCACCATTCCAGTCCCTGAATGACTTGCACCGATCAAATACCATCCTAAAAGAGTATCTAGGGCCTGTAGAAGGCTAGAGACCCAAGAGAGCTGTAACTTAGCTTACAGTGCCCTCTTGTGTCGTGTTGCACTAAAGCTGCGACACGATAGAAGAAACTACTGGAAACAGCGTTCCCCGGTACTGACTGTCTTAAGGGCATGTCAGTTTCCCCGTAAGAAAGGAGCGAAAGCCCAGAGAAGTGCGGCAGAAGGCTGTACTTCTCTGGCAAAGTCAAGAACAAGGTTAAAAACAATAGCAAAAAGTTTAGGGGTTGCCACATGGAAGGAAATTTCCCTACAATAACGAAATCTTTCCTAACAATCGCGGCGGTCAAGACTAGGTCTCAAGAGGGGTGAGGGTGACTGAAAGCCCGCAATGAGCACACAAAGCAAGAGCGCTTACAAACTACTCCAAACAGGTGTTATATCAAAAATATAAACACATTTATTTTAAGGCCTTTAAAACAATGACCGTAGCAAGAAAATCACTCTATAACAATATTAAACCAACACATACCAAATCAACACAATATATATACAAATACACATTCGCAAGCGTTTAAAGTACGAAATATGTAGTCCACCTGAAAGGGAAGGAAAACAGGCAGTGCGATAATGCTTTAGACTCAGTTCGCCTTCAGAGGCACCTAACTAGATGGAAGTCCGAGCCCTGAGAAGAGTGGAGCCTTGTGCTCAAAGTACCTGCAAGTGCTGGTGCCAACGGGCAAAAGGAGAAGCTCTTCGGAGGAGGTCAGGCAGTTCGTGTTAGTGCACAGCAGAAGAAGAACAGGTTCCGCAACTCAAGCGCAGCCTCCACAGCGAGCAGAAGCAGAGCGCGAGTACGGACGAAAAGGGTGCTGTTTTACACAGCGGGGAAAAGCAATGGGTTACTGCAGGAGGGCGACCAGATCCTAGCTAAACTACTCACCGGTCCCCGAAGCAAGCAGACCCAGGCTTCTCCACGTTAGTTTCAGCAGCTGGCAGGTTCAGAAGAGCAGGGAACGCTTTCCAGTCGTGTAGATCAAAAAGACGTCCCAATCGACGAAACCAGCACAGTTTTGTTGCCGCAGCAGGACAACGGAGCGGCCGTGCGTATCGGAGTCAAAAGTACACTCCTCCCTTCAGACTTGGGAACGCCAAGTGTACGAAGCGTGGGAGAGTGACAAGGACTCGAGATACGGCACAACCTGGTGGCGGTTACAGAGCAGGACTCCCTTGTAAGCTGGTCAGTCAACTGGATGGCCCAGAGACGCTTCCGAAGGCTTACTGCGAGGAGTTGATGAAGATGCCGGGAATAGCTGTTCCTGCTATTCCAATAGGTCGAAGCACCAATACAGGCCTTCTGGTTCGATCAAAGGAGGACGGGGGCTCTCAGGACGACAGCAGTGCAAAGGAGGATTCCTTCAGCGGGTCACCAGCGATTCCTCGGTCCAGCCTCTTGGTTGCAGGATACTTGGCTCCTGTATTCCTTCATTCGTGAGAACTCAGGAGATCGACATGGTAGTGGTGTTTCCAGCCCCCTCTTATCCACGGTTCCCTTCGCGCCAAAACGGAGGGGAACCAATGGGAGATCCGCTCATCAAAACACATACCATACGTGGACCAATCACGGACCACGGTGGTCCCAGGCATTCACACCACCCTAGACTCTCTGGCACCCAGGATGTGTATTGGGACCAGACATCCCAGCCCACACCCTGGAGGCACACAAACGGCATGTAGAAGCCCGCGAAAGCAACCACGTTTCGCGGGAAAGTACATGCCCAAATAAGGAAGGCCCCGGGTCGCTGGACCTGGGGAAGGTGAAGGGAGCAAGACGGACAGTGGACAGGACAAAGGAGCCTCGTGGTCTGGCCATTTTGGGGAGCCAGGCCACCATTTTGGGTTCAGTGCAAAAACGTGCTCAGAACGGCAAAAGGAGCTCAAAATATACAAAACGATCGCTGCCACCATTCCAGTCCCTGAATGACTTGCACCGATCAAATACCATCCTAAAAGAGTATCTAGGGCCTGTAGAAGGCTAGAGACCCAAGAGAGCTGTAACTTAGCTTACAGTGCTCTCTTGTGTCGTGTTGCACTAAAGCGGCGACACGATAAAAGAAACTACGGGAAACAACGTTCCCCGGTACTGACTGTCATAAGGGCATGTCAGTTTCCCCGTAAGAAAGGAGCGAAAGCCCAGGGAAGTGCGGCAGAAGGCTGTACTTCCCTGGCAAAGTCAAGAACAAGGTTAAAAACAATAGCAAAAAGTTTAGGGGTTGCCACATGGAAGGGAATTTCCCTACAATAACGAAATCTTTCCTAACACCTTCCGATAGCAGAGATGTGATATCTCAATTCTTATACCAAACCTGAGATCCTTCCTATAACATGAGATTTGATATCCAACTCCTTCCCATTCCAATCCTGAGACACTTCCTATAGCATGAGATGTGATATCTCAATGCTTATACCAAACCTGAGACCATTCCTATAGCATGAGATGTGATATCCAACTCCTTCCCATTCCAATCCTGAGACCCTTAGTATAGCATGAGATGTGATATCTCACTGCTTATACCAAACCTGAGACCCTTCCTATAGCATGAGATGTGATATCTAACTCCTTCCCATTCCAATCCTGAGACCCTTCCTATAGCATGAGATGTGATATCTCAATGCTTCTAATATCAAACTTGAGAGCCTCCCTATAGCATGAGATGTGATATCCAAGTCCTTCCCATTCCAATCCTGAGACACTTCCTATAGCATGAGATGTGATATCTCAATGCTTCTAATACCAAACCTGAGACTCTTCCTATAACATGAGATGGGATATCCAACTCCTTCCCATTCCAATCCTGAGACCCTTCCGATAGCAGAGATGTGATATCTCAATGCTTATACCAAACCTGAGACCCTTCCTACGGCATGAGATGTCATATACAACTCCTTCCCATTCCAATCCTGAGACCCTTCCTATAGCATGAGATGTGATATCTCAATGCTTATACCAAACCTGAGACCCTTCCTATAGCATGAGATGTGATATCCAACTCCTTCCCATTCCAATCCTGAGACCCTTAGTATAGCATGAGATGTGATATCTCAATGCTTATACCAAACCTGAGACCCTTCCTACGGCATGAGATGTCATATACAACTCCTTCCCATTCCAATCCTGAGACCCTTCCTATAGCATGAGATGTGATATCTCAATGCTTATACCAAACCTGAGACCCTTCCTATAGCATGAGATGTGATATCCAACTCCTTCCCATTCCAATCCTGAGACCCTTCCTATAGCATGAGATGTGATATCTCAATGCTTATACCAAACCTGAGACCCTTCCTATAACATGAGATGGGATATCCAACTCCTTCCCATTCCAATCCTGAGACACTTCCGATAGCAGAGATGTGATATCTCAATGCTTATACCAGACCTTAGACCCTTCCTATAACATGAGATCGGATATCCAACTCCTTCCCGTTCCAAACCTGAGACCCTTCCTTTAGCATGAGATGTGATATCCAGCTCCTTCCCATTCCAATCCTGAGACACTTCCGATAGCATGAGATGTGATATCTCAATGCTTCTAATATCAAAACGGAAACCCTCCCTATCGCATGATATGTGATATCTAAGTCCTTCCCATTCCAATCCTGAGACCCTTCCTATAGCATGAGATGTGATATCTCAATGCTTCTAATATCAAACTTGAGAGCCTCCCTATAGCATGAGATGTGATATCCAAGTCCTTCCCATTCCAATCCTGAGACACTTCCTATAGCATGAGATGTGATATCTCAATGCTTCTAATACCAAACCTGAGACTCTTCCTATAACATGAGATGGGATATCCAACTCCTTCCCATTCCAATCCTGAGACCCTTCCGATAGCAGAGATGTGATATCTCAATGCTTATACCAAACCTGAGACCCTTCCTACGGCATGAGATGTCATATACAACTCCTTCCCATTCCAATCCTGAGACCCTTCCTATAGCATGAGATGTGATATCTCAATGCTTATACCAAACCTGAGACCCTTCCTATAGCATGAGATGTGATATCCAACTCCTTCCCATTCCAATCCTGAGACCCTTAGTATAGCATGAGATGTGATATCTCAATGCTTATACCAAACCTGAGACCCTTCCTACGGCATGAGATGTCATATACAACTCCTTCCCATTCCAATCCTGAGACCCTTCCTATAGCATGAGATGTGATATCTCAATGCTTATACCAAACCTGAGACCCTTCCTATAGCATGAGATGTGATATCCAACTCCTTCCCATTCCAATCCTGAGACCCTTCCTATAGCATGAGATGTGATATCTCAATGCTTATACCAAACCTGAGACCCTTCCTATAACATGAGATGGGATATCCAACTCCTTCCCATTCCAATCCTGAGACACTTCCGATAGCAGAGATGTGATATCTCAATGCTTATACCAGACCTTAGACCCTTCCTATAACATGAGATCGGATATCCAACTCCTTCCCGTTCCAAACCTGAGACCCTTCCTTTAGCATGAGATGTGATATCCAGCTCCTTCCCATTCCAATCCTGAGACACTTCCGATAGCATGAGATGTGATATCTCAATGCTTCTAATATCAAAACGGAAACCCTCCCTATCGCATGATATGTGATATCTAAGTCCTTCCCATTCCAATCCTGAGACCCTTGCTATAGCATGAGATGTGATATCTCAATGCTTCTAATACCAAACCTGAGATCCTTCCGATAGCATGAGATCGGATATCCAACTCCTTCCCATTCCAATCCTGAGACACTTCCGATAGCAGAGATGTGATATCTCAATGCTTATACCAGACCTTAGACCCTTCCTATAACATGAGATCGGATATCCAACTCCTTCCCGTTCCAAACCTGAGACCCTTCCTTTAGCATGAGATGTGATATCCAGCTCCTTCCCATTCCAATCCTGAGACACTTCCTATAGCATGAGATGTGATATCTCAATGCTTCTACCAAACCTGAGACCCTTCCTTTAGCATGAGATGTGATATCCAACTCCTTCCCATTCCAATCCTGAGACCCTTCCTATAGCATGAGATGTGATATCTCAATACTTCTAATACCAAACCTGAGATCCTTTCCGATAACATGAGATGTGATATCCAAATCCTTCCCCTTCCAAACCTGAGACCCTCCCTTTAGCATATGTGATATCCATCTCCTTCCCATTCCAATCCTGAGACCCTTCTGATAGCATGAGATGTGATATCTCAATGCTTCTAATACCAAACCTGAGATCCTTCCGATAGCATGAGATGTGATATCTCAATGCTTCTAATACCAAACCTGAGATCCTTCCTATAACATGAGATGTGATATCCAAATCCTTCCCCTTCCAATTCTGAGACCCTCCCTTTAACATGAGATGTGATATCCAACTCCTTCCCATTCCAACCTGAGACCCTTCCTATAGCATGAGATGTGATATCCAAGTCCTTCCCATTCCAATCCTTAGACCCTTCCTACAGCATGCAATATGATATCTCAATGCCTCTAATACCAAACCTGAGATCCTTCCTCTAACATGAAATGTGATATCCAACTCCTTCCCTTTCCAAACCTGAGAGCCTATCTATAGCATGAGATGTGATATCCAAGTCCTTTCCATTCCAATCCTTAGACCCTTCCTACAGCATGGAATATGATATCTCAATGATTCTAATAACAAACCTGAGACCCGTCCTATAACATGAGATGGGATATCCAACTCCTTCCATTTCCAATCCTGAGACACTTCCGATAGCAGAGATGTGATATCTCAATGCTTATACCAAACCTGAGACCCTTCCTATAACATGAGATGTGATATCCAACTCCTTCCCGTTCCAATCCTGAGACTCTTCCTTTAGCATGAGATGTGATATCCAGCTCCTTCCCATTCCAATCGTGAGACACTTCCGATAGCATGAGATGTGATATCTCAATGCTTCTAATATCAAAACTGAGACCCTCCCTATAGCATGATATGTGATATCTAAGTCCTTCCCATTCCAATCCTGAGACCCTTCCTATAGCATGAGATGTGATATCTCAATGCTTCTACCAAACCTGAGACCCTTCCTTTAGCATGAGATGTGATATCCAACTCCTTCCCATTCCAATCCTGAGACCCTTCCTATAGCATGAGATGTGATATCTCAATACTTCTAATACCAAACCTGAGATCCTTCCTATAGCATGAGATGTGATATCTCAATGCTTCTAATACCAAACCTGAGACCCTTCCTACAGCATGCGATGTGATATCTCACTGCTTATACCAAACCTGAGACCCTTCCTATAGCATGAGATGTGATATCCAACTCCTTCCCATTCCAATCCTGAGACCCTTCCTATAGCATGAGATGTGATATCTCAATGCTTCTAATATCAAACTTGAGAGCCTCCCTATAGCATGAGATGTGATATCCAAGTCCTTCCCATTCCAATCCTGAGACACTTCCTATAGCATGAGATGTGATATCTCAATGCTTCTAATACCAAACCTGAGACTCTTCCTATAACATGAGATGGGATATCCAACCCCTTCCCATTCCAATCCTGAGACCCTTTCGATAGCAGAGATGTGATATCTCAATGCTTATACCAAACCTGAGACCCTTCCTACGGCATGAGATGTCATATACAACTCCTTCCCATTCCAATCCTGAGACCCTTCCTATAGCATGAGATGTGATATCTCAATGCTTATACCAAACCTGAGACCCTTCCTATAGCATGAGATGTGATATCCAACTCCTTCCCATTCCAATCCTGAGACCCTTCCTATAGCATGAGATGTGATATCTCAATGCTTATACCAAACCTGAGACCCTTCCTACGGCATGAGATGTCATATACAACTCCTTCCCATTCCAATCCTGAGACCCTTCCTATAGCATGAGATGTGATATCTCAATGCTTATACCAAACCTGAGACCCTTCCTATAGCATGAGATGTGATATCCAACTCCTTCCCATTCCAATCCTGAGACCCTTCCTATAGCATGAGATGTGATATCTCAATGCTTATACCAAACCTGAGACCCTTCCTATAACATGAGATGGGATATCCAACTCCTTCCCATTCCAATCCTGAGACACTTCCGATAGCAGAGATGTGATATCTCAATGCTTATACCAGACCTTAGACCCTTCCTATAACATGAGATCGGATATCCAACTCCGTCCCGTTCCAAACCTGAGACCCTTCCTTTAGCATGAGATGTGATATCCAGCTCCTTCCCATTCCAATCCTGAGACCCTTCCTATAGCATGAGATGTGATATCTCAATGCTTCTACCAAACCTGAGACCCTTCCTTTAGCATGAGATGTGATATCCAACTCCTTCCCATTCCAATCCTGAGACCCTTCCTATAGCATGAGATGTGATATCTCAATACTTCTAATACCAAACCTGAAATCCTTCCGATAACATGAGATGTGATATCCAAATCCTTCCCCTTCCAAACCTGAGACCCTCCCTTTAGCATGAGATGTGATATCCAACTCCTTCCCATTCCAATCCTGAGACCCTTCTGATAGCATGAGATGTGATATCTCAATGCTTCTAATACCAAACCTGAGATCCTTCCGATAGCATGAGATGTGATATCTCAATGCTTATAATACCAAACCTGAGATCCTTCCTATAACATGAGATGTGATATCCAAATCCTTCCCCTTCCAATTCTGAGACCCTCCCTTTAACATGAGATGTGATATCCAACTCCTTCCCATTCCAACCTGAGACCCTTCCTATAGCATGAGATGTGATATCTCAATGCTTATACCAAACCTGAGACCCTTCCTATAACATGAGATGGGATATCCAACTCCTTCCCATTCCAATCCTGAGACACTTCCCGTAGCAGAGATGTGATATCTCAATGCTTATACCAGACCTTAGACCCTTCCTATAACATGAGATCGGATATCCAACTCCTTCCCGTTCCAAACCTGAGACCCTTCCTTTAGCATGAGATGTGATATCCAGCTCCTTCCCATTCCAATCCTGAGACACTTCCGATAGCATGAGATGTGATATCTCAATGCTTCTAATATCAAAACGGAAACCCTCCCTATAGCATGATATGTGATATCTAAGTCCTTCCCATTCCAATCCTGAGACCCTTCCTATAGCATGAGATGTGATATCTCAATGCTTCTAATACCAAACCTGAGATCCTTCCGATAGCATGAGATCGGATATCCAACTCCTTCCCATTCCAATCCTGAGACACTTCCGATAGCAGAGATGTGATATCTCAATGCTTATACCAGACCTTAGACCCTTCCTATAACATGAGATCGGATATCCAACTCCTTCCCGTTCCAAACCTGAGACCCTTCCTTTAGCATGAGATGTGATATCCAGCTCCTTCCCATTCCAATCCTGAGACACTTCCTATAGCATGAGATGTGATATCTCAATGCTTCTACCAAACCTGAGACCCTTCCTTTAGCATGAGATGTGATATCCAACTCCTTCCCGTTCCAATCCTGAGACCCTTCCTATAGCATGAGATGTGATATCTCAATACTTCTAATACCAAACCTGAGATCCTTCCGATAACATGAGATGTGATATCCAAATCCTTCCCCTTCCAAACCTGAGACCCTCCCTTTAGCATGAGATGTGATATCCATCTCCTTCCCATTCCAATCCTGAGACCCTTCTGATAGCATGAGATGTGATATCTCAATGCTTCTAATACCAAACCTGAGATCCTTCCGATAGCATGAGATGTGATATCTCAATGCTTCTAATACCAAACCTGAGATCCTTCCTATAACATGAGATGTGATATCCAAATCCTTCCCCTTCCAATTCTGAGACCCTCCCTTTAACATGAGATGTGATATCCAACTCCTTCCCATTCCAACCTGAGACCCTTCCTATAGCATGAGATGTGATATCTCAATGCCTCTAATACCAAACCTGAGATCCTTCCTCTAACATGAAATGTGATATCCAACTCCTTCCCTTTCCAAACCTGAGAGCCTATCTATAGCATGAGATGTGATATCCAAGTCCTTCCCATTCCAATCCTTAGACCCTTCCTACAGCATGCAATATGATATCTCAATGATTCTAATAACAAACCTGAGACCCGTCCTATAACATGAGATGGGATATCCAACTCCTTCCATTTCCAATCCTGAGACACTTCCGATAGCAGAGATGTGATATCTCAATGCTTATACCAAACCTGAGACCCTTCCTATAACATAAGATGTGATATCCAACTCCTTCCCGTCCCAAACCTGAGACTCTTCCTTTAGCATGAGATGTGATATCCAGCTCCTTCCCATTCCAATCCTGAGACACTTCCGATAGCATGAGATGTGATATCTCAATGCTTCTAATATCAAAACTGAGACCCTCCCTATAGCATGATATGTGATATCTAAGTCCTTCCCATTCCAATCCTGAGACCCTTCCTATAGCATGAGATGTGATATCTCAATGCTTCTACCAAACCTGAGACCCTTCCTTTAGCATGATATGTGATATCCAACTCCTTCCCATTCCAATCCTGAGACCCTTCCTATAGCATGAGATGTGATATCTCAATACTTCTAATACCAAACCTGAGATCCTTCCTATAGCATGAGATGTGATATCTCAATGCTTCTAATACCAAACCTGAGACCCTTCCTACAGCATGCGATGTGATATCTCACTGCTTATACCAAACCTGAGACCCTTCCTATAGCATGAGATGTGATATCCAACTCCTTCCCATTCCAATCCTGAGACCCTTCCTATAGCATGAGATGTGATATCTCAATGCTTCTAATATCAAACTTGAGAGCCTCCCTATAGCATGAGATGTGATATCCAAGCCCTTCCCATTCCAATCCTGAGACACTTCCTATAGCATGAGATGTGATATCTCAATGCTTCTAATACCAAACCTGAGACTCTTCCTATAACATGAAATGGGATATCCAACTCCTTCCCATTCAAATCCAGAGACCCTTGCGATAGCAGAGATGTGATATCTCAATGCTTATACCAAACCTGAGACCCTTCCTACGGCATGAGATGTCATATACAACTCCTTCCCATTCCAATCCTGAGACCCTTCCTATAGCATGAGATGTGATATCTCAATGCTTATACCAAACCTGAGACCCTTCCTATAGCATGAGATGTGATATCCAACTCCTTCCCATTCCAATCCTGAGACCCTTCCTATAGCATGAGATGTGATATCTCAATGCTTATACCAAACCTGAGACCCTTCCTACGGCATGAGATGTCATATACAACTCCTTCCCATTCCAATCCTGAGACCCTTCCTATAGCATGAGATGTGATATCTCAATGCTTATACCAAACCTGAGACCCTTCCTATAGCATGAGATGTGATATCCAACTACTTCCCATTCCAATCCTGAGACCCTTCCTATAGCATGAGATGTGATATCTCAATGCTTATACCAAACCTGAGACCCTTCCTATAACATGAGATGGGATATCCAACTCCTTCCCGTTCCAATCCTGAGACACTTCCGATAGCAGAGATGTGATATCTCAATGCTTATACCAGACCTTAGACCCTTCCTATAACATGAGATCGGATATCCAACTCCTTCCCGTTCCAAACCTGAGACCCTTCCTTTAGCATGAGATGTGATATCTCAATGCTTCTAATATCAAAACGGAAACCCTCCCTATAGCATGATATGTGATATCTAAGTCCTTCCCATTCCAATCCTGAGACCCTTCCTATAGCATGAGATGTGATATCTCAATGCTTCTACCAAACCTGAGACCCTTCCTTTAGCATGAGATGTGATATCCAACTCCTTCCTGTTAAGACGGATTTCTGAACTCTGTCCTGGTGGCGCAGAAGTTCAGAAGGCCAACCTAATTACTTGGAACAGGGTAACCTCTGGACAAGCCAGACCAATCAAGGTAGCGATCGCGGCGGTCAAGACTAGGTCTCAAGAGGGGTGAGGGTGACTGAAAGCCCGCAATGAGCACACAAAGCAAGAGCGCTTACAAACTACTCCAAACAGTTGTTTATATCAAAAATAGATACACATTTATTATAAGGCCTTGAAACTAATAACCACAGTAAAAGCAGCAATATACAACGATATTAAACCAACACATACACTATCCACCCAATATATATACAGAATACACAGTTTCACAGCATTAGCAGCACGAAATATGTTATCCACCTGCAGGGGAAGGAAAACAGGCAGTGCGAACCAATGCGTGTGATATGTCCGCCTTCTGGGGCCCCTAACTAGATGGTAGTCCAATCCCTACGAAGAGTGGAGCCTAGCGCTCAAAAGTACCTGCACACGCCGGTGCCAATGGGCAGAAGGTGAAGCTCTTCGGAGGACGTTGAACAGCTCTGTAGGGAGCTCTAATGAAGGAGAACACGGTCCGCGACTCTAGCGCAGCCTCCACTGTGAGGCAGCAGCAGGGCGCGAGTACGGACAAGGGGTGCTGTATTCACAGCGGGGAAAAGCAAAGGACACTGCAGGAGGGCGACCAGATCCTAGCTAATCTACTCACCGGTCCCCGAAGCAAGCAGGCCCGAGCTTCTCCTCGATAGATGCAGCTTCTGGCAGGTTCTGAAGAGCAGGGAACGTCTCGTCGTCGTGCAGAGTAAAAAGACGTCCCGATCGAAGAAACAAGCACAGTTTTGTCGCCACCGCAGGGCAACGGAACGGCCGGGTGTATTCAAGCCAAACGAGCACCGCTCACCTCTAGCTTAGGACTGCTAAGCAAACGAAGCGTGTGAGCATGCCCCGGACTCAGAATACCACCCAACCTGTCGGCGATTACAGAGCAGGCCTCCTTAGTAAGCTGGTCAGTCAACTGGATGGCCCAGAGACACTTCCGAAGGCTTACAGCAGGAGTTGATGAAGGTGCCGGGAATAGCTGGTCCTGCTATTCCAATAGGTCGAAGCGCCAGTACAGGCCTTCTTGTTCGATCTTAGGTGGAAAGGGCTTCACCGGACGACAGCAATGAGGAGCAGAAGTTCTTCAGGGGGTCACCAGTGATTCCTCGGTCCAGCCTCGTGTTCGCAGGATACTTGGCTCCTGTATCCCTGGGTTCGCAAGAACTCAGGAGATCGACATGGTAGTGGTGTTTCCAGCTCCCTCTTATCCACGGTTCCCTTCGCGCCAAAACGGAGGGGAGCCAATGGGAGATCCGCTCATCAACACACATACCATACGTGGACCAATCACGGACCACAGTGGTCCCAGGCATTCACACCACCCTAGACTCTCTGGCACCCAGGATGTGTATTGGGACCAGACAGCCCAGCCCACATCCTGGGGGCACTCAAACGACATGTAGAAGCCCGCGAAAGCAACCGTGTTTCGCGGGAAACTACATGCCCAAATAAGGAAGGCCCCGGGTCGCCTGACCCGGGGGAAGGTAAAGGGAGCAAGACGGACAGTGGACGAGACAAAGGAGCCTCGTGGTCCGGCCATTTTGGGTAGCCGGGCCACCCTTTTGTGTTCGCGGCAATAAGGTGCTCAGAACGGCAAAAGGAGCTCAAAATAAACCAAATGATCGCTGCCACCAGCCCAGTCCCTGAATGACTTGCACCGATCCAAAAACCATCCTATAAGAGTGTCTAGGGTCTGTAGAAGGCTAGAGACCCAAGAGAGCTGTAACTTAGCTTACAGTGCCCTCTTGTGTCGTGTTGCACTAAAATGGCGACACGATAAAAGAAACTACGGGAAACAGCGTTCCCCGGTACTGACTGTCTTAAGGGCATGTCAGTTTCCCCGTAAGAAAGGAGCGAAAGCCCAGAGGAGTACAGCAGAAGGCTGCACTTCTCTGGCAAAGTCAAGAAAACAGGTTGAAAACAATAGCAAAAAGTTTAGGGGTTGCCACATGGAAGGAAAGTTCCCTACAATAACGAAATCTTTCCTAACACTCGCCCCTCCCAGACTATGGACAGGGGGAACTAATCCACCCCTGGATGAGTCTCTTGTTCAGGTCGGTAAAACATTCTGGACAACCCATCAGCATTGCTATGTTGGACACCTGGCCTATGCTCAATAGTGAAGTCGAAGCCTTGTAGACTTATGGACCACCTAAGCAACTTTGGATTCTCCCCCTTCATGTTCATTAGCCACTTTAACGGCTTATGGTCAGTCTGCACAGTGAAGTGGGTCCCATAGAGGTAGGGCCGCAGCTTCCTTAGGGCCCACACAACAGAGAAACATTCTTTCTCTACCGTGGACCATCTGAGCTCTCTGTCCTTAAGCTGGCGACTAATAAAACCGATAGGGTGTTCCTTACCCTTCTCATCTACTTGTGATAGTACAGCTCCTATCCCAGTGTCAGAGGCATCCGTCTGCACGATAAAAGGTCTTTGATAATCAGGGGCCCTGAGCACAGGGGCCTGGCACAAGGAGTCTTTCAAGCCATTGAAGGCCTTCTCACACTCGTCAGTCCAAGTTACCTTCTTGGGTTTCTTCGGAGTTGTGAGGGCAGTCAGAGGAGCAGCTATGGTGCCATAGTCTGCCACAAAATTGCGGTAATAACCCGTGAGTCCTAAGAAGGCTCTCACTTGGGTTTGTGTAGTGGGGGTAGGCCAGTCTTGTACTGCTTGTACTTTACTGGGGAGAGGCTGTATCCTTCCTCCACCTACTTCATGCCCAAGGTAAACCACTGAGCCTTGTCCAATCTGGCATTTACTCGCCTTTATGGTCAAGTGGGCTTTCTGAAGAGCCTGGAGCACAATCCCGAGGTGTTTCACATGGTCTTCCCAGGTGGCACTGAAAACTGCTATATCGTCCAGATATGCAAGACAGAATTCGTCCAACCCATTCAACACATGATTCACAAGCCTCTGGAAAGTGGCAGGTGCATTCTTCAATCCGAACGGCATTACCCGGAATTGGTAAAGCCCGTCGGGAGTTGAAAATGCTGTCTTCTCCTTGGCATGTTCTGCTAAAGCTATTTGCCAATAGCCCGCAGTCAGGTCAAACGTGCTGAGGTACTTGGAGGCACCCAAGGTATCCACCAGCTCGTCAGTTCGAGGCAAGGGGTGAGCGTCTGTCTTGGTGACAGCATTCAGAGCCCTGTAATCCACGCAGAACCTCAATTCAGAAGTGCCTGCTTTTGGAACCAGAACCACAGGACTGGACCAAGGACTACTAGAGGGTTCAATCACCCCAAGGTCTAACATCTTGTTGACCTCGGTCTTAATATAAGACCGTACTTTATCCGACATCCTGTATCCCCTACTTTTGGTAGGTACACTGTCTCCTGTGTCAATGTTATGTTTGCACCAAGGTGTCAAACCAGGCGACTGTGAAAACAGGGGGGAAAACTGCCTAAGCAAACTTTTCACCTCAGCCTGCTGATCAGAAGTCAGGTGAGGGGCCACTCGGACACCCTCAACGGAGCTATCTGAAGGACCGCTTTGGAACAGGTCGGGAAGAGGTTCTGACTCCTCTTCCTCAACGTCTGACGCCAGTAGCAGTGCTGCGATTTCGACTCTTGGGACGAAAGCCTTCAGCCTATTTACGTGGAACACTTTTGGAGCCTGTCCAGGCCTTCCAAGGTCCACTAAATAGTTCACCTCACCCAGGGGCTCCACCACTGTGTAAGGGCCTGACCATTTGTCCTGTAAAGCGCGAGGCCTTATAGGGTTCATGATCAGGACTTGCTGACCAGGTGTAAAGTGAATTAAGGAAGCTTTCTGGTCGTACCAATGTTTCACCAGCGCTTGTCCTGCTTTCAACTTTTCACTAGCCAAGCCCATCAGGAGTACCATCCGTTTTCTGAGCCCTAGCACATAGTCAACTACATTGGTAGTAACAGGGGGAGTGGGCATCTCCCATCCCTCTTTGACGATGGCTAAGGGTCCCCGTACGGGATGACCGAACAGAAGTTCGAAGGGGCTGAAGCCAACACCCTCCTGTGGTACCTCTCTGTAGGCAAACAGCAAGCATGGTAAAAGAAGGTCCCATTTCCTCCTCTGGGGCTCCTCCAGAGCCCCAATCATGCTCTTTAACGTTCTGTTGAAACGTTCCACCAGACCATTGGTCTGGGGGTGATATGCAGAAGAGAACTTGTAGGTGACCCCACATTCTTTCCACATAGCCTGCATATACTTCGACATAAAGTTGCTGCCACGATCTGACACAACTTCTTTAGGGAAGCCAACCCTAGTAAATATGCCGAGTAAAGCTTTTGCAACTGACTTGGCAGTTACAGTCTTTAATGGGATGGCCTCAGGATACCTGGTTGCATGGTCGACCAGCACCAGGATAAACCTATTGCCTGAGGATGTTTGCGGGTCAAGGGGACCAACGATGTCGATCCCTACCCTTTCAAATGGTACCCCCACAACTGGGAGCGGTACCAACGGAGCTTGGATTGTCGCGCCAACCTTACCAGACAACTGGCAGGAGGCACAACTCCTGCAGTGACTTTCTACTTGCACCCCCATCTTGGGCCAGTAGAAGTGCATAGATAACCTTTGCTTGGTCCTCTTCATTCCAAGGTGACCAGCAAGGGGAACTTCATGCGCCAACTGCAGGAGGAAGGGTCTAACAGAAAGGGGAACCACCAACCTCCTATGGTCTCCTTCTGTAGACTCTGTGGGCTCACTGTACAGGAGTCCACCTTCCCAATAAATCCGATGCTTCCCAGGAGGTTCACCCTCAAGCTGGGAGCAGGCCTGTCTCCTTAGGCCTTCCAGAGATGGGCACTCACGTTGGCCCTTACTGAAGTCGTCCCTATCAGGACCTCCTTCAACTAACAAGTCTTTTAGTTCAGGATGGTCGTTGGGGTCGAACACTTCAGGCATCGCCACCTCCTCGTCAGGCTCGGGCGATTGACCAACTCCCTCCACCGCAGTGGTAGGCGAGCTCGGGGGAATATTCTCTTTCCCCCGTCGGGACTTGTTGACTCCTTTCGCCTTGGGTTTCCCCTTCGGCTGGGGCGGCGTATTGGACTTGGCCAATGCTGCCCGTGCTTGAGACCGTGTGTAGGGTCTTTCGGCAGTGTCTCCTACGAGCCCTAGAGCTCTGAGATCATTGCCCAACAAGACCTTTCCCGGGACGTTTCTCTGAATGCTCACTGGAATCCTAACTGCTGTACCATTTAAAGTTAGATTAACAGGGATCACGGGAAACACCGTAATCCTAGCATACGCCTCTGCGACTTTAGGCTCCCAGGAACCCAGGGACACTAAAACTACCTCAGCTTCTATTCCGCTGGGAAATGAGTCTGAGGAGAAGGATGCTCCTGTAATCTCTTCTTCCTCGTAGGAGGAGAAGGCCAGATTAGCGGAGTGGACCCCCAAAGGTCTAACCTTACAACGGGGATCCCCCTTCACATGGTCAGTTGCTCCACAAGAAAAACAAGCCCCATTGGGTCTGTTTACGTAGGGAGGCTTATTATAACCAGAGTTCTGTTTCGGAGGCGAACCTCCACTACCCTGTGAGTTCTCGGATGGCTTACCCTTATTTTTCTTTTTGTGGCCCTTATGGGAAGAAGATTTAGCAGATTCCCCACCCTCCACATCTTTGGACTTTTTCCCTTCCTCCTGCTTACCAGGATGAGTTTTGTCCTTATGGGACACTCGATGTGACACCCATAAGTCTGCTGCAATGGCCAGCTTCTTAGGATCTATCTCCTTCGAATCGGCCAAATGCTGCTTAAGCTCCGGGGAAGAAGAAGCAAAAATGTGTTCCAGCATGACCAGATTGATCATGCCTTCGAAGGTAGAAACCTTATAACCTTCAACCCAGCCAGTCAAGTTTTTCAGGGACTCAGCTACATACGACACCCAAGTACCACCTTCCTTTTTCTTATACTCTCTAAACCTTTTCAAATATTGGGTCGGAGTCTTCCCAAACTTTAAAATGAGAGTCTGCTTCAACATTGCAAAATCAGCGCGCTCAGCCTTCGACATTTCCATAATGGCACTGCAACCAGAATGGGGCAGTCTGCTGAGTAACCATGCAATCTTATCCGCATTATCAACCTCCTGAACCTCGCATGCATACTCAAACGCATTTAACCAGTCCATAATGTCATTTCGTTCCTCATACACACTGAGCAGATCTTTTGGAAACCGTGGATGAGAGGAAGCCCCAGAACCATGTCCAGGACCCTTGGACCCATTTGCGAACTGAAGCTTGGCCAGTTCCAACTGGTGATCCCTGTCTTTTTGTTTTTCTGCCTGGTCGATTTTCAGTTTGGCTATGCTGAATTCAAGCTCCTGCTGCCTAAACCGCAGCTCTTGCTTCTTGAATTCAAGCATAGCCTCCCCATCAACACTGGCAGAGGAAACGTTAGACATTACATCCTCCCTGTCCTCGTGGTCGTGATGGATCAGTGCAGCGGCAGAACCGTCGGTTCTGCCAGTGAGAGCAGCCCCACCACCTTCTGCACTGTCCTCGGAAGTTATAGCGTCAAGCTGCGCTTCTTGCCACGCCACGATTCTCTGGATCATTTCCAATTTAGTGCCTTGAGAGGAAACCCCTCTCTCCGCACACATCTTCTTCAATGTTTCAGATTTCGAAGCATTTAAGGTTAATAAAGTATTCGTTTCCATACTGTCGATAGGACTATGGCCTTTTTAACGTTATATTCAATACTTTACTGCGTGTCCTGGTTGGAATAACCTGAAAACGCCTTAGCTCGTGCGCAACACTGGATACCTTCAGTCGTATCCCACCGCTGTACACCAATTTGTTAAGACGGATTTCTGAACTCTGTCCTGGTGGCGCAGAAGTTCAGAAGGCCAACCTAATTACTTGGAACAGGGTAACCTCTGGACAAGCCAGACCAATCAAGGTAGCGATCGCGGCGGTCAAGACTAGGTCTCAAGAGGGGTGAGGGTGACTGAAAGCCCGCAATGAGCACACAAAGCAAGAGCGCTTACAAACTACTCCAAACAGTTGTTTATATCAAAAATAGATACACATTTATTATAAGGCCTTGAAACTAATAACCACAGTAAAAGCAGCAATATACAACGATATTAAACCAACACATACACTATCCACCCAATATATATACAGAATACACAGTTTCACAGCATTAGCAGCACGAAATATGTTATCCACCTGCAGGGGAAGGAAAACAGGCAGTGCGAACCAATGCGTGTGATATGTCCGCCTTCTGGGGCCCCTAACTAGATGGTAGTCCAATCCCTACGAAGAGTGGAGCCTAGCGCTCAAAAGTACCTGCACACGCCGGTGCCAATGGGCAGAAGGTGAAGCTCTTCGGAGGACGTTGAACAGCTCTGTAGGGAGCTCTAATGAAGGAGAACACGGTCCGCGACTCTAGCGCAGCCTCCACTGTGAGGCAGCAGCAGGGCGCGAGTACGGACAAGGGGTGCTGTATTCACAGCGGGGAAAAGCAAAGGACACTGCAGGAGGGCGACCAGATCCTAGCTAATCTACTCACCGGTCCCCGAAGCAAGCAGGCCCGAGCTTCTCCTCGATAGATGCAGCTTCTGGCAGGTTCTGAAGAGCAGGGAACGTCTCGTCGTCGTGCAGAGTAAAAAGACGTCCCGATCGAAGAAACAAGCACAGTTTTGTCGCCACCGCAGGGCAACGGAACGGCCGGGTGTATTCAAGCCAAACGAGCACCGCTCACCTCTAGCTTAGGACTGCTAAGCAAACGAAGCGTGTGAGCATGCCCCGGACTCAGAATACCACCCAACCTGTCGGCGATTACAGAGCAGGCCTCCTTAGTAAGCTGGTCAGTCAACTGGATGGCCCAGAGACACTTCCGAAGGCTTACAGCAGGAGTTGATGAAGGTGCCGGGAATAGCTGGTCCTGCTATTCCAATAGGTCGAAGCGCCAGTACAGGCCTTCTTGTTCGATCTTAGGTGGAAAGGGCTTCACCGGACGACAGCAATGAGGAGCAGAAGTTCTTCAGGGGGTCACCAGTGATTCCTCGGTCCAGCCTCGTGTTCGCAGGATACTTGGCTCCTGTATCCCTGGGTTCGCAAGAACTCAGGAGATCGACATGGTAGTGGTGTTTCCAGCTCCCTCTTATCCACGGTTCCCTTCGCGCCAAAACGGAGGGGAGCCAATGGGAGATCCGCTCATCAACACACATACCATACGTGGACCAATCACGGACCACAGTGGTCCCAGGCATTCACACCACCCTAGACTCTCTGGCACCCAGGATGTGTATTGGGACCAGACAGCCCAGCCCACATCCTGGGGGCACTCAAACGACATGTAGAAGCCCGCGAAAGCAACCGTGTTTCGCGGGAAACTACATGCCCAAATAAGGAAGGCCCCGGGTCGCCTGACCCGGGGGAAGGTAAAGGGAGCAAGACGGACAGTGGACGAGACAAAGGAGCCTCGTGGTCCGGCCATTTTGGGTAGCCGGGCCACCCTTTTGTGTTCGCGGCAATAAGGTGCTCAGAACGGCAAAAGGAGCTCAAAATAAACCAAATGATCGCTGCCACCAGCCCAGTCCCTGAATGACTTGCACCGATCCAAAAACCATCCTATAAGAGTGTCTAGGGTCTGTAGAAGGCTAGAGACCCAAGAGAGCTGTAACTTAGCTTACAGTGCCCTCTTGTGTCGTGTTGCACTAAAATGGCGACACGATAAAAGAAACTACGGGAAACAGCGTTCCCCGGTACTGACTGTCTTAAGGGCATGTCAGTTTCCCCGTAAGAAAGGAGCGAAAGCCCAGAGGAGTACAGCAGAAGGCTGCACTTCTCTGGCAAAGTCAAGAAAACAGGTTGAAAACAATAGCAAAAAGTTTAGGGGTTGCCACATGGAAGGAAAGTTCCCTACAATAACGAAATCTTTCCTAACACTTCCCATTCTAATCCTGAGACCCTTCCTATAGCATGAGATGTGATATCTCAATACTTCTAATACCAAACCTGAGATCCTTCCGATAACATGAGATGTGATATCCAAATCCTTCCCCTTCCAAACCTGAGACCCTCCATTTTAGCATGAGATGTGATATCCAACTCCTTCCCATTCCAATCCTGAGACCCTTCTGATAGCATGAGATGTGATATCTCAATGCTTCTAATACCAAACCTGAGATCCTTCTGATAGCATGAGATGTGATATCTCAATGCTTCTAATACCAAACCTGAGATCCTTCCTATAACATGAGATGTGATATCTCAATGCTTCTAATACCAAACCTGAGATCCTTCCGATAACATGAGATGTGATATCCAAATCCTTCCCCTTCCAATTCTGAGACCCTCCCTTTAACATGAGATGTGATATCCAACTCCTTCCCATTCCAACCTGAGACCCTTCCTATAGCATGAGATGTGATATCTCAATGCCTCTAATACCAAACCTGAGATCCTTCCTCTAACATGAAATGTGATATCCAACTCCTTCCCTTTCCAAACCTGAGAGCCTATCTATAGCATGAGATGTGATATCCAAGTCCTTCCCATTCCAATCCTTAGACCCTTCCTACAGCATGCAATATGATATCTCAATGATTCTAATAACAAACCTGAGACCCGTCCTATAACATGAGATGGGATATCCAACTCCTTCCCATTCCAATCCTGAGACACTTCCGATAGCAGAGATGTGATATCTCAATGCTTATACCAAACCTGAGACCCTTCCTATAACATGAGATGTGATATCCAACTCCTTCCCGTTCCAAACCTGAGACTCTTCCTTTAGCATGAGATGTGATATCCAGCTCCTTCCCATTCCAATCCTGAGACACTTCCGATAGCATGAGATGTGATATCTCAATGCTTCTAATATCAAAACTGAGACCCTCCCTATAGCATGATATGTGATATCTAAGTCCTTCCCATTCCAATCCTGAGACCCTTCTGATAGCATGAGATGTGATATCTCAATGCCTCTAATACCAAACCTGAGATCCTACCTCTAACATGAAATGTGATATCCAACTCTCTCCCCTTCCAAACCTGAGACCCTTCCTATAGCATGAGATGTGATATCTCAATACTTCTAATACCAAACCTGAGATCCTTCCGATAACATGAGATGTGATATCCAAATCCTTCCCCTTCCAAACCTGAGACCCTCCCTTTAGCATGAGATGTGATATCCATCTCCTTCCCATTCCAATCCTGAGACCCTTCTGATAGCATGAGATGTGATATCTCAATGCTTCTAATACCAAACCTGAGATCCTTCCGATAGCATGAGATGTGATATCTCAATGCTTCTAATACCAAACCTGAGATCCTTCCTATAACATGAGATGTGATATCCAAATCCTTCCCCTTCCAATTCTGAGACCCTCCCTTTAACATGAGATGTGATATCCAACTCCTTCCCATTCCAACCTGAGACCCTTCCTATAGCATGAGATGTGATATCTCAATGCCTCTAATACCAAACCTGAGATCCTTCCTCTAACATGAAATGTGATATCCAACTCCTTCCCTTTCCAAACCTGAGAGCCTATCTATAGCATGAGATGTGATATCCAAGTCCTTCCCATTCCAATCCTTAGACCCTTCCTACAGCATGCAATATGATATCTCAATGATTCTAATAACAAACCTGAGACCCGTCCTATAACATGAGATGGGATATCCAACTCCTTCCATTTCCAATCCTGAGACACTTCCGATAGCAGAGATGTGATATCTCAATGCTTATACCAAACCTGAGACCCTTCCTATAACATAAGATGTGATATCCAACTCCTTCCCGTCCCAAACCTGAGACTCTTCCTTTAGCATGAGATGTGATATCCAGCTCCTTCCCATTCCAATCCTGAGACACTTCCGATAGCATGAGATGTGATATCTCAATGCTTCTAATATCAAAACTGAGACCCTCCCTATAGCATGATATGTGATATCTAAGTCCTTCCCATTCCAATCCTGAGACCCTTCCTATAGCATGAGATGTGATATCTCAATGCTTCTACCAAACCTGAGACCCTTCCTTTAGCATGATATGTGATATCCAACTCCTTCCCATTCCAATCCTGAGACCCTTCCTATAGCATGAGATGTGATATCTCAATACTTCTAATACCAAACCTGAGATCCTTCCTATAGCATGAGATGTGATATCTCAATGCTTCTAATACCAAACCTGAGACCCTTCCTACAGCATGCGATGTGATATCTCACTGCTTATACCAAACCTGAGACCCTTCCTATAGCATGAGATGTGATATCCAACTCCTTCCCATTCCAATCCTGAGACCCTTCCTATAGCATGAGATGTGATATCTCAATGCTTCTAATATCAAACTTGAGAGCCTCCCTATAGCATGAGATGTGATATCCAAGCCCTTCCCATTCCAATCCTGAGACACTTCCTATAGCATGAGATGTGATATCTCAATGCTTCTAATACCAAACCTGAGACTCTTCCTATAACATGAGATGGGATATCCAACTCCTTCCCATTCAAATCCAGAGACCCTTGCGATAGCAGAGATGTGATATCTCAATGCTTATACCAAACCTGAGACCCTTCCTACGGCATGAGATGTCATATACAACTCCTTCCCATTCCAATCCTGAGACCCTTCCTATAGCATGAGATGTGATATCTCAATGCTTATACCAAACCTGAGACCCTTCCTATAGCATGAGATGTGATATCCAACTCCTTCCCATTCCAATCCTGAGACCCTTCCTATAGCATGAGATGTGATATCTCAATGCTTATACCAAACCTGAGACCCTTCCTACGGCATGAGATGTCATATACAACTCCTTCCCATTCCAATCCTGAGACCCTTCCTATAGCATGAGATGTGATATCTCAATGCTTATACCAAACCTGAGACCCTTCCTATAGCATGATATGTGATATCCAACTACTTCCCATTCCAATCCTGAGACCCTTCCTATAGCATGAGATGTGATATCTCAATGCTTATACCAAACCTGAGACCCTTCCTATAACATGAGATGGGATATCCAACTCCTTCCCGTTCCAATCCTGAGACACTTCCGATAGCAGAGATGTGATATCTCAATGCTTATACCAGACCTTAGACCCTTCCTATAACATGAGATCGGATATCCAACTCCTTCCCGTTCCAAACCTGAGACCCTTCCTTTAGCATGAGATGTGATATCCAGCTCCTTCCCATTCCAATCCTGAGACACTTCCGATAGCATGAGATGTGATATCTCAATGCTTCTAATATCAAAACGGAAACCCTCCCTATAGCATGATATGTGATATCTAAGTCCTTCCCATTCCAATCCTGAGACCCTTCCTATAGCATGAGATGTGATATCTCAATGCTTCTACCAAACCTGAGACCCTTCCTTTAGCATGAGATGTGATATCCAACTCCTTCCCATTCTAATCCTGAGACCCTTCCTATAGCATGAGATGTGATATCTCAATACTTCTAATACCAAACCTGAGATCCTTCCGATAACATGAGATGTGATATCCAAATCCTTCCCCTTCCAAACCTGAGACCCTCCATTTTAGCATGAGATGTGATATCCAACTCCTTCCCATTCCAATCCTGAGACCCTTCTGATAGCATGAGATGTGATATCTCAATGCTTCTAATACCAAACCTGAGATCCTTCCGATAGCATGAGATGTGATATCTCAATGCTTCTAATACCAAACCTGAGATCCTTCCTATAACATGAGATGTGATATCCAAATCCTTCCCCTTCCAATTCTGAGACCCTCCCTTTAACATGAGATGTGATATCCAACTCCTTCCCATTCCAACCTGAGACCCTTCCTATAGCATGAGATGTGATATCTCAATGCCTCTAATACCAAACCTGAGATCCTTCCTCTAACATGAAATGTGATATCCAACTCCTTCCCTTTCCAAACCTGAGAGCCTATCTATAGCATGAGATGTGATATCCAAGTCCTTCCCATTCCAATCCTTAGACCCTTCCTACAGCATGCAATATATCTCAATGATTCTAATAACAAACCTGAGACCCGTCCTATAACATGAGATGGGATATCCAACTCCTTCCATTTCCAATCCTGAGACACTTCCGATAGCAGAGATGTGATATCTCAATGCTTATACCAAACCTGAGACCCTTCCTATAACATAAGATGTGATATCCAACTCCTTCCCGTCCCAAACCTGAGACTCTTCCTTTAGCATGAGATGTGATATCCAGCTCCTTCCCATTCCAATCCTGAGACACTTCCGATAGCATGAGATGTGATATCTCAATGCTTCTAATATCAAAACTGAGACCCTCCCTATAGCATGATATGTGATATCTAAGTCCTTCCCATTCCAATCCTGAGACCCTTCCTATAGCATGAGATGTGATATCTCAATGCTTCTACCAAACCTGAGACCCTTCCTTTAGCATGATATGTGATATCCAACTCCTTCCCATTCCAATCCTGAGACCCTTCCTATAGCATGAGATGTGATATCTCAATACTTCTAATACCAAACCTGAGATCCTTCCTATAGCATGAGATGTGATATCTCAATGCTTCTAATACCAAACCTGAGACCCTTCCTACAGCATGCGATGTGATATCTCACTGCTTATACCAAACCTGAGACCCTTCCTATAGCATGAGATGTGAAATCCAACTCCTTCCCATTCCATTCCTGAGACCCTTCCTATAGCATGAGATGTGATATCTCAATGCTTCTAATATCAAACTTGAGAGCCTCCCTATAGCATGAGATGTGATATCCAAGCCCTTCCCATTCCAATCCTGAGACACTTCCTATAGCATGAGATGTGATATCTCAATGCTTCTAATACCAAACCTGAGACTCTTCCTATAACATGAGATGGGATATCCAACTCCTTCCCATTCAAATCCAGAGACCCTTGCGATAGCAGAGATGTGATATCTCAATGCTTATACCAAACCTGAGACCCTTCCTACGGCATGAGATGTCATATACAACTCCTTCCCATTCCAATCCTGAGACCCTTCCTATAGCATGAGATGTGATATCTCAATGCTTATACCAAACCTGAGACCCTTCCTATAGCATGAGATGTGATATCCAACTCCTTCCCATTCCAATCCTGAGACCCTTCCTATAGCATGAGATGTGATATCTCAATGCTTATACCAAACCTGAGACCCTTCCTATAGCATGAGATGTGATATCCAACTCCTTCCCATTCCAATCCTGAGACCCTTCCTATAGCATGAGATGTGATATCTCAATGCTTATACCAAACCTGAGACCCTTCCTATAGCATGAGATGTGATATCCAACTACTTCCCATTCCAATCCTGAGACCCTTCCTATAGCATGAGATGTGATATCTCAATGCTTATACCAAACCTGAGACCCTTCCTATAACATGAGATGGGATATCCAACTCCTTCCCGTTCCAATCCTGAGACACTTCCGATAGCAGAGATGTGATATCTCAATGCTTATACCAGACCTTAGACCCTTCCTATAACATGAGATTGGATATCCAACTCCTTCCCGTTCCAAACCTGAGACCCTTCCTTTAGCATGAGATGTGATATCTCAATGCTTCTAATATCAAAACGGAAACCCTCCCTATAGCATGATATGTGATATCTAAGTCCTTCCCATTCCAATCCTGAGACCCTTCCTATAGCATGAGATGTGATATCTCAATGCTTCTACCAAACCTGAGACCCTTCCTTTAGCATGAGATGTGATATCCAACTCCTTCCCATTCTAATCCTGAGACCCTTCCTATAGCATGAGATGTGATATCTCAATGCCTCTAATACCAAACCTGAGATCCTTCCTCTAACATGAAATGTGATATCCAACTCCTTCCCTTTCCAAACCTGAGAGCCTATCTATAGCATGAGATGTGATATCCAAGTCCTTCCCATTCCAATCCTTAGACCCTTCCTACAGCATGCAATATGATATCTCAATGATTCTAATACCAAACCTGAGACCGGTCCTATAACATGAGATGTGATACCCAAATCCTTCCCCTTCCAAACCTTAGACCCTTCCTATAGCATGAGATGTGATATCTCAATGCTTCTAATACCAAACCTGAGACCCTTCCTATAACGAGATGGGATATCCAACTCCTTCCCATTCCAATCCTGAGACCCTTCCGATAGCAGAGATGTGATATCTCAATGCTTATACCAAACCTGAGACCCTTCCTATGGCATGAGATGTCATATACAACTCCTCCGATTCCAATCCTGAGACCCTTCCTATAGCATGAGATGGGATATCTCAATGCTTATACCAAACCTGAGACCCTTCCTATAGCATGAGATGTGATATCCAACTCCTTCCCATTCCAATCCTGAGACCCTTCCTATAGCATGAGATGTGATATCTAAATGCTTCTAAAACCAAACATGAGAACCATCCTATAACATGAGATGTGAAATCCAAATCATTCCCTTTCCAAACCTGAGACCCTTCCTATAGCTTGAGATGTGATATCAAACTCCTTCCCATTCAATGTGATATCCAATTCCTTCCCATTCCAATCCTGAGACCCTTCCTATACCATGAGATGTGATATTTCAATGCTTCTAATACCAAACCTGAGACCCGTCCTAAAACATGAGATGTGAGATCCAAATCCTTCCCCTTCCAAACCTGAGACCTTTCCTTTAGCATGAGATGTGATATCTAACTCCTTCCCATTCCAAACCTGAGACCGTTCCTATAGCTTGAGATGTTATATCTTAATGCTTCTAAAACCAAACCTGAGAACCATCCTATAACATGAGATGTGAAATCCAAATCCTTCCCTTTCCAAACCTGAGAACCTTCCTATAGCTTGAGATGTGATATCAAAATCTTTACCATTGCAGTCCTGAGATAGCTTGAGATGTGACAGCCAACTCCTTCCCATTCCAATCCTGAGACCCTTCCTATACCATGAGATGTGATATCTCAATGCTTCTAATATCAAAACTGAGCCCCTCCCTGTAGCATGAGATGTGATATCTAAATCCTTCCCATTCCAATCCTGAGACCTTTCCTATAGCATGAGATGTGATATCTCAATGCTTCTAATACCAAACCTGAGATCCTTCCGATAGCATGAGATGTGATATCTCAATGCTTCTAATACCAAACCTGAGATCCTTCCTATAACATGAGATGTGATATCCAACTCCTTCCGATTCCAATCCTGAGACCCTTCCTATAGCATGAGATGTGATATCGCAATGCTTCTACCAATACTGAGACCCTACCTTTAGCATGAGATGTGATATCCAACTCCTTCCCATTCCAATCCTGAGACCTTTCCTATAGCATGAGATGTGATATCTCAATGCTTCTAATATCAAAACTGAGCCCCTCCCTGTAGCATGAGATGTGATATCTAAATCCTTCCCATTCCAATCCTGAGACCTTTCCTATAGCATGAGATGTGATATCTCAATGCTTCTAATACCAAACCTGAGACCCTTCCGATAGCAGAGATGTGATATTTCAATGCTTATACCAAACCTGAGACCCTTCCTATAGCATGAGATGTGATATCCAACTCCTTCCGATTCCAATCCTGAGACCCTTCCTATAGCATGAGATGTGATATCGCAATGCTTCTACCAATACTGAGACCCTACCTTTAGCATGAGATGTGATATCCAACTCCTTCCCATTCCAATCCTGAGACCTTTCCTATAGCATGAGATGTGATATCTCAATGCTTCTAATACCAAACCTGAGATCCTTCCGATAGCATGAGATGTGATATCTCAATGCTTCTAATACCAAACCTGAGATCCTTCCTATAACATGAGATGTGATATCCAAATCCTTCCCCTTCCAAACCTGAGACCCTCCCTTTAGCATGAGATGTGATATCCAACTCCTTCCCATTACAATCCTGATACCCTTCTGATAGCATGAGATGTGATATCTCAATGCCTCTAATACCAAACCTGAGATCCTACCTCTAACATGAAAAGTGATATCCAACTCCTTCCCTTTCCAAACCTGAGAGCCTTCCTACAGCATGAGATGTGATATCCAAGTCCTTCCCATTCCAATCCTGAGACCCTTCCTATAACATGAGATGTGACATCCAACTCTTTCCCATTCCAACTTGAGACCCTTCCTATAGCATGAGATGGGATATCCAACTCCTTCCAAATCCAATCCTGATACCCTTCCGATAGCATGAGATGTGATATCCCAATGCTTCTACAAAACCTGAGACCCATACCATGGCATGATGTGATATCAAACTCCCGTCCTATACCATGAGACTTGATATCTCAATGCTTCTAATACCAAACCTGAGACCGGTCCAATAACATGAGATGTGATATCCAAATCCTTCCCCTTCCAAACCTGAGACCCTTCCTTTAGCATGAGATGTGATATCCAAATCCTTCCCATTCCAATCCTTAAACCCTTCCTATAGCATGAGATGTGATATCTCAATGTTTCTAATAAAAAACCTGAGACCCTTCCTATAGCAAGAGATTTGATATCCAAATCCTTCCCATTCCAACCTGAGACCCTTCCTATAGCATGAGAAGGGATATCTAACTCCTTCCCATTCCAATCCTGAGACCCTTCCTATACCATGAGATGTGATATCTCAATGCTTCTAATAAAAAACCTGAGACCCTTCCTATAGCAAGAGATGTGATATCCAAATCCTTCCCATTCCAACCCTGAGATCCTTCCTATAACATGAGATGTGATATCCAATTCCTTCCCATTCCAAACCTGAGACCCTTCCTATTGGATGAGATGTGATATCCAACTCCTTCCCATTCCAATCCTGAGACCCTTCCTATAACATAAGATGTGATATCTCAATGCTTCTAATACCAAACCTGGGACCCGTCCTATAACATGAGATATGATATCCAAATCCTTCCCCTTCCAAACCTGAGAGCCTTCCTTTAGCATGAGATGTGATATCTAAATCCTTCCCATTCCAATCCTGAAACCCTTCCTATAGCATGAGATGTGATATCTCAATGTTTCTAATAAAAAACCTGAGACCCTTCCTATACCATGAGATGTGATATCTCAATGCTTATACCAAACCTGAGACCCTTCCTTTAGCATGAGATGTGATATCCAAATCCTTCACATTCCAATCCTGAGACCCTTCCTATAGCATGAGATGTGATATCTCAATGCTTCTAATACCAAACCTGAGATGCTTCCTATAACATGAGATGTGATATCCAACTCCTTCCATTTCCAATCCTGAGACACTTCCGATAGCAGAGATGTGATATCTCAATGCTTATACCAAACCTGAGACCCTTCCTATAACATGAGATGTGATATCCAACTCCTTCCCGTTCCAATCCTGAGACTCTTCCTTTAGCATGAGATGTGATATCCAGCTCCTTCCCATTCCAATCGTGAGACACTTCCGATAGCATGAGATGTGATATCTCAATGCTTCTAATATCAAAACTGAGACCCTCCCTATAGCATGATATGTGATATCTAAGTCCTTCCCATTCCAATCCTGAGACCCTTCCTATAGCATGAGATGTGATATCTCAATGCTTCTACCAAACCTGAGACCCTTCCTTTAGCATGAGATGTGATATCCAACTCCTTCCCATTCCAATCCTGAGACCCTTCCTATAGCATGAGATGTGATATCTCAATACTTCTAATACCAAACCTGAGATCCTTCCTATAGCATGAGATGTGATATCTCAATGCTTCTAATACCAAACCTGAGACCCTTCCTACAGCATGCGATGTGATATCTCACTGCTTATACCAAACCTGAGACCCTTCCTATAGCATGAGATGTGATATCCAACTCCTTCCCATTCCAATCCTGAGACCCTTCCTATAGCATGAGATGTGATATCTCAATGCTTCTAATATCAAACTTGAGAGCCTCCCTATAGCATGAGATGTGATATCCAAGTCCTTCCCATTCCAATCCTGAGACACTTCCTATAGCATGAGATGTGATATCTCAATGCTTCTAATACCAAACCTGAGACTCTTCCTATAACATGAGATGGGATATCCAACCCCTTCCCATTCCAATCCTGAGACCCTTTCGATAGCAGAGATGTGATATCTCAATGCTTATACCAAACCTGAGACCCTTCCTACGGCATGAGATGTCATATACAACTCCTTCCCATTCCAATCCTGAGACCCTTCCTATAGCATGAGATGTGATATCTCAATGCTTATACCAAACCTGAGACCCTTCCTATAGCATGAGATGTGATATCCAACTCCTTCCCATTCCAATCCTGAGACCCTTCCTATAGCATGAGATGTGATATCTCAATGCTTATACCAAACCTGAGACCCTTCCTACGGCATGAGATGTCATATACAACTCCTTCCCATTCCAATCCTGAGACCCTTCCTATAGCATGAGATGTGATATCTCAATGCTTATACCAAACCTGAGACCCTTCCTATAGCATGAGATGTGATATCCAACTCCTTCCCATTCCAATCCTGAGACCCTTCCTATAGCATGAGATGTGATATCTCAATGCTTATACCAAACCTGAGACCCTTCCTATAACATGAGATGGGATATCCAACTCCTTCCCATTCCAATCCTGAGACACTTCCGATAGCAGAGATGTGATATCTCAATGCTTATACCAGACCTTAGACCCTTCCTATAACATGAGATCGGATATCCAACTCCGTCCCGTTCCAAACCTGAGACCCTTCCTTTAGCATGAGATGTGATATCCAGCTCCTTCCCATTCCAATCCTGAGACCCTTCCTATAGCATGAGATGTGATATCTCAATGCTTCTACCAAACCTGAGACCCTTCCTTTAGCATGAGATGTGATATCCAACTCCTTCCCATTCCAATCCTGAGACCCTTCCTATAGCATGAGATGTGATATCTCAATACTTCTAATACCAAACCTGAAATCCTTCCGATAACATGAGATGTGATATCCAAATCCTTCCCCTTCCAAACCTGAGACCCTCCCTTTAGCATGAGATGTGATATCCAACTCCTTCCCATTCCAATCCTGAGACCCTTCTGATAGCATGAGATGTGATATCTCAATGCTTCTAATACCAAACCTGAGATCCTTCCGATAGCATGAGATGTGATATCTCAATGCTTATAATACCAAACCTGAGATCCTTCCTATAACATGAGATGTGATATCCAAATCCTTCCCCTTCCAATTCTGAGACCCTCCCTTTAACATGAGATGTGATATCCAACTCCTTCCCATTCCAACCTGAGACCCTTCCTATAGCATGAGATGTGATATCTCAATGCTTATACCAAACCTGAGACCCTTCCTATAACATGAGATGGGATATCCAACTCCTTCCCATTCCAATCCTGAGACACTTCCCGTAGCAGAGATGTGATATCTCAATGCTTATACCAGACCTTAGACCCTTCCTATAACATGAGATCGGATATCCAACTCCTTCCCGTTCCAAACCTGAGACCCTTCCTTTAGCATGAGATGTGATATCCAGCTCCTTCCCATTCCAATCCTGAGACACTTCCGATAGCATGAGATGTGATATCTCAATGCTTCTAATATCAAAACGGAAACCCTCCCTATAGCATGATATGTGATATCTAAGTCCTTCCCATTCCAATCCTGAGACCCTTCCTATAGCATGAGATGTGATATCTCAATGCTTCTAATACCAAACCTGAGATCCTTCCGATAGCATGAGATCGGATATCCAACTCCTTCCCATTCCAATCCTGAGACACTTCCGATAGCAGAGATGTGATATCTCAATGCTTATACCAGACCTTAGACCCTTCCTATAACATGAGATCGGATATCCAACTCCTTCCCGTTCCAAACCTGAGACCCTTCCTTTAGCATGAGATGTGATATCCAGCTCCTTCCCATTCCAATCCTGAGACACTTCCTATAGCATGAGATGTGATATCTCAATGCTTCTACCAAACCTGAGACCCTTCCTTTAGCATGAGATGTGATATCCAACTCCTTCCCGTTCCAATCCTGAGACCCTTCCTATAGCATGAGATGTGATATCTCAATACTTCTAATACCAAACCTGAGATCCTTCCGATAACATGAGATGTGATATCCAAATCCTTCCCCTTCCAAACCTGAGACCCTCCCTTTAGCATGAGATGTGATATCCATCTCCTTCCCATTCCAATCCTGAGACCCTTCTGATAGCATGAGATGTGATATCTCAATGCTTCTAATACCAAACCTGAGATCCTTCCGATAGCATGAGATGTGATATCTCAATGCTTCTAATACCAAACCTGAGATCCTTCCTATAACATGAGATGTGATATCCAAATCCTTCCCCTTCCAATTCTGAGACCCTCCCTTTAACATGAGATGTGATATCCAACTCCTTCCCATTCCAACCTGAGACCCTTCCTATAGCATGAGATGTGATATCTCAATGCCTCTAATACCAAACCTGAGATCCTTCCTCTAACATGAAATGTGATATCCAACTCCTTCCCTTTCCAAACCTGAGAGCCTATCTATAGCATGAGATGTGATATCCAAGTCCTTCCCATTCCAATCCTTAGACCCTTCCTACAGCATGCAATATGATATCTCAATGATTCTAATAACAAACCTGAGACCCGTCCTATAACATGAGATGGGATATCCAACTCCTTCCATTTCCAATCCTGAGACACTTCCGATAGCAGAGATGTGATATCTCAATGCTTATACCAAACCTGAGACCCTTCCTATAACATAAGATGTGATATCCAACTCCTTCCCGTCCCAAACCTGAGACTCTTCCTTTAGCATGAGATGTGATATCCAGCTCCTTCCCATTCCAATCCTGAGACACTTCCGATAGCATGAGATGTGATATCTCAATGCTTCTAATATCAAAACTGAGACCCTCCCTATAGCATGATATGTGATATCTAAGTCCTTCCCATTCCAATCCTGAGACCCTTCCTATAGCATGAGATGTGATATCTCAATGCTTCTACCAAACCTGAGACCCTTCCTTTAGCATGATATGTGATATCCAACTCCTTCCCATTCCAATCCTGAGACCCTTCCTATAGCATGAGATGTGATATCTCAATACTTCTAATACCAAACCTGAGATCCTTCCTATAGCATGAGATGTGATATCTCAATGCTTCTAATACCAAACCTGAGACCCTTCCTACAGCATGCGATGTGATATCTCACTGCTTATACCAAACCTGAGACCCTTCCTATAGCATGAGATGTGATATCCAACTCCTTCCCATTCCAATCCTGAGACCCTTCCTATAGCATGAGATGTGATATCTCAATGCTTCTAATATCAAACTTGAGAGCCTCCCTATAGCATGAGATGTGATATCCAAGCCCTTCCCATTCCAATCCTGAGACACTTCCTATAGCATGAGATGTGATATCTCAATGCTTCTAATACCAAACCTGAGACTCTTCCTATAACATGAAATGGGATATCCAACTCCTTCCCATTCAAATCCAGAGACCCTTGCGATAGCAGAGATGTGATATCTCAATGCTTATACCAAACCTGAGACCCTTCCTACGGCATGAGATGTCATATACAACTCCTTCCCATTCCAATCCTGAGACCCTTCCTATAGCATGAGATGTGATATCTCAATGCTTATACCAAACCTGAGACCCTTCCTATAGCATGAGATGTGATATCCAACTCCTTCCCATTCCAATCCTGAGACCCTTCCTATAGCATGAGATGTGATATCTCAATGCTTATACCAAACCTGAGACCCTTCCTACGGCATGAGATGTCATATACAACTCCTTCCCATTCCAATCCTGAGACCCTTCCTATAGCATGAGATGTGATATCTCAATGCTTATACCAAACCTGAGACCCTTCCTATAGCATGAGATGTGATATCCAACTACTTCCCATTCCAATCCTGAGACCCTTCCTATAGCATGAGATGTGATATCTCAATGCTTATACCAAACCTGAGACCCTTCCTATAACATGAGATGGGATATCCAACTCCTTCCCGTTCCAATCCTGAGACACTTCCGATAGCAGAGATGTGATATCTCAATGCTTATACCAGACCTTAGACCCTTCCTATAACATGAGATCGGATATCCAACTCCTTCCCGTTCCAAACCTGAGACCCTTCCTTTAGCATGAGATGTGATATCTCAATGCTTCTAATATCAAAACGGAAACCCTCCCTATAGCATGATATGTGATATCTAAGTCCTTCCCATTCCAATCCTGAGACCCTTCCTATAGCATGAGATGTGATATCTCAATGCTTCTACCAAACCTGAGACCCTTCCTTTAGCATGAGATGTGATATCCAACTCCTTCCCATTCTAATCCTGAGACCCTTCCTATAGCATGAGATGTGATATCTCAATACTTCTAATACCAAACCTGAGATCCTTCCGATAACATGAGATGTGATATCCAAATCCTTCCCCTTCCAAACCTGAGACCCTCCATTTTAGCATGAGATGTGATATCCAACTCCTTCCCATTCCAATCCTGAGACCCTTCTGATAGCATGAGATGTGATATCTCAATGCTTCTAATACCAAACCTGAGATCCTTCTGATAGCATGAGATGTGATATCTCAATGCTTCTAATACCAAACCTGAGATCCTTCCTATAACATGAGATGTGATATCTCAATGCTTCTAATACCAAACCTGAGATCCTTCCGATAACATGAGATGTGATATCCAAATCCTTCCCCTTCCAATTCTGAGACCCTCCCTTTAACATGAGATGTGATATCCAACTCCTTCCCATTCCAACCTGAGACCCTTCCTATAGCATGAGATGTGATATCTCAATGCCTCTAATACCAAACCTGAGATCCTTCCTCTAACATGAAATGTGATATCCAACTCCTTCCCTTTCCAAACCTGAGAGCCTATCTATAGCATGAGATGTGATATCCAAGTCCTTCCCATTCCAATCCTTAGACCCTTCCTACAGCATGCAATATGATATCTCAATGATTCTAATAACAAACCTGAGACCCGTCCTATAACATGAGATGGGATATCCAACTCCTTCCCATTCCAATCCTGAGACACTTCCGATAGCAGAGATGTGATATCTCAATGCTTATACCAAACCTGAGACCCTTCCTATAACATGAGATGTGATATCCAACTCCTTCCCGTTCCAAACCTGAGACTCTTCCTTTAGCATGAGATGTGATATCCAGCTCCTTCCCATTCCAATCCTGAGACACTTCCGATAGCATGAGATGTGATATCTCAATGCTTCTAATATCAAAACTGAGACCCTCCCTATAGCATGATATGTGATATCTAAGTCCTTCCCATTCCAATCCTGAGACCCTTCTGATAGCATGAGATGTGATATCTCAATGCCTCTAATACCAAACCTGAGATCCTACCTCTAACATGAAATGTGATATCCAACTCTCTCCCCTTCCAAACCTGAGACCCTTCCTATAGCATGAGATGTGATATCTCAATACTTCTAATACCAAACCTGAGATCCTTCCGATAACATGAGATGTGATATCCAAATCCTTCCCCTTCCAAACCTGAGACCCTCCCTTTAGCATGAGATGTGATATCCATCTCCTTCCCATTCCAATCCTGAGACCCTTCTGATAGCATGAGATGTGATATCTCAATGCTTCTAATACCAAACCTGAGATCCTTCCGATAGCATGAGATGTGATATCTCAATGCTTCTAATACCAAACCTGAGATCCTTCCTATAACATGAGATGTGATATCCAAATCCTTCCCCTTCCAATTCTGAGACCCTCCCTTTAACATGAGATGTGATATCCAACTCCTTCCCATTCCAACCTGAGACCCTTCCTATAGCATGAGATGTGATATCTCAATGCCTCTAATACCAAACCTGAGATCCTTCCTCTAACATGAAATGTGATATCCAACTCCTTCCCTTTCCAAACCTGAGAGCCTATCTATAGCATGAGATGTGATATCCAAGTCCTTCCCATTCCAATCCTTAGACCCTTCCTACAGCATGCAATATGATATCTCAATGATTCTAATAACAAACCTGAGACCCGTCCTATAACATGAGATGTGATATCCAACTCCTTCCATTTCCAATCCTGAGACACTTCCGATAGCAGAGATGTGATATCTCAATGCTTATACCAAACCTGAGACCCTTCCTATAACATAAGATGTGATATCCAACTCCTTCCCGTCCCAAACCTGAGACTCTTCCTTTAGCATGAGATGTGATATCCAGCTCCTTCCCATTCCAATCCTGAGACACTTCCGATAGCATGAGATGTGATATCTCAATGCTTCTAATATCAAAACTGAGACCCTCCCTATAGCATGATATGTGATATCTAAGTCCTTCCCATTCCAATCCTGAGACCCTTCCTATAGCATGAGATGTGATATCTCAATGCTTCTACCAAACCTGAGACCCTTCCTTTAGCATGATATGTGATATCCAACTCCTTCCCATTCCAATCCTGAGACCCTTCCTATAGCATGAGATGTGATATCTCAATACTTCTAATACCAAACCTGAGATCCTTCCTATAGCATGAGATGTGATATCTCAATGCTTCTAATACCAAACCTGAGACCCTTCCTACAGCATGCGATGTGATATCTCACTGCTTATACCAAACCTGAGACCCTTCCTATAGCATGAGATGTGATATCCAACTCCTTCCCATTCCAATCCTGAGACCCTTCCTATAGCATGAGATGTGATATCTCAATGCTTCTAATATCAAACTTGAGAGCCTCCCTATAGCATGAGATGTGATATCCAAGCCCTTCCCATTCCAATCCTGAGACACTTCCTATAGCATGAGATGTGATATCTCAATGCTTCTAATACCAAACCTGAGACTCTTCCTATAACATGAGATGGGATATCCAACTCCTTCCCATTCAAATCCAGAGACCCTTGCGATAGCAGAGATGTGATATCTCAATGCTTATACCAAACCTGAGACCCTTCCTACGGCATGAGATGTCATATACAACTCCTTCCCATTCCAATCCTGAGACCCTTCCTATAGCATGAGATGTGATATCTCAATGCTTATACCAAACCTGAGACCCTTCCTATAGCATGAGATGTGATATCCAACTCCTTCCCATTCCAATCCTGAGACCCTTCCTATAGCATGGGATGTGATATCTCAATGCTTATACCAAACCTGAGACCCTTCCTACGGCATGAGATGTCATATACAACTCCTTCCCATTCCAATCCTGAGACCCTTCCTATAGCATGAGATGTGATATCTCAATGCTTATACCAAACCTGAGACCCTTCCTATAGCATGAGATGTGATATCCAACTACTTCCCATTCCAATCCTGAGACCCTTCCTATAGCATGAGATGTGATATCTCAATGCTTATACCAAACCTGAGACCCTTCCTATAACATGAGATGGGATATCCAACTCCTTCCCGTTCCAATCCTGAGACACTTCCGATAGCAGAGATGTGATATCTCAATGCTTATACCAGACCTTAGACCCTTCCTATAACATGAGATCGGATATCCAACTCCTTCCCGTTCCAAACCTGAGACCCTTCCTTTAGCATGAGATGTGATATCCAGCTCCTTCCCATTCCAATCCTGAGACACTTCCGATAGCATGAGATGTGATATCTCAATGCTTCTAATATCAAAACGGAAACCCTCCCTATAGCATGATATGTGATATCTAAGTCCTTCCCATTCCAATCCTGAGACCCTTCCTATAGCATGAGATGTGATATCTCAATGCTTATACCAGACCTTAGACCCTTCCTATAACATGAGATCGGATATCCAACTCCGTCCCGTTCCAAACCTGAGACCCTTCCTTTAGCATGAGATGTGATATCCAGCTCCTTCCCATTCCAATCCTGAGACCCTTCCTATAGCATGAGATGTGATATCTCAATGCTTCTACCAAACCTGAGACCCTTCCTTTAGCATGAGATGTGATATCCAACTCCTTCCCATTCCAATCCTGAGACCCTTCCTATAGCATGAGATGTGATATCTCAATACTTCTAATACCAAACCTGAAATCCTTCCGATAACATGAGATGTGATATCCAAATCCTTCCCCTTCCAAACCTGAGACCCTCCCTTTAGCATGAGATGTGATATCCAACTCCTTCCCATTCCAATCCTGAGACCCTTCTGATAGCATGAGATGTGATATCTCAATGCTTCTAATACCAAACCTGAGATCCTTCCGATAGCATGAGATGTGATATCTCAATGCTTATAATACCAAACCTGAGATCCTTCCTATAACATGAGATGTGATATCCAAATCCTTCCCCTTCCAATTCTGAGACCCTCCCTTTAACATGAGATGTGATATCCAACTCCTTCCCATTCCAACCTGAGACCCTTCCTATAGCATGAGATGTGATATCTCAATGCTTATACCAAACCTGAGACCCTTCCTATAACATGAGATGGGATATCCAACTCCTTCCCATTCCAATCCTGAGACACTTCCCGTAGCAGAGATGTGATATCTCAATGCTTATACCAGACCTTAGACCCTTCCTATAACATGAGATCGGATATCCAACTCCTTCCCGTTCCAAACCTGAGACCCTTCCTTTAGCATGAGATGTGATATCCAGCTCCTTCCCATTCCAATCCTGAGACACTTCCGATAGCATGAGATGTGATATCTCAATGCTTCTAATATCAAAACGGAAACCCTCCCTATAGCATGATATGTGATATCTAAGTCCTTCCCATTCCAATCCTGAGACCCTTCCTATAGCATGAGATGTGATATCTCAATGCTTCTAATACCAAACCTGAGATCCTTCCGATAGCATGAGATCGGATATCCAACTCCTTCCCATTCCAATCCTGAGACACTTCCGATAGCAGAGATGTGATATCTCAATGCTTATACCAGACCTTAGACCCTTCCTATAACATGAGATCGGATATCCAACTCCTTCCCGTTCCAAACCTGAGACCCTTCCTTTAGCATGAGATGTGATATCCAGCTCCTTCCCATTCCAATCCTGAGACACTTCCTATAGCATGAGATGTGATATCTCAATGCTTCTACCAAACCTGAGACCCTTCCTTTAGCATGAGATGTGATATCCAACTCCTTCCCGTTCCAATCCTGAGACCCTTCCTATAGCATGAGATGTGATATCTCAATACTTCTAATACCAAACCTGAGATCCTTCCGATAACATGAGATGTGATATCCAAATCCTTCCCCTTCCAAACCTGAGACCCTCCCTTTAGCATGAGATGTGATATCCATCTCCTTCCCATTCCAATCCTGAGACCCTTCTGATAGCATGAGATGTGATATCTCAATGCTTCTAATACCAAACCTGAGATCCTTCCGATAGCATGAGATGTGATATCTCAATGCTTCTAATACCAAACCTGAGATCCTTCCTATAACATGAGATGTGATATCCAAATCCTTCCCCTTCCAATTCTGAGACCCTCCCTTTAACATGAGATGTGATATCCAACTCCTTCCCATTCCAACCTGAGACCCTTCCTATAGCATGAGATGTGATATCTCAATGCCTCTAATACCAAACCTGAGATCCTTCCTCTAACATGAAATGTGATATCCAACTCCTTCCCTTTCCAAACCTGAGAGCCTATCTATAGCATGAGATGTGATATCCAAGTCCTTCCCATTCCAATCCTTAGACCCTTCCTACAGCATGCAATATGATATCTCAATGATTCTAATAACAAACCTGAGACCCGTCCTATAACATGAGATGGGATATCCAACTCCTTCCATTTCCAATCCTGAGACACTTCCGATAGCAGAGATGTGATATCTCAATGCTTATACCAAACCTGAGACCCTTCCTATAACATAAGATGTGATATCCAACTCCTTCCCGTCCCAAACCTGAGACTCTTCCTTTAGCATGAGATGTGATATCCAGCTCCTTCCCATTCCAATCCTGAGACACTTCCGATAGCATGAGATGTGATATCTCAATGCTTCTAATATCAAAACTGAGACCCTCCCTATAGCATGATATGTGATATCTAAGTCCTTCCCATTCCAATCCTGAGACCCTTCCTATAGCATGAGATGTGATATCTCAATGCTTCTACCAAACCTGAGACCCTTCCTTTAGCATGATATGTGATATCCAACTCCTTCCCATTCCAATCCTGAGACCCTTCCTATAGCATGAGATGTGATATCTCAATACTTCTAATACCAAACCTGAGATCCTTCCTATAGCATGAGATGTGATATCTCAATGCTTCTAATACCAAACCTGAGACCCTTCCTACAGCATGCGATGTGATATCTCACTGCTTATACCAAACCTGAGACCCTTCCTATAGCATGAGATGTGATATCCAACTCCTTCCCATTCCAATCCTGAGACCCTTCCTATAGCATGAGATGTGATATCTCAATGCTTCTAATATCAAACTTGAGAGCCTCCCTATAGCATGAGATGTGATATCCAAGCCCTTCCCATTCCAATCCTGAGACACTTCCTATAGCATGAGATGTGATATCTCAATGCTTCTAATACCAAACCTGAGACTCTTCCTATAACATGAAATGGGATATCCAACTCCTTCCCATTCAAATCCAGAGACCCTTGCGATAGCAGAGATGTGATATCTCAATGCTTATACCAAACCTGAGACCCTTCCTACGGCATGAGATGTCATATACAACTCCTTCCCATTCCAATCCTGAGACCCTTCCTATAGCATGAGATGTGATATCTCAATGCTTATACCAAACCTGAGACCCTTCCTATAGCATGAGATGTGATATCCAACTCCTTCCCATTCCAATCCTGAGACCCTTCCTATAGCATGAGATGTGATATCTCAATGCTTATACCAAACCTGAGACCCTTCCTACGGCATGAGATGTCATATACAACTCCTTCCCATTCCAATCCTGAGACCCTTCCTATAGCATGAGATGTGATATCTCAATGCTTATACCAAACCTGAGACCCTTCCTATAGCATGAGATGTGATATCCAACTACTTCCCATTCCAATCCTGAGACCCTTCCTATAGCATGAGATGTGATATCTCAATGCTTATACCAAACCTGAGACCCTTCCTATAACATGAGATGGGATATCCAACTCCTTCCCGTTCCAATCCTGAGACACTTCCGATAGCAGAGATGTGATATCTCAATGCTTATACCAGACCTTAGACCCTTCCTATAACATGAGATCGGATATCCAACTCCTTCCCGTTCCAAACCTGAGACCCTTCCTTTAGCATGAGATGTGATATCTCAATGCTTCTAATATCAAAACGGAAACCCTCCCTATAGCATGATATGTGATATCTAAGTCCTTCCCATTCCAATCCTGAGACCCTTCCTATAGCATGAGATGTGATATCTCAATGCTTCTACCAAACCTGAGACCCTTCCTTTAGCATGAGATGTGATATCCAACTCCTTCCCATTCTAATCCTGAGACCCTTCCTATAGCATGAGATGTGATATCTCAATACTTCTAATACCAAACCTGAGATCCTTCCGATAACATGAGATGTGATATCCAAATCCTTCCCCTTCCAAACCTGAGACCCTCCATTTTAGCATGAGATGTGATATCCAACTCCTTCCCATTCCAATCCTGAGACCCTTCTGATAGCATGAGATGTGATATCTCAATGCTTCTAATACCAAACCTGAGATCCTTCTGATAGCATGAGATGTGATATCTCAATGCTTCTAATACCAAACCTGAGATCCTTCCTATAACATGAGATGTGATATCTCAATGCTTCTAATACCAAACCTGAGATCCTTCCGATAACATGAGATGTGATATCCAAATCCTTCCCCTTCCAATTCTGAGACCCTCCCTTTAACATGAGATGTGATATCCAACTCCTTCCCATTCCAACCTGAGACCCTTCCTATAGCATGAGATGTGATATCTCAATGCCTCTAATACCAAACCTGAGATCCTTCCTCTAACATGAAATGTGATATCCAACTCCTTCCCTTTCCAAACCTGAGAGCCTATCTATAGCATGAGATGTGATATCCAAGTCCTTCCCATTCCAATCCTTAGACCCTTCCTACAGCATGCAATATGATATCTCAATGATTCTAATAACAAACCTGAGACCCGTCCTATAACATGAGATGGGATATCCAACTCCTTCCCATTCCAATCCTGAGACACTTCCGATAGCAGAGATGTGATATCTCAATGCTTATACCAAACCTGAGACCCTTCCTATAACATGAGATGTGATATCCAACTCCTTCCCGTTCCAAACCTGAGACTCTTCCTTTAGCATGAGATGTGATATCCAGCTCCTTCCCATTCCAATCCTGAGACACTTCCGATAGCATGAGATGTGATATCTCAATGCTTCTAATATCAAAACTGAGACCCTCCCTATAGCATGATATGTGATATCTAAGTCCTTCCCATTCCAATCCTGCGACCCTTCTGATAGCATGAGATGTGATATCTCAATGCCTCTAATACCAAACCTGAGATCCTACCTCTAACATGAAATGTGATATCCAACTCTCTCCCCTTCCAAACCTGAGACCCTTCCTATAGCATGAGATGTGATATCTCAATACTTCTAATACCAAACCTGAGATCCTTCCGATAACATGAGATGTGATATCCAAATCCTTCCCCTTCCAAACCTGAGACCCTCCCTTTAGCATGAGATGTGATATCCATCTCCTTCCCATTCCAATCCTGAGACCCTTCTGATAGCATGAGATGTGATATCTCAATGCTTCTAATACCAAACCTGAGATCCTTCCGATAGCATGAGATGTGATATCTCAATGCTTCTAATACCAAACCTGAGATCCTTCCTATAACATGAGATGTGATATCCAAATCCTTCCCCTTCCAATTCTGAGACCCTCCCTTTAACATGAGATGTGATATCCAACTCCTTCCCATTCCAACCTGAGACCCTTCCTATAGCATGAGATGTGATATCTCAATGCCTCTAATACCAAACCTGAGATCCTTCCTCTAACATGAAATGTGATATCCAACTCCTTCCCTTTCCAAACCTGAGAGCCTATCTATAGCATGAGATGTGATATCCAAGTCCTTCCCATTCCAATCCTTAGACCCTTCCTACAGCATGCAATATGATATCTCAATGATTCTAATAACAAACCTGAGACCCGTCCTATAACATGAGATGTGATATCCAACTCCTTCCATTTCCAATCCTGAGACACTTCCGATAGCAGAGATGTGATATCTCAATGCTTATACCAAACCTGAGACCCTTCCTATAACATAAGATGTGATATCCAACTCCTTCCCGTCCCAAACCTGAGACTCTTCCTTTAGCATGAGATGTGATATCCAGCTCCTTCCCATTCCAATCCTGAGACACTTCCGATAGCATGAGATGTGATATCTCAATGCTTCTAATATCAAAACTGAGACCCTCCCTATAGCATGATATGTGATATCTAAGTCCTTCCCATTCCAATCCTGAGACCCTTCCTATAGCATGAGATGTGATATCTCAATGCTTCTACCAAACCTGAGACCCTTCCTTTAGCATGATATGTGATATCCAACTCCTTCCCATTCCAATCCTGAGACCCTTCCTATAGCATGAGATGTGATATCTCAATACTTCTAATACCAAACCTGAGATCCTTCCTATAGCATGAGATGTGATATCTCAATGCTTCTAATACCAAACCTGAGACCCTTCCTACAGCATGCGATGTGATATCTCACTGCTTATACCAAACCTGAGACCCTTCCTATAGCATGAGATGTGATATCCAACTCCTTCCCATTCCAATCCTGAGACCCTTCCTATAGCATGAGATGTGATATCTCAATGCTTCTAATATCAAACTTGAGAGCCTCCCTATAGCATGAGATGTGATATCCAAGCCCTTCCCATTCCAATCCTGAGACACTTCCTATAGCATGAGATGTGATATCTCAATGCTTCTAATACCAAACCTGAGACTCTTCCTATAACATGAGATGGGATATCCAACTCCTTCCCATTCAAATCCAGAGACCCTTGCGATAGCAGAGATGTGATATCTCAATGCTTATACCAAACCTGAGACCCTTCCTACGGCATGAGATGTCATATACAACTCCTTCCCATTCCAATCCTGAGACCCTTCCTATAGCATGAGATGTGATATCTCAATGCTTATACCAAACCTGAGACCCTTCCTATAGCATGAGATGTGATATCCAACTCCTTCCCATTCCAATCCTGAGACCCTTCCTATAGCATGGGATGTGATATCTCAATGCTTATACCAAACCTGAGACCCTTCCTACGGCATGAGATGTCATATACAACTCCTTCCCATTCCAATCCTGAGACCCTTCCTATAGCATGAGATGTGATATCTCAATGCTTATACCAAACCTGAGACCCTTCCTATAGCATGAGATGTGATATCCAACTACTTCCCATTCCAATCCTGAGACCCTTCCTATAGCATGAGATGTGATATCTCAATGCTTATACCAAACCTGAGACCCTTCCTATAACATGAGATGGGATATCCAACTCCTTCCCGTTCCAATCCTGAGACACTTCCGATAGCAGAGATGTGATATCTCAATGCTTATACCAGACCTTAGACCCTTCCTATAACATGAGATCGGATATCCAACTCCTTCCCGTTCCAAACCTGAGACCCTTCCTTTAGCATGAGATGTGATATCCAGCTCCTTCCCATTCCAATCCTGAGACACTTCCGATAGCATGAGATGTGATATCTCAATGCTTCTAATATCAAAACGGAAACCCTCCCTATAGCATGATATGTGATATCTAAGTCCTTCCCATTCCAATCCTGAGACCCTTCCTATAGCATGAGATGTGATATCTCAATGCTTCTACCAAACCTGAGACCCTTCCTTTAGCATGAGATGTGATATCCAACTCCTTCCCATTCTAATCCTGAGACCCTTCCTATAGCATGAGATGTGATATCTCAATACTTCTAATACCAAACCTGAGATCCTTCCGATAACATGAGATGTGATATCCAAATCCTTCCCCTTCCAAACCTGAGACCCTCCATTTTAGCATGAGATGTGATATCCAACTCCTTCCCATTCCAATCCTGAGACCCTTCTGATAGCATGAGATGTGATATCTCAATGCTTCTAATACCAAACCTGAGATCCTTCCGATAGCATGAGATGTGATATCTCAATGCTTCTAATACCAAACCTGAGATCCTTCCTATAACATGAGATGTGATATCCAAATCCTTCCCCTTCCAATTCTGAGACCCTCCCTTTAACATGAGATGTGATATCCAACTCCTTCCCATTCCAACCTGAGACCCTTCCTATAGCATGAGATGTGATATCTCAATGCCTCTAATACCAAACCTGAGATCCTTCCTCTAACATGAAATGTGATATCCAACTCCTTCCCTTTCCAAACCTGAGAGCCTATCTATAGCATGAGATGTGATATCCAAGTCCTTCCCATTCCAATCCTTAGACCCTTCCTACAGCATGCAATATGATATCTCAATGATTCTAATAACAAACCTGAGACCCGTCCTATAACATGAGATGGGATATCCAACTCCTTCCATTTCCAATCCTGAGACACTTCCGATAGCAGAGATGTGATATCTCAATGCTTATACCAAACCTGAGACCCTTCCTATAACATAAGATGTGATATCCAACTCCTTCCCGTCCCAAACCTGAGACTCTTCCTTTAGCATGAGATGTGATATCCAGCTCCTTCCCATTCCAATCCTGAGACACTTCCGATAGCATGAGATGTGATATCTCAATGCTTCTAATATCAAAACTGAGACCCTCCCTATAGCATGATATGTGATATCTAAGTCCTTCCCATTCCAATCCTGAGACCCTTCCTATAGCATGAGATGTGATATCTCAATGCTTCTACCAAACCTGAGACCCTTCCTTTAGCATGATATGTGATATCCAACTCCTTCCCATTCCAATCCTGAGACCCTTCCTATAGCATGAGATGTGATATCTCAATACTTCTAATACCAAACCTGAGATCCTTCCTATAGCATGAGATGTGATATCTCAATGCTTCTAATACCAAACCTGAGACCCTTCCTACAGCATGCGATGTGATATCTCACTGCTTATACCAAACCTGAGACCCTTCCTATAGCATGAGATGTGAAATCCAACTCCTTCCCATTCCAATCCTGAGACCCTTCCTATAGCATGAGATGTGATATCTCAATGCTTCTAATATCAAACTTGAGAGCCTCCCTATAGCATGAGATGTGATATCCAAGCCCTTCCCATTCCAATCCTGAGACACTTCCTATAGCATGAGATGTGATATCTCAATGCTTCTAATACCAAACCTGAGACTCTTCCTATAACATGAGATGGGATATCCAACTCCTTCCCATTCAAATCCAGAGACCCTTGCGATAGCAGAGATGTGATATCTCAATGCTTATACCAAACCTGAGACCCTTCCTACGGCATGAGATGTCATATACAACTCCTTCCCATTCCAATCCTGAGACCCTTCCTATAGCATGAGATGTGATATCTCAATGCTTATACCAAACCTGAGACCCTTCCTATAGCATGAGATGTGATATCCAACTCCTTCCCATTCCAATCCTGAGACCCTTCCTATAGCATGAGATGTGATATCTCAATGCTTATACCAAACCTGAGACCCTTCCTATAGCATGAGATGTGATATCCAACTCCTTCCCATTCCAATCCTGAGACCCTTCCTATAGCATGAGATGTGATATCTCAATGCTTATACCAAACCTGAGACCCTTCCTATAGCATGAGATGTGATATCCAACTACTTCCCATTCCAATCCTGAGACCCTTCCTATAGCATGAGATGTGATATCTCAATGCTTATACCAAACCTGAGACCCTTCCTATAACATGAGATGGGATATCCAACTCCTTCCCGTTCCAATCCTGAGACACTTCCGATAGCAGAGATGTGATATCTCAATGCTTATACCAGACCTTAGACCCTTCCTATAACATGAGATTGGATATCCAACTCCTTCCCGTTCCAAACCTGAGACCCTTCCTTTAGCATGAGATGTGATATCTCAATGCTTCTAATATCAAAACGGAAACCCTCCCTATAGCATGATATGTGATATCTAAGTCCTTCCCATTCCAATCCTGAGACCCTTCCTATAGCATGAGATGTGATATCTCAATGCTTCTACCAAACCTGAGACCCTTCCTTTAGCATGAGATGTGATATCCAACTCCTTCCCATTCTAATCCTGAGACCCTTCCTATAGCATGAGATGTGATATCTCAATGCCTCTAATACCAAACCTGAGATCCTTCCTCTAACATGAAATGTGATATCCAACTCCTTCCCTTTCCAAACCTGAGAGCCTATCTATAGCATGAGATGTGATATCCAAGTCCTTCCCATTCCAATCCTTAGACCCTTCCTACAGCATGCAATATGATATCTCAATGATTCTAATACCAAACCTGAGACCGGTCCTATAACATGAGATGTGATACCCAAATCCTTCCCCTTCCAAACCTTAGACCCTTCCTATAGCATGAGATGTGATATCTCAATGCTTCTAATACCAAACCTGAGACCCTTCCTATAACGAGATGGGATATCCAACTCCTTCCCATTCCAATCCTGAGACCCTTCCGATAGCAGAGATGTGATATCTCAATGCTTATACCAAACCTGAGACCCTTCCTATGGCATGAGATGTCATATACAACTCCTCCGATTCCAATCCTGAGACCCTTCCTATAGCATGAGATGGGATATCTCAATGCTTATACCAAACCTGAGACCCTTCCTATAGCATGAGATGTGATATCCAACTCCTTCCCATTCCAATCCTGAGACCCTTCCTATAGCATGAGATGTGATATCTAAATGCTTCTAAAACCAAACATGAGAACCATCCTATAACATGAGATGTGAAATCCAAATCATTCCCTTTCCAAACCTGAGACCCTTCCTATAGCTTGAGATGTGATATCAAACTCCTTCCCATTCAATGTGATATCCAATTCCTTCCCATTCCAATCCTGAGACCCTTCCTATACCATGAGATGTGATATTTCAATGCTTCTAATACCAAACCTGAGACCCGTCCTAAAACATGAGATGTGAGATCCAAATCCTTCCCCTTCCAAACCTGAGACCTTTCCTTTAGCATGAGATGTGATATCTAACTCCTTCCCATTCCAAACCTGAGACCGTTCCTATAGCTTGAGATGTTATATCTTAATGCTTCTAAAACCAAACCTGAGAACCATCCTATAACATGAGATGTGAAATCCAAATCCTTCCCTTTCCAAACCTGAGAACCTTCCTATAGCTTGAGATGTGATATCAAAATCTTTACCATTGCAGTCCTGAGATAGCTTGAGATGTGACAGCCAACTCCTTCCCATTCCAATCCTGAGACCCTTCCTATACCATGAGATGTGATATCTCAATGCTTCTAATATCAAAACTGAGCCCCTCCCTGTAGCATGAGATGTGATATCTAAATCCTTCCCATTCCAATCCTGAGACCCTTCCGATAGCAGAGATGTGATATTTCAATGCTTATACCAAACCTGAGACCCTTCCTATAGCATGAGATGTGATATCCAACTCCTTCCGATTCCAATCCTGAGACCCTTCCTATAGCATGAGATGTGATATCGCAATGCTTCTACCAATACTGAGACCCTACCTTTAGCATGAGATGTGATATCCAACTCCTTCCCATTCCAATCCTGAGACCTTTCCTATAGCATGAGATGTGATATCTCAATGCTTCTAATACCAAACCTGAGATCCTTCCGATAGCATGAGATGTGATATCTCAATGCTTCTAATACCAAACCTGAGATCCTTCCTATAACATGAGATGTGATATCCAAATCCTTCCCCTTCCAAACCTGAGACCCTCCCTTTAGCATGAGATGTGATATCCAACTCCTTCCCATTACAATCCTGATACCCTTCTGATAGCATGAGATGTGATATCTCAATGCCTCTAATACCAAACCTGAGATCCTACCTCTAACATGAAAAGTGATATCCAACTCCTTCCCTTTCCAAACCTGAGAGCCTTCCTACAGCATGAGATGTGATATCCAAGTCCTTCCCATTCCAATCCTGAGACCCTTCCTATAACATGAGATGTGACATCCAACTCTTTCCCATTCCAACTTGAGACCCTTCCTATAGCATGAGATGGGATATCCAACTCCTTCCAAATCCAATCCTGATACCCTTCCGATAGCATGAGATGTGATATCCCAATGCTTCTACAAAACCTGAGACCCATACCATGGCATGATGTGATATCAAACTCCCGTCCTATACCATGAGACTTGATATCTCAATGCTTCTAATACCAAACCTGAGACCGGTCCAATAACATGAGATGTGATATCCAAATCCTTCCCCTTCCAAACCTGAGACCCTTCCTTTAGCATGAGATGTGATATCCAAATCCTTCCCATTCCAATCCTTAAACCCTTCCTATAGCATGAGATGTGATATCTCAATGTTTCTAATAAAAAACCTGAGACCCTTCCTATAGCAAGAGATTTGATATCCAAATCCTTCCCATTCCAACCTGAGACCCTTCCTATAGCATGAGAAGGGATATCTAACTCCTTCCCATTCCAATCCTGAGACCCTTCCTATACCATGAGATGTGATATCTCAATGCTTCTAATAAAAAACCTGAGACCCTTCCTATAGCAAGAGATGTGATATCCAAATCCTTCCCATTCCAACCCTGAGATCCTTCCTATAACATGAGATGTGATATCCAATTCCTTCCCATTCCAAACCTGAGACCCTTCCTATTGGATGAGATGTGATATCCAACTCCTTCCCATTCCAATCCTGAGACCCTTCCTATAACATAAGATGTGATATCTCAATGCTTCTAATACCAAACCTGGGACCCGTCCTATAACATGAGATATGATATCCAAATCCTTCCCCTTCCAAACCTGAGAGCCTTCCTTTAGCATGAGATGTGATATCTAAATCCTTCCCATTCCAATCCTGAAACCCTTCCTATAGCATGAGATGTGATATCTCAATGTTTCTAATAAAAAACCTGAGACCCTTCCTATACCATGAGATGTGATATCTCAATGCTTATACCAAACCTGAGACCCTTCCTTTAGCATGAGATGTGATATCTGTTAAGACGGATTTCTGAACTCTGTCCTGGTGGCGCAGAAGTTCAGAAGGCCAACCTAATTACTTGGAACAGGGTAACCTCTGGACAAGCCAGACCAATCAAGGTAGCGATCGCGGCGGTCAAGACTAGGTCTCAAGAGGGGTGAGGGTGACTGAAAGCCCGCAATGAGCACACAAAGCAAGAGCGCTTACAAACTACTCCAAACAGTTGTTTATATCAAAAATAGATACACATTTATTATAAGGCCTTGAAACTAATAACCACAGTAAAAGCAGCAATATACAACGATATTAAACCAACACATACACTATCCACCCAATATATATACAGAATACACAGTTTCACAGCATTAGCAGCACGAAATATGTTATCCACCTGCAGGGGAAGGAAAACAGGCAGTGCGAACCAATGCGTGTGATATGTCCGCCTTCTGAGGCCCCTAACTGGATGGTAGTCCAATCCCTACGAAGAGTGGAGCCTAGCGCTCAAAAGTACCTGCACACGCCGGTGCCAATGGGCAGAAGGTGAAGCTCTTCGGAGGACGTTGAACAGCTCTGTAGGGAGCTCTAATGAAGGAGAACACGGTCCGCGACTCTAGCGCAGCCTCCACTGTGAGGCAGAAGCAGGGCGCGAGTACGGACAAGGGGTGCTGTATTCACAGCGGGGAAAAGCAAGGGGCACTGCAGGAGGGCGACCAGATCCTAGCTAATCTACTCACCGGTCCCCGAAGCAAGCAGGCCCGAGCTTCTCCTCGATAGATGCAGCTTCTGGCAGGTTCTGAAGAGCAGGGAACGTCTCGTCGTCGTGCAGAGTAAAAAGACGTCCCGATCGAAGAAACAAGCACAGTTTTGTCGCCACAGCAGGGCAACGGAACGGCCGGGTGTATTCAAGCCAAACGAGCACTGCTCACCTCTAGCTTAGGACTGCTAAGCAAACGAAGCGTGTGAGCATGCCCCGGACTCAGAATACCACCCAACCTGTCGGCGATTACAGAGCAGGCCTCCTTAGTAAGCTGGTCAGTCAACTGGATGGCCCAGAGACACTTCCGAAGGCTTACAGCAGGAGTTGATGAAGGTGCCGGGAATAGCTGGTCCTGCTATTCCAATAGGTCGAAGCGCCAGTACAGGCCTTCTTGTTCGATCTTAGGTGGAAAGGGCTTCACCGGACGACAGCAATGAGGAGCAGAAGTTCTTCAGGGGGTCACCAGTGATTCCTCGGTCCAGCCTCGTGTTCGCAGGATACTTGGCTCCTGTATCCCTGGGTTCGTAAGAACTCAGGAGATCGACATGGTAGTGGTGTTTCCAGCTCCCTCTTATCCAAGGTTCCCTTCGCGCCAAAACGGAGGGGAGCCAATGGGAGATCCGCTCATCAACACACATACCATACGTGGACCAATCACGGACCACAGTGGTCCCAGGCATTCACACCACCCTAGACTCTCTGGCACCCAGGATGTGTATTGGGACCAGACAGCCCAGCCCACATCCTGGGGGCACTCAAACGACATGTAGAAGCCCGCGAAAGCAACCGTGTTTCGCGGGAAACTACATGCCCAAATAAGGAAGGCCCCGGGTCGCCTGACCCGGGGGAAGGTAAAGGGAGCAAGACGGACAGTGGACTAGACAAAGGAGCCTCGTGGTCCGGCCATTTTGTGTAGCCGGGCCACCCTTTTGTGTTCGCGGCAAAAACGTGCTCAGAACGGCAAAAGGAGCTCAAAATAAACCAAATGATCGCTGCCACCAGCCCAGTCCCTGAATGACTTGCACCGATCCAAAAACCATCCTATAAGAGTGTCTAGGGTCTGTAGAAGGCTAGAGACCCAAGAGAGCTGTAACTTAGCTTACAGTGCCCTCTTGTGTCGTGTTGCACTAAAATGGCGACACGATAAAAGAAACTACGGGAAACAGCGTTCCCCGGTACTGACTGTCTTAAGGGCATGTCAGTTTCCCCGTAAGAAAGGAGCGAAAGCCCAGAGGAGTACAGCAGAAGGCTGCACTTCTCTGGCAAAGTCAAGAAAACAGGTTGAAAACAATAGCAAAAAGTTTAGGGGTTGCCACATGGAAGGAAAGTTCCCTACAATAACGAAATCTTTCCTAACACTCGCCCCTCCCAGACTATGGACAGGGGGAACTAATCCACCCCTGGATGAGTCTCTTGTTCAGGTCGGTAAAACATTCTGGACAACCCATCAGCATTGCTATGTTGGACACCTGGCCTATGCTCAATAGTGAAGTCGAAGCCTTGTAGACTTATGGACCACCTAAGCAACTTTGGATTCTCCCCCTTCATGTTCATTAGCCACTTTAACGGCTTATGGTCAGTCTGCACAGTGAAGTGGGTCCCATAGAGGTAGGGCCGCAGCTTCCTTAGGGCCCACACAACAGAGAAACATTCTTTCTCTACCGTGGACCATCTGAGCTCTCTGTCCTTAAGCTGGCGACTAATAAAACCGATAGGGTGTTCCTTACCCTTCTCATCTACTTGTGATAGTACAGCTCCTATCCCAGTGTCAGAGGCATCCGTCTGCACGATAAAAGGTCTTTGATAATCAGGGGCCCTGAGCACAGGGGCCTGGCACAAGGAGTCTTTCAAGCCATTGAAGGCCCTCTCACACTCGTCAGTCCAAGTTACCTTCTTGGGTTTCTTCGGAGTTGTGAGGGCAGTCAGAGGAGCAGCTATGGTGCCATAGTCTGCCACAAAATTGCGGTAATAACCCGTGAGTCCTAAGAAGGCTCTCACTTGGGTTTGCGTAGTGGGGGTAGGCCAGTCTTGTACCGCTGGTACCTTACTGGATAGAGGCTGTCTCCTCCCTCCACCTACTTCATGTCCAAGGTAAACCACTGAGCCTTGTCCATTTTGGTGAGGGGCCACTGGGACACCCTCAGAAGAGCTAACTGAAGGACTGCTTGGGAACAGGTCGGGGAGAGGTTCAGACTCCTCTCCCACAACGTCTGAAGCCAGTAGCAGTGCTGCGATTTCGACGCTTGGGCCGAAAGCCTTCAGCCTATTCACGTGAAACACTTTTAGAGCCTGTCCAGGCCTTCCAAGGTCCACTGAATAGCTAACCTCACCCAGGGGCTCCACCACTGGGCAAGGGCCTGACCATTTGTCCTGTAAAGCTCGAGGCCTTATGAGATTCATGATCAGGACTTGCTGACCAAGTGTAAAGTTGATGAGGGAAGCTTTCTGGTCGTACCAATGTTTCACCAGCGCTTGCCCTGCCTTCAATTTATCACTGGCCAAGCCCATCAGAAGTACCATCCGTTTTCTGAGCCCTAGCACATAATCAACTACATTGGTAGTAACAGGGGGAGTGGGCATCTCCCATCCCTCCTTGACAATGGCTAAGGGTCCCCGTACGGGATGACCGAACAGAAGTTCGAAGGGGCTGAAGCCAACACCCTCCTGTGGTACCTCTCGGTAGGCAAACGGTAAGCATGAAACAAGAAGATCCCATTTTCTTCTCTGAGGCTCCTCCAGAGCCCCAATCATGCTTTTTAACGTCCTGTTAAGACGCCCCCCCAGACCATCGGTCTGGGGGCGGTATGCAGAAGAGAACCTGTAGGTGACCCCACATTCTTTCCACATAGCCTGCCTATACTTCGACATAAAGTTGCTGCCATCATCCGGCACAACTTCTTTAGGGAAGCCAACCCTAGTAAACATGCCGAGTAAAGCTTCTGCAACTGGCTTGGCAGTTACAGTTGTAAATGGGACGGCCTCAGGATACCTGGTGGCATGGTCGACCAGCACCAGGATAAACCTATTGCCTGAGGATGTTTGCGGGTCAAGGGGACCAACCATGTCGATCCCTACCCTTTCAAATGGTACCCCCACAACTGGGAGCGGTACCAACGGAGCTTGGATTGTCGCACCAACCTTACCAGACAACTGGCAGGCGGCACAACTCCTGCAGTGACTTTCTACTTGCTCCCCCATCTTGGGCCAGTAGAAGTGCATGGATAACCTTTGCTTGGTCCTCCTCATACCAAGGTGACCAGCAAGGGGAACGACATGCGCCAACTGCAGGAGGAAGGGCCTAACAGCAAGGGAAACCACCAACCTCCTATGGTCTCCTTCTGTAGACTCTGTGGGCTCACTATAAAGGAGTCCACCTTCCTGGTAAATCCTTTGCAACCCATGAGGTTCACCCTCAAGCTGGGAGCAGGCCTGTCTCCTTAGGCCTTCCAGAGATGGGCACTCACGTTGGCCCTTACTGAAGTCGTCCCTATCAGGACCTCCTTCAACTAACAAGTCTTTTAGTTCAGGATGGTCGTTGGGGTCGAACACTTCAGGCATCGCCACCTCCTCGTCAGGCTCGGGCGATTGACCAACTCCCTCCACCGCAGTGGTAGGCGAGTTCGGGGGAATATTCTCTTTCCCCCGTCGGGACTTGTTGACTCCTTTCGCCTTGGGTTTCCCCTTCGGCTGGGGCGGCGTATTGGACTTGGCCAATGCTGCCCGTGCTTGAGACCGTGTGTAGGGTCTTTCGGCAGTGTCTCCTACGAGCCCTAGAGCTCTGAGATCATTGCCCAACAAGACCTTTCCCGGGACGTTTCTCTGAATGCTCACTGGAATCCTAACTGCTGTACCACTTAAAGTTAGATTAACAGGGATCACGGGAAACATACGGAGGGGGCCGTCAGCCAACTTAGTGGGCATCAGAGGAGCTCTGGCAACTTCCTCTGAGTCTACCAAGGTAGAATCCACTACAGTTCGACTGCACCCACTATCCCTAAGAGCTGGAGTATCCACTCCATTGATCAGCACACTGTCTTTAAAGTAGTGCTTGGTATTATCCGGAATCCTAGCATACGCCTCTGCGACTTTAGGCTCCCAGGAACCCAGGGACACTAAAACTACCTCAGCCTCTATTCCGCTGGGAAATGAGTCTGAGGAGAAGGATGCTCCTGTAATCTCTTCTTCCTCGTAGGAGGAGAAGGCCAGATTAGCGGAGTGGACCCCCAAAGGTCTAACCTTACAACGGGGATCCCCCTTCACATGGTCAGTTGCTCCACAAGAAAAACAAGCCCCATTGGGTCTGTTTACGTAGGGAGGCTTATTATAACCAGAGTTCTGTTTCGGAGGCGAACCTCCACTACCCTGTGAGTTCTCGGATGGCTTACCCTTATTTTTCTTTTTGTGGCCCTTATGGGAAGAAGACTTAGCAGATTCCCCACCCTCCACATCTTTGGACTTTTTCCCTTCCTCCTGCTTACCAGGATGAGTTTTGTCCTTATGGGACACTCGATGTGACACCCATAAATCTGCTGCAATGGCCAGCTTCTTAGGATCTATCTCCTTCGAATCGGCCAAATGCTGCTTAAGCTCCGGGGAAGAAGAAGCAAAAATGTGTTCCAGCATGACCAGATTGATCATGCCTTCGAAGGTAGAAACCTTATAACCTTCAACCCAGCCAGTCAAGTTTTTCAGGGACTCAGCTACATACGACACCCAAGTACCACCTTCCTTTTTCTTATACTCTCTAAACCTTTTCAAATATTGGGTCGGAGTCTTCCCAAACTTTAAAATGAGAGTCTGCTTCAACATTGCAAAATCAGCGCGCTCAGCCTTCGACATTTCCATAATGGCACTGCAACCAGAATGGGGCAGTCTGCTGAGTAACCATGCAATCTTATCCGCATTATCAACCTCTTGAACCTCGCATGCATACTCAAACGCATTTAACCAGTCCATAATGTCATTTCGTTCCTCATACACACTGAGCAGATCTTTTGGAAACCGTGGATGAGAGGAAGCCCCAGAACCATGTCCAGGACCCTTGGACCCATTTGCGAACTGAAGCTTGGCCAGTTCCAACTGGTGATCCCTGTCTTTTTGTTTTTCTGCCTGGTCGATTTTCAGTTTGGCTATGCTGAATTCAAGCTCCTGCTGCCTAAACCGCAGCTCTTGCTTCTTGAATTCAAGCATAGCCTCCCCATCAATACTGGCAGAGGAAACATTAGACATTACATCCTCCCTGTCCTCGTGGTCGTGATGGATCAGTGCAGCGGCAGAACCGTCGGTTCTGCCAGTGAGAGCAGCCCCACCACCTTCTGCACTGTCCTCGGAAGTTATAGCGTCAAGCTGCGCTTCTTGCCACGCCACGATTCTCTGGATCATTTCCAATTTAGTGCCTTGAGAGGAAACCCCTCTCTCCGCACACATCTTCTTCAATGTTTCAGATTTCGAAGCATTTAAGGTTAATAAAGTATTCGTTTCCATACTGTTGATAGGACTATGGCCTTTTTAACGTTATATTCAATACTTTACTGCGTGTCCTGGTTGGAATAACCTGAAAACGCCTTAGCTCGTGCGCAACACTGGATACCTTCAGTCGTATCCCACCGCTGTACACCAATTTGTTAAGACGGATTTCTGAACTCTGTCCTGGTGGCGCAGAAGTTCAGAAGGCCAACCTAATTACTTGGAACAGGGTAACCTCTGGACAAGCCAGACCAATCAAGGTAGCGATCGCGGCGGTCAAGACTAGGTCTCAAGAGGGGTGAGGGTGACTGAAAGCCCGCAATGAGCACACAAAGCAAGAGCGCTTACAAACTACTCCAAACAGTTGTTTATATCAAAAATAGATACACATTTATTATAAGGCCTTGAAACTAATAACCACAGTAAAAGCAGCAATATACAACGATATTAAACCAACACATACACTATCCACCCAATATATATACAGAATACACAGTTTCACAGCATTAGCAGCACGAAATATGTTATCCACCTGCAGGGGAAGGAAAACAGGCAGTGCGAACCAATGCGTGTGATATGTCCGCCTTCTGAGGCCCCTAACTGGATGGTAGTCCAATCCCTACGAAGAGTGGAGCCTAGCGCTCAAAAGTACCTGCACACGCCGGTGCCAATGGGCAGAAGGTGAAGCTCTTCGGAGGACGTTGAACAGCTCTGTAGGGAGCTCTAATGAAGGAGAACACGGTCCGCGACTCTAGCGCAGCCTCCACTGTGAGGCAGAAGCAGGGCGCGAGTACGGACAAGGGGTGCTGTATTCACAGCGGGGAAAAGCAAGGGGCACTGCAGGAGGGCGACCAGATCCTAGCTAATCTACTCACCGGTCCCCGAAGCAAGCAGGCCCGAGCTTCTCCTCGATAGATGCAGCTTCTGGCAGGTTCTGAAGAGCAGGGAACGTCTCGTCGTCGTGCAGAGTAAAAAGACGTCCCGATCGAAGAAACAAGCACAGTTTTGTCGCCACAGCAGGGCAACGGAACGGCCGGGTGTATTCAAGCCAAACGAGCACTGCTCACCTCTAGCTTAGGACTGCTAAGCAAACGAAGCGTGTGAGCATGCCCCGGACTCAGAATACCACCCAACCTGTCGGCGATTACAGAGCAGGCCTCCTTAGTAAGCTGGTCAGTCAACTGGATGGCCCAGAGACACTTCCGAAGGCTTACAGCAGGAGTTGATGAAGGTGCCGGGAATAGCTGGTCCTGCTATTCCAATAGGTCGAAGCGCCAGTACAGGCCTTCTTGTTCGATCTTAGGTGGAAAGGGCTTCACCGGACGACAGCAATGAGGAGCAGAAGTTCTTCAGGGGGTCACCAGTGATTCCTCGGTCCAGCCTCGTGTTCGCAGGATACTTGGCTCCTGTATCCCTGGGTTCGTAAGAACTCAGGAGATCGACATGGTAGTGGTGTTTCCAGCTCCCTCTTATCCAAGGTTCCCTTCGCGCCAAAACGGAGGGGAGCCAATGGGAGATCCGCTCATCAACACACATACCATACGTGGACCAATCACGGACCACAGTGGTCCCAGGCATTCACACCACCCTAGACTCTCTGGCACCCAGGATGTGTATTGGGACCAGACAGCCCAGCCCACATCCTGGGGGCACTCAAACGACATGTAGAAGCCCGCGAAAGCAACCGTGTTTCGCGGGAAACTACATGCCCAAATAAGGAAGGCCCCGGGTCGCCTGACCCGGGGGAAGGTAAAGGGAGCAAGACGGACAGTGGACTAGACAAAGGAGCCTCGTGGTCCGGCCATTTTGTGTAGCCGGGCCACCCTTTTGTGTTCGCGGCAAAAACGTGCTCAGAACGGCAAAAGGAGCTCAAAATAAACCAAATGATCGCTGCCACCAGCCCAGTCCCTGAATGACTTGCACCGATCCAAAAACCATCCTATAAGAGTGTCTAGGGTCTGTAGAAGGCTAGAGACCCAAGAGAGCTGTAACTTAGCTTACAGTGCCCTCTTGTGTCGTGTTGCACTAAAATGGCGACACGATAAAAGAAACTACGGGAAACAGCGTTCCCCGGTACTGACTGTCTTAAGGGCATGTCAGTTTCCCCGTAAGAAAGGAGCGAAAGCCCAGAGGAGTACAGCAGAAGGCTGCACTTCTCTGGCAAAGTCAAGAAAACAGGTTGAAAACAATAGCAAAAAGTTTAGGGGTTGCCACATGGAAGGAAAGTTCCCTACAATAACGAAATCTTTCCTAACAATATCCAAATCCTTCACATTCCAATCCTGAGACCCTTCCTATAGCATGAGATGTGATATCTCAATGCTTCTAATACCAAACCTGAGATGCTTCCTATAACATGAGATGTGATATCCAACTCCTTCCCATTCCAAACCTGAGACCCTTCCGATAGCATGAGATGTGATATCTCAATGCTTCTAAAACCAAACATGAGAACCATCCTATAACATGAGATGTGAAATCCCAATCCTTCCCTTCCCAAACCTGAGACCCTTCCTATAGCTTGAGATGTGATATCAAGCTCCTTCCCATTCCAATCCTGAAATAGCTTGAGATGTGATATCCAACTCCTTCCCATTCCAATCCTGAGACCCTTATTATACCATGAGATGTGATATCTCATGGCTTCTAATACCAAACCTGAGACCCGTCCTAAAACATGAGATGTGAGATCCAAATCCTTCCCCTTCCAAACCTGAGACCTTTCCTTTAGCATATGTGATATCCAACTACTTCCCATTCCAATCCTGAGACCCTTCCGATAGCATGAGATGTGATATCTCAATGCTTCTAATATCAAACCTGAGAACCTCCCTATAGCACGAGATGTGCTATCCAACTCCTTCCAATTCCAATACTGAGACCCTTCCAATAGCATATGTGATATCTCAATGCTTCTAATATCAAAACTGAGACCCTCCCTATAGCATGAGATGTGATATCCAACTCCTTCCCATTCCGATAGAGACCCTTCCTATAACATGAGATGTGATATCTCTATGCTTCTAATACCAAACCTGAGCCCCTTCCCGTAGTATATGTGATATCCAACTCCTTCCCATTCCAAACTTGTGACCCTTCCTGTAGCATGAAATGTGATTTCTCACCCCTTCCAATACCAAACCCGAGACCCTTCCCACAGCATGAGATTTGAAATCTCATTTCTTCCAATACCAAACCCGATACCCTTCCGATAGGATGAGATTTACTATCTCACTCCTTAAAATACCAAACTCGAGTCCCTTCCGAAAGGATGTGATTTGATATCTCAGTGCTTCTAATACCAAACCTGAGACCCTCCCTATAACAAGAGATGTCATATCCAACTCCTTCCCATTCCATTCCTGAGACTCTTCCTATAGCATGACATGTGATATCGAACTTCCCATTCCAATCCTGAGACTCAGACCTCCCCGTCTAACCTTCTCACCACTCCTAGCTCCCGGATTGATCATGCAGTCCTGCTGTCTCTTCTCTCCCTTCTTTTGCTTTCTTTCCTCTCTCCGTCCTCATCTGCCCTAGGTCAGGCTCCTTCTACACCTCAGCAGGGATTACTGATTTGTACCCCACCCACTCTCAACTCTCACTCAGTTTCAAACACTCATCTGACATTTGCCATTTCCTGGAAGAACCCGACCTTGATGTCCTTGGTCTAACCGAGACTTGGTTGACGGCCAGCGCTGTCTCGAGCTTTGACACTTTCCTCCCTGATGACAAGTTCCTCTCCATGCCCAGATTTCTTGAGGGGGAGTATCCTTGATTCCTGTAGTAAATTGCTTTCCTTTGCAGGCCGACTCCTCTCACGAATGCCTTGTCTGCATGCATTCTCTCTTTCCTGGTCATTCTCTCACCGTGGCTATTTGCCAAACCCCTTCCTCTCTCAGTGGATGGACTTCTCCATCCTAGCCTCCTACCAATCAACTCAGCCTACTTGGAGAATTCAACATGAACCTGTATACTTCCTGACCTGGACTTTTACGAGCTCTGCAACTCTACATGTCGCTGGCCCTACACACTGCAGGGAATACTCAGGATTTTCTGATCTCGGACCTCCCCCTCTGTAACCCTCTCAACAATCCTCTCCCGTGGTGATCAAGTTCTCATCTCCAAAGAAGGCTAACTACCAGCTGTTCCTCCTCAGTGGAGTTCTCCCTTTCTGTCCCTGCTCCCTGCACCGTTTCGCGTTGCAAACACTCGCTTCCCAGCTCTCTGGTTTAGACGCGTTCCCTGCCTTCTCTCCTCTTCCCGCTGCCTTCAAATCAACAAATGAGCTTCAAAAGATACACGGTGCTCAGAATGCTTTATAACACCCATTATTCATCATAAAGCCGTAACCCGCTAGACGTATTGAAATGTGCTGTAAACTAGCAAAACCAGCTAGAAAATGTACTGTCCTCGCGTTCTTGTAAATGCGAATTCTGATGGGTTCCCATGTATGTACTGTGTCCGTGCGTTTGTTGTCGAATCCTGAAGTTTTTAGCCACTGTTCTCCCATACAAGGAGGGGGGTCAACATCTACTGCTGTTCACAGGCTGAATGTATACGGCTGAAATCTTCAAGGCATTATCAGGTTTCGTGACTGTTTTGGAACGTGTATTTGCCATCTGTTAATGCAGTCGCCTTGTGGTCATCGTCCCTTTTAGTTTACAGGCTGCATTCCCCTGGTGATCACATTCTCCTCTCCAGAACAGGCTAACTACCAGCTGCTCCTCAGAGGCGTTCCTTCTTTCTGTCCCTGCTCTCTGCACCGTTTCGCGTTGCATGTACTCGCTTCCCAGCTCTCTGGTTAGATGCGTATTCCCTGCCTTCTCTCCTCTTCCTACAGCCTTCCAATGAGCTCCACAAGATAGTTTTCAGAATGCTTTATAACCCCATTATTCAACATTAGCTGTAACCCGCTAGACGTATTGAAACGTGCTAAAAACTAGCAAAAATAGCTAGAAAATGTACTTCCCTCGCGTTTTTGTAAATGCGAATTCTGGTGGGTTCCCATGTTGTATGTACTGTGTCCGTGCGTTTGTTGTCGAATCCTGAAGTTTTTAACCATTGTTCTCCCATACTAAGGGGGGTCAACATCTACTGCTGTTCACAGTCTGAATGTATACGGCTGAAATCTTCAATGCATTATCAGCTTTCCTGACTGTTTTGGAACGTGTATTTGCCATCTGTCAATGCAGTCGCCCTGTGTTCATCGTCCCTTCTACTTTACAGGCTGCACTCCCCTGGTGATCACATTCTCCTCTCAAAAGCAGGCTAACTACCAGCTGCTCCTCCTCATAGGCGTTCATCCTTTCTGTCCCTGATCCCTGCTCCGTTTCGCGTTGCATGTACACGCTTCCCAGCTCTCTGGTTTAGATGCGTGTTCCCTGCTTCTCTCCTCTTCCTAAAGCCTTCCAATGAGCTCCACAAGATACAGTGTTCAGAATGCTTTACAACACCCATCATTCAACATATAGCCGTAACCCGCTAGACGTATTGAAACGTTCTAAAAACTAGCAAAAACAGCTAGAAAATGTACTTTCCTCGCGTTTTGGTAAATGCGAATTCTGGTGGATTCCCATTTTGTACTCCGTGCGTTTGATCAGTCGAATTCTGTACTTTTGAACGACTCTTCTCCCATAAAAGGGAGGATCAAAATGTGTTGTTCACAGGCTGAATTTATACTGCTGAAATGCTCGCTTCCCTGCTCTCTGGTTTAGACGCGTGTGCCCTGCATTTACCAAAACGCGAGGGAAGTACATTTTCTAGCTGTTTTTGCTAGTTTTTAGCACGTTTCAATACGTCTAGCGGGTTACAGCTATATGTTGAATAATGGGGTTATAAAGCATTCTGAACACTATCTTGTGGAGCTCATTGGAAGGCTGTAGGAAGAGGAGAGAAGGCAGGGAATACGCATCTAACCAGAGAGCTGGGAAGCGAGAACATGCAACGCGAAACGGTGCAGGGACAGAAAGAAGGAACGCCTCTGAGGAGGAGCAGCTGGTAGTTAGCCTGCTCTGGAGAGGAGAATGTGATCACCAGGGGAGTGCAGCCTGTAAATTAAAAGGGACGATGACTACAAGGCGACTGCATTAACAGATGGCAAATACACGTTCCAAAACAGTCAGGAAATCTGATAATTCCTTGAAGATTTCAGCCGTATACATTCAGCCTGTGAACAGCAGTAGATGTTAACCCCCCTTAGTATGGGAGAACAGTGGTTAAAAACTTCAGGATTCGACAACAAACGCACGGACACAGTACATACAACATGGGAACCCACCAGAATTCGCATTTACAAATACGCGAGGGAAGTACATTTTCTAGCTATTTTTGCTAGTTTTTAGCACGTTTCAATACGTCTAGCGGGTTACAGCTATATGTTGAATAATGGGGTTATGAAGCATTCTGAACACTATCTTGTGGAGCTCATTGGAAGGCTGTAGGAAGAGGAGAGAAGGCAGGGAACACACATCTAAACCAGAGAGGTGGGAAGCGAGTACATGCAAAGCGAAACGGTGCAGGGAGTCATGCAACGCGAAACGGCGCAGGGAGCAGGGACAGAAAGAAGGAACGCCTCTGAGGAGGAGCAGCTGGTAGTTAGCCTGCTCTGGAGAAGAGAATGTGATCACCAGGGGAGTGCAGCCTGTAAACTAAAAGGGACGATGACCACAAGGCGACTGCATTAACAGATGGCAAATACACGTTCCAAAAGAGTCAGGAAAGCTGATAATGCCTTGAAGATTTCAGCCGTATACATTCAGCCTGTGAACAGCAGTAGATGTTGAACCCCCCTTGTATGGGAGAACAGTGGTTAAAAACTTCAGGATTCGACAACAAACGCACGGACACAGTACATACATGGGAACCCATCAGAATTCTCATTTACAAAAACGCGAGGAAAGTACATTTTCTAGCTGGTTTTGCTAGTTTACAGCACATTTCAATACGTCTAGTGGGTTACGGCTATATGATGAATAATGGGTGTTATAAAGCATTCTGAGCAATGTGTATCTTTTGAAGCTCATTTGTTGATTTGAAGGCAGCGGGAAGAGCAGAGAAGGCAGGGAACACGCTTCTAAACCAGAGAGCTGGGAAGCGAGTACTTGCAACGCGAAACTGTGCAGGGAGCAGGGACAGAAAGAAGAACGCCTATGAGGAGGAACAGCGTCTAAACCAGAGAGCAGGGAAGCGAGTGTTTGCAACGCGAAACAGAGCAGGGATCAGGGACAGAAAGGATGAACGCCTATGAGGAGGAGCAGCTGGTAGTTAGCCTGCTCTGGAGAGGAGAATGTGATCTCCAGGGGAGTGCAGCCTGTAAAGTAGAAGGGACGATGAACACAGGGCGACTGCATTAACAGATGGCAAATACACGTTCCAAAACAGTCAGGAAAGCTGATAATGCCTTGAAGATTTCAGCCGTATATAATCAGCCTGTGAACACCAGTAGATGTTGACCCCCCCTTGTATGGGAGAACAGTGGTTAAAAACGTCAGGATTCGACAACAAACGCACGGACACAGTACATACACCGTGTATCTTTAAAAGCTCATTTGTTGATTTGAAGGCAGCGGGAAGAAGAGAGAAGGCAGGGAACACGCGTCTAAACCAGAGAGCTGGGAAGCGAGTACTTGCAACGCGAAACGGTGCAGGGAGCAGGGACAGAAAGGGAGAACTCCACTGAGGAGGAACAGCTGGCAGTAAGCCTTCTTTGGAGATGAGAACTTGATCACCACGGGAGAGGATTGTTGAGAGGGTTACAGAGGGGGAGGTCTGAGATCTGAAAATCCTGAGTATTTCCTGCAGTGTGTAGGGCCAGCGACATGAAGAGTTGCAGATCTCGTAAAAGTCCAGGTCAGGAAGCATACAGGTTCATGTTGAATTCTCCAAGTAGGCGGAGTTGAGTGGTAGGAGGCTAGGATGGAGAAGTCCATCCACTGAGAGGAAGGGGGTAGGCAAATAGCCACGGTGAGAGATTCGCCAGGAAAGAGAGAATGCATGCAGACAAGGCATTCGTGAGAGGAGTCTGCCTGCAAAGGAAAGCAATTTACTACAGGAAACAAGGATACTCCCCCTCAAGAACGGTTGGATCTGGGCATGGAGAGGAACTTGTCATCAGGGAGGAAAGTGTCAAAGCTCGAGACAGCGCTGGCCGTCAACCATGTCTCGGTTAGACCAAGAACATCAAGGTCGGGTACTTCCAGGAAATGGCAGATGTCAGATGAGTGTTTGAAACTGAGTGAGAGTTGAGAGTGGGGAGGGGTACAAATCAGTAATCCCTGCGGAGGTGTAGAAGGAGCCTGACCTAGGGCAGATGAGGAAGGAGAGAGGAAAGGAAGCAGAAGAAGGGAGAGAAGAGACAGCAGGAGTGCATGATCAATCCGGGAGCTAGGAGTGGTGAGAAGGTTAGACGGGGAGGTCTGAGTCTCAGGATTGGAATGGGAAGTTCGATATCACATGTCATGCTATAGGAAGAGTCTCAGGATTGGAATGGGAAGGAGTTGGATATGACATCTCTTGTTATAGGGAGAGTCTCAGGTTTGGTATTAGAATCACATCCTTTAGGAAGGGACTCGAGGTTGGTATTTTAAGGAGTGAGATAGTAAATCTCATACTATCGGAAGGGTCTCGAGTTTGGTATTGGAAGAAATGAGATTTCAAATCTCAGGCTCTGGGAATGGTCTCAGGTTTGGTATTAGAAGCATAGAGATATCACATCTCATGTTATAGGAAGGGTCTCGATTGGAATGGGAAGGATTTGGATATCACATCTCATGTTATAGGGCGGGTCCCAGGTTTGGTATTAGAAGCATCGAGATATCACATCTCATGCTATAGGGAGGGTCTCAGTTTTGATATTAGAAGCATTGAGATATCACATATGCTATTGGAAGGGTCTCAGTATTGGAATTGGAAGGAGTTGGATATCCATTATGCTATAGGGAGGTTCTCAGGTTTGATATTAGAAGCATTGAGATATCACATCTCATGCTATCGGAAGGGTCTCAGGATTGGAATGGGAAGGAGTTGGATATCACATATGCTAAAGGAAAGGTCTCAGGTTTGGAAGGGGAAGGATTTGGATCTCACATCTCATGTTTTAGGACGGGTCTCAGGTTTGGTATTAGAAGCCTTGAGATATCACATCTCATGGTATAATAAGGGTCTCAGGATTGGAATGGGAAGGAGTTGGATATCACATCTAAAGCTATCTCAGGATTGGAATGGGAAGGAGTTTGATATCACATCTCGAGCTATAGGAAGGGTCTCAGGTTTGGGAAGGGAAGGATTGGGATTTCACATCTCATGTTATAGGATGGTTCTCATGTTTAATTTTAGAAGCATTGAGATATCACATCTCATGCTATCGGAAGGGTCTCAGGTTTGGAATGGGAAGGAGTTGGATATCACATCTCATGTTATAGGAAGGATCTCAGGTTTGTTATTAGAAGCATTGAGATATCACATCTCATGTTATAGGAAGGGTCTCAGGATTGGAATGTGAAGGATTTGGATATCACATCATGCTAAAGGTAGGGTCTCAGGTTTGGTATAAGCATTGAGATATCACATCTATGCTATCGGAAGGGTCTCAGGATTGGATTGGGAAGGAGTTGGATATCCCTTCTCATGCTATAGGAAGGGTCTCAGGTTGGAATGGGAAGGAGTTGGATATCACATCTCATGCTATAGGAAGGGTCTCAAGATTGAAATGGGAAGGATTTGGATATCACATCTCTTGCTATAGGAAGGGTCTCAGGTTTTTATTAGAAACATTGATATATCACATCTCATGCTATAGGAAGGGTTTCAGGATTGGAATGGGAAGGATTTGGATATCACATCTCATGCTAAAGGAAGGGTCTCTGGTTTGGAAGGGGAAGGATTTGGATATCATATCTCATGTTATAGGGCGGGTCCCAGGTTTGGTATTATAAGCATTGAGATATCACATCTCATGGTATAGGAAGGGTCTCAGGATTGGAATGGGAAGGAGTTGGATATCACATCTCATCCAATAGGAAGGGTCTCAGGTTTGGAATGGGAATGAATTGGATATCACATCTCATGTTATAGGAAGGATCTCAGGATTGGAATGGGAAGGATTCGGATATCACATCTCTTGCTATAGGAAGGGTCTCAGGTTTTTTATTAGAAGCATTGAGATATCACATCTCATGGTATAGGAAGGGTCTCAGGATTGGAATGGGAAGGAGTTGGATATCCCTTCTCATGCTATTGGAAGGGTTTCAGGATTGGAATGGGAAGGATTTGGATATCACATCTCATGTTATACAGCGGGTCCCAGGTTTGGTATTAGAAGCATTGAGATATCACATCTCATGGTATAGGAAGGGACTCAGGATTGGAATGGGAAGGAGTTGGATATCACATCTCATCCAATAGGAAGGGTCTCAGGTTTGGAATGGGAATGAATTGGATATCACATCTCATGTTATAGGAAGGATCTCAGGATTGGAATGGGAAGGATTTGGATATCACATCTCTTGCTATATGAAGGGTCTCAGGTTTTTTATTAGAAGCATTGAGATATCACATCTCATGGTATAGGAAGGGTCTCAGGATTGGAATGGGAAGGAGTTGGATATCCCTTCTCATGCTATAGGAAGGGTTTCAGGTTTGGAAGGGGAAGGATTTGGATATCATATCTCATGTTATAGGACGGGTCCCAGGTTTGGTATTAGAAGCATTGAGATATCACATCTCATGGTATAGGAGGGGAGTTTGATATGACATCTAATGCCATGGTATGGGTCTCAGGTTTTGTAGAAGCATTGGGATATCACATCTCATGCAGTAGGAAGGCTCTCAGGTTTGGAAAGGGAAGGAGTTGGATATCACATTTCATGTTAGAGGTAGGATCTCAGGTTTGGTATTAGAGGCATTGAGATATCACATCTCATGCTATCAGAAGGGTATCAGGATTGGAATTGGAAGGAGTTGGATATCACATCTCATTCTAAAGGGAGGGTCTCAGGTTTGGAAGGCGAAGGATTTGGATATCACATCTCATGTTATAGGAAGGATCTCAGGTTTGGTATTAGAAGCATTGAGATATCACATCTCATGCTATCGGAAGGATTTCAGGTTTGGTATTAGAAGCATTGAGATATCACATCTCATGCTATAGGAAGGGTCTATGGTTTGGAAGGGGAAGGATTTGGGTATCACATCTCATGTTATAGACCGGTCTCAGGTTTGGTATTAGAAGCATTGAGATATCAAGTCTCATGGTATAGGACGGGTCTCAGAATTGGAATGGGAAGGAGTTGGATATTACTCATGTTATAGGACGGGTCTCAGAATTGGAATGGGAAGGATTTGGATATTATCTCGTTATAGGAAGGGTCTCAGGTTTGGTAGAAGCATTGAGATATCACATCTCATGCTATAGGAAGAGTCTCAGGATTGGAATGGGAAGGAGTTGGATATCCCGTCTCATGTTATAGGAAGGATCTCAGGTTTGGTATTAGAAGCATTGAGATATCATATCTCATGCTATAGGAAGGGTCTCAGGATTGGAATGTGAAGGATTTGGATATCACATCTCATGCTAATGGAAGGGTCTCAGGTTTGGCAGAAGCATTGATATATCACATCTCATGCAATAGGAAGGGTCTCAGGATTGCTATGAGCATTGAGATATCACATCTCTGCTATCGGAAGGGTCTCAGGATTGGATTGAAAAGGAGTTGGATATCCCTTCTCGTGCTATAGGAAGGGTCACAGGTTGGAATGGGAAGGAGTTGGATATCACATATGTTATAGGTAGGGTCACAGGATTGAAATGGGAAGGATTTGGATATCACATCTCTTGCTATAGGAAGGGTCTCAGTTTTGTATTAGAAACATTGAGATATCACATCTCATGGTATAGGAAGGGTGTCAGGATTGGAATGGGAAGGTGTTGAATATCACATCTCATCCAATAGGAAGGGTCTCAGGTTTGGAATGGGAAATAATTGGGTATCACATCTCATGTTATAGGAAGGATCTCAGGATTGGAATGGGAAGGATTTGGATATCACATCTCTTGCGATAGGAAGGGTCTCAGGATTGGAATGGGAAGGAGTTGGATATCCCTTCTCATGCTATAGGAAGGGTCTCAGGTTGGAATGGGAAGGAGTTGGATATCACATCTCATGTTATAGGAAGGGTCTCAGGATTGGAAGGGGAAGGATTTGGATATCACATCTCTTGCTATTGGAAGGGTCTCAGGTTTTTTATTAGAAACATTGAGATATCACATCTCATGCTATAGGAGGGGTTTCAGGATTGGAATGGGAAGGATTTGGATATCACATCTCATGGTATAGGAAGGGTCCCAGGTTTGGTATTAGAAGCATTGAGATATCACATCTCATGGTATAGGAAGGGTGTCAGGATTGGAATGGGAAGGTGTTGGATATCACATCTCATCCAATAGGAAGGGTCTCAGGTTTGGAATGGGAAATAATTGGGTATCACATCTCATGTTATAGGAAAGATCTCAGGATTGGAATGGGAAGGATTTGGATATCACATATCTTGCTATAGGAAGGGTCTCAGGATTGGAATGGGAAGGAGTTGGATAGCCCTTCTAATGCTATAGGAAGGGTCTCAGGTTGGAATGGGAAGGAGTTGGATATCACATCTCATGTTATAGAAAGGGTCTCAGGATTGGAATGGGAAGGATTTGGATATCACATCTCTTGCTATTGGAAGGGTTTCAGGATTGGAATGGGAAGGAGTTGGATATCACATCTCATGTTATAGGAAGGGTCTCAGGATGGGAATGGGAAGGATTTGGATATCACATCTCTTGCTATAGGAAGGGTCTCAGGTTTTTCATTAGAAACATTGAGATATCACATCTCATGCTAAAGGAAGGGTTTCAGGATTGGAATGGGAAGGATTTGGATATCATATCTCATGTTATAGGACGGGTCCCATGTTTGGTATTAGAAGCATTGAGATATCACTTCTCATGCTATCGGAAGGATCTCAGGTTTAGTATTAGAAGCATTGAGATATCACATCTCATGCTATCAGAAGGGTCTCAGGATTGGAATGGGAAGGAGTTGGATATCACATCTCATGCTAAAGGGAGGGTCTCAGGTTGGAATGGGAAGGAGTTGGATATCACATCTCATGTTATAGGTAGGGTCTCAGGATTGAAATGGGAAGGATTTGGATATCACATCTCTTGCTATAGGAAGGGTCTCAGTTTTTTATTAGAAACATTGAGATATCAGATCTCATGCTTTAGGAGGGGTTTCAGGATTGAAATGGGAAGGATTTGGATATCACATCTCTTGCTATAGGAAGGGTCTCAGTTTTGTATTAGAAACATTGAGATATCACATCTCATGGTATAGGAAGGGTGTCAGGATTGGAATGGGAAGGTGTTGAATATCACATCTCATCCAATAGGAAGGGTCTCAGGTTTGGAATGGTAAATAATTGGGTATCACATCTCATGTTATAGGAAGGATCTCAGGATTGGAATGGGAAGGATTTGGATATCACATCTCTTGCTATAGGAAGGGTTTTAGGATTGGAATGGGAAGGAGTTGGATATCCCTTCTCATGCTATAGGAAGGGTCTCAGGTTGGAATGGGAAGGAGTTGGATATCACATCTCATGTTATAGGAAGGGTCTCAGGATTGGAATGGGAAGGATTTGGATATCACATCTCTTGCTATTGGAAGGGTCTCAGGTTTTTTATTAGAAACATTGAGATATCACATCTCATGCTATAGGAGGGGTTTCAGGATTGGAATGGGAAGGATTTGGATATCACATCTCATGCTAAAGGAAGGGTCTCAGGTTTGGAAGGGGAAGGATTTGGATATCATATCTCATGTTATAGGACGTGTCCCAGGTTTGGTATTAGAAGCATTGAGATATCACATCTCATAGTATAGGAAGGGTGTCAGGATTGGAATGGGAAGGTGTTGGATATCACATCTCATCCAATAGGAAGGGTCTCAGGTTTGGAATGGGAAATAATTGGGTATCACATCTCATGTTATAGGAAGGATCTCAGGATTGGAATGGGAAGGATTTGGATATCACATCTCTTGCTATAGGAAGGGTCTCAGGATTAGAATGGGAAGGAGTTGGATATCCCTTCTCATACTGTAGGAAGGGTCTCAGGTTGGAATGGGAAGGAGTTGGATATCACATCTCATGTTATAGGAAGGGTCTCAGGATTGGAATGGTAAGGATTTGGATATCACATCTCTTGCTATTGGAAGGGTCTCAGGTTTTTTATTAGAAACATTGAGATATCACATCTCATGCTATAGGAAGGGTTTCAGGATTGGAATGGGAAGGAGTTGATTATCACATCTCATGTTATAGGAAGGGTCTCAGGATTGGAATGGGAAGGATTTGGATATCACATCTCTTGCTATAGGAAGGGTCTCAGGTTTTTTATTAGAAACATTGAGATATCACATCTCATGCTAAAGGAAGGGTTTCAGGATTGGAATGGGAAGGATTTGGATATCATATCTCATGTTATAAGACGGGTCCCAGGTTTGGTATTAGAAGCATTGAGATATCACTTCTCATGCTATCAGAAGGATCTCAGGTTTAGTATTAGAAGCATTGAGATATCACATCTCATGCTATCAGAAGGGTCTCAGGATTGGAATGGGAAGGAGTTGGATATCACATCTCATGCTAAAGGGAGGGTCTCAGGTTTGGAAGGGGAAGGATTTGGATATCACATCTCATGTTATCGGAAGGATCTCAGGTTTGGTATTAGAAGCATTGACATATCACATCTCATGCTATAGGAAGGGTCTCAGGATTGGAATGGGAAGGAGATGGATATCACATCTCATGCTAAAGGAAGGGTCTCATGTTTGGTAGAAGCATTGAGATATCACATCTCATGCTATAGGAAGGGTCTCAGGATTGAAATGGGAAGGAGTTGGATATCACATCTCATGCCATAGGAAGGGTCTCAGGTTTGGTATAAGCATTGAGATATCACATCTCTGCTATCGGAAGGGTCTCAGGATTGGAATGTGAAGGACTTAGATATCACATCTCATCCTATAGGGAGGGTCTCAGTTTTGATATTAGAAGCATTGAGATATCACATCTCATGCTATCGGAAGGGTCTCAGGATTGGAATGGGAAGGAGCTGGATATCACATCTCTTGCTATAGGAAGGGTCTCAGGTTTTTTATTAGAAACATTGAGATATCACATCTCATGCTAAAGGAAGGGTTTCAGGATTCGAATGGGAAGGATTTTGATATAATATCTCATGTTATAGGACGGGTCCCAGGTTTGGTATTAGAAGCATTGAGATATCACTTCTCATGCTATCGGAAGGATCTCAGGTTTAGTAATAGAAGCATTGAGATATCACATCTCATGCTATCAGAAGGGTCTCGGGATTGGAATGGGAAGGAGTTGGATATCACATCTCATGCTAAAGGGAGGGTCTCAGGTTTGGAAGGGGAAGGATTTGGATATCACATCTCATGTTATCGGAAGGATCTCAGGTTTGGTATTAGAAGCATTGAGATATCACATCTCATGCTATAGGAAGGGTCTCAGGATTGAAATGGGAAGGAGATGGATATCACATCTCATGCTAAAGGAAGGGTCTCAGGATTGAAATGGGAAGGAGTTGGATATCACATCTCATGCCATAGGAAGGGTCTCAGGTTTGGTATAAGCACTGAGATATCACATCTCTGCTATCGGAAGGGTCTCAGGATTGGAATGGGAAGGTCTTAGATATCACATCTCATGCTATAGGGAGGGTCTCAGTTTTGATATTAGAAGCATTGATATATCACATCTCATGCTATCGGAAGGGTCTCAGGATTGGAATGGGAAGGAGCTGGATATCACATCTCATGCTAAAGGAAGGGTCTCAGGTTTGGAAGGGGAAGGATTTGGATATCACATCTCATGTTATAGGACGGGTCTCAGGTTTGGTATTAGAAGCATTAAGATATCACATCTCATGGTATAGGAAGGGTTTCAGGATTGGAATGGGAAGGAGTTGGATATCATATCTCATGCTATAGGAAGGGTCTCAGGTTTGGTATTAGAAGCATTGAGATATCACATCTCATGCTATAGGAAGTGTCTGAGGATTGGAATGGGAAGGAGTTGGATATCCCATCTCATGTTATAGGAAGGGTCTCATGTTTGGTAGAAGCATTGAGATATCACATCTCATGCTATAGGAAGGGTCTCAGGATTGAAATGGGAAGGAGTTGGATATCACATCTCATGCCATAGGAAGGGTCTCAGGTTTGGTATAAGCACTGAGATATCACATCTCTGCTATCGGAAGGGTCTCAGGATTGGAATGGGAAGGTCTTAGATATCACATCTCATGCTATAGGGAGGGTCTCAGTTTTGATATTAGAAGCATTGATATATCACATCTCATGCTATCGGAAGGGTCTCAGGATTGGAATGGGAAGGAGCTGGATATCACATCTCATGCTAAAGGAAGGGTCTCAGGTTTGGAAGGGGAAGGATTTGGATATCACATCTCATATTATAGGACGGGTCTCAGGTTTGGTATTAGAAGCATTAAGATATCACATCTCATGGTATAGGAAGGGTTTCAGGATTGGAATGGGAAGGAGTTGGATATCATATCTCATGCTATAGGAAGGGTCTCAGGATTGGAATGGGAAGGAGTTTGATATCAAATCTCATGCCATAGGAAGGGTCTCAGGTTTGGTATTAGAAGCATTGAGATATCACATCTCATGCTATAGGAAGTGTCTGAGGATTGGAATGGGAAGGAGTTGGATATCCCATCTCATGTTATAGGAAGGGTCTCAGGTTTGGTAGAAGCATTCAGATATCACATCTCATGCTATAGGAAGAGTCTCAGGATTGGAATGGGAAGGAGTTGGATATCACGTATCATGCTATAGGGAGGGTCTCAAGTTTGATATTAGAAGCATTGAGATATCACATCTCATGCTATAGGAAGGGTCTCAGGATTGGAATGGGAAGGAGTTGGATATCACATCTCATGCTATAGGAAGGGTCTCAGGTTTGGTATAAGCAGTGAGATATCACATCTCATGCTATAGGAAGGGCCTCAGGATTGGAATGGGAAGGAGTTGGATATCACATCTCATGTTATAGGAAGGATCTCAGGTTTGGTATTAGAAGCATTGAGACATCACATCTCATGCTATAGGAAGGGTCTCAGGTTGGAATGGGAAGGAGTTGGATATCACATCTCATGTTATAGGTAGGGTCTCAGGATTGAAATGGGAAGGATTTGGATATCACATCTCTTGCTATAGGAAGGGTCTCAGTTTTTTATTAGAAACATTGAGATATCACATCTCATGCTATAGGAGGGGGTTCAGGATTGGAAGGGGAAGGATTTGGATATCATATCTCATGTTATAGGACGGGTCCCAGGTTTGGTATTAGAAGCATTGAGATATCACATCTCATGGTATTGGAAGGGCGTCAGGATTGGAATGGGAAGGTGTTGGATATCACATCTCATCCAATAGGAAGGGTCTCAGGTTTGGAATGGGAAATAATTGGGTATCACATCTCATGTTATAGGAAGGATCTCAGGATTGGAATGGGAAGGATTTGGATATCACATCTCTTGCTATAGGAAGGGTCTCAGGATTGGAATGGGAAGGAGTTGGATATCCCTTCTCATGCTATAGGAAGGGTCTCAGGTTGGAATGGGAAGGAGTTGGATATCACATCTCATGTTATAGGAAGGTTCTCAGGATTGGAATGGGAAGGATTTGGATATCTCATCTCTTGCTATTGGAAGGGTCTCAGGTTTTTTATTAGAAAAATTGAGATATCACATCTCATGCTATAGGAAGGGTTTCAGGATTGGAATGGGAAGGAGTTGGATATCACATCTCATGTTATAGGAAGGGTCTCAGGATTGGAATGGGAAGGATTTGGATATCACATCTCTTGCTATAGGAAGGGTCTCAGGTTTTTTATTAGAAACATTGAGATATCACATCTCATGCTAAAGGAAGGGTTTCAGGATTGGAATGGGAAGGATTTGGATATAATATCTCATGTTATAGGACGGGTCCCAGGTTTGGTATTAGAAGCATTGAGATATCACTTCTCATGCTATCGGAAGGATCTCAGGTTTAGTATTAGAAGCATTGAGATATCACATCTCATGCTATCAGAAGGGTCTCAGGATTGGAATGGGAAGGAGTTGGATATCACATCTCATGCTAAAGGGAGGGTCTCAGGTTGGAATGGGAAGGAGTTGGATATCACATCTCATGTTATAGGTAGGGTCTCAGGATTGAAATGGGAAGGATTTGGATATCACATCTCTTGCTATAGGAAGGGTCTCCGTTTTTTATTAGAAACATTGAGATATCAGATCTCGTGCTTTAGGAGGGGTTTCAGGATTGAAATGGGAAGGATTTGGATATCACATCTCTTGCTATAGGAAGGGTCTCAGTTTTGTATTAGAAACATTGAGATATCACATCTCATGGTATAGGAAGGGTGTCAGGATTGGAATGGGAAGGTGTTGAATATCACATCTCATCCAATAGGAAGGGTCTCAGGTTTGGAATGGGAAATAATTGGGTATCACATCTCATGTTATAGGAAGGATCTCAAGATTGGAATGGGAAGGATTTGGATATCACATCTCTTGCTATAGGAAGGGTCTCAGGATTGGAATGGGAAGGAGTTGGATATCCCTTCTCCTGCTATAGGAAGGGTCTCAGGTTGGAATGGGAAGGAGTTGGATATCACATCTCATGTTATAGGAAGGGTCTCAGGATTGGAATGGGAAGGATTTGGATATCACATCTCTTGCTATTGGAAGGGTCTCATGTTTTTTATTAGAAACATTGAGATATCACATCTCATGCTATAGGAGGGGTTTCAGGATTGGAATGGGAAGGATTTGGATATCACATCTCATGCTAAAGGAAGGGTCTCAGGTTTGGAAGGGGAAGGATTTGGATATCATATCTCATGTTATAGGACGGGTCCCAGGTTTGGTATTAGAAGCATTGAGATATCACATCTCATGGTATAGGAAGGGTGTCAGGATTGGAATGGGAAGGTGTTGGATATCACATCTCATCCAATAGGAAGGGTCTCAGGTTTGGAATGGGAAATAATTGGGTATCACATATCATGTTATAGGAAGGATCTCAGGTTTGGAATGGGAAGGATTTGGATATCAAATCTCTTGCTATAGGAAGGGTCTCAGGATTGGAATGGGAAGGATTTGGATATCACATCTCATGTTATAGGAAGGGTCTCAGGATTGGAATGGGAAGGATTTGGATATCACATCTTGTGCTATTGGAAGGGTCTCAGGTCTTTTATTAGAAACATTGAGATATCACATCTCATGCTATAGGAAGGGTTTCAGGATTGGAATGGGAAGGAGTTGGATATCACATCTCATGTTATAGGAAGGGTCTCAGGATTGGAATGGGAAGGATTTGGATATCACATCTCTTGCTATAGGAAGGGTCTCAGGTTTTTTATTAGAAACATTGAGATATCACATCTCATTCTAAAGGAAGGGTTTCAGGATTGGAATGGGAAGGATTTGGATATCATATCTCATGTTATAGGACGGGTCCCAGGTTTGGTATTAGAAGCATTGAGATATCACTTCTCATGCTATCGGAAGGATCTCAGGTTTAGTATTAGAAGCATTGAGATATCACATCTCATGCTACCAGAAGGGTCTCAGGATTGGAATGGGAAGGAGTTGGATATCACATCTCATGCTAAAGGGAGGGTCTCAGGTTTGGAAGGGGAAGGATTTGGATATCACATCTCATGTTATCGGAAGGATCTCAGGTTTGGTATTAGAAGCATTGAGATATCACATCTCATGCTATAGGAAGGGTCTCAGGATTGGAATGGGAAGGAGATGGATATCACATCTCATGCTAAAGGAAGGGTCTCATGTTTGTTAGAAGCATTGAGATATCACACGTCATGCTATAGGAAGGGTCTCAGGATTGAAATGGGAAGGAGTTGGATATCACATCTCATGCCATAGGAAGGGTCTCAAGTTTGGTATAAGCATTGAGATATCACATCTCTGCTATCGGAAGGGTCTCAGGATTGGAATGCGAAGGACTTAGATATCACATCTCATGCTATAGGGAGGGTCTCAATTTTGATATAAAAAGCATTGAGATATCACATCTCATGCTATCGGAAGGGTCTCAGGATTGGAATGGGAAGGAGCTGGATATCACATCTCTTGCTATAGGAAGGGTCTCAGGTTTTTTATTAGAAACATTGAGATATCACATCTCATGCTAAAGGAAGGGTTTCAGGATTGGAATGGGAAGGATTTGGATATAATATCTCATGTTATAGGATGGGTCCCAGGTTTGGTATTAGAAGCATTGAGATATCACTTCTCATGCTATCGGAAGGATCTCAGGTTTAGTATTAGAAGCATTGAGATATCACATCTCATGATATCAGAAGGGTCTCAGGATTGAAATGGGAAGGAGTTGGATATCACATCTCATGCTAAAGGGAGGGTCTCAGGTTTGGAAGGGGAAGGATTTGGATATCACATCTCATGTTATCGGAAGGATCTCAGGTTTGGTATTAGAAGCATTGAGATATCACATCTCATGCTATAGGAAGGGTCTCAGGATTGGAATGGGAAGGAGATGGATATCACATCTCATGCTAAAGTAAGGGTCTCATGTTTGGTAGAAGCATTGAGATATCACATCTCATGCTATAGGAAGGGTCTCAGGATTGAAATGGGAAGGAGTTGGATATCACATCTCATGCCATAGGAAGGGTCTCAGGTTTGGTATAAGCATTGAGATATCACATCTCTGCTATCGGAAGGGTCTCAGGATTGGAATGGGAAGGTCTTAGATATCACATCTCATGCTATAGGGAGGGTCTCAGTTTTGATATTAGAAGCATTGATATATCACATCTCATGCTATCGGAAGGGTCTCAGGATTGGAATGGGAAGGAGCTGGATATCACATCTCATGCTAAAGGAAGGGTCTCAAGTTTGGAAGGGGAAGGATTTGGATATCACATCTCATGTTATAGGACGGGTCTCAGGTTTGGTATTAGAAGCATTAAGATATCACATCTCATGGTATAGGAAGGGTTTCAGGATTGGAATGGGAAGGAGTTTGATATCAAATCTCATGCCATAGGAAGGGTCTCAGGTTTGGTATTAGAAGCATTGAGATATCAAATCTCATGCTATAGGAAGTGTCTGAGGATTGGAATGGGAAGGAGTTGGATATCCCATCTCATGTTATAGGAAGGGTCTCAGGTTTGGTAGAAGCATTGAGATATCACATCTCATGCTATAGGAAGAGTCTCAGGATTGGAATGGGAAGGAGTTGGATATCACGTCTCATGCTATAGGGAGGGTCTCAAGTTTGATATTAGAAGCATTGAGATATCACATCTCATGCTATAGGAAGGGTCTCAGGATTGGAATGGGAAGGAGTTGGATATCACATCTCATGCTATAGGAAGGGTCTCAGGTTTGGTATAAGCAGTGAGATATCACATCTCATGCTATAGGAAGGGCCTCAGGATTGGAATGGGAAGGAGTTGGATATCACATCTCATGTTATAGGAAGGATCTCAGGTTTGGTATTAGAAGCATTGAGACATCACATCTCATGCTATAGGAAGGGTCTCAGGTTGGAATGGGAAGGAGTTGGATATCACATCTCATGTTATAGGTAGGGTCTCAGGATTGAAATGGGAAGGATTTGGATATCACATCTCTTGCTATAGGAAGGGTCTCAGTTTTTTATTAGAAACATTGAGATATCACATCTCATGCTATAGGAGGGGTTTCAGGATTGGAATGGGAAGGATTTGGATATCACATCTCATGCTAAAGGAAGGGTCTCAGGTTTGGAAGGGGAAGGATTTGGATATCATATCTCATGTTATAGGACGGGTCCCAGGTTTGGTATTAGAAGCATTGAGATATCACATCTCATGGTATAGGAAGGGTGTCAGGATTGGAATGGGAAGGTGTTGGATATCATCCAATAGGAAGGGTCTCAGGTTTGGAATGGGAAATAATTGGGTATCACATCTCATGTTATAGGAAGGATCTCAGGATTGGAATGGGAAGGAATTGGATATCACATCTCTTGCTATAGGAAGGGTCTCAGGATTGGAATGGGAAGGCGTTGGATATCCCTTCTCATGCTATAGGAAGGGTCTCAGGTTGGAATGGGAAGGAGTTGGATATCACATCTCATGTTATAGGAAGGGTCTCAGGATTGGAATGGGAAGGATTTGGATATCACATCTCTTGCTATTGGAAGGGTCTCAGGTTTTTTATTAGAAAAATTGAGATATCACATCTCATGCTATAGGAAGGGTTTCAGGATTGGAATGGGAAGGAGTTGGATATCACATCTCATGTTATAGGAAGGGTCTCAGGATTGGAATGGGAAGGATTTGAATATCACATCTCTTGCTATAGGAAGGGTCTCAGGTTTTTTATTAGAAACATTGAGATATCACATCTCATGCTAAAGGAAGGGTTTCAGGATTGGAATGGGAAGGATTTGGATATAATATCTCATGTTATAGGACGGGTCCCAGGTTTGGTATTAGAAGCATTGAGATATCACTTCTCATGCTATCGGAAGGATCTCAGGTTTAGTATTAGAAGCATTGAGATATCACATCTCATGCTATCAGAAGGGTCTCAGGATTGGAATGGGAAGTAGTTGGATATCACATCTCATGCTAAAGGGAGGGTCTCAGGTTTGGAAGGGGAAGGATTTGGATATCACATCTCATGTTATCGGAAGGATCTCAGGTTTGGTATTAGAAGCATTGAGATATCACATCTCATGCTATAGGAAGGGTCTCAGGATTGAAATGGGAAGGAGATGGATATCACATCTCATGCTAAAGGAAGGGTCTCATGTTTGGTAGAAGCATTGAGATATCACATCTCATGCTATAGGAAGGGTCTCAGGATTGAAATGGGAAGGAGTTGGATATCACATCTCATGCCATAGGAAGGGTCTCAGGTTTGGTATAAGCATTGAGATATCACATCTCTGCTATTGGAAGGGTCTCAGGATTGGAATGGGAAGGACTTAGATATCACATCTCATGCTATAGGGAGGGTCTCAGTTTTGATATTAGAAGCATTGAGATATCACATCTCATGCTATCGGAAGGGTCTCAGGATTGGAATGGGAAGGAGCTGGATATCACATCTCATGCTAAAGGAAGGGTCTCAGGTTTGGAAGGGTAAGGATTTGGATATCACATCTCATGTTATAGGACGGGTCTCAGGTTTGGTATTAGAAGCATTAAGATATCACATCTCATGGTATAGGAAGGGTTTCAGGATTGGAATGGGAAGGAGTTGGATATCATATCTCATGCTATAGGAAGGGTCTCAGGATTGGAATGGGAAGGAGTTTGATATCAAATCTCATGCCATAGGAAGGGTCTCAGGTTTGGTATTAGAAGCATTGAGATATCACATCTCATGCTATAGGAAGTGTCTGAGGATTGGAATGGGAAGGAGTTGGATATCCCATCTCATGTTATAGGAAGGGTCTCAGGTTTGGTAGAAGCATTGAGATATCACATCTCATGCTATAGGAAGAGTCTCAGGATTGGAATGGGAAGGAGTTGGATATCACATCTCATGCTATAGGAAGGGTCTCAGGTTTGGTATAAGCAGTGAGATATCACATCTCATGCTATAGGAAGGGTCTCAGGATTGGAATGGGAAGGAGTTGGATATCACATCTCATGTTATAGGAAGGATCTCAGGTTTGGTATTAGAAGCATTGAGACATCACATCTCATGCTATAAGAAGGGTCTCAGGATTGGAATGGGAAGGAGTTGGATATCACATCTCATGCCATAGGAAGGGTCTCAGGCTTGGTATTAGAAGCATTGAGATATCACATCTCATGTTATAGGAAGGATCTCAGGATTGGAATGGGAAGGATTTGGATATCACATCTCTTGCTATAGGAAGGGTCTCAGGATTGGAATGGGAAGGAGTTGGATATCACGTCTCATGCTATAGGGAGGGTCTCAAGTTTGATATTAGAAGCATTGAGATATCACATCTCATGCTATAGGAAGGGTCTCAGGATTGGAATGGGAAGGAGTTGGATATCACATCTCATGCTATAGGAAGGGTCTCAGGTTTGGTATAAGCAGTGAGATATCACATCTCATGCTATAGGAAGGGTCTCAGGATTGGAATGGGAAGGATTTGGATATCACATCTCTTGCTATAGGAAGGGTCTCAGGATTGGAATGGGAAGGAGTTGGATATCACATCTCTTGCTATTGGAAGGGTCTCAGGTTTTTTATTAGAAACATTGAGATATCACATCTCATGCTATAGGAAGGGTTTCAGGATTGGAATGGGAAGGAGTTGGATATCACATCTCATGTTATAGGAAGGGTCTCAGGTTGGAATGGGAAGGAGTTGGATATCACATCTCATGCTATAGGTAGGGTTTCAGGATTGGAATGGGAAGGAGTTGGATATCACATCTCATGTTATAGGAAGGGTCTCAGGTTGGAATGGGAAGGAGTTGGATATCACATCTCATGCTATAGGTAGGGTCTCAGGATTGAAATGGGAAGGATTTGGATATCACATCTCATGCTAAAGGAAGGGTCTCAGGTTTGGAAGGGGAAGGATTTGGATATCATATCTCATGTTATAGGACGGGTCCCAGGTTTGGTATTAGAAGCATTGAGATATCACATCTCATGGTATAGGAAGGGTGTCAGGATTGGAATGTGAAGGTGTTGGATATCACATCTCATCCAATAGGAAGGGTCTCAGGTTTGGAATGGGAAATAATTGGGTATCACATCTCATGTTATAGGAAGGATCTCAGGATTGGAATGGGAAGGATTTGGATATCACATCTCTTGCTATAGGAAGGGTCTCAGGATTGGAATGGGAAGGAGTTGGATATCCCTTCTCATGCTATAGGAAACGTCTCAGGTTGGAATGGGAAGGAGTTGGATATCACATCTCATGTTATAGGAAGGGTCTCAGGATTGGAATGGGAAGGATTTGGATAGCACATCTCTTGCTATTGGAAGGGTCTCAGGTTTTTTATTAGAAACATTGAGATATCACATCTCATGCTATAGGAAGGGTTTCAGGATTGGAATGGGAAGGAGTTGGATATCACATCTCATGTTATAGGAAGGGTCTCAGGTTGGAATGGGAAGGAGTTGGATATCACATCTCATGTTATAGGTAGGGTCTCAGGATTGAAATGGGAAGGATTTGGATATCACATCTCTTGCTATAGGAAGGGTCTCAGTTTTTTATTAGAAACATTGAGATATCACATCTCATGCTATAGGAGGGGTTTCAGGATTGGAATGGGAAGGATTTGGATATCACATCTCATGCTAAAGGAAGGGTCTCAGGTTTGGAAGGGGAAGGATTTGGATATCATATCTCATGTTATAGGACGAGTCCCAGGTTTGGTATTAGACGCATTGAGATATCACATCTCATGGTATAGGAAGGGTGTCAGGATTGGAATGGGAAGGTGTTGGATATCACATCTCATCCAATAGGAAGGGTCTCAGGTTTGGAATGGGAAATAATTGGGTATCACATCTCATGTTATAGGAAGCATCTCCGGATTGGAATGGGAAGGATTTGGATATCACATCTCTTGCTATAGGAAGGGTCTCAGGATTGGAATGGGAAGGAGTTGGATATCCCTTCTCATGCTATAGGAACGGTCTCAGGTTGGAATGGGAAGGAGTTGGATATCACATCTCATGCTATAGGTAGGGTCTCAGGATTGAAATGGGAAGGATTTGGATATCACATCTCTTGCTATAGGAAGGGTCTCAGTTTTTTATTAGAAACATTGAGATATCACATCTCATGCTATAGGAGGGGTTTCAGGATTGGAATGGGAAGGATTTGGATATCACATCTCATGCTAAAGGAAGGGTCTCAGGTTTGGAAGGGGAAGGATTTGGATATCATATCTCATGTTATAGGACGGGTCCCAGGTTTGGTGTTAGAAGCATTGAGATATCACATCTCATGGTATAGGAAGGGTGTCAGGATTGGAATGGGAAGGTGTTGGATATCACATCTCATCCAATAGGAAGGGTCTCAGGTTTGGAATGGGAAATAATTGGGTATCACATCTCATGTTATAGGAAGGATCTCAGGATTGGAATGGGAAGGATTTGGATACCACATCTCTTGCTATAGGAAGGGTCTCAGGATTGGAATGGGAAGGAGTTGGATATCCCTTCTCATGCTATAGGAAACATCTCAGGTTGGAATGGGAAGGAGTTGGATATCACATCTCATGTTATAGGAAGGGTCACAGGATTGGAATGGGAAGGATTTGGATAGCACATCTCTTGCTATTGGAAGGGTCTCAGGTTTTTTATTAGAAACATTGAGATATCACATCTCATGCTATAGGAAGGGTTTCAGGATTGGAATGGGAAGGAGTTGGATATCACATCTCATGTTATAGGAAGGGTCTCAGGTTGGAATGGGAAGGAGTTGGATATCACATCTCATGTTATAGGTAGGGTCTCAGGATTGAAATGGGAAGGATTTGGATATCACATCTCTTGCTATAGGAAGGGTCTCAGTTTTTTATTAGAAACATTGAGATATCACATCTCATGCTATAGGAGGGGTTTCAGGATTGGAATGGGAAGGATTTGGATATCACATCTCATGCTAAAGGAAGGGTCTCAGGTTTGGAAGGGGAAGGAGTTGGATATCACATCTCATGCTATAGGAAGGGTCTCAGTTTTGATATTAGAAGCATTGAGATATCACATCTCATGCTATCGGAAGGGTCTCAGGATTGGAATGGGAAGGAGTTGGATATCACATCTCAATCCCAATCCAATCCTGAGACCCTTCCTATAGCATGAGATGTAATATCACAATGATTCTAATACCAAACCTGAGACCCTTCCTATAGCATAAGATGTGATACCCAACTCCTTCCCATTCCAATCCTTAGACCCTTCCTATAGCATGAGATGTGATATCTCAATAATTCTAATACCAAACCTGAGACCCTTCTTAAAGCATGAGATGGGATGTACAACTCCTTCCTATACCAATCATGAGACCCTTATGATAGCAGAGATGTGATATCTCAATGCTTATACCAAACCTGAGACCCTTCCTATGGCATGAGATGTGATATCCAACTCCTTCCCATTCCAATCCTGGGACCCTTCCTATAGCATGAGATGTGATATCTCAATGCTTCTACCAAACCTGAGACCCTTCCTATAGCATGAGATGTAATATCCAACTCCTTCCCATTCCAATCCTGAGACCCTTCCTATACCATGAGATGTGATATCTCAATGTTTCTAATACCAAACCTGAGACCCGTCCTAAAACATGAGATGTGAGATCCAAATCCTTCCCCTTCCAAACCTGAGACCCTTCCTAAAGCTTGAGATGTGATATCAAACTCCTTCCCATTCCAATCCTGAGATAGCTTGAGATGTGATATCCAACTCCTTCCCATTCCAATCCTGAGACCCTTCCGATAGCATGAGATGTGATATCTCAATGCTTCTAATATCAAAACTGAGACCCTTCCTATAGCATGAGATGTGATATCCAACTCCTTCCCATTCCAATCCTGAGACCCTTCCTATACCATGAGATGTGATATCTCAATGTTTCTAATACCAAACCTGAGACCCGTCCTAAAACATGAGATGTGAGATCCAAATCCTTCCCCTTCCAAACCTGAGACCCTTCCTAAAGCTTGAGATGTGATATCAAACTCCTTCCCATTCCAATCCTGAGATAGCTTGAGATGTGATATCCAACTCCTTCCCATTCCTAACCTGAGACCCTTCCGATAGCAGAGATGTGATATCTCAATGCTTATACCAAACCTAAGACCCTTCCTATAGCATGAGATGTGATATCTCAATGCTTCTATCAAACCTGAGACCCTTCCTTTAGCATGAGATGTGATATCCAACTCCTTCCCCTTCCAAACCTGAGACCCTTCCTTTAGCATGAAATGTGATATCCAAATCCTCCCCATTCCAATCCTGAAGCCCTTCCTATACCATGAGATGTGATATCTCTGTTTCTAATAAAAAACATGAGACCCTTCCTATAGCAAGAGATATGATATCCAAATCCTTCCCATTCCAATCCTGAGACCCTTCCTATAACATGAGATGTGATATCCAACTCCTTCCCATTCCAACCTGAGACCCTTCCTATAGCATGAGAAGGGATATCCAACTCCTTCCCATTCCAATCCTGAGACCCTCCCTATACCATGAGATGTGCTATCTCAATGCTTCTAATACCAAACCTGGGACCCGTCCTATAACATGAGATATGATATCCAAATCCTTCCCATTCGAATCCTGAAACCCTTCCTTTAGCATGAGATGTGATATCTCAATGTTTCTAATAAAAAACCTGAGACCCTTCCTATAGCAAGAGATGTGATATCCAAATCCTTCCCATTCCAATCCTGAGATCCTTCCTATAACATGAGATGTGATATCCAACTCCTTCCCATTCCAATCCTGAAACCCTTCCTATAGCATGAGATGTGATATCTCAATGTTTCTGATAAAAAACCTGAGACCCTTCCTATAGCAAGAGATGTGATATCCAAAACCTTCCCATTCCAATCCTGAGATCCTTCCTATAACATGAGATGTGATATCCAATTCCTTCCCATTCCAAACCTGAGACCCTTCCTATTGGATGAGATGTGATATCCAACTCCTTCCCAATCCAATCCTGAGACCAATGTGATATCTCAATGCTTATACCAAACCTGAGACCCTTCCTATGGCATGAGATGTGATATCCAACTCCTTCCCATTCCAATCCTGAGACCCTTCCTATAGCATGAGATGTGATATCTCAATGCTTCTACCAAAACTGAGACCCTTCCTTTAGCATGAGATGTGATATCCAACTCCTTCCCATTCCAATCCTGAGACCCTTCCTATAGCATGAGATGTGATATCTCAATGCCTCTAATACCAAACCTGAGATCCTTCCTATAACATGTGATGTGATATTCAAATCCTTCCCCTTCCAAACCTGAGACCCTCCCTTTAGCATGAGATGTGATATCCGACTCTTTCCCATTCCAATCCTGAGACCCTTCTGATAGCATGAGATGTGATATCTCAATGCTTCTAATACCAAACCTGAGATCCTTCCGATAGCATGAGATGTGATATCTCAATGCTTCTAATACCAAACCTGAGATCTTCCTATAACATGAGATGTGATATCCAAATCCTTCCACTTCCAAACCTGAAACCCTCCCTTTAGCATGAGATGTGATATCCGACTCCTTCCCATTCCAATCCTGAGACCCTTCTGGTAGCATGAGATGTGATATCTCAATGCTTCTAATACCAAACCTGAGATCCTTCCGATAGCATGAGATCTGATATCTCAATGCTTCTAATACCAAACCTGAGATCCTTCCTATAGCATGAGATGTGATATCCAACTCCTTCCCATTCCAAACCTGAGACCCTTCCTATAGCATGAGATGTGATATCTCAATGCTTCTAATACCAAACCTGAGATCCTTCCTATAACATGAGATGTGATATCTTAATGCTTCTAAAACCAAACATGAGAACTATCCTGTAACATGTGAAATCCAAATCATTCCCTTTCCAAACCTGAGACCCTTCCTATAGCTTGAGATGTGCTATCCAACTCCTTCCCATTCCAATCCTGAGACCCTTCCTATACCATGAGATGTGATATCTCAATGCTTCTAATACCAAACCTGACACCCGTCCTAAAACATTTGTGAGATCCAAATCCTTCCCCTTCCAAACCTGAGACCTTTCCTTTAGCATGAGATGTGATATCCAACTCCTTCCCATTCCAATCCTGAGACCTTTCCTATAGCATGATATGTGATATCTCAATGCTTCTAATACCAAACCTGAGATCCTTCCTATAACATGAGATGTGTATCCAACTCCTTCCCATTCCAAACCTGAGACCCTTCCTATAGCATGAGATGTGATATCTTAATGCTTCTAAAACCAAACCTGAGAACCATCCTATAACATATGTGAAATCCAAATCCTTCCCTTTCCAAACCTGAGACCCTTCCGATAGCATGAGATGTGATATCTCAATGCTTCTAAAACCAAACATGAGAACCATCCTACAACATGAGATGTGAAATCCAAATCCTTCCCTTTCCAAACCTGAGACCCTTCCTATAGCTTGAGATGTGATATAAAACTCCTTCCCATTCCAATCCTGAGATAGCTTGAGATGTGATATCCAACTCCTTCCCATTCCAATCCTGGGACCCTTCCGATAGCATGAGATGTGATATCTCAATGCCTCTAATATCAAAACTGAGACCCTCCCTATAGCATGAGATGTGATATCTAAGTCCTTCCCATTCCTATCCTGAGACCCTTCCGATAGCAGAGATGTTATATCTCAATGCTTATACCAAATCTGAGACCCTTCCTATGGCATGAGATGTGATATCCAACTCCTTCCCATTCCAATCCTGAGACCCTTCCTATAGCATGAGATGTGAAATCTCAATGCTTCTATCAAACCTGAGACACTTCCTTTAGCATGACATGTGATATCCAACTCCTTCCCATTCCAATCCTGAGACCCTTCCTATAGCATGAGTTGTGATATCTCAATGCTTCTAATACCAAACCTGGGACCCGTCCTATAACATCAGATGTGATATCCAAATCCTTCCCCTTCCAAACCTAAGACCCTTCCTTTAGCATGAGATGTGATATCCAAATCCTTCCCATTCCAATCCTGAAACCCTTCCTATAGCATGAGATGTGATAACTCAATGTTTCTAATAAAAAACCTGAGACCCTTCCTATAGCAAGAGATGTGATATCCAAATCCTTCCCATTCCAATCCTGAGACCCTTCCTATAACATGAGATGTGTTATCCAAGTCCTTCCCATTCCAACCTGAGACCCTTCCTATAGCATGAGAAGGGAAATCGAACTCCTTCCCATTCCAATCCTGAGACCCTTCCTATAGCAAGAGATGTGATATCCAAATCCTTCCCATTCCAATACTGAGATCCTTCCTATAACATGAGATGTGATATCCAATTATTTCCCATTCCAAACCTGAGACCCTTCCTATTGGATGAGATGTGATATCCAACTCCTTCCCATTCCAATCCTGAGACCCTTCCTATACCATGAGATGTGATATCTCAATGCTTCTAATACCAAACCTGGGACCCGTCCTATAACATGAGATATGATATCCAAATCCTTCCCCTTCCAAATCTGATACCCTTCCTTTAGCATGAGATGTGATATCCAAATCCTTCCCATTCCAATCCTGAAACCCTTCCTATAGCATGAGATGTGATATCTCAATGTTTCTAATAAAAACCTGAGACCCTTCCTATAGCAAGAGATGTGATATCCAAATCCTTCCCATTCCAATCCTGAGACCCTACCTATAACATGAGATGTGATATCCAAATCCTTCCCATTCCAACCTGAGACCCTTCCTATAGCATGAGGAGGGATATCCAACTCCTTCCCAATCCAATCCTGAGACCCTTCCGATAGCAGAGATGTGATATCTCAATGCTTATACCAAACCTGAGACCCTTACTATGGCATGAGATGTGATATCCAAATCCTTCCCATTCCAATCCTGAGACCCTTCCTATAGCATGAGATGTGATATCTCAATGCTTCTGCCAAACCTGAGACCCTTCCTTTAGCATGAGATGTGATATCCAAATCCTTCACATTCCAATCCTGAGACCCTTCCTATAGCATGAGATATGATATCTCAATGCTTCTAATACCAAACCTGAGATCCTTCCTATAACATGAGATGTGATATCCAACTCCTTCCCATTCCAAACCTGAGACCTTTCCGATAGCATGAGATATGATATCTCAATGCTTCTAAAACCAAACATGAGAACCATCCTATAACATGAGATGTGCTATCCAAATCCTTCCCTTCCCAAACCTGAGACCCTTCCTATAGCTTGAGATGTGATATCAAACTCCTTCCCATTCCAATCCTGAGACCCTTATTATACCTGACAAACGAGGTGCGCCACTGAAGGAAAAGGGGAAAAGAAGGAGAAAATAAAGAAAAAAGAAGAAATTGGAAGAGCACCGGACTTTGAAAAGCTCTGTAGCGGGGAAGTGCAGTTGCACATAAAAATCTCCTTGTGGAAGTTTGGCCCGACCTAACGGTCCCCGCCGCAACTACACAACGCGAGAGCTGCCTCCCAGTTTACAAGAGCAGAGGAGAGACGCGTGAAGCTCTTAAGGAGGGGGCCCCAAGGCGCCGCGGACACCTCGTGCAACAAGTAAGGTGGTCGCGGGTGCTCCGCACAGCGGAGAGCACCTGTAGATTCGGCGGCTGTGGGCCCCCTCCCCCACCCCCCCACCCCACCTGCGCAGGGGCTGTCATTGCACAGGAGACTCTTGAGCCTCGGTGTGTCCACGGCACAGAGTTTTGGGGGTGTCAAGCCAGGCGTCCCGTTCCCCTCCCTCCCCCCCCCCAGGGAAACCCGAATCACTCGACACCAAGGCCCGGCTGTTAACCCATCCACATAAGACTGCTGTATAACGGAGGCACGGGAAGCCCCGTCTCAGAAAACACCCCTATACAAACATACGCAAAGCGGGGGTCCAGCTTCCCAACGGTCCCAGGCACAAGAAGCACGACTCCACACGCTGCATCCAGAGCATATTGCAGCTCTAACCAAATATTAAACACCACGTGCCTCGCCATAAAATTCCCTCATGGTATGAGAGAGCTAAACGCGACACGCTGCACAATATATATTAACAGTTTCCCCTTCAGGGAATGAAGAATCTGCACTCTCTTGGTAGGAGTGGTGTCCCAGAAACTTAAGTTTCACCTCAGCCCAGACACCCAAGAACTGCCAGTTACTCCCCCAAGGCCGCATTTCTCTCTGCAGCTCTCCGCTGCTCGATGGCGCAGTTGGCGCCCCCACGCCTTGTTAAACCAGTACAAGGTAAGGCCATTAGCATTAATGCCCCCATGCTACAACCTTCATGTGCGCCTACCTTGCTAGCAAACACACGCCCTCTGCTGTACCACAGCAGGAATGCGCGACTACGGTCCCGCACTCAGCCCACCAACCCCATCAGTTCTACCCCTACCTTGGGTTACCGAAATGTTAGGTTGGGCATAAGAAGCCAGCGGCCAGCACACACATGCTCTGCCACGGCACGACAGTTCATCATCAAGGGTCTTGTCAACAAACAATACTTCACGATCACCAACCCTACTATGAACTTTAACTTTGCCCCACAACCTTCGCCCTTCAGTCCTACTGCACCCATGCCTGTAGCGCATACTGTTGCCGCCCCCATGACCACACTTGATTTTGTGCAGCGCAATGATGTTTCTGTGCCTATTCATCCTACTGTTGCCACATATTCTCGGCAACTTCATCATCTCCTGCCAGTAAGCCTTCGGAAGCGTCTCTGGGCCATCCAGTTGACTGACCAGCTTACACGGGAGTCCTGCTCTGTAACCGCCGCCAGGTTGTGTAGTATCTCGAGTCCTTGTCACTCTCCCACGCTTCGTACTCTTGGCGTTCCCAGGTCTGAAGGGAGGAGTGGACATTTGGCTCAGATACACACGGCCACTCCGTTGCCCTGCTGCGGCAACAAACTGTGCAGGTTTCTTCGATTGGGACGTCTTTTTGCTCTACACGACGACGAGGCGTTCCCTGCTCTTCTGAACCTGCCAGCTGCTGAAACTGACGCGGAGAAGCCTGGGTCTGCTTGCATCGGGGACCGGTGAGTAGCATAGCTAGGATCTGGTCGCCCTCCTGCAGGAGCCCATTGCTTTTCCCCGCTGTGTAAAACAGCACCCTTGTCCGTACTCGCGCTCTGCTTCTGCCCACTGTGGAGGCTGCGCTTGAGTCGCAGAACTTGTTCTTCTTCTTTCGTGCACTAAACTGAACTGCCTGACTTCCTTCAAAGAGCTTCTCCTTTTGCCCGTTGGCACCAGCGCGTGCAGGTACTTTGAGCACAAGGCTCCACTCTTCGCAGGGCTCGGACTTCCATCTAGTTAGGTGCCTCTGAAGGCGAACTGAGTCTAAGCATTATATCGCACTGCCTGTTTTCCTTCCCTTTTAGGTGGACTACACATTTCGTGCCTATAACGCTTGTGACTGTCGTATTTGTATATATATTGTGTGGATATGGTATGTGTTGGTTTAATATTGTGATATTGTGATTTTCTCGCTACGGTCATTGTTTTAAAGGCCTTAAAATAAATGTGTATATATTTTTTATATAACAACTGTTTGGAGTCGTGTGTAAGTGATCTTGCTTTGTGGGCTCATTACGAGCTTTCAGTCACCCTCACCCCTCTTGAGACCTAGTCTTGCCCGCCGCGATCGCTACCTTGATTGGTCTGGCTCGTCCAGAGGTTACCCTGTTCCAAGTAACTAGGTTGGCCTTCTGAACTTCTGCGCCACCAGGACAGAGTTCAGAAATCCGTATTAACAAGAAGGGTATCAGGATTGGAATGGGAAGGAGTTGGATATCACATCTCATGCTAAAGGGAGGGTCTCAGGTTTGGAAGGGGAAGGATTTGGATATCACATCTCATGTTATAGGAAGGATCTCAGGTTTGGTATTAGAAGCATTGAGATATCACATCTCATGCTATCGGAAGGATCTCAGGTTTGGTATTAAAAGCATTGAGATATCACATCTCATGCTAAAGGAAGGGTCTCAGGATTGGAATGGGAAGGAGTTGGATATCACATCTCATGCTAAAGGAAGGTTCTCAGTTTTGGTAGAAGCATTGCGATATCACATCTCATGCTATAGGAAGGGTCTCAGGATTGGAATGGGAAGGAGTTGGATATCACATCTCATGCCATAGGAAGGGTCTCAGGTTAGGTATAAGCATTGAGATATCACATTGGTCTCAGGATTGGATTGGGAAGGAGTTGGATATCACATCTCATGCCATAGGAAGGGTTTCAGGATTGGAATGGGAAGGAGTTGGATATCACATCTCATGTTATAGGAAGGGTCTCAGGATTGGAATGGGAAGGATTTGGATATCATATCTCTTGCTATAGGAAGGGTCTCAGGTTTTTTATTAGAAACATTGAGATATCACATCTCATGCTAAAGGAAGGGTTTCAGGATTGGAATGGGAAGGATTTGGATATCATATCTCATGTTATAGGACGGGTCCCAGGTTTGGTATTAGAAGCATTGAGATATCACATCTCATGGTATAGGAAGGGTCTCAGGATTGGAATGGGAAGGAGTTGGATATCCCTTCTCATTCTATAGGAAGGGTCTCAGGTTGGAATGGGAAGGAGTTGGATATCACATCTCATGTTATAGGAAGGGTCTCAGGATTGGAATGGGAAGGATTTGGATATCATATCTCTTGCTACAGGAAGGGTCTCATGTTTTTTATTAGAAAAATAGAGATATCACATCTCATGGTATAGGAAGGGTTTCAGGATTGGAATGGGAAGGATTTGGATATCACATCTCATGCTAAAGGAAGGGTCTCAGGTTTGGAAGGCGAAGGAGTTGGATATCACATCTCATGCTAAAGGAAGGGTCTCAGGTTTGATAGAAGCATTGAGATATTACATCTCATGCTATAGGAAGGGTCTCAGGATTGGAATGGGAAGGAGTTGGATATCACATCTCATGCTAAAGGAAGGGTCTCAGGTTTGATAGAAGCATTGAGATATCACATCTCATGCTATAGGAAGGGTCTCAGGTTTGGTATAAGCATTGAGATATCACATCTCTGCTATCGGAAGGGTCTCAGGATAGGAATGGGAAGGACTCAGATATCACATCTCATGCTATAGGGAGGGTCTCAGTTTTGATATTAGAAGCATTGAGATATCACATCTCATGCTATCGGAAGGGTCTCAGGATTGGAATGGGAAGGAGTTGGATATCACATCTCATGCTAAAGGAAGGGTCTCAGGTTTGATAGAAGCATTGAGATATCACATCTCATGCTATAGGAAGGGTCTCAGGAGGTTTGGTATAAGCATTGAGATATCACATCTCTGCTATCGGAAGGGTCTCAGGATAGGAATGGGAAGGACTCAGATATCACATCTCATGCTATAGGGAGGGTCTCAGTTTTGATATTAGAAGCATTGAGATATCACATCTCAAGCTATAGGATTGGTCTCAGGTTTGGAAGGGGAAGGATTTGGATCTCACATCTCATGTTTTAGGACGGGTCTCAGGTTTGGTATTAGAAACATTGAGATATCACATCTCATGGTATAGGAAGGGTCTCAGGATTTGAATGGGAAGGAGTTGGATATCACATCTCATGCTATAGGAAGGGTCTCAGGTTTGGTAGAAGCATTGAGATATCACATCTCATGGTATAGGAAGGGTCCCAGGATTGGAATGGGAAGGAGTTGGATATCACATCTCATGCCATAGGAAGGGTCTCAGGTTTGGTATAAGCATTGAGATATCACATCTCTGCTATCATAAGGGTCCCAGGATTGGTATAGGAAGGAGTTGGATATCCCATCTCATGCTTTAAGAAGCGTCTCAGGTTTGGTATTAGAAGCATTGAGATATCACATCTCATGCTATAGGAAGGGTCTGAGGATTGGAATGGGAAGGAGTTGGATATCACATCTTATGCTATAGGAAGGGTCTCAGGTTTGGTATTACAAGCATTGTGATATTACATCTCATATAGGAAGGGTCTCAGGATTGGATTGGGAAGGAGTTGGATATCACATCTCATGCTATAGGAAGGGTCTCAGGTTTGGAATGGGAAGGGTTTGTACATCACATCTCTTGCTATAGGAAGGGCCTCAGGTTTGGTATGAGAAACATTGAGATATCACATCTCATGGTATAGGAAGGATCTCAGGATTAGAATGGGAAGGAGTTGGATATCACATCTCATGTTATAGGAAGGGTCTCAGGTTTGGTAGAAGCATTGAGATATCACATCTCATGCTATAGGAAGGGTCTCAGGATTGGAATGGGAAGGAGTAGTATATGACATCTCATGCCATAGGAAGGGTCTCAGGTTTGGTATAAGCATTGAGATATCACATCTCTGCAATCGGAAGGGTTTCAGGTTTGGAAAGGGAAGGAGTTGGATATTACATCTCATGCTATAGGAAGGGTCTCAGGTTTGGTATTAGAAGCATTGAGATATCACATCTCATGCTATAGGAAGGGTCTCAGGTTTGGAATGGGAAGGATTTGGATATCACATCTCATGCTATAGGAAGGGTCTCCGGATTGGAATGGGAAGTAGTTGTATATGACATCTCATGCCATAGGAAGGGTCTCAGGTTTGGTATAAGCATTGAGATATCACATCTCTGCTATCGAAAGGGTCTCAGGATTGGAATGGGAAGGAGTTGGATATCCCATCTCATGTTATAGGAAGGGTCTCAGGTTTGGTATTAGAAGCATTGAGATTTCACATCTCATGCTATAGGAAGGGTCTCAGGATTGGAATGGGAAGGGCTTGGATATCCCATCTCAGGTCTCAGGAAGGATCTCAGGTTTTCTATTAGAAGCATTGAGATATCACATCTCATGCTATAGGAAAGGTCTCAGGATTGGAATGGGAAGGAGTTGGATATTACATTCTTGCTATAGGAAGGGTCTCAGATTTGGAATGGGAAGGAGTTGGATATCACATATGCTATAGGAAGGGTCTCAGGTTTGGAACGGCAAGGAGTTGGATATCACATCTCATGCTTAAAGAAGGGTCTCAGTTTTGGTATTAGAAGCATTGAGATATCACATCTCATGCTATAGGAAGGGTCTCAGGATTGGAATGGGAAGGAGTTGGATATCACATCTCATGCTATAGGAAGGGTCTCAGGTTTGGTATTACAAGCATTGTGATATTACATCTCATGCTATAGGAAGGGTCTCAGGATTGGATTGGGAAGGAGTCGGATATCACATCTCATGCTATGGGAAGGGTATCAGGTTTGGGAAGGATTTGTATATCACATCTCTTGCTATAGGAAGGGCCTCCGGTTTGGTATGAGAAACATTGAGATATCACATCTCATGGTATAGGAAGGATCTCAGTATTGGAATGGAAAGGAGTTGGATATCACATCTCATGTTATAGGAAGGATATCAGGTGTGGTATTAGAAGCATTGAGATATCACATCTCATGCTATAGGAAGGGTCTCAGGATTGGAATGGGAAGGAGTTGGATATCACATCTCATGCTATAGGGAGGGTCTCAGGTTTGGTAGAAGCATTGAGATATCACATCTCATGCTATAGGAAGGGTCTCAGGATTGGAATGTAAAGGAGTAGTATATGACATCTCATGCCATAGGAAGGGTCTCAGGTTTGGTATAAGCATTGAGATATCACATCTCTGCTATCGAAAGGGTCTCAGGATTGGAATGGGAAGGAGTTGGATATCCCATCTCATGTTATAGGAAGGGTCTCAGGTTTGGTATTAGAAGCATTGAGATTTCACATCTCATGCTATAGGAAGGGTCTCAGGATTGGAATGGGAAGGGCTTGGATATCCCATCTCAGGTCTCAGGAAGGATCTCAGGTTTTCTATTAGAAGCATTGAGATATCACATCTCATGCTATAGGAAAGGTCTCAGGATTGGAATGGGAAGGAGTTGGATATTACATTCTTGCTATAGGAAGGGTCTCAGGTTTGGAATGGGAAGGAGTTGGATATCACATATGCTATAGGAAGGGTCTCAGGTTTGGAACGGCAAGGAGTTGGATATCACATCTCATGCTTAAAGAAGGGTCTCAGTTTTGGTATTAGAAGCATTGAGATATCACATCTCATGCTATAGGAAGGGTCTCAGGATTGGAATGGGAAGGAGTTGGATATCACATGTCATGCTAAAGGAAGGGTCTCAGGTTTGATAGAAGCATTGAGATTTCACATCTCATGCTATAGGAAGGGTCTCAGGATTGGAATGGGAAGGAGTTGGATATTACATTCTTGCTATAGGAAGGGTCTCAGGTTTGGAATGGGAAGGAGTTGGATATCACATATGCTATAGGAAGGGTCTCAGGTTTGGAACGGCAAGGAGTTGGATATCACATCTCATGCTTAAAGAAGGGTCTCAGTTTTGGTATTAGAAGCATTGAGATATCACATCTCATGCTATAGGAAGGGTCTCAGGATTGGAATGGGAAGGAGTTGGATATTACATTCTTGCTATAGGAAGGGTCTCAGGTTTGGAATGGGAAGGAGTTGGATATCACATATGCTATAGGAAGGGTCTCAGGTTTGGAACGGCAAGGAGTTGGATATCACATCTCATGCTTAAAGAAGGGTCTCAGTTTTGGTATTAGAAGCATTGAGATATCACATCTCATGCTATAGGAAGGGTCTCAGGATTGGAATGGCAAGGAGTTGGATATCACATCTCATGCTTAAAGAAGGGTCTCAGTTTTGGTATTAGAAGCATTGAGATATCACATCTCATGCTATAGGAAGGGTCTCAGGATTGGAATGGGAAGGAGTTGGATATCACATGTCATGCTATCGGAAGGGTCTCAGGATTGGAATGGGTTGGAGTTGGATATCACATCTCATGCCATAGGAAGGGTCTCAGTGCTCAATGCTTCTAATACCAAACCTGGGACCCGTCCTATAACATGAGATGTGATATCCAAATCCTTCCCCTTCCAAACCTAAGACCCTTCCTTTAGCATGAGATGTGATATCCAAATCCGATCGCTACCTTGATTGGTCTGGCTCGTCCAGAGGTTACCCTGTTCCAAGTAATTAGGTTGGCCTTCTGAACTTCTGCGCCACCAGGACAGAGTTCAGAAATCCGTCTTAACAGCATGAGATGTCATATACAACTCCTTCCAATTCCAATCCTGAGACCCTTCCTATAGCATGAGATGTGATATCTCAATGCTTCTAATACCAAACCTGAGATCCTTCCTATAGCATGAGATGTGATATCAAACTCCTTCCCATTCCAAACCTGAGACCCTTCTGATAGCATGAGATGTGATATCTCAATGCTTCTAAAACCAAACATGAGAACCATCCTATAACATGAGATGTGAAATCCAAATCATTCCCTTTCCAAACCTGAGACCCTTCCTATAGCTTGAGATGTGATATCAAACTCCTTCCCATTCAATGTGATATCCAACTCCTTCCCATTCCAAACCTGAGACCCTTCCTATAGCATGAGATGTTATATCGTAATGCTTCTAAAACCAAACCTGAGAACCATCCTATAACATGTGAACTCCAAATCCTCCCTTTCCAAACCTGAGACCCTTCCGATAGCATGAGATGTGATATCTCAATGCTACTAAAACCAAACATGAGAACCATCCTATAACATGAGATGTGAAATCCAAATCCTTCCCTTTCCAAACCTGAGACCCTTCCTATAGCTTGAGATGTGATATCAAACTCCTTCCCATTCCAAACCTGAGATAGCTTGAGATGTGATATCCAACTCCTTCCCATTCCAATCCTGAGACCCTTCCTATACCATGAGATGTGATATCTCAATGCTTCTAATACCAAACCTGAGACCCGTCCTAAAACATGAGATGTGAGATCCAAATACTTCCCCTTCCAAACCTGAGACCCTTCCTATAGCTTGAGATGTGATATCAAACTCCTTCCCATTCCAATCCTGAGATAGCTTGAGATGTGATATCCAACTCCATCCCATTCCAATCCTGAGACCCTTCCGATAGCATGAGATGTGATAGCTCAATGCTTCTAATATCAAAACTGAGACCCTCCCTATAGTATGAGTATCTAAGTCCTTCCCATTCCTATCCTGAGACCCTTCCGATAGCAGAGATGTGATATCTCAATGCTTATACCAAACCTGATGACCCATCCTATGGCATGAGATGTGATATCCAACTCCTTCCCATTGCAATCCTGAGTTCCTTCCTATAGCATGAAATGTGATCTCAATGCTTCTATCAAACCTGAGACCCTTCCTTTAGCATGAGATGTGATATCCAACTCCTTGCCATTCCAATCCTGAGACCCTTCCTATAACATGAGACGTGATATCCAACTCCTTCCCATTCCAATCCTGAGACACCTCCTATAGCATGAGATGTGATATCTCAATGCTTCTAATACCAAACCTGGGACCCGTCCTATAACATGAGATATGATATCCAAATCCTTCCCCTTCCAAACCTGAGACCCTTCAATTAGCATGAGATGTGATATCCAAATCCTTCCATTCCAATTCTGAAACCCTTCCTATAGCATGAGATGTGATGGCTCAATGTTTCTAATAAAAAACCTGAGACCCTTCCTATAGCAAGAGATGTGATATCCAAATCCTTCCCATTCCAATCCTGAGACCCTTCCTATAACGAGATGTGATATCCAACTCCTTCCCATTCCAACCTGACCTTCCTTTAGCATGAGAAGGGATATCCAACTCCTTCCCATTCCAATCCTGAAACCCTTCCTATAGCATGAGATGTGATATCTCAATGTTTCTAATAAAAAACCTGAGACCCTTCCTATAGCAAGAGATGGGATATCCAAATCCTTCCCATTTCAATCTTGAGACCCTTCCTATAGCATGAGATGTGATATCCAACTCCTTCCCATTCTAACCTGATACCCTTCCTATAGCATAAGGGATATCCAACTCCTTCCCAATCCAATCCTGAGACCCTTCCGATAGCAGAGATGTGATATCTCAATGCTTATACCAAACCTGAGACCCTACCTTTAGCATGATGTGATATCCAAATCCTTCACATTCCAATCCTGAGACCCTTCCTATAGCATGAGATGTGATATCTCAATGCTTCTAATACCAAACCTGAGAACCATCCTATAACATGAGATGTGAAATCCCAATCCTTCCCTTCCCAAACCTGAGACCCTTCCTATAGCTCGAGATGTGATATCAAACTCCTTCCCATTCCAATCGTGAGATAGCTTGAGATGTGATGTCCAACTCCTTCCCATTCCAATCCTGAGACCCTTATCATATCATGAGATGTGATATCTCAAGGCTTCTAATACCAAACCTGAGACCCGTCCTAAAACATGAGATGTGAGATGCAAATCCTTCCCCTTCCAAACCTGAGACCTTTCCTTTAGCATATGTGATATCCAACTCCTTCCCATTCCAAACCTGAGACCCTTCCTACAGCATGCAATGTGATATCTCAATGCTTCTAATACCACACCTGAGACCCGTCCTATAACATGAGATGGGATATCCAAGCCCTTCACATTCCAATCCTGAGACCCTTCCTATAGCATGAGATGTGATATCTCAATGCTTCTAATACCAAACCTGAGACCCTTCCTATAACATGAGATGGGATATCCAACTCCTTCCCATTCCAATCCTGAGACCCTTTCGATAGCAGAGATGTGATATCTCAATGCTTCTAATACCAAAATTGATATCCTTCCAATAACATGAGATGTGATATCTCAATGTTTCTCATACCAAACCTGAGACCCTTCCTATAGCATAAAATGTGATATCCAACTCCTTCGCATTCCAATCCTTAGACCCTTCCTATAGCATGAGATGTGATATCTCAATGCTTCTAATACCAAACCTGAGACCCTTCTTAAAGCATGAGATGGGATATCCAACTCCTTCCTATTCCAATCCTGAGACCCTTACGATAGCAGAGATGTGATATCTCAATGCTTATACCAAAGCTGAGACCCTTCCTATGGCATGAGATGTGATATCCAACTCCTTTCCATTCCAATCCTGAGACCCTTAATATAGCATGAGATGTGATATCTCAATGCTTCTACCAAACCTGAGACCCTTCCTATTGCATGAGATGTGATATCCAACTCCTTCCCAATCCAATCCTGAGACCCTTCCTATACCATGAGATGGGATATCTCAATGTTTCTAATACCAAACCTGAGACCCGTCTTAAAACATGAGATGTGAAATCCAAATCCTTCCCCTTCCAAACCTGAGACCCTTCCTATAGCTTGAGATGTGATATCAAACTCCTTCCCATTCCAATCCTGAGATAGCTTGAGATGTGATATCCAACTCCTTCCCATTCCAAACCTGAGGCCCTTCCTATAGCAAGAGATGTGATGTACAAATCCTTCCCATTCCAAACCTGAGACCCTTCCTATAGCATGAGATGTGATATCCAACTCCTTCCCAATCCAATCCTGAGACCCTTCCTATAGCATGAGATGTAATATCACAATGCTTGTAATACCAAACCTGAGACCCTTCCTATAGCATAAGATGTGATATCCAACTCCTTCCCATTCCAATCCTTAGACCCTTCCTATAGCATGAGATGTGATATCTCAATGCTTCTAATACCAAACCTGAGACCCTTCTTAAAGCATGAGATGGGATATCCAACTCCTTCCTATTCCAATCCTGAGACCCTTACGATAGCAGAGATGTGATATATCAATGCTTATACCAAACCTGAGACCCTTCCTATGGCATGAGATGTGATATCCAACTCCTTTCCATTCCAATCCTGAGACCCTTCCTATAGCATGAGATGTGATATCTCAATGCTTCTAATACCAAAACTGAGACCCTTCTTAAAGCATGAGATGTGATATCCAACTCCTTCCCGTGTTCCAAACCTGAGACCCTTCCTATAGCATATGTGATATCCAACTCCTTCCCATTGCAAACCTGAGACCCTTCCTATAGCAAGAATGTAATATCCAACTCCTTCCCATTCCAATCCTGAGACCATTCCTATAGCATGAGATGTGATATCTCAATGCTTCTAATAGAAAACCTGAGATCCTTCCTATGACATGAGATGTGATATCCAATTCCTTCCCATTCCAAACCTGAGACCATTCCTACAGCATGCAATGTGATATCTCAATGCTACTAATACCACACCTGAGACCCGTCCTATAACATGAGATGGGATATCCAAGCCCTTCCCATTCCAATCCTGAGACCCTTCCTATAGCATGAGATGTGATATCTCAATGCTTCTAATACCAAATCTGAGACCCTTCCTATAACATGAGATGGGATATCCAACTCCTTCCCATTCCAATCCTGAGACCCTTTCGATAGCAGAGATGTGATATCTCAATGTTTCTCATACCAAACCTGAGGCCCTTCCTACAGCAAGAGATGTGATGTACAAACCCTTCCCATTCCAAACCTGAGACCCTTCCTATAGCATGAGATGTGATATCCAACTCCTTCCCAATCCAATCCTGAGACCCTTCCTATACCATGAGATATAATATCACAATGCTTGTAATACCAAACCTGAGACCCTTCCTATAGCATAAAATGTGATATCCAACTCCTTCCCAATCCAATCCTTAGACCCTTCCTATAGCATGAGATGTGATATCTCAATGCTTCTAATACCAAACCTGAGACCCTTCTTAAAGCATGAGATGGGATATCCAACTCCTTCCTATTCCAATCCTGAGACCCTTACGATAGTAGAGATGTGATATCTCAATGCTTATACCAAATCTGAGACCCTTCCTATGGCATGAGATGTGATATCCAACTCCTTTCCATTCCAATCCTGAGACCCTTCCTATAGCATGAGATGTGATATCTCAATGCTTCTACCAAACCTGAGACCCTTCCTATGGCATGAGATGTGATATCCAACTCCTTGCCATTCAAATCCTGAGACCCTCCCTATAACAAGAGATGTCATATCCAACTCCTTCCCATTCCAAACCTGAGACCCTTCCTTTAGCATGAGATGTGATATCCAAATCCTTCACATTCCAATCCGGAGACCAATCCTATAGCATGAGATGTGATATCTCAATGCTTCTAATACCAAACCTGAGACCCTTCCGATAGCATGAGATGTGATATCTCAATGCTTCAAAAACCAAACATGAGAACCATCCTATAACATGAGATGTGAAATCCAAATCCTTCCCTTCCCAAACCTGAGACTCTTCCTATAGCATGAGATGTGATATCTCAATGCTTCTACCAAACCTGAAACCCTTCCTATAGCATGAGATGTGATATCCAACTCCTTCCCATTCCAATCCTGAGACACTTCCTATAGCATGAGATGTGATATCACAATGCTTCTAATACCAAACCTGAGACCCATCCTATAACATGAGATGTGATATCCAAATCCTTCCCCTTCCAAACCTGAGACCCTTCCTTTAGCATGAGATGTGATATCCAGCTCCTCCCATTCCAATCCTGAGACCCTTCCGATAGCATGAGATGTGGTATCTCAATGCTTCTAATATCAAAACTGAGACCCTCTCTATAGCATGAGATGTGATATCTAAGTCCTTCCCATTCCAATCCTGAGACCCTTCCGATAGCAGAGATGTGATATCTCAATGCTTATACCAAACCTGAGACCCTTCCTATGGCATGAGATGTGATATCCAACTCCTTGCCATTCAAATCCTGAGACCCTCCCTATAACAAGAGATGTCATATCCAACTCCTTCCCATTCCAAACCTGAGACCCTTCCTTTAGCATGAGATGTAATATCCAAATCCTTCACATTCCAATCCGGAGACCAATCCTATAGCATGAGATGTGATATCTCAATGCTTCTAATATCAAAACTGAGACCAACAAAAATGATATGTGATATCTAAGTCCTTCCCATTCCAATCCTGAGACCCTTCCTATAGCATGAGATGTGATATCTCAATGCTTCTAATATCAAACTTGAGACCCTCCCTATAGCATGAGATGTGATATCCAAGTCCTTCCCATTCCAATCCTGAGACACTTCCTATAGCATGAGATGTGATATCTCAATGCTTCTAATACCAAACCTGAGACTCTTCCTATAACATGAGATGGGATATCCAACTCCTTCCCATTCCAATCCTGAGACTCTTCTGATAGCAGAGATGTGATATCTCAATGCTTATACCAAACCTGAGACCCTTCCTACGGCATGAGATGTCATATACAACTCCTTCCCATTCCAATCCTGAGACCCTTCCTATAGCATGAGATGTGATATCTCAATGCTTATACCAAACCTGAGACCCTTCCTATAGCATGAGATGTGATATCCAACTCCTTCCCATTCCAATCCTGAGACCCTTCCTATAGCATGAGATGTGATGTCTCAATGCTTCTAATACCAAACCTGAGATCCTTCCTATAACATGAGATGTGATATCCAACTCCTTCCATTCCAATCCTGAGACCCTTCCTATAGCATGAGATTTGATATACCAATGCTTATACCAAACCTGAGACCCTTCCTATAGCATGAGATGTGATATCCAACTCCTTCCCGTTCCAAACCTGAGACCCTTCCTTTAGCATGAGATGTGATATCCAGCTCCTTCCCATTCCAATACTGAGACACTTCCGATAGCATGAGATGTGATATCTCAATGCTTCTAATATCAAAACTGAGACCAACAAAAATGATATGTGATATCTAAGTCCTTCCCATTCCAATCCTGAGACCCTCCCTATAGCATGAGATGTGATATCCAAGTCCTTCCCATTCCAATCCTGAGACCCTTCCTATAGCATGAGATGTGATATCTCAATGCTTCTAATACCAAACCTGAGACCCTTCCTATAACATGAGATGGGAATATCCAACTCCTTACCATTCCAATCCTGAGACCCTTCCGATAGCAGAGATGTGATATCTCAATGCTTATACCAAACCTGAGATCCTTCCTATAACATGAGATGTGATATCCAACTCCTTCCCATTCCAATCCTGAGACCCTTCCTATAGCATGAGATGTGATATCTCACTGCTTATACCAAACCTGAGACCCTTCCTATAGCATGAGATGTGATATCCAACTCCTTCCCATTCCAATCCTGAGACCCTTCCTATAGCATGAGATGTGATATCTCACTGCTTATACCAAACCTGAGACCCTTCCTATAGCATGAGATGTGATATCCAACTCCTTCCCATTCCAATCCTGAGACCCTTCCTATAGCATGAGATGTGATATCTCAATGCTTCTAATATCAAACTTGAGACCCTCCCTATAGCATGAGATGTGATATCCAAGTCCTTCCCATTCCAATCCTGAGACACTTCCTATAGCATGAGATGTGATATCTCAATGCTTCTAATACCAAACCTGAGACTCTTCCTATAACATGAGATGGGATATCCAACTCCTTCCCATTCCAATCCTGAGACCCTTCCAATAGCAGAGATGTGATATCTCAATGCTTATACCAAACCTGAGACCCTTCCTACGGCATGAGATGTCATATACAACTCCTTCCCATTCCAATCCTGAGACCCTTCCTATAGCATGAGATGTGATATCTCAATGCTTATACCAAACCTGAGACCCTTCCTATAGCATGAGATGTGATATCCAACTCCTTCCCATTCCAATCCTGAGACCCTTCCTATAGCATGAGATGTGATGTCTCAATGCTTCTAATACCAAACCTGAGATCATTCCTATAACATGAGATGTGATATCCAACTCCTTCCATTCCAATCCTGAGACCCTTCCTATAGCATGAGATTTAATATCTCAATGCTTATACCAAACCTGAGACCCTTCCTATAGCATGAGATGTGATACCCAAGTCCTTCCCATTCCAATCCTTAGACCCTTCCTACATCATGCAATATGATATCTCAATGATTCTAATAACAATCCTGAGACCCGTCCTATAACGTGAGATGGGATATCCAATTCCTTCCCATTCCAATCCTGAGACACTTCCGATTGCAGAGATGTGATATCTCAATGCTTATACCAAACCTGAGACCCTTCCTATAACATGAGATCGGATATCTAACTCCTTCCCGTTCCAAACCTGAGACCCTTCCTTTAGCATGAGATGTGATATCCAGCTCCTTCCCATTCCAATCCTGAGACACTTCCGATAGCATGAGATGTGATATCTCAATGCTTCTAATATCAAATCTGAAACCCTCCCTATAGCATGATATGTGATATCTAAGTACTTCCCATTCCAATCCTAAGACCCTTCCTATAGCATGAGATGTGATATCTCAATGCTTCTACCAAACCTGAGACCCTTCCTTTAGCATGAGATGTGATATCCAACTCCTTCCCATTCCAATCCTGAGACCCTTCCTATAGCATGAGATGTGATATCTCAATACTTCTAATACCAAACCTGAGATCCTTCCGATAACATGAGATGTGATATCCAAATCCTTCCCCTTCCAAACCTGAGACCCTCCCTTTAGCATGAGATGTGATATCCAACTCCTTCCCCTTCCAAACCTGAGACCCTCCCTTTAGCATGAGATGTGATATCCAACTCCTTCCCATTCCAATCCTGAGACCCTTCTGATAGCATGAGATGTGATATCTCAATGCTTCTAATACCAAACCTGAGATCCTTCCTATAACATGAGATGTGATATCCAAATCCTTCCCCTTCCAAACCTGAGACCCTCCCTTTAGCATGAGATGTGATATCCAACTCCTTCCCATTCCAATCCTGAGACCCTTCTGATAGCATGAGATGTGATATCTCAATGCCTCTAATACCAAACCTGAGATCCTACCTCTAACATGAAATGTGATATCCAACTCTTTCCCCTTCCAAACCTGAGAGCCTTCCTATAACATGAGATGTGATATCCAACTCCTTCCCATTCCAACCTGAGACCCTTCCTATAGCATGAGATGTGATATCTCAATGCCTCTAATACCAAACCTGAGATCCTTCCTCTAACATGAAATGTGATATCCAACTCCTTCCCTTTCCAAACCTGAGAGCCTATCTATAGCATGAGATGTGATATCCAAGTCCTTCCCATTCCAATCCTTAGACCCTTCCTACAGCATGCAATATGATATCTCAATGATTCTAATAACAAACCTGAGACCCGTCCTATAACATGAGATGGGATATCCAACTCCTTCCCATTCCAATCCTGAGACACTTCCGATAGCAGAGATGTGATATCTCAATGCTTATACCAAACTTGAGACCCTTCCTATAACATGAGATGTGATATCCAACTCCTTCCCGTTCCAAACCTGAGACCCTTCCTTTAGCATGAGATGTGATATCCAGCTCCTTCCCATTCCAATACTGAGACACTTCCGATAGCATGAGATGTGATATCTCAATGCTTCTAATATCAAAACTGAGACCAACAAAAATGATATGTGATATCTAAGTCCTTCCCATTCAAATCCTGAGACCCTTCCTATAGCATGAGATGTGATATCTCAATGCTTATACCAAACCTGAGACCCTTCCTACGGCATGAGATGTCATATACAACTCCTTCCCATTCCAATCCTGAGACCCTTCCTATAGCATGAGATGTGATATCTCAATGCTTATACCAAACCTGAGACCCTTCCTATAGCATGAGATGTGATATCCCATTCTTTCCCATTCCAATCCTTAAACCCTTCCTACAGCATGCAATATGATATCTCAATGATTCTAATAACAATCCTGAGACCCGTCCTATAACATGAGATGGGATATCCAATTCCTTCCCATTCCAATCCTGAGACACTTCCGATAGAAGAGATGTGATATCTCAATGCTTATACCAAACCTGAGACCCTTCCTATAACATGAGATCGGATATCCAACTCCTTCCCGTTCCAAACCTGAGACCCTTCCTTTAGCATGAGATGTAATATCCAGCTCCTTCCCATTCCAATCCTGAGACACTTCCGATAGCATGAGATGTGATATCTCAATGCTTCTAATATCAAAACTGAAACCCTCCCTATAGCATGATATGTGATATCAAAGTCCTTCCCATTCCAATCCTGAGACCCTTCCTATAGCATGAGATGTGATATCTCAATGTTTCTACCAAACCTGAGACCCTTCCTTTAGCATGAGATGTGATATCCAACTCCTTCCCATTCCAACCTGAGACCCTTCCTATAGCATGAGAAGGGATATCCAACTCCTTCCCAATCCAATCCTGAGACCCTTCCGATAGCATAGATGTGATATCCAGCTCCTTCCCATTCCAATACTGAGACACTTCCGATAGCATGAGATGTGATATCTCAATGCTTCTAATATCAAAACTGAGACCAACAAAAATGATATGTGATATCTAAGTCCTTCCCATTCCAATCCTGAGACCCTCCCTATAGCATGAGATGTGATATCCAAGTCCTTCCCATTCCAATCCTGAGACCCTTCCTATAGCATGAGATGTGATATCTCAATGCTTCTAATACCAAACCTGAGACCCTTCCTATAACATGAGATGGGAATATCCAACTCCTTACCATTCCAATCCTGAGACCCTTCCGATAGCAGAGATGTGATATCTCAATGCTTATACCAAACCTGAGATCCTTCCTATAACATGAGATGTGATATCCAACTCCTTCCCATTCCAATCCTGAGACCCTTCCTATAGCATGAGATGTGATATCTCACTGCTTATACCAAACCTGAGACCCTTCCTATAGCATGAGATGTGATATCCAACTCCTTCCCATTCCAATCCTGAGACCCTTCCTATAGCATGAGATGTGATATCTCACTGCTTATACCAAACCTGAGACCCTTCCTATAGCATGAGATGTGATATCCAACTCCTTCCCATTCCAATCCTGAGACCCTTCCTATAGCATGAGATGTGATATCTCAATGCTTCTAATATCAAACTTGAGACCCTCCCTATAGCATGAGATGTGATATCCAAGTCCTTCCCATTCCAATCCTGAGACACTTCCTATAGCATGAGATGTGATATCTCAATGCTTCTAATACCAAACCTGAGACTCTTCCTATAACATGAGATGGGATATCCAACTCCTTCCCATTCCAATCCTGAGACCCTTCCAATAGCAGAGATGTGATATCTCAATGCTTATACCAAACCTGAGACCCTTCCTACGGCATGAGATGTCATATACAACTCCTTCCCATTCCAATCCTGAGACCCTTCCTATAGCATGAGATGTGATATCTCAATGCTTATACCAAACCTGAGACCCTTCCTATAGCATGAGATGTGATATCCAACTCCTTCCCATTCCAATCCTGAGACCCTTCCTATAGCATGAGATGTGATGTCTCAATGCTTCTAATACCAAACCTGAGATCATTCCTATAACATGAGATGTGATATCCAACTCCTTCCATTCCAATCCTGAGACCCTTCCTATAGCATGAGATTTAATATCTCAATGCTTATACCAAACCTGAGACCCTTCCTATAACGTGAGATGGGATATCCAATTCCTTCCCATTCCAATCCTGAGACACTTCCGATTGCAGAGATGTGATATCTCAATGCTTATACCAAACCTGAGACCCTTCCTATAACATGAGATCGGATATCTAACTCCTTCCCGTTCCAAACCTGAGACCCTTCCTTTAGCATGAGATGTGATATCCAGCTCCTTCCCATTCCAATCCTGAGACACTTCCGATAGCATGAGATGTGATATCTCAATGCTTCTAATATCAAATCTGAAACCCTCCCTATAGCATGATATGTGATATCTAAGTACTTCCCATTCCAATCCTAAGACCCTTCCTATAGCATGAGATGTGATATCTCAATGCTTCTACCAAACCTGAGACCCTTCCTTTAGCATGAGATGTGATATCCAACTCCTTCCCATTCCAATCCTGAGACCCTTCCTATAGCATGAGATGTGATATCTCAATACTTCTAATACCAAACCTGAGATCCTTCCGATAACATGAGATGTGATATCCAAATCCTTCCCCTTCCAAACCTGAGACCCTCCCTTTAGCATGAGATGTGATATCCAACTCCTTCCCCTTCCAAACCTGAGACCCTCCCTTTAGCATGAGATGTGATATCCAACTCCTTCCCATTCCAATCCTGAGACCCTTCTGATAGCATGAGATGTGATATCTCAATGCTTCTAATACCAAACCTGAGATCCTTCCTATAACATGAGATGTGATATCCAAATCCTTCCCCTTCCAAACCTGAGACCCTCCCTTTAGCATGAGATGTGATATCCAACTCCTTCCCATTCCAATCCTGAGACCCTTCTGATAGCATGAGATGTGATATCTCAATGCCTCTAATACCAAACCTGAGATCCTACCTCTAACATGAAATGTGATATCCAACTCTTTCCCCTTCCAAACCTGAGAGCCTTCCTATAACATGAGATGTGATATCCAACTCCTTCCCATTCCAACCTGAGACCCTTCCTATAGCATGAGATGTGATATCTCAATGCCTCTAATACCAAACCTGAGATCCTTCCTCTAACATGAAATGTGATATCCAACTCCTTCCCTTTCCAAACCTGAGAGCCTATCTATAGCATGAGATGTGATATCCAAGTCCTTCCCATTCCAATCCTTAGACCCTTCCTACAGCATGCAATATGATATCTCAATGATTCTAATAACAAACCTGAGACCCGTCCTATAACATGAGATGGGATATCCAACTCCTTCCCATTCCAATCCTGAGACACTTCCGATAGCAGAGATGTGATATCTCAATGCTTATACCAAACTTGAGACCCTTCCTATAACATGAGATGTGATATCCAACTCCTTCCCGTTCCAAACCTGAGACCCTTCCTTTAGCATGAGATGTGATATCCAGCTCCTTCCCATTCCAATACTGAGACACTTCCGATAGCATGAGATGTGATATCTCAATGCTTCTAATATCAAAACTGAGACCAACAAAAATGATATGTGATATCTAAGTCCTTCCCATTCAAATCCTGAGACCCTTCCTATAGCATGAGATGTGATATCTCAATGCTTATACCAAACCTGAGACCCTTCCTACGGCATGAGATGTCATATACAACTCCTTCCCATTCCAATCCTGAGACCCTTCCTATAGCATGAGATGTGATATCTCAATGCTTATACCAAACCTGAGACCCTTCCTATAGCATGAGATGTGATATCCCATTCTTTCCCATTCCAATCCTTAAACCCTTCCTACAGCATGCAATATGATATCTCAATGTTTCTAATAACAATCCTGAGACCCGTCCTATAACATGAGATGGGATATCCAATTCCTTCCCATTCCAATCCTGAGACACTTCCGATAGAAGAGATGTGATATCTCAATGCTTATACCAAACCTGAGACCCTTCCTATAACATGAGATCGGATATCCAACTCCTTCCCGTTCCAAACCTGAGACCCTTCCTTTAGCATGAGATGTAATATCCAGCTCCTTCCCATTCCAATCCTGAGACACTTCCGATAGCATGAGATGTGATATCTCAATGCTTCTAATATCAAAACTGAAACCCTCCCTATAGCATGATATGTGATATCAAAGTCCTTCCCATTCCAATCCTGAGACCCTTCCTATAGCATGAGATGTGATATCTCAATGTTTCTACCAAACCTGAGACCCTTCCTTTAGCATGAGATGTGATATCCAACTCCTTCCCATTCCAACCTGAGACCCTTCCTATAGCATGAGAAGGGATATCCAACTCCTTCCCAATCCAATCCTGAGACCCTTCCGATAGCATAGATGTGATATCTCAATGCTTATACCAAACCTGAGACCCTTCCTATGGCATGAGATGTGATATCCAACTCCTTGCCATTCAAATCCTGAGACCCTCCCTATAACAAGAGATGTCATATCCAACTCCTTCCCATTCCAAACCTGAGACCCTTCCTTTAGCATGAGATGTGATATCCAAATCCTTCACATTCCAATCCGGAGACTCTTCCTATAACATGAGATGAGATATCCAACTCCTTCCCAATCCAATCCTGAGACCCTTCCGATAGCAGAGATGTGATATCTCAATGCTTATACCAAACCTGAGACCCTTCCTATGGCATGAGATGTGATATCCAACTCCTTGCCATTCAAATCCTGAGACCCTCCCTATAACAAGAGATGTCATATCCAACTCCTTCCCATTCCAAACCTGAGACCCTTCCTTTAGCATGAGATGTGATTTCCAAATCCTTCACATTCCAATCCGGAGACCAATCCTATAGCATGAGATGTGATATCTCAATGCTTCTAATACCAAACCTGAGACCCTTCCGATAGCATGAGATGTGATATCTCTATGCTTCAAAAACCAAACATGAGAACCATCCTATAACATGAGATGTGAATTCCAAATCCTTCCCTTCCCAAACCTGAGACTCTTCCTATAGCATGAGATGTGATATCTCAATGCTTCTAATATCAAACTTGAGACCCTCCCTATAGCATGAGATGTGATATCCAAGTCCTTCCCATTCCAATCCTGAGACACTTCCTATAGCATGAGATGTGATATCTCAATGCTTCTAATACCAAACCTGAGACTCTTCCTATAACATGAGATGGGATATCCAACTCCTTCCCATTCCAATCCTGAGACTCTTCTGATAGCAGAGATGTGATATCTCAATGCTTCTACCAAACCTGAGACCCTTCCTTTAGCATGAGATGTGATATCCAACTCCTTCCCATTCCAATCCTGAGACCCTTCCTATAGCATGAGATGTGATATCTCAATACTTCTAATACCAAACCTGAGATCCTTCCGATAACATGAGATGTGATATCCAAATCCTTCCCCTTCCAAACCTGAGACCCTCCCTTTAGCATGAGATGTGATATCCAACTCCTTCCCATTCCAATCCTGAGACCCTTCTGATAGCATGAGATGTGATATCTCAATGTTTCTAATACCAAACCTGAAATCCTTCCGATAGCATGAGATGTGATATCTCAATGCTTCTAATACCAAACCTGAGATCCTTCCTATAACATGAGATGTGATATCCAAATCCTTCCCCTTCCAAACCTGAGACCCTCCCTTTAGCATGAGATGTGATATTCAACTCCTTCCCATTCCAATCCTGAGACCCTTCTGATAGCATGAGATGTGATATCTCAATGCCTCTAATACCAAACCTGAGATCCTACCTCTAACATGAAATGTGATATCCAACTCTTTCCCCTTCCAAACCTGAGAGACTTCCTATAACATGAGATGTGATATCCAACTCCTTCCCATTCCAACCTGAGACCCTTCCTATAGCATGAGATGTGATATCTCAATGCCTCTAATACCAAACCTGAGATCCTTCCTCTAACATGAAATGTGATATCCAACTCCTTCCCTTTCCAAACCTGAGAGCCTATCTATAGCATGAGATGTGATATCCAAGTCCTTCCCATTCCAATCCTTAGACCCTTCCTACAGCATGCAATATGATATCTCAATGATTCTAATAACAAACCTGAGACCCGTCCTATAACATGAGATGGGATATCCAACTCCTTCCCATTCCAATCCTGAGACACTTCCGATAGCAGAGATGTGATATCTCAATGCTTATACCAAACTTGAGACCCTTCCTATAACATGAGATGTGATATCCAACTCCTTCCCGTTCCAAACCTGAGACCCTTCCTTTAGCATGAGATGTGATATCAAACTCCTTCCCATTCCAATCCTGAGATAGCTTGAGATGTGATATCCAACTCCTTCCCATTCCAAACCTGAGGCCCTTCCTATAGCAAGAGATGTGATGTACAAATCCTTCCCATTCCAAACCTGAGACCCTTCCTATAGCATGAGATGTGATATCCAACTCCTTCCCAATCCAATCCTGAGACCCTTCCTATAGCATGAGATGTAATATCACAATGCTTGTAATACCAAACCTGAGACCCTTCCTATAGCATAAGATGTGATATCCAACTCCTTCCCATTCCAATCCTTAGACCCTTCCTATAGCATGAGATGTGATATCTCAATGCTTCTAATACCAAACCTGAGACCCTTCTTAAAGCATGAGATGGGATATCCAACTCCTTCCTATTCCAATCCTGAGACCCTTACGATAGCAGAGATATGATATATCAATGCTTATACCAAACCTGAGACCCTTCCTATGGCATGAGATGTGATATCCAACTCCTTTCCATTCCAATCCTGAGACCCTTCCTATAGCATGAGATGTGATATCTCAATGCTTCTAATACCAAAACTGAGACCCTTCTTAAAGCATGAGATGTGATATCCAACTCCTTCCCGTGTTCCAAACCTGAGACCCTTCCTATAGCATATGTGATATCCAACTCCTTCCCATTGCAAACCTGAGACCCTTCCTATAGCAAGAATGTAATATCCAACTCCTTCCCATTCCAATCCTGAGACCATTCCTATAGCATGAGATGTGATATCTCAATGCTTCTAATAGAAAACCTGAGATCCTTCCTATGACATGAGATGTGATATCCAATTCCTTCCCATTCCAAACCTGAGACCATTCCTACAGCATGCAATGTGATATCTCAATGCTACTAATACCACACCTGAGACCCGTCCTATAACATGAGATGGGATATCCAAGCCCTTCCCATTCCAATCCTGAGACCCTTCCTATAGCATGAGATGTGATATCTCAATGCTTCTAATACCAAATCTGAGACCCTTCCTATAACATGAGATGGGATATCCAACTCCTTCCCATTCCAATCCTGAGACCCTTTCGATAGCAGAGATGTGATATCTCAATGCTTCTAATACCAAACCTGATATCCTTCCTATAACATGAGATGTGATATCTCAATGTTTCTCATACCAAACCTGAGGCCCTTCCTACAGCAAGAGATGTGATGTACAAACCCTTCCCATTCCAAACCTGAGACCCTTCCTATAGCATGAGATGTGATATCCAACTCCTTCCCAATCCAATCCTGAGACCCTTCCTATACCATGAGATATAATATCACAATGCTTGTAATACCAAACCTGAGACCCTTCCTATAGCATAAAATGTGATATCCAACTCCTTCCCAATCCAATCCTTAGACCCTTCCTATAGCATGAGATGTGATATCTCAATGCTTCTAATACCAAACCTGAGACCCTTCTTAAAGCATGAGATGGGATATCCAACTCCTTCCTATTCCAATCCTGAGACCCTTACGATAGTAGAGATGTGATATCTCAATGCTTATACCAAACCTGAGACCCTTCCTATGGCATGAGATGTGATATCCAACTCCTTTCCATTCCAATCCTGAGACCCTTCCTATAGCATGAGATGTGATATCTCAATGCTTCTACCAAACCTGAGACCCTTCCTATGGCATGAGATGTGATATCCAACTCCTTGCCATTCAAATCCTGAGACCCTCCCTATAACAAGAGATGTCATATCCAACTCCTTCCCATTCCAAACCTGAGACCCTTCCTTTAGCATGAGATGTGATATCCAAATCCTTCACATTCCAATCCGGAGACCAATCCTATAGCATGAGATGTGATATCTCAATGCTTCTAATACCAAACCTGAGACCCTTCCGATAGCATGAGATGTGATATCTCAATGCTTCAAAAACCAAACATGAGAACCATCCTATAACATGAGATGTGAAATCCAAATCCTTCCCTTCCCAAACCTGAGACTCTTCCTATAGCATGAGATGTGATATCTCAATGCTTCTACCAAACCTGAAACCCTTCCTATAGCATGAGATGTGATATCCAACTCCTTCCCATTCCAATCCTGAGACACTTCCTATAGCATGAGATGTGATATCACAATGCTTCTAATACCAAACCTGAGACCCATCCTATAACATGAGATGTGATATCCAAATCCTTCCCCTTCCAAACCTGAGACCCTTCCTTTAGCATGAGATGTGATATCCAGCTCCTCCCATTCCAATCCTGAGACCCTTCCGATAGCATGAGATGTGGTATCTCAATGCTTCTAATATCAAAACTGAGACCCTCTCTATAGCATGAGATGTGATATCTAAGTCCTTCCCATTCCAATCCTGAGACCCTTCCGATAGCAGAGATGTGATATCTCAATGCTTATACCAAACCTGAGACCCTTCCTATGGCATGAGATGTGATATCCAACTCCTTGCCATTCAAATCCTGAGACCCTCCCTATAACAAGAGATGTCATATCCAACTCCTTCCCATTCCAAACCTGAGACCCTTCCTTTAGCATGAGATGTAATATCCAAATCCTTCACATTCCAATCCGGAGACCAATCCTATAGCATGAGATGTGATATCTCAATGCTTCTAATATCAAAACTGAGACCAACAAAAATGATATGTGATATCTAAGTCCTTCCCATTCCAATCCTGAGACCCTTCCTATAGCATGAGATGTGATATCTCAATGCTTCTAATATCAAACTTGAGACCCTCCCTATAGCATGAGATGTGATATCCAAGTCCTTCCCATTCCAATCCTGAGACACTTCCTATAGCATGAGATGTGATATCTCAATGCTTCTAATACCAAACCTGAGACTCTTCCTATAACATGAGATGGGATATCCAACTCCTTCCCATTCCAATCCTGAGACTCTTCTGATAGCAGAGATGTGATATCTCAATGCTTATACCAAACCTGAGACCCTTCCTACGGCATGAGATGTCATATACAACTCCTTCCCATTCCAATCCTGAGACCCTTCCTATAGCATGAGATGTGATATCTCAATGCTTATACCAAACCTGAGACCCTTCCTATAGCATGAGATGTGATATCCAACTCCTTCCCATTCCAATCCTGAGACCCTTCCTATAGCATGAGATGTGATGTCTCAATGCTTCTAATACCAAACCTGAGATCCTTCCTATAACATGAGATGTGATATCCAACTCCTTCCATTCCAATCCTGAGACCCTTCCTATAGCATGAGATTTGATATACCAATGCTTATACCAAACCTGAGACACTTCCTATAGCATGAGATGTGATATCCAACTCCTTCCCGTTCCAAACCTGAGACCCTTCCTTTAGCATGAGATGTGATATCCAGCTCCTTCCCATTCCAATACTGAGACACTTCCGATAGCATGAGATGTGATATCTCAATGCTTCTAATATCAAAACTGAGACCAACAAAAATGATATGTGATATCTAAGTCCTTCCCATTCCAATCCTGAGACCCTCCCTATAGCATGAGATGTGATATCCAAGTCCTTCCCATTCCAATCCTGAGACCCTTCCTATAGCATGAGATGTGATATCTCAATGCTTCTAATACCAAACCTGAGACCCTTCCTATAACATGAGATGGGAATATCCAACTCCTTACCATTCCAATCCTGAGACCCTTCCGATAGCAGAGATGTGATATCTCAATGCTTATACCAAACCTGAGATCCTTCCTATAACATGAGATGTGATATCCAACTCCTTCCCATTCCAATCCTGAGACCCTTCCTATAGCATGAGATGTGATATCTCACTGCTTATACCAAACCTGAGACCCTTCCTATAGCATGAGATGTGATATCCAACTCCTTCCCATTCCAATCCTGAGACCCTTCCTATAGCATGAGATGTGATATCTCACTGCTTATACCAAACCTGAGACCCTTCCTATAGCATGAGATGTGATATCCAACTCCTTCCCATTCCAATCCTGAGACCCTTCCTATAGCATGAGATGTGATATCTCAATGCTTCTAATATCAAACTTGAGACCCTCCCTATAGCATGAGATGTGATATCCAAGTCCTTCCCATTCCAATCCTGAGACACTTCCTATAGCATGAGATGTGATATCTCAATGCTTCTAATACCAAACCTGAGACTCTTCCTATAACATGAGATGGGATATCCAACTCCTTCCCATTCCAATCCTGAGACCCTTCCAATAGCAGAGATGTGATATCTCAATGCTTATACCAAACCTGAGACCCTTCCTACGGCATGAGATGTCATATACAACTCCTTCCCATTCCAATCCTGAGACCCTTCCTATAGCATGAGATGTGATATCTCAATGCTTATACCAAACCTGAGACCCTTCCTATAGCATGAGATGTGATATCCAACTCCTTCCCATTCCAATCCTGAGACCCTTCCTATAGCATGAGATGTGATGTCTCAATGCTTCTAATACCAAACCTGAGATCCTTCCTCTAACATGAAATGTGATATCCAACTCCTTCCCTTTCCAAACCTGAGACCCTTCCTATAGCATGAGATGTGATGTCTCAATGCCTCTAATACCAAACCTGAGATCCTTCCTCTAACATGAAATGTGATATCCAACTCCTTCCCTTTCCAAACCTGAGACCCTTCCTATAGCATGAGATGTGATATCTCAATGCCTCTAATACCAAACCTGAGATCCTTCCTCTAACATGAAATGTGATATCCAACTCCTTCCCTTTCCAAACCTGAGAGCCTATCTATAGCATGAGATGTGATATCCAAGTCCTTCCCATTCCAATCCTTAGACCCTTCCTACAGCATGCAATATGATATCTCAATGATTCTAATAACAAACCTGAGACCCGTCCTATAACATGAGATGGGATATCCAACTCCTTCCCATTCCAATCCTGAGACACTTCCGATAGCAGAGATGTGATATCTCAATGCTTATACCAAACTTGAGACCCTTCCTATAACATGAGATGTGATATCCAACTCCTTCCCGTTCCAAACCTGAGACCCTTCCTTTAGCATGAGATGTGATATCCAGCTCCTTCCCATTCCAATACTGAGACACGTCCGATAGCATGAGATGTGATATCTCAATGCTTCTAATATAAAAACTGAGACCAACAAAAATGATATGTGATATCTAAGTCCTTCCCATTCAAATCCTGAGACCCTTCCTATAGCATGAGATGTGATATCTCAATGCTTATACCAAACCTGAGACCCTTCCTACGGCATGAGATGTCATATACAACTCCTTCCCATTCCAATCCTGAGACCCTTCCTATAGCATGAGATGTGATGTCTCAATGCTTCTAATACCAAACCTGAGATCCTTCCTATAACATGAGATGTGATATCCAACTCCTTCCATTCCAATCCTGAGACCCTTCCTATAGCATGAGATTTGATATCTCAATGCTTATACCAAACCTGAGACCCTTCCTATAGCATGAGATGTGATATCCCAGTCTTTCCCATTCCAATCCTTAGACCCTTCCTACAGCATGCAATATGATATCTCAATGATTCTAATAACAATCCTGAGACCCGTCATATAACATGAGATGGGATATCCAATTCCTTCCCATTCCAATCCTGAGACACTTCCGATAGCAGAGATGTGATATCTCAATGCTTATACCAAACCTGAGACCCTTCCTATAACATGAGATCGGATATCCAACTCCTTCCCGTTCCAAACCTGAGACCCTTCCTTTAGCATGAGATGTAATATCCAGCTCCTTCCCATTCCAATCCTGAGACACTTCCGATAGCATGAGATGTGATATCTCAATGCTTCTAATATCAAAACTGAAACCCTCCCTATAGCATGATATGTGATATCAAAGTCCTTCCCATTCCAATCCTGAGACCCTTCCTATAGCATGAGATGTGATATCTCAATGCTTCTACCAAACCTGAGACCCTTCCTTTAGCATGAGATGTGATATCCAACTCCTTCCCATTCCAACCTGAGACCCTTCCTATAGCATGAGAAGGGATATCCAACTCCTTCCCAATCCAATCCTGAGACCCTTCCGATAGCATAGATGTGATATCTCAATGCTTATACCAAACCTGAGACCCTTCCTATGGCATGAGATGTGATATCCAACTCCTTGCCATTCAAATCCTGAGACACTCCCTATAACAAGAGATGTCATATCCAACTCCTTCCCATTCCAAACCTGAGACCCTTCCTTTAGCATGAGATGTGATATCCAAATCCTTCACATTCCAATCCGGAGACTCTTCCTATAACATGAGATGAGATATCCAACTCCTTCCCAATCCAATCCTGAGACCCTTCCGATAGCAGAGATGTGATATCTCAATGCTTATACCAAACCTGAGACCCTTCCTATGGCATGAGATGTGATATCCAACTCCTTGCCATTCAAATCCTGAGACCCTCCCTATAACAAGAGATGTCATATCCAACTCCTTCCCATTCCAAACCTGAGACCCTTCCTTTAGCATGAGATGTGATTTCCAAATCCTTCACATTCCAATCCGGAGACCAATCCTATAGCATGAGATGTGATATCTCAATGCTTCTAATACCAAACCTGAGACCCTTCCGATAGCATGAGATGTGATATCTCTATGCTTCAAAAACCAAACATGAGAACCATCCTATAACATGAGATGTGAATTCCAAATCCTTCCCTTCCCAAACCTGAGACTCTTCCTATAGCATGAGTTGTGATATCTCAATGCTTCTAATATCAAACTTGAGACCCTCCCTATAGCATGAGATGTAATATCCAAGTCCTTCCCATTCCAATCCTGAGACACTTCCTATAGCATGAGATGTGATATCTCAATGCTTCTAATACCAAACCTGAGACTCTTCCTATAACATGAGATGGGATATCCAACTCCTTCCCATTCCAATCCTGAGACTCTTCTGATAGCAGAGATGTGATATCTCAATGCTTATACCAAACCTGAGACCCTTCCTACGGCATGAGATGTCATATACAACTCCTTCCCATTCCAATCCTGAGACCCTTCCTATAGCATGAGATGTGATATCTCAATGCTTATACCAAACCTGAGACCCTTCCTATAGCATGAGATGTGATATCCAACTCCTTCCCATTCCAATCCTGAGACCCTTCCTAAAGCATGAGATGTGATGTCTCAATGCTTCTAATACCAAACCTGAGATCCTTCCTATAACATGAGATGTGATATCCAACTCCTTCCATTCCAATCCTGAGACCCTTCCTATAGCATGAGATTTGATATCTCAATGCTTATACCAAACCTGAGACCCTTCCTATAGCATGAGATGTGATATCCAAGTCTTTCCCATTCCAATCCTTAGACCCTTCCTACAGCATGCAATATGATATCTCAATGATTCTAATAACAATCCTGAGACCCATCCTATAACATGAGATGGGATATCCAATTCCTTCCCATTCCAATCCTGAGACACGTCCGATAGCAGAGATGTGATATCCAGCTCCTTCCCATTCCAATCCTGAGACACTTCCGATAGCATGAGATGTGATATTTCAATGCTTCTAATATCAAAACTGAAACCCTCCCTATAGCATGATATGTGATATCTAAGTCCTTCCCATTCCAATCCTGAGACCCTTCCTATAGCATGAAATGTGATATCTCAATGCTTCTACCAAACCTGAGACCCTTCCTTTAGCATGAGATGTGATATCCAACTCCTTCCCATTCCAACCTGAGACCCTTCCTATAGCATGAGAAGGGATATCCAACTCCTTCCCAATCCAATCCTGAGACCCCTCCGATAGCAGAGATGTGATATCTCAATGCTTATACCAAACCTGAGACCCTTCCAATGGCATGAGATGTGATATCCAACTCCTTGCCATTCAAATCCTGAGACCCTCCCTATAACAAGAGATGTCATATCCAACTCCTTCCCATTCCAAACCTGAGACCCTTCCTTTAGCATGAGATGTGATCTCCAAATCCTTCACATTCCAATCCGGAGACCCTTCCTATAACATGAGATGTGATATCCAACTCCTTCCCAATCCAATCCTGAGACCCTTCCGATAGCAGAGATGTGATATATCAATGCTTATACCAAACCTGAGACCCTTCCTATGGCATGAGATGTGATATCCAACTCCTTGCCATTCAAATCCTGAGACCCTCCCTATAACAAGAGATGTCATATCCAACTCCTTCCCATTCCAAACCTGAGACCCTTCCTTTAGCATGAGATGTGATATCCAAATCCTTCACATTCCAATCCGGAGACCAATCCTATAGCATGAGATGTTATATCTCAATGCTTCTAATACCAAACCTGAGACCCTTCCGATAGCATGAGATGTGATATCTCAATGCTTCAAAAACCAAACATGAGAACCATCCTATAACATGAGATGTGAAATCCAAATCCTTCCCTTCCCAAACCTGAGACTCTTCCTATAGCATGAGATGTGATATCTCAATGCTTCTACCAAACCTGAAACCCTTCCTATAGCATGAGATGTGATATCCAACTCCTTCCCATTCCAATCCTGAGACACTTCCTATAGCATGAGATGTGATATCACAATGCTTCTAATACCAAACCTGAGACCCATCCTATAACATGAGATGTGATATCCAAATCCTTCCCCTTCCAAACCTGAGACCCTTCCTTTAGCATGAGATGTGATATCCAGCTCCTCCCATTCCAATCCTGAGACCCTTCCGATAGCATGAGATGTGGTATCTCAATGCTTCTAATATCAAAACTGAGACCCTCCCTATAGCATGAGATGTGATATCTAAGTCCTTCCCATTCCAATCCTGAGACCCTTCCGATAGCAGAGATGTGATATCTCAATGCTTATACCAAACCTGAGACCCTTCCTATGGCATGAGATGTGATATCCAACTCCTTGCCATTCAAATCCTGAGACCCTCCCTATAACAAGAGATGTCATATCCAACTCCTTCCCATTCCAAACCTGAGACCCTTCCTTTAGCATGAGATGTGATATCCAAATCCTTCACATTCCAATCCGGAGACCAATCCTATAGCATGAGATGTGATATCTCAATGCTTCTAATACCAAACCTGAGACCCTTCCGATAGCATGAGATGTGATATCTCAATGCTTCAAAAACCAAACATGAGAACCATCCTATAACATGAGATGTGAAATCCAAATCCTTCCCTTCCCAAACCTGAGACTCTTCCTATAGCATGAGATGTGATATCTCAATGCTTCTAATATCAAACTTGAGACCCTCCCTATAGCATGAGATGTGATATCCAAGTCCTTCCCATTCCAATCCTGAGACACTTCCTATATATAGCATGAGATGTGATATCTCAATGCTTCTAATACCAAACCTGAGACTCTTCCTATAACATGAGATGGGATATCCAACTCCTTCCCATTCCAATCCTGAGACTCTTCTGATAGCAGAGATGTGATATCTCAATGCTTATACCAAACCTGAGACCCTTCCTACGGCATGAGATGTCATATACAACTCCTTCCCATTCCAATCCTGAGACCCTTCCTATAGCATGAGATGTGTATCTCAATGCTTCTAATATCAAACTTGAGACCCTCCCTATAGCATGAGATGTGATATCCAAGTCCTTCCCATTCCAATCCTGAGACACTTCCTATAGCATGAGATGTGATATCTCAATGCTTCTAATACCAAACATGAGACCCTTCCTATAGCATGAGATGTGATATCCAACTCCTTCCCATTCCAATCCTGAGACCCTTCCTATAGCATGAGATGTGATGTCTCAATGCTTCTAATACCAAACCTGAGATCCTTCCTATAACATGAGATGTGATATCCAACTCCTTCCATTCCAATCCTGAGACCCTTCCTATAGCATGAGATTTGATATCTCAATGCTTATACCAAACCTGAGACCCTTCCTATAGCATGAGATGTGATATCCAAGTCTTTCCCATTCCAATCCTTAGACCCTTCCTACAGCATGCAATATGATATCTCAATGATTCTAATAACAATCCTGTGACCCGTCCTTTAACATGAGATGGGATATCCAATTCCTTCCCATTCCAATCCTGAGACACTTCCGATAGCAGAGATGTGATATCTCAATGCTTATACCAAACCTGAGACCCTTCCTATAACATGAGATCGGATATCCAACTCCTTCCCGTTCCAAACCTGAGACCCTTCCTTTAGCATGAGATGTAATATCCAGCTCCTTCCCATTCCAATCCTGAGACACTTCCGATAGCATGAGATGTGATATCTCAATGCTTCTAATATCAAAACTGAAACCCTCCCTATAGCATGATATGTGATATCTAAGTCCTTCCCATTCCAATCCTGAGACCCTTCCTATAGCATGAGATGTGATATCTCAATGCTTCTACCAAACCTGAGACCCTTCCTTTAGCATGAGATGTGATATCCAACTCCTTCCCATTCCAACCTGAGACCCTTCCTATAGCATGAGAAGGGATATCCAACTCCTTCCCAATCCAATCCTGAGACCCTTCCGATAGCAGAGATGTGATATCTCAATGCTTATACCAAACCTGAGACCCTTCCTATGGCATGAGATGTGATATCCAACTCCTTGCCATTCAAATCCTGAGACCCTCCCTATAACAAGAGATGTCATGTCCAACTCCTTCCCATTCCAAACCTGAGACCCTTCCTTTAGCATGAGATGTGATATCCAAATCCTTCACATTCCAATCCTGAGACCCTTCCTATAACATGAGATGTGATATCCAACTCCTTCCCAATCCAATCCTGAGACCCTTCCGATAAGAGATGTGATATCTCAATGCTTATACCAAACCTGAGACCCTTCCTATGGCATGAGATGTGATATCCAACTCCTTGCCATTCAAATCCTGAGACCCTCCCTATAACAAGAGATGTCATATCCAACTCCTTCCCATTCCAAACCTGAGACCCTTCCTTTAGCATGAGATGTGATATCCAAATCCTTCCCTTCCCAAACCTGAGACTCTTCCTATAGCATGAGATGTGATATCTCAATGCTTCTAATATCAAACTTGAGACCCTTCCGATAGCATGAGATGTGATATCCAAGTCCTTCCCATTCCAATCCTGAGACACTTCCTATAGCATGAGATGTGATATCTCAATGCTTCTAATACCAAACCTGAGACTCTTCCTATAACATGAGATGGGATATCCAACTCCTTCCCATTCCAATCCTGAGACTCTTCTGATAGCAGAGATGTGATATCTCAATGCTTATACCAAACCTGAGACCCTTCCTACGGCATGAGATGTCATATACAACTCCTTCCCATTCCAATCCTGAGACCCTTCCTATGGCATGAGATGTGATATCTCAATGCTTATACCAAACATGAGACCCTTCCTATAGCATGAGATGTGATATCCAACTCCTTCCCATTCCAATCCTGAGACCCTTCCTATAGCATGAGATGTGATGTCTCAATGCTTCTAATACCAAACCTGAGATCCTTCCTATAACATGAGATGTGATATCCAACTCCTTCCATTCCAATCCTGAGACCCTTCCTATAGCATGAGATTTGATATCTCAATGCTTATACCAAACCTGAGACCCTTCCTATAGCATGAGATGTGATATCCAAGTCTTTCCCATTCCAATCCTTAGACCCTTCCTACAGCATGCAATATGATATCTCAATGATTCTAATAACAATCCTGTGACCCGCCCTTTAACATGAGATGGGATATCCAATTCCTTCCCATTCCAATCCTGAGACACTTCCGATAGCAGAGATGTGATATCTCAATGCTTATACCAAACCTGAGACCCTTCCTATAACATGAGATCGGATATGCAACTCCTTCCCGTTCCAAACCTGAGACCCTTCCTTTAGCATGAGATGTAATATCCAGCTCCTTCCCATTCCAATCCTGAGACACTTCCGATAGCATGAGATGTGATATCTCAATGCTTCTAATATCAAAACTGAAACCCTCCCTATAGCATGATATGTGATATCTAAGTCCTTCCCATTCCAATCCTGAGACCCTTCCTATAGCATGAGATGTGATATCTCAATGCTTCTACCAAACCTGAGACCCTTCCTTTAGCATGAGATGTGATATCCAACTCCTTCCCATTCCAACCTGAGACCCTTCCTATAGCATGAGAAGGGATATCCAACTCCTTCCCAATCCAATCCTGAGACCCTTCCGATAGCAGAGATGTGATATCTCAATGCTTATACCAAACCTGAGACCCTTCCTATGGCATGAGATGTGATATCCAACTCCTTGCCATTCAAATCCTGAGACCCTCCCTATAACAAGAGATGTCATATCCAACTCCTTCCCATTCCAAACCTGAGACCCTTCCTTTAGCATGAGATGTGATATCCAAATCCTTCACATTCCAATCCGGAGACCCTTCCTATAACATGAGATGTGATATCCAACTCCTTCCCAATCCAATCCTGAGACCCTTCCGATAAGAGATGTGATATCTCAATGCTTATACCAAACCTGAGACCCTTCCTATGGCATGAGATGTGATATCCAACTCCTTGCCATTCAAATCCTGAGACCCTCCCTATAACAAGAGATGTCATATCCAACTCCTTCCCATTCCAAACCTGAGACCCTTCCTTTAGCATGAGATGTGATATCCAAATCCTTAACATTCCAATCCGGAGACCAATCCTATAGCATGAGATGTGATATCTCAATGCTTCTAATACCAAACCTGAGACCCTTCCGATAGCATGAGATGTGATATCTCAATGCTTCAAAAACCAAACATGAGAACCATCCTATAACATGAGATGTGAAATCCAAATCCTTCCCTTCCCAAACCTGAGACTCTTCCTATAGCATGAGATGTGATATCTCAATGCTTCTAATATCAAACTTGAGACCCTCCGTATAGCATGAGATGTGATATCCAAGTCCTTCCCATTCCAATCCTGAGACACTTCCTATAGCATGAGATGTGATATCTCAATGCTTCTAATACCAAACCTGAGACTCTTCCTATAACATGAGATGGGATATCCAACTCCTTCCCATTCCAATCCTGAGACTCTTCTGATAGCAGAGATGTGATATCTCAATGCTTATACCAAACCTGAGACCCTTCCTACGGCATGAGATGTCATATACAACTCCTTCCCATTCCAATCCTGAGACCCTTCCTATAGCATGAGATGTGATATCTCAATGCTTATACCAAACCTGAGACCCTTCCTATAGCATGAGATGTGATATCCAACTCCTTCCCATTCCAATCCTGAGACCCTTCCTATAGCATGAGATGCGATGTATCAATGCTTCTAATACCAAACCTGAGATCCTTCCTATAACATGAGATGTGATATCCAACTCCTTCCATTCCAATCCTGAGACCCTTCCTATAGCATGAGATTTGATATCTCAATGCTTATACCAAACCTGAGACCCTTCCTATAGCATGAGATGTGATATCCAAGTCTTTCCCATTCCAATCCTTAGACCCTTCCTACAGCATGCAATATGATATCTCAATGATTCTAATAACAATCCTGAGACCCGTCCTATAACATGAGATGGGATATCCAATTCCTTCCCATTCCAATCCTGAGACACTTCCGATAGCAGAGATGTGATATCTCAATGCTTATACCAAACCTGAGACCCTTCCTATAACATGAGATCGGATATCCAACTCCTTCCCGTTCCAAACCTGAGACCCTTCCTTTAGCATGAGATGTAATATCCAGCTCCTTCCCATTCCAATCCTGAGACACTTCCGATAGCATGAGATGTGATATCTCAATGCTTCTAATATCAAAACTGAAACCCTCCCTATAGCATGATATGTGATATCTAAGTCCTTCCCATTCCAATCCTGAGACCCTTCCTATAGCATGAGATGTGATATCTCAATGCTTCTACCAAACCTGAGACCCTTCCTTTAGCATGAGATGTGATATCCAACTCCTTCCCATTCCAACCTGAGACCCTTCCAGTAGCATGAGAAGGGATATCCAACTCCTTCCCAATCCAATCCTGAGACCCTTCCGATAGCAGAGATGTGATATCTCTATGCTTATACCAAACCTGCGACCCTTCCTATGGCATGAGATGTGATATCCAACTCCTTGCCATTCAAATCCTGAGACCCTCCCTATAACAAGAGATGTCATATCCAACTCCTTCCCATTCCAAACCTGAGACCCTTCCTTTAGCATGAGATGTGATATCCAAATCCTTCACATTCCAATCCGGAGACCCTTCCTATAACATGAGATGTGATATCCAACTCCTTCCCAATCCAATCCTGAGACCCTTCCGATAGCAGAGATGTGATATCTCAATGCTTATACCAAACCTGAGACCCTTCCTATGGCATGAGATGTGATATCCAACTCCTTGCCATTCAAATCCTGAGACCCTCCCTATAACAAGAGATGTCATATCCAACTCCTTCCCATTCCAAACCTGAGACCCTTCCTTTAGCATGAGATGTGATATCCAAATCCTTCACATTCCAATCCAGAGACCAATCCTATAGCATGAGATGTGATATCTCAATGCTTCTAATACCAAACCTGAGACCCTTCCGATAGCATGAGATGTGATATCTCAATGCTTCAAAAACCAAACATGAGAACCATCCTATAACATGAGATGTGAAATCCAAATCCTTCCCTTCCCAAACCTGAGACTCTTCCTATAGCATGAGATGTGATATCTCAATGCTTCTAATATCAAACTTGAGACCCTCCCTATAGCATGAGATGTGATATCCAAGTCCTTCCCATTCCAATCCTGAGACACTTCCGATAGCATGAGATGTGATATCTCAATGCTTCTAATACCAAACCTGAGACTCTTCCTATAACATGAGATGGGATATCCAACTCCTTCCCATTCCAATCCTGAGACTCTTCTGATAGCAGAGATGTGATATCTCAATGCTTATACCAAACCTGAGACCCTTCCTACGGCATGAGATGTCATATACAACTCCTTCCCATTCCAATCCTGAGACCCTTCCTATAGCATGAGATGTGATATCTCAATGCTTATACCAAACCTGAGACCCTTCCTATAGCATGAGATGTGATATCCAACTCCTTCCCATTCCAATCCTGAGACCCTTCCTATAGCATGAGATGTGATGTCTCAATGCTTCTAATACCACACCTGAGATCCTTCCTATAACATGAGATGTGATATCCAAGTCCTTCCATTCCAATCCTGAGACCCTTCCTATAGCATGAGATTTGATATCTCAATGCTTATACCAAACCCGAGACCCTTCCTATAGCATGAGATGTGATATCCAAGTCTTTCCCATTCCAATCCTTAGACCCTTCCTACAGCATGCAATATGATATCTCAATGATTCTAATAACAATCCTGAGACCCGTCCTATAACATGAGATGGGATATCCAATTCCTTCCCATTCCAATCCTGAGACACTTCCGATAGCAGAGATGTGATATCTCAATGCTTATACCAAACCTGAGACCCTTCCTACAACATGAGATCGGATATCCAACTCCTTCCCGTTCCAAACCTGAGACCCTTCCTTTAGCATGAGATGTGATATCCAGCTCCTTCCCATTCGAATCCTGAGACACTTCCGATAGCATGAGATGTGATATCTCAATGCTTCTAATATCAAAACTGAAACCCTCCCTATAGCATGATATGTGATATCTAAGTCCTTCCCATTCCAATCCTGAGACCCTTCCTATAGCATGAGATGTGATATCTCAATGCTTCTACCAAACCTGAGACCCTTCCTTTAGCATGAGATGTGATATCCAACTCCTTCCCAATCCAATCCTGAGACCCTTCCGATAGCAGAGATGTGATATCTCAATGCTTATACCAAACCTGAGACCCTTCCTATGGCATGAGATGTGATATCCAACTCCTTGCCATTCAAATCCTGAGACCCTCCCTATAACAAGAGATGTCATATCCAACTCCTTCCCATTCCAAACCTGAGACCCTTCCTTTAGCATGAGATGTGATATCCAAATCCTTCACATTCCAATCCGGAGACCCTTCCTATAACATGAGATGTGATATCCAACTCCTTCCCAATCCAATCCTGAGACCCTTCCGATAGCAGAGATGTGATATCTCAATGCTTATACCAAACCTGAGACCCTTCCTATGGCATGAGATGTGATATCCAACTCCTTGCCATTCAAATCCTGAGACCCTCCCTATAACAAGAGATGTCATATCCAACTCCTTCCCATTCCAAACCTGAGACCCTTCCTTTAGCATGAGATGTGATATCCAAATCCTTCACATTCCAATCCGGAGACCAATCCTATAGCATGAGATGTGATATCTCAATGCTTCTAATACCAAACCTGAGACCCTTCCGATAGCATGAGATGTGATATCTCAATGCTTCAAAAACCAAACATGAGAACCATCCTATAACATGAGATGTGAAATCCAAATCCTTCCCTTCCCAAACCTGAGACTCTTCCTATAGCATGAGATGTGATATCTCAAAGCTTCTACCAAACCTGAAACCCTTCCTATAGCATGAGATGTGATATCCAACTCCTTCCCATTCCAATCCTGAGACACTTCCTATAGCATGAGATGTGATATCACAATGCTTCTAATACCAAACCTGAGACCCATCCTATAACATGAGATGTGATATCCAAATCCTTCCCCTTCCAAACCTGAGACCCTTCCTTTAGCATGAGATGTGATATCCAGCTCCTCCCATTCCAATCCTGAGACCCTTCCGATAGCATGAGATGTGGTATCTCAATGCTTCTAATATCAAAACTGAGACCCTCCCTATAGCATGAGATGTGATATCTAAGTCCTTCCCATTCCAATCCTGAGACCCTTCCGATAGCAGAGATGTGATATCTCAATGCTTATACCAAACCTGAGACCCTTCCTATGGCATGAGATGTGATATCCAACTCCTTGCCATTCAAATCCTGAGACCCTCCCTATAACAAGAGATGTCATATCCAACTCCTTCCCATTCCAAACCTGAGACCCTTCCTTTAGCATGAGATGTGATATCCAAATCCTTCACATTCCAATCCGGAGACCAATCCTATAGCATGAGATGTGATATCTCAATGCTTCTAATACCAAACCTGAGACCCTTCCGATAGCATGAGATGTGATATCTCAATGCTTCAAAAACCAAACATGAGAACCATCCTATAACATGAGATGTGAAATCCAAATCCTTCCCTTCCCAAACCTGAGACTCTTCCTATAGCATGAGATGTGATATCTCAATGCTTCTAATATCAAACTTGAGACCCTCCCTATAGCATGAGATGTGATATCCAAGTCCTTCCCATTCCAATCCTGAGACACTTCCTATAGCATGAGATGTGATATCTCAATGCTTCTAATACCAAACCTGAGACTCTTCCTATAACATGAGATGGGATATCCAACTCCTTCCCATTCCAATCCTGAGACTCTTCTGATAGCAGAGATGTGATATCTCAATGCTTATACCAAACCTGAGACCCTTCCTACGGCATGAGATGTCATATACAACTCCTTCCCATTCCAATCCTGAGACCCTTCCTATAGCATGAGATGTGATATCTCAATGCTTATACCAAACATGAGACCCTTCCTATAGCATGAGATGTGATATCCAACTCCTTCCCATTCCAATCCTGAGACCCTTCCTATAGCATGAGATGTTATGTCTCAATGCTTCTAATACCAAACCTGAGATCCTTCCTATAACATGAGATGTGATATCCAACTCCTTCCATTCCAATCCTGAGACCCTTCCTATAGCATGAGATTTGATATCTCAATGCTTATACCAAACCTGAGACCCTTCCTATAGCATGAGTTGTGATATCCAAGTCTTTCCCATTCCAATCCTTAGACCCTTCCTACAGCATGCAATATGATATCTCAATGATTCTAATAACAATCCTGAGACCCGTCCTATAACATGAGATGGGATATCCAATTCCTTCCCATTCCAATCCTGAGACACTTCCGATAGCAGAGATGTGATATCTCAATGCTTATACCAAACCTGAGACCCTTCCTATAACATGAGATCGGATATCCAACTCCTTCCCGTTCCAAACCTGAGACCCTTCCTTTAGCATGAGATGTAATATCCAGCTCCTTCCCATTCCAATCCTGAGACACTTCCGATAGCATGAGATGTGATATCTCAATGCTTCTAATATCAAAACTGAAACCCTCCCTATAGCATGATATGTGATATCTAAGTCCTTCCCATTCCAATCCTGAGACCCTTCCTATAGCATGAGATGTGATATCTCAATGCTTCTACCAAACCTGAGACCCTTCCTTTAGCATGAGATGTGATATCCAACTCCTTCCCAATCCAATCCTGAGACCCTTCCGATAGCAGAGATGTGATATCTCAATGCTTATACCAAACCTGAGACCCTTCCTATGGCATGAGATGTGATATCCAACTCCTTGCCATTCAAATCCTGAGACCCTCCCTATAACAAGAGATGTCATATCCAACTCCTTCCCATTCCAAACCTGAGACCCTTCCTTTAGCATGAGATGTGATATCCAAATCCTTCACATTCCAATCCGGAGACCAATCCTATAGCATGAGATGTGATATCCAACTCCTTCCCAATCCAATCCTGAGACCCTTCCGATAGCAGAGATGTGATATCTCAATGCTTATACCAAACCTGAGACCCTTCCTACGGCATGAGATGTCATATACAACTCCTTCCCATTCCAATCCTGAGACCCTTCCTATAGCATGAGATGTGATATCTCAATGCTTATACCAAACCTGAGACCCTTCCTATAGCATGAGATGTGATATCCAACTCCTTCCCATTCCAATCCTGAGACCCTTCCTATAGCATGCCCATTGGATCTTGTTTTGCTTGTGGAGCAACTGACCATGTGAAGGGGGATCCGCGTTGTAAGGTTAGACCTTTGGGGGTCCACTCCGCTAATCTGGCCTTCTCCTCCTACGAGGAAGAAGAGATTACAGGAGCATCCTTCTCCTCCGACTCATTTCCCAGCGGAATAGAGGCTGAGGTAGTTTTAGTGTCCCTGGGTTCCTGGGAGCCTAAAGTCGCAGAGGCGTATGCTAGGATTCCGGATAATACCAAGCACTACTTTAAAGACAGTGTGCTGATCAATGGAGTAGATACTCCAGCTCTTAGGGATAGTGGGTGCAGCCGCACTGTAGTGGATTCTACCTTGGTAGACTCAGAGGAAGTTGCCAGAGCTACTCTGATGCCCACTAAGTTGGCTGACGGCCCCCTCCGTATGTTTCCCGTGATCCCTGTAAATCTTACTTTAAATGGTACAGCAGTCAGGATTCCAGTGAGCATTCAGAGAAACGTCCCGGGAAAGGTCTTGTTGGGTAATGATCTCAGAGCTTTAGGGCTCGTAGGAGACACTGCCGAAAGACCCTACACACGGTCTCAAGCACGGGCAGCATTGGCCAAGTCCAATACGCCGCCCCAGCCGAAGGGGAAACCCAAGGCGAAAGGAGTCTACAAGTCACGACGAGGGAAAGAGAATATTCCCCCGAGCTCGCCTACCACTGCGGTGGAGGAAGTTGGTCGATCGCCCGAGCCTGACGAGGAAGTGGCGATGCCTGAAGTATTCGACCCCAATGATCATCCTGAACTAAAAGACTTGTTAGTTGAAGGAGGTCCTGATAGGGACGAGTTCAGTAAAGGCCAACGTGAGTGCCCATCTCTGGAAGGCCTAAGGAGACAGGCCTGCTCCCAGCTTGAGGGTGAACCTCCTGGGACGCACAGGATTTATTGGGAAGGTGGACTCCTCTATAGTGAGCCCACAGAGTCTACAGAAGGAGACCATAGGAGGTTGGTGGTTCCCCTTGCTGTTAGGCCCTTCCTCCTGCAGTTGGCGCATGAAGTTCCCCTTGCTGGTCACTTGGTATGAAGAGGACCAAGCAAAGGTTATCCATGCACTTCTACTGGCCCAAGATGGGGGTGCAAGTAGAAAGTCACTGCAGGAGTTGTGCCTCCTGCCAGTTGTCTGGTAAGGTTGGCGCGACAATCCAAGCTCCGTTGGTACCGCTCCCAGTTGTGGGGGTACCATTTGAAAGGGTAGGGATCGACATCGTCGGTCCCCTTGACCCGCAAACATCCTCGGGCAATAGGTTTATCCTGGTGCTGGTCGACCATGCAACCAGGTATCCTGAGGCCATCCCATTGAAAACTGTAACTGCCAAGTCAGTTGCAAAAGCTTTACTCGGCATATTTACTAGGGTTGGCTTCCCTAAAGAAGTTGTGTCAGATCGTGGCAGCAACTTTATGTCGAAGTATATGCAGGCTATGTGGAAAGAATGTGGGGTCACCTACAAGTTCTCTTCTGCATACCACCCCCAGACCAATGGTCTGGTGGAACGTTTCAACAGAACGTTAAAGAGCATGATTGGGGCTCTGGAGGAGCCCCAGAGAAGAAAATGGGATCTTCTTTTACCATGCTTGCTGTTTGCCTACCGAGAGGTACCACAGGAGGGTGTTGGCTTCAGCCCCTTCGAACTTCTGTTCGGTCATCCCGTACGGGGACCCTTAGCCATCGTCAAAGAGGGATGGGAGATGCCCACTCCCCCTGTTACTACCAACGTAGTTGATTATGTGCTAGGGCTCAGAAAACGGATGGTACTTCTGATGGGCTTGGCTAGTGAGAAATTGAAGGCAGGGCAAGCGCTGGTGAAACATTGGTACGACCAGAAAGCTTCCCTCATCAACTTTACACCTGGTCAGCAAGTCCTGATCATGAATCCAATAAGGCCTCGCGCTTTACAGGACAAATGGTCAGGCCCTTACACAGTGGTGGAGCCCCTGGGTGAGGTGAACTATTTAGTGGACCTTGGAAGGCCTGGACAGGCTCCAAAAGTGTTTCACGTGAATAGGCTGAAGGCTTTCGTCCCAAGAGTCGAAATCGCAGCACTGCTACTGGCTTCAGACGTCGAGGAAGAGGAGTCTGAACCTCTCCCCGACCTGTTCCAAGGTGGTCCTTCAGATTGCTCCTTTTAGGGTGTCCGTGTGGCCCCTCACCTGACTTCTGATCAGCAGGCTGAGGTGAAAAGTTTGCTTAGGCAGTTTTCCCCCCTGTTTTCACAGTCACCTGGTTTGACACCTTGGTGCAAACATAACATTGACACAGGAGACAGTGTACCTACCAAAAGTAGGGGATACAGAATGTCGGATAAAGTACGGTCTTCTATTAAGACCGAGGTCAACAAGATGTTAGACCTTGGGGTGATTGAACCCTCTAGTAGTCCTTGGTCCAGCCCTGTGGTTTTGGTTCCAAAGGCAGGCACTTCTGAATTGAGGTTCTGTGTGGATTACAGGGCTCTGAATGCTGTCACCAAGACAGATGCACACCCCTTGCCTCGAACAGATGAGCTGGTGGATACTTTGGGTGCCTCCAAGTACCTCAGCACGTTTGACCTTACTGCTGGCTATTGGCAAATAGCGTTAGCAGAATATGCTAAGGAGAAGACGGCATTTTCTACTCCAGACGGCCTTTACCAATTCCGGGTAATGCCGTTCGGGTTGAAGAATGCACCTGCCACTTTCCAGAGGCTTGTGAATCATGTGTTGAATGGGTTGGACGAATTCTGTCTCGCATATCTGGACGATATCGCAGTTTTCAGTGCCACCTGGGAAGACCATGTGAAACACCTCGGGATTGTGCTCCAGGCTCTTCAGAAAGCCCACTTGACCATAAAGGCTAGTAAATGCCAGATTGGACAAGGCTCAGTGGTTTACCTTGGACATGAAGTAGGTGGAGGGAGGATACAGCCTCTTCCCAGTAAAGTACAAGCAGTACAAGACTGGCCTACCCCCACTACGCAAACCCAAGTGAGAGCCTTCTTAGGACTCACGGGGTATTATCGCAATTTTATGGCAGACTATGGCACCATAGCTGCTCCTCTGACTGCCCTCACAACTCCGAAGAAACCCAAGAAGGTAACTTGGACCGACGAGTGTGAGAAGGCCTTCAATGGCTTAAAAGACTCCTTGTGCCAGGCCCCTGTCCTCAGGGCCCCTGATTATCAAAGAACTTTTATCGTGCAGAGCAATCTGAAGGACCACCTTGGAACAGGTCGGGGAGAGGTTCAGACTCCTCTTCCTCGACGTCTGAAGCCAGTAGCAGTGCTGCGATTTCGACTCTTGGGACGGATATCACATCTCATGCTAAAGGAAGGGTCTCAGGTTTGGAAGGGGAAGGATTTGGATATCACATCTCATGTTATTTGACCGGTCTCAGGTTTGGTATTAGAAGCATTGAGATATCAAGTCTCATGGTATAGGACGGGAGTTTGATATCACATCATGCCATGGTATGGGTCTCAGGTTTTGTAGAAGCATTGGGATATCACATCTCATGCTATCGGAAGGGTATCAGGATTGGATTTGGAAGGAGTTGTTGGATATCCCATCTCATGCTATAGGAAAGGTCTCAGGTTGGAATGGGAAAGAGTTGGATATCACATCTCATGTTATAGGAAGGGTCTCAAGATTGGAATGGGAAGGACTTGGATATCACATCTCATGCTGTAGGAAGGCTCTCAGGTTTGGAAAGGGAAGGAGTTGGATATCACATTTCATGTTAGAGGTAGGATCTCAGGTTTGGTATTAGAGGCATTGAGATATCACATCTCATGCTATCAGAAGGGTATCAGGATTGGAATGGGAAGGAGTTGGATATCACATCTCATGCTAAAGGGAGGGTCTCAGGTTTGGATGGGGAAGGATTTGGATATCACATCTCATGTTATAGGAAGGATCTCAGGTTTGGTATTAGAAGCATTGAGATATCACATCTCATGCTATCGGAAGGATCTCAGGTTTGGTATTAGAAGCATTGAGATATCACATCTCATGCTATAGGAAGGGTCTCAGGATTGGAATGGGAAGGACTTGGATATCACATCTCATGCTAAAGGAAGGGTCTCAGTTTTGGTAGAAGCATTGCGATATCACATCTCATGCTATAGGAAGGGTCTCAGGATTGGAATCGGAAGGAGTTGGATATCACATCTCATGCTATAGGAAGGGTCTCAGGTTTGGTATAAGCATTGAGATATCACATCTCTGCTATCGGAAGGGTCTCAGGATTGGATTGGGAAGGAGTTGGATATCACATCTCATGTTATAGGAAGGGTCTCCGGATTGGAATGTGAAGGATTTGGATATCACATCTCATGCTAAAGGAAGGGTCTCAGGTTTGGAATGGGAAGGAGTTGGATATGACATCTCATGCCATAGGAAGGGTCTCAGATTTGGTATAAGCATTGAGATATCACATCTCTGCTATCGGAAGGGTCTCAGGATTGGATTGGGAAGGAGTTGGATATCCCTTCTCATGCTATAGGAAGGGTCTCAGGTTGGAATGGGAAGGAGTTGGATATCACATCTCATGCTATAGGGAGGGTTTCAGTTTTGATATTAGAAGCATTGAGATATCACATCTCATGCTATCGGAAGTGTCTCAGGATTGGAATGGGAAGGAGCTGGATATTACATCTCATGCTAAAGGAAGGGTCTCAGGTTTGGAACTGGAAGGAGTTGGATATCCGATCTCATGTTATAGGAAAGGTCTCAGGTTTGGTATAAGCATTGAGATATCACATCTCTGCTATCGGAAGTGTCTCAGGATTGGAATGGGAAGGAGTTGGATATCCCATCTCATGTTATAGGACGGGTCTCAGGATTGTTATTAGAATCATTGAGATATCATATTGCATGCTGTAGGAAGGGTCTAAGGATTGGAATGGGAAAGACTTGGATATCACATCTCATGCTATAGGAAGGGTCTCAGGTTTGGTATAAGCATTGAGATATCAAATCTCATGCTATAGGAAGGGTCTCAGGATTGGAATGGAAGGAGTTGGATATCACATCTCATGTTATAGGAAGGATCTCAGGTTTGGTATTAGAAGCATTGAGACATCACATCTCATGCTATAGGAAGGGTCTCAGGATTGGAATGGGAAGGAGTTGGATATCACATCTCATGCTATAGGAAGGGTCTCAGGTTTGGTATAAGCATTGAGATATCACATCTCATGCTATAGGAAGGGTCTCAGGATTGGAATGGGAAGGAGTTGTATATGACATCTCATGCCGTAGGAAGGGTCTCAGGTTTGGTATAAGCATTGAGATATCACATCTCTGCTATCAGAAGAGTCTCAGGATTGGAATGGGAAGGAGTTGGATATCCCATCTCATGTTATAGGAAGAGTCTCAGGTTTGGTATTAGAAGCATTGAGATATCAAATCTCATGCTATAGGAAGTGTCTCAGGATTGGAATGGGAAGGACTTTGTTTATCACATCTCATGCTATAGGGAGGGTCTCAAGTTTGATATTAGAAGCATTGAGATATCACATCTCATGCTATAGGAAGAGTCTCAGGTTTGGGAAGGGAAGGATTTGGATTTCACATCTCATGTTATAGGACGGTTCTCATGTTTGGTTTTTGAAGCATTGAGATATCACATCTCATGCTATCGGAAGGGTCTCAGGTTTGGTATTAGAAGCATTGAGATATCACATCTCATGCTATAGATTGGTCTCTGGATTGGAATGTGAAGGATTTGGATATCACATCTCATGCTAAAGGAAGGGTCTCAGGTTTGGAATGGGAAGGAGTTGGATATGACATCTCTTGTTATAGGGAGGGTCTCAGGATTTGAATGGCAAGGAGTTGGATATCACATCTCATGCCATAGGAAGGGTCTCAGGTTTGGTATAAGCATTGAGATATCACATCTCTGCTATCGGAAGGGTCTCAGGATTGGATTGGGAAGGAGTTGGATATCACATCTCATGTTATAGGAAGGGTCTCCGGATTGGAATGTGAAGGATTTGGATATCACATCTCATGCTAAAGGAAGGGTCTCAGGTTTGGAATGGGAAGGAGTTGGATATGACATCTCTTGTTATAGGGAGGGTCTCAGGATTTGAATGGCAAGGAGTTGGATATCACATCTCATGCCATAGGAAGGGTCTCAGGTTTGGTATAAGCATTGAGATATCACATCTCTGCTATCGGAAGGGTCTCAGGATTGGATTGGGAAGGAGTTGGATATCCCTTCTCATGCTATAGGAAGGGTCTCAGGTTGGAATGGGAATGAGTTGGATATCACATCTCATGCTAAAGGAAGGGTCTCAGGTTTGGTAGAAGCATTGAGATATCACATCTCATGCTATCGGAAGTGTCTCAGGATTGGAATGGGAAGGAGCTGGATATTACATCTCATGCTAAAGGAAGGGTCTCAGGTTTGGAACGGGAAGGAGTTGGATATCCGATCTCATGTTATAGGAAGGGTCTCAGGTTTGGTATAAGCATTGAGATATCACATCTCTGCTATAGGAAGTGTCTCAGGATTGGAATGGGAAGGAATTGGATATCCCATCTCATGTTATAGGACGGGTCTCAGGATTGTTATTAGAATCATTGAGATATCATATTGCATGCTGTATGAAGGGTCTAAAGATTGGAATGGGAAAGACTTGGATATCACATCTCATGCTATAGGAAGGGTCTCAGGTTTGGTATAAGCATTGAGATATCAAATCTCATGCTATAGGAAGGGTCTCAGGATTGGAATGGAAGGAGTTGGATATCACATCTCATGTTATAGGAAGGATCTCAGGTTTGGTATTAGAAGCATTGAGACATCACATCTCATGCTATAGGAAGGGTCTCAGGATTGGTATAAGCATTGAGATATCACATCTCTGCTATCGAAGGGTCTCAGGATTGGATTGGGAAGGAGTTGGATATCCCTTCTCATGCTATAGGAAGGGTCTCAGGATTTGAATGGCAAGGAGTTGGATATCACATCTCATGCCATAGGAAGGGTCTCAGGTTTGGTATAAGCATTGAGATATCACATCTCTGCTGTTAAGACGGATTTCTGAACTCTGTCCTGGTGGCGCAGAGGTTCAGAAGGCCAACCTAATTACTTGGAACAGGGTAACCTCTGGACAAGCCAGACCAATCAAGGTAGCGATCGCGGCGGTCAAGACTAGGTCTCAAGAGGGGTGAGGGTGACTGAAAGCCCGCAATGAGCACACAAAGCAAGAGCGCTTACAAACTACTCCAAACAGTTGTTTATATCAAAAATAGATACACATTTATTATAAGGCCTTGAAACTAATAACCACAGTAAAAGCAGCAATATACAACGATATTAAACCAACACATACACTATCCACCCAATATATATACAGAATACACAGTTTCACAGCATTAGCAGCACGAAATATGTTATCCACCTGCAGGGGAAGGAAAACAGGCAGTGCGAACCAATGCGAGTGATATGTCCGCCTTCTGAGGCCCCTAACTGGATGGTAGTCCAATCCCTACGAAGAGTGGAGCCTAGCGCTCAAAAGTACCTGCACACGCCGGTGCCAATGGGCAGAAGGTGAAGCTCTTCGGAGGACGTTGAACAGCTCTGTAGGGAGCTCTAATGAAGGAGAACACGGTCCGCGACTCTAGCGCAGCCTCCACTGTGAGGCAGAAGCAGGGCGCGAGTACGGACAAGGGGTGCTGTATTCACAGCGGGGAAAAGCAAAGGGCACTGCAGGAGGGCGACCAGATCCTAGCTAATCTACTCACCGGTCCCCGAAGCAAGCAGGCCCGAGCTCCTCCTCGATAGATGCAGCTTCTGGCAGGTTCTGAAGAGCAGGGAACGTCTCGTCGTCGTGCAGAGTAAAAAGACGTCCCGATCGAAGAAACAAGCACAGTTTTGTCGCCACAGCAGGGCAACGGAACGGCCGGGTGTATTCAAGCCAAACGAGCACTGCTCACCTCTAGCTTAGGACTGCTAAGCAAACGAAGCGTGTGAGCATGCCCCGGACTCAGAATACCACCCAACCTGTCGGCGATTACAGAGCAGGCCTCCTTAGTAAGCTGGTCAGTCAACTGGATGGCCCAGAGACACTTCCGAAGGCTTACAGCAGGAGTTGATGAAGGTGCCGGGAATAGCTGGTCCTGCTATTCCAATAGGTCGAAGCGCCAGTACAGGCCTTCTTGTTCGATCTTAGGTGGAAAGGGCTTCACCGGACGACAGCAATGAGGAGCAGAAGTTCTTCAGGGGGTCACCAGCGATTCCTCGGTCCAGCCTCGTGTTCGCAGGATACTTGGCTCCTGTATCCCTGGGTTCGTAAGAACTCAGGAGATCGACATGGCAGTGGTGTTTCCAGCTCCCTCTTATCCACGGTTCCCTTCGCGCCAAAACGGAGGGGAGCCAATGGGAGATCCGCTCATCAACACACATACCATACGTGGACCAATCACGGACCACAGTGGTCCCAGGCATTCACACCACCCTAGACTCTCTGGCACCCAGGATGTGTATTGGGACCAGACAGCCCAGCCCACATCCTGGGGGCACTCAAACGACATGTAGAAGCCCGCGAAAGCAACCGTGTTTCGCGGGAAACTACATGCCCAAATAAGGAAGGCCCCGGGTCGCCTGACCCGGGGGAAGGTAAAGGGAGCAAGACGGACAGTGGACTAGACAAAGGAGCCTCGTGGTCCGGCCATTTTGGGTAGCCGGGCCACCCTTTTGTGTTCGCGGCAAAAAGGTGCTCAGAACGGCAAAAGGAGCTCAAAATAAACCAAATGATCGCTGCCACCAGCCCAGTCCCTGAATGACTTGCACCGATCCAAAAACCATCCTATAAGAGTGTCTAGGGTCTGTAGAAGGCTAGAGACCCAAGAGAGCTGTAACTTAGCTTACAGTGCCCTCTTGTGTCGTGTTGCACTAAAATGGCGACACGATAAAAGAAACTACGGGAAACAGCGTTCCCCGGTACTGACTGTCTTAAGGGCATGTCAGTTTCCCCGTAAGAAAGGAGCGAAAGCCCAGAGGAGTACAGCAGAAGGCTGCACTTCTCTGGCAAAGTCAAGAAAACAGGTTGAAAACAATAGCAAAAAGTTTAGGGGTTGCCACATGGAAGGAAAGTTCCCTACAATAACGAAATCTTTCCTAACACTCGCCCCTCCCAGACTATGGACAGGGGGAACTAATCCACCCCTGGATGAGTCTCTTGTTCAGGTCGGTAAAACATTCTGGACAACCCATCAGCATTGCTATGTTGGACACCTGGCCTATGCTCAATAGTGAAGTCGAAGCCTTGTAGACTTATGGACCACCTAAGCAACTTTGGATTCTCCCCCTTCATGTTCATTAGCCACTTTAACGGCTTATGGTCAGTCTGCACAGTGAAGTGGGTCCCATAGAGGTAGGGCCGCAGCTTCCTTAGGGCCCACACAACAGAGAAACATTCTTTCTCTACCGTGGACCATCTGAGCTCTCTGTCCTTAAGCTGGCGACTAATAAAACCGATAGGGTGTTCCTTACCCTTCTCATCTACTTGTGATAGTACAGCTCCTATCCCAGTGTCAGAGGCATCCGTCTGCACGATAAAAGGTCTTTGATAATCAGGGGCCCTGAGCACAGGGGCCTGGCACAAGGAGTCTTTCAAGCCATTGAAGGCCTTCTCACACTCGTCAGTCCAAGTTACCTTCTTGGGTTTCTTCGGAGTTGTGAGGGCAGTCAGAGGAGCAGCTATGGTGCCATAGTCTGCCACAAAATTGCGGTAATAACCCGTGAGTCCTAAGAAGGCTCTCACTTGGGTTTGCGTAGTGGGGGTAGGCCAGTCTTGTACCGCTGGTACCTTACTGGATAGAGGCTGTCTCCTCCCTCCACCTACTTCATGTCCAAGGTAAACCACTGAGCCTTGTCCATTTTGGTGAGGGGCCACTGGGACACCCTCAGAAGAGCTAACTGAAGGACTGCTTGGGAACAGGTCGGGGAGAGGTTCAGACTCCTCTCCCACAACGTCTGAAGCCAGTAGCAGTGCTGCGATTTCGACGCTTGGGCCGAAAGCCTTCAGCCTATTCACGTGAAACACTTTTAGAGCCTGTCCAGGCCTTCCAAGGTCCACTGAATAGCTAACCTCACCCAGGGGCTCCACCACTGGGCAAGGGCCTGACCATTTGTCCTGTAAAGCTCGAGGCCTTATGAGATTCATGATCAGGACTTGCTGACCAAGTGTAAAGTTGATGAGGGAAGCTTTCTGGTCGTACCAATGTTTCACCAGCGCTTGCCCTGCCTTCAATTTATCACTGGCCAAGCCCATCAGAAGTACCATCCGTTTTCTGAGCCCTAGCACATAATCAACTACATTGGTAGTAACAGGGGGAGTGGGCATCTCCCATCCCTCCTTGACAATGGCTAAGGGTCCCCGTACGGGATGACCGAACAGAAGTTCGAAGGGGCTGAAGCCAACACCCTCCTGTGGTACCTCTCGGTAGGCAAACGGTAAGCATGAAACAAGAAGATCCCATTTTCTTCTCTGAGGCTCCTCCAGAGCCCCAATCATGCTTTTTAACGTCCTGTTAAGACGCCCCCCCAGACCATCGGTCTGGGGGCGGTATGCAGAAGAGAGCCTGTAGGTGACCCCACATTCTTTCCACATAGCCTGCCTATACTTCGACATAAAGTTGCTGCCATGATCCGACACAACTTCTTTAGGGAAGCCAACCCTAGTAAACATGCCGAGTAAAGCTTCTGCAACTGGCTTGGCAGTTACAGTTGTAAATGGGACGGCCTCAGGATACCGGGTTGCATGGTCGACCAGCACCAGGATAAACCTATTGCCTGAGGATGTTTGCGGGTCAAGGGGACCAACCATGTCGATCCCTACCCTTTCAAATGGTACCCCCACAACTGGGAGCGGTACCAACGGAGCTTGGATTGTCGCGCCAACCTTACCAGACAACTGGCAGGCGGCACAACTCCTGCAGTGACTTTCTACTTGCTCCCCCATCTTGGGCCAGTAGAAGTGCATAGATAACCTTTGCTTGGTCCTCTTCATTCCAAGGTGACCAGCAAGGGGAACTTCATGCGCCAACTGCAGGAGGAAGGGTCTAACAGAAAGGGGAACCACCAACCTCCTATGGTCTCCTTCTGTAGACTCTGTGGGCTCACTGTACAGGAGTCCACCTTCCCAATAAATCCGATGCTTCCCAGGAGGTTCACCCTCAAGCTGGGAGCAGGCCTGTCTCCTTAGGCCTTCCAGAGATGGGCACTCACGTTGGCCCTTACTGAAGTCGTCCCTATCAGGACCTCCTTCAACTAACAAGTCTTTTAGTTCAGGATGGTCGTTGGGGTCGAACACTTCAGGCATCGCCACCTCCTCGTCAGGCTCGGGCGATTGACCAACTCCCTCCACCGCAGTGGTAGGCGAGTTCGGGGGAATATTCTCTTTCCCCCGTCGGGACTTGTTGACTCCTTTCGCCTTGGGTTTCCCCTTCGGCTGGGGCGGCGTATTGGACTTGGCCAATGCTGCCCGTGCTTGAGACCGTGTGTAGGGTCTTTCGGCAGTGTCTCCTACGAGCCCTAGAGCTCTGAGATCATTGCCCAACAAGACCTTTCCCGGGACGTTTCTCTGAATGCTCACTGGAATCCTAACTGCTGTACCATTTAAAGTTAGATTAACAGGGATCACGGGAAACATACGGAGGGGGCCGTCAGCCAACTTAGTGGGCATCAGAGTAGCTCTGGCAACTTCCTCTGAGTCTACCAAGGTAGAATCCACTACAGTTCGACTGCACCCACTATCCCTAAGAGCTGGAGTATCCACTCCATTGATCAGCACACTGTCTTTAAAGTAGTGCTTGGTATTATCCGGAATCCTAGCATACGCCTCTGCGACTTTAGGCTCCCAGGAACCCAGGGACACTAAAACTACCTCAGCCTCTATTCCGCTGGGAAATGAGTCTGAGGAGAAGGATGCTCCTGTAATCTCTTCTTCCTCGTAGGAGGAGAAGGCCAGATTAGCGGAGTGGACCCCCAAAGGTCTAACCTTACAACGGGGATCCCCCTTCACATGGTCAGTTGCTCCACAAGAAAAACAAGCCCCATTGGGTCTGTTTACGTAGGGAGGCTTATTATAACCAGAGTTCTGTTTCGGAGGCGAACCTCCACTACCCTGTGAGTTCTCGGATGGCTTACCCTTATTTTTCTTTTTGTGGCCCTTATGGGAAGAAGATTTAGCAGATTCCCCACCCTCCACATCTTTGGACTTTTTCCCTTCCTCCTGCTTACCAGGATGAGTTTTGTCCTTATGGGACACTCGATGTGACACCCATAAATCTGCTGCAATGGCCAGCTTCTTAGGATCTATCTCCTTCGAATCGGCCAAATGCTGCTTAAGCTCCGGGGAAGAAGAAGCAAAAATGTGTTCCAGCATGACCAGATTGATCATGCCTTCGAAGGTAGAAACCTTATAACCTTCAACCCAGCCAGTCAAGTTTTTCAGGGACTCAGCTACATACGACACCCAAGTACCACCTTCCTTTTTCTTATACTCTCTAAACCTTTTCAAATATTGGGTCGGAGTCTTCCCAAACTTTAAAATGAGAGTCTGCTTCAACATTGCAAAATCAGCGCGCTCAGCCTTCGACATTTCCATAATGGCACTGGAACCAGAATGGGGCAGTCTGCTGAGTAACCATGCAATCTTATCCGCATTATCAACCTCTTGAACCTCGCATGCATACTCAAACGCATTTAACCAGTCCATAATGTCATTTCGTTCCTCATACACACTGAGCAGATCTTTTGGAAACCGTGGATGAGAGGAAGCCCCAGAACCATGTCCAGGACCCTTGGACCCATTTGCGAACTGAAGCTTGGCCAGTTCCAACTGGTGATCCCTGTCTTTTTGTTTTTCTGCCTGGTCGATTTTCAGTTTGGCTATGCTGAATTCAAGCTCCTGCTGCCTAAACCGCAGCTCTTGCTTCTTGAATTCAAGCATAGCCTCCCCATCAACACTGGCAGAGGAAACGTTAGACATTACATCCTCCCTGTCCTCGTGGTCGTGATGGATCAGTGCAGCGGCAGAACCGTCGGTTCTGCCAGTGAGAGCAGCCCCACCACCTTCTGCACTGTCCTCGGAAGTTATAGCGTCAAGCTGCGCTTCTTGCCACGCCACGATTCTCTGGATCATTTCCAATTTAGTGCCTTGAGAGGAAACCCCTCTCTCCGCACACATCTTCTTCAATGTTTCAGATTTCGAAGCATTTAAGGTTAATAAAGTATTCGTTTCCATACTGTCGATAGGACTATGGCCTTTTTAACGTTATATTCAATACTTTACTGCGTGTCCTGGTTGGAATAACCTGAAAACGCCTTAGCTCGTGCGCAACACTGGATACCTTCAGTCGTATCCCACCGCTGTACACCAATTTGTTAAGACGGATTTCTGAACTCTGTCCTGGTGGCGCAGAGGTTCAGAAGGCCAACCTAATTACTTGGAACAGGGTAACCTCTGGACAAGCCAGACCAATCAAGGTAGCGATCGCGGCGGTCAAGACTAGGTCTCAAGAGGGGTGAGGGTGACTGAAAGCCCGCAATGAGCACACAAAGCAAGAGCGCTTACAAACTACTCCAAACAGTTGTTTATATCAAAAATAGATACACATTTATTATAAGGCCTTGAAACTAATAACCACAGTAAAAGCAGCAATATACAACGATATTAAACCAACACATACACTATCCACCCAATATATATACAGAATACACAGTTTCACAGCATTAGCAGCACGAAATATGTTATCCACCTGCAGGGGAAGGAAAACAGGCAGTGCGAACCAATGCGAGTGATATGTCCGCCTTCTGAGGCCCCTAACTGGATGGTAGTCCAATCCCTACGAAGAGTGGAGCCTAGCGCTCAAAAGTACCTGCACACGCCGGTGCCAATGGGCAGAAGGTGAAGCTCTTCGGAGGACGTTGAACAGCTCTGTAGGGAGCTCTAATGAAGGAGAACACGGTCCGCGACTCTAGCGCAGCCTCCACTGTGAGGCAGAAGCAGGGCGCGAGTACGGACAAGGGGTGCTGTATTCACAGCGGGGAAAAGCAAAGGGCACTGCAGGAGGGCGACCAGATCCTAGCTAATCTACTCACCGGTCCCCGAAGCAAGCAGGCCCGAGCTCCTCCTCGATAGATGCAGCTTCTGGCAGGTTCTGAAGAGCAGGGAACGTCTCGTCGTCGTGCAGAGTAAAAAGACGTCCCGATCGAAGAAACAAGCACAGTTTTGTCGCCACAGCAGGGCAACGGAACGGCCGGGTGTATTCAAGCCAAACGAGCACTGCTCACCTCTAGCTTAGGACTGCTAAGCAAACGAAGCGTGTGAGCATGCCCCGGACTCAGAATACCACCCAACCTGTCGGCGATTACAGAGCAGGCCTCCTTAGTAAGCTGGTCAGTCAACTGGATGGCCCAGAGACACTTCCGAAGGCTTACAGCAGGAGTTGATGAAGGTGCCGGGAATAGCTGGTCCTGCTATTCCAATAGGTCGAAGCGCCAGTACAGGCCTTCTTGTTCGATCTTAGGTGGAAAGGGCTTCACCGGACGACAGCAATGAGGAGCAGAAGTTCTTCAGGGGGTCACCAGCGATTCCTCGGTCCAGCCTCGTGTTCGCAGGATACTTGGCTCCTGTATCCCTGGGTTCGTAAGAACTCAGGAGATCGACATGGCAGTGGTGTTTCCAGCTCCCTCTTATCCACGGTTCCCTTCGCGCCAAAACGGAGGGGAGCCAATGGGAGATCCGCTCATCAACACACATACCATACGTGGACCAATCACGGACCACAGTGGTCCCAGGCATTCACACCACCCTAGACTCTCTGGCACCCAGGATGTGTATTGGGACCAGACAGCCCAGCCCACATCCTGGGGGCACTCAAACGACATGTAGAAGCCCGCGAAAGCAACCGTGTTTCGCGGGAAACTACATGCCCAAATAAGGAAGGCCCCGGGTCGCCTGACCCGGGGGAAGGTAAAGGGAGCAAGACGGACAGTGGACTAGACAAAGGAGCCTCGTGGTCCGGCCATTTTGGGTAGCCGGGCCACCCTTTTGTGTTCGCGGCAAAAAGGTGCTCAGAACGGCAAAAGGAGCTCAAAATAAACCAAATGATCGCTGCCACCAGCCCAGTCCCTGAATGACTTGCACCGATCCAAAAACCATCCTATAAGAGTGTCTAGGGTCTGTAGAAGGCTAGAGACCCAAGAGAGCTGTAACTTAGCTTACAGTGCCCTCTTGTGTCGTGTTGCACTAAAATGGCGACACGATAAAAGAAACTACGGGAAACAGCGTTCCCCGGTACTGACTGTCTTAAGGGCATGTCAGTTTCCCCGTAAGAAAGGAGCGAAAGCCCAGAGGAGTACAGCAGAAGGCTGCACTTCTCTGGCAAAGTCAAGAAAACAGGTTGAAAACAATAGCAAAAAGTTTAGGGGTTGCCACATGGAAGGAAAGTTCCCTACAATAACGAAATCTTTCCTAACATCTGCTATCGGAAGGGTCTCAGGATTGGATTGGGAAGGAGTTGGATATCCCTTCTCATGCTATAGGAAGGGTCTCAGGTTGGAAAGGGAAGGAGTTGGATATCACATCTCATGCTATAGGGAGGGTTTCAGTTTTGATATTAGAAGCATTGAGATATCACATCTCATGCAATCGGAAGTGTCTCAGGATTGGAATGGGAAGGAGCTGGATATTACATCTCATGCTAAAGGAAGGGTCTCAGGTTTGGAACGGGAAGGAGTTGGATATCCGATCTCATGTTATAGGAACGGTCTCAGGTTTGGTATAAGCATTGAGATATCACATCTCTGCTATCGGAAGTGTCTCAGGATTGGAATGGGAAGGAGTTGGATATCCCATCTCATGTTATAGGACGGGTCTCAGGATTGTTATTAGAATCATTGAGATATCATATTGCATGCTGTAGGAAGGGTCTAAGGATTAGAATGGGAAAGACTTGGATATCACATCTCATGCTATAGGAAGGGTCTCAGGTTTGGTATAAGCATTGAGATATCAAATCTCATGCTATAGGAAGGGTCTCAGGATTGGAATGGAAGGAGTTGGATATCACATCTCATGTTATAGGAAGGATCTCAGGTTTGGTATTAGAAGCATTGAGACATCACATCTCATGCTATAGGAAGGGTTTCAGGATTGGAATGGGAAGGAGTTGTATATGACATCTCATGCCGTAGGAAGGGTCTCAGGTTTGGTATAAGCATTGAGATATCACATCTCTGCTATCAGAAGAGTCTCAGGATTGGAATGGGAAGGAGTTGGATATCCCATCTCATGTTCTAGGAAGAGTCTCAGGTTTGGTATTAGAAGCATTGAGATATCACATCTCATGCTATAGGAAGTGTCTCAGGATTGGAATGGGAAGGACTTGGATATCACATCTCATGCTATAGGGAGGGTCTCAAGTTTGATATTAGAAGCATTGAGATATCACAGCTCATGCTATAGGAAGAGTCTCAGGTTTGGGAAGGGAAGGATTTGGATTTCACATCTCATGTTATATTACGGTTCTCATGTTTGGTTTTTGAAGCATTGAGATATCACATCTCATGCTATCGGAAGGGTCTCAGGTTTGGTATTAGAAGCATTGAGATATCACATCTCATGCTATAGGATTGGTCTCTGGATTGGAATGTGAAGGATTTGGATATCACATCTCATGCTAAAGGAAGGGTCTCAGGTTTGGAATGGGAAGGAGTTGGATATGACAACTCTTGTTATAGGGAGGGTCTCAGGATTTGAATGGCAAGGAGTTGGATATCACATCTCATGCCATAGGAAGGGTCTCAGGTTTGGTATAAGCATTGAGATATCACATCTCTGCTATCGGAAGGGTCTCAGGATTGGATTGGGAAGGAGTTGGATATCACATCTCATGTTATAGGAAGGGTCTCCGGATTGGAATGTGAAGGATTTGGATATCACATCTCATGCTAAAGGAAGGGTCTCAGGTTTGGAATGGGAAGGAGTTGGATATGACATCTCTTGTTATAGGGAGGGTCTCAGGATTTGAATGGCAAGGAGTTGGATATCACATCTCATGCCATAGGAAGGGTCTCAGGTTTGGTATAAGCATTGAGATATCACATCTCTGCTATCGGAAGGGTCTCAGGATTGGATTGGGAAGGAGTTGGATATCCCTTCTCATGCTATAGGAAGGGTCTCAAGTTGGAATGGGAAGGAGTTGGATATCACATCTCATGCTAAAGGAAGGGTCTCAGGTTTGGTAGAAGCATTGAGATATCACATCTCATGCTATCGGAAGTGTCTCAGGATTGGAATGGGAAGGAGCTGGATATTACATCTCATGCTAAAGGAAGGGTCTCAGGTTTGGAACGGGAAGGAGTTGGATATCCGATCTCATGTTATAGGAAGGGTCTCAGGTTTGGTATAAGCATTGAGATATCACATCTCTGCTATCGGAAGTGTCTCAGGATTGGAATGGGAAGGAATTGGATATCCGATCTCATGTTATAGGACGGGTCTCAGGATTGTTATTAGAATCATTGAGATATCATATTGCATGCTGTATGAAGGGTCTAAGGATTGGAATGGGAAAGACCTGGATATCACATCTCATGCTATAGGAAGGGTCTCAGGTTTGGTATAAGCATTGAGATATCAAATCTCATGCTATAGGAAGGGTCTCAGGATTGGAATGGAAGGATTTGGATATCACATCTCATGTTATAGGAAGGATCTCAGGTTTGGTATTAGAAGCATTGAGACATCACATCTCATGCTATAGGAAGGGTCTCAGGATTGGAATGGGAAGGAGTTGGATATCACATCTCATGCTATAGGAAGGGTCTCAGGTTTGGTATAAGCATTGAGATATCACATCTCATGCTATAGGAAGGGTCTCAGGATTGAAATGGGAAGGAGTTGTATATGACATCTCATGCCATAGGAAGGGTCTCAGGTTTGGTATAAGCATTGAGATATCACATCTCTGCTATCGGAAGGGTCTCAGGATTGGAATGGGAAGGACTTAAATATCACATCTCATGCTATAGGGAGGGTCTCAGTTTTGATATTAGAAGCATTGAGATATCACATCTCATGCTATCGGAAGGGTCTCAGGATTGGAATGGGAGGAGCTGGATATCACATCTCATGCTAAAGGAAGGGTTTCAGGTTTGGTAGAAGCATTGAGATATCACATCTCATGCTATAGGAAGAGTCTCAGGTTTGGGAAGGGAAGGATTTGGATTTCACATCTCATGTTATAGGATGGTTCTCATGTTTGGTTTTTGAAGCATTGAGATATCACATCTCATGCTATCGGAAGGGTCTCAGGTTTGGTATTAGAAGCATTGAGATATCACATCTCATGCTATAGGATTGGTCTCTGGATTGGAATGTGAAGGATTTGGATATCACATCTCATGCTAAAGGAAGCGTCTCAGGTTTGGAATGGGAAGGAGTTGGATATGACATCTCTTGTTATAGGGAGGGTCTCAGGATTTGAATGGCAAGGAGTTGGATATCACATCTCATGCCATAGGAAGGGTCTCAGGTTTGGTATTAGAAGCCTTGAGATATCCCATCTCATGGTATAATAAGGGTCTCAGGATTGGAATGGGAAGGAGTTGGATATCACATCTCAAGCTATTTCAGGATTGGAATGGGAAGGAGTTTGATATCACATCTCAAGCTATAGGAAGGGTCTCAGGTTTGGGAAGGGAAGGATTGGGATTTCACATCTCATGTTATAGGATGGTTCTCATGTTTGGTTTTAGAAGCATTGAGATATCACATCTCATGCTATCGGAAGGGTCTCAGGTTTGGAATGGGAAGGAGTTGGATATCACATCTCATGTTATAGGAAGCATCTCAGGTTTGGTATTAGAAGCATTGAGATATCACATCTCATGCTATAGGAAGGGTCTCAGGATTGGAATGTGAAGGATTTGGATATCAAATCTCATGCTAAAGGAAGGGTCTCAGGTTTGGTATAAGCATTGAGATATCACATCTCTGCTATCGGAAGGGTCTCAGGATTGGATTGGGAAGCAGTTGGACATCCCTTTTCATGCTATAGGAAGGGTCTAATGTTGGAATGGGAAGGAGTTGGATATCATATCTCATGTTATAGGAAGGGTCTCAAGATTGAAATGGGAAGGATTTGGATATCACATCTCTTGCTATATGAAGGGTCTCAGGTTTTTTATTAGAAACATTGAGATATCACATCTCATGCTATCGGAAGGGTTTCAGGATTGGAATGGGAAGGATTTGGATATCATATCTCATGTAATAGGACGGGTCCCAGGTTTGGTATTAGAAGCATTGAGATATCACATCTTATGGTATAGGAAGGGTCTCAGGTTTGGAATGGGAAGGAGTTGGATATCACATCTCATCCAATAGGAAGGGTCTCAGGTTTGGAATGGGAAGGAATTGGATATCACATCTCATGTTATAGGAAGGATCTCAGGATTGGAATGGGAAGGAGTTGGATATCCCTTCTCATGCTATAGGAAGGGTCTCAGGTTAGAATGGGAAGGATTTGGATATCACATCTCTTGCTATAGGAAGGGTCTCAGGTTTTTTATTAGAAACATTGAGATATCACATCTCATGCTATAGGAAGGGTTTAAGGATTGGAATGGGAAGGAGTTGGATATCCCTTCTCATGCTATAGGAAGGGTCTCAGGTTGGAATGGGAAGGATTTGGATATCACATCTCTTGCTATAGGAAGGGTCTCAGGTTTTTTATTAGAAACATTGAGATATCACATCTCATGCTATAGGAAGGGTTTAAGGATTGGAATGGGAAGGATTTGGATATCACATCTCATGCTAAAGGAAGGGTCTCAGGTTTGGAAGGGGAAGGATTTGGATATCACATCTCATGTTATTTGACCGGTCTCAGGTTTGGTATTAGAAGCATTGAGATATCAAGTCTCATGGTATAGGACGGGAGTTTGATATCACATCATGCCATGGTATGGGTCTCAGGTTTTGTAGAAGCATTGGGATATCACATCTCATGCTATCGGAAGGGTATCAGGATTGGATTTGGAAGGAGTTGTTGGATATCCCATCTCATGCTATAGGAAAGGTCTCAGGTTGGAATGGGAAAGAGTTGGATATCACATCTCATGTTATAGGAAGGGTCTCAAGATTGGAATGGGAAGGACTTGGATATCACATCTCATGCTGTAGGAAGGCTCTCAGGTTTGGAAAGGGAAGGAGTTGGATATCACATTTCATGTTAGAGTTAGGATCTCAGGTTTGGTATTAGAGGCATTGAGATATCACATCTCATGCTATCAGAAGGGTATCAGGATTGGAATGGGAAGGAGTTGGATATCACATCTCATGCTAAAGGGAGGGTCTCAGGTTTGGATGGGGAAGGATTTGGATATCACATCTCATGTTATAGGAAGGATCTCAGGTTTGGTATTAGAAGCATTGAGATATCACATCTCATGCTATCGGAAGGATCTCAGGTTTGGTATTAGAAGCATTGAGATATCACATCTCATGCTATAGTAAGGGTCTCAGGATTGGAATGGGAAGGACTTGGATATCACATCTCATGCTAAAGGAAGGGTCTCAGTTTTAGTAGAAGCATTGTGATATCACATCTCATGCTATAGGAAGGGTCTCAGGATTGGAATCGAAAGGAGTTGGATATCACATCTCATGCTATAGGAAGGGTCTCAGGTTTGGTATAAGCATTGAGATATCACACCTCTGCTATCGGAAGGGTCTCAGGATTGGATTGGGAAGGAGTTGGATATCACATCTCATGTTATTGGAAGGGTCTCTGGATTGGAATGTGAAGGATTTGGATATCACATCTCATGCTAAAGGAAGGGTCTCAGGTTTGGAATGGGAAGGAGTTGGATATGACATCTCTTGTTATAGGGAGGGTCTCAGGATTTGAATGGCAAGGTGTTGGATATCACATCTCATGCCATAGGAAGGGTCTCAGGTTTGGTATAAGCATTGAGATATCACATCTCTGCTATCGGAAGGGTCTCAGGATTGGATTGGGAAGGAGTTGGATATCCCTTCTCATGCTATAGGAAGGGTCTCAGGTTGGAATGGGAAGGAGTTGGATATCACATCTCATGTTATAGGAAGGGTCTCCGGATTGGAATGTGAAGGATTTGGATATCACATCTCATGCTAAAGGAAGGGTCTCAGGTTTGGAATGGGAAGGAGTTGGATATCACATCTCATGTTATAGGAAGGGTCTCCGGATTGGAATGTGAAGGATTTGGATATCACATCTCATGCTAAAGGAAGGGTCTCAGGTTTGGAATGGGAAGGAGTTGGATATCACATCTCATGTTATAGGAAGGGTCTCCGGATTGGAATGTGAAGGATTTGGATATAACATCTCATGCTAAAGGAAGGGTCTCAGGTTTGGAATGGGAAGGAGTTGGATATCACATCTCATGTTATAGGAAGGGTCTCCGGATTGGAATGTGAAGGATTTGGATATCACATCTCATGCTAAAGGAAGGGTCTCAGGTTTGGAATGGGAAGGAGTTGGATATGACATCTCTTGTTATAGGGAGGGTCTCAGGATTTGAATGGCAAGGAGTTGGATATCACATCTCATGCCATAGGAAGGGTCTCAGGTTTGGTATAAGCATTGAGATATCACATCTCTGCTATCGGAAGGGTCTCAGGATTGGATTGGGAAGGAGTTGGATATCCCTTCTCATGCTATAGGAAGGGTCTCAGGTTGGAATGGGAAGGAGTTGGATATCACATCTCATGCTAAAGGAAGGGTCTCAGGTTTGGTAGAAGCATTGAGATATCACATCTCATGCTATAGGAAGGGTCTCAGGATTGGAATGGGAAGGACTTAGATATCACATATCATGCTATAGGGAGGGTTTCAGTTTTGATATTAGAAGCATTGAGATATCACATCTCATGCTATCGGAAGTGTCTCAGGATTGGAATGGGAAGGAGCTGGATATTACATCTCATGCTAAAGGAAGGGTCTCAGGTTTGGAACGGGAAGGAGTTGGATATCCGATCTCATGTTATAGGAAGGGTCTCAGGTTTGGTATAAGCATTGAGATATCACATCTCTGCTATCGGAAGTGTCTCAGGATTGGAATGGGAAGGAATTGGATATCCCATCTCATGTTATAGGACGGGTCTCAGGATTGTTATTAGAATCATTGAGATATCATATTGCATGCTGTAGGAAGGGTCTAAGGATTGGAATGGGAAAGACTTGGATATCACATCTCATGCTATAGGAAGGGTCTCAGGTTTGGTATAAGCATTGAGATATCAAATCTCATGCTATAGGAAGGGTCTCAGGATTGGAATGGAAGGAGTTGGATATCACATCTCATGTTATAGGAAGGATCTCAGGTTTGGTATTAGAAGCATTGAGACATCAAATCTCATGCTATAGGAAGGGTCTCAGGATTGGAATGGGAAGGAGTTGTATATGACATCTCATGCCGTAGGAAGGGTCTCAGGTTTGGTATAAGCATTGAGATATCACATCTCTGCTATCAGAAGAGTCTCAGGATTGGAATGGGAAGGAGTTGGATATCCCATCTCATGTTATAGGAAGAGTCTCAGGTTTGGTATTAGAAGCATTGAGATATCACATCTCATGCTATAGGAAGGGTCTCAGGTTTGGGAAGGGAAGGATTTGGATTTCACATCTCATGTTATAGGATGGTTCTCATGTTTGGTTTTTGAAGCATTGAGATATCACATCTCATGCTATCGGAAGGGTCTCAGGTTTGGTATTAGAAGCATTGAGATATCACATCTCATGCTATAGGATTGGTCTCCGGATTGGAATGTGAAGGATTTGGATATCACATCTCATGCTAAAGGAAGGGTCTCAGGTTTGGAATGGGAAGGAGTTGGATATGACATCTCTTGTTATAGGGAGGGTCTCAGGATTTGAATGGCAAGGAGTTGGATATCACATCTCATGCCATAGGAAGGGTCTCAGGTTTGTTATAAGCATTGAGATATCACATCTCTGCTATCGGAAGGGTCTCAGGATTGGAATGGGAAGGACTTAGATATCACATCTCATGCTATAGGGAGGGTCTCAGTTTTGATATTAGAAGCATTGAGATATCACATCTCATGCTATCGGAAGGGTCTCAGGATTGGAATGGGAGGAGCTGGATATCACATCTCATGCTAAAGGAAGGGTCTCAGGTTTGGAAGGGGAAGGATTTGGATATCACATCTCATGTTATAGGATGGGTTTCAGGTTTGGTATTAGAAGCATTGTGATATCACATCTCATGCTATAGGAAGTGTCTCAGGATTGGAATGGGAAGGAGTTGGATATCACATCTCATGCTATCGGAAGGGTCTCAGGTTTGGTATTAGAAGCATTGAGATATCACATCTCATGCTATAGGATTGGTCTCTGGATTGGAATGTGAAGGATTTGGATATCACATCTCATGCTAAAGGAAGGGTCTCAGGTTTGGAATGGGAAGGAGTTGGATATGACATCTCTTGTTATAGGGAGGGTCTCAGTATTTGAATGGCAAGGAGTTGGATATCACATCTCATGCCATAGGAAGGGTCTCAGGTTTGGTATAAGCATTGAGATATCACATCTCTGCTATCGGAAGGGTCTCAGGATTGGATTGGGAAGGAGTTGGATATCACATCTCATGTTATAGGAAGAATCTCCGGATTGGAATGTGAAGGATTTGGATATCACATCTCATGCTAAAGGAAGGGTCTCAGGTTTGGAATGGGAAGGAGTTGGATATGACATCTCTTGTTATAGGGAGGGTCTCAGGATTTGAATGGCAAGGAGTTGGATATCACATCTCATGCCATAGGAAGGGTCTCAGGTTTGGTATTAGAAGCCTTGAGATATCACATCTCATGGTATAATAAGGGTCTCAGGATTGGAATGGGAAGGAGTTGGATATCACATCTCAAGCTATTTCAGGATTGGAATGGGAAGGAGTTTGATATCACATCTCAAGCTATAGGAAGGGTCTCAGGTTTGGGATAAGCATTGAGATATCACATCTCATGCTATAGGAAGGGTCTCAGGATTGGAATGGGAAGGAGTTGGATATCCCATCTCATGTTATAGGAAGAGTCTCAGGTTTGGTATTAGAAGCATTGAGATATCACATCTCATGCTATAGGAAGTGTCTCAGGATTGGAATGGGAAGGACTTGGATATCACATCTCATGCTATAGGGAGGGTCTCAAGTTTGATATTAGAAGCATTGAGATATCACATCTCATGCTATAGGAAGAGTCTCAGGTTTGGGAAGGGAAGGATTTGGATTTCACATCTCATGTTATAGGATGGTCCTCATGTTTGGTTTTTGAAGCATTGAGATATTACATCTCATGCTATCGGAAGGGTCTCAGGTTTGGTATTAGAAGCATTGAGATATCACATCTCATGCTATAGGATTGGTCTCCGGATTGGAATGTGAAGGATTTGGATATCACATCTCATGCTAAAGGAATGGTCTCAGGTTTGGAATGGGAAGGAGTTGGATATGACATCTCTTGTTATAGGGAGGGTCTCAGGATTTGAATGGCAAGGAGTTGGATATCACATCTCATGCCATAGGAAGGGTCTCAGGTTTGGTATAAGCATTGAGATATCACATCTCTGCTATCGGAAGGGTCTCAGGATTGGAATGGGAAGGACTTAAATATCACATCTCATGCTATAGGGAGGGTCTCAGTTTTGATATTAGAAGCATTGAGATATCACATCTCATGCTATCGGAAGGGTCTCAGGATTGGAATGGGAGGAGCTGGATATCACATCTCATGCTAAAGGAAGGGTTTCAGGTTTGGTAGAAGCATTGAGATATCACATCTCATGCTATAGGAAGAGTCTCAGGTTTGGGAAGGGAAGGATTTGGATTTTACATCTCATGTTATAGGATGGTTCTCATGTTTGGTTTTTGAAGCATTGAGATATCACATCTCATGCTATCGGAAGGGTCTCAGGTTTGGTATTAGAAGCATTGAGATATCACATCTCATGCTATAGGATTGGTCTCTGGATTGGAATGTGAAGGATTTGGATATCACATCTCATGCTAAAGGAAGCGTCTCAGGTTTGGAATGGGAAGGAGTTGGATATGACATCTCTTGTTATAGGGAGGGTCTCAGGATTTGAATGGCAAGGTGTTGGATATCACATCTCATGCCATAGGAAGGGTCTCAGGTTTGGTATAAGCATTGAGATATCACATCTCTGCTATCGGAAGGGTCTCAGGTTTGGTATAAGCATTGAGATATCACATCTCTGCTATTGGAAGGGTCTCAGGATTGGATTGGGAAGGAGTTGGATATCACATCTCATGTTATAGGAAGGGTCTCCGGATTGGAATGTGAAGGATTTGGATATCACATCTCATGCTAAAGGAAGGGTCTCAGGTTTGGAATGGGAAGGAGTTGGATATGACATCTCTTGTTATAGGGAGGGTCTCAGGATTTGAATGGCAAGGTGTTGGATATCACATCTCATGCCATAGGAAGGGTCTCAGGTTTGGTATAAGCATTGAGATATCACATCTCTGCTATCGGAAGGGTCTCAGGATTGGATTGGGAAGGAGTTGGATATCCCTGGGTTCCTGGGAGCCTAAAGTCGCAGAGGCTTATGCTAGGATTCCGGATAATACCAAGCACTACTTTAAAGACAGTGTGCTGATCAATGGAGTAGATACTCCAGCTCTTAGGGATAGTGGGTGCAGTCGCACTGTAGTGGATTCTACCTTGGTAGACTCAGAGGAAGTTGCCAGAGCTAATCTGATGCCCACTAAGTTGGCTGACGGCCCCCTCCGTATGTTTCCAGTAATACCTGTAAATCTTACTTTAAATGGTACAGCAGTCAGGATTCCAGTGAGCATTCAGAGAAACGTCCCGGGAAAGGTCTTGTTAGGTAATGATCTCAGAGCTTTAGGGCTCGTAGGAGACACTGCCGAAAGACCCTACACACGGTCTCAAGCACGGGCAGCATTGGCCAAGTCCAATACGCCGCCCCAGCCGAAGGGGAAACCCAAGGCGAAAGGAGTCAACAAGTCACGACGGGGGAAAGAGAATATTCCCCCGAGCTCGCCTACCACTGCGGTGGAGGAACCCCACCACCTTCCGCACTGTCCTCAGAAGTTATAGCGTCAAGCTGCGCTTCCTGCCACGCCACGATTCTTTGGATCATTTCCAATTTCGTGCCTTGAGAGGAAACACCTCTCTCCGCACACATCTTCTTCAATGTTTCTGATTTGGAAGCATTTAAAGTTAACAAGGTATTTGTTTCCATACTGTTAGATAGGACTATGGCTTTTTTAAAGTTATACTACAACAATTCACTACGTGTCCTGGTTGGAATAACCTGAAATGCCTTAGTTCGTGCGCAACACTGGATACCTTCAGTCGTATCCCACCGCTGTACACCAATTTGTTAAGACGGATTTCTGAACTCTGTCCTGGTGGCGCAGAAGTTCAGAAGGCCAACCTAATTACTTGGAACAGGGTAACCTCTGGACGAGCCAGACCAATCAAGGTAGCGATTGCGGCGGTCAAGACTAGGTCTCAAGAGGGGTGAGGGTGACTGAAAGCCCGCAATGAGCACACAAAACCAGAACACTTACAAACTACTCCAAACAGGTGTTATATAAAAATAAATACACGTTTATTTTAAGGCCTTTAAAACAATGACCGTAGCGAGAAAATCACAATATCACAATATTAAACCAACACATACCATATCAAGACAATATATATACAAATACGACAGTCGCAAGCGTTATACGCACGAAATGTGTAGTCCACCTGAAAGGGAAGGAAAACTGGCAGTGCGATAATGCTTTAGACTCAGTTCGCCTTCAGCGGCACCTAACTAGATGGAAGTCCGAGCCCTGCGAAGAGTGGAGCCTTGTGCTCAAAGTACCTGCACGCGCTGGTGCCAACGGGCAAAAGGGGAAGCTCTTCGAAGGAAGTCAGGCAGTTCAGATTAGTGCACTAAAGAAGAAGAACAGGTTCCGCGACTCAAGCGCAGCCTCCACAGTGGGCAGAAGCAGAGCGCGAGTACGGACAAAAGGGTGCTGTTTTACACAGCGGGGAAAAGCAATGGGCTACTGCAGGAGGGCGACCAGATCCTAGCTATGCTACTCACCGGTCCCCGATGCAAGCAGACCCAGGCTTCTCCACGTCAGTTTCAGCAGCTGGCAGGTTCAGAAGAGCCGGGAATGCCTCGTCGTCGTGTAGAGCAAAAAGACGTCCCAATCGAAGAAACCTGCACAGTTTGATGCCGCAGCAGGACAACGGAGCGGCCGTGTGTATCTGAGCCAAATGTACACTCCTCCCTTCCGACCTGGGAACGCCAAGTGTACGAAGCGTGGGAGAGTGACAAGGACTCGAGATACTACACAACCTGGCGGCGGTTACAGAGCAGGACTCCCGTGTAAGCTGGTCAGTCAACTGGATGGCCCAGAGACGCTTCCGAAGGCTTACTGGCAGGAGATGATGAAGTTGCCGAGAATAGCTGTTCCTGCTATTCCAAAGGTCGAAGCACCAGTACAGGCCTTCTGGTTCGATCAAAGGAGGAAAGGGTTTCACAGGACGACAGCAGTGCAAAGGAGGAGTCCTTCAGCGGGTCACCAGCGATTCCTCGGTCCAGCCTCTTGGTTGCAGGATACTTGGCTCCTGTATTCCTTCGTTCGTGAGAACTCAGGAGATCGACATGGTAGTGGTGTTTCCAGCCCCCTCTTATCCACGGTTCCCTTCGCGCCAAAACGGAGGGGACCCAATGGGAGATCCGCACATCAAACACGCACACCATTCGTGGACCAATCACGGACCACGGTGGTCCCAGGCATTCACACCACCCTAGACTCTCTGGCACCCAGGATGTGTATTGGGACCAGACCTCCCAGCCCACACCCTGGAGGCACACATACGACATGTAGAAGCCCGCGAAAGCATCCGTGTTTCGCGGGAAAGTACATGCCCAAATAAGGAAGGCCCCGGGTCGGCTCGACCTGGGGAAGGTGAAGGGAGCAAGACGGTCAGTGGACAAGACAAAGGAGCCTCGTGGTCTGGCCATTTTGGGAGCCAGGCCACCATTTTGGGTTCAGCGCGAAAAACGCACTTAGAACGCCAAAAGGAACTCAAAATACACAAAACGATCGCTGCCACCATTCCAGTCCCTGAATGACTTGCACCGATCAAATACCATCCTAAATGAGTATCTAGGGCCTGTAGAAGGCTAGAGACCCAAGAGAGCTGTAACTTAGCTTACAGTGCCCTCTTGTGTCATGTTGCACTAAAGCCGCAACATGGTAAAAGAAACTACGGGAAACAGCGTTCCCCGGTACTGACTGTCTTAAGGGCATGTCAGTTTCCCCGTAAGAAAGGAGCGAAAGCAAAGAGGAGTGCGGCAGAAGGCTGCACTTCTCTGGCAAAGTCAAGAACAAGGTGAAAAACAACAGCAAAAAGTTTAGGGGTTGCCACATGGAAGGAAAATTACCTACAATTACGAAATCTTTCCTAACACATTCCAATCCTGAGACCCTTCTGATAGCATGAGATGTGATATCTCAATGCCTCTAATACCAAACCTGAGATCCTACCTCTAACATGAAATGTGATATCCAACTCCTTCCCCTTCCAAACCTGAGAGCCTTCCTATAGCATGAAATGTGATATCCAAGTCCTTCCCATTCCAATCCTGAGACCCTTCCTATAACATGAGATGTGATATCCAACTCCTTCCCATTCCAACCTGAGACCCTTCCTATAGCATGACATGGGATATCCAACTCCTTCCAAATCCAATCCTGATACCCTTCCGATAGCATGAGATGTGATATCACAATGCTTCTACAAAACCTGAGACCCATACTATGGCATGAGATGTGATATCAAACTCCTTCCCATTCCAATCCTGAGACACTTCCTATAGCATCAGATGTGATATCTCAATGCTTCTAATACCAAACCTGAGACTCTTCCTATAACATGAGATGGGATATCCAACTCCTTCCCATTCCAATCCTGAGACCCTTCCGATAGCAGAGATGTGATATCTCAATGCTTATACCAAACCTGAGACCCTTCCTATGGCATGAGATGTCATATACAACTCCTTCCCATTCCAATCCTGAGACCCTTCCTATAGCATGAGATGTGATATCTCAATGCTTCTAATACCAAACCTGAGATCCTTCCTATAACATGAGATGTGATATCCAACTCCTTCCTATTCCATTTCCTGAGACCCTTCCTATAGCATGAGATGTGACATCTCAATGCTTATACCAAACCTGAGAACCTTCCTATAGCATGAGATGTGATATCCAACTCCTTCCCATTCCAATCCTGACACCCTTCCTATAGCATGAGATGTGATATCTCAATGCCTCTAATACCAAACCTGAGATCCTTCCTCTAACATGAAATGTGATATCCAACTCCTTCCCTTTCCAAACCTGAGAGCCTACCTATAGCATGAGATGTGATATTCAAGTCCTTCCCATTCCAATCCTTAGACCCTTCCTACAGCATGCAATATGATATCTCAATGATTCTAATAACAAACCTGAGACCCGTCCTATAAAATGAGATGGGTATCCAACTCCTTCCCATTCCAATCCTGAGACACTTTCGATAGCAGAGATGTGATACCTCAATGCTTATACCAAACCTGAGAACCTTCCTATAGCATGAGATGTAATATCCAACTCCTTCCCATTCCAATCCTGAGACCCTTCCTACAGCATGCGATGTGATATCTCAATGCTTCTAATACCAAACCTGAGACCCGTCCTATAACATGAGATGGGATATCCAACTCCTTCCCGTTCCAAACCTGAGACCCTTCCTATAGCATGAGATGTGATATCCAACTCCTTCCCATCCCAATCCTGAGACACTTCCGATTGCAGAGATGTGATATCTCAATGCTTATACCAAACCTGAGACTCTTCCTATAACATGAGATGTGATATCCAACTCCTTCCCGTTCCAAACCTGAGACCCTTCCTATAGCATGAGATGTGATATCCAACTCCTTCCCATTCCAATCCTGAGACCCTTCCGATAGCATGAGATGTGATAGCTCAATGCTTCTAATACCAAACCTGAGATCCTTCTTATAACATGTGATGTGATATCCAAATCCTTCCCCTTCCAAACCTGAGACCCTCCCTTTAGCATGAGAAGTGATATCCAACTCCTTCCCATTCCAATCCTGAGACCCTTATGATAGCATGAGATGTGGTATCTCAATGCCTCTAATACCAAACCTGAGATACTTCCGATAGCATGAGATGTGATATCTCAATGATTCTAATACCAAACCTGAGATCCTTCCTATAACACGCGATGTGATATCCAAATCCTTCCCCTTCCAAACCTGAGACCCTCCCTTTAGCATGAGATGTGATATCCAACTCCTTCCCATTCCAATCCTGAGACCCTTCTGATAGCATGAGATGTGATACCTCAATGCCTCTAATACCAAACCTGAGATCCTACCTCTAACATGAAATGTGATATCCAACTCCTTCCCTTACCAAACCTGAGATCCTTCCTATAACATGCGATGTGATATCCAAATCCTTCCCCTTCCAAACCTGAGACCCTCCCTATAGCATGAGATGTGATATCCAAGTCCGTCCCATTCCAATCCTGAGACCCTTCCTATAGCATGAGATGTGATATCTCAATGCTTATTCCAAACCTGAGACCCTTCCTATGGCATGAGATGTCATATACAACTCCTTCCCATTCCAATCCTGAGACCCTTCCTATAGCATGAGATGTGATATCTTAATGCTTATACCAAACCTGAGACCCTTCCTATAGCATGAGATGTGATAGCCAACTTCTTCCCATTCCAATCCTGAGACCCTTCCTATAACATGAGATGTGATGTCGCAATGCTTCTAATACCAAACCTGAGATCTTTCCTATAACATGAGATGTGATATCCAACACCTTCCCATTCCAATCCTGAGACCCTTCCTATAGCATGAGATGTGATATCTCAATGCTTATACCAAACGTGAGACCCTTCCTATAGCTTGAGATGTGATATACAACTCCTTCCCATTCCAATCCTGAGACCCTTCCTATAGCATGAGATGTGATATCTCAATGCTTGTACCAAACGTGAGACCCTTCCTATAACAAGAGGTGATATCTCAATGCCTCTAATACCAAACCTGAGATCCTTCCTCTAACATGAAATGTGATATCCAACTCCTTCCCCTTCCAAACCTGAGAGCCTTCCTATAGCATGAGATATGATATCCAAGTCCTTCCCATTCCAATCCTGGGACCCTTCCTATAACATGAGATGTGATATCCAACTCCTTCCCATTCCAACCTGAGACCCTTCCTATAGCATGAGATGGGATATCCAACTCCCTCCAAATCAAATCCTGATACCCTTCCGATAGCATGAGATGTGATATCCCAATGTTTCTACCAAACCTGAGACCCATACTATGGCATGAGTTGTGATATCAAACCCTCCCATTCCAAACCTGAGACCCTTCCTATAGCTTGAGATATCCAACTCCTTCCCATTCCAATTCTGAGACCCTTAATATACCATGAGACTTGATATCTCAATGCTTCTAATACCAAACCTGAGACCCTTCCTATAGCATGAGATGTGATATCTCAATGCTTCTAATACCAAACCTGAAATCCTTCCGATAACATGAGATGTGATATCCAAATCCTACCCCTTCCAAACCTGAGACCCTCCCTTTAGCATGAGATGTGATATCCAACTCCTTCCCATTCCCATCCTGAGACCCTTCTGATAGCATGAGATGTGATATCTCAATGCCTCCAATACCAAACCTGAGATCCTACCTCTAACATGAAATGTGATATCCACATCCTTCATCTTCCAAACCTGAGACCCTCCCTTTAGCATGAGATGTGATATCCAACTCCGTCCCATTCCAATCCTGAGACCCTTCCGATAGCATGAGATGTGATATCTCAATGCTTCTAATACCAAACCTGTGATCCTTCCTATAACAAGAGATGTGATATCCAAATCCTTCCCCTTACAAACCTGAGACCCTCCCTTTAGCATGAGATGTGATATCTCAATGCCTCTAATACCAAACCTGAGATCCTTCCGATAGCATGAGATGTGATATCTCAATGCTTCTAATACCAAACCTGAGATCCTTCCTATAACATGAGACGTGATATCCAAATCCTTCCCCTTCCAAACCTGAGACCCTCCCTTTAGCATGAGATGTGATATCCAACTCCTTCCCATTCTAATCCTGAGACCCTTCTGATAGCATGAGATGTGATATCTCAATGCCTCTAATACCAAACCTGAGATCCTACCTCTAACATGAAATGTGATATCCAACTCTTTCCCCTTCCAAACCTGAGAACCTTCCTATAGCATGAGATGTGATATCCGACTCCTTCCCATTCCAATCCTGAGACCCTTCCGATAGCATGAGATGTGATATCCCAATGCTTCTAATACCAAACCTGAGATCCTTCTTATAACATGTGATGTGATATCCAAATCCTTCCCCTTCCAAACCTGAGACCCTCCCTTTAGCATGAGATGTGATATCCAACTCCTTCCCATTCCAATCCTGAGACCCTTATGATAGATAGCATGAGATGTGATATCTCAATGCCTCTAATACCAAACCTGAGATACTTCCGATAGCATGAGATGTGATATCTCAATGCTTCTAATACCAAACCTGAGATCCTTCCTGTAACATGAGATTTGATATCCAAATCCTTCCCCTTCCAAACCTGAGACCCTCCCTTTAGCATGAGATGTGTTATCCAACTCCTTCCCATTCCAATCCTGAGACCCTTCCGATAGCATGAGATGTGATATCTCAATGCTTCTAATACCAAACCTGTGATCCTTCCTATAACAAGAGATGTGATATCCAAATCCTTCCCCTTCCAAACCTGAGACCCTCCCTTTAGCATGAGATGTGATATCTCAATGCCTCTAATACCAAACCTGAGATCCTTCCGATAGCATGAGATGTGATATCTCAATGCTTCTAATACCAAACCTGAGATCCTTCCTATAACATGAGATGTGATATCCAAATCCTTCCCCTTCCAAACCTGAGACCCTCCCTTTAGCATGAGATGTGATATCCAACTCCTTCCCATTCCAATCCTGAGACCCTTCTGATAGCATGAGATGTGATATCTCAATGCCTCTAATACCAAACCTGAGATCCTACCTCTAACATGAAATGTGATATCCAACTCTTTCCCCTTCCAAACCTGAGGGCCTTCCTATAGCATGAGATGTGATATCCGACTCCTTCCCATTCCAATCCTGAGACCCTTCCGATAGCATGAGATGTGATATCTCAATGCTTCTAATACCAAACCTGAGATCCTTCTTATAACATGTGATGTGATATCCAAATCCTTCCCCTTCCAAACCTGAGACCCTCCCTTTAGCATGAGATGTGATATCCAACTCCTTCCCATTCCAATCCTGAGACCCTTATGATAGATAGCATGAGATGTGATATCTCAATGCCTCTAATACCAAACCTGAGATACTTCCGATAGCATGAGATGTGATATCTCAATGCTTCTAATACCAAACCTGAGATCCTTCCTATAACATGAGATGTGATATCCAAATCCTTCCCCTTCCAAACCTGAGACCCTCCCTTTAGCATGAGATGTGATATCCAACTCCTTCCCATTCCAATTCTGAGCCCCTTCCTATACCATGAGACTTGATATCCAACTCCTTCCCATTCCAATTCTGAGCCCCTTCCTATACCATGAGACTTGATATCTCAATGCTTCTAATACCAAACCTGAGACCCGTCCTATAACATGAGATGTGATATCCAAATCCTTCCCCTTCCAAACCTTAGACCCTTCCTTTATCATGAGATGTGATATCCAACTCCTTCCCATTCCAATCCTGAGACCCTTCCGATATCATGAGATGTGATATCTCAATGCTTCTAATATCAAACTTGAGAGCCTCCCTATAGCATGAGATGTGATATCCAAGTCCTTCCCATTCCAATCCTGAGACCCTTCCTATAGCTTGAGTTGTGACATCCAACTCCTTCCCATTCCAATTCTGATCCCCTTTCTATACCATGAGACTTGATATCTCAATGCTTCTAATACCAAACCTGAGACCCGTCCTATAACATGAGATGTGATATCCAAATCCTTCCCCTTCCAAACCTTAGACCCTTCCTTTATCATGAGATGTGATATCCAACTCCTTCCCATTCCAATCCTGAGACCCTTCCGATATCATGAGATGTAATATCTCAATGCTTCTAATATCAAACTTGAGACCCTCCCTATAGCATGAGATGTGATATCCAAGTCCTTCCCATTCCAATCCTGAGACCCTTCCTATAGCATGAGATGTGATATCTCAATGCTTCTAATACCAAACCTGAGACCCTTCCTATAACATGAGATTGGAATATCCAACTCCTTCCCATTCCAATCCTGAGACCCTTCCGATAGCAGAGATGTGATATCTCAATTCTTATACCAAACCTGAGACCCTTCCAATAGCATGAGATGTGATATCCAACTCCTTCCCATTCCAATCCTGAGACCCTTCCTATAGCATGAGATGTGATATCTCAATGCTTCTAATATCAAACTTGAGAGCCTCCCTATAGCATGAGATGTGATATCCAGGTCCTTCCCATTCCAATCCTGAGACACTACCTATAGCATGAGATGTGATATCTCAATGCTTCTAATACCAAACCTGAGACTCTTCCTATAACATGAGATGGGATATCCAACTCCTTCCCATTCCAATCCTGAGACCCTTCCGTTAGCAGAGATGTGATATCTCAATGCTTATACCAAACCTGAGACCCTTCCTACGGCATGAGATGTCATATACAACTCCTTCCCATTCCAATCCTGAGACCCTTCCTATAGCATGAGATGTGATATCTCAATGCTTATACCAAACCTGAGACCCTTCCTATAGCATGAGATGTGATATCCAACTCCTTCCCATTCCAATCCTGAGACCCTTCCTATAGCATGAGATGTGATATCTCAATGCTTATACCAAACCTGAGACCCTTCCTACGGCATGAGATGTCATATACAACTCCTTCCCATTCCAATCCTGAGACCCTTCCTATAGCATGAGATGTGATATCTCAATGCTTATACCAAACCTGAGACCCTTCCTATAGCATGAGATGTGATATCCAACTCCTTCCCATTCCAATCCTGAGACCCTTCCTATAGCATGAGATGTGATATCTCAATGCTTATACCAAACCTGAGACCCTTCCTATAACATGAGATGGGATATCCAACTCCTTCCCATTCCAATCCTGAGACACTTCCGATAGCAGAGATGTGATATCTCAATGCTTATACCAGACCTTAGACCCTTCCTATAACATGAGATCGGATATCCAACTCCTTCCCGTTCCAAACCTGAGACCCTTCCTTTAGCATGAGATGTGATATCCAGCTCCTTCCCATTCCAATTCTGAGACACTTCCGATAGCATGAGATGTGATATCTCAATGCTTCTAATATCAAAACGGAAACCCTCCCTATAGCATGATATGTGATATCTAAGTCCTTCCCATTCCAATCCTGAGACCCTTCCTATAGCATGAGATGTGATATCTCAATGCTTCTACCAAACCTGAGACCCTTCCTTTAGCATGAGATGTGATATCCAACTCCTTCCCATTCCAATCCTGAGACCCTTCCTATCGCATGAGATGTGATATCTCAATACTTCTAATACCAAACCTGAGATCCTTCCGATAACATGAGATGTGATATCCAAATCCTTCCCCTTCCAAACCTGAGACCCTCCCTTTAGCATGAGATGTGATATCCATCTCCTTCCCATTCCAATCCTGAGACCCTTCTGATAGCATGAGATGTGATATCTCAATGCTTCTAATACCAAACCTGAGATCCTTCCGATAGCATGAGATGTGATATCTCAATGCTTCTAATACCAAACCTGAGACCCTTCCTATAACATGAGATTGGAATATCCAACTCCTTCCCATTCCAATCCTGAGACCCTTCCGATAGCAGAGATGTGATATCTCAATTCTTATACCAAACCTGAGATCCTTCCTATAACATGAGATGTGATATCCAACTCCTTCCCATTCCAATCCTGAGACACTTCCTATAGCATGAGATGTGATATCTCACTGCTTATACCAAACCTGAGACCCTTCCTATAGCATGAGATGTGATATCTAACTCCTTCCCATTCCAATCCTGAGACCCTTCCTATAGCATGAGATGTGATATCTCAATGCTTCTAATACCAAACCTGAGACTCTTCCTATAACATGAGATGGGATATACAACTCCTTCCCATTCCAATCCTGAGACCCTTCCGATAGCAGAGATGTGATATCTCAATGCTTATACCAAACCTGAGACCCTTCCTACGGCATGAGATGTCATATACAACTCCTTCCCATTCCAATCCTGAGACCCTTCCTATAGCATGAGATGTGATATCTCAATGCTTATACCAAACCTGAGACCCTTCCTATAGCATGAGATGTGATATCCAACTCCTTCCCATTCCAATCCTGAGACCCTTCCTATAGCATGAGATGTGATATCTCAATGCTTATACCAAACCTGAGACCCTTCCTACGGCATGAGATGTCATATACAACTCCTTCCCATTCCAATCCTGAGACCCTTCCTATAGCATGAGATGTGATATCTCAATGCTTATACCAAACCTGAGACCCTTCCTATAGCATGAGATGTGATATCCAACTCCTTCCCATTCCAATCCTGAGACCCTTCCTATAGCATGAGATGTGATATCTCAATGCTTATACCAAACCTGAGACCCTTCCTATAACATGAGATGGGATATCCAACTCCTTCCCATTCCAATCCTGAGACACTTCCGATAGCAGAGATGTGATATCTCAATGCTTATACCAGACCTTAGACCCTTCCTATAACATGAGATCGGATATCCAACTCCTTCCAGTTCCAAACCTGAGACCCTTCCTTTAGCATGAGATGTGATATCCAGCTCCTTCCCATTCCAATCCTGAGACACTTCCGATAGCATGAGATGTGATATCTCAATGCTTCTAATATCAAAACGGAAACCCTCCCTATAGCATGATATGTGATATCTAAGTCCTTCCCATTCCAATCCTGAGACCCTTCCTATAGCATGAGATGTGATATCTCAATGCTTCTACCAAACCTGAGACCCTTCCTTTAGCATGAGATGTGATATCCAACTCCTTCCCATTCCAATCCTGAGACCCTTCCTATAGCATGAGATGTGATATCTCAATACTTCTAATACCAAACCTGAGATCCTTCCGATAACATGAGATGTGATATCCAAATCCTTCCCCTTCCAAACCTGAGACCCTCCCTTTAGCATGAGATGTGATATCCATCTCCTTCCCATTCCAATCCTGAGACCCTTCTGATAGCATGAGATGTGATATCTCAATGCTTCTAATACCAAACCTGAGATCCTTCCGATAGCATGAGATGTGATATCTCAATGCTTCTAATACCAAACCTGAGACCCTTCCTATAACATGAGATTGGAATATCCAACTCCTTCCCATTCCAATCCTGAGACCCTTCCGATAGCAGAGATGTGATATCTCAATTCTTATACCAAACCTGAGATCCTTCCTATAACATGAGATGTGATATCCAACTCCTTCCCATTCCAATCCTGAGACACTTCCTATAGCATGAGATGTGATATCTCACTGCTTATACCAAACCTGAGACCCTTCCTATAGCATGAGATGTGATATCTAACTCCTTCCCATTCCAATCCTGAGACCCTTCCTATAGCATGAGATGTGATATCTCAATGCTTCTAATATCAAACGTGAGAGCCTCCCTATAGCATGAGATGTGATATCCAAGTCCTTCCCATTCCAATCCTGAGACACTTCCTATAGCATGAGATGTGATATCTCAATGCTTCTAATACCAAACCTGAGACTCTTCCTATAACATGAGATGGGATATCCAACTCCTTCCCATTCCAATCCTGAGACCCTTCCGATAGCAGAGATGTGATATCTCAATGCTTATACCAAACCTGAGACCCTTCCTACGGCATGAGATGTCATATACAACTCCTTCCCATTCCAATCCTGAGACCCTTCCTATAGCATGAGATGTGATATCTCAATGCTTATACCAAACCTGAGACCCTTCCTATAGCATGAGATGTGATATCCAACTCCTTCCCATTCCAATCCTGAGACCCTTAGTATAGCATGAGATGTGATATCTCAATGCTTATACCAAACCTGAGACCCTTCCTACGGCATGAGATGTCATATACAACTCCTTCCCATTCCAATCCTGAGACCCTTCCTATAGCATGAGATGTGATATCTCAATGCTTATACCAAACCTGAGACCCTTCCTATAGCATGAGATGTGATATCCAACTCCTTACCATTCCAATCCTGAGACCCTTCCTATAGCATGTGATGTGATATCTCAATGCTTATACCAAACCTGAGACCCTTCCTATAACATGAGATGGGATATCCAACTCCTTCCCATTCCAATCCTGAGACACTTCCGATAGCAGAGATGTGATATCTCAATGCTTATACCAGACCTTAGACCCTTCCTATAACATGAGATCGGATATCCAACTCCTTCCCGTTCCAAACCTGAGACCCTTCCTTTAGCATGAGATGTGATATCCAGCTCCTTCCCATTCCAATCCTGAGACACTTCCGATAGCATGAGATGTGATATCTCAATGCTTCTAATATCAAAACGGAAACCCTCCCTATCGCATGATATGTGATATCTAAGTCCTTCCCATTCCAATCCTGAGACCCTTCCTATAGCATGAGATGTGATATCTCAATGCTTCTAATACCAAACCTGAGATCCTTCCGATAGCATGAGATCGGATATCCAACTCCTTCCCATTCCAATCCTGAGACACTTCCGATAGCAGAGATGTGATATCTCAATGCTTATACCAGACCTTAGACCCTTCCTATAACATGAGATCGGATATCCAACTCCTTCACGTTCCAAACCTGAGACCCTTCCTTTAGCATGAGATGTGATATCCAGCTCCTTCCCATTCCAATCCTGAGACACTTCCTATAGCATGAGATGTGATATCTCAATGTTTCTACCAAACCTGAGACCCTTCCTTTAGCATGAGATGTGATATCCAACTCCTTCCCATTCCAATCCTGAGACCCTTCCTATAGCATGAGATGTGATATCTCAATACTTCTAATACCAAACCTGAGATCCTTTCCGATAACATGAGATGTGATATCCAAATCCTTCCCCTTCCAAACCTGAGACCCTCCCTTTAGCATATGTGATATCCATCTCCTTCCCATTCCAATCCTGAGACCCTTCTGATAGCATGAGATGTGATATCTCAATGCTTCTAATACCAAACCTGAGATCCTTCCGATAGCATGAGATGTGATATCTCAATGCTTCTAATACCAAACCTGAGATCCTTCCTATAACATGAGATGTGATATCCAAATCCTTCCCCTTCCAATTCTGAGACCCTCCCTTTAACATGAGATGTGATATCCAACTCCTTCCCATTCCAACCTGAGACCCTTCCTATAGCATGAGATGTGATATCCAAGTCCTTCCCATTCCAATCCTTAGACCCTTCCTACAGCATGCAATATGATATCTCAATGCCTCTAATACCAAACCTGAGATCCTTCCTCTAACATGAAATGTGATATCCAACTCCTTCCCTTTCCAAACCTGAGAGCCTATCTATAGCATGAGATGTGATATCCAAGTCCTTTCCATTCCAATCCTTAGACCCTTCCTACAGCATGCAATATGATATCTCAATGATTCTAATAACAAACCTGAGACCCGTCCTATAACATGAGATGGGATATCCAACTCCTTCCATTTCCAATCCTGAGACACTTCCGATAGCAGAGATGTGATATCTCAATGCTTATACCAAACCTGAGACCCTTCCTATAACATGAGATGTGATATCCAACTCCTTCCCGTTCCAATCCTGAGACTCTTCCTTTAGCATGAGATGTGATATCCAGCTCCTTCCCATTCCAATCGTGAGACACTTCCGATAGCATGAGATGTGATATCTCAATGCTTCTAATATCAAAACTGAGACCCTCCCTATAGCATGATATGTGATATCTAAGTCCTTCCCATTCCAATCCTGAGACCCTTCCTATAGCATGAGATGTGATATCTCAATGCTTCTACCAAACCTGAGACCCTTCCTTTAGCATGAGATGTGATATCCAACTCCTTCCCATTCCAAACCTGAGACCCTTCCTATAGCATGAGATGTGATATCTCAATACTTCTAATACCAAACCTGAGATCCTTCCTATAGCATGAGATGTGATATCTCAATGCTTCTAATACCAAACCTGAGACCCTTCCTACAGCATGCGATGTGATATCTCACTGCTTATACCAAACCTGAGACCCTTCCTATAGCATGAGATGTGATATCCAACTCCTTCCCATTCCAATCCTGAGACCCTTCCTATAGCATGAGATGTGATATCTCAATGCTTCTAATATCAAACTTGAGAGCCTCCCTATAGCATGAGATGTGATATCCAAGTCCTTCCCATTCCAATCCTGAGACACTTCCTATAGCATGAGATGTGATATCTCAATGCTTCTAATACCAAACCTGAGACTCTTCCTATAACATGAGATGGGATATCCAACTCCTTCCCATTCCAATCCTGAGACCCTTCCGATAGCAGAGATGTGATATCTCAATGCTTATACCAAACCTGAGACCCTTCCTACGGCATGAGATGTCATATACAACTCCTTCCCATTCCAATCCTGAGACCCTTCCTATAGCATGAGATGTGATATCTCAATGCTTATACCAAACCTGAGACCCTTCCTATAGCATGAGATGTGATATCCAACTCCTTCCCATTCCAATCCTGAGACCCTTCCTATAGCATGAGATGTGATATCTCAATGCTTATACCAAACCTGAGACCCTTCCTACGGCATGAGATGTCATATACAACTCCTTCCCATTCCAATCCTGAGACCCTTCCTATAGCATGAGATGTGATATCTCAATGCTTATACCAAACCTGAGACCCTTCCTATAGCATGAGATGTGATATCCAACTCCTTCCCATTCCAATCCTGAGACCCTTCTTATAGCATGAGATGTGATATCTCAATGCTTATACCAAACCTGAGACCCTTCCTATAACATGAGATGGGATATCCAACTCCTTCCCATTCCAATCCTGAGACACTTCCGATAGCAGAGATGTGATATCTCAATGCTTATACCAGACCTTAGACCCTTCCTATAACATGAGATCGGATATCCAACTCCTTCCCGTTCCAAACCTGAGACCCTTCATTTAGCATGAGATGTGATATCCAGCTCCTTCCCATTCCAATCCTGAGACCCTCCCTTTAGCATGAGATGTGATATCTCAATGCTTCTAATATCAAAACAGAAACCCTCCCTATAGCATTATATGTGATATCTAAGTCCTTCCCATTCCAATCCTGAGACCCTTCCTATAGCATGAGATGTGATATCTCAATGCTTCTACCAAACCTGAGACCCTTCATTTAGCATGAGATGTGATATCCAACTCCTTCCCATTCCAATCCTGAGACCCTTCCTATAGCATGAGATGTGATATCTCAATACTTCTAATACCAAACCTGAAATCCTTCCGATAACATGAGATGTGATATCCAAATCCTTCCCCTTCCAAACCTGAGACCCTCCCTTTAGCATGAGATGTGATATCCAACTCCTTCCCATTCCAATCCTGAGACCCTTCTGATAGCATGAGATGTGATATCTCAATGCTTCTAATACCAAACCTGAGATCCTTCCGATAGCATGAGATGTGATATCTCAATGCTTCTAATACCAAACCTGAGATCCTTCCTATAACATGAGATGTGATATCCAAATCCTTCCCCTTCCAATTCTGAGACCCTCCCTTTAACATGAGATGTGATATCCAACTCCTTCCCATTCCAATCCTGAGACACTTCCCATAGCAGAGATGTGATATCTCAATGCTTATACCAGACCTTAGACCCTTCCTATAACATGAGATCGGATATCCAACTCCTTCCCGTTCCAAACCTGAGACCCTTCCTTTAGCATGAGATGTGATATCCAGCTCCTTCCCATTCCAATCCTGAGACACTTCCGATAGCATGAAATGTGATATCTCAATGCTTCTAATATCAAAACGGAAACCCTCCCTATAGCATGATATGTGATATCTAAGTCCTTCCCATTCCAATCCTGAGACCCTTCCTATAGCATGAGATGTGATATCTCAATGCTTCTAATACCAAACCTGAGATCCTTCCGATAGCATGAGATCGGATATCCAACTCCTTCCCATTCCAATCCTGAGACACTTCCGATAGCAGAGATGTGATATCTCAATGCTTATACCAGACCTTAGACCCTTCCTATAACATGAGATCGGATATCCAACTCCTTCCCGTTCCAAACCTGAGACCCTTCCTTTAGCATGAAATGTGATATCCAGCTCCTTCCCATTCCAATCCTGAGACACTTCCTATAGCATGAGATGTGATATCTCAATGCTTCTACCAAACCTGAGACCCTTCCTTTAGCATGAGATGTGATATCCAACTCCTTCCCATTCCAATCCTGAGACCCTTCCTATAGCATGAGATGTGATATCTCAATACTTCTAATACCAAACCTGAGATCCTTCCGATAACATGAGATGTGATATCCAAATCCTTCCCCTTCCAAACCTGGACGCTCCCTTTAGCATGAGATGTGATATCCATCTCCTTCCCATTCCAATCCTGAGACCTTTCTGATAGCATGAGATGTGATATCTCAATGCTTCTAATACCAAACCTGAGATCCTTCCGATAGCATGAGATGTGATATCTCAATGCTTCTAATACCAAACCTGAGACCCTTCCTATAACATGAGATTGGAATATCCAACTCCTTCCCATTCCAATCCTGAGACCCTTCCGATAGCAGAGATGTGATATCTCAATTCTTATACCAAACCTGAGATCCTTCCTATAACATGAGATGTGATATCCAACTCCTTCCCATTCCAATCCTGAGACACTTCCTATAGCATGAGATGTGATATCTCACTGCTTATACCAAACCTGAGACCCTTCCTATAGCATGAGATGTGATATCTAACTCCTTCCCATTCCAATCCTGAGACCCTTCCTATAGCATGAGATGTGATATCTCAATGCTTCTAATATCAAACTTGAGAGCCTCCCTATAGCATGAGATGTGATATCCAAGTCCTTCCCATTCCAATCCTGAGACACTTCCTATAGCATGAGATGTGATATCTCAATGCTTCTAATACCAAACCTGAGACTCTTCCTATAACATGAGATGGGATATCCAACTCCTTCCCATTCCAATCCTGAGACCCTTCCGATAGCAGAGATGTGATATCTCAATGCTTATACCAAACCTGAGACCCTTCCTACGGCATGAGATGTCATATACAACTCCTTCCCATTCCAATCCTGAGACCCTTCCTATAGCATGAGATGTGATATCTCAATGCTTATACCAAACCTGAGACCCTTCCTATAGCATGAGATGTGATATCCAACTCCTTCCCATTCCAATCCTGAGACCCTTAGTATAGCATGAGATGTGATATCTCAATGCTTATACCAAACCTGAGACCCTTCCTACGGCATGAGATGTCATATACAACTCCTTCCCATTCCAATCCTGAGACCCTTCCTATAGCATGAGATGTGATATCTCAATGCTTATACCAAACCTGAGACCCTTCCTATAGCATGAGATGTGATATCCAACTCCTTCCCATTCCAATCCTGAGACCCTTCCTATAGCATGAGATGTGATATCTCAATGCTTATACCAAACCTGAGACCCTTCCTATAACATGAGATGGGATATCCAACTCCTTCCCATTCCAATCCTGAGACACTTCCGATAGCAGAGATGTGATATCTCAATGCTTATACCAGACCTTAGACCCTTCCTATAACATGAGATCGGATATCCAACTCCTTCCCGTTCCAAACCTGAGACCCTTCCTTTAGCATGAGATGTGATATCCAGCTCCTTCCCATTCCAATCCTGAGACACTTCCGATAGCATGAGATGTGATATCTCAATGCTTCTAATATCAAAACGGAAACCCTCCCTATCGCATGATATGTGATATCTAAGTCCTTCCCATTCCAATCCTGAGACCCTTCCTATAGCATGAGATGTGATATCTCAATGCTTCTAATACCAAACCTGAGATCCTTCCGATAGCATGAGATCGGATATCCAACTCCTTCCCATTCCAATCCTGAGACACTTCCGATAGCAGAGATGTGATATCTCAATGCTTATACCAGACCTTAGACCCTTCCTATAACATGAGATCGGATATCCAACTCCTTCCCGTTCCAAACCTGAGACCCTTCCTTTAGCATGAGATGTGATATCCAGCTCCTTCCCATTCCAATCCTGAGACACTTCCTATAGCATGAGATGTGATATCTCAATGCTTCTACCAAACCTGAGACCCTTCCTTTAGCATGAGATGTGATATCCAACTCCTTCCCATTCCAATCCTGAGACCCTTAGTATAGCATGAGATGTGATATCTCAATGCTTATACCAAACCTGAGACCCTTCCTACGGCATGAGATGTCATATACAACTCCTTCCCATTCCAATCCTGAGACCCTTCCTATAGCATGAGATGTGATATCTCAATGCTTATACCAAACCTGAGACCCTTCCTATAGCATGAGATGTGATATCCAACTCCTTCCCATTCCAATCCTGAGACCCTTCCTATAGCATGAGATGTGATATCTCAATGCTTATACCAAACCTGAGACCCTTCCTATAACATGAGATGGGATATCCAACTCCTTCCCATTCCAATCCTGAGACACTTCCGATAGCAGAGATGTGATATCTCAATGCTTATACCAGACCTTAGACCCTTCCTATAACATGAGATCGGATATCCAACTCCTTCCCGTTCCAAACCTGAGACCCTTCCTTTAGCATGAGATGTGATATCCAGCTCCTTCCCATTCCAATCCTGAGACACTTCCGATAGCATGAGATGTGATATCTCAATGCTTCTAATATCAAAACGGAAACCCTCCCTATCGCATGATATGTGATATCTAAGTCCTTCCCATTCCAATCCTGAGACCCTTCCTATAGCATGAGATGTGATATCTCAATGCTTCTAATACCAAACCTGAGATCCTTCCGATAGCATGAGATCGGATATCCAACTCCTTCCCATTCCAATCCTGAGACACTTCCGATAGCAGAGATGTGATATCTCAATGCTTATACCAGACCTTAGACCCTTCCTATAACATGAGATCGGATATCCAACTCCTTCCCGTTCCAAACCTGAGACCCTTCCTTTAGCATGAGATGTGATATCCAGCTCCTTCCCATTCCAATCCTGAGACACTTCCTATAGCATGAGATGTGATATCTCAATGCTTCTACCAAACCTGAGACCCTTCCTTTAGCATGAGATGTGATATCCAACTCCTTCCCATTCCAATCCTGAGACCCTTCCTATAGCATGAGATGTGATATCTCAATACTTCTAATACCAAACCTGAGATACTTTCCGTAACATGAGATGTGATATCCAAATCCTTCCCCTTCCAAACCTGAGACCCTCCCTTTAGCATATGTGATATCCATCTCCTTCCCATTCCAATCCTGAGACCCTTCTGATAGCATGAGATGTGATATCTCAATGCTTCTAATACCAAACCTGAGATCCTTCCGATAGTATGAGATGTGATATCTCAATGCTTCTAATACCAAACCTGAGATCCTTCCTATAACATGAGATGTGATATCCAAATCCTTCCCCTTCCAATTCTGAGACCCTCCCTTTAACATGAGATGTGATATCCAACTCCTTCCCATTCCAACCTGAGACCCTTCCTATAGCATGAGATGTGATATCTCAATGCCTCTAATACCAAACCTGAGATCCTTCCTCTAACATGAAATGTGATATCCAACTCCTTCCCTTTCCAAACCTGAGAGCCTATCTATAGCATGAGATGTGATATCCAAGTCCTTTCCATTCCAATCCTTAGACCCTTCCTACAGCATGCAATATGATATCTCAATGATTCTAATAACAAACCTGGGACCCGTCCTATAACATGAGATGGGATATCCAACTCCTTCCATTTCCAATCCTGAGACACTTCCGATAGCAGAGATGTGATATCTCAATGCTTATACCAAACCTGAGACCCTTCCTATAACATGAGATGTGATATCCAACTCCTTCCCGTTCCAATCCTGAGACTCTTCCTTTAGCATGAGATGTGATATCCAGCTCCTTCCCATTCCAATCGTGAGACACTTCCGATAGCATGAGATGTGATATCTCAATGCTTCTAATATCAAAACTGAGACCCTCCCTATAGCATGATATGTGATATCTAAGTCCTTCCCATTCCAATCCTGAGACCCTTCCTATAGCATGAGATGTGATATCTCAATGCTTCTACCAAACCTGAGACCCTTCCTTTAGCATGAGATGTGATATCCAACTCCTTCCCATTCCAATCCTGAGACCCTTCCTATAGCATGAGATGTGATATCTCAATACTTCTAATACCAAACCTGAGATCCTTCCTATAGCATGAGATGTGATATCTCAATGCTTCTAATACCAAACCTGAGACCCTTCCTACAGCATGCGATGTGATATCTCACTGCTTATACCAAACCTGAGACCCTTCCTATAGCATGAGATGTGATATCCAACTCCTTCCCATTCCAATCCTGAGACCCTTCCTATAGCATGAGATGTGATATCTCAATGCTTCTAATATCAAACTTGAGAGCCTCCCTATAGCATGAGATGTGATATCCAAGTCCTTCCCATTCCAATCCTGAGACACTTCCTATAGCATGAGATGTGATATCTCAATGCTTCTAATACCAAACCTGAGACTCTTCCTATAACATGAGATGGGATATCCAACTCCTTCCCATTCCAATCCTGAGACCCTTCCAATAGCAGAGATGTGATATCTCAATGCTTATACCAAACCTGAGACCCTTCCTACGGCATGAGATGTCATATACAACTCCTTCCCATTCCAATCCTGAGACCCCTCCTATAGCATGAGATGTCATATCTCAATGCTTATACCAAACCTGAGACCCTTCCTATAGCATGAGATGTGATATCCAACTCCTTCCCATTCCAATCCTGAGACCCTTCCTATAGCATGAGATGTGATATCTCAATGCTTATACCAAACCTGAGACCCTTCCTACTGCATGAGATGTCATATACAACTCCTTCCCATTCCAATCCTGAGACCCTTCCTATAGCATGAGATGTGATATCTCAATGCTTATACCAAACCTGAGACCCTTCCTATAGCATGAGATGTGATATCCAACTCCTTCCCATTCCAATCCTGAGACCCTTCCTATAGCATGAGATGTGATATCTCAATGCTTATACCAAACCTGAGACCCTTCCTATAACATGAGATGGGATATCCAACTCCTTCCCATTCCAATCCTGAGACACTTCCGATAGTAGAGATGTGATATCTCAATGCTTATACCAGACCTTAGACCCTTCCTATAACATGAGATCGGATATCCAACTCCTTCCCGTTCCAAACCTGAGACCCTTCCTTTAGCATGAGATGTGATATCCAGCTCCTTCCCATTCCAATCCTGAGACCCTCCCTTTAGCATGAGATGTGATATCTCAATGCTTCTAATATCAAAACAGAAACCCTCCCTATAGCATGATATGTGATATCTAAGTCCTTCCCATTCCAATCCTGAGACCCTTCCTATAGCATGAGATGTGATATCTCAATGCTTCTACCAAACCTGAGACCCTTCATTTAGCATGAGATGTGATATCCAACTCCTTCCCATTCCAATCCTGAGACCCTTCCTATAGCATGAGATGTGATATCTCAATACTTCTAATACCAAACCTGAAATCCTTCCGATAACATGAGATGTGATATCCAAATCCTTCCCCTTCCAAACCTGAGACCCTCCCTTTAGCATGAGATGTGATATCCAACTCCTTCCCATTCCAATCCTGAGACCCTTCTGATAGCATGAGATGTGATATCTCAATGCTTCTAATACCAAACCTGAGATCCTTCCGATAGCATGAGATGTGATATCTCAATGCTTCTAATACCAAACCTGAGATCCTTCCTATAACATGAGATGTGATATCCAAATCCTTCCCCTTCCAATTCTGAGACCCTCCCTTTAACATGAGATGTGATATCCAACTCCTTCCCATTCCAATCCTGAGACACTTCCCATAGCAGAGATGTGATATCTCAATGCTTATACCAGACCTTAGACCCTTCCTATAACATGAGATCAGATATCCAACTCCTTCCTGTTCCAAACCTGAGACCCTTCCTTTAGCATGAGATGTGATATCCAGCTCCTTCCCATTCCAATCCTGAGACACTTCCGATAGCATGAGATGTGATATCTCAATGCTTCTAATATCAAAACGGAAACCCTCCCTATAGCATGATATGTGATATCTAAGTCCTTCCCATTCCAATCCTGAGACCCTTCCTATAGCATGAGATGTGATATCTCAATGCTTCTAATACCAAACCTGAGATCCTTCCGATAGCATGAGATTGGATATCCAACTCCTTCCCATTCCAATCCTGAGACACTTCCGATAGCAGAGATGTGATATCTCAATGCTTATACCAGACCTTAGACCCTTCCTATAACATGAGATCGGATATCCAACTCCTTCCCGTTCCAAACCTGAGACCCTTCCTTTAGCATGAGATGTGATATCCAGCTCCTTCCCATTCCAATCCTGAGACACTTCCTATAGCATGAGATGTGATATCTCAATGCTTCTACCAAACCTGAGACCCTTCCTTTAGCATGAGATGTGATATCCAACTCCTTCCCATTCCAATCCTGAGACCCTTCCTATAGCATGAGAGGTGATATCTCAATACTTCTAATACCAAACCTGAGATCCTTCCGATAACATGAGATGTGATATCCAAATCCTTCCCCTTCCAAACCTGAGACCCTCCCTTTAGCATGAGATGTGATATCCATCTTCTTCCCATTCCAATCCTGAGACCCTTCTGATAGCATGAGATGTGATATCTCAATGCTTCTAATACCAAACCTGAGATCCTTCCGATAGCATGAGATGTGATATCTCAATGCTTCTAATACCAAACCTGAGATCCTTCCTATAACATGAGATGTGATATCCAAATCCTTCCCCTTCCAATTCTGAGACCCTCCCTTTAACATGAGATGTGATATCCAACTCCTTCCCATTCCAACCTGAGACCCTTCCTATAGCATGAGATGTGATATCCAAGTCCTTCCCATTCCAATCCTTAGACCCTTCCTACAGCATGCAATATGATATCTCAATGCCTCTAATACCAAACCTGAGATCCTTCCTCTAACATGAAATGTGATATCCAACTCCTTCCCTTTCCAAACCTGAGAGCCTATCTATAGCATGAGATGTGATATCCAAGTCCTTTCCATTCCAATCCTTAGACCCTTCCTACAGCATGCAATATGATATCTCAATGATTCTAATAACAAACCTGAGACCCGTCCTATAACATGAGATGGGATATCCAACTCCTTCCATTTCCAATCCTGAGACACTTCCGATAGCAGAGATGTGATATCTCAATGCTTATACCAAACCTGAGACTCTTCCTTTAGCATGAGATGTGATATCCAGCTCCTTCCCATTCCAATCGTGAGACACTTCCGATAGCATGAGATGTGATATCTCAATGCTTCTAATATCAAAACAGCGACCCTCCCTATAGCATGATATGTGATATCTAAGTCCTTCCCATTCCAATCCTGAGACCCTTCCTATAGCATGAGACGTGATATCTCAATGCTTCTACCAAACCTGAGACCCTTCCTTTAGCATGAGATGTGATATCCAACTCCTTCCCATTCCAATCCTGAGACCCTTCCTATAGCATGAGATGTGATATCTCAATACTTCTAATACCAAACCTGAGATCCTTCCTATAGCATGAGATGTGATATCTCAATGCTTCTAATACCAAACCTGAGACCCTTCCTACAGCATGCGATGTGATATCTCACTGCTTATACCAAACCTGAGACCCTTCCTATAGCATGAGATGTGATATCCAACTTCTTCCCATTCCAATCCTGAGACCCTTCCTATAGCATGAGATGTGATATCTCAATGCTTCTAATATCAAACTTGAGAGCCTTCCTATAGCATGAGATGTGATATCCAAGTCCTTCCCATTCCAATCCTGAGACCCTTCCTATAGCATGAGATGTGATATCTCAATGCTTCTACCAAACCTGAGACCCTTCCTTTAGCATGAGATGTGATATCCAAGTCCTTCCCATTCCAATCCTTAGACCCTTCCTACAGCATGCAATATGATATCTCAATGATTCTAATAACAAACCTGAGACCCGTCCTATAACATGAGATGGGATATCCAACTCCTTCCCATTCCAATCCTGAGACACTTCCGATAGCAGAGATGTGATATCTCAATGCTTATACCAAACCTGAGACCCTTCCTATAACATGAGATGTGATATCCAACTCCTTCCCGTTCCAAACCTGAGACTCTTCCTTTAGCATGAGATGTGATATCCAGCTCCTTCCCATTCCAATCCTGAGACACTTCCGATAGCATGAGATGTGATATCTCAATGCTTCTAATATCAAAACTGAGACCCTCCCTATAGCATGATATGTGATATCTAAGTCCTTCCCATTCCAATCCTGAGACCCTTCTGATAGCATGAGATGTGATATCTCAATGCCTCTAATACCAAACCTGAGATCCTACCTCTAACATGAAATGTGATATCCAACTCTCTCCCCTTTCAAACCTGAGAGCCTTCCTATAGCATGAGATGTGATATCCAAGTCCTTCCCATTCCAATCCTGAGACCCTTCCTATAACATGAGATGTGATATCCAACTCCTTCCCATTCCAACCTGAGACCCTTCCTATAGCATGAGATGGGATATCCAACTCCTTCCAAATCCAATCCTGATACCATTCCGATAGCATGAGATGTGATATCCCAATGCTTCTACCAAACCTGAGACCCATACTATGGCATGAGATGTGATATCAAACTCCTTCCCATTCCAATTCTGAGACCCTTCCTATACCATGAGACTTGCTATCTCAATGCTTCTAATACCAAACCTGAGACCCGTCCTATAACATGAGATGTGATATCCAAATCCTTCCCCTTCCAAACCTTAGACCCTTCCTTTATCATGAGATGTGATATCCAACTCCTTCCCATTCCAATCCTGAGACCCTTCCTATAGCATGAGATGTGATATCTCAATGCTTCTAATACCAAACCTGAGACCCTTCCTATAACATGAGATGGGAATATCCAACTCCTTACATTCCAATCCTGAGACCCTTCCGATAGCAGAGATGTGATATCTCAATGTTTATACCAAACCTGAGATCCTTCCTATAACATGAGATGTGATATCCAACTCCTTCCCATTCCAATACTGAGACACTGCCTATAGCATGAGATGTGATATCTCACTGCTTATACCAAACCTGAGACCCTTCCTATAGCATGAGATGTGATATCCAACTCCTTCCCATTCTAATCCTGAGACCCTTCCTATAGCATGAGATGTGATATCTCAATGCTTCTAATATCAAACTTGAGAGCCTCCCTATAGCATGAGATGTGATATCCAAGTCCTTCCCATTCCAATCCTGAGACACTTCCTACAGCATGAGATGTGATATCTCAATGCCTCTAATACCAAACCTGAGACTCTTCCTATAACATGAGATGGGATATCCAACTCCTTCCCATTCCAATCCTGAGACCCTTCCGATAGCAGAGATGTGATATCTCAATGCTTATACCAAACCTGAGACCCTTCCTACGGCATGAGATGTCATATACAACTCCTTCCCATTCCAATCCTGAGACCCTTCCTATAGCATGAGATGTGATATCTCAATGCTTCTAATATCAAACTTGAGACCCTCCCTATAGCATGAGATGTGATATCCAAGTCCTTCCCATTCCAATCCTGAGACACTTCCTATAGCATGAGATGTGATATCTCAATGCTTCTAATACCAAACCTGAGACTCTTCCTATAACATGAGATGGGATATCCAACTCCTTCCCATTCCAATCCTGAGACCCTTCCGATAGCAGAGATGTGATATCTCAATGCTTATACCAAACCTGAGACCCTTCCTACGGCATGAGATGTCATATACAACTCCTTCCCATTCCAATCCTGAGACCCTTCCTATAGCATGAGATGTGATATCTCAATGCTTATACCAAACCTGAGACCCTTCCTATAGTATGAGATGTGATATCCAACTCCTTCCCATTCCAATCCTGAGACCCCTCCTATAGCATGAGATGTGATGTCTCAATGCTTCTAATACCAAACCTGAGATCCTTCCTATAACATGAGATGTGATATCCAACTCCTTCCATTCCAATTCTGAGACCCTTCCTATAGCATGAGATTTGATATCTCAATGCTTATACCAAACCTGAGACCCTTCCTATAGCATGAGATGTGATATCCAAGTCCTTCCCATTCCAATCCTTAGACCCTTCCTACAGCATGCAATATGATATCTCAATGATTCTAATAACAATCCTGAGACCCGTCCTATAACATGAGATGGGATATCCAATTCCTTCCCATTCCAATCCTGAGACACTTCCGATAGCAGAGATGTGATATCTCAATGCTTATACCAAACCTGAGACCCTTCCTATAACATGAGATCGGATATCCAACTCCTTTTCGTTCCAAACCTGAGACCCTTCCTTTAGCATGAGATGTGATATCCAGCTCCTTCGCATTCCAATCCTGAGACCCTTCCGATAGCATGAGATGTGATATCTCAATGCTTCTAATACCAAACCTGTGATCCTTCCTATAACAAGAGATGTGATATCCAAATCCTTCCCCTTACAAACCTGAGACCCTCCCTTTAGCATGAGATGTGATATCTCAATGCCTCTAATACCAAACCTGAGATCCTTCCGATAGCATGAGATGTGATATCTCAATGCTTCTAATACCAAACCTGAGATCCTTCCTATAACATGAGACGTGATATCCAAATCCTTCCCCTTCCAAACCTGAGACCCTCCCTTTAGCATGAGATGTGATATCCAACTCCTTCCCATTCTAATCCTGAGACCCTTCTGATAGCATGAGATGTGATATCTCAATACCTCTAATACCAAACCTGAGATCCTACCTCTAACATGAAATGTGATATCCAACTCTTTCCCCTTCCAAACCTGAGAGCCTTCCTATAGCATGAGATGTGATATCCGACTCCTTCCCATTCCAATCCTGAGACCCTTCCGATAGCATGAGATGTGATATCCCAATGCTTCTAATACCAAACCTGAGATCCTTCTTATAACATGTGATGTGATATCCAAATCCTTCCCCTTCCAAACCTGAGACCCTCCCTTTAGCATGAGATGTGATATCCAACTCCTTCCCATTCCAATCCTGAGACCCTTATGATAGATAGCATGAGATGTGATATCTCAATGCCTCTAATACCAAACCTGAGATACTTCCGATAGCATGAGATGTGATATCTCAATGCTTCTAATACCAAACCTGAGATCCTTCCTGTAACATGAGATGTGATATCCAAATCCTTCCCCTTCCAAACCTGAGACCCTCCCTTTAGCATGAGATGTGTTATCCAACTCCTTCCCATTCCAATCCTGAGACCCTTCCGATAGCATGAGATGTGATATCTCAATGCTTCTAATACCAAACCTGTGATCCTTCCTATAACAAGAGATGTGATATCCAAATCCTTCCCCTTCCAAACCTGAGACCCTCCCTTTAGCATGAGATGTGATATCTCAATGCCTCTAATACCAAACCTGAGATCCTTCCGATAGCATGAGATGTGATATCTCAATGCTTCTAATACCAAACCTGAGATCCTTCCTATAACATGAGACGTGATATCCAAATCCTTCCCCTTCCAAACCTGAGACCCTCCCTTTAGCATGAGATGTGATATCCAACTCCTTCCCATTCCAATCCTGAGACCCTTCTGATAGCATGAGATGTGATATCTCAATGCCTCTAATACCAAACCTGAGATCCTACCTCTAACATGAAATGTGATATCCAACTCTTTCCCCTTCCAAACCTGAGGGCCTTCCTATAGCATGAGATGTGATATCCGACTCCTTCCCATTCCAATCCTGAGACCCTTCCGATAGCATGAAATGTGATATCTCAATGCTTCTAATACCAAACCTGAGATCCTTCTTATAACATGTGATGTGATATCCAAATCCTTCCCCTTCCAAACCTGAGACCCTCCCTTTAGCATGAGATGTGATATCCAACTCCTTCCCATTCCAATCCTGAGACCCTTATGATAGATAGCATGAGATGTGATATCTCAATGCCTCTAATACCAAACCTGAGATACTTCCGATAGCATGAGATGTGATATCTCAATGCTTCTAATACCAAACCTGAGATCCTTCCTATAACATGAGATGTGATATCCAAATCCTTCCCCTTCCAAACCTGAGACCCTCCCTTTAGCATGAGATGTGATATCCAACTCCTTCCCATTCCAATTCTGAGCCCCTTCCTATACCATGAGACTTGATATCCAACTCCTTCCCATTCCAATTCTGAGCCCCTTCCTATACCATGAGACTTGATATCCCAATGCTTCTAATACCAAACCTGAGACCCGTCCTATAACATGAGATGTGATATCCAAATCCTTCCCCTTCCAAACCTTAGACCCTTCCTTTATCATGAGATGTGATATCCAACTCCTTCCCATTCCAATCCTGAGACCCTTCCGATATCATGAGATGTGATATCTCAATGCTTCTAATATCAAACTTGAGACCCTCCCTATAGCATGAGATGTGATATCCAAGTCCTTCCCATTCCAATCCTGAGACCCTTCCTATAGCTTGAGTTGTGACATCCAACTCCTTCCCATTCCAATTCTGATCCCCTTTCTATACCATGAGACTTGATATCTCAATGCTTCTAATACCAAACCTGAGACCCGTCCTATAACATGAGATGTGATATCCAAATCCTTCCCCTTCCAAACCTTAGACCCTTCCTTTATCATGAGATGTGATATCCAACTCCTTCCCATTCCAATCCTGAGACCCTTCTGATATCATGAGATGTAATATCTCAATGCTTCTAATATCAAACTTGAGACCCTCCCTATAGCATGAGATGTGATATCCAAGTCCTTCCCATTCCAATCCTGAGACCCTTCCTATAGCATGAGATGTGATATCTCAATGCTTCTAATACCAAACCTGAGACCCTTCCTATAACATGAGATTGGAATATCCAACTCCTTCCCATTCCAATCCTGAGACCCTTCCGATAGCAGAGATGTGATATCTCAATTCTTATACCAAACCTGAGATCCTTCCTATAACATGAGATGTGATATCCAACTCCTTCCCATTCCAATCCTGAGACACTTCCTATAGCATGAGATGTGATATCTCACTGCTTATACCAAACCTGAGACCCTTCCAATAGCATGAGATGTGATATCCAACTCCTTCCCATTCCAATCCTGAGACCCTTCCTATAGCATGAGATGTGATATCTCAATGCTTCTAATATCAAACTTGAGAGCCTCCCTATAGCATGAGATGTGATATCCAAGTCCTTCCCATTCCAATCCTGAGACACTTCCTATAGCATGAGATGTGATATCTCAATGCTTCTAATACCAAACCTGAGACTCTTCCTATAACATGAGATGGGATATCCAACTCCTTCCCATTCCAATCCTGAGACCCTTCCGATAGCAGAGATGTGATATCTCAATGCTTATACCAAACCTGAGACCCTTCCTACGGCATGAGATGTCATATACAACTCCTTCCCATTCCAATCCTGAGACCCTTCCTATAGCATGAGATGTGATATCTCAATGCTTATACCAAACCTGAGACCCTTCCTATAGCATGACATGTGATATCCAACTCCTTCCCATTCCAATCCTGAGACCCTTCCTATAGCATGAGATGTGATATCTCAATGCTTATACCAAACCTGAGACCCTTCCTACGGCATGAGATGTCATATACAACTCCTTCCCATTCCAATCCTGAGACCCTTCCTATAGCATGAGATGTGATATCTCAATGCTTATACCAAACCTGAGACCCTTCCTATAGCATGAGATGTGATATCCAACTCCTTCCCATTCCAATCCTGAGACCCTTCCTATAGCATGAGATGTGATATCTCAATGCTTATACCAAACCTGAGACCCTTCCTATAACATGAGATGGGATATCCAACTCCTTCCCATTCCAATCCTGAGACACTTCCGATAGCAGAGATGTGATATCTCAATGCTTATACCAGACCTTAGACCCTTCCTATAACATGAGATCGGATATCCAACTCCTTCCCGTTCCAAACCTGAGACCCTTCCTTTAGCATGAGATGTGATATCCAGCTCCTTCCCATTCCAATCCTGAGACACTTCCGATAGCATGAGATGTGATATCTCAATGCTTCTAATATCAAAACGGAAACCCTCCCTATAGCATGATATGTGATATCTAAGTCCTTCCCATTCCAATCCTGAGACCCTTCCTATAGCATGAGATGTGATATCTCAATGCTTCTACCAAACCTGAGACCCTTCCTTTAGCATGAGATGTGATATCCAACTCCTTCCCATTCCAATCCTGAGACCCTTCCTATAGCATGAGATGTGATATCTCAATACTTCTAATACCAAACCTGAGATCCTTCCGATAACATGAGATGTGATATCCAAATCCTTCCCCTTCCAAACCTGAGACCCTCCCTTTAGCATGAGATGTGATATCCATCTCCTTCCCATTCCAATCCTGAGACCCTTCTGATAGCATGAGATGTGATATCTCAATGCTTCTAATACCAAACCTGAGATCCTTCCGATAGCATGAGATGTGATATCTCAATGCTTCTAATACCAAACCTGAGACCCTTCCTATAACATGAGATTGGAATATCCAACTCCTTCCCATTCCAATCCTGAGACCCTTCCGATAGCAGAGATGTGATATCTCAATTCTTATACCAAACCTGAGATCCTTCCTATAACATGAGATGTGATATCCAACTCCTTCCCATTCCAATCCTGAGACACTTCCTATAGCATGAGATGTGATATCTCACTGCTTATACCAAACCTGAGACCCTTCCTATAGCATGAGATGTGATATCTAACTCCTTCCCATTCCAATCCTGAGACCCTTCCTATAGCATGAGATGTGATATCTCAATGCTTCTAATACCAAACCTGAGACTCTTCCTATAACATGAGATGGGATATCCAACTCCTTCCCATTCCAATCCTGAGACCCTTCCGATAGCAGAGATGTGATATCTCAATGCTTATACCAAACCTGAGACCCTTCCTACGGCATGAGATGTCATATACAACTCCTTCCCATTCCAATCCTGAGACCCTTCCTATAGCATGAGATGTGATATCTCAATGCTTATACCAAACCTCAGACCCTTCCTATAGCATGAGATGTGATATCCAACTCCTTCCCATTCCAATCCTGAGACCCTTCCTATAGCATGAGAAGTGATATCTCAATGCTTATACCAAACCTGAGACCCTTCCTACGGCATGAGATGTCATATACAACTCCTTCCCATTCCAATCCTGAGACCCTTCCTATAGCATGAGATGTGATATCTCAATGCTTATACCAAACCTGAGACCCTTCCTATAGCATGAGATGTGATATCCAACTCCTTCCCATTCCAATCCTGAGACCCTTCCTATAGCATGAGATGTGATATCTCAATGCTTATACCAAACCTGAGACCCTTCCTATAACATGAGATGGGATATCCAACTCCTTCCCATTCCAATCCTGAGACACTTCCGATAGCAGAGATGTGATATCTCAATGCTTATACCAGACCTTAGACCCTTCCTATAACATGAGATCGGATATCCAACTCCTTCCAGTTCCAAACCTGAGACCCTTCCTTTAGCATGAGATGTGATATCCAGCTCCTTCCCATTCCAATCATGAGACACTTCCGATAGCATGAGATGTGATATCTCAATGCTTCTAATATCAAAACGGAAACCCTCCCTATAGCATGAGATGTGATATCCAACTCCTTCCCATTCCAATCCTGAGACCCTTCCTATAGCATGAGATGTGATATCTCAATACTTCTAATACCAAACCTGAGATCCTTCCGATAACATGAGATGTGATATCCAAATCCTTCCCCTTCCAAACCTGAGACCCTCCCTTTAGCATGAGATGTGATATCCATCTCCTTCCCATTCCAATCCTGAGACCCTTCTGATAGCATGAGATGTGATATCTCAATGCTTCTAATACCAAACCTGAGATCCTTCCGATAGCATGAGATGTGATATCTCAATGCTTCTAATACCAAACCTGAGACCCTTCCTATAACATGAGATTGGAATATCCAACTCCTTCCCATTCCAATCCTGAGACCCTTCTGTTAAGACGGATTTCTGAACTCTGTCCTGGTGGCGCAGAAGTTCAGAAGGCCAACCTAATTACTTGGAACAGGGTAACCTCTGGACGAGCCAGACCAATCAAGGTAGCGATCGCGGCGGTCAAGACTAGGTCTCAAGAGGGGTGAGGGTGACTGAAAGCCCGCAATGAGCACACAAAGCAAGAGCGCTTACAAACTACTCCAAACAGGTGTTATATCAAAAATATAAACACATTTATTTTAAGGCCTTTAAAACAATGACCGTAGCAAGAAAATCACTCTATAACAATATTAAACCAACACATACCAAATCAACACAATATATATACAAATACACAGTCGCAAGCGTTTAAAGCACGAAATATGTAGTCCACCTGAAAGGGAAGGAAAACAGGCAGTGAGATAATGCTTTAGACTCAGTTCGCCTTCAGAGGCACCTAACTAGATGGAAGTCCGAGCCCTGAGAAGAGTGGAGCCTTGTGCTCAAAGTACCTGCAAGTGCTGGTGCCAACGGGCAAAAGGAGAAGCTCTTCGGAAGAGGTCAGGCAGTTCGTGTTAGTGCACAGCAGAAGAAGAACAGGTTCCGCAACTCAAGCGCAGCCTCCACAGCGAGCAGAAGCAGAGCGCGAGTACGGACGAAAAGGGTGCTGTTTTACACAGCGGGGAAAAGCAATGGGTTACTGCAGGAGGGCGACCAGATCCTAGCTAAACTACTCACCGGTCCCCGAAGCAAGCAGACCCAGGCTTCTCCACGTTAGTTTCAGCAGCTGGCAGGTTCAGAAGAGCAGGGAACGCTTTCCAGTCGTGTAGATCAAAAAGACGTCCCAATCGACGAAACCAGCACAGTTTTGTTGCCGCAGCAGGACAACGGAGCGGCCGTGCGTATCGGAGTCAAAAGTACACTCCTCCCTTCAGACTTGGGAACGCCAAGTGTACGAAGCGTGGGAGAGTGACAAGGACTCGAGATACGGCACAACCTGGCAGCGGTTACAGAGCAGGACTCCCTTGTAAGCTGGTCAGTCAACTGGATGGCCCAGAGACGCTTCCGAAGGCTTACTGCGAGGAGTTGATGAAGATGCCGGGAATAGCTGTTCCTGCTATTCCAATAGGTCGAAGCACCAATACAGGCCTTCTGGTTCGATCAAAGGAGGACGGGGGCTCTCAGGACGACAGCAGTGCAAAGGAGGATTCCTTCAGCGGGTCACCAGCGATTCCTCGGTCCAGCCTCTTGGTTGCAGGATACTTGGCTCCTGTATTCCTTCGTTCGTGAGAACTCAGGAGATCGACATGGTAGTGGTGTTTCCAGCCCCCTCTTATCCACGGTTCCCTTCGCGCCAAAACGGAGGGGAACCAATGGGAGATCCGCTCATCAAAACACATACCATACGTGGACCAATCACGGACCACGGTGGTCCCAGGCATTCACACCACCCTAGACTCTCTGGCACCCAGGATGTGTTTTGGGACCAGACATCCCAGCCCACACCCTGGAGGCACACAAACGGCATGTAGAAGCCCGCGAAAGCAACCACGTTTCGCGGGAAAGTACATGCCCAAATAAGGAAGGCCCCGGGTCGCTGGACCTGGGGAAGGTGAAGGGAGCAAGACGGACAGTGGACAGGACAAAGGAGCCTCGTGGTCTGGCCATTTTGGGGAGCCAGGCCACCATTTTGGGTTCAGTGCAAAAACGTGCTCAGAACGGCAAAAGGAGCTCAAAATATACAAAACGATCGCTGCCACCATTCCAGTCCCTGAATGACTTGCACCGATCAAATACCATCCTAAAAGAGTATCTAGGGCCTGTAGAAGGCTAGAGACCCAAGAGAGCTCTAACTTAGCTTACAGTGCTCTCTTGTGTCGTGTTGCACTAAAGCGGCGACACGATAAAAGAAACTACGGGAAACAACGTTCCCCGGTACTGACTGTCATAAGGGCATGTCAGTTTCCCCGTAAGAAAGGAGCGAAAGCCCAGGGAAGTGCGGCAGAAGGCTGTACTTCCCTGGCAAAGTCAAGAACAAGGTTAAAAACAATAGCAAAAAGTTTAGGGGTTGCCACATGGAAGGAAATTTCCCTACAATAACGAAATCTTTCCTAACACTCGCCCCTCCCAGACTATGGACAGGGGGAACTAATCCACCCCTGGATGAGTCTCATGTTCAGGTCGGTTAAACATTCTGGACAACCCATCAGCATTGCTATGTTGGACACCTGGCCTATGCTCAATAGTGAAGTCGAAGCCTTGTAGACTTATGGACCACCTAAGCAACTTTGGATTCTCCCCCTTCATGTTCATTAGCCACTTTAACGGCTTATGGTCAGTTTGCACAGTGAAGTGGGTCCCATAGAGGTAGGGCCTCAGCTTCCTTAGGGCCCACACAACAGAGAAACATTCTTTCTCTACCGTGGACCATCTGAGCTCTCTGTCCTTAAACTGGCGACTAATAAAACCGATAGGGTGTTCCTTACCCTTCTCATCTACTTGTGATAGTACAGCTCCTATCCCAGTGTCAGAGGCGTCCGTCTGCACGATAAAAGTTCTTTGATAATCAGGGGCCCTGAGCACAGGGGCCTGGCACAAGGAGTCTTTCAAGCCATTGAAGGCCTTCTCACACTCGTCGGTCCAAGTTACCTTCTTGGGTTTCTTCGGAGTTGTGAGGGCAGTCAGAGGAGCAGCTATGGTGCCATAGTCTGCCATAAAATTGCGATAATACCCCGTGAGTCCTAAGAAGGCTCTCACTTGGGTTTGCGTAGTGGGGGTAGGCCAGTCTTGTACTGCTTGTACTTTACTGGGAAGAGGCTGTATCCTCCCTCCACCTACTTCATGTCCAAGGTAAACCACTGAGCCTTGTCCAATCTGGCATTTACTAGCCTTTATGGTCAAGTGGGCTTTCTGAAGAGCCTGGAGCACAATCCCGAGGTGTTTCACATGGTCTTCCCAGGTGGCACTGAAAACTGCGATATCGTCCAGATATGCGAGACAGAATTCGTCCAACCCATTCAACACATGATTCACAAGCCTCTGGAAAGTGGCAGGTGCATTCTTCAACCCGATCGGCATTACCCGGAATTGGTAAAGGCCGTCTGGAGTAGAAAATGCTGTCTTCTCCTTAGCATGTTCTGCTAACGCTATTTGCCAATAGCCAGCAGTAAGGTCAAACGTGCTGAGGTACTTGGAGGCACCCAAAGTATCCACCAGCTCATCTGTTCGAGGCAAGGGGTGTGCATCTGTCTTGGTGACAGCATTCAGAGCCCTGTAATCCACGCAGAACCTCAATTCAGAAGTGCCTGCCTTTGGAACCAAAACCACAGGGCTGGACCAAGGACTACTAGAGGGTTCAATCACCCCAAGGTCTAACATCTTGTTGACCTCGGTCTTAATATAAGACCGTACTTTATCCGACATTCTGTATCCCCTACTTTTGGTAGGTACACTGTCTCCTGTGTCTATGTTATGTTTGCACCAAGGTGTCAAACCAGGCGACTGTGAAAACAGGGGGGAAAACTGCCGAAGCAAACTTTTCACCTCAGCCTGCTGATCAGAAGTCAGGTGAGGGTCCACACGGACACCCTCAAAGGAGCAATCTGAAGGACCACCTTGGAACAGGTCGGGGAGAGGTTCAGACTCCTCTTCCTCGACGTCTGAAGCCAGTAGCAGTGCTGCGATTTCGACTCTTGGGACGAAAGCCTTCAGCCTATTCACGTGAAACACTTTTGGAGCCTGTCCAGGCCTTCCAAGGTCCACTAAATAGTTCACCTCACCCAGGGGCTCCACCACTGTGTAAGGGCCTGACCATTTGTCCTGTAAAGCGCGAGGCCTTATTGGATTCATGATCAGGACTTGCTGACCAGGTGTAAAGTTGATGAGGGAAGCTTTCTGGTCGTACCAATGTTTCACCAGCGCTTGCCCTGCCTTCAATTTCTCACTAGCCAAGCCCATCAGAAGTACCATCCGTTTTCTGAGCCCTAGCACATAATCAACTACGTTGGTAGTAACAGGGGGAGTGGGCATCTCCCATCCCTCTTTGACGATGGCTAAGGGTCCCCGTACGGGATGACCGAACAGAAGTTCGAAGGGGCTGAAGCCAACACCCTCCTGTGGTACCTCTCGGTAGGCAAACAGCAAGCATGGTAAAAGAAGATCCCATTTTCTTCTCTGAGGCTCCTCCAGAGCCCCAATCATGCTCTTTAACGTTCTGTTGAAACGTTCCACCAGACCATTGGTCTGGGGGTGGTATGCAGAAGAGAACTTGTAGGTGACCCCCCATTCTTTTCACATAGCCTGCATATACTTCGACATAAAGTTGCTGCCACGATCTGACACAACTTCTTTAGGGAAGCCAACCCTAGTAAATATGCCGAGTAAAGCTTTTGCAACTGACTTGGCAGTTACAGTTTTTAATGGGATGGCCTCAGGATACCTGGTTGCATGGTCGACCAGCACCAGGATAAACCTATTGCCCGAGGATGTTTGCGGGTCAAGGGGACCGACGATGTCGATCCCTACCCTTTCAAATGGTACCCCTACAACTGGGAGCGGTACCAACGGAGCTTGGATTGTCGCGCCAACCTTACCAGATAACTGGCAGGAGGCACAACTCCGGCAGTGACTTTCTACTTGCACCCCCATCTTGGGCCAGTAGAAGTGCATGGATAACCTTTGCTTGGTCCTCTTCATACCAAGGTGACCAGCAAGGGGAACTTCATGCGCCAACTGCAGGAGGAAGGGCCTAACAGAAAGGGGAACCACCAACCTCCTATGGTCTCCTTCTGTAGACTCTGTGGGCTCACTATAGAGGAGTCCACCTTCCCAATAAATCCTGTGCGTCCCAGGAGGTTCACCCTCAAGCTGGGAGCAGGCCTGTCTCCTTAGGCCTTCCAGAGATGGGCACTCACGTTGGCCTTTACTGAACTCGTCCCTATCAGGACCTCCTTCAACTAACAAGTCTTTTAGTTCAGGATGATCGTTGGGGTTGAATACTTCAGGCATCGCCACTTCCTCGTCAGGCTCGGGCGATCGACCAACTTCCTCCACCGCAGTGGTAGGCGAGCTCGGGGGAATATTCTCTTTCCCTCGTCGTGACTTGTAGACTCCTTTCGCCTTGGGTTTCCCCTTCGGCTGGGGCGGCGTATTGGACTTGGCCAATGCTGCCCGTGCTTGAGACCGTGTGTAGGGTCTTTCGGCAGTGTCTCCTACGAGCCCTAAAGCTCTGAGATCATTGCCTAACAAGACCTTTCCCGGGACGTTTCTCTGAATGCTCACTGGAATCCTGACTGCTGTACCATTTAAAGTAAGATTTACAGGGATCACGGGAAACATACGGAGGGGGCCGTCAGCCAACTTAGTGGGCATCAGAGTAGCTCTGGCAACTTCCTCTGAGTCTACCCAGGTAGAATCCACTACAGTGCGACTGCACCCACTATCCCTAAGAGCTGGAGTATCTACTCCATTGATCAGCACACTGTCTTTAAAGTAGTGCTTGGTATTATCCAGAATCCTAGCATACGCCTCTGCGACTTTAGGCTCCCAGGAACCCAGGGACACTAAAACTACCTCAGCCTCTATTCCGCTGGGAAATGAGTCTGAGGAGAAGGATGCTCCTGTAATCTCTTCTTCCTCGTAGGAGGAGAAGGCCAGATTAGCGGAGTGGACCCCCAAAGGTCTAACCTTACAACGGGGATCCCCCTTCACATGGTCAGTTGCTCCACAAGCAAAACAAGATCCATTGGGTCTGTTTACATAGGGAGGCTTATTGTAACCAGAGTTCTGTTTCGGAGGCTGACCTCCACTATCCTGTGAGTTCTCTTGTGTCTTACCCTTGTTTTTCTTTTTGTGGCCCTTTTGGGAAGAAGATTTAGCAGATTCCCCACCCTCCATATCTTTGGACTTTTTCCCTTCCTCCTGCTTACCAGGATGAGTTTTGTCCTTATGGGACACTCGATGTGACACCCATAAGTCCGCTGCAATGGCCAGCTTCTTAGGATCTATCTCCTTCGAATCGGCCAAATGCTGCTTAAGCTCCGGGGAAGAAGAAGCAAAAATGTGTTCAAGCATGACAAGATTTATCATGCCTTCGAAGGTAGAAACCTTATATCCTTCGACCCAGCCAGTTAAGTTTTTCAAAGATTCAGTGACATAAGATACCCAAGTACCACCTTCCTTTTTCTTATACTCTCGAAAACGCTTTAAATATTGGGCCGGAGTCTTCCCTAACTTTAAAATGAGAGTCTGCTTCAACATTGCGAAATCAGCTCGCTCAGCCTTCGACATCTCCATAATGGCACTACAGCCAGAATGGGGCAGTCTACTGAGCAACCACGCAATCTTGTCAGCATTGTCAACTTTCTGAACTTCGCATGCATACTCAAACGCCTTCAGCCAGTCCATAATGTCATTCCGTTCTTCATACACACTGAGCAGATCTTTTGGAAACCGTGGATGAGAGGAGGCCCCAGACCCATGTCCAGGACCCGTGGACCCATTTGCAACCTGAAGCTTGGCCAGTTCCAACTGGTGATCCCTGTCTTTTTGTTTTTCTGCCTGTTCGATTTTCAGTTTGGCTATGCTGAATTCAAGCTCCTGCTGCCTAAACCGCAGCTCTTGCTTCTTGAATTCAAGCCTAGCCTCCCCATCAGCATTGGCAGAGGAAACATTAGACATCTCGTCCTCCCTGTCCTCGTGGTCGCGGTGGATCAGTGCAGCCGCAGAACCGACGGTTCTGCCAGTGAGAGCAGCCCCACCACCTTCCGCACTGTCCTCAGAAGTAATAGCGTCAAGCTGTGCTTCTTGCCACGCCACGATTCTTTGGATCATTTCCAATTTTGTGCCTTGAGAGGAAACACCTCTCTCCGCACACATCTTTTTCAGCGTTTCTGATTTGGAAGCATTTAAAGTTAACAACGTATTTGTTTCCATACTGTGTGATAGGACTATGGCCTTTTTAAAGTTATATTACAACAATCCACTACGTGTACTGGTTGGAATAACCTGAAATGCCTTAGCCCGTGCGCAACACTGGATACCTTCAGTCGTATCCCACCGCTGTACACCAATTTGTTAAGACGGATTTCTGAACTCTGTCCTGGTGGCGCAGAAGTTCAGAAGGCCAACCTAATTACTTGGAACAGGGTAACCTCTGGACGAGCCAGACCAATCAAGGTAGCGATCGCGGCGGTCAAGACTAGGTCTCAAGAGGGGTGAGGGTGACTGAAAGCCCGCAATGAGCACACAAAGCAAGAGCGCTTACAAACTACTCCAAACAGGTGTTATATCAAAAATATAAACACATTTATTTTAAGGCCTTTAAAACAATGACCGTAGCAAGAAAATCACTCTATAACAATATTAAACCAACACATACCAAATCAACACAATATATATACAAATACACAGTCGCAAGCGTTTAAAGCACGAAATATGTAGTCCACCTGAAAGGGAAGGAAAACAGGCAGTGCGATAATGCTTTAGACTCAGTTCGCCTTCAGAGGCACCTAACTAGATGGAAGTCCGAGCCCTGAGAAGAGTGGAGCCTTGTGCTCAAAGTACCTGCAAGTGCTGGTGCCAACGGGCAAAAGGAGAAGCTCTTCGGAGGAGGTCAGGCAGTTCGTGTTAGTGCACAGCAGAAGAAGAACAGGTTCCGCAACTCAAGCGCAGCCTCCACAGCGAGCAGAAGCAGAGCGCGAGTACGGACGAAAAGGGTGCTGTTTTACACAGCGGGGAAAAGCAATGGGTTACTGCAGGAGGGCGACCAGATCCTAGCTAAACTACTCACCGGTCCCCGAAGCAAGCAGACCCAGGCTTCTCCACGTTAGTTTCAGCAGCTGGCAGGTTCAGAAGAGCAGGGAACGCTTTCCAGTCGTGTAGATCAAAAAGACGTCCCAATCGACGAAACCAGCACAGTTTTGTTGCCGCAGCAGGACAACGGAGCGGCCGTGCGTATCGGAGTCAAAAGTACACTCCTCCCTTCAGACTTGGGAAAGCCAAGTGTACGAAGCGTGGGAGAGTGACAAGGACTCGAGATACGGCACAACCTGGAGGCGGTTACAGAGCAGGACTCCCTTGTAAGCTGGTCAGTCAACTGGATGGCCCAGAGACGCTTCCGAAGGCTTACTGCGAGGAGTTGATGAAGATGCCGGGAATAGCTGTTCCTGCTATTCCAATAGGTCGAAGCACCAATACAGGCCTTCTGGTTCGATCAAAGGAGGACGGGGGCTCTCAGGACGACAGCAGTGCAAAGGAGGATTCCTTCAGCGGGTCACCAGCGATTCCTCGGTCCAGCCTCTTGGTTGCAGGATACTTGGCTCCTGTATTCCTTCGTTCGTGAGAACTCAGGAGATCGACATGGTAGTGGTGTTTCCAGCCCCCTCTTATCCACGGTTCCCTTCGCGCCAAAACGGAGGGGAACCAATGGGAGATCCGCTCATCAAAACACATACCATACGTGGACCAATCACGGACCACGGTGGTCCCAGGCATTCACACCACCCTAGACTCTCTGGCACCCAGGATGTGTATTGGGACCAGACATCCCAGCCCACACCCTGGAGGCACACAAACGGCATGTAGAAGCCCGCGAAAGCAACCACGTTTCGCGGGAAAGTACATGCCCAAATAAGGAAGGCCCCGGGTCGCTGGACCTGGGGAAGGTGAAGGGAGCAAGACGGACAGTGGACAGGACAAAGGAGCCTCGTGGTCTGGCCATTTTGGGGAGCCAGGCCACCATTTTGGGTTCAGTGCAAAAACGTGCTCAGAACGGCAAAAGGAGCTCAAAATATACAAAACGATCGCTGCCACCATTCCAGTCCCTGAATGACTTGCACCGATCAAATACCATCCTAAAAGAGTATCTAGGGCCTGTAGAAGGCTAGAGACCCAAGAGAGCTGTAACTTTGCTTACAGTGCTCTCTTGTGTCGTGTTGCACTAAAGCGGCGACACGATAAAAGAAACTACGGGAAACAACGTTCCCCGGTACTGACTGTCATAAGGGCATGTCAGTTTCCCCGTAAGAAAGGAGCGAAAGCCCAGGGAAGTGCGGCAGAAGGCTGTACTTCCCTGGCAAAGTCAAGAACAAGGTTAAAAACAATAGCAAAAAGTTTAGGGGTTGCCACATGGAAGGAAATTTCCCTACAATAACGAAATCTTTCCTAACACCTTCCGATAGCAGAGATGTGATATCTCAATTCTTATACCAAACCTGAGATCCTTCCTATAACATGAGATGTGATATCCAACTCCTTCCCATTCCAATCCTGAGACACTTCCTATAGCATGAGATGTGATATCTCACTGCTTATACCAAACCTGAGACCCTTCCTATAGCATGAGATGTGATATCTAACTCCTTCCCATTCCAATCCTGAGACCCTTCCTATAGCATGAGATGTGATATCTCAATGCTTCTAATATCAAACTTGAGAGCCTCCCTATAGCATGAGATGTGATATCCAAGTCCTTCCCATTCCAATCCTGAGACACTTCCTATAGCATGAGATGTGATATCTCAATGCTTCTAATACCAAACCTGAGACTCTTCCTATAACATGAGACGGGATATCCAAATCCTTCCCATTCCAATCCTGAGACCCTTCCGATAGCAGAGATGTGATATCTCAATGCTTATACCAAACCTGAGACCCTTCCTACGGCATGAGATGTCATATACAACTCCTTCCCATTCCAATCCTGAGACCCTTCCTATAGCATGAGATGTGATATCTCAATGCTTATACCAAACCTGAGACCCTTCCTATAGCATGAGATGTGATATCCAACTCCTTCCCATTCCAATCCTGAGACCCTTAGTATAGCATGAGATGTGATATCTCAATGCTTATACCAAACCTGAGACCCTTCCTACGGCATGAGATGTCATATACAACTCCTTCCCATTCCAATCCTGAGACCCTTCCTATAGCATGAGATGTGATATCTCAATGCTTATACCAAACCTGAGACCCTTCCTATAGCATGAGATGTGATATCCAACTCCTTCCCATTCCAATCCTGAGACCCTTCCTATAGCATGAGATGTGATATCTCAATGCTTATACCAAACCTGAGACCCTTCCTATAACATGAGATGGGATATCCAACTCCTTCCCATTCCAATCCTGAGACACTTCCGATAGCAGAGATGTGATATCTCAATGCTTATACCAGACCTTAGACCCTTCCTATAACATGAGATCGGATATCCAACTCCTTCCCGTTCCAAACCTGAGACCCTTCCTTTAGCATGAGATGTGATATCCAGCTCCTTCCCATTCCAATCCTGAGACACTTCCGATAGCATGAGATGTGATATCTCAATGCTTCTAATATCAAAACGGAAACCCTCCCTATCGCATGATATGTGATATCTAAGTCCTTCCCATTCCAATCCTGAGACCCTTCCTATAGCATGAGATGTGATATCTCAATGCTTCTAATACCAAACCTGAGATCCTTCCGATAGCATGAGATCGGATATCCAACTCCTTCCCATTCCAATCCTGAGACACTTCCGATAGCAGAGATGTGATATCTCAATGCTTATACCAGACCTTAGACCCTTCCTATAACATGAGATCGGATATCCAACTCCTTCCCGTTCCAAACCTGAGACCCTTCCTTTAGCATGAGATGTGATATCCAGCTCCTTCCCATTCCAATCCTGAGACACTTCCTATAGCATGAGATGTGATATCTCAATGCTTCTACCAAACCTGAGACCCTTCCTTTAGCATGAGATGTGATATCCAACTCCTTCCCATTCCAATCCTGAGACCCTTCCTATAGCATGAGATGTGATATCTCAATACTTCTAATACCAAACCTGAGATCCTTTCCGATAACATGAGATGTGATATCCAAATCCTTCCCCTTCCAAACCTGAGACCCTCCCTTTAGCATATGTGATATCCATCTCCTTCCCATTCCAATCCTGAGACCCTTCTGATAGCATGAGATGTGATATCTCAATGCTTCTAATACCAAACCTGAGATCCTTCCGATAGCATGAGATGTGATATCTCAATGCTTCTAATACCAAACCTGAGATCCTTCCTATAACATGAGATGTGATATCCAAATCCTTCCCCTTCCAATTCTGAGACCCTCCCTTTAACATGAGATGTGATATCCAACTCCTTCCCATTCCAACCTGAGACCCTTCCTATAGCATGAGATGTGATATCCAAGTCCTTCCCATTCCAATCCTTAGACCCTTCCTACAGCATGCAATATGATATCTCAATGCCTCTAATACCAAACCTGAGATCCTTCCTCTAACATGAAATGTGATATCCAACTCCTTCCCTTTCCAAACCTGAGAGCCTATCTATAGCATGAGATGTGATATCCAAGTCCTTTCCATTCCAATCCTTAGACCCTTCCTACAGCATGCAATATGATATCTCAATGATTCTAATAACAAACCTGAGACCCGTCCTATAACATGAGATGGGATATCCAACTCCTTCCATTTCCAATCCTGAGACACTTCCGATAGCAGAGATGTGATATCTCAATGCTTATACCAAACCTGAGACCCTTCCTATAACATGAGATGTGATAATCAACTCCTTCCCGTTCCAATCCTGAGACTCTTCCTTTAGCATGAGATGTGATATCCAGCTCCTTCCCATTCCAATCGTGAGACACTTCCGATAGCATGAGATGTGATATCTCAATGCTTCTAATATCAAAACTGAGACCCTCCCTATAGCATGATATGTGATATCTAAGTCCTTCCCATTCCAATCCTGAGACCCTTCCTATAGCATGAGATGTGATATCTCAATGCTTCTACCAAACCTGAGACCCTTCCTTTAGCATGAGATGTGATATCCAACTCCTTCCCATTCCAATCCTGAGACCCTTCCTATAGCATGAGATGTGATATCTCAATACTTCTAATACCAAACCTGAGATCCTTCCTATAGCATGAGATGTGATATCTCAATGCTTCTAATACCAAACCTGAGACCCTTCCTACAGCATGCGATGTGATATCTCACTGCTTATACCAAACCTGAGACCCTTCCTATAGCATGAGATGTGATATCCAACTCCTTCCCATTCCAATCCTGAGACCCTTCCTATAGCATGAGATGTGATATCTCAATGCTTCTAATATCAAACTTGAGAGCCTCCCTATAGCATGAGATGTGATATCCAAGTCCTTCCCATTCCAATCCTGAGACACTTCCTATAGCATGAGATGTGATATCTCAATGCTTCTAATACCAAACCTGAGACTCTTCCTATAACATGAGATGGGATATCCAACTCCTTCCCATTCCAATCCTGAGACCCTTCCGATAGCAGAGATGTGATATCTCAATGCTTATACCAAACCTGAGACCCTTCCTACGGCATGAGATGTCATATACAACTCCTTCCCATTCCAATCCTGAGACCCTTCCTATAGCATGAGATGTGATATCTCAATGCTTATACCAAACCTGAGACCCTTCCTATAGCATGAGATGTGATATCCAACTCCTTCCCATTCCAATCCTGAGACCCTTCCTATAGCATGAGATGTGATATCTCAATGCTTATACCAAACCTGAGACCCTTCCTACGGCATGAGATGTCATATACAACTCCTTCCCATTCCAATCCTGAGACCCTTCCTATAGCATGAGATGTGATATCTCAATGCTTATACCAAACCTGAGACCCTTCCTATAGCATGAGATGTGATATCCAACTCCTTCCCATTCCAATCCTGAGACCCTTCCTATAGCATGAGATGTGATATCTCAATGCTTATACCAAACCTGAGACCCTTCCTATAACATGAGATGGGATATCCAACTCCTTCCCATTCCAATCCTGAGACACTTCCGATAGCAGAGATGTGATATCTCAATGCTTATACCAGACCTTAGACCCTTCCTATAACATGAGATCGGATATCCAACTCCTTCCCGTTCCAAACCTGAGACCCTTCCTTTAGCATGAGATGTGATATCCAGCTCCTTCCCATTCCAATCCTGAGACACTTCCGATAGCATGAGATGTGATATCTCAATGCTTCTAATATCAAAACGGAAACCCTCCCTATAGCATGATATGTGATATCTAAGTCCTTCCCATTCCAATCCTGAGACCCTTCCTATAGCATGAGATGTGATATCTCAATGCTTCTACCAAACCTGAGACCCTTCCTTTAGCATGAGATGTGATATCCAACTCCTTCCCATTCCAATCCTGAGACCCTTCCTATAGCATGAGATGTGATATCTCAATACTTCTAATACCAAACCTGAGATCCTTCCGATAACATGAGATGTGATATCCAAATCCTTCCCCTTCCAAACCTGAGACCCTCCCTTTAGCATGAGATGTGATATCCATCTCCTTCCCATTCCAATCCTGAGACCCTTCTGATAGCATGAGATGTGATATCTCAATGCTTCTAATACCAAACCTGAGATCCTTCCGATAGCATGAGATGTGATATCTCAATGCTTCTAATACCAAACCTGAGACCCTTCCTATAACATGAGATTGGAATATCCAACTCCTTCCCATTCCAATCCTGAGACCCTTCCGATAGCAGAGATGTGATATCTCAATTCTTATACCAAACCTGAGATCCTTCCTATAACATGAGATGTGATATCCAACTCCTTCCCATTCCAATCCTGAGACACTTCCTATAGCATGAGATGTGATATCTCACTGCTTATACCAAACCTGAGACCCTTCCTATAGCATGAGATGTGATATCTAACTCCTTCCCATTCCAATCCTGAGACCCTTCCTATAGCATGAGATGTGATATCTCAATGCTTCTAATACCAAACCTGAGACTCTTCCTATAACATGAGATGGGATATCCAACTCCTTCCCATTCCAATCCTGAGACCCTTCCGATAGCAGAGATGTGATATCTCAATGCTTATACCAAACCTGAGACCCTTCCTACGGCATGAGATGTCATATACAACTCCTTCCCATTCCAATCCTGAGACCCTTCCTATAGCATGAGATGTGATATCTCAATGCTTATACCAAACCTCAGACCCTTCCTATAGCATGAGATGTGATATCCAACTCCTTCCCATTCCAATCCTGAGACCCTTCCTATAGCATGAGAAGTGATATCTCAATGCTTATACCAAACCTGAGACCCTTCCTACGGCATGAGATGTCATATACAACTCCTTCCCATTCCAATCCTGAGACCCTTCCTATAGCATGAGATGTGATATCTCAATGCTTATACCAAACCTGAGACCCTTCCTATAGCATGAGATGTGATATCCAACTCCTTCCCATTCCAATCCTGAGACCCTTCCTATAGCATGAGATGTGATATCTCAATGCTTATACCAAACCTGAGACCCTTCCTATAACATGAGATGGGATATCCAACTCCTTCCCATTCCAATCCTGAGACACTTCCGATAGCAGAGATGTGATATCTCAATGCTTATACCAGACCTTAGACCCTTCCTATAACATGAGATCGGATATCCAACTCCTTCCAGTTCCAAACCTGAGACCCTTCCTTTAGCATGAGATGTGATATCCAGCTCCTTCCCATTCCAATCATGAGACACTTCCGATAGCATGAGATGTGATATCTCAATGCTTCTAATATCAAAACGGAAACCCTCCCTATAGCATGAGATGTGATATCCAACTCCTTCCCATTCCAATCCTGAGACCCTTCCTATAGCATGAGATGTGATATCTCAATACTTCTAATACCAAACCTGAGATCCTTCCGATAACATGAGATGTGATATCCAAATCCTTCCCCTTCCAAACCTGAGACCCTCCCTTTAGCATGAGATGTGATATCCATCTCCTTCCCATTCCAATCCTGAGACCCTTCTGATAGCATGAGATGTGATATCTCAATGCTTCTAATACCAAACCTGAGATCCTTCCGATAGCATGAGATGTGATATCTCAATGCTTCTAATACCAAACCTGAGACCCTTCCTATAACATGAGATTGGAATATCCAACTCCTTCCCATTCCAATCCTGAGACCCTTCCGATAGCAGAGATGTGATATCTCAATTCTTATACCAAACCTGAGATCCTTCCTATAACATGAGATGTGATATCCAACTCCTTCCCATTCCAATCCTGAGACACTTCCTATAGCATGAGATGTGATATCTCACTGCTTATACCAAACCTGAGACCCTTCCTATAGCATGAGATGTGATATCTAACTCCTTCCCATTCCAATCCTGAGACCCTTCCTATAGCATGAGATGTGATATCTCAATGCTTCTAATACCAAACCTGAGACTCTTCCTATAACATGAGATGAGATATCCAACTCCTTCCCATTCCAATCCTGAGACCCTTCCGATAGCAGAGATGTGATATCTCAATGCTTATACCAAACCTGAGACCCTTCCTACGGCATGAGATGTCATATACAACTCCTTCCCATTCCAATCCTGAGACCCTTCCTATAGCATGAGATGTGATATCTCAATGCTTATACCAAACCTCAGACCCTTCCTATAGCATGAGATGTGATATCCAACTCCTTCCCATTCCAATCCTGAGACCCTTCCTATAGCATGAGAAGTGATATCTCAATGCTTATACCAAACCTGAGACCCTTCCTACGGCATGAGATGTCATATACAACTCCTTCCCATTCCAATCCTGAGACCCTTCCTATAGCATGAGATGTGATATCTCAATGCTTATACCAAACCTGAGACCCTTCCTATAGCATGAGATGTGATATCCAACTCCTTCCCATTCGAATCCTGAGACCCTTCCTATAGCATGAGATGTGATATCTCAATGCTTATACCAAACCTGAGACCCTTCCTATAACATGAGATGGGATATCCAACTCCTTCCCATTCCAATCCTGAGACACTTCCGATAGCAGAGATGTGATATCTCAATGCTTATACCAGACCTTAGACCCTTCCTATAACATGAGATCGGATATCCAACTCCTTCCAGTTCCAAACCTGAGACCCTTCCTTTAGCATGAGATGTGATATCCAGCTCCTTCCCATTCCAATCATGAGACACTTCCGATAGCATGAGATGTGATATCTCAATGCTTCTAATATCAAAACGGAAACCCTCCCTATAGCATGAGATGTGATATCCAACTCCTTCCCATTCCAATCCTGAGACCCTTCCTATAGCATGAGATGTGATATCTCAATACTTCTAATACCAAACCTGAGATCCTTCCGATAACATGAGATGTGATATCCAAATCCTTCCCCTTCCAAACCTGAGACCCTCCCTTTAGCATGAGATGTGATATCCATCTCCTTCCCATTCCAATCCTGAGACCCTTCTGATAGCATGAGATGTGATATCTCAATGCTTCTAATACCAAACCTGAGATCCTTCCGATAGCATGAGATGTGATATCTCAATGCTTCTAATACCAAACCTGAGACCCTTCCTATAACATGAGATTGGAATATCCAACTCCTTCCCATTCCAATCCTGAGACCCTTCTGTTAAGACGGATTTCTGAACTCTGTCCTGGTGGCGCAGAAGTTCAGAAGGCCAACCTAATTACTTGGAACAGGGTAACCTCTGGACGAGCCAGACCAATCAAGGTAGCGATCGCGGCGGTCAAGACTAGGTCTCAAGAGGGGTGAGGGTGACTGAAAGCCCGCAATGAGCACACAAAGCAAGAGCGCTTACAAACTACTCCAAACAGGTGTTATATCAAAAATATAAACACATTTATTTTAAGGCCTTTAAAACAATGACCGTAGCAAGAAAATCACTCTATAACAATATTAAACCAACACATACCAAATCAACACAATATATATACAAATACACAGTCGCAAGCGTTTAAAGCACGAAATATGTAGTCCACCTGAAAGGGAAGGAAAACAGGCAGTGAGATAATGCTTTAGACTCAGTTCGCCTTCAGAGGCACCTAACTAGATGGAAGTCCGAGCCCTGAGAAGAGTGGAGCCTTGTGCTCAAAGTACCTGCAAGTGCTGGTGCCAACGGGCAAAAGGAGAAGCTCTTCGGAAGAGGTCAGGCAGTTCGTGTTAGTGCACAGCAGAAGAAGAACAGGTTCCGCAACTCAAGCGCAGCCTCCACAGCGAGCAGAAGCAGAGCGCGAGTACGGACGAAAAGGGTGCTGTTTTACACAGCGGGGAAAAGCAATGGGTTACTGCAGGAGGGCGACCAGATCCTAGCTAAACTACTCACCGGTCCCCGAAGCAAGCAGACCCAGGCTTCTCCACGTTAGTTTCAGCAGCTGGCAGGTTCAGAAGAGCAGGGAACGCTTTCCAGTCGTGTAGATCAAAAAGACGTCCCAATCGACGAAACCAGCACAGTTTTGTTGCCGCAGCAGGACAACGGAGCGGCCGTGCGTATCGGAGTCAAAAGTACACTCCTCCCTTCAGACTTGGGAACGCCAAGTGTACGAAGCGTGGGAGAGTGACAAGGACTCGAGATACGGCACAACCTGGCAGCGGTTACAGAGCAGGACTCCCTTGTAAGCTGGTCAGTCAACTGGATGGCCCAGAGACGCTTCCGAAGGCTTACTGCGAGGAGTTGATGAAGATGCCGGGAATAGCTGTTCCTGCTATTCCAATAGGTCGAAGCACCAATACAGGCCTTCTGGTTCGATCAAAGGAGGACGGGGGCTCTCAGGACGACAGCAGTGCAAAGGAGGATTCCTTCAGCGGGTCACCAGCGATTCCTCGGTCCAGCCTCTTGGTTGCAGGATACTTGGCTCCTGTATTCCTTCGTTCGTGAGAACTCAGGAGATCGACATGGTAGTGGTGTTTCCAGCCCCCTCTTATCCACGGTTCCCTTCGCGCCAAAACGGAGGGGAACCAATGGGAGATCCGCTCATCAAAACACATACCATACGTGGACCAATCACGGACCACGGTGGTCCCAGGCATTCACACCACCCTAGACTCTCTGGCACCCAGGATGTGTTTTGGGACCAGACATCCCAGCCCACACCCTGGAGGCACACAAACGGCATGTAGAAGCCCGCGAAAGCAACCACGTTTCGCGGGAAAGTACATGCCCAAATAAGGAAGGCCCCGGGTCGCTGGACCTGGGGAAGGTGAAGGGAGCAAGACGGACAGTGGACAGGACAAAGGAGCCTCGTGGTCTGGCCATTTTGGGGAGCCAGGCCACCATTTTGGGTTCAGTGCAAAAACGTGCTCAGAACGGCAAAAGGAGCTCAAAATATACAAAACGATCGCTGCCACCATTCCAGTCCCTGAATGACTTGCACCGATCAAATACCATCCTAAAAGAGTATCTAGGGCCTGTAGAAGGCTAGAGACCCAAGAGAGCTCTAACTTAGCTTACAGTGCTCTCTTGTGTCGTGTTGCACTAAAGCGGCGACACGATAAAAGAAACTACGGGAAACAACGTTCCCCGGTACTGACTGTCATAAGGGCATGTCAGTTTCCCCGTAAGAAAGGAGCGAAAGCCCAGGGAAGTGCGGCAGAAGGCTGTACTTCCCTGGCAAAGTCAAGAACAAGGTTAAAAACAATAGCAAAAAGTTTAGGGGTTGCCACATGGAAGGAAATTTCCCTACAATAACGAAATCTTTCCTAACACTCGCCCCTCCCAGACTATGGACAGGGGGAACTAATCCACCCCTGGATGAGTCTCATGTTCAGGTCGGTTAAACATTCTGGACAACCCATCAGCATTGCTATGTTGGACACCTGGCCTATGCTCAATAGTGAAGTCGAAGCCTTGTAGACTTATGGACCACCTAAGCAACTTTGGATTCTCCCCCTTCATGTTCATTAGCCACTTTAACGGCTTATGGTCAGTTTGCACAGTGAAGTGGGTCCCATAGAGGTAGGGCCTCAGCTTCCTTAGGGCCCACACAACAGAGAAACATTCTTTCTCTACCGTGGACCATCTGAGCTCTCTGTCCTTAAACTGGCGACTAATAAAACCGATAGGGTGTTCCTTACCCTTCTCATCTACTTGTGATAGTACAGCTCCTATCCCAGTGTCAGAGGCGTCCGTCTGCACGATAAAAGTTCTTTGATAATCAGGGGCCCTGAGCACAGGGGCCTGGCACAAGGAGTCTTTCAAGCCATTGAAGGCCTTCTCACACTCGTCGGTCCAAGTTACCTTCTTGGGTTTCTTCGGAGTTGTGAGGGCAGTCAGAGGAGCAGCTATGGTGCCATAGTCTGCCATAAAATTGCGATAATACCCCGTGAGTCCTAAGAAGGCTCTCACTTGGGTTTGCGTAGTGGGGGTAGGCCAGTCTTGTACTGCTTGTACTTTACTGGGAAGAGGCTGTATCCTCCCTCCACCTACTTCATGTCCAAGGTAAACCACTGAGCCTTGTCCAATCTGGCATTTACTAGCCTTTATGGTCAAGTGGGCTTTCTGAAGAGCCTGGAGCACAATCCCGAGGTGTTTCACATGGTCTTCCCAGGTGGCACTGAAAACTGCGATATCGTCCAGATATGCGAGACAGAATTCGTCCAACCCATTCAACACATGATTCACAAGCCTCTGGAAAGTGGCAGGTGCATTCTTCAACCCGATCGGCATTACCCGGAATTGGTAAAGGCCGTCTGGAGTAGAAAATGCTGTCTTCTCCTTAGCATGTTCTGCTAACGCTATTTGCCAATAGCCAGCAGTAAGGTCAAACGTGCTGAGGTACTTGGAGGCACCCAAAGTATCCACCAGCTCATCTGTTCGAGGCAAGGGGTGTGCATCTGTCTTGGTGACAGCATTCAGAGCCCTGTAATCCACGCAGAACCTCAATTCAGAAGTGCCTGCCTTTGGAACCAAAACCACAGGGCTGGACCAAGGACTACTAGAGGGTTCAATCACCCCAAGGTCTAACATCTTGTTGACCTCGGTCTTAATATAAGACCGTACTTTATCCGACATTCTGTATCCCCTACTTTTGGTAGGTACACTGTCTCCTGTGTCTATGTTATGTTTGCACCAAGGTGTCAAACCAGGCGACTGTGAAAACAGGGGGGAAAACTGCCGAAGCAAACTTTTCACCTCAGCCTGCTGATCAGAAGTCAGGTGAGGGTCCACACGGACACCCTCAAAGGAGCAATCTGAAGGACCACCTTGGAACAGGTCGGGGAGAGGTTCAGACTCCTCTTCCTCGACGTCTGAAGCCAGTAGCAGTGCTGCGATTTCGACTCTTGGGACGAAAGCCTTCAGCCTATTCACGTGAAACACTTTTGGAGCCTGTCCAGGCCTTCCAAGGTCCACTAAATAGTTCACCTCACCCAGGGGCTCCACCACTGTGTAAGGGCCTGACCATTTGTCCTGTAAAGCGCGAGGCCTTATTGGATTCATGATCAGGACTTGCTGACCAGGTGTAAAGTTGATGAGGGAAGCTTTCTGGTCGTACCAATGTTTCACCAGCGCTTGCCCTGCCTTCAATTTCTCACTAGCCAAGCCCATCAGAAGTACCATCCGTTTTCTGAGCCCTAGCACATAATCAACTACGTTGGTAGTAACAGGGGGAGTGGGCATCTCCCATCCCTCTTTGACGATGGCTAAGGGTCCCCGTACGGGATGACCGAACAGAAGTTCGAAGGGGCTGAAGCCAACACCCTCCTGTGGTACCTCTCGGTAGGCAAACAGCAAGCATGGTAAAAGAAGATCCCATTTTCTTCTCTGAGGCTCCTCCAGAGCCCCAATCATGCTCTTTAACGTTCTGTTGAAACGTTCCACCAGACCATTGGTCTGGGGGTGGTATGCAGAAGAGAACTTGTAGGTGACCCCCCATTCTTTTCACATAGCCTGCATATACTTCGACATAAAGTTGCTGCCACGATCTGACACAACTTCTTTAGGGAAGCCAACCCTAGTAAATATGCCGAGTAAAGCTTTTGCAACTGACTTGGCAGTTACAGTTTTTAATGGGATGGCCTCAGGATACCTGGTTGCATGGTCGACCAGCACCAGGATAAACCTATTGCCCGAGGATGTTTGCGGGTCAAGGGGACCGACGATGTCGATCCCTACCCTTTCAAATGGTACCCCTACAACTGGGAGCGGTACCAACGGAGCTTGGATTGTCGCGCCAACCTTACCAGATAACTGGCAGGAGGCACAACTCCGGCAGTGACTTTCTACTTGCACCCCCATCTTGGGCCAGTAGAAGTGCATGGATAACCTTTGCTTGGTCCTCTTCATACCAAGGTGACCAGCAAGGGGAACTTCATGCGCCAACTGCAGGAGGAAGGGCCTAACAGAAAGGGGAACCACCAACCTCCTATGGTCTCCTTCTGTAGACTCTGTGGGCTCACTATAGAGGAGTCCACCTTCCCAATAAATCCTGTGCGTCCCAGGAGGTTCACCCTCAAGCTGGGAGCAGGCCTGTCTCCTTAGGCCTTCCAGAGATGGGCACTCACGTTGGCCTTTACTGAACTCGTCCCTATCAGGACCTCCTTCAACTAACAAGTCTTTTAGTTCAGGATGATCGTTGGGGTTGAATACTTCAGGCATCGCCACTTCCTCGTCAGGCTCGGGCGATCGACCAACTTCCTCCACCGCAGTGGTAGGCGAGCTCGGGGGAATATTCTCTTTCCCTCGTCGTGACTTGTAGACTCCTTTCGCCTTGGGTTTCCCCTTCGGCTGGGGCGGCGTATTGGACTTGGCCAATGCTGCCCGTGCTTGAGACCGTGTGTAGGGTCTTTCGGCAGTGTCTCCTACGAGCCCTAAAGCTCTGAGATCATTGCCTAACAAGACCTTTCCCGGGACGTTTCTCTGAATGCTCACTGGAATCCTGACTGCTGTACCATTTAAAGTAAGATTTACAGGGATCACGGGAAACATACGGAGGGGGCCGTCAGCCAACTTAGTGGGCATCAGAGTAGCTCTGGCAACTTCCTCTGAGTCTACCCAGGTAGAATCCACTACAGTGCGACTGCACCCACTATCCCTAAGAGCTGGAGTATCTACTCCATTGATCAGCACACTGTCTTTAAAGTAGTGCTTGGTATTATCCAGAATCCTAGCATACGCCTCTGCGACTTTAGGCTCCCAGGAACCCAGGGACACTAAAACTACCTCAGCCTCTATTCCGCTGGGAAATGAGTCTGAGGAGAAGGATGCTCCTGTAATCTCTTCTTCCTCGTAGGAGGAGAAGGCCAGATTAGCGGAGTGGACCCCCAAAGGTCTAACCTTACAACGGGGATCCCCCTTCACATGGTCAGTTGCTCCACAAGCAAAACAAGATCCATTGGGTCTGTTTACATAGGGAGGCTTATTGTAACCAGAGTTCTGTTTCGGAGGCTGACCTCCACTATCCTGTGAGTTCTCTTGTGTCTTACCCTTGTTTTTCTTTTTGTGGCCCTTTTGGGAAGAAGATTTAGCAGATTCCCCACCCTCCATATCTTTGGACTTTTTCCCTTCCTCCTGCTTACCAGGATGAGTTTTGTCCTTATGGGACACTCGATGTGACACCCATAAGTCCGCTGCAATGGCCAGCTTCTTAGGATCTATCTCCTTCGAATCGGCCAAATGCTGCTTAAGCTCCGGGGAAGAAGAAGCAAAAATGTGTTCAAGCATGACAAGATTTATCATGCCTTCGAAGGTAGAAACCTTATATCCTTCGACCCAGCCAGTTAAGTTTTTCAAAGATTCAGTGACATAAGATACCCAAGTACCACCTTCCTTTTTCTTATACTCTCGAAAACGCTTTAAATATTGGGCCGGAGTCTTCCCTAACTTTAAAATGAGAGTCTGCTTCAACATTGCGAAATCAGCTCGCTCAGCCTTCGACATCTCCATAATGGCACTACAGCCAGAATGGGGCAGTCTACTGAGCAACCACGCAATCTTGTCAGCATTGTCAACTTTCTGAACTTCGCATGCATACTCAAACGCCTTCAGCCAGTCCATAATGTCATTCCGTTCTTCATACACACTGAGCAGATCTTTTGGAAACCGTGGATGAGAGGAGGCCCCAGACCCATGTCCAGGACCCGTGGACCCATTTGCAACCTGAAGCTTGGCCAGTTCCAACTGGTGATCCCTGTCTTTTTGTTTTTCTGCCTGTTCGATTTTCAGTTTGGCTATGCTGAATTCAAGCTCCTGCTGCCTAAACCGCAGCTCTTGCTTCTTGAATTCAAGCCTAGCCTCCCCATCAGCATTGGCAGAGGAAACATTAGACATCTCGTCCTCCCTGTCCTCGTGGTCGCGGTGGATCAGTGCAGCCGCAGAACCGTCGGTTCTGCCAGTGAGAGCAGCCCCACCACCTTCCGCACTGTCCTCAGAAGTAATAGCGTCAAGCTGTGCTTCTTGCCACGCCACGATTCTTTGGATCATTTCCAATTTTGTGCCTTGAGAGGAAACACCTCTCTCCGCACACATCTTTTTCAGCGTTTCTGATTTGGAAGCATTTAAAGTTAACAACGTATTTGTTTCCATACTGTGTGATAGGACTATGGCCTTTTTAAAGTTATATTACAACAATCCACTACGTGTACTGGTTGGAATAACCTGAAATGCCTTAGCCCGTGCGCAACACTGGATACCTTCAGTCGTATCCCACCGCTGTACACCAATTTGTTAAGACGGATTTCTGAACTCTGTCCTGGTGGCGCAGAAGTTCAGAAGGCCAACCTAATTACTTGGAACAGGGTAACCTCTGGACGAGCCAGACCAATCAAGGTAGCGATCGCGGCGGTCAAGACTAGGTCTCAAGAGGGGTGAGGGTGACTGAAAGCCCGCAATGAGCACACAAAGCAAGAGCGCTTACAAACTACTCCAAACAGGTGTTATATCAAAAATATAAACACATTTATTTTAAGGCCTTTAAAACAATGACCGTAGCAAGAAAATCACTCTATAACAATATTAAACCAACACATACCAAATCAACACAATATATATACAAATACACAGTCGCAAGCGTTTAAAGCACGAAATATGTAGTCCACCTGAAAGGGAAGGAAAACAGGCAGTGCGATAATGCTTTAGACTCAGTTCGCCTTCAGAGGCACCTAACTAGATGGAAGTCCGAGCCCTGAGAAGAGTGGAGCCTTGTGCTCAAAGTACCTGCAAGTGCTGGTGCCAACGGGCAAAAGGAGAAGCTCTTCGGAGGAGGTCAGGCAGTTCGTGTTAGTGCACAGCAGAAGAAGAACAGGTTCCGCAACTCAAGCGCAGCCTCCACAGCGAGCAGAAGCAGAGCGCGAGTACGGACGAAAAGGGTGCTGTTTTACACAGCGGGGAAAAGCAATGGGTTACTGCAGGAGGGCGACCAGATCCTAGCTAAACTACTCACCGGTCCCCGAAGCAAGCAGACCCAGGCTTCTCCACGTTAGTTTCAGCAGCTGGCAGGTTCAGAAGAGCAGGGAACGCTTTCCAGTCGTGTAGATCAAAAAGACGTCCCAATCGACGAAACCAGCACAGTTTTGTTGCCGCAGCAGGACAACGGAGCGGCCGTGCGTATCGGAGTCAAAAGTACACTCCTCCCTTCAGACTTGGGAACGCCAAGTGTACGAAGCGTGGGAGAGTGACAAGGACTCGAGATACGGCACAACCTGGAGGCGGTTACAGAGCAGGGCTCCCTTGTAAGCTGGTCAGTCAACTGGATGGCCCAGAGACGCTTCCGAAGGCTTACTGCGAGGAGTTGATGAAGATGCCGGGAATAGCTGTTCCTGCTATTCCAATAGGTCGAAGCACCAATACAGGCCTTCTGGTTCGATCAAAGGAGGACGGGGGCTCTCAGGACGACAGCAGTGCAAAGGAGGATTCCTTCAGCGGGTCACCAGCGATTCCTCGGTCCAGCCTCTTGGTTGCAGGATACTTGGCTCCTGTATTCCTTCGTTCGTGAGAACTCAGGAGATCGACATGGTAGTGGTGTTTCCAGCCCCCTCTTATCCACGGTTCCCTTCGCGCCAAAACGGAGGGGAACCAATGGGAGATCCGCTCATCAAAACACATACCATACGTGGACCAATCACGGACCACGGTGGTCCCAGGCATTCACACCACCCTAGACTCTCTGGCACCCAGGATGTGTATTGGGACCAGACATCCCAGCCCACACCCTGGAGGCACACAAACGGCATGTAGAAGCCCGCGAAAGCAACCACGTTTCGCGGGAAAGTACATGCCCAAATAAGGAAGGCCCCGGGTCGCTGGACCTGGGGAAGGTGAAGGGAGCAAGACGGACAGTGGACAGGACAAAGGAGCCTCGTGGTCTGGCCATTTTGGGGAGCCAGGCCACCATTTTGGGTTCAGTGCAAAAACGTGCTCAGAACGGCAAAAGGAGCTCAAAATATACAAAACGATCGCTGCCACCATTCCAGTCCCTGAATGACTTGCACCGATCAAATACCATCCTAAAAGAGTATCTAGGGCCTGTAGAAGGCTAGAGACCCAAGAGAGCTGTAACTTTGCTTACAGTGCTCTCTTGTGTCGTGTTGCACTAAAGCGGCGACACGATAAAAGAAACTACGGGAAACAACGTTCCCCGGTACTGACTGTCATAAGGGCATGTCAGTTTCCCCGTAAGAAAGGAGCGAAAGCCCAGGGAAGTGCGGCAGAAGGCTGTACTTCCCTGGCAAAGTCAAGAACAAGGTTAAAAACAATAGCAAAAAGTTTAGGGGTTGCCACATGGAAGGAAATTTCCCTACAATAACGAAATCTTTCCTAACACCTTCCGATAGCAGAGATGTGATATCTCAATTCTTATACCAAACCTGAGATCCTTCCTATAACATGAGATGTGATATCCAACTCCTTCCCATTCCAATCCTGAGACACTTCCTATAGCATGAGATGTGATATCTCACTGCTTATACCAAACCTGAGACCCTTCCTATAGCATGAGATGTGATATCTAACTCCTTCCCATTCCAATCCTGAGACCCTTCCTATAGCATGAGATGTGATATCTCAATGCTTCTAATATCAAACTTGAGAGCCTCCCTATAGCATGAGATGTGATATCCAAGTCCTTCCCATTCCAATCCTGAGACACTTCCTATAGCATGAGATGTGATATCTCAATGCTTCTAATACCAAACCTGAGACTCTTCCTATAACATGAGACGGGATATCCAAATCCTTCCCATTCCAATCCTGAGACCCTTCCGATAGCAGAGATGTGATATCTCAATGCTTATACCAAACCTGAGACCCTTCCTACGGCATGAGATGTCATATACAACTCCTTCCCATTCCAATCCTGAGACCCTTCCTATAGCATGAGATGTGATATCTCAATGCTTATACCAAACCTGAGACCCTTCCTATAGCATGAGATGTGATATCCAACTCCTTCCCATTCCAATCCTGAGACCCTTAGTATAGCATGAGATGTGATATCTCAATGCTTATACCAAACCTGAGACCCTTCCTACGGCATGAGATGTCATATACAACTCCTTCCCATTCCAATCCTGAGACCCTTCCTATAGCATGAGATGTGATATCTCAATGCTTATACCAAACCTGAGACCCTTCCTATAGCATGAGATGTGATATCCAACTCCTTCCCATTCCAATCCTGAGACCCTTCCTATAGCATGAGATGTGATATCTCAATGCTTATACCAAACCTGAGACCCTTCCTATAACATGAGATGGGATATCCAACTCCTTCCCATTCCAATCCTGAGACACTTCCGATAGCAGAGATGTGATATCTCAATGCTTATACCAGACCTTAGACCCTTCCTATAACATGAGATCGGATATCCAACTCCTTCCCGTTCCAAACCTGAGACCCTTCCTTTAGCATGAGATGTGATATCCAGCTCCTTCCCATTCCAATCCTGAGACACTTCCGATAGCATGAGATGTGATATCTCAATGCTTCTAATATCAAAACGGAAACCCTCCCTATCGCATGATATGTGATATCTAAGTCCTTCCCATTCCAATCCTGAGACCCTTCCTATAGCATGAGATGTGATATCTCAATGCTTCTAATACCAAACCTGAGATCCTTCCGATAGCATGAGATCGGATATCCAACTCCTTCCCATTCCAATCCTGAGACACTTCCGATAGCAGAGATGTGATATCTCAATGCTTATACCAGACCTTAGACCCTTCCTATAACATGAGATCGGATATCCAACTCCTTCCCGTTCCAAACCTGAGACCCTTCCTTTAGCATGAGATGTGATATCCAGCTCCTTCCCATTCCAATCCTGAGACACTTCCTATAGCATGAGATGTGATATCTCAATGCTTCTACCAAACCTGAGACCCTTCCTTTAGCATGAGATGTGATATCCAACTCCTTCCCATTCCAATCCTGAGACCCTTCCTATAGCATGAGATGTGATATCTCAATACTTCTAATACCAAACCTGAGATCCTTTCCGATAACATGAGATGTGATATCCAAATCCTTCCCCTTCCAAACCTGAGACCCTCCCTTTAGCATATGTGATATCCATCTCCTTCCCATTCCAATCCTGAGACCCTTCTGATAGCATGAGATGTGATATCTCAATGCTTCTAATACCAAACCTGAGATCCTTCCGATAGCATGAGATGTGATATCTCAATGCTTCTAATACCAAACCTGAGATCCTTCCTATAACATGAGATGTGATATCCAAATCCTTCCCCTTCCAATTCTGAGACCCTCCCTTTAACATGAGATGTGATATCCAACTCCTTCCCATTCCAACCTGAGACCCTTCCTATAGCATGAGATGTGATATCCAAGTCCTTCCCATTCCAATCCTTAGACCCTTCCTACAGCATGCAATATGATATCTCAATGCCTCTAATACCAAACCTGAGATCCTTCCTCTAACATGAAATGTGATATCCAACTCCTTCCCTTTCCAAACCTGAGAGCCTATCTATAGCATGAGATGTGATATCCAAGTCCTTTCCATTCCAATCCTTAGACCCTTCCTACAGCATGCAATATGATATCTCAATGATTCTAATAACAAACCTGAGACCCGTCCTATAACATGAGATGGGATATCCAACTCCTTCCATTTCCAATCCTGAGACACTTCCGATAGCAGAGATGTGATATCTCAATGCTTATACCAAACCTGAGACCCTTCCTATAACATGAGATGTGATAATCAACTCCTTCCCGTTCCAATCCTGAGACTCTTCCTTTAGCATGAGATGTGATATCCAGCTCCTTCCCATTCCAATCGTGAGACACTTCCGATAGCATGAGATGTGATATCTCAATGCTTCTAATATCAAAACTGAGACCCTCCCTATAGCATGATATGTGATATCTAAGTCCTTCCCATTCCAATCCTGAGACCCTTCCTATAGCATGAGATGTGATATCTCAATGCTTCTACCAAACCTGAGACCCTTCCTTTAGCATGAGATGTGATATCCAACTCCTTCCCATTCCAATCCTGAGACCCTTCCTATAGCATGAGATGTGATATCTCAATACTTCTAATACCAAACCTGAGATCCTTCCTATAGCATGAGATGTGATATCTCAATGCTTCTAATACCAAACCTGAGACCCTTCCTACAGCATGCGATGTGATATCTCACTGCTTATACCAAACCTGAGACCCTTCCTATAGCATGAGATGTGATATCCAACTCCTTCCCATTCCAATCCTGAGACCCTTCCTATAGCATGAGATGTGATATCTCAATGCTTCTAATATCAAACTTGAGAGCCTCCCTATAGCATGAGATGTGATATCCAAGTCCTTCCCATTCCAATCCTGAGACACTTCCTATAGCATGAGATGTGATATCTCAATGCTTCTAATACCAAACCTGAGACTCTTCCTATAACATGAGATGGGATATCCAACTCCTTCCCATTCCAATCCTGAGACCCTTCCGATAGCAGAGATGTGATATCTCAATGCTTATACCAAACCTGAGACCCTTCCTACGGCATGAGATGTCATATACAACTCCTTCCCATTCCAATCCTGAGACCCTTCCTATAGCATGAGATGTGATATCTCAATGCTTATACCAAACCTGAGACCCTTCCTTTAGCATGAGATGTGATATCCAACTCCTTCCCATTCCAATCCTGAGACCCTTCCTATAGCATGAGATGTGATATCCAAGTCCTTCCCATTCCAATCCTTAGACCCTTCCTACAGCATGCAATATGATATCTCAATGATTCTAATAACAATCCTGAGACCCGTCCTATAACATGAGATGGGATATCCAATTCCTTCCCATTCCAATCCTGAGACACTTCCGATAGCAGAGATGTGATATCTCAATGCTTATACCAAACCTGAGACCCTTCCTATAACATGAGATGTGATAATCAACTCCTTCCCGTTCCAATCCTGAGACTCTTCCTTTAGCATGAGATGTGATATCCAGCTCCTTCCCATTCCAATCGTGAGACACTTCCGATAGCATGAGATGTGATATCTCAATGCTTCTAATATCAAAACTGAGACCCTCCCTATAGCATGATATGTGATATCTAAGTCCTTCCCATTCCAATCCTGAGACCCTTCCTATAGCATGAGATGTGATATCTCAATGCTTCTACCAAACCTGAGACCCTTCCTTTAGCATGAGATGTGATATCCAACTCCTTCCCATTCCAATCCTGAGACCCTTCCTATAGCATGAGATGTGATATCCAAGTCCTTCCCATTCCAATCCTTAGACCCTTCCTACAGCATGCAATATGATATCTCAATGATTCTAATAACAATCCTGAGACCCGTCCTATAACATGAGATGGGATATCCAATTCCTTCCCATTCCAATCCTGAGACACTTCCGATAGCAGAGATGTGATATCTCAATGCTTATACCAAACCTGAGACCCTTCCTATAACATGAGATGTGATAATCAACTCCTTCCCGTTCCAATCCTGAGACTCTTCCTTTAGCATGAGATGTGATATCCAGCTCCTTCCCATTCCAATCGTGAGACACTTCCGATAGCATGAGATGTGATATCTCAATGCTTCTAATATCAAAACTGAGACCCTCCCTATAGCATGATATGTGATATCTAAGTCCTTCCCATTCCAATCCTGAGACCCTTCCTATAGCATGAGATGTGATATCTCAATGCTTCTACCAAACCTGAGACCCTTCCTTTAGCATGAGATGTGATATCCAACTCCTTCCCATTCCAATCCTGAGACCCTTCCTATAGCATGAGATGTGATATCTCAATACTTCTAATACCAAACCTGAGATCCTTCCTATAGCATGAGATGTGATATCTCAATGCTTCTAATACCAAACCTGAGACCCTTCCTACAGCATGCGATGTGATATCTCACTGCTTATACCAAACCTGAGACCCTTCCTATAGCATGAGATGTGATATCCAACTCCTTCCCATTCCAATCCTGAGACCCTTCCTATAGCATGAGATGTGATATCTCAATGCTTCTAATATCAAACTTGAGAGCCTCCCTATAGCATGAGATGTGATATCCAAGTCCTTCCCATTCCAATCCTGAGACACTTCCTATAGCATGAGATGTGATATCTCAATGCTTCTAATACCAAACCTGAGACTCTTCCTATAACATGAGATGGGATATCCAACTCCTTCCCATTCCAATCCTGAGACCCTTCCGATAGCAGAGATGTGATATCTCAATGCTTATACCAAACCTGAGACCCTTCCTACGGCATGAGATGTCATATACAACTCCTTCCCATTCCAATCCTGAGACCCTTCCTATAGCATGAGATGTGATATCTCAATGCTTATACCAAACCTGAGACCCTTCCTATAGCATGAGATGTGATATCCAACTCCTTCCCATTCCAATCCTGAGACCCTTCCTATAGCATGAGATGTGATATCACAATGCTTATACCAAACCTGAGACCCTTCCTACGGCATGAGATGTCATATACAACTCCTTCCCATTCCAATCCTGAGACCCTTCCTATAGCATGAGATGTGATATCTCAATGCTTATACCAAACCTGAGACCCTTCCTATAGCATGAGATGTGATATCCAACTCCTTCCCATTCCAATCCTGAGACCCTTCCTATAGCATGAGATGTGATATCTCAATGCTTATACCAAACCTGAGACCCTTCCTATAACATGAGATGGGATATCCAACTCCTTCCCATTCCAATCCTGAGACACTTCCGATAGCAGAGATGTGATATCTCAATGCTTATACCAGACCTTAGACCCTTCCTATAACATGAGATCGGATATCCAACTCCTTCCCGTTCCAAACCTGAGACCCTTCCTTTAGCATGAGATGTGATATCCAGCTCCTTCCCATTCCAATCCTGAGACACTTCCGATAGCATGAGATGTGATATCTCAATGCTTCTAATATCAAAACGGAAACCCTCCCTATAGCATGATATGTGATATCTAAGTCCTTCCCATTCCAATCCTGAGACCCTTCCTATAGCATGAGATGTGATATCTCAATGCTTCTACCAAACCTGAGACCCTTCCTTTAGCATGAGATGTGATATCCAACTCCTTCCCATTCCAATCCTGAGACCCTTCCTATAGCATGAGATGTGATATCTCAATACTTCTAATACCAAACCTGAGATCCTTCCGATAACATGAGATGTGATATCCAAATCCTTCCCCTTCCAAACCTGAGACCCTCCCTTTAGCATGAGATGTGATATCCATCTCCTTCCCATTCCAATCCTGAGACCCTTCTGATAGCATGAGATGTGATATCTCAATGCTTCTAATACCAAACCTGAGATCCTTCCGATAGCATGAGATGTGATATCTCAATGCTTCTAATACCAAACCTGAGACCCTTCCTATAACATGAGATTGGAATATCCAACTCCTTCCCATTCCAATCCTGAGACCCTTCCGATAGCAGAGATGTGATATCTCAATTCTTATACCAAACCTGAGATCCTTCCTATAACATGAGATGTGATATCCAACTCCTTCCCATTCCAATCCTGAGACACTTCCTATAGCATGAGATGTGATATCTCACTGCTTATACCAAACCTGAGACCCTTCCTATAGCATGAGATGTGATATCTAACTCCTTCCCATTCCAATCCTGAGACCCTTCCTATAGCATGAGATGTGATATCTCAATGCTTCTAATACCAAACCTGAGACTCTTCCTATAACATGAGATGGGATATCCAACTCCTTCCCATTCCAATCCTGAGACCCTTCCGATAGCAGAGATGTGATATCTCAATGCTTATACCAAACCTGAGACCCTTCCTACGGCATGAGATGTCATATACAACTCCTTCCCATTCCAATCCTGAGACCCTTCCTATAGCATGAGATGTGATATCTCAATGCTTATACCAAACCTCAGACCCTTCCTATAGCATGAGATGTGATATCCAACTCCTTCCCATTCCAATCCTGAGACCCTTCCTATAGCATGAGAAGTGATATCTCAATGCTTATACCAAACCTGAGACCCTTCCTACGGCATGAGATGTCATATACAACTCCTTCCCATTCCAATCCTGAGACCCTTCCTATAGCATGAGATGTGATATCTCAATGCTTATACCAAACCTGAGACCCTTCCTATAGCATGAGATGTGATATCCAACTCCTTCCCATTCCAATCCTGAGACCCTTCCTATAGCATGAGATGTGATATCTCAATGCTTATACCAAACCTGAGACCCTTCCTATAACATGAGATGGGATATCCAACTCCTTCCCATTCCAATCCTGAGACACTTCCGATAGCAGAGATGTGATATCTCAATGCTTATACCAGACCTTAGACCCTTCCTATAACATGAGATCGGATATCCAACTCCTTCCAGTTCCAAACCTGAGACCCTTCCTTTAGCATGAGATGTGATATCCAGCTCCTTCCCATTCCAATCATGAGACACTTCCGATAGCATGAGATGTGATATCTCAATGCTTCTAATATCAAAACGGAAACCCTCCCTATAGCATGAGATGTGATATCCAACTCCTTCCCATTCCAATCCTGAGACCCTTCCTATAGCATGAGATGTGATATCTCAATACTTCTAATACCAAACCTGAGATCCTTCCGATAACATGAGATGTGATATCCAAATCCTTCCCCTTCCAAACCTGAGACCCTCCCTTTAGCATGAGATGTGATATCCATCTCCTTCCCATTCCAATCCTGAGACCCTTCTGATAGCATGAGATGTGATATCTCAATGCTTCTAATACCAAACCTGAGATCCTTCCGATAGCATGAGATGTGATATCTCAATGCTTCTAATACCAAACCTGAGACCCTTCCTATAACATGAGATTGGAATATCCAACTCCTTCCCATTCCAATCCTGAGACCCTTCTGTTAAGACGGATTTCTGAACTCTGTCCTGGTGGCGCAGAAGTTCAGAAGGCCAACCTAATTACTTGGAACAGGGTAACCTCTGGACGAGCCAGACCAATCAAGGTAGCGATCGCGGCGGTCAAGACTAGGTCTCAAGAGGGGTGAGGGTGACTGAAAGCCCGCAATGAGCACACAAAGCAAGAGCGCTTACAAACTACTCCAAACAGGTGTTATATCAAAAATATAAACACATTTATTTTAAGGCCTTTAAAACAATGACCGTAGCAAGAAAATCACTCTATAACAATATTAAACCAACACATACCAAATCAACACAATATATATACAAATACACAGTCGCAAGCGTTTAAAGCACGAAATATGTAGTCCACCTGAAAGGGAAGGAAAACAGGCAGTGAGATAATGCTTTAGACTCAGTTCGCCTTCAGAGGCACCTAACTAGATGGAAGTCCGAGCCCTGAGAAGAGTGGAGCCTTGTGCTCAAAGTACCTGCAAGTGCTGGTGCCAACGGGCAAAAGGAGAAGCTCTTCGGAAGAGGTCAGGCAGTTCGTGTTAGTGCACAGCAGAAGAAGAACAGGTTCCGCAACTCAAGCGCAGCCTCCACAGCGAGCAGAAGCAGAGCGCGAGTACGGACGAAAAGGGTGCTGTTTTACACAGCGGGGAAAAGCAATGGGTTACTGCAGGAGGGCGACCAGATCCTAGCTAAACTACTCACCGGTCCCCGAAGCAAGCAGACCCAGGCTTCTCCACGTTAGTTTCAGCAGCTGGCAGGTTCAGAAGAGCAGGGAACGCTTTCCAGTCGTGTAGATCAAAAAGACGTCCCAATCGACGAAACCAGCACAGTTTTGTTGCCGCAGCAGGACAACGGAGCGGCCGTGCGTATCGGAGTCAAAAGTACACTCCTCCCTTCAGACTTGGGAACGCCAAGTGTACGAAGCGTGGGAGAGTGACAAGGACTCGAGATACGGCACAACCTGGCAGCGGTTACAGAGCAGGACTCCCTTGTAAGCTGGTCAGTCAACTGGATGGCCCAGAGACGCTTCCGAAGGCTTACTGCGAGGAGTTGATGAAGATGCCGGGAATAGCTGTTCCTGCTAATCCAATAGGTCGAAGCACCAATACAGGCCTTCTGGTTCGATCAAAGGAGGACGGGGGCTCTCAGGACGACAGCAGTGCAAAGGAGGATTCCTTCAGCGGGTCACCAGCGATTCCTCGGTCCAGCCTCTTGGTTGCAGGATACTTGGCTCCTGTATTCCTTCGTTCGTGAGAACTCAGGAGATCGACATGGTAGTGGTGTTTCCAGCCCCCTCTTATCCACGGTTCCCTTCGCGCCAAAACGGAGGGGAACCAATGGGAGATCCGCTCATCAAAACACATACCATACGTGGACCAATCACGGACCACGGTGGTCCCAGGCATTCACACCACCCTAGACTCTCTGGCACCCAGGATGTGTTTTGGGACCAGACATCCCAGCCCACACCCTGGAGGCACACAAACGGCATGTAGAAGCCCGCGAAAGCAACCACGTTTCGCGGGAAAGTACATGCCCAAATAAGGAAGGCCCCGGGTCGCTGGACCTGGGGAAGGTGAAGGGAGCAAGACGGACAGTGGACAGGACAAAGGAGCCTCGTGGTCTGGCCATTTTGGGGAGCCAGGCCACCATTTTGGGTTCAGTGCAAAAACGTGCTCAGAACGGCAAAAGGAGCTCAAAATATACAAAACGATCGCTGCCACCATTCCAGTCCCTGAATGACTTGCACCGATCAAATACCATCCTAAAAGAGTATCTAGGGCCTGTAGAAGGCTAGAGACCCAAGAGAGCTCTAACTTAGCTTACAGTGCTCTCTTGTGTCGTGTTGCACTAAAGCGGCGACACGATAAAAGAAACTACGGGAAACAACGTTCCCCGGTACTGACTGTCATAAGGGCATGTCAGTTTCCCCGTAAGAAAGGAGCGAAAGCCCAGGGAAGTGCGGCAGAAGGCTGTACTTCCCTGGCAAAGTCAAGAACAAGGTTAAAAACAATAGCAAAAAGTTTAGGGGTTGCCACATGGAAGGAAATTTCCCTACAATAACGAAATCTTTCCTAACACTCGCCCCTCCCAGACTATGGACAGGGGGAACTAATCCACCCCTGGATGAGTCTCATGTTCAGGTCGGTTAAACATTCTGGACAACCCATCAGCATTGCTATGTTGGACACCTGGCCTATGCTCAATAGTGAAGTCGAAGCCTTGTAGACTTATGGACCACCTAAGCAACTTTGGATTCTCCCCCTTCATGTTCATTAGCCACTTTAACGGCTTATGGTCAGTTTTCACAGTGAAGTGGGTCCCATAGAGGTAGGGCCTCAGCTTCCTTAGGGCCCACACAACAGAGAAACATTCTTTCTCTACCGTGGACCATCTGAGCTCTCTGTCCTTAAACTGGCGACTAATAAAACCGATAGGGTGTTCCTTACCCTTCTCATCTACTTGTGATAGTACAGCTCCTATCCCAGTGTCAGAGGCGTCCGTCTGCACGATAAAAGTTCTTTGATAATCAGGGGCCCTGAGCACAGGGGCCTGGCACAAGGAGTCTTTCAAGCCATTGAAGGCCTTCTCACACTCGTCGGTCCAAGTTACCTTCTTGGGTTTCTTCGGAGTTGTGAGGGCAGTCAGAGGAGCAGCTATGGTGCCATAGTCTGCCATAAAATTGCGATAATACCCCGTGAGTCCTAAGAAGGCTCTCACTTGGGTTTGCGTAGTGGGGGTAGGCCAGTCTTGTACTGCTTGTACTTTACTGGGAAGAGGCTGTATCCTCCCTCCACCTACTTCATGTCCAAGGTAAACCACTGAGCCTTGTCCAATCTGGCATTTACTAGCCTTTATGGTCAAGTGGGCTTTCTGAAGAGCCTGGAGCACAATCCCGAGGTGTTTCACATGGTCTTCCCAGGTGGCACTGAAAACTGCGATATCGTCCAGATATGCGAGACAGAATTCGTCCAACCCATTCAACACATGATTCACAAGCCTCTGGAAAGTGGCAGGTGCATTCTTCAACCCGATCGGCATTACCCGGAATTGGTAAAGGCCGTCTGGAGTAGAAAATGCTGTCTTCTCCTTAGCATGTTCTGCTAACGCTATTTGCCAATAGCCAGCAGTAAGGTCAAACGTGCTGAGGTACTTGGAGGCACCCAAAGTATCCACCAGCTCATCTGTTCGAGGCAAGGGGTGTGCATCTGTCTTGGTGACAGCATTCAGAGCCCTGTAATCCACGCAGAACCTCAATTCAGAAGTGCCTGCCTTTGGAACCAAAACCACAGGGCTGGACCAAGGACTACTAGAGGGTTCAATCACCCCAAGGTCTAACATCTTGTTGACCTCGGTCTTAATATAAGACCGTACTTTATCCGACATTCTGTATCCCCTACTTTTGGTAGGTACACTGTCTCCTGTGTCTATGTTATGTTTGCACCAAGGTGTCAAACCAGGCGACTGTGAAAACAGGGGGGAAAACTGCCGAAGCAAACTTTTCACCTCAGCCTGCTGATCAGAAGTCAGGTGAGGGTCCACACGGACACCCTCAAAGGAGCAATCTGAAGGACCACCTTGGAACAGGTCGGGGAGAGGTTCAGACTCCTCTTCCTCGACGTCTGAAGCCAGTAGCAGTGCTGCGATTTCGACTCTTGGGACGAAAGCCTTCAGCCTATTCACGTGAAACACTTTTGGAGCCTGTCCAGGCCTTCCAAGGTCCACTAAATAGTTCACCTCACCCAGGGGCTCCACCACTGTGTAAGGGCCTGACCATTTGTCCTGTAAAGCGCGAGGCCTTATTGGATTCATGATCAGGACTTGCTGACCAGGTGTAAAGTTGATGAGGGAAGCTTTCTGGTCGTACCAATGTTTCACCAGCGCTTGCCCTGCCTTCAATTTCTCACTAGCCAAGCCCATCAGAAGTACCATCCGTTTTCTGAGCCCTAGCACATAATCAACTACGTTGGTAGTAACAGGGGGAGTGGGCATCTCCCATCCCTCTTTGACGATGGCTAAGGGTCCCCGTACGGGATGACCGAACAGAAGTTCGAAGGGGCTGAAGCCAACACCCTCCTGTGGTACCTCTCGGTAGGCAAACAGCAAGCATGGTAAAAGAAGATCCCATTTTCTTCTCTGAGGCTCCTCCAGAGCCCCAATCATGCTCTTTAACGTTCTGTTGAAACGTTCCACCAGACCATTGGTCTGGGGGTGGTATGCAGAAGAGAACTTGTAGGTGACCCCCCATTCTTTTCACATAGCCTGCATATACTTCGACATAAAGTTGCTGCCACGATCTGACACAACTTCTTTAGGGAAGCCAACCCTAGTAAATATGCCGAGTAAAGCTTTTGCAACTGACTTGGCAGTTACAGTTTTTAATGGGATGGCCTCAGGATACCTGGTTGCATGGTCGACCAGCACCAGGATAAACCTATTGCCCGAGGATGTTTGCGGGTCAAGGGGACCGACGATGTCGATCCCTACCCTTTCAAATGGTACCCCTACAACTGGGAGCGGTACCAACGGAGCTTGGATTGTCGCGCCAACCTTACCAGATAACTGGCAGGAGGCACAACTCCGGCAGTGACTTTCTACTTGCACCCCCATCTTGGGCCAGTAGAAGTGCATGGATAACCTTTGCTTGGTCCTCTTCATACCAAGGTGACCAGCAAGGGGAACTTCATGCGCCAACTGCAGGAGGAAGGGCCTAACAGAAAGGGGAACCACCAACCTCCTATGGTCTCCTTCTGTAGACTCTGTGGGCTCACTATAGAGGAGTCCACCTTCCCAATAAATCCTGTGCGTCCCAGGAGGTTCACCCTCAAGCTGGGAGCAGGCCTGTCTCCTTAGGCCTTCCAGAGATGGGCACTCACGTTGGCCTTTACTGAACTCGTCCCTATCAGGACCTCCTTCAACTAACAAGTCTTTTAGTTCAGGATGATCGTTGGGGTTGAATACTTCAGGCATCGCCACTTCCTCGTCAGGCTCGGGCGATCGACCAACTTCCTCCACCGCAGTGGTAGGCGAGCTCGGGGGAATATTCTCTTTCCCTCGTCGTGACTTGTAGACTCCTTTCGCCTTGGGTTTCCCCTTCGGCTGGGGCGGCGTATTGGACTTGGCCAATGCTGCCCGTGCTTGAGACCGTGTGTAGGGTCTTTCGGCAGTGTCTCCTACGAGCCCTAAAGCTCTGAGATCATTGCCTAACAAGACCTTTCCCGGGACGTTTCTCTGAATGCTCACTGGAATCCTGACTGCTGTACCATTTAAAGTAAGATTTACAGGGATCACGGGAAACATACGGAGGGGGCCGTCAGCCAACTTAGTGGGCATCAGAGTAGCTCTGGCAACTTCCTCTGAGTCTACCCAGGTAGAATCCACTACAGTGCGACTGCACCCACTATCCCTAAGAGCTGGAGTATCTACTCCATTGATCAGCACACTGTCTTTAAAGTAGTGCTTGGTATTATCCAGAATCCTAGCATACGCCTCTGCGACTTTAGGCTCCCAGGAACCCAGGGACACTAAAACTACCTCAGCCTCTATTCCGCTGGGAAATGAGTCTGAGGAGAAGGATGCTCCTGTAATCTCTTCTTCCTCGTAGGAGGAGAAGGCCAGATTAGCGGAGTGGACCCCCAAAGGTCTAACCTTACAACGGGGATCCCCCTTCACATGGTCAGTTGCTCCACAAGCAAAACAAGATCCATTGGGTCTGTTTACATAGGGAGGCTTATTGTAACCAGAGTTCTGTTTCGGAGGCTGACCTCCACTATCCTGTGAGTTCTCTTGTGTCTTACCCTTGTTTTTCTTTTTGTGGCCCTTTTGGGAAGAAGATTTAGCAGATTCCCCACCCTCCATATCTTTGGACTTTTTCCCTTCCTCCTGCTTACCAGGATGAGTTTTGTCCTTATGGGACACTCGATGTGACACCCATAAGTCCGCTGCAATGGCCAGCTTCTTAGGATCTATCTCCTTCGAATCGGCCAAATGCTGCTTAAGCTCCGGGGAAGAAGAAGCAAAAATGTGTTCAAGCATGACAAGATTTATCATGCCTTCGAAGGTAGAAACCTTATATCCTTCGACCCAGCCAGTTAAGTTTTTCAAAGATTCAGTGACATAAGATACCCAAGTACCACCTTCCTTTTTCTTATACTCTCGAAAACGCTTTAAATATTGGGCCGGAGTCTTCCCTAACTTTAAAATGAGAGTCTGCTTCAACATTGCGAAATCAGCTCGCTCAGCCTTCGACATCTCCATAATGGCACTACAGCCAGAATGGGGCAGTCTACTGAGCAACCACGCAATCTTGTCAGCATTGTCAACTTTCTGAACTTCGCATGCATACTCAAACGCCTTCAGCCAGTCCATAATGTCATTCCGTTCTTCATACACACTGAGCAGATCTTTTGGAAACCGTGGATGAGAGGAGGCCCCAGACCCATGTCCAGGACCCGTGGACCCATTTGCAACCTGAAGCTTGGCCAGTTCCAACTGGTGATCCCTGTCTTTTTGTTTTTCTGCCTGTTCGATTTTCAGTTTGGCTATGCTGAATTCAAGCTCCTGCTGCCTAAACCGCAGCTCTTGCTTCTTGAATTCAAGCCTAGCCTCCCCATCAGCATTGGCAGAGGAAACATTAGACATCTCGTCCTCCCTGTCCTCGTGGTCGCGGTGGATCAGTGCAGCCGCAGAACCGTCGGTTCTGCCAGTGAGAGCAGCCCCACCACCTTCCGCACTGTCCTCAGAAGTAATAGCGTCAAGCTGTGCTTCTTGCCACGCCACGATTCTTTGGATCATTTCCAATTTTGTGCCTTGAGAGGAAACACCTCTCTCCGCACACATCTTTTTCAGCGTTTCTGATTTGGAAGCATTTAAAGTTAACAACGTATTTGTTTCCATACTGTGTGATAGGACTATGGCCTTTTTAAAGTTATATTACAACAATCCACTACGTGTACTGGTTGGAATAACCTGAAATGCCTTAGCCCGTGCGCAACACTGGATACCTTCAGTCGTATCCCACCGCTGTACACCAATTTGTTAAGACGGATTTCTGAACTCTGTCCTGGTGGCGCAGAAGTTCAGAAGGCCAACCTAATTACTTGGAACAGGGTAACCTCTGGACGAGCCAGACCAATCAAGGTAGCGATCGCGGCGGTCAAGACTAGGTCTCAAGAGGGGTGAGGGTGACTGAAAGCCCGCAATGAGCACACAAAGCAAGAGCGCTTACAAACTACTCCAAACAGGTGTTATATCAAAAATATAAACACATTTATTTTAAGGCCTTTAAAACAATGACCGTAGCAAGAAAATCACTCTATAACAATATTAAACCAACACATACCAAATCAACACAATATATATACAAATACACAGTCGCAAGCGTTTAAAGCACGAAATATGTAGTCCACCTGAAAGGGAAGGAAAACAGGCAGTGCGATAATGCTTTAGACTCAGTTCGCCTTCAGAGGCACCTAACTAGATGGAAGTCCGAGCCCTGAGAAGAGTGGAGCCTTGTGCTCAAAGTACCTGCAAGTGCTGGTGCCAACGGGCAAAAGGAGAAGCTCTTCGGAGGAGGTCAGGCAGTTCGTGTTAGTGCACAGCAGAAGAAGAACAGGTTCCGCAACTCAAGCGCAGCCTCCACAGCGAGCAGAAGCAGAGCGCGAGTACGGACGAAAAGGGTGCTGTTTTACACAGCGGGGAAAAGCAATGGGTTACTGCAGGAGGGCGACCAGATCCTAGCTAAACTACTCACCGGTCCCCGAAGCAAGCAGACCCAGGCTTCTCCACGTTAGTTTCAGCAGCTGGCAGGTTCAGAAGAGCAGGGAACGCTTTCCAGTCGTGTAGATCAAAAAGACGTCCCAATCGACGAAACCAGCACAGTTTTGTTGCCGCAGCAGGACAACGGAGCGGCCGTGCGTATCGGAGTCAAAAGTACACTCCTCCCTTCAGACTTGGGAACGCCAAGTGTACGAAGCGTGGGAGAGTGACAAGGACTCGAGATACGGCACAACCTGGCGGCGGTTACAGAGCAGGACTCCCTTGTAAGCTGGTCAGTCAACTGGATGGCCCAGAGACGCTTCCGAAGGCTTACTGCGAGGAGTTGATGAAGATGCCGGGAATAGCTGTTCCTGCTATTCCAATAGGTCGAAGCACCAATACAGGCCTTCTGGTTCGATCAAAGGAGGACGGGGGCTCTCAGGACGACAGCAGTGCAAAGGAGGATTCCTTCAGCGGGTCACCAGCGATTCCTCGGTCCAGCCTCTTGGTTGCAGGATACTTGGCTCCTGTATTCCTTCGTTCGTGAGAACTCAGGAGATCGACATGGTAGTGGTGTTTCCAGCCCCCTCTTATCCACGGTTCCCTTCGCGCCAAAACGGAGGGGAACCAATGGGAGATCCGCTCATCAAAACACATACCATACGTGGACCAATCACGGACCACGGTGGTCCCAGGCATTCACACCACCCTAGACTCTCTGGCACCCAGGATGTGTATTGGGACCAGACATCCCAGCCCACACCCTGGAGGCACACAAACGGCATGTAGAAGCCCGCGAAAGCAACCACGTTTCGCGGGAAAGTACATGCCCAAATAAGGAAGGCCCCGGGTCGCTGGACCTGGGGAAGGTGAAGGGAGCAAGACGGACAGTGGACAGGACAAAGGAGCCTCGTGGTCTGGCCATTTTGGGGAGCCAGGCCACCATTTTGGGTTCAGTGCAAAAACGTGCTCAGAACGGCAAAAGGAGCTCAAAATATACAAAACGATCGCTGCCACCATTCCAGTCCCTGAATGACTTGCACCGATCAAATACCATCCTAAAAGAGTATCTAGGGCCTGTAGAAGGCTAGAGACCCAAGAGAGCTGTAACTTAGCTTACAGTGCTCTCTTGTGTCGTGTTGCACTAAAGCGGCGACACGATAAAAGAAACTACGGGAAACAACGTTCCCCGGTACTGACTGTCATAAGGGCATGTCAGTTTCCCCGTAAGAAAGGAGCGAAAGCCCAGGGAAGTGCGGCAGAAGGCTGTACTTCCCTGGCAAAGTCAAGAACAAGGTTAAAAACAATAGCAAAAAGTTTAGGGGTTGCCACATGGAAGGAAATTTCCCTACAATAACGAAATCTTTCCTAACACCTTCCGATAGCAGAGATGTGATATCTCAATTCTTATACCAAACCTGAGATCCTTCCTATAACATGAGATGTGATATCCAACTCCTTCCCATTCCAATCCTGAGACACTTCCTATAGCATGAGATGTGATATCTCACTGCTTATACCAAACCTGAGACCCTTCCTATAGCATGAGATGTGATATCTAACTCCTTCCCATTCCAATCCTGAGACCCTTCCTATAGCATGAGATGTGATATCTCAATGCTTCTAATATCAAACTTGAGAGCCTCCCTATAGCATGAGATGTGATATCCAAGTCCTTCCCATTCCAATCCTGAGACACTTCCTATAGCATGAGATGTGATATCTCAATGCTTCTAATACCAAACCTGAGACTCTTCCTATAACATGAGACGGGATATCCAAATCCTTCCCATTCCAATCCTGAGACCCTTCCGATAGCAGAGATGTGATATCTCAATGCTTATACCAAACCTGAGACCCTTCCTACGGCATGAGATGTCATATACAACTCCTTCCCATTCCAATCCTGAGACCCTTCCTATAGCATGAGATGTGATATCTCAATGCTTATACCAAACCTGAGACCCTTCCTATAGCATGAGATGTGATATCCAACTCCTTCCCATTCCAATCCTGAGACCCTTAGTATAGCATGAGATGTGATATCTCAATGCTTATACCAAACCTGAGACCCTTCCTACGGCATGAGATGTCATATACAACTCCTTCCCATTCCAATCCTGAGACCCTTCCTATAGCATGAGATGTGATATCTCAATGCTTATACCAAACCTGAGACCCTTCCTATAGCATGAGATGTGATATCCAACTCCTTCCCATTCCAATCCTGAGACCCTTCCTATAGCATGAGATGTGATATCTCAATGCTTATACCAAACCTGAGACCCTTCCTATAACATGAGATGGGATATCCAACTCCTTCCCATTCCAATCCTGAGACACTTCCGATAGCAGAGATGTGATATCTCAATGCTTATACCAGACCTTAGACCCTTCCTATAACATGAGATCGGATATCCAACTCCTTCCCGTTCCAAACCTGAGACCCTTCCTTTAGCATGAGATGTGATATCCAGCTCCTTCCCATTCCAATCCTGAGACACTTCCGATAGCATGAGATGTGATATCTCAATGCTTCTAATATCAAAACGGAAACCCTCCCTATCGCATGATATGTGATATCTAAGTCCTTCCCATTCCAATCCTGAGACCCTTCCTATAGCATGAGATGTGATATCTCAATGCTTCTAATACCAAACCTGAGATCCTTCCGATAGCATGAGATCGGATATCCAACTCCTTCCCATTCCAATCCTGAGACACTTCCGATAGCAGAGATGTGATATCTCAATGCTTATACCAGACCTTAGACCCTTCCTATAACATGAGATCGGATATCCAACTCCTTCCCGTTCCAAACCTGAGACCCTTCCTTTAGCATGAGATGTGATATCCAGCTCCTTCCCATTCCAATCCTGAGACACTTCCTATAGCATGAGATGTGATATCTCAATGCTTCTACCAAACCTGAGACCCTTCCTTTAGCATGAGATGTGATATCCAACTCCTTCCCATTCCAATCCTGAGACCCTTCCTATAGCATGAGATGTGATATCTCAATACTTCTAATACCAAACCTGAGATCCTTTCCGATAACATGAGATGTGATATCCAAATCCTTCCCCTTCCAAACCTGAGACCCTCCCTTTAGCATATGTGATATCCATCTCCTTCCCATTCCAATCCTGAGACCCTTCTGATAGCATGAGATGTGATATCTCAATGCTTCTAATACCAAACCTGAGATCCTTCCGATAGCATGAGATGTGATATCTCAATGCTTCTAATACCAAACCTGAGATCCTTCCTATAACATGAGATGTGATATCCAAATCCTTCCCCTTCCAATTCTGAGACCCTCCCTTTAACATGAGATGTGATATCCAACTCCTTCCCATTCCAACCTGAGACCCTTCCTATAGCATGAGATGTGATATCCAAGTCCTTCCCATTCCAATCCTTAGACCCTTCCTACAGCATGCAATATGATATCTCAATGCCTCTAATACCAAACCTGAGATCCTTCCTCTAACATGAAATGTGATATCCAACTCCTTCCCTTTCCAAACCTGAGAGCCTATCTATAGCATGAGATGTGATATCCAAGTCCTTTCCATTCCAATCCTTAGACCCTTCCTACAGCATGCAATATGATATCTCAATGATTCTAATAACAAACCTGAGACCCGTCCTATAACATGAGATGGGATATCCAACTCCTTCCATTTCCAATCCTGAGACACTTCCGATAGCAGAGATGTGATATCTCAATGCTTATACCAAACCTGAGACCCTTCCTATAACATGAGATGTGATAATCAACTCCTTCCCGTTCCAATCCTGAGACTCTTCCTTTAGCATGAGATGTGATATCCAGCTCCTTCCCATTCCAATCGTGAGACACTTCCGATAGCATGAGATGTGATATCTCAATGCTTCTAATATCAAAACTGAGACCCTCCCTATAGCATGATATGTGATATCTAAGTCCTTCCCATTCCAATCCTGAGACCCTTCCTATAGCATGAGATGTGATATCTCAATGCTTCTACCAAACCTGAGACCCTTCCTTTAGCATGAGATGTGATATCCAACTCCTTCCCATTCCAATCCTGAGACCCTTCCTATAGCATGAGATGTGATATCTCAATACTTCTAATACCAAACCTGAGATCCTTCCTATAGCATGAGATGTGATATCTCAATGCTTCTAATACCAAACCTGAGACCCTTCCTACAGCATGCGATGTGATATCTCACTGCTTATACCAAACCTGAGACCCTTCCTATAGCATGAGATGTGATATCCAACTCCTTCCCATTCCAATCCTGAGACCCTTCCTATAGCATGAGATGTGATATCTCAATGCTTCTAATATCAAACTTGAGAGCCTCCCTATAGCATGAGATGTGATATCCAAGTCCTTCCCATTCCAATCCTGAGACACTTCCTATAGCATGAGATGTGATATCTCAATGCTTCTAATACCAAACCTGAGACTCTTCCTATAACATGAGATGGGATATCCAACTCCTTCCCATTCCAATCCTGAGACCCTTCCGATAGCAGAGATGTGATATCTCAATGCTTATACAAAACCTGAGACCCTTCCTACGGCATGAGATGTCATATACAACTCCTTCCCATTCCAATCCTGAGACCCTTCCTATAGCATGAGATGTGATATCTCAATGCTTATACCAAACCTGAGACCCTTCCTATAGCATGAGATGTGATATCCAACTCCTTAACATTCCAATCCTGAGACCCTTCCTATAGCATGAGATGTGATATCTCAATGCTTATACCAAACCTGAGACCCTTCCTACGGCATGAGATGTCATATACAACTCCTTCCCATTCCAATCCTGAGACCCTTCCTATAGCATGAGATGTGATATCTCAATGCTTATACCAAACCTGAGACCCTTCCTATAGCATGAGATGTGATATCCAACTCCTTCCCATTCCAATCCTGAGACCCTTCCTATAGCATGAGATGTGATATCTCAATGCTTATATAAAACCTGAGACCCTTCCTATAACATGAGATGGGATATCCAACTCCTTCCCATTCCAATCCTGAGACACTTCCGATAGCAGAGATGTGATATCTCAATGCTTATACCAGACCTTAGCCCCTTCCTATAACATGAGATCGGATATCCAACTCCTTCCCGTTCCAAACCTGAGACCCTTCCTTTAGCATGAGATGTGATATCCAGCTCCTTCCCATTCCAATCCTGAGACCCTCCCTTTAGCATGAGATGTGATATCTCAATGCTTCTAATATCAAAACAGAAACCCTCCCTATAGCATGATATGTGATATCTAAGTCCTTCCCATTCCAATCCTGAGACCCTTCCTATAGCATGAGATGTGATATCTCAATGCTTCTACCAAACCTGAGACCCTTCCTTTAGCATGAGATGTGATATCCAACTCCTTCCCATTCCAATCCTGAGACCCTTCCTATAGCATGAGATGTGATATCTCAATACTTCTAATACCAAACCTGAAATCCTTCCGATAACATGAGATGTGATATCCAAATCCTTCCCCTTCCAAACCTGAGACCCTCCCTTTAGCATGAGATGTGATATCCAACTCCTTCCCATTCCAATCCTGAGACCCTTCTGATAGCATGAGATGTGATATCTCAATGCTTCTAATACCAAACCTGAGATCCTTCCGATAGCATGAGATGTGATATCTCAATGCTTCTAATACCAAACCTGAGATCCTTCCTATAACATGAGATGTGATATCCAAATCCTTCCCCTTCCAATTCTGAGACCCTCCCTTTAACATGAGATGTGATATCCAACTCCTTCCCATTCCAACCTGAGACCCTTCCTATAGCATGAGATGTGATATCTCAATGCTTATACCAAACCTGAGACCCTTCCTATAACATGAGATGGGATATCCAACTCCTTCCCATTCCAATCCTGAGACACTTCCCATAGCAGAGATGTGATATCTCAATGCTTATACCAGACCTTAGACCCTTCCTATAACATGAGATCGGATATCCAACTCCTTCCCGTTCCAAACCTGAGACCCTTCCTTTAGCATGAGATGTGATATCCAGCTCCTTCCCATTCCAATCCTGAGACACTTCCGATAGCATGAGATGTGATATCTCAATGCTTCTAATACCAAACCTGAGATCCTTCCTATAACATGAGATGTGATATCCAAATCCTTCCCCTTCCAATTCTGAGACCCTCCCTTTAACATGAGATGTGATATCCAACTCCTTCCCATTCCAACCTGAGACCCTTCCTATAGCATGAGATGTGATATCTCAATGCTTATACCAAACCTGAGACCCTTCCTATAACATGAGATGGGATATCCAACTCCTTCCCATTCCAATCCTGAGACACTTCCCATAGCAGAGATGTGATATCTCAATGCTTATACCAGACCTTAGACCCTTCCTATAACATGAGATCGGATATCCAACTCCTTCCCGTTCCAAACCTGAGACCCTTCCTTTAGCATGAGATGTGATATCCAGCTCCTTCCCATTCCAATCCTGAGACACTTCCTATAGCATGAGATGTGATATCTCAATGCTTCTACCAAACCTGAGACCCTTCCTTTAGCATGAGATGTGATATCCAACTCCTTCCCATTCCAATCCTGAGACCCTTCCTATAGCATGAGATGTGATATCTCAATACTTCTAATACCAAACCTGAGATCCTTCCGATAACATGAGATGTGATATCCAAATCCTTCCCCTTCCAAACCTGAGACCCTCCCTTTAGCATGAGATGTGATATCCATCTCCTTCCCATTCCAATCCTGAGACCCTTCTGATAGCATGAGATGTGATATCTCAATGCTTCTAATACCAAACCTGAGATCCTTCCGATAGCATGAGATGTGATATCTCAATGCTTCTAATACCAAACCTGAGATCCTTCCTATAACATGAGATGTGATATCCAAATCCTTCCCCTTCCAATTCTGAGACCCTCCCTTTAACATGAGATGTGATATCCAACTCCTTCCCATTCCAACCTGAGACCCTTCCTATAGCATGAGATGTGATATCTCAATGCCTCTAATACCAAACCTGAGATCCTTCCTCTAACATGAAATGTGATATCCAACTCCTTCCCTTTCCAAACCTGAGAGCCTATCTATAGCATGAGATGTGATATCCAAGTCCTTCCCATTCCAATCATTAGACCCTTCCTACAGCATGCAATATGATATCTCAATGATTCTAATAACAAACCTGAGACCCGTCCTATAACATGAGATGGGATATCCAACTCCTTCCATTTCCAATCCTGAGACACTTCCGATAGCAGAGATGTGATTTCTCAATGCTTATACCAAACCTGAGACCCTTCCTATAACATAAGATGTGATATCCAACTCCTTCCCGTTCCAAACCTGAGACTCTTCCTTTAGCATGAGATGTGATATCCAGCTCCTTCCCATTCCAATCCTGAGACACTTCCGATAGCATGAGATGTGATATCTCAATGCTTCTAATATCAAAACTGAGACCCTCCCTATAGCATGATATGTGATATCTAAGTCCTTCCCATTCCAATCCTGAGACCCTTCCTATAGCATGAGATGTGATATCTCAATGCTTCTACCAAACCTGAGACCCTTCCTTTAGCATGATATGTGATATCCAACTCCTTCCCATTCCAATCCTGAGACCCTTCCTATAGCATGAGATGTGATATCTCAATACTTCTAATACCAAACCTGAGATCCTTCCTATAGCATGAGATGTGATATCTCAATGCTTCTACCAAACCTGAGACCCTTCCTTTAGCATGAGATGTGATATCCAACTCCTTCCCATTCCAATCCTGAGACCCTTCCTATAGCATGAGATGTGATATCTCAATACTTCTAATACCAAACCTGAGATCCTTCCGATAACATGAGATGTGATATCCAAATCCTTCCCCTTCCAAACCTGAGACCCTCCCTTTAGCATGAGATGTGATATCCATCTCCTTCCCATTCCAATCCTGAGACCCTTCTGATAGCATGAGATGTGATATCTCAATGCTTCTAATACCAAACCTGAGATCCTTCCGATAGCATGAGATGTGATATCTCAATGCTTCTAATACCAAACCTGAGATCCTTCCTATAACATGAGATGTGATATCCAAATCCTTCCCCTTCCAATTCTGAGACCCTCCCTTTAACATGAGATGTGATATCCAACTCCTTCCCATTCCAACCTGAGACCCTTCCTATAGCATGAGATGTGATATCTCAATGCCTCTAATACCAAACCTGAGATCCTTCCTCTAACATGAAATGTGATATCCAACTCCTTCCCTTTCCAAACCTGAGAGCCTATCTATAGCATGAGATGTGATATCCAAGTCCTTCCCATTCCAATCATTAGACCCTTCCTACAGCATGCAATATGATATCTCAATGATTCTAATAACAAACCTGAGACCCGTCCTATAACATGAGATGGGATATCCAACTCCTTCCATTTCCAATCCTGAGACACTTCCGATAGCAGAGATGTGATTTCTCAATGCTTATACCAAACCTGAGACCCTTCCTATAACATAAGATGTGATATCCAACTCCTTCCCGTTCCAAACCTGAGACTCTTCCTTTAGCATGAGATGTGATATCCAGCTCCTTCCCATTCCAATCCTGAGACACTTCCGATAGCATGAGATGTGATATCTCAATGCTTCTAATATCAAAACTGAGACCCTCCCTATAGCATGATATGTGATATCTAAGTCCTTCCCATTCCAATCCTGAGACCCTTCCTATAGCATGAGATGTGATATCTCAATGCTTCTACCAAACCTGAGACCCTTCCTTTAGCATGATATGTGATATCCAACTCCTTCCCATTCCAATCCTGAGACCCTTCCTATAGCATGAGATGTGATATCTCAATACTTCTAATACCAAACCTGAGATCCTTCCTATAGCATGAGATGTGATATCTCAATGCTTCTAATACCAAACCTGAGACCCTTCCTACAGCATGCGATGTGATATCTCACTGCTTATACCAAACCTGAGACCCTTCCTATAGCATGAGATGTGATATCCAACTCCTTCCCATTCCAATCCTGAGACCCTTCCTATAGCATGAGATGTGATATCTCAATGCTTCTAATATCAAACTTGAGAGCCTCCCTATAGCATGAGATGTGATATCCAAGTCCTTCCCATTCCAATCCTGAGACACTTCCTATAGCATGAGATGTGATATCTCAATGCTTCTAATACCAAACCTGAGACTCTTCCTATAACATGAGATGGGATATCCAACTCCTTCCCATTCAAATCCAGAGACCCTTGCGATAGCAGAGATGTGATATCTCAATGCTTATACCAAACCTGAGACCCTTCCTACGGCATGAGATGTCATATACAACTCCTTCCCATTCCAATCCTGAGACCCTTCCTATAGCATGAGATGTGATATCTCAATGCTTATACCAAACCTGAGACCCTTCCTATAGCATGAGATGTGATATCCAACTCCTTCCCATTCCAATCCTGAGACCCTTCCTATAGCATGAGATGTGATATCTCAATGCTTATACCAAACCTGAGACCCTTCCTACGGCATGAGATGTCATATACAACTCCTTCCCATTCCAATCCTGAGACCCTTCCTATAGCATGAGATGTGATATCTCAATGCTTATACCAAACCCGAGACCCTTCCTATAGCATGAGATGTGATATCCAACTACTTCCCATTCCAATCCTGAGACCCTTCCTATAGCATGAGATGTGATATCTCAATGCTTATACCAAACCTGAGACCCTTCCTATAACATGAGATGGGATATCCAACTCCTTCCCATTCCAATCCTGAGACACTTCCGATAGCAGAGATGTGATATCTCAATGCTTATACCAGACCTTAGACCCTTCCTATAACATGAGATCGGATATCCAACTCCTTCCCGTTCCAAACCTGAGACCCTTCCTTTAGCATGAGATGTGATATCCAGCTCCTTCCCATTCCAATCCTGAGACACTTCCGATAGCATGAGATGTGATATCTCAATGCTTCTAATATCAAAACGGAAACCCTCCCTATAGCATGATATGTGATATCTAAGTCCTTCCCATTCCAATCCTGAGACCCTTCCTATAGCATGAGATGTGATATCTCAATGCTTCTACCAAACCTGAGACCCTTCCTTTAGCATGAGATGTGATATCCAACTCCTTCCCATTCTAATCCTGAGACCCTTCCTATAGCATGAGATGTGATATCTCAATACTTCTAATACCAAACCTGAGATCCTTCCGATAACATGAGATGTGATATCCAAATCCTTCCCCTTCCAAACCTGAGACCCTCCATTTTAGCATGAGATGTGATATCCAACTCCTTCCCATTCCAATCCTGAGACCCTTCTGATAGCATGAGATGTGATATCTCAATGCTTCTAATACCAAACCTGAGATCCTTCCGATAGCATGAGATGTGATATCTCAATGCTTCTAATACCAAACCTGAGATCCTTCCTATAACATGAGATGTGATATCCAAATCCTTCCCCTTCCAATTCTGAGACCCTCCCTTTAACATGAGATGTGATATCCAACTCCTTCCCATTCCAACCTGAGACCCTTCCGATAGCATGAGATGTGATATCTCAATGCTTCTAATATCAAAACTGAGACCCTCCCTATAGCATGATATGTGATATCTAAGTCCTTCCCATTCCAATCCTGAGACCCTTCTGATAGCATGAGATGTGATATCTCAATGCCTCTAATACCAAACCTGAGATCCTACCTCTAACATGAAATGTGATATCCAACTCTCTCCCCTTCCAAACCTGAGACACTTCCGATAGCAGAGATGTGATATCTCAATGCTTATACCAGACCTTAGACCCTTCCTATAACATGAGATCGGATATCCAACTCCTTCCCGTTCCAAACCTGAGACCCTTCCTTTAGCATGAGATGTGATATCCAGCTCCTTCCCATTCCAATCCTGAGACACTTCCGATAGCATGAGATGTGATATCTCAATGCTTCTAATATCAAAACGGAAACCCTCCCTATAGCATGATATGTGATATCTAAGTCCTTCCCATTCCAATCCTGAGACCCTTCCTATAGCATGAGATGTGATATCTCAATGCTTCTACCAAACCTGAGACCCTTCCTTTAGCATGAGATGTGATATCCAACTCCTTCCCATTCTAATCCTGAGACCCTTCCTATAGCATGAGATGTGATATCTCAATACTTCTAATACCAAACCTGAGATCCTTCCGATAACATGAGATGTGATATCCAAATCCTTCCCCTTCCAAACCTGAGACCCTCCATTTTAGCATGAGATGTGATATCCAACTCCTTCCCATTCCAATCCTGAGACCCTTCTGATAGCATGAGATGTGATATCTCAATGCTTCTAATACCAAACCTGAGATCCTTCCGATAGCATGAGATGTGATATCTCAATGCTTCTAATACCAAACCTGAGATCCTTCCTATAACATGAGATGTGATATCCAAATCCTTCCCCTTCCAATTCTGAGACCCTCCCTTTAACATGAGATGTGATATCCAACTCCTTCCCATTCCAACCTGAGACCCTTCCGATAGCATGAGATGTGATATCTCAATGCTTCTAATATCAAAACTGAGACCCTCCCTATAGCATGAGATGTGATATCCAAGTCCTTCCCATTCCAATCCTGAGACCCTTCCTATAACATGAGATGTGATATCCAACTCCTTCCCATTCCAACCTGAGACCCTTCCTATAGCATGAGATGGGATATCCAACTCCTTCCAAATCCAATCCTGATACCATTCCGATAGCATGAGATGTGATATCCCAATGCTTCTACCAAACCTGAGACCCATACTATGGCATGAGATGTGATATCAAACTCCTTCCCATTCCAATTCTGAGACCCTTCCTATACCATGAGACTTGCTATCTCAATGCTTCTAATACCAAACCCGAGACCCGTCCTATAACATGAGATGTGATATCCAAATCCTTCCCCTTCCAAACCTTAGACCCTTCCTTTATCATGAGATGTGATATCCAACTCCTTCCCATTCCAATCCTGAGACCCTTCCGATATCATGAGATGTGATATCTCAATGCTTCTAATATCAAACTTGAGACCCTCCCTATAGCATGAGATGTGATATCCAAGTCCTTCCCATTCCAATCCTGAGACCCTTCCTATAGCATGAGATGTGATATCTCAATGCTTCTAATACCAAACCTGAGACCCTTCCTATAACATGAGATGGGAATATCCAACTCCTTACATTCCAATCCTGAGACCCTTCCGATAGCAGAGATGTGATATCTCAATGTTTATACCAAACCTGAGATCCTTCCTATAACATGAGATGTGATATCCAACTCCTTCCCATTCCAATACTGAGACACTGCCTATAGCATGAGATGTGATATCTCACTGCTTATACCAAACCTGAGAGCCTCCCTATAGCATGAGATGTGATATCCAAGTCCTTCCCATTCCAATCCTGAGACACTTCCTACAGCATGAGATGTGATATCTCAATGCCTCTAATACCAAACCTGAGACTCTTCCTATAACATGAGATGGGATATCCAACTCCTTCCCATTCCAATCCTGAGACCCTTCCGATAGCAGAGATGTGATATCTCAATGCTTATACCAAACCTGAGACCCTTCCTACGGCATGAGATGTCATATACAACTCCTTCCCATTCCAATCCTGAGACCCTTCTTATAGCATGAGATGTGATATCTCAATGCTTCTAATATCAAACTTGAGACCCTCCCTATAGCATGAGATGTGATATCCAAGTCCTTCCCATTCCAATCCTGAGACACTTCCTATAGCATGAGATGTGATATCTCAATGCTTCTAATACCAAACCTGAGACTCTTCCTATAACATGAGATGGGATATCCAACTCCTTCCCATTCCAATCCTGAGACCCTTCCGATAGCAGAGATGTGATATCTCAATGCTTATACCAAACCTGAGACCCTTCCTACGGCATGAGATGTCATATACAACTCCTTCCCATTCCAATCCTGAGACCCTTCCTATAGCATGAGATGTGATATCTCAATGCTTATACCAAACCTGAGACCCTTCCTATAGTATGAGATGTGATATCCAACTCCTTCCCATTCCAATCCTGAGACCCTTCCTATAGCATGAGATGTGATGTCTCAATGCTTCTAATACCAAACCTGAGATCCTTCCTATAACATGAGATGTGATATCCAACTCCTTCCATTCCAATCCTGAGACCCTTCCTATAGCATGAGATTTGATATCTCAATGCTTATACCAAACCTGAGACCCTTCCTATAGCATGAGATGTGATATCCAAGTCCTTCCCATTCCAATCCTTAGACCCTTCCTACAGCATGCAATATGATATCTCAATGATTCTAATAACAATCCTGAGACCCGTCCTATAACATGAGATGGGATATCCAATTCCTTCCCATTCCAATCCTGAGACACTTCCGATAGCAGAGATGTGATATCTCAATGCTTATACCAAACCTGAGACCCTTCCTATAACATGAGATCGGATATCCAACTCCTTTTTGTTCCAAACCTGAGACCCTTCCTTTAGCATGAGATGTGATATCCAGCTCCTTCGCATTCCAATCCTGAGACACTTCCGATAGCATGAGATGTGATATCTCAATGCTTCTAATATCAAAACTGAAACCCTCCCTATAGCATGATATGTGATATCTAAGTCCTTCCCATTCCAATCCTGAGACCCTTCCTATAGCATGAGATGTGATATCTCAATGCTTCTACCAAACCTGAGACCCTTCCTTTGGCATGAGATGTGATATCCAACTCCTTCCCAATACAATCCTGAGACCCTTCCGATAGCAGAGATGTGATATCTCAATGCTTATACCAAACCTGAGACCCTTCCTATGGCATGAGATGTGATATCCAACTCCTTGCCATTCAAATCCTGAGACCCTCCCTATAACAAGAGATGTCATATCCAACTCCTTCCCATTCCAAACCTGAGACCCTTCCTTTAGCATGAGATGTGATATCCAAATCCTTCACATTCCAATCCGGAGACCCTTCCTATAACATGAGATGTGATATCCAACTCCTTCCCAATCCAATCCTGAGACCCTTCCGATAGCAGAGATGTGATATCTCAATGCTTATACCAAACCTGAGACCCTTCCTACGGCATGAGATGTGATATCCAACCCCTTGCAATTCAAATCCTGAGACCCTCCCTATAATAAGAGATGTCATATCCAACTCCTTCCCATTCCAAACCTGAGACCCTTCCTTTAGCATGAGATGTGATTTCCAAATCCTTCACATTCCAATCTGGAGCCCAATCCTATAGCATGAGATGTGATATCTCAATGCTTCTAATACCAAATCTGAGACCCTACCGATAGCATGAGATGTGATATCTCAATGCTTCAAAAACCAAACATGAGAACCATCCTATAACATGAGATGTGAAATCCAAATCCTTCCCTTCCCAAACCTGAGACTCTTCCTATAGCATGAGATGTGATATCTCAATGCTTCTACCAAACCTGAAACCCTTCCTATAGCATGAGATGTGATATCCAAATCCTTCCCCTTCCAAACCTGAGACCCTTCCTTTAGCATGAGATGTGATATCCAGCTCCTCCCATTCCAACCCTGAGACCCTTCCGATAGCATGAGATGTGATATCTCAATGCTTCTAATATCAAAACTGAGACCCTCCCTATAGCATGAGATGTGATATCTAAGTCCTTCCCATTCCAATCCTCAGACCCTTCCTATAGCATGAGATGTGATATCGCAATGCTTCTACCAAAACTGAGACCCTTCCTTTAGCATGAGATGTGATATCCAACTCCTTCCCATTCCAATCCTGAGACCCGTCCTATAGCATGAGATGTGATATCTCAATGCTTCTAATACCAAACCTGAGATCCTTCCGATAGCATGAGATGTGATATCTCAATGCTTCTAATACCAAACCTGAGATCCTTCCTATAACATGAGATGTGATATCCAAATCCTTTCCCTTCCAAACCTGAGACCCTCCCTTTAGCATGAGATGTGATATCCAACTCCTTCCCATTCCAATCCTGATACCCTTCTGATAGCATGAGATGTGATATCTCAATGCCTCTAATACCAAACCTGAGATCCTACCTCTAACATGAAATGTGATATCCAACTCCTTCCCTTTCCAAACCTGAGAGCATTCCTACAGCATGAGATGTGATATCCAAGTCCTTCCCATTCCAATCCTGAGACCCTTCCTATAACATGAGATGTGATATCCAACTCTTTCCCATTCCAACCTGAGACCCTTCCTATAGCATGAGATGGGATATCCAACTCCTTCCAAATCCAATCCTGATACCCTTCCGATAGCATGAGATGTGATATCCCAATGCTTCTACAAAACCTGAGACCCATACCATGGCATGATGTGATATCAAACTCCCGTCCTATACCATGAGACTTGATATCTCAATGCTTCTAATACCAAACCTGAGACCGGTCCAATAACATGAGATGTGATATCCAAATCCTTCCCCTTCCAAACCTTAGACCCTTCCTTTATCATGAGATGCGATATCCAAGTCCTTCCCATTCCATTCCTGAGACCCTTCCTATAGCATGAGATGTGATATCTCAATGCTTCTAATACCAAACCTGAGACCCTTCCTATAGCATGAGATGTGATATCCAAGTCCTTCCCATTCCAATCCTGAGACCCTTCCTATAGCATGAGATGTGATATCTCAATGCTTATACCAAACCTGAGACCCTTCCTACGGCATGAGATGTCATATACAACTCCTTCCCATTCCAATCCTGAGACCCTTCCTATAGCATGAGATGTGATATCTCAATGCTTATACCAAACCCGAGACCCTTCCTATAGCATGAGATGTGATATCCAACTACTTCCCATTCCAATCCTGAGACCCTTCCTATAGCATGAGATGTGATATCTCAATGCTTATACCAAACCTGAGACCCTTCCTATAACATGAGATGGGATATCCAACTCCTTCCCATTCCAATCCTGAGACACTTCCGATAGCAGAGATGTGATATCTCAATGCTTATACCAGACCTTAGACCCTTCCTATAACATGAGATCGGATATCCAACTCCTTCCCGTTCCAAACCTGAGACCCTTCCTTTAGCATGAGATGTGATATCCAGCTCCTTCCCATTCCAATCCTGAGACACTTCCGATAGCATGAGATGTGATATCTCAATGCTTCTAATATCAAAACGGAAACCCTCCCTATAGCATGATATGTGATATCTAAGTCCTTCCCATTCCAATCCTGAGACCCTTCCTATAGCATGAGATGTGATATCTCAATGCTTCTACCAAACCTGAGACCCTTCCTTTAGCATGAGATGTGATATCCAACTCCTTCCCATTCTAATCCTGAGACCCTTCCTATAGCATGAGATGTGATATCTCAATACTTCTAATACCAAACCTGAGATCCTTCCGATAACATGAGATGTGATATCCAAATCCTTCCCCTTCCAAACCTGAGACCCTCCATTTTAGCATGAGATGTGATATCCAACTCCTTCCCATTCCAATCCTGAGACCCTTCTGATAGCATGAGATGTGATATCTCAATGCTTCTAATACCAAACCTGAGATCCTTCCGATAGCATGAGATGTGATATCTCAATGCTTCTAATACCAAACCTGAGATCCTTCCTATAACATGAGATGTGATATCCAAATCCTTCCCCTTCCAATTCTGAGACCCTCCCTTTAACATGAGATGTGATATCCAACTCCTTCCCATTCCAACCTGAGACCCTTCCGATAGCATGAGATGTGATATCTCAATGCTTCTAATATCAAAACTGAGACCCTCCCTATAGCATGATATGTGATATCTAAGTCCTTCCCATTCCAATCCTGAGACCCTTCTGATAGCATGAGATGTGATATCTCAATGCCTCTAATACCAAACCTGAGATCCTACCTCTAACATGAAATGTGATATCCAACTCTCTCCCCTTCCAAACCTGAGAGCCTTCCTATAGCATGAGATGTGATATCCAAGTCCTTCCCATTCCAATCCTGAGACCCTTCCTATAACATGAGATGTGATATCCAACTCCTTCCCATTCCAACCTGAGACCCTTCCTATAGCATGAGATGGGATATCCAACTCCTTCCAAATCCAATCCTGATACCATTCCGATAGCATGAGATGTGATATCCCAATGCTTCTACCAAACCTGAGACCCATACTATGGCATGAGATGTGATATCAAACTCCTTCCCATTCCAATTCTGAGACCCTTCCTATACCATGAGACTTGCTATCTCAATGCTTCTAATACCAAACCCGAGACCCGTCCTATAACATGAGATGTGATATCCAAATCCTTCCCCTTCCAAACCTTAGACCCTTCCTTTATCATGAGATGTGATATCCAACTCCTTCCCATTCCAATCCTGAGACCCTTCCGATATCATGAGATGTGATATCTCAATGCTTCTAATATCAAACTTGAGACCCTCCCTATAGCATGAGATGTGATATCCAAGTCCTTCCCATTCCAATCCTGAGACCCTTCCTATAGCATGAGATGTGATATCTCAATGCTTCTAATACCAAACCTGAGACCCTTCCTATAACATGAGATGGGAATATCCAACTCCTTACATTCCAATCCTGAGACCCTTCCGATAGCAGAGATGTGATATCTCAATGTTTATACCAAACCTGAGATCCTTCCTATAACATGAGATGTGATATCCAACTCCTTCCCATTCCAATACTGAGACACTGCCTATAGCATGAGATGTGATATCTCACTGCTTATACCAAACCTGAGACCCTTCCTATAGCATGAGATGTGATATCCAACTCCTTCCCATTCCAATCCTGAGACCCTTCCTATAGCATGAGATGTGATATCTCAATGCTTCTAATATCAAACTTGAGAGCCTCCCTATAGCATGAGATGTGATATCCAAGTCCTTCCCATTCCAATCCTGAGACACTTCCTACAGCATGAGATGTGATATCTCAATGCCTCTAATACCAAACCTGAGACTCTTCCTATAACATGAGATGGGATATCCAACTCCTTCCCATTCCAATCCTGAGACCCTTCCGATAGCAGAGATGTGATATCTCAATGCTTATACCAAACCTGAGACCCTTCCTACGGCATGAGATGTCATATACAACTCCTTCCCATTCCAATCCTGAGACCCTTCTTATAGCATGAGATGTGATATCTCAATGCTTCTAATATCAAACTTGAGACCCTCCCTATAGCATGAGATGTGATATCCAAGTCCTTCCCATTCCAATCCTGAGACACTTCCTATAGCATGAGATGTGATATCTCAATGCTTCTAATACCAAACCTGAGACTCTTCCTATAACATGAGATGGGATATCCAACTCCTTCCCATTCCAATCCTGAGACCCTTCCGATAGCAGAGATGTGATATCTCAATGCTTATACCAAACCTGAGACCCTTCCTACGGCATGAGATGTCATATACAACTCCTTCCCATTCCAATCCTGAGACCCTTCCTATAGCATGAGATGTGATATCTCAATGCTTATACCAAACCTGAGACCCTTCCTATAGTATGAGATGTGATATCCAACTCCTTCCCATTCCAATCCTGAGACCCTTCCTATAGCATGAGATGTGATGTCTCAATGCTTCTAATACCAAACCTGAGATCCTTCCTATAACATGAGATGTGATATCCAACTCCTTCCATTCCAATCCTGAGACCCTTCCTATAGCATGAGATTTGATATCTCAATGCTTATACCAAACCTGAGACCCTTCCTATAGCATGAGATGTGATGTCCAAGTCCTTCCCATTCCAATCCTTAGACCCTTCCTACAGCATGCAATATGATATCTCAATGATTCTAATAACAATCCTGAGACCCGTCCTATAACATGAGATGGGATATCCAATTCCTTCCCATTCCAATCCTGAGACACTTCCGATAGCAGAGATGTGATATCTCAATGCTTATACCAAACCTGAGACCCTTCCTATAACATGAGATCGGATATCCAACTCCTTTTTGTTCCAAACCTGAGACCCTTCCTTTAGCATGAGATGTGATATCCAGCTCCTTCGCATTCCAATCCTGAGACACTTCCGATAGCATGAGATGTGATATCTCAATGCTTCTAATATCAAAACTGAAACCCTCCCTATAGCATGATATGTGATATCTAAGTCCTTCCCATTCCAATCCTGAGACCCTTCCTATAGCATGAGATGTGATATCTCAATGCTTCTACCAAACCTGAGACCCTTCCTTTGGCATGAGATGTGATATCCAACTCCTTCCCAATACAATCCTGAGACCCTTCCGATAGCAGAGATGTGATATCTCAATGCTTATACCAAACCTGAGACCCTTCCTATGGCATGAGATGTGATATCCAACTCCTTGCCATTCAAATCCTGAGACCCTCCCTATAACAAGAGATGTCATATCCAACTCCTTCCCATTCCAAACCTGAGACCCTTCCTTTAGCATGAGATGTGATATCCAAATCCTTCACATTCCAATCCGGAGACCCTTCCTATAACATGAGATGTGATATCCAACTCCTTCCCAATCCAATCCTGAGACCCTTCCGATAGCAGAGATGTGATATCTCAATGCTTATACCAAACCTGAGACCCTTCCTACGGCATGAGATGTGATATCCAACCCCTTGCAATTCAAATCCTGAGACCCTCCCTATAATAAGAGATGTCATATCCAACTCCTTCCCATTCCAAACCTGAGACCCTTCCTTTAGCATGAGATGTGATTTCCAAATCCTTCACATTCCAATCTGGAGCCCAATCCTATAGCATGAGATGTGATATCTCAATGCTTCTAATACCAAATCTGAGACCCTACCGATAGCATGAGATGTGATATCTCAATGCTTCAAAAACCAAACATGAGAACCATCCTATAACATGAGATGTGAAATCCAAATCCTTCCCTTCCCAAACCTGAGACTCTTCCTATAGCATGAGATGTGATATCTCAATGCTTCTACCAAACCTGAAACCCTTCCTATAGCATGAGATGTGATATCCAAATCCTTCCCCTTCCAAACCTGAGACCCTTCCTTTAGCATGAGATGTGATATCCAGCTCCTCCCATTCCAACCCTGAGACCCTTCCGATAGCATGAGATGTGATATCTCAATGCTTCTAATATCAAAACTGAGACCCTCCCTATAGCATGAGATGTGATATCTAAGTCCTTCCCATTCCAATCCTCAGACCCTTCCTATAGCATGAGATGTGATATCGCAATGCTTCTACCAAAACCGAGACCCTTCCTTTAGCATGAGATGTGATATCCAACTCCTTCCCATTCCAATCCTGAGACCCGTCCTATAGCATGAGATGTGATATCTCAATGCTTCTAATACCAAACCTGAGATCCTTCCGATAGCATGAGATGTGATATCTCAATGCTTCTAATACCAAACCTGAGATCCTTCCTATAACATGAGATGTGATATCCAAATCCTTTCCCTTCCAAACCTGAGACCCTCCCTTTAGCATGAGATGTGATATCCAACTCCTTCCCATTCCAATCCTGATACCCTTCTGATAGCATGAGATGTGATATCTCAATGCCTCTAATACCAAACCTGAGATCCTACCTCTAACATGAAATGTGATATCCAACTCCTTCCCTTTCCAAACCTGAGAGCATTCCTACAGCATGAGATGTGATATCCAAGTCCTTCCCATTCCAATCCTGAGACCCTTCCTATAACATGAGATGTGATATCCAACTCTTTCCCATTCCAACCTGAGACCCTTCCTATAGCATGAGATGGGATATCCAACTCCTTCCAAATCCAATCCTGATACCCTTCCGATAGCATGAGATGTGATATCCCAATGCTTCTACAAAACCTGAGACCCATACCATGGCATGATGTGATATCAAACTCCCGTCCTATACCATGAGACTTGATATCTCAATGCTTCTAATACCAAACCTGAGACCGGTCCAATAACATGAGATGTGATATCCAAATCCTTCCCCTTCCAAACCTTAGACCCTTCCTTTATCATGAGATGCGATATCCAAGTCCTTCCCATTCCATTCCTGAGACCCTTCCTATAGCATGAGATGTGATATCTCAATGCTTCTAATACCAAACCTGAGACCCTTCCTATAACATGAGATGTGATATCCAAGTCCTTCCCATTCCAATCCTGAGACCCTTCCTATAGCATGAGATGTGATATCTCAATGCTTATACCAAACCTGAGACCCTTCCTATGGCATGAGATGTGATATCCAACTCCTTCCCATTCCAATCCTGAGACCCTTCTGATAGCATGAGATGTGATATCACAATGCCTCTAATACCAAAACTGAGATCCTACCTCTACATGAAATGTGATATCCAACTCCTTCCCCTTCCAACCCTGAGAGCCTTCCTATAGAATGAGATGTGATATCCAAGTCCTTCCCATTCCAATCCTGAGACCCTTCCTATAACATGAGATGTGATATCCAACTCCTTCACATTCCAACCTTAGACCCTTCCTATAGCATGAGATGGGATATCCAACTCCTTCCAAATCCAATCCCGATACCCTTCTGATAGCATGAGATGTGATATCCCAATGCTTCTACAAAACCTGAAACCCATACCATGGCATGAGATATGATATCAAACTCCTTCCCATTCCAATCCTGAGACCCTTCCTATAGCTTGAGATGTGATATCCAACTCCTTCCCATTCCAATTCTGAGACCCGTCCTATACCATGAGACTTGATATCTCAATGCTTCTAATACCAAACCTGAGACCCTTCCTATAACGAGATGGGATATCCAACTCCTTCCCATTCCAATCCTGAGACCCTTCCGATAGCAGAGATGTGATATCTCAATGCTTATACCAAACCTGAGACCCTTCCTATGGCATGAGATGTCATATACAACTCCTTCCGATTCCAAACCTTAGACCCTTCCTATAGCATGAGATGTGATATCTCAATGCTTCTAATACCAAACCTGAGACCCTTCCTATAACGAGATGGGATATCCAACTCCTTCCCATTCCAATCCTGAGACCCTTCCGATAGCAGAGATGTGATATCTCAATGCTTATACCAAACCTGAGACCCTTCCTATGGCATGAGATGTCATATACAACTCCTTCCGATTCCAATCCTGAGACCCTTCCTATAGCATGAGATGGGATATCTCAATGCTTATACCAAACCTGAGACCCTTCCTATAGCATGAGATGTGATATCCAACTCCTTCCCATTCCAATCCTGAGACCCTTCCTATAGCATGAGATGTGATATCTAAATGCTTCTAAAACCAAACATGAGAACCATCCTATAACATGAGATGTGAAATCCAAATCATTCCCTTTCCAAACCTGAGACCCTTCCTATAGCTTGAGATGTGATATCAAACTCCTTCCCATTCAATGTGATATCCAATTCCTTCCCATTCCAATCCTGAGACCCTTCCTATACCATGAGATGTGATATTTCAATGCTTCTAATACCAAACCTGAGACCCGTCCTAAAACATGAGATGTGAGATCCAAATCCTTCCCCTTCCAAACCTGAGACCTTTCCTTTAGCATGAGATGTGATATCTAACTCCTTCCCATTCCAAACCTGAGACCGTTCCTATAGCTTGAGATGTTATATCTTAATGCTTCTAAAACCAAACCTGAGAACCATCCTATAACATGAGATGTGAAATCCAAATCCTTCCCTTTCCAAACCTGAGACCCTTCCTATAGCTTGAGATGTGATATCAAAATCTTTCCCATTCCAGTCCTGAGATAGCTTGGGATGTGACAGCCAACTCCTTCCCATTCCAATCCTGAGACCCTTCCTATACCATGAGATGTGATATCTCAATGCTTCTAATATCAAAACTGAGCCCCTCCCTGTAGCATGAGATGTGATATCTAAATCCTTCCCATTCCAATCCTGAGACCCTTCCGATAGCAGAGATGTGATATTTCAATGCTTATACCAAACCTGAGACCCTTCCTATAGCATGAGATGTGATATCCAACTCCTTCCGATTCCAATCCTGAGACCCTTCCTATAGCATGAGATGTGATATCGCAATGCTTCTACCAAAACTGAGACCCTTCCTTTAGCATGAGATGTGATATCCAACTCCTTCCCATTCCAATCCTGAGACCTTTCCTATAGCATGAGATGTGATATCTCAATGCTTCTAATACCAAACCTGAGATCCTTCCGATAGCATGAGATGTGATATCTCAATGCTTCTAATACCAAACCTGAGATCCTTCCTATAACATGAGATGTGATATCCAAATCCTTCCCCTTCCAAACCTGAGACCCTCCCTTTAGCATGAGATGTGATATCCAACTCCTTCCCATTACAATCCTGATACCCTTCTGATAGCATGAGATGTGATATCTCAATGCCTCTAATACCAAACCTGAGATCCTACCTCTAACATGAAAAGTGATATCCAACTCCTTCCCTTTCCAAACCTGAGAGCCTTCCTACAGCATGAGATGTGATATCCAAGTCCTTCCCATTCCAATCCTGAGACCCTTCCTATAACATGAGATGTGACATCCAACTCTTTCCCATACCAACTTGAGACCCTTCCTATAGCATGAGATGGGATATCCAACTCCTTCCAAATCCAATCCTGATACCCTTCCGATAGCATGAGATGTGATATCCCAATGCTTCTACAAAACCTGAGACCCATACCATGGCATGATGTGATATCAAACTCCCGTCCTATACCATGAGACTTGATATCTCAATGCTTCTAATACCAAACCTGAGACCGGTCCAATAACATGAGATGTGATATCCAAATCCTTCCCCTTCCAAACCTGAGACCCTTCCTTTAGCATGAGATGTGATATCCAAATCCTTCCCATTCCAATCCTTAAACCCTTCCTATAGCATGAGATGTGATATCTCAATGTTTCTAATAAAAAACCTGAGACCCTTCCTATAGCAAGAGATTTGATATCCAAATCCTTCCCATTCCAACCTGAGACCCTTCCTATAGCATGAGAAGGGATATCCAACTCCTTCCCATTCCAATCCTGAGACCCTTCCTATACCATGAGATGTGATATCTCAATGCTTCTAATAAAAAACCTGAGACCCTTCCTATAGCAAGAGATGAAATATCCAAATCCTTCCCATTCCAATCCTGAGATCCTTCCTATAACATGAGATGTGATATCCAATTCCTTCCCATTCCAAACCTGAGACCCTTCCTATTGGATGAGATGTGATATCCAACTCCTTCCCATTCCAATCCTGAGACCCTTCCTATAACATAAGATGTGATATCTCAATGCTTCTAATACCAAACCTGGGACCCGTCCTATAACATGAGATATGATATCCAAATCCTTCCCCTTCCAAACCTGAGAGCCTTCCTTTAGCATGAGATGTGATATCTAAATCCTTCCCATTCCAATCCTGAAACCCTTCCTATAGCATGAGATGTGATATCTCAATGTTTCTAATAAAAAACCTGAGACCCTTCCTATAGCAAGAGATGTGATATCCAAATCCTTCCCATTTCAATCTTGAGACCCTTCCTATGACATGAGATGTGATATCCAACTCCTTCCCATTCCAACATGAGACCCTACCTATAGCATGAGAAGGGATATCCAACTCCTTCCCAATCCAATCCTGAGACCCTTCCGATAGCAGAGATGTGATATCTCAATGCTTATACCAACCCTGAGACCCTTCCTTTAGCATGAGATGTGATATCCAAATCCTTCACATTCCAATCCTGAGACCCTTCCTATAGCATGAGATGTGATATCTCAATGCTTCTAATACCAAACCTGAGATGCTTCCTATAACATGAGATGTGATATCCAACTCCTTCCCATTCCAAACCTGAGACCCTTCCGATAGCATGAGATGTGATATCTCAATGCTTCTAAAACCAAACATGAGAACCATCCTATAACATGAGATGTGAAATCCCAATCCTTCCCTTCCCAAACCTGAGACCCTTCCTATAGCTTGAGATGTGATATCAAACTCCTTCCCATTCCAATCCTGAAATAGCTTGAGATGTGATATCCAACTCCTTCCCATTCCAATCCTGAGACCCTTATTATACCATGAGATGTGATATCTCAAGGCTTCTAATACCAAACCTGAGACCCGTCCTAAAACATGAGATGTGAGATCCAAATCCTTCCCCTTCCAAACCTGAGACCGTTCCTTTAGCATATGTGATATCCAACTACTTCCCATTCCAATCCTGAGACCCTTCCGATAGCATAAGATGTGATATCTCAATGCTTCTAATATCAAACCTGAGAACCTCCCTATAGCACGAGATGTGCTATCCAACTCCTTCCAATTCCAATACTGAGACCCTTCCAATAGCATATGTGATATCTCAATGCTTTTAATATAAAAACTGAGACCCTCCCTATAGCATGAGATGTGATATCCAACTCCTTCCCATTCCAATCGAGACCCTTCCTATAACATGAGATGTGATATCTCTATGCTTCTAATACCAAACCTGAGCCCCTTCCCGTAGTATATGTGATATCCAACTCCTTCCCATTCCAAACTTGTGACCCTTCCTGTAGCATGAAATGTGATTTCTCACCACTTCCAATACCAAACCCGAGACCCTTCCCACAGCATGAGATTTGAAATCTCATTTCTTCCAATACCAAACCCGATACCCTTCCGATAGGATGAGATTTACTATCTCACTCCTTAAAATACCAAACTCGAGTCCCTTCCGAAAGGATGTGATTTGATATCTCAGTGCTTCTAATACCAAACCTGAGACCCTCCCTATAACAAGAGATGTCATATCCAACTCCTTCCCATTCCATTCCTGAGACTCTTCCTATAGCATGACATGTGATATCGAACTTCCCATTCCAATCCTGAGACTCAGACCTCCCCGTCTAACCTTCTCACCACTCCTAGCTGTTAAGACGGATTTCTGAACTCTGTCCTGGTGGCGCAGAAGTTCAGAAGGCCAACCTAATTACTTGGAACAGGGTAACCTCTGGACAAGCCAGACCAATCAAGGTAGCGATCGCGGCGGTCAAGACTAGGTCTCAAGAGGGGTGAGGGTGACTGAAAGCCCGCAATGAGCACACAAAGCAAGAGCGCTTACAAACTACTCCAAACAGTTGTTTATATCAAAAATAGATACACATTTATTATAAGGCCTCAAAACTAATGACCACAGTAAAAGCAGCAACATACAACGATATTAAACCAACACATACACTATCCACCCAATATATATACAGAATACACAGTTTCACAGCATTAGCAGCACGAAATATGTTATCCACCTGCAGGGGAAGGAAAACAGGCAGTGCGAACCAATGCGAGTGATATGTCCGCCTTCTGAGGCCCCTAACTGGATGGTAGTCCAATCCCTACGAAGAGTGGAGCCTAGCGCTCAAAAGTACCTGCACACGCCGGTGCCAATGGGCAGAAGGTGAAGCTCTTCGGAGGACGTTGAACAGCTCTGTAGGGAGCTCTAATGAAGGAGAACACGGTCCGCGACTCTAGCGCAGCCTCCACTGTGAGGCAGAAGCAGGGCGCGAGTACGGACAAGGGGTGCTGTATTCACAGCGGGGAAAAGCAAAGGGCACTGCAGGAGGGCGACCAGATCCTAGCTAATCTACTCACCGGTCCCCGAAGCAAGCAGGCCCGAGCTTCTCCTCGATAGATGCAGCTTCTGGCAGGTTCTGAAGAGCAGGGAACGTCTCGTCGTCGTGCAGAGTAAAAAGACGTCCCGATCGAAGAAACAAGCACAGTTTTGTCGCCACGGCAGGGCAACGGAACGGCCGGGTGTATTCAAGCCAAACGAGCACCGCTCACCTCTAGCTTAGGACTGCTAAGCAAACGAAGCGTGTGAGCATGCCCCGGACTCAGAATACCACCCAACCTGTCGGCGATTACAGAGCAGGCCTCCTTAGTAAGCTGGTCAGTCAACTAGATGGCCCAGAGACACTTCCGAAGGCTTACAGCAGGAGTTGATGAAGGTGCCGGGAATAGCTGGTCCTGCTATTCCAATAGGTCGAAGCGCCAGTACAGGCCTTCTTGTTCGATCTTAGGTGGAAAGGGCTTCACCGGACGACAGCAATGAGGAGCAGAAGTTCTTCAGGGGGTCACCAGCGATTCCTCGGTCCAGCCTCGTGTTCGCAGGATACTTGGCTCCTGTATCCCTGGGTTCGTAAGAACTCAGGAGATCGACATGGTAGTGGTGTTTCCAGCTCCCTCTTATCCACGGTTCCCTTCGCGCCAAAACGGAGGGGAGCCAATGGGAGATCCGCTCATCAACACACATACCATACGTGGACCAATCACGGACCACAGTGGTCCCAGGCATTCACACCACCCTAGACTCTCTGGCACCCAGGATGTGTATTGGGACCAGACAGCCCAGCCCACATCCTGGGGGCACTCAAACGACATGTAGAAGCCCGCGAAAGCAACCGTGTTTCGCGGGAAACTACATGCCCAAATAAGGAAGGCCCCGGGTCGCCTGACCCGGGGGAAGGTAAAGGGAGCAAGACGGACAGTGGACGAGACAAAGGAGCCTCGTGGTCCGGCCATTTTGGGTAGCCGGGCCACCCTTTTGTGTTCGCGGCAAAAAGGTGCTCAGAACGGCAAAAGGAGCTCAAAATAAACCAAATGATCGCTGCCACCAGCCCAGTCCCTGAATGACTTGCACCGATCCAAAAACCATCCTATAAGAGTGTCTAGGGTCTGTAGAAGGCTAGAGACCCAAGAGAGCTGTAACTTAGCTTACAGTGCCCTCTTGTGTCGTGTTGCACTAAAATGGCGACACGATAAAAGAAACTACGGGAAACAGCGTTCCCCGGTACTGACTGTCTTAAGGGCATGTCAGTTTCCCCGTAAGAAAGGAGCGAAAGCCCAGAGGAGTACAGCAGAAGGCTGCACTTCTCTGGCAAAGTCAAGAAAACAGGTTGAAAACAATAGCAAAAAGTTTAGGGGTTGCCACATGGAAGGAAAGTTCCCTACAATAACGAAATCTTTCCTAACACTCGCCCCTCCCAGACTATGGACAGGGGGAACTAATCCACCCCTGGATGAGTCTCTTGTTCAGGTCGGTAAAACATTCTGGACAACCCATCAGCATTGCTATGTTGGACACCTGGCCTATGCTCAATAGTGAAGTCGAAGCCTTGTAGACTTATGGACCACCTAAGCAACTTTGGATTCTCCCCCTTCATGTTCATTAGCCACTTTAACGGCTTATGGTCAGTCTGCACAGTGAAGTGGGTCCCATAGAGGTAGGGCCGCAGCTTCCTTAGGGCCCACACAACAGAGAAACATTCTTTCTCTACCGTGGACCATCTGAGCTCTCTGTCCTTAAGCTGGCGACTAATAAAACCGATAGGGTGTTCCTTACCCTTCTCATCTACTTGTGATAGTACAGCTCCTATCCCAGTGTCAGAGGCATCCGTCTGCACGATAAAAGGTCTTTGATAATCAGGGGCCCTGAGCACAGGGGCCTGGCACAAGGAGTCTTTCAAGCCATTGAAGGCCTTCTCACACTCGTCAGTCCAAGTTACCTTCTTGGGTTTCTTCGGAGTTGTGAGGGCAGTCAGAGGAGCAGCTATGGTGCCATAGTCTGCCATAAAATTGCGGTAATAACCCGTGAGTCCTAAGAAGGCTCTCACTTGGGTTTGTGTAGTGGGGGTAGGCCAGTCTTGTACTGCTTGTACTTTACTGGGGAGAGGCTGTATCCTTCCTCCACCTACTTCATGCCCAAGGTAAACCACTGAGCCTTGTCCAATCTGGCATTTACTCGCCTTTATGGTCAAGTGGGCTTTCTGAAGAGCCTGGAGCACAATCCCGAGGTGTTTCACATGGTCTTCCCAGGTGGCACTGAAAACTGCTATATCGTCCAGATATGCAAGACAGAATTCGTCCAACCCATTCAACACATGATTCACAAGCCTCTGGAAAGTGGCAGGTGCATTCTTCAATCCGAACGGCATTACCCGGAATTGGTAAAGCCCGTCGGGAGTTGAAAATGCTGTCTTCTCCTTGGCATGTTCTGCTAAAGCTATTTGCCAATAGCCCGCAGTCAGGTCAAACGTGCTGAGGTACTTGGAGGCACCCAAGGTATCCACCAGCTCGTCAGTTCGAGGCAAGGGGTGAGCGTCTGTCTTGGTGACAGCATTCAGAGCCCTGTAATCCACGCAGAACCTCAATTCAGAAGTGCCTGCTTTTGGAACCAGAACCACAGGACTGGACCAAGGACTACTAGAGGGTTCAATCACCCCAAGGTCTAACATCTTGTTGACCTCGGTCTTAATATAAGACCGTACTTTATCCGACATCCTGTATCCCCTACTTTTGGTAGGTACACTGTCTCCTGTGTCAATGTTATGTTTGCACCAAGGTGTCAAACCAGGCGACTGTGAAAACAGGGGGGAAAACTGCCTAAGCAAACTTTTCACCTCAGCCTGCTGATCAGAAGTCAGGTGAGGGGCCACTCGGACACCCTCAACGGAGCTATCTGAAGGACCGCTTTGGAACAGGTCGGGAAGAGGTTCTGACTCCTCTTCCTCAACGTCTGACGCCAGTAGCAGTGCTGCGATTTCGACTCTTGGGACGAAAGCCTTCAGCCTATTTACGTGGAACACTTTTGGAGCCTGTCCAGGCCTTCCAAGGTCCACTAAATAGTTCACCTCACCCAGGGGCTCCACCACTGTGTAAGGGCCTGACCATTTGTCCTGTAAAGCGCGAGGCCTTATAGGGTTCATGATCAGGACTTGCTGACCAGGGGTAAAGTGAATTAAGGAAGCTTTCTGGTCGTACCAATGTTTCACCAGCGCTTGTCCGGCCTTCAACTTTTCACTAGCCAAGCCCATCAGGAGTACCATCCGTTTTCTGAGCCCTAGCACATAGTCAACTACATTGGTAGTAACAGGGGGAGTGGGCATCTCCCATCCCTCTTTGACGATGGCTAAGGGTCCCCGTACGGGATGACCGAACAGAAGTTCGAAGGGGCTGAAGCCAACACCCTCCTGTGGTACCTCTCTGTAGGCAAACAACAAGCATGGTAAAAGAAGGTCCCATTTCCTCCTCTGGGGCTCCTCCAGAGCCCCAATCATGCTCTTTAGCGTTCTGTTGAAACGCTCCACCAGACCATTGGTCTGGGGGTGGTATGCAGAAGAGAACTTGTAGGTGACCCCACATTCTTTCCACATAGCCTGCATATACTTCGACATAAAGTTGCTGCCACGATCTGACACAACTTCTTTAGGGAAGCCAACCCTAGTAAATATGCCGAGTAACGCTTTTGCAACTGACTTGGCAGTTACAGTCTTTAATGGGATGGCCTCAGGATACCTGGTTGCATGGTCGACCAGCACCAGGATAAACCTATTGCCTGAGGATGTTTGCGGGTCAAGGGGACCAACGATGTCGATCCCTACCCTTTCAAATGGTACCCCCACAACTGGGAGCGGTACCAACGGAGCTTGGATTGTCGCGCCAACCTTACCAGACAACTGGCAGGAGGCACAACTCCTGCAGTGACTTTCTACTTGCACCCCCATCTTGGGCCAGTAGAAGTGCATAGATAACCTTTGCTTGGTCCTCTTCATTCCAAGGTGACCAGCAAGGGGAACTTCATGCGCCAACTGCAGGAGGAAGGGTCTAACAGAAAGGGGAACCACCAACCTCCTATGGTCTCCTTCTGTAGACTCTGTGGGCTCACTGTACAGGAGTCCACCTTCCCAATAAATCCGATGCTTCCCAGGAGGTTCACCCTCAAGCTGGGAGCAGGCCTGTCTCCTTAGGCCTTCCAGAGATGGGCACTCACGTTGGCCCTTACTGAAGTCGTCCCTATCAGGACCTCCTTCAACTAACAAGTCTTTTAGTTCAGGATGGTCGTTGGGGTCGAACACTTCAGGCATCGCCACCTCCTCGTCAGGCTCGGGCGATTGACCAACTCCCTCCACCGCAGTGGTAGGCGAGTTCGGGGGAATATTCTCTTTCCCCCGTCGGGACTTGTTGACTCCTTTCGCCTTGGGTTTCCCCTTCGGCTGGGGCGGCGTATTGGACTTGGCCAATGCTGCCCGTGCTTGAGACCGTGTGTAGGGTCTTTCGGCAGTGTCTCCTACGAGCCCTAGAGCTCTGAGATCATTGCCCAACAAGACCTTTCCCGGGACGTTTCTCTGAATGCTCACTGGAATCCTAACTGCTGTACCATTTAAAGTTAGATTAACAGGGATCACGGGAAACATACGGAGGGGGCCGTCAGCCAACTTAGTGGGCATCAGAGTAGCTCTGGCAACTTCCTCTGAGTCTACCAAGGTAGAATCCACTACAGTTCGACTGCACCCACTATCCCTAAGAGCTGGAGTATCCACTCCATTGATCAGCACACTGTCTTTAAAGTAGTGCTTGGTATTATCCGGAATCCTAGCATACGCCTCTGCGACTTTAGGCTCCCAGGAACCCAGGGACACTAAAACTACCTCAGCCTCTATTCCGCTGGGAAATGAGTCTGAGGAGAAGGATGCTCCTGTAATCTCTTCTTCCTCGTAGGAGGAGAAGGCCAGATTAGCGGAGTGGACCCCCAAAGGTCTAACCTTACAACGGGGATCCCCCTTCACATGGTCAGTTGCTCCACAAGAAAAACAAGCCCCATTGGGTCTGTTTACGTAGGGAGGCTTATTATAACCAGAGTTCTGTTTCGGAGGCGAACCTCCACTACCCTGTGAGTTCTCGGATGGCTTACCCTTATTTTTCTTTTTGTGGCCCTTATGGGAAGAAGATTTAGCAGATTCCCCACCCTCCACATCTTTGGACTTTTTCCCTTCCTCCTGCTTACCAGGATGAGTTTTGTCCTTATGGGACACTCGATGTGACACCCATAAATCTGCTGCAATGGCCAGCTTCTTAGGATCTATCTCCTTCGAATCGGCCAAATGCTGCTTAAGCTCCGGGGAAGAAGAAGCAAAAATGTGTTCCAGCATGACCAGATTGATCATGCCTTCGAAGGTAGAAACCTTATAACCTTCAACCCAGCCAGTCAAGTTTTTCAGGGACTCAGCTACATACGACACCCAAGTACCACCTTCCTTTTTCTTATACTCTCTAAACCTTTTCAAATATTGGGTCGGAGTCTTCCCAAACTTTAAAATGAGAGTCTGCTTCAACATTGCAAAATCAGCGCGCTCAGCCTTCGACATTTCCATAATGGCACTGCAACCAGAATGGGGCAGTCTGCTGAGTAACCATGCAATCTTATCCGCATTATCAACCTCTTGAACCTCGCATGCATACTCAAACGCATTTAACCAGTCCATAATGTCATTTCGTTCCTCATACACACTGAGCAGATCTTTTGGAAACCGTGGATGAGAGGAAGCCCCAGAACCATGTCCAGGACCCTTGGACCCATTTGCGAACTGAAGCTTGGCCAGTTCCAACTGGTGATCCCTGTCTTTTTGTTTTTCTGCCTGGTCGATTTTCAGTTTGGCTATGCTGAATTCAAGCTCCTGCTGCCTAAACCGCAGCTCTTGCTTCTTGAATTCAAGCATAGCCTCCCCATCAACACTGGCAGAGGAAACGTTAGACATTACATCCTCCCTGTCCTCGTGGTCGTGATGGATCAGTGCAGCGGCAGAACCGTCGGTTCTGCCAGTGAGAGCAGCCCCACCACCTTCTGCACTGTCCTCGGAAGTTATAGCGTCAAGCTGCGCTTCTTGCCACGCCACGATTCTCTGGATCATTTCCAATTTAGTGCCTTGAGAGGAAACCCCTCTCTCCGCACACATCTTCTTCAATGTTTCAGATTTCGAAGCATTTAAGGTTAACAAAGTATTCGTTTCCATACTGTTGATAGGACTATGGCCTTTTTAACGTTATATTCAATACTTTACTGCGTGTCCTGGTTGGAATAACCTGAAAACGCCTTAGCTCGTGCGCAACACTGGATACCTTCAGTCGTATCCCACCGCTGTACACCAATTTGTTAAGACGGATTTCTGAACTCTGTCCTGGTGGCGCAGAAGTTCAGAAGGCCAACCTAATTACTTGGAACAGGGTAACCTCTGGACAAGCCAGACCAATCAAGGTAGCGATCGCGGCGGTCAAGACTAGGTCTCAAGAGGGGTGAGGGTGACTGAAAGCCCGCAATGAGCACACAAAGCAAGAGCGCTTACAAACTACTCCAAACAGTTGTTTATATCAAAAATAGATACACATTTATTATAAGGCCTCAAAACTAATGACCACAGTAAAAGCAGCAACATACAACGATATTAAACCAACACATACACTATCCACCCAATATATATACAGAATACACAGTTTCACAGCATTAGCAGCACGAAATATGTTATCCACCTGCAGGGGAAGGAAAACAGGCAGTGCGAACCAATGCGAGTGATATGTCCGCCTTCTGAGGCCCCTAACTGGATGGTAGTCCAATCCCTACGAAGAGTGGAGCCTAGCGCTCAAAAGTACCTGCACACGCCGGTGCCAATGGGCAGAAGGTGAAGCTCTTCGGAGGACGTTGAACAGCTCTGTAGGGAGCTCTAATGAAGGAGAACACGGTCCGCGACTCTAGCGCAGCCTCCACTGTGAGGCAGAAGCAGGGCGCGAGTACGGACAAGGGGTGCTGTATTCACAGCGGGGAAAAGCAAAGGGCACTGCAGGAGGGCGACCAGATCCTAGCTAATCTACTCACCGGTCCCCGAAGCAAGCAGGCCCGAGCTTCTCCTCGATAGATGCAGCTTCTGGCAGGTTCTGAAGAGCAGGGAACGTCTCGTCGTCGTGCAGAGTAAAAAGACGTCCCGATCGAAGAAACAAGCACAGTTTTGTCGCCACGGCAGGGCAACGGAACGGCCGGGTGTATTCAAGCCAAACGAGCACCGCTCACCTCTAGCTTAGGACTGCTAAGCAAACGAAGCGTGTGAGCATGCCCCGGACTCAGAATACCACCCAACCTGTCGGCGATTACAGAGCAGGCCTCCTTAGTAAGCTGGTCAGTCAACTAGATGGCCCAGAGACACTTCCGAAGGCTTACAGCAGGAGTTGATGAAGGTGCCGGGAATAGCTGGTCCTGCTATTCCAATAGGTCGAAGCGCCAGTACAGGCCTTCTTGTTCGATCTTAGGTGGAAAGGGCTTCACCGGACGACAGCAATGAGGAGCAGAAGTTCTTCAGGGGGTCACCAGCGATTCCTCGGTCCAGCCTCGTGTTCGCAGGATACTTGGCTCCTGTATCCCTGGGTTCGTAAGAACTCAGGAGATCGACATGGTAGTGGTGTTTCCAGCTCCCTCTTATCCACGGTTCCCTTCGCGCCAAAACGGAGGGGAGCCAATGGGAGATCCGCTCATCAACACACATACCATACGTGGACCAATCACGGACCACAGTGGTCCCAGGCATTCACACCACCCTAGACTCTCTGGCACCCAGGATGTGTATTGGGACCAGACAGCCCAGCCCACATCCTGGGGGCACTCAAACGACATGTAGAAGCCCGCGAAAGCAACCGTGTTTCGCGGGAAACTACATGCCCAAATAAGGAAGGCCCCGGGTCGCCTGACCCGGGGGAAGGTAAAGGGAGCAAGACGGACAGTGGACGAGACAAAGGAGCCTCGTGGTCCGGCCATTTTGGGTAGCCGGGCCACCCTTTTGTGTTCGCGGCAAAAAGGTGCTCAGAACGGCAAAAGGAGCTCAAAATAAACCAAATGATCGCTGCCACCAGCCCAGTCCCTGAATGACTTGCACCGATCCAAAAACCATCCTATAAGAGTGTCTAGGGTCTGTAGAAGGCTAGAGACCCAAGAGAGCTGTAACTTAGCTTACAGTGCCCTCTTGTGTCGTGTTGCACTAAAATGGCGACACGATAAAAGAAACTACGGGAAACAGCGTTCCCCGGTACTGACTGTCTTAAGGGCATGTCAGTTTCCCCGTAAGAAAGGAGCGAAAGCCCAGAGGAGTACAGCAGAAGGCTGCACTTCTCTGGCAAAGTCAAGAAAACAGGTTGAAAACAATAGCAAAAAGTTTAGGGGTTGCCACATGGAAGGAAAGTTCCCTACAATAACGAAATCTTTCCTAACACTAGCATGGATTGATCATGCAGTCCTGCTGTCTCTTCTCTCCCTTCTTTTGCTTTCTTTCCTCTCTCCGTCCTCATCTGCCCTAGGTCAGGCTCCTTCTACACCTCAGCAGGGATTACTGATTTGTACCCCTCCCCACTCTCAACTCTCACTCAGTTTCAAACACTCATCTGACATCTGCCATTTCCTGGAAGAACCCGACCTTGATGTCCTTGGTCTAACCGAGACATGGTTGACGGCCAGCGCTGTCTCGAGCTTTGACACTTTCCTCCCTGATGACAAGTTCCTCTCCATGCCCAGATTTCTTGAGGGGGAGTATCCTTGATTCCTGTAGTAAATTGCTTTCCTTTGCAGGCCGACTCCTCTCACGAATGCCTTGTCTGCATGCATTCTCTCTTTCCTGGTCATTCTCTCACCGTGGCTATTTGCCTAACCCCTTCCTCTCTCAGTGGATGGACTTCTCCATCCTAGCCTCCTACCACTCAACTCAGCCTACTTGGAGAATTCAACATGAACCTGTATACTTCCTGACCTGGACTTTTACGAGCTCTGCAACTCTACATGTCGCTGGCCCTACACACTGCAGGGAATACTCAGGATTTTCTGATCTCAGACCTCCCCCTCTGTAACCCTCTCAACAATCCTCTCCCGTGGTGATCAAGTTCTCATCTCCAAAGAAGGCTAACTACCAGCTGTTCCTCCTCAGTGGAGTTCTCCCTTTCTGTCCCTGCTCCCTGCACCGTTTCGCGTTGCAAACACTCGCTTCCCAGCTCTCTGGTTTAGACGCGTGTTCCCTGCCTTCTCTCCTCTTCCCGCTGCCTTCAAATCAACAAATGAGCTTCAAAAGATACACGGTGCTCAGAATGCTTTATAACACCCATTATTCATCATAAAGCCGTAACCCGCTAGACGTATTGAAATGTGCTGTAAACTAGCAAAACCAGCTAGAAAATGTACTGTCCTCGCGTTCTTGTAAATGCGAATTCTGATGGGTTCCCATGTATGTACTGTGTCCGTGCGTTTGTTGTCGAATCCTGAAGTTTTTAGCCACTGTTCTCCCATACAAGGAGGGGGGTCAACATCTACTGCTGTTCACAGGCTGAATGTATACCGCTGAAATCTTCAAGGCATTATCAGTTTTCGTGACTGTTTTGGAACGTGTATTTGCCATCTGTTAATGCAGTCGCCTTGTGGTCATCGTCCCTTTTAGTTTACAGGCTGCATTCCCCTGGTGATCACATTCTCCTCTCCAGAACAGGCTAACTACCAGCTGCTCCTCAGAGGCGTTCCTTCTTTCTGTCCCTGCTCTCTGCACCGTTTCGCGTTGCATGTACTCGCTTCCCAGCTCTCTGGTTAGATGCGTATTCCCTGCCTTCTCTCCTCTTCCTACAGCCTTCCAATGAGCTCCACAAGATAGTGTTCAGAATGCTTTATAACCCCATTATTCAACATTAGCTGTAACCCGCTAGACGTATTGAAACTTGCTAAAAACTAGCAAAAATAGCTAGAAAATGTACTTCCCTCGCGTTTTTGTAAATGCGAATTCTGGTGGGTTCCCATGTTGTATGTACTGTGTCCGTGCGTTTGTTGTCGAATCCTGAAGTTTTTAACCATTGTTCTCCCATACTAAGGGGGGTCAACATCTACTGCTGTTCACAGTCTGAATGTATACGGCTGAAATCTTCAATGCATTATCAGCTTTCCTGACTGTTTTGGAACGTGTATTTGCCATCTGTTAATGCAGTCGCCTTGTGTTCATCGTCCCTTCTACTTTACAGGCTGCACTCCCCTGGTGATCACATTCTCCTCTCCAGAGCAGGCTAACTACCAGCTGCTCCTCCTCATAGGCGTTCATCCTTTCTGTCCCTGATCCCTGCTCCGTTTCGCGTTGCATGTACACGCTTCCCAGCTCTCTGGTTTAGATGCGTGTTCCCTGCTTCTCTCCTCTTCCTAAAGCCTTCCAATGAGCTCCACAAGATACAGTGTTCAGAATGCTTTATAACACCCATTATTCAACATATAGCCGTAACCCGCTAGACGTATTGAAACGTTCTAAAAACTAGCAAAAACAGCTAGAAAATGTACTTTCCTCGCGTTTTGGTAAATGCGAATTCTGGTGGATTCCCATTTTGTACTCTGTTCGTGCGTTTGATCAGTCGAATTCTGTAGTTTTGAACCACTCTTCTCCCATAAAAGGGAGGATCAAAATGTGTTGTTCACAGGCTGAATTTATACAGCTGAAATGCTCGCTTCCCTGCTCTCTGGTTTAGACGCGTGTGCCCTGCATTTACCAAAACGCGAGGAAGTACATTTTCTAGCTGTTTTTGCTAGTTTTTAGCACGTTTCAATACGTCTAGCGGGTTACAGCTATATGTTGAATAATGGGGTTATAAAGCATTCTGAACACTATCTTGTGGAGCTCATTGGAAGGCTGTAGGAAGAGGAGAGAAGGCAGGGAACACACATCTAAACCAGAGAGGTGGGAAGCGAGTACATGCAACGCGAAACGGTGCAGGGAGCAGGGACAGAAAGAAGGAACGCCTCTGAGGAGGAGCAGCTGGTAGTTAGCCTGCTCTGGAGAAGAGAATGTAATCACCAGGGGAGTGCAGCCTGTAAACTAAAAGGGACGATGACCACAAGGCGACTGCATTAACATGGCAAATACACGTTCCAAAACAGTCAGGAAAGCTGATAATGCCTTGAAGATTTCAGCCGTATACATTCAGCCTGTGAACAGCAGTAGATGTTGAACCCCCCTTGTATGGGAGAACAGTGGTTAAAAACTTCAGGATTCGACAACAAACGCACGGACACAGTACATACATGGGAACCCATCAGAATTCGCATTTACAAAAACGCGAGGAAAGTACATTTTCTAGCTGGTTTTGCTAGTTTACAGCACATTTCAATACGTCTAGTGGGTTACGGCTATATGATGAATAATGGGTGTTATAAAGCATTCTGAGCAATGTGTATCTTTTGAAGCTCATTTGTTGATTTGAAGGCAGCGGGAAGAAGAGAGAAGGCAGGGAACACGCGTCTAAACCAGAGAGCTGGGAAGCGAGTACTTGCAACGCGAAACGGTGCAGGGAGCAGGGACAGAAAGGGAGAACTCCACTGAGGAGGAACAGCTGGCAGTAAGCCTTCTTTGGAGATGAGAACTTGATCACCACGGGAGAGGATTGTTGAGAGGGTTACAGAGGGGGAGGTCTGAGATCTGAAAATCCTGAGTATTTCCTGCAGTGTGTAGGGCCAGCGACATGAAGAGTTGCAGATCTCGTAAAAGTCCAGGTCAGGAAGCATACAGGTTCATGTTGAATTCTCCAAGTAGGCGGAGTTGAGTGGTAGGAGGCTAGGATGGAGAAGTCCATCCACTGAGAGGAAGGGGGTAGGCAAATAGCCACGGTGAGAGATTCGCCAGGAAAGAGAGAATGCATGCAGACAAGGCATTCGTGAGAGGAGTCGGCCTGCAAAGGAAAGCAATTTACTACAGGAAACAAGGATACTCCCCCTCAAGAACGGTTGGATATGGGCATGGAGAGGAACTTGTCATCAGGGAGGAAAGTGTCAAAGCTCGAGACAGCGCTGGCCGTCAACCATGTCTCGGTTAGACCAAGAACATCAAGGTCGGGTACTTCCAGGAAATGGAAGATGTCAGATGAGTGTTTGAAACTGAGTGAGAGTTGAGAGTGGGGAGGAGTACAAATCAGTAATCCCTGCGGAGGTGTAGAAGGAGCCTGACCTAGGGCAGATGAGGAAGGAGAGAGGAAAGGAAGCAGAAGAAGGGAGAGAAGAGACAGCAGGAGTGCATGATCAATCCGGGAGCTAGGAGTGGTGAGAAGGTTAGACGGGGAGGTCTGAGTCTCAGGATTGGAATGGGAAGTTCGATATAACATGTCATGCTATAGGAAGAGTCTCAGGATTGGAATGGGAAGGAGTTGGATATGACATCTCTTGTTATAGGGAGAGTCTCAGGTTTGGTATTAGAATCACATCCTTTAGGAAGGGACTCGAGGTTGGTATTTTAAGGAGTGAGATAGTAAATCTCATCCTATCGGAAGGGTCTCGAGTTTGGTATTGGAAGAAATGAGATTTCAAATCTCAGGCTGTGGGAATGGTCTCAGGTTTGGTATTAGAAGCATTGAGATATCACATCTCATGCTATAGGGAGGGTCTCAGTTTTGATATTAGAAGCATTGAGATATCACATATGCTATTGGAAGGGTCTCAGTATTGGAATTGGAAGGAGTTGGATATCACATATGCTATAGGGAGGTTCTCAGGTTTGATATTAGAAGGTTTGATATTAGAAGCATTGAGATATCACATCTCATGCTATCGGAAGGGTCTCAGGATTGGAATGGGAAGGAGATGGATATCACATATGCTAAAGGAAAGGTCTCAGGTTTGGAAGGGGAAGGATTTGGATCTCACATCTCATGTTTTAGGACGGGTCTCAGGTTTGGTATTAGAAGCCTTGAGATATCACATCTCATGGTATAATAAGGGTCTCAGGATTGGAATGGGAAGGAGTTGGATATCACATCTAAAGCTATCTCAGGATTGGAATGGGAAGGAGTTTGATATCACATCTCGAGCTATAGGAAGGGTCTCAGGTTTGGGAAGGGAAGGATTGGGATTTCACATCTCATGTTATAGGATGGTTCTCATGTTTAATTTTAGAAGCATTGAGATATCACATCTCATGTTATAGGAAGGGTCTCAGGATTGGAATGTGAAGGATTTGGATATCACATCATGCTAAAGGTAGGGTCTCAGGTTTGGTATACGCATTGAGATATCACATCTCTGCTATCGGAAGGGTCTCAGGATTGGATTGGGAAGGAGTTGGATATCCCTTCTCATGCTATAGGAAGGGTCTCAGGTTGGAATGGGAAGGAGTTGGATATCACATCTCATGCTATAGGAAGGGTCTCAAGATTGAAATGGGAAGGATTTGGATATCACATCTCTTGCTATAGGAAGGGTCTCAGGTTTTTTATTAGAAACATTGAGATATCACTTCTCATGCTATAGGAAGGGTTTCAGGATTGGAATGGGAAGGATTTGGATATCACATCTCATGCTAAAGGAAGGGTCTCAGGTTTGGAAGGGGAAGGATTTGGATATCATATCTCATGTTATAGGGCGGGTCCCAGGTTTGGTATTATAAGCATTGAGATATCACATCTCATGGTATAGGAAGGGTCTCAGGATTGGAATGGGAAGGAGTTGGATATCACATCTCATCCAATAGGAAGGGTCTCAGGTTTGGAATGGGAATGAATTGGATATCACATCTCATGTTATAGGAAGGATCTCAGGATTGGAATGGGAAGGATTCGGATATCACATCTCTTGCTATAGGAAGGGTCTCAGGTTTTTTATTAGAAGCATTGAGATATCACATCTCATGGTATAGGAAGGGTCTCAGGATTGGAATGGGAAGGAGTTGGATATCCCTTCTCATGCTATTGGAAGGGTTTCAGGATTGGAATGGGAAGGATTTGGATATCACATCTCATGTTATACGGCGGGTCCCAGGTTTTTTATTAGAAGCATTGAGATATCACATCTCATGGTATAGGAAGGGACTCAGGATTGGAATGGGAAGGAGTTGGATATCACATCTCATCCAATAGGAAGGGTCTCAGGTTTGGAATGGGAATGAATTGGATATCACATCTCATGTTATAGGAAGGATCTCAGGATTGGAATGGGAAGGATTTGGATATCACATCTCTTGCTATATGAAGGGTCTCAGGTTTTTTATTAGAAGCATTGAGATATCACTTCTCATGCTATAGGAAGGGTTTCAGGATTGGAATGGGAAGGATTTGGATATCACATCTCATGCTAAAGGAAGGGTCTCAGGTTTGGAAGGGGAAGGATTTGGATATCATATCTCATGTTATAGGGCGGGTCCCAGGTTTGGTATTATAAGCATTGAGATATCACATCTCATGGTATAGGAAGGGTCTCAGGATTGGAATGGGAAGGAGTTGGATATCACATCTCATCCAATAGGAAGGGTCTCAGGTTTGGAATGGGAATGAATTGGATATCACATCTCATGTTATAGGAAGGATCTCAGGATTGGAATGGGAAGGATTCGGATATCACATCTCTTGCTATAGGAAGGGTCTCAGGTTTTTTATTAGAAGCATTGAGATATCACATCTCATGGTATAGGAAGGGTCTCAGGATTGGAATGGGAAGGAGTTGGATATCCCTTCTCATGCTATTGGAAGGGTTTCAGGATTGGAATGGGAAGGATTTGGATATCACATCTCATGTTATACGGCGGGTCCCAGGTTTTTTATTAGAAGCATTGAGATATCACATCTCATGGTATAGGAAGGGACTCAGGATTGGAATGGGAAGGAGTTGGATATCACATCTCATCCAATAGGAAGGGTCTCAGGTTTGGAATGGGAATGAATTGGATATCACATCTCATGTTATAGGAAGGATCTCAGGATTGGAATGGGAAGGATTTGGATATCACATCTCTTGCTATATGAAGGGTCTCAGGTTTTTTATTAGAAGCATTGAGATATCACATCTCATGGTATAGGAAGGGTCTCAGGATTGGAATGGGAAGGAGTTGGATATCCCTTCTCATGCTATAGGAAGGGTTTCAGGTTTGGAAGGGGAAGGATTTGGATATCATATCTCATGTTATAGGACGGGTCCCAGGTTTGGTATTAGAAGCATTGAGATATCACATCTCATGGTATAGGAGGGGAGTTTGATATGACATCTCATGCCATGGTATGGGTCTCAGGTTTTGTAGAAGCATTGGGATATCACATCTCATGCTATCGGAAGGGTATCAGGATTGGATTTGGAAGGAGTTGGATATCCCATCTCATGCTATAGGAAGGGTCTCAGGTTGGAATGGGAAGGAGTTGGATATCACATCTCATGTTATAGGAAGGGTCTCAGGATTGGAATGGGAAGGACTTGGATATCACATCTCATGCTGTAGGAAGGCTCTCAGGTTTGGAAAGGGAAGGAGTTGGATATCACATTTCATGTTAGAGGTAGGATCTCAGGTTTGGTATTAGAGGCATTGAGATATCACATCTCATGCTATCAGAAGGGTATCAGGATTGGAATTGGAAGGAGTTGGATATCACATCTCATTCTAAAGGGAGGGTCTCAGGTTTGGAAGGCGAAGGATTTGCATATCACATCTCATGTTATAGGAAGGATCTCAGGTTTGGTATTAGAAGCATTGAGATATCACATCTCATGCTATCGGAAGGATTTCAGGTTTGGTATAAGAAGCATTGAGATATCACATCTCATGCTATAGGAAAGGTCTCAGGTTTGGAAGGGGAAGGATTTGGATCTCACATCTCATGTTTTAGGACGGGTCTCAGGTTTGGTATTAGAAGCATTGAAATATCACATCTCATGGTATAGGAAGGGTCTCAGGATTGGAATGGGAAGGAGTTGGATATCACATTGAATGGGAAGGAGTTTGATATCACATCTCAAGCTATAGGAAGGGTCTCAGGTTTGGAAAGGGAATGATTTGGATTTCACATCTCATGTTATAGGATGGTTCTCATGTTTGGTTTTAGAAGCATTGTGATATCACATATCATGCTATCGGAAGGGTCTCAGGTTTGGAATGGGAAGGAGTTTGATATCACATCTCATGTTATAGGAAGGATCTCAGGTTTGGTATTAGAAGCATTGAGATATCACATCTCATGCTATAGGAAGGGTCTCAGGATTGGAATCGGAAGGAGTTGTATATGACATCTCATGCCATAGGAAGGGTCTCAGGTTTGGTATAAGCATTGAGATATCTCATCTCTGCTATCGGAAGGGTCTCAGGATTGGAATGGGAAGGAGTTGGATATCCCATCTCGTTATAGGAAGGGTCTCAGGTTTGGTATTAGAAGCATTGAGATATCATATCTCATGCTATAGGAAGGGTCTATGGTTTGGAAGGGGAAGGATTTGGGTATCACATCTCATGTTATAGGACCGGTCTCAGGTTTGGTATTAGAAGCATTGAGATATCAAGTCTCATGGTATAGGACGGGTCTCAGAATTGGAATGGGAAGGAGTTGGATATTACTCATGTTATAGGACGGGTCTCAGAATTGGAATGGGAAGGATTTGGATATTATCTCATGTTATAGGAAGGGTCTCAGGTTTGGTAGAAGCATTGAGATATCACATCTCATGCTATAGGAAGAGTCTCAGGATTGGAATGTGAAGGATTTGGATATCACATCTCATGCTGTAGGAAGGGTCTCAGGTTTTTTATTAGAAGCATTGAGATATCACATCTCATGGTATAGGAAGGGTCTCAGGATTGGAATGGGAAGGAGTTGGATATCCCTTCTCATGCTATTGGAAGGGTTTCAGGATTGGAATGGGAAGGATTTGGATATCACATCTCATCCAATAGGAAGGGTCTCAGGTTTGGAATGGGAATGAATTGGATATCACATCTCATGTTATAGGAAGGATCTCAGGATTGGAATGGGAAGGATTCGGATATCACATCTCTTGCTATTGGAAGGGTCTCAGGTTTTTTATTAGAAGCATTGAGATATCACATCTCATGGTATAGGAAGGGTCTCAGGATTGGAATGGGAAGGAGTTGGATATCACATCTCATGCTGTAGGAAGGGTCTCAGGTTTTTCATTAGAAGCATTGAGATATCACATCTCATGGTATAGGAAGAGTCTCAGGATTGGAATGTGAAGGATTTGGATATCACATCTCATGCTGTAGGAAGGGTCTCAGGTTTTTCATTAGAAGCATTGAGATATCACATCTCATGGTATAGGAAGGGTCTCAGGATTGGAATGGGAAGGAGTTGGATATCCCTTCTCATGCTATTGGAAGGGTTTCAGGATTGGAATGGGAAGGAGTTGGATATCACATCTCATCCAATAGGAAGGGTCTCAGGTTTGGAATGGGAATGAATTGGATATCACATCTCATGTTATAGGAAGGATCTCAGGATTGGAATGGGAAGGATTCGGATATCACATCTCTTGCTATAGGAAGGGTCTCAGGTTTTTTATTAGAAGCATTGAGATATCACATCTCATGGTATAGGAAGGGTCTCAGGATTGGAATGGGAAGGAGTTGGATATCCCTTCTCATGCTATTGGAAGGGTTTCAGGATTGGAATGGGAAGGATTTGGATATCACATCTCATGTTATACGGCGGGTCCCAGGTTGGGTATTAGAAGCATTGAGATATCACATCTCATGGTATAGGAAGGGACTCAGGATTGGAATGGGAAGGAGTTGGATATCACATCTCATCCAATAGGAAGGGTCTCAGGTTTGGAATGGGAATGAATTGGATATCACATCTCATGTTATAGGAAGGATCTCAGGATTGGAATGGGAAGGATGTGGATATCACATCTCTTGCTACATGAAGGGTCTCAGGTTTTTTATTAGAAGCATTGAGATATCACATCTCATGGTATAGGAAGGGTCTCAGGATTGGAATGGGAAGGAGTTGGATATCCCTTCTCATGCTATAGGAAGGGTTTCAGGTTTGGAAGGGGAAGGATTTGGATATCATATCTCATGTTATAGGACGGGTCCCAGGTTTGGTATTAGAAGCATTGAGATATCACATCTCATGGTATAGGAGGGGAGTTTGATATGACATCTCATGCCATGGTATGGGTCTCAGGTTTTGTAGAAGCATTGGGATATCACATCTCATGCTATCGGAAGGGTATCAGGATTGGATTTGGAAGGAGTTGGATATCCCATCTCATGCTATAGGAAGGGATTCAGGTTGGAATGGGAAGGAGTTGGATATCACATCTCATGTTATAGGAAGGGTCTCAGGATTGGAATGGGAAGGACTTGGATATCACATCTCATGCTGTAGGAAGGCTCTCAGGTTTGGAAAGGGAAGGAGTTGGATATCACATTTCATGTTAGAGGTAGGATCTCAGGTTTGGTATTAGAGGCATTGAGATATCACATCTCATGCTATCAGAAGGGTATCAGGATTGGAATTGGAAGGAGTTGGATATCACATCTCATTCTAAAGGGAGGGTCTCAGGTTTGGAAGGCGAAGGATTTGGATATCACATCTCATGTTATAGGAAGGATCTCAGGTTTGGTATTAGAAGCATTGAGATATCACATCTCATGCTATCGGAAGGATTTCAGTGTTTGGTATAAGAAGCATTGAGATATCACATCTCATGCTATAGGAAAGGTCTCAGGTTTGGAAGGGGAAGGATTTGGATCTCACATCTCATGTTTTAGGACGGGTCTCAGGTTTGGTATTAGAAGCATTGAAATATCACATCTCATGGTATAGGAAGGGTCTCAGGATTGGAATGGGAAGGAGTTGGATATCACATTGAATGGGAAGGAGTTTGATATCACATCTCAAGCTATAGGAAGGGTCTCAGGTTTGGAAAGGGAATGATTTGGATTTCACATCTCATGTTATAGGATGGTTCTCATGTTTGGTTTTAGAAGCATTGTGATATCACATATCATGCTATCGGAAGGGTCTCAGGTTTGGAATGGGAAGGAGTTTGATATCACATCTCATGTTATAGGAAGGATCTCAGGTTTGGTATTAGAAGCATTGAGATATCACATCTCATGCTATAGGAAGGGTCTCAGGATTGGAATCGGAAGGAGTTGTATATGACATCTCATGCCATAGGAAGGGTCTCAGGTTTGGTATAAGCATTGAGATATCTCATCTCTGCTATCGGAAGGGTCTCAGGATTGGAATGGGAAGGAGTTGGATATCCCATCTCGTTATAGGAAGGGTCTCAGGTTTGGTATTAGAAGCATTGAGATATCATATCTCATGCTATAGGAAGGGTCTATGGTTTGGAAGGGGAAGGATTTGGGTATCACATCTCATGTTATAGGACCGGTCTCAGGTTTGGTATTAGAAGCATTGAGATATCAAGTCTCATGGTATAGGACGGGTCTCAGAATTGGAATGGGAAGGAGTTGGATATTACTCATGTTATAGGACGGGTCTCAGAATTGGAATGGGAAGGATTTGGATATTATCTCATGTTATAGGAAGGGTCTCAGGTTTGGTAGAAGCATTGAGATATCACATCTCATGCTATAGGAAGAGTCTCAGGATTGGAATGTGAAGGATTTGGATATCACATCTCATGCTGTAGGAAGGGTCTCAGGTTTTTTATTAGAAGCATTGAGATATCACATCTCATGGTATAGGAAGGGTCTCAGGATTGGAATGGGAAGGAGTTGGATATCCCTTCTCATGCTATTGGAAGGGTTTCAGGATTGGAATGGGAAGGATTTGGATATCACATCTCATCCAATAGGAAGGGTCTCAGGTTTGGAATGGGAATGAATTGGATATCACATCTCATGTTATAGGAAGGATCTCAGGATTGGAATGGGAAGGATTCGGATATCACATCTCTTGCTATTGGAAGGGTCTCAGGTTTTTTATTAGAAGCATTGAGATATCACATCTCATGGTATAGGAAGGGTCTCAGGATTGGAATGGGAAGGAGTTGGATATCACATCTCATGCTGTAGGAAGGGTCTCAGGTTTTTCATTAGAAGCATTGAGATATCACATCTCATGGTATAGGAAGAGTCTCAGGATTGGAATGTGAAGGATTTGGATATCACATCTCATGCTGTAGGAAGGGTCTCAGGTTTTTTATTAGAAGCATTGAGATATCACATCTCATGGTATAGGAAGGGTCTCAGGATTGGAATGGGAAGGAGTTGGATATCCCTTCTCATGCTATTGGAAGGGTTTCAGGATTGGAATGGGAAGGAGTTGGATATCACATCTCATCCAATAGGAAGGGTCTCAGGTTTGGAATGGGAATGAATTGGATATCACATCTCATGTTATAGGAAGGATCTCAGGATTGGAATGGGAAGGATTCGGATATCACATCTCTTGCTATAGGAAGGGTCTCAGGTTTTTTATTAGAAGCATTGAGATATCACATCTCATGGTATAGGAAGGGTCTCAGGATTGGAATGGGAAGGAGTTGGATATCCCTTCTCATGCTATTGGAAGGGTTTCAGGATTGGAATGGGAAGGATTTGGATATCACATCTCATGTTATACGGCGGGTCCCAGGTTGGGTATTAGAAGCATTGAGATATCACATCTCATGGTATAGGAAGGGACTCAGGATTGGAATGGGAAGGAGTTGGATATCACATCTCATCCAATAGGAAGGGTCTCAGGTTTGGAATGGGAATGAATTGGATATCACATCTCATGTTATAGGAAGGATCTCAGGATTGGAATGGGAAGGATGTGGATATCACATCTCTTGCTATATGAAGGGTCTCAGGTTTTTTATTAGAAGCATTGAGATATCACATCTCATGGTATAGGAAGGGTCTCGGGATTGGAATGGGAAGGAGTTGGATATCCCTTCTCATGCTATAGGAAGGGTTTCAGGTTTGGAAGGGGAAGGATTTGGATATCATATCTCATGTTATAGGACGGGTCCCAGGTTTGGTATTAGAAGCATTGAGATATCACATCTCATGGTATAGGAGGGGAGTTTGATATGACATCTCATGCCATGGTATGGGTCTCAGGTTTTGTAGAAGCATTGGGATATCACATCTCATGCTATCGGAAGGGTATCAGGATTGGATTTGGAAGGAGTTGGATATCCCATCTCATGCTATAGGAAGGGATTCAGGTTGGAATGGGAAGGAGTTGGATATCACATCTCATGTTATAGGAAGGGTCTCAGGATTGGAATGGGAAGGACTTGGATATCACATCTCATGCTGTAGGAAGGCTCTCAGGTTTGGAAAGGGAAGGAGTTGGATATCACATTTCATGTTAGAGGTAGGATCTCAGGTTTGGTATTAGAGGCATTGAGATATCACATCTCATGCTATCAGAAGGGTATCAGGATTGGAATTGGAAGGAGTTGGATATCACATCTCATTCTAAAGGGAGGGTCTCAGGTTTGGAAGGCGAAGGATTTGGATATCACATCTCATGTTATAGGAAGGATCTCAGGTTTGGTATTAGAAGCATTGAGATATCACATCTCATGCTATCGGAAGGATTTCAGGTTTGGTATAAGAAGCATTGAGATATCACATCTCATGCTATAGGAAAGGTCTCAGGTTTGGAAGGGGAAGGATTTGGATCTCACCTCTCATGTTTTAGGACGGGTCTCAGGTTTGGTATTAGAAGCATTGAAATATCACATCTCATGGTATAGGAAGGGTCTCAGGATTGGAATGGGAAGGAGTTGGATATCACATTGAATGGGAAGGAGTTTGATATCACATCTCAAGCTATAGGAAGGGTCTCAGGTTTGGAAAGGGAATGATTTGGATTTCACATCTCATGTTATAGGATGGTTCTCATGTTTGGTTTTAGAAGCATTGTGATATCACATATCATGCTATCGGAAGGGTCTCAGGTTTGGAATGGGAAGGAGTTTGATATCACATCTCATGTTATAGGAAGGATCTCAGGTTTGGTATTAGAAGCATTGAGATATCACATCTCATGCTATAGGAAGGGTCTCAGGATTGGAATCGGAAGGAGTTGTATATGACATCTCATGCCATAGGAAGGGTCTCAGGTTTGGTATAAGCATTGAGATATCACATCTCTGCTATCGGAAGGGTCTCAGGATTGGAATGGGAAGGAGTTGGATATCCCATCTCGTTATAGGAAGGGTCTCAGGTTTGGTATTAGAAGCATTGAGATATCACATCTCATGCTATAGGAAGGGTCTATGGTTTAGAAGGGGAAGGATTTGGGTATCACATCTCATGTTATAGGACCGGTCTCAGGTTTGGTATTAGAAGCATTGAGATATCAAGTCTCATGGTATAGGACGGGTCTCAGAATTGGAATGGGAAGGAGTTGGATATTACTCATGTTATAGGACGGGTCTCAGAATTGGAATGGGAAGGATTTGGATATTATCTCATGTTACAGGAAGGGTCTCAGGTTTGGTAGAAGCATTGAGATATCACATCTCATGCTATAGGAAGAGTCTCAGGATTGGAATGTGAAGGTTTTGGATATCACATCTCATGCTGTAGGAAGGCTCTCAGGTTTGGAAAGGGAAGGAGTTGGATATCACATTTCATGTTAGAGGTAGGATCTCAGGTTTGGTATTAGAGGCATTGAGATATCACATCTCATGCTATCAGAAGGGTATCAGGATTGGAATTGGAAGGAGTTGGATATCACATCTCATTCTAAAGGGAGGGTCTCAGGTTTGGAAGGCGAAGGATTTGGATATCACATCTCATGTTATAGGAAGGATCTCAGGTTTGGTATTAGAAGCATTGAGATATCACATCTCATGCTATCGGAAGGATTTCAGGTTTGGTATAAGAAGCATTGAGATATCACATCTCATGCTATAGGAAAGGTCTCAGGTTTGGAAGGGGAAGGATTTGGATCTCACATCTCATGTTTTAGGACGGGTCTCAGGTTTGGTATTAGAAGCATTGAAATATCACATCTCATGGTATAGGAAGGGTCTCAGGATTGGAATGGGAAGGAGTTGGATATCACATTGAATGGGAAGGAGTTTGATATCACATCTCAAGCTATAGGAAGGGTCTCAGGTTTGGAAAGGGAATGATTTGGATTTCACATCTCATGTTATAGGATGGTTCTCATGTTTGGTTTTAGAAGCATTGTGATATCACATATCATGCTATCGGAAGGGTCTCAGGTTTGGAATGGGAAGGAGTTTGATATCACATCTCATGTTATAGGAAGGATCTCAGGTTTGGTATTAGAAGCATTGAGATATCACATCTCATGCTATAGGAAGGGTCTCAGGATTGGAATCGGAAGGAGTTGTATATGACATCTCATGCCATAGGAAGGGTCTCAGGTTTGGTATAAGCATTGAGATATCACATCTCTGCTATCGGAAGGGTCTCAGGTTTGGAATGGGAATGAATTGGATATCACATCTCATGTTATAGGAAGGATCTCAGGATTGGAATGGGAAGGATTCGGATATCACATCTCTTGCTATAGGAAGGGTCTCAGGTTTTTTATTAGAAGCATTGAGATATCACATCTCATGGTATAGGAAGGGTCTCAGGATTGGAATGGGAAGGAGTTGGATATCCCTTCTCATGCTATTGGAAGGGTTTCAGGATTGGAATGGGAAGGATTTGGATATCACATCTCATGTTATACGGCGGGTCCCAGGTTGGGTATTAGAAGCATTGAGATATCACATCTCATGGTATAGGAAGGGACTCAGGATTGGAATGGGAAGGAGTTGGATATCACATCTCATCCAATAGGAAGGGTCTCAGGTTTGGAATGGGAATGAATTGGATATCACATCTCATGTTATAGGAAGGATCTCAGGATTGGAATGGGAAGGATTTGGATATCACATCTCTTGCTATATGAAGGGTCTCAGGTTTTTTATTAGAAGCATTGAGATATCACATCTCATGGTATAGGAAGGGTCTCAGGATTGGAATGGGAAGGAGTTGGATATCCCTTCTCATGCTATAGGAAGGGTTTCAGGTTTGGAAGGGGAAGGATTTGGATATCATATCTCATGTTATAGGACGGGTCCCAGGTTTGGTATTAGAAGCATTGAGATATCACATCTCATGGTATAGGAGGGGAGTTTGATATGACATCTCATGCCATGGTATGGGTCTCAGGTTTTGTAGAAGCATTGGGATATCACATCTCATGCTATCGGAAGGGTATCAGGATTGGATTTGGAAGGAGTTGGATATCCCATCTCATGCTATAGGAAGGGTCTCAGGTTGGAATGGGAAGGAGTTGGATATCACATCTCATGTTATAGGAAGGGTCTCAGGATTGGAATGGGAAGGACTTGGATATCACATCTCATGCTGTAGGAAGGCTCTCAGGTTTGGAAAGGGAAGGAGTTGGATATCACATTTCATGTTAGAGGTAGGATCTCAGGTTTGGTATTAGAGGCATTGAGATATCACATCTCATGCTATCAGAAGGGTATTAGGATTGGAATTGGAAGGAGTTGGATATCACATCTCATTCTAAAGGGAGGGTCTCAGGTTTGGAAGGCGAAGGATTTGGATATCACATCTCATGTTATAGGAAGGATCTCAGGTTTGGTATTAGAAGCATTGAGATATCACATCTCATGCTATCGGAAGGATTTCAGTGTTTGGTATAAGAAGCATTGAGATATCACATCTCATGCTATAGGAAAGGTCTCAGGTTTGGAAGGGGAAGGATTTGGATCTCACATCTCATGTTTTAGGACGGGTCTCAGGTTTGGTATTAGAAGCATTGAAATATCACATCTCATGGTATAGGAAGGGTCTCAGGATTGGAATGGGAAGGAGTTGGATATCACATTGAATGGGAAGGAGTTTGATATCACATCTCAAGCTATAGGAAGGGTCTCAGGTTTGGAAAGGGAATGATTTGGATTTCACATCTCATGTTATAGGATGGTTCTCATGTTTGGTTTTAGAAGCATTGTGATATCACATATCATGCTATCGGAAGGGTCTCAGGTTTGGAATGGGAAGGAGTTTGATATCACATCTCATGTTATAGGAAGGATCTCAGGTTTGGTATTAGAAGCATTGAGATATCACATCTCATGCTATAGGAAGGGTCTCAGGATTGGAATCGGAAGGAGTTGTATATGACATCTCATGCCATAGGAAGGGTCTCAGGTTTGGTATAAGCATTGAGATATCTCATCTCTGCTATCGGAAGGGTCTCAGGATTGGAATGGGAAGGAGTTGGATATCCCATCTCGTTATAGGAAGGGTCTCAGGTTTGGTATTAGAAGCATTGAGATATCATATCTCATGCTATAGGAAGGGTCTATGGTTTGGAAGGGGAAGGATTTGGGTATCACATCTCATGTTATAGGACCGGTCTCAGGTTTGGTATTAGAAGCATTGAGATATCAAGTCTCATGGTATAGGACGGGTCTCAGAATTGGAATGGGAAGGAGTTGGATATTACTCATGTTATAGGACGGGTCTCAGAATTGGAATGGGAAGGATTTGGATATTATCTCATGTTATAGGAAGGGTCTCAGGTTTGGTAGAAGCATTGAGATATCACATCTCATGCTATAGGAAGAGTCTCAGGATTGGAATGTGAAGGATTTGGATATCACATCTCATGCTGTAGGAAGGGTCTCAGGTTTTTTATTAGAAGCATTGAGATATCACATCTCATGGTATAGGAAGGGTCTCAGGATTGGAATGGGAAGGAGTTGGATATCCCTTCTCATGCTATTGGAAGGGTTTCAGGATTGGAATGGGAAGGATTTGGATATCACATCTCATCCAATAGGAAGGGTCTCAGGTTTGGAATGGGAATGAATTGGATATCACATCTCATGTTATAGGAAGGATCTCAGGATTGGAATGGGAAGGATTCGGATATCACATATCTTGCTATTGGAAGGGTCTCAGGTTTTTTATTAGAAGCATTGAGATATCACATCTCATGGTATAGGAAGGGTCTCAGGATTGGAATGGGAAGGAGTTGGATATCACATCTCATGCTGTAGGAAGGGTCTCAGGTTTTTCATTAGAAGCATTGAGATATCACATCTCATGGTATAGGAAGAGTCTCAGGATTGGAATGTGAAGGATTTGGATATCACATCTCATGCTGTAGGAAGGGTCTCAGGTTTTTTATTAGAAGCATTGAGATATCACATCTCATGGTATAGGAAGGGTCTCAGGATTGGAATGGGAAGGAGTTGGATATCCCTTCTCATGCTATTGGAAGGGTTTCAGGATTGGAATGGGAAGGAGTTGGATATCACATCTCATCCAATAGGAAGGGTCTCAGGTTTGGAATGGGAATGAATTGGATATCACATCTCATGTTATAGGAAGGATCTCAGGATTGGAATGGGAAGGATTCGGATATCACATCTCTTGCTATAGGAAGGGTCTCAGGTTTTTTATTAGAAGCATTGAGATATCACATCTCATGGTATAGGAAGGGTCTCAGGATTGGAATGGGAAGGAGTTGGATATCCCTTCTCATGCTATTGGAAGGGTTTCAGGATTGGAATGGGAAGGATTTGGATATCACATCTCATGTTATACGGCGGGTCCCAGGTTGGGTATTAGAAGCATTGAGATATCACATCTCATGGTATAGGAAGGGACTCAGGATTGGAATGGGAAGGAGTTGGATATCACATCTCATCCAATAGGAAGGGTCTCAGGTTTGGAATGGGAATGAATTGGATATCACATCTCATGTTATAGGAAGGATCTCAGGATTGGAATGGGAAGGATGTGGATATCACATCTCTTGCTATATGAAGGGTCTCAGGTTTTTTATTAGAAGCATTGAGATATCACATCTCATGGTATAGGAAGGGTCTCGGGATTGGAATGGGAAGGAGTTGGATATCCCTTCTCATGTTATAGGAAGGGTTTCAGGTTTGGAAGGGGAAGGATTTGGATATCATATCTCATGTTATAGGACGGGTCCCAGGTTTGGTATTAGAAGCATTGAGATATCACATCTCATGGTATAGGAGGGGAGTTTGATATGACATCTCATGCCATGGTATGGGTCTCAGGTTTTGTAGAAGCATTGGGATATCACATCTCATGCTATCGGAAGGGTATCAGGATTGGATTTGGAAGGAGTTGGATATCCCATCTCATGCTATAGGAAGGGATTCAGGTTGGAATGGGAAGGAGTTGGATATCACATCTCATGTTATAGGAAGGGTCTCAGGATTGGAATGGGAAGGACTTGGATATCACATCTCATGCTGTAGGAAGGCTCTCAGGTTTGGAAAGGGAAGGAGTTGGATATCACATTTCATGTTAGAGGTAGGATCTCAGGTTTGGTATTAGAGGCATTGAGATATCACATCTCATGCTATCAGAAGGGTATCAGGATTGGAATTGGAAGGAGTTGGATATCACATCTCATTCTAAAGGGAGGGTCTCAGGTTTGGAAGGCGAAGGATTTGGATATCACATCTCATGTTATAGGAAGGATCTCAGGTTTGGTATTAGAAGCATTGAGATATCACATCTCATGCTATCGGAAGGATTTCAGGTTTGGTATAAGAAGCATTGAGATATCACATCTCATGCTATAGGAAAGGTCTCAGGTTTGGAAGGGGAAGGATTTGGATCTCACCTCTCATGTTTTAGGACGGGTCTCAGGTTTGGTATTAGAAGCATTGAAATATCACATCTCATGGTATAGGAAGGGTCTCAGGATTGGAATGGGAAGGAGTTGGATATCACATTGAATGGGAAGGAGTTTGATATCACATCTCAAGCTATAGGAAGGGTCTCAGGTTTGGAAAGGGAATGATTTGGATTTCACATCTCATGTTATAGGATGGTTCTCATGTTTGGTTTTAGAAGCATTGTGATATCACATATCATGCTATCGGAAGGGTCTCAGGTTTGGAATGGGAAGGAGTTTGATATCACATCTCATGTTATAGGAAGGATCTCAGGTTTGGTATTAGAAGCATTGAGATATCACATCTCATGCTATAGGAAGGGTCTCAGGATTGGAATCGGAAGGAGTTGTATATGACATCTCATGCCATAGGAAGGGTCTCAGGTTTGGTATAAGCATTGAGATATCACATCTCTGCTATCGGAAGGGTCTCAGGATTGGAATGGGAAGGAGTTGGATATCCCATCTCGTTATAGGAAGGGTCTCAGGTTTGGTATTAGAAGCATTGAGATATCACATCTCATGCTATAGGAAGGGTCTATGGTTTAGAAGGGGAAGGATTTGGGTATCACATCTCATGTTATAGGACCGGTCTCAGGTTTGGTATTAGAAGCATTGAGATATCAAGTCTCATGGTATAGGACGGGTCTCAGAATTGGAATGGGAAGGAGTTGGATATTACTCATGTTATAGGACGGGTCTCAGAATTGGAATGGGAAGGATTTGGATATTATCTCATGTTATAGGAAGGGTCTCAGGTTTGGTAGAAGCATTGAGATATCACATCTCATGCTATAGGAAGAGTCTCAGGATTGGAATGTGAAGGTTTTGGATATCACATCTCATGCTGTAGGAAGGCTCTCAGGTTTGGAAAGGGAAGGAGTTGGATATCACATTTCATGTTAGAGGTAGGATCTCAGGTTTGGTATTAGAGGCATTGAGATATCACATCTCATGCTATCAGAAGGGTATCAGGATTGGAATTGGAAGGAGTTGGATATCACATCTCATTCTAAAGGGAGGGTCTCAGGTTTGGAAGGCGAAGGATTTGGATATCACATCTCATGTTATAGGAAGGATCTCAGGTTTGGTATTAGAAGCATTGAGATATCACATCTCATGCTATCGGAAGGATTTCAGGTTTGGTATAAGAAGCATTGAGATATCACATCTCATGCTATAGGAAAGGTCTCAGGTTTGGAAGGGGAAGGATTTGGATCTCACATCTCATGTTTTAGGACGGGTCTCAGGTTTGGTATTAGAAGCATTGAAATATCACATCTCATGGTATAGGAAGGGTCTCAGGATTGGAATGGGAAGGAGTTGGATATCACATTGAATGGGAAGGAGTTTGATATCACATCTCAAGCTATAGGAAGGGTCTCAGGTTTGGAAAGGGAATGATTTGGATTTCACATCTCATGTTATAGGATGGTTCTCATGTTTGGTTTTAGAAGCATTGTGATATCACATATCATGCTATCGGAAGGGTCTCAGGTTTGGAATGGGAAGGAGTTTGATATCACATCTCATGTTATAGGAAGGATCTCAGGTTTGGTATTAGAAGCATTGAGATATCACATCTCATGCTATAGGAAGGGTCTCAGGATTGGAATCGGAAGGAGTTGTATATGACATCTCATGCCATAGGAAGGGTCTCAGGTTTGGTATAAGCATTGAGATATCACATCTCTGCTATCGGAAGGGTCTCAGGTTTGGAATGGGAATGAATTGGATATCACATCTCATGTTATAGGAAGGATCTCAGGATTGGAATGGGAAGGATTCGGATATCACATCTCTTGCTATAGGAAGGGTCTCAGGTTTTTTATTAGAAGCATTGAGATATCACATCTCATGGTATAGGAAGGGTCTCAGGATTGGAATGGGAAGGAGTTGGATATCCCTTCTCATGCTATTGGAAGGGTTTCAGGATTGGAATGGGAAGGATTTGGATATCACATCTCATGTTATACGGCGGGTCCCAGGTTTTTTATTAGAAGCATTGAGATATCACATCTCATGGTATAGGAAGGGACTCAGGATTGGAATGGGAAGGAGTTGGATATCACATCTCATCCAATAGGAAGGGTCTCAGGTTTGGAATGGGAATGAATTGGATATCACATCTCATGTTATAGGAAGGATCTCAGGATTGGAATGGGAAGGATTTGGATATCACATCTCTTGCTATATGAAGGGTCTCAGGTTTTTTATTAGAAGCATTGAGATATCACATCTCATGGTATAGGAAGGGTCTCAGGATTGGAATGGGAAGGAGTTGGATATCCCTTCTCATGCTATAGGAAGGGTTTCAGGTTTGGAAGGGGAAGGATTTGGATATCATATCTCATGTTATAGGACGGGTCCCAGGTTTGGTATTAGAAGCATTGAGATATCACATCTCATGGTATAGGAGGGGAGTTTGATATGACATCTCATGCCATGGTATGGGTCTCAGGTTTTGTAGAAGCATTGGGATATCACATCTCATGCTATCGGAAGGGTATCAGGATTGGATTTGGAAGGAGTTGGATATCCCATCTCATGCTATAGGAAGGGTCTCAGGTTGGAATGGGAAGGAGTTGGATATCACATCTCATGTTATAGGAAGGGTCTCAGGATTGGAATGGGAAGGACTTGGATATCACATCTCATGCTGTAGGAAGGCTCTCAGGTTTGGAAAGGGAAGGAGTTGGATATCACATTTCATGTTAGAGGTAGGATCTCAGGTTTGGTATTAGAGGCATTGAGATATCACATCTCATGCTATCAGAAGGGTATCAGTATTGGAATTGGAAGGAGTTGGATATCACATCTCATTCTAAAGGGAGGGTCTCAGGTTTGGAAGGCGAAGGATTTGCATATCACATCTCATGTTATAGGAAGGATCTCAGGTTTGGTATTAGAAGCATTGAGATATCACATCTCATGCTATCGGAAGGATTTCAGGTTTGGTATAAGAAGCATTGAGATATCACATCTCATGCTATAGGAAAGGTCTCAGGTTTGGAAGGGGAAGGATTTGGATCTCACATCTCATGTTTTAGGACGGGTCTCAGGTTTGGTATTAGAAGCATTGAAATATCACATCTCATGGTATAGGAAGGGTCTCAGGATTGGAATGGGAAGGAGTTGGATATCACATTGAATGGGAAGGAGTTTGATATCACATCTCAAGCTATAGGAAGGGTCTCAGGTTTGGAAAGGGAATGATTTGGATTTCACATCTCATGTTATAGGATGGTTCTCATGTTTGGTTTTAGAAGCATTGTGATATCACATATCATGCTATCGGAAGGGTCTCAGGTTTGGAATGGGAAGGAGTTTGATATCACATCTCATGTTATAGGAAGGATCTCAGGTTTGGTATTAGAAGCATTGAGATATCACATCTCATGCTATAGGAAGGGTCTCAGGATTGGAATCGGAAGGAGTTGTATATGACATCTCATGCCATAGGAAGGGTCTCAGGTTTGGTATAAGCATTGAGATATCTCATCTCTGCTATCGGAAGGGTCTCAGGATTGGAATGGGAAGGAGTTGGATATCCCATCTCGTTATAGGAAGGGTCTCAGGTTTGGTATTAGAAGCATTGAGATATCATATCTCATGCTATAGGAAGGGTCTATGGTTTGGAAGGGGAAGGATTTGGGTATCACATCTCATGTTATAGGACCGGTCTCAGGTTTGGTATTAGAAGCATTGAGATATCAAGTCTCATGGTATAGGACGGGTCTCAGAATTGGAATGGGAAGGAGTTGGATATTACTCATGTTATAGGACGGGTCTCAGAATTGGAATGGGAAGGATTTGGATATTATCTCATGTTATAGGAAGGGTCTCAGGTTTGGTAGAAGCATTGAGATATCACATCTCATGCTATAGGAAGAGTCTCAGGATTGGAATGTGAAGGATTTGGATATCACATCTCATGCTGTAGGAAGGGTCTCAGGTTTTTTATTAGAAGCATTGAGATATCACATCTCATGGTATAGGAAGGGTCTCAGGATTGGAATGGGAAGGAGTTGGATATCCCTTCTCATGCTATTGGAAGGGTTTCAGGATTGGAATGGGAAGGATTTGGATATCACATCTCATCCAATAGGAAGGGTCTCAGGTTTGGAATGGGAATGAATTGGATATCACATCTCATGTTATAGGAAGGATCTCAGGTTTGGTATTAGAAGCATTGAGATATCACATCTCATGCTATCGGAAGGATTTCAGGTTTGGTATAAGAAGCATTGAGATATCACATCTCATGCTATAGGAAAGGTCTCAGGTTTGGAAGGGGAAGGATTTGGATCTCACATCTCATGTTTTAGGACGGGTCTCAGGTTTGGTATTAGAAGCATTGAAATATCACATCTCATGGTATAGGAAGGGTCTCAGGATTGGAATGGGAAGGAGTTGGATATCACATTGAATGGGAAGGAGTTTGATATCACATCTCAAGCTATAGGAAGGGTCTCAGGTTTGGAAAGGGAATGATTTGGATTTCACATCTCATGTTATAGGATGGTTCTCATGTTTGGTTTTAGAAGCATTGTGATATCACATATCATGCTATCGGAAGGGTCTCAGGTTTGGAATGGGAAGGAGTTTGATATCACATCTCATGTTATAGGAAGGATCTCAGGTTTGGTATTAGAAGCATTGAGATATCACATCTCATGCTATAGGAAGGGTCTCAGGATTGGAATCGGAAGGAGTTGTATATGACATCTCATGCCATAGGAAGGGTCTCAGGTTTGGTATAAGCATTGAGATATCACATCTCTGCTATCGGAAGGGTCTCAGGTTTGGAATGGGAATGAATTGGATATCACATCTCATGTTATAGGAAGGATCTCAGGATTGGAATGGGAAGGATTCGGATATCACATCTCTTGCTATAGGAAGGGTCTCAGGTTTTTTATTAGAAGCATTGAGATATCACATCTCATGGTATAGGAAGGGTCTCAGGATTGGAATGGGAAGGAGTTGGATATCCCTTCTCATGCTATTGGAAGGGTTTCAGGATTGGAATGGGAAGGATTTGGATATCACATCTCATGTTATACGGCGGGTCCCAGGTTTTTTATTAGAAGCATTGAGATATCACATCTCATGGTATAGGAAGGGACTCAGGATTGGAATGGGAAGGAGTTGGATATCACATCTCATCCAATAGGAAGGGTCTCAGGTTTGGAATGGGAATGAATTGGATATCACATCTCATGTTATAGGAAGGATCTCAGGATTGGAATGGGAAGGATTTGGATATCACATCTCTTGCTATATGAAGGGTCTCAGGTTTTTTATTAGAAGCATTGAGATATCACATCTCATGGTATAGGAAGGGTCTCAGGATTGGAATGGGAAGGAGTTGGATATCCCTTCTCATGCTATAGGAAGGGTTTCAGGTTTGGAAGGGGAAGGATTTGGATATCATATCTCATGTTATAGGACGGGTCCCAGGTTTGGTATTAGAAGCATTGAGATATCACATCTCATGGTATAGGAGGGGAGTTTGATATGACATCTCATGCCATGGTATGGGTCTCAGGTTTTGTAGAAGCATTGGGATATCACATCTCATGCTATCGGAAGGGTATCAGGATTGGATTTGGAAGGAGTTGGATATCCCATCTCATGCTATAGGAAGGGTCTCAGGTTGGAATGGGAAGGAGTTGGATATCACATCTCATGTTATAGGAAGGGTCTCAGGATTGGAATGGGAAGGACTTGGATATCACATCTCATGCTGTAGGAAGGCTCTCAGGTTTGGAAAGGGAAGGAGTTGGATATCACATTTCATGTTAGAGGTAGGATCTCAGGTTTGGTATTAGAGGCATTGAGATATCACATCTTATGCTATCAGAAGGGTATCAGGATTGGAATTGGAAGGAGTTGGATATCACATCTCATTCTAAAGGGAGGGTCTCAGGTTTGGAAGGCGAAGGATTTGCATATCACATCTCATGTTATAGGAAGGATCTCAGGTTTGGTATTAGAAGCATTGAAATATCACATCTCATGGTATAGGAAGGGTCTCAGGATTGGAATGGGAAGGAGTTGGATATCACATTGAATGGGAAGGAGTTTGATATCACATCTCAAGCTATAGGAAGGGTCTCAGGTTTGGAAAGGGAATGATTTGGATTTCACATCTCATGTTATAGGATGGTTCTCATGTTTGGTTTTAGAAGCATTGTGATATCACATATCATGCTATCGGAAGGGTCTCAGGTTTGGAATGGGAAGGAGTTTGATATCACATCTCATGTTATAGGAAGGATCTCAGGTTTGGTATTAGAAGCATTGAGATATCACATCTCATGCTATAGGAAGGGTCTCAGGATTGGAATCGGAAGGAGTTGTATATGACATCTCATGCCATAGGAAGGGTCTCAGGTTTGGTATGAGCATTGAGATATCTCATCTCTGCTATCGGAAGGGTCTCAGGATTGGAATGGGAAGGAGTTGGATATCCCATCTCGTTATAGGAAGGGTCTCAGGTTTGGTATTAGAAGCATTGAGATATCATATCTCATGCTATAGGAAGGGTCTATGGTTTGGAAGGGGAAGGATTTGGGTATCACATCTCATGTTATAGGACCGGTCTCAGGTTTGGTATTAGAAGCATTGAGATATCAAGTCTCATGGTATAGGACGGGTCTCAGAATTGGAATGGGAAGGAGTTGGATATTACTCATGTTATAGGACGGGTCTCAGAATTGGAATGGGAAGGATTTGGATATTATCTCATGTTATAGGAAGGGTCTCAGGTTTGGTAGAAGCATTGAGATATCACATCTCATGCTATAGGAAGAGTCTCAGGATTGGAATGTGAAGGATTTGGATATCACATCTCATGCTGTAGGAAGGGTCTCAGGTTTTTTATTAGAAGCATTGAGATATCACATCTCATGGTATAGGAAGGGTCTCAGGATTGGAATGGGAAGGAGTTGGATATCCCTTCTCATGCTATTGGAAGGGTTTCAGGATTGGAATGGGAAGGATTTGGATATCACATCTCATCCAATAGGAAGGGTCTCAGGTTTGGAAAGGGAATGAATTGGATATCACATCTCATGTTATAGGAAGGATCTCAGGATTGGAATGGGAAGGATTCGGATATCACATCTCTTGCTATTGGAAGGGTCTCAGGTTTTTTATTAGAAGCATTGAGATATCACATCTCATGGTATAGGAAGGGTCTCAGGATTGGAATGGGAAGGAGTTGGATATCACATCTCATGCTGTAGGAAGGGTCTCAGGTTTTTCATTAGAAGCATTGAGATATCACATCTCATGGTATCGGAAGAGTCTCAGGATTGGAATGTGAAGGATTTGGATATCACATCTCATGCTGTAGGAAGGGTCTCAGGTTTTTTATTAGAAGCATTGAGATATCACATCTCATGGTATAGGAAGGGTCTCAGGATTGGAATGGGAAGGAGTTGGATATCCCTTCTCATGCTATTGGAAGGGTTTCAGGATTGGAATGGGAAGGAGTTGGATATCACATCTCATCCAATAGGAAGGGTCTCAGGTTTGGAATGGGAATGAATTGGATATCACATCTCATGTTATAGGAAGGATCTCAGGATTGGAATGGGAAGGATTCGGATATCACATCTCTTGCTATAGGAAGGGTCTCAGGTTTTTTATTAGAAGCATTGAGATATCACATCTCATGGTATAGGAAGGGTCTCAGGATTGGAATGGGAAGGAGTTGGATATCCCTTCTCATGCTATTGGAAGGGTTTCAGGATTGGAATGGGAAGGATTTGGATATCACATCTCATGTTATACGGCGGGTCCCAGGTTGGGTATTAGAAGCATTGAGATATCACATCTCATGGTATAGGAAGGGACTCAGGATTGGAATGGGAAGGAGTTGGATATCACATCTCATCCAATAGGAAGGGTCTCAGGTTTGGAATGGGAATGAATTGGATATCACATCTCATGTTATAGGAAGGATCTCAGGATTGGAATGGGAAGGATGTGGATATCACATCTCTTGCTATATGAAGGGTCTCAGGTTTTTTATTAGAAGCATTGAGATATCACATCTCATGGTATAGGAAGGGTCTCAGGATTGGAATGGGAAGGAGTTGGATATCCCTTCTCATGCTATAGGAAGGGTTTCAGGTTTGGAAGGGGAAGGATTTGGATATCATATCTCATGTTATAGGACGGGTCCCAGGTTTGGTATTAGAAGCATTGAGATATCACATCTCATGGTATAGGAGGGGAGTTTGATATGACATCTCATGCCATGGTATGGGTCTCAGGTTTTGTAGAAGCATTGGGATATCACATCTCATGCTATCGGAAGGGTATCAGGATTGGATTTGGAAGGAGTTGGATATCCCATCTCATGCTATAGGAAGGGATTCAGGTTGGAATGGGAAGGAGTTGGATATCACATCTCATGTTATAGGAAGGGTCTCAGGATTGGAATGGGAAGGACTTGGATATCACATCTCATGCTGTAGGAAGGCTCTCAGGTTTGGAAAGGGAAGGAGTTGGATATCACATTTCATGTTAGAGGTAGGATCTCAGGTTTGGTATTAGAGGCATTGAGATATCACATCTCATGCTATCAGAAGGGTATCAGGATTGGAATTGGAAGGAGTTGGATATCACATCTCATTCTAAAGGGAGGGTCTCAGGTTTGGAAGGCGAAGGATTTGGATATCACATCTCATGTTATAGGAAGGATCTCAGGTTTGGTATTAGAAGCATTGAGATATCACATCTCATGCTATCGGAAGGATTTCAGTGTTTGGTATAAGAAGCATTGAGATATCACATCTCATGCTATAGGAAAGGTCTCAGGTTTGGAAGGGGAAGGATTTGGATCTCACATCTCATGTTTTAGGACGGGTCTCAGGTTTGGTATTAGAAGCATTGAAATATCACATCTCATGGTATAGGAAGGTATCTCAGGATTGGAATGGGAAGGAGTTGGATATCACATTGAATGGGAAGGAGTTTGATATCACATCTCAAGCTATAGGAAGAGTCTCAGGTTTGGAAAGGGAATGATTTGGATTTCACATCTCATGTTATAGGATGGTTCTCATGTTTGGTTTTAGAAGCATTGTGATATCACATATCATGCTATCGGAAGGGTCTCAGGTTTGGAATGGGAAGGAGTTTGATATCACATCTCATGTTATAGGAAGGATCTCAGGTTTGGTATTAGAAGCATTGAGATATCACATCTCATGCTATAGGAAGGGTCTCAGGATTGGAATCGGAAGGAGTTGTATATGACATCTCATGCCATAGGAAGGGTCTCAGGTTTGGTATAAGCATTGAGATATCTCATCTCTGCTATCGGAAGGGTCTCAGGATTGGAATGGGAAGGAGTTGGATATCCCATCTCGTTATAGGAAGGGTCTCAGGTTTGGTATTAGAAGCATTGAGATATCATATCTCATGCTATAGGAAGGGTCTATGGTTTGGAAGGGGAAGGATTTGGGTATCACATCTCATGTTATAGGACCGGTCTCAGGTTTGGTATTAGAAGCATTGAGATATCAAGTCTCATGGTATAGGACGGGTCTCAGAATTGGAATGGGAAGGAGTTGGATATTACTCATGTTATAGGACGGGTCTCAGAATTGGAATGGGAAGGATTTGGATATTATCTCATGTTATAGGAAGGGTCTCAGGTTTGGTAGAAGCATTGAGATATCACATCTCATGCTATAGGAAGAGTCTCAGGATTGGAATGTGAAGGATTTGGATATCACATCTCATGCTGTAGGAAGGGTCTCAGGTTTTTTATTAGAAGCATTGAGATATCACATCTCATGGTGTTAGGAAAGATTTCGTTATTGTAGGGAACTTTCCTTCCATGTGGCAACCCCTAAACTTTTTGCTATTGTTTTCAACCTGTTTTCTTGACTTTGCCAGAGAAGTGCAGCCTTCTGCTGTACTCCTCTGGGCTTTCGCTCCTTTCTTACGGGGAAACTGACATGCCCTTAAGACAGTCAGTACCGGGGAACGCTGTTTCCCGTAGTTTCTTTTATCGTGTCGCCATTTTAGTGCAACACGACACAAGAGGGCACTGTAAGCTAAGTTACAGCTCTCTTGGGTCTCTAGCCTTCTACAGACCCTAGACACTCTTGTAGGATGGTTTTTGGATCGGTGCAAGTCATTCAGGGACTGGGCTGGTGGCAGCGATCATTTGGTTTATTTTGAGCTCCTTTTGCCGTTCTGAGCACCTTTTTGCCGCGAACACAAAAGGGTGGCCCGGCTACCCAAAATGGCCGGACCACGAGGCTCCTTTGTCTCGTCCACTGTCCGTCTTGCTCCCTTTACCTTCCCCCGGGTCAGGCGACCCGGGGCCTTCCTTATTTGGGCATGTAGTTTCCCGCGAAACACGGTTGCTTTCGCGGGCTTCTACATGTCGTTTGAGTGCCCCCAGGATGTGGGCTGGGCTGTCTGGTCCCAATACACATCCTGGGTGCCAGAGAGTCTAGGGTGGTGTGAATGCCTGGGACCACTGTGGTCCGTGATTGGTCCACGTATGGTATGTGTGTTGATGAGCGGATCTCCCATTGGCTCCCCTCCGTTTTGGCGCGAAGGGAACCGTGGATAAGAGGGAGCTGGAAACACCACTACCAGGTCGATCTCCTGAGTTCTTGCGAACCCAGGGATACAGGAGCCAAGTATCCTGCGAACACGAGGCTGGACCGAGGAATCACTGGTGACCCCCTGAAGAACTTCTGCTCCTCATTGCTGTCGTCCGGTGAAGCCCTTTCCACCTAAGATCGAACAAGAAGGCCTGTACTGGCGCTTCGACCTATTGGAATAGCAGGACCAGCTATTCCCGGCACCTTCATCAACTCCTGCTGTAAGCCTTCGGAAGTGTCTCTGGGCCATCCAGTTGACTGACCAGCTTACTAAGGAGGCCTGCTCTGTAATCGCCGACAGGTTGGGTGGTATTCTGAGTCCGGGGCATGCTCACACGCTTCGTTTGCGTAGCAGTCCTAAGCTAGAGGTGAGCGGTGCTCGTTTGGCTTGAATACACCCGGCCGTCCCGTTGCCCTGCGGTGGCGACAAAACTGTGCTTGTTTCTTCGATCGGGACGTCTTTTTACTCTGCACGACGACGAGACGTTCCCTGCTCTTCAGAACCTGCCAGAAGCTGCATCTATCGAGGAGAAGCTCGGGCCTGCTTGCTTCGGGGACCGGTGAGTAGATTAGCTAGGATCTGGTCGCCCTCCTGCAGTGCCCTTTGCTTTTCCCCGCTGTGAATACAGCACCCCTTGTCCGTACTCGCGCCCTGCTTCTGCCTCACAGTGGAGGCTGCGCTAGAGTCGCGGACCGTGTTCTCCTTCATTAGAGCTCCCTACAGAGCTGTTCAACGTCCTCCGAAGAGCTTCACCTTCTGCCCATTGGCACCGGCGTGTGCAGGTACTTTTGAGCGCTAGGCTCCACTCTTCGTAGGGATTGGACTACCATCCAGTTAGGGGCCTCAGAAGGCGGACATATCACACGCATTGGTTCGCACTGCCTGTTTTCCTTCCCCTGCAGGTGGATAACATATTTCGTGCTGCTAATGCTGTGAAACTGTGTATTCTGTATATATATTGGGTGGATAGTGTATGTGTTGGTTTAATATCGTTGTATATTGCTGCTTTTACTGTGGTTATTAGTTTCAAGGCCTTATAATAAATGTGTATCTATTTTTGATATAAACAACTGTTTGGAGTAGTTTGTAAGCGCTCTTGCTTTGTGTGCTCATTGCGGGCTTTCAGTCACCCTCACCCCTCTTGAGACCTAGTCTTGACCGCCGCGATCGCTACCTTGATTGGTCTGGCTTGTCCAGAGGTTACCCTGTTCCAAGTAATTAGGTTGGCCTTCTGAACTTCTGCGCCACCAGGACAGAGTTCAGAAATCCGTCTTAACAAATTGGTGTACAGCGGTGGGATACGACTGAAGGTATCCAGTGTTGCGCACGAGCTAGGGCGTTTTCAGGTTATTCCAACCAGGACACGCAGTAAAGTATTGAATATAACGTTAAAAAGGCCATAGTCCTATCGACAGTATGGAAACGAATACTTTATTAACCTTAAATGCTTCGAAATCTGAAACATTGAAGAAGATGTGTGCGGAGAGAGGGGTTTCCTCTCAAGGCACTAAATTGGAAATGATCCAGAGAATCGTGGCGTGGCAAGAAGCGCAGCTTGACGCTATAACTTCCGAGGACAGTGCAGAAGGTGGTGGGGCTGCTCTCACTGGCAGAACCGACGGTTCTGCCGCTGCACTGATCCATCACGACCACGAGGACAGGGAGGATGTAATGTCTAACGTTTCCTCTGCCAGTGTTGATGGGGAGGCTATGCTTGAATTCAAGAAGCAAGAGCTGCGGTTTAGGCAGCAGGAGCTTGAATTCAGCATAGCCAAACTGAAAATCGACCAGGCAGAAAAACAAAAAGACAGGGATCACCAGTTGGAACTGGCCAAGCTTCAGTTCGCAAATGGGTCCAAGGGTCCTGGACATGGTTCTGGGGCTTCCTCTCATCCACGGTTTCCAAAAGATCTGCTCAGTGTGTATGAGGAACGAAATGACATTATGGACTGGTTAAATGCGTTTGAGTATGCATGCGAGGTTCAAGAGGTTGATAATGCGGATAAGATTGCATGGTTACTCAGCAGACTGCCCCATTCTGGTTGCAGTGCCATTATGGAAATGTCGAAGGCTGAGCGCGCTGATTTTGCAATGTTGAAGCAGACTCTCATTTTAAAGTTTGGGAAGACTCCGACCCAATATTTGAAAAGGTTTAGAGAGTATAAGAAAAAGGAAGGTGGTACTTGGGTGTCGTATGTAGCTGAGTCCCTGAAAAACTTGACTGGCTGGGTTGAAGGTTATAAGGTTTCTACCTTCGAAGGCATGATCAATCTGGTCATGCTGGAACACATTTTTGCTTCTTCTTCCCCGGAGCTTAAGCAGCATTTGGCCGATTCGAAGGAGATAGATCCTAAGAAGCTGGCCATTGCAGCAGATTTATGGGTGTCACATCGAGTGTCCCATAAGGACAAAACTCATCCTGGTAAGCAGGAGGAAGGGAAAAAGTCCAAAGATGTGGAGGGTGGGGAATCTGCTAAATCTTCTTCCCATAAGGGCCACAAAAAGAAAAATAAGGGTAAGCCATCCGAGAACTCACAGGGTAGTGGAGGTTCGCCTCCGAAACAGAACTCTGGTTATAATAAGCCTCCCTACGTAAACAGACCCAATGGGGCTTGTTTTTCTTGTGGAGCAACTGACCATGTGAAGGGGGATCCCCGTTGTAAGGTTAGACCTTTGGGGGTCCACTCCGCTAATCTGGCCTTCTCCTCCTACGAGGAAGAAGAGATTACAGGAGCATCCTTCTCCTCAGACTCATTTCCCAGCGGAATAGAGGCTGAGGTAGTTTTAGTGTCCCTGGGTTCCTGGGAGCCTAAAGTCGCAGAGGCGTATGCTAGGATTCCGGATAATACCAAGCACTACTTTAAAGACAGTGTGCTGATCAATGGAGTGGATACTCCAGCTCTTAGGGATAGTGGGTGCAGTCGAACTGTAGTGGATTCTACCTTGGTAGACTCAGAGGAAGTTGCCAGAGCTACTCTGATGCCCACTAAGTTGGCTGACGGCCCCCTCCGTATGTTTCCCGTGATCCCTGTTAATCTAACTTTAAATGGTACAGCAGTTAGGATTCCAGTGAGCATTCAGAGAAACGTCCCGGGAAAGGTCTTGTTGGGCAATGATCTCAGAGCTCTAGGGCTCGTAGGAGACACTGCCGAAAGACCCTACACACGGTCTCAAGCACGGGCAGCATTGGCCAAGTCCAATACGCCGCCCCAGCCGAAGGGGAAACCCAAGGCGAAAGGAGTCAACAAGTCCCGACGGGGGAAAGAGAATATTCCCCCGAGCTCGCCTACCACTGCGGTGGAGGGAGTTGGTCAATCGCCCGAGCCTGACGAGGAGGTGGCGATGCCTGAAGTGTTCGACCCCAACGACCATCCTGAACTAAAAGACTTGTTAGTTGAAGGAGGTCCTGATAGGGACGACTTCAGTAAGGGCCAACGTGAGTGCCCATCTCTGGAAGGCCTAAGGAGACAGGCCTGCTCCCAGCTTGAGGGTGAACCTCCTGGGAAGCATCGGATTTATTGGGAAGGTGGACTCCTGTACAGTGAGCCCACAGAGTCTACAGAAGGAGACCATAGGAGGTTGGTGGTTCCCCTTTCTGTTAGACCCTTCCTCCTGCAGTTGGCGCATGAAGTTCCCCTTGCTGGTCACCTTGGAATGAAGAGGACCAAGCAAAGGTTATCTATGCACTTCTACTGGCCCAAGATGGGGGTGCAAGTAGAAAGTCACTGCAGGAGTTGTGCCTCCTGCCAGTTGTCTGGTAAGGTTGGCGCGACAATCCAAGCTCCGTTGGTACCGCTCCCAGTTGTGGGGGTACCATTTGAAAGGGTAGGGATCGACATCGTTGGTCCCCTTGACCCGCAAACATCCTCAGGCAATAGGTTTATCCTGGTGCTGGTCGACCATGCAACCAGGTATCCTGAGGCCATCCCATTAAAGACTGTAACTGCCAAGTCAGTTGCAAAAGCGTTACTCGGCATATTTACTAGGGTTGGCTTCCCTAAAGAAGTTGTGTCAGATCGTGGCAGCAACTTTATGTCGAAGTATATGCAGGCTATGTGGAAAGAATGTGGGGTCACCTACAAGTTCTCTTCTGCATACCACCCCCAGACCAATGGTCTGGTGGAGCGTTTCAACAGAACGCTAAAGAGCATGATTGGGGCTCTGGAGGAGCCCCAGAGGAGGAAATGGGACCTTCTTTTACCATGCTTGTTGTTTGCCTACAGAGAGGTACCACAGGAGGGTGTTGGCTTCAGCCCCTTCGAACTTCTGTTCGGTCATCCCGTACGGGGACCCTTAGCCATCGTCAAAGAGGGATGGGAGATGCCCACTCCCCCTGTTACTACCAATGTAGTTGACTATGTGCTAGGGCTCAGAAAACGGATGGTACTCCTGATGGGCTTGGCTAGTGAAAAGTTGAAGGCCGGACAAGCGCTGGTGAAACATTGGTACGACCAGAAAGCTTCCTTAATTCACTTTACCCCTGGTCAGCAAGTCCTGATCATGAACCCTATAAGGCCTCGCGCTTTACAGGACAAATGGTCAGGCCCTTACACAGTGGTGGAGCCCCTGGGTGAGGTGAACTATTTAGTGGACCTTGGAAGGCCTGGACAGGCTCCAAAAGTGTTCCACGTAAATAGGCTGAAGGCTTTCGTCCCAAGAGTCGAAATCGCAGCACTGCTACTGGCGTCAGACGTTGAGGAAGAGGAGTCAGAACCTCTTCCCGACCTGTTCCAAAGCGGTCCTTCAGATAGCTCCGTTGAGGGTGTCCGAGTGGCCCCTCACCTGACTTCTGATCAGCAGGCTGAGGTGAAAAGTTTGCTTAGGCAGTTTTCCCCCCTGTTTTCACAGTCGCCTGGTTTGACACCTTGGTGCAAACATAACATTGACACAGGAGACAGTGTACCTACCAAAAGTAGGGGATACAGGATGTCGGATAAAGTACGGTCTTATATTAAGACCGAGGTCAACAAGATGTTAGACCTTGGGGTGATTGAACCCTCTAGTAGTCCTTGGTCCAGTCCTGTGGTTCTGGTTCCAAAAGCAGGCACTTCTGAATTGAGGTTCTGCGTGGATTACAGGGCTCTGAATGCTGTCACCAAGACAGACGCTCACCCCTTGCCTCGAACTGACGAGCTGGTGGATACCTTGGGTGCCTCCAAGTACCTCAGCACGTTTGACCTGACTGCGGGCTATTGGCAAATAGCTTTAGCAGAACATGCCAAGGAGAAGACAGCATTTTCAACTCCCGACGGGCTTTACCAATTCCGGGTAATGCCGTTCGGATTGAAGAATGCACCTGCCACTTTCCAGAGGCTTGTGAATCATGTGTTGAATGGGTTGGACGAATTCTGTCTTGCATATCTGGACGATATAGCAGTTTTCAGTGCCACCTGGGAAGACCATGTGAAACACCTCGGGATTGTGCTCCAGGCTCTTCAGAAAGCCCACTTGACCATAAAGGCGAGTAAATGCCAGATTGGACAAGGCTCAGTGGTTTACCTTGGGCATGAAGTAGGTGGAGGAAGGATACAGCCTCTCCCCAGTAAAGTACAAGCAGTACAAGACTGGCCTACCCCCACTACACAAACCCAAGTGAGAGCCTTCTTAGGACTCACGGGTTATTACCGCAATTTTATGGCAGACTATGGCACCATAGCTGCTCCTCTGACTGCCCTCACAACTCCGAAGAAACCCAAGAAGGTAACTTGGACTGACGAGTGTGAGAAGGCCTTCAATGGCTTGAAAGACTCCTTGTGCCAGGCCCCTGTGCTCAGGGCCCCTGATTATCAAAGACCTTTTATCGTGCAGACGGATGCCTCTGACACTGGGATAGGAGCTGTACTATCACAAGTAGATGAGAAGGGTAAGGAACACCCTATCGGTTTTATTAGTCGCCAGCTTAAGGACAGAGAGCTCAGATGGTCCACGGTAGAGAAAGAATGTTTCTCTGTTGTGTGGGCCCTAAGGAAGCTGCGGCCCTACCTCTATGGGACCCACTTCACTGTGCAGACTGACCATAAGCCGTTAAAGTGGCTAATGAACATGAAGGGGGAGAATCCAAAGTTGCTTAGGTGGTCCATAAGTCTACAAGGCTTCGACTTCACTATTGAGCATAGGCCAGGTGTCCAACATAGCAATGCTGATGGGTTGTCCAGAATGTTTTACCGACCTGAACAAGAGACTCATCCAGGGGTGGATTAGTTCCCCCTGTCCATAGTCTGGGAGGGGCGAGTGTTAGGAAAGATTTCGTTATTGTAGGGAACTTTCCTTCCATGTGGCAACCCCTAAACTTTTTGCTATTGTTTTCAACCTGTTTTCTTGACTTTGCCAGAGAAGTGCAGCCTTCTGCTGTACTCCTCTGGGCTTTCGCTCCTTTCTTACGGGGAAACTGACATGCCCTTAAGACAGTCAGTACCGGGGAACGCTGTTTCCCGTAGTTTCTTTTATCGTGTCGCCATTTTAGTGCAACACGACACAAGAGGGCACTGTAAGCTAAGTTACAGCTCTCTTGGGTCTCTAGCCTTCTACAGACCCTAGACACTCTTGTAGGATGGTTTTTGGATCGGTGCAAGTCATTCAGGGACTGGGCTGGTGGCAGCGATCATTTGGTTTATTTTGAGCTCCTTTTGCCGTTCTGAGCACCTTTTTGCCGCGAACACAAAAGGGTGGCCCGGCTACCCAAAATGGCCGGACCACGAGGCTCCTTTGTCTCGTCCACTGTCCGTCTTGCTCCCTTTACCTTCCCCCGGGTCAGGCGACCCGGGGCCTTCCTTATTTGGGCATGTAGTTTCCCGCGAAACACGGTTGCTTTCGCGGGCTTCTACATGTCGTTTGAGTGCCCCCAGGATGTGGGCTGGGCTGTCTGGTCCCAATACACATCCTGGGTGCCAGAGAGTCTAGGGTGGTGTGAATGCCTGGGACCACTGTGGTCCGTGATTGGTCCACGTATGGTATGTGTGTTGATGAGCGGATCTCCCATTGGCTCCCCTCCGTTTTGGCGCGAAGGGAACCGTGGATAAGAGGGAGCTGGACACACCACTACCAGGTCGATCTCCTGAGTTCTTGCGAACCCAGGGATACAGGAGCCAAGTATCCTGCGAACACGAGGCTGGACCGAGGAATCACTGGTGACCCCCTGAAGAACTTCTGCTCCTCATTGCTGTCGTCCGGTGAAGCCCTTTCCACCTAAGATCGAACAAGAAGGCCTGTACTGGCGCTTCGACCTATTGGAATAGCAGGACCAGCTATTCCCGGCACCTTCATCAACTCCTGCTGTAAGCCTTCGGAAGTGTCTCTGGGCCATCCAGTTGACTGACCAGCTTACTAAGGAGGCCTGCTCTGTAATCGCCGACAGGTTGGGTGGTATTCTGAGTCCGGGGCATGCTCACACGCTTCGTTTGCGTAGCAGTCCTAAGCTAGAGGTGAGCGGTGCTCGTTTGGCTTGAATACACCCGGCCGTCCCGTTGCCCTGCGGTGGCGACAAAACTGTGCTTGTTTCTTCGATCGGGACGTCTTTTTACTCTGCACGACGACGAGACGTTCCCTGCTCTTCAGAACCTGCCAGAAGCTGCATCTATCGAGGAGAAGCTCGGGCCTGCTTGCTTCGGGGACCGGTGAGTAGATTAGCTAGGATCTGGTCGCCCTCCTGCAGTGCCCTTTGCTTTTCCCCGCTGTGAATACAGCACCCCTTGTCCGTACTCGCGCCCTGCTTCTGCCTCACAGTGGAGGCTGCGCTAGAGTCGCGGACCGTGTTCTCCTTCATTAGAGCTCCCTACAGAGCTGTTCAACGTCCTCCGAAGAGCTTCACCTTCTGCCCATTGGCACCGGCGTGTGCAGGTACTTTTGAGCGCTAGGCTCCACTCTTCGTAGGGATTGGACTACCATCCAGTTAGGGGCCTCAGAAGGCGGACATATCACACGCATTGGTTCGCACTGCCTGTTTTCCTTCCCCTGCAGGTGGATAACATATTTCGTGCTGCTAATGCTGTGAAACTGTGTATTCTGTATATATATTGGGTGGATAGTGTATGTGTTGGTTTAATATCGTTGTATATTGCTGCTTTTACTGTGGTTATTAGTTTCAAGGCCTTATAATAAATGTGTATCTATTTTTGATATAAACAACTGTTTGGAGTAGTTTGTAAGCGCTCTTGCTTTGTGTGCTCATTGCGGGCTTTCAGTCACCCTCACCCCTCTTGAGACCTAGTCTTGACCGCCGCGATCGCTACCTTGATTGGTCTGGCTTGTCCAGAGGTTACCCTGTTCCAAGTAATTAGGTTGGCCTTCTGAACTTCTGCGCCACCAGGACAGAGTTCAGAAATCCGTCTTAACACATGGTATAGGAAGGGTCTCAGGATTGGAATGGGAAGGAGTTGGATATCCCTTCTCATGCTATTGGAAGGGTTTCAGGATTGGAATGGGAAGGATTTGGATATCACATCTCATCCAATAGGAAGGGTCTCAGGTTTGGAATGGGAATGAATTGGATATCACATCTCATGTTATAGGAAGGATCTCAGGATTGGAATGGGAAGGATTCGGATATCACATCTCTTGCTATTGGAAGGGTCTCAGGTTTTTTATTAGAAGCATTGAGATATCACATCTCATGGTATAGGAAGGGTCTCAGGATTGGAATGGGAAGGAGTTGGATATCACATCTCATGCTGTAGGAAGGGTCTCAGGTTTTTCATTAGAAGCATTGAGATATCACATCTCATGGTATAGGAAGAGTCTCAGGATTGGAATGTGAAGGATTTGGATATCACATCTCATGCTGTAGGAAGGGTCTCAGGTTTTTTATTAGAAGCATTGAGATATCACATCTCATGGTATAGGAAGGGTCTCAGGATTGGAATGGGAAGGAGTTGGATATCCCTTCTCATGCTATTGGAAGGGTTTCAGGATTGGAATGGGAAGGAGTTGGATATCACATCTCATCCAATAGGAAGGGTCTCAGGTTTGGAATGGGAATGAATTGGATATCACATCTCATGTTATAGGAAGGATCTCAGGATTGGAATGGGAAGGATTCGGATATCACATCTCTTGCTATAGGAAGGGTCTCAGGTTTTTTATTAGAAGCATTGAGATATCACATCTCATGGTATAGGAAGGGTCTCAGGATTGGAATGGGAAGGAGTTGGATATCCCTTCTCATGCTATTGGAAGGGTTTCAGGATTGGAATGGGAAGGATTTGGATATCACATCTCATGTTATACGGCGGGTCCCAGGTTGGGTATTAGAAGCATTGAGATATCACATCTCATGGTATAGGAAGGGACTCAGGATTGGAATGGGAAGGAGTTGGATATCACATCTCATCCAATAGGAAGGGTCTCAGGTTTGGAATGGGAATGAATTGGATATCACATCTCATGTTATAGGAAGGATCTCAGGATTGGAATGGGAAGGATGTGGATATCACATCTCTTGCTATATGAAGGGTCTCAGGTTTTTTATTAGAAGCATTGAGATATCACATCTCATGGTATAGGAAGGGTCTCGGGATTGGAATGGGAAGGAGTTGGATATCCCTTCTCATGCTATAGGAAGGGTTTCAGGTTTGGAAGGGGAAGGATTTGGATATCATATCTCATGTTATAGGACGGGTCCCAGGTTTGGTATTAGAAGCATTGAGATATCACATCTCATGGTATAGGAGGGGAGTTTGATATGACATCTCATGCCATGGTATGGGTCTCAGGTTTTGTAGAAGCATTGGGATATCACATCTCATGCTATCGGAAGGGTATCAGGATTGGATTTGGAAGGAGTTGGATATCCCATCTCATGCTATAGGAAGGGATTCAGGTTGGAATGGGAAGGAGTTGGATATCACATCTCATGTTATAGGAAGGGTCTCAGGATTGGAATGGGAAGGACTTGGATATCACATCTCATGCTGTAGGAAGGCTCTCAGGTTTGGAAAGGGAAGGAGTTGGATATCACATTTCATTTTAGAGGTAGGATCTCAGGTTTGGTATTAGAGGCATTGAGATATCACATCTCATGCTATCAGAAGGGTATCAGGATTGGAATTGGAAGGAGTTGGATATCACATCTCATTCTAAAGGGAGGGTCTCAGGTTTGGAAGGCGAAGGATTTGGATATCACATCTCATGTTATAGGAAGGATCTCAGGTTTGGTATTAGAAGCATTGAGATATCACATCTCATGCTATCGGAAGGATTTCAGGTTTGGTATAAGAAGCATTGAGATATCACATCTCATGCTATAGGAAAGGTCTCAGGTTTGGAAGGGGAAGGATTTGGATCTCACCTCTCATGTTTTAGGACGGGTCTCAGGTTTGGTATTAGAAGCATTGAAATATCACATCTCATGGTATAGGAAGGGTCTCAGGATTGGAATGGGAAGGAGTTGGATATCACATTGAATGGGAAGGAGTTTGATATCACATCTCAAGCTATAGGAAGGGTCTCAGGTTTGGAAAGGGAATGATTTGGATTTCACATCTCATGTTATAGGATGGTTCTCATGTTTGGTTTTAGAAGCATTGTGATATCACATATCATGCTATCGGAAGGGTCTCAGGTTTGGAATGGGAAGGAGTTTGATATCACATCTCATGTTATAGGAAGGATCTCAGGTTTGGTATTAGAAGCATTGAGATATCACATCTCATGCTATAGGAAGGGTCTCAGGATTGGAATCGGAAGGAGTTGTATATGACATCTCATGCCATAGGAAGGGTCTCAGGTTTGGTATAAGCATTGAGATATCACATCTCTGCTATCGGAAGGGTCTCAGGATTGGAATGGGAAGGAGTTGGATATCCCATCTCGTTATAGGAAGGGTCTCAGGTTTGGTATTAGAAGCATTGAGATATCACATCTCATGCTATAGGAAGGGTCTATGGTTTAGAAGGGGAAGGATTTGGGTATCACATCTCATGTTATAGGACCGGTCTCAGGTTTGGTATTAGAAGCATTGAGATATCAAGTCTCATGGTATAGGACGGGTCTCAGAATTGGAATGGGAAGGAGTTGGATATTACTCATGTTATAGGACGGGTCTCAGAATTGGAATGGGAAGGATTTGGATATTATCTCATGTTATAGGAAGGGTCTCAGGTTTGGTAGAAGCATTGAGATATCACATCTCATGCTATAGGAAGAGTCTCAGGATTGGAATGTGAAGGTTTTGGATATCACATCTCATGCTGTAGGAAGGCTCTCAGGTTTGGAAAGGGAAGGAGTTGGATATCACATTTCATGTTAGAGGTAGGATCTCAGGTTTGGTATTAGAGGCATTGAGATATCACATCTCATGCTATCAGAAGGGTATCAGGATTGGAATTGGAAGGAGTTGGATATCACATCTCATTCTAAAGGGAGGGTCTCAGGTTTGGAAGGCGAAGGATTTGGATATCACATCTCATGTTATAGGAAGGATCTCAGGTTTGGTATTAGAAGCATTGAGATATCACATCTCATGCTATCGGAAGGATTTCAGGTTTGGTATAAGAAGCATTGAGATATCACATCTCATGCTATAGGAAAGGTCTCAGGTTTGGAAGGGGAAGGATTTGGATCTCACATCTCATGTTTTAGGACGGGTCTCAGGTTTGGTATTAGAAGCATTGAAATATCACATCTCATGGTATAGGAAGGGTCTCAGGATTGGAATGGGAAGGAGTTGGATATCACATTGAATGGGAAGGAGTTTGATATCACATCTCAAGCTATAGGAAGGGTCTCAGGTTTGGAAAGGGAATGATTTGGATTTCACATCTCATGTTATAGGATGGTTCTCATGTTTGGTTTTAGAAGCATTGTGATATCACATATCATGCTATCGGAAGGGTCTCAGGTTTGGAATGGGAAGGAGTTTGATATCACATCTCATGTTATAGGAAGGATCTCAGGTTTGGTATTAGAAGCATTGAGATATCACATCTCATGCTATAGGAAGGGTCTCAGGATTGGAATCGGAAGGAGTTGTATATGACATCTCATGCCATAGGAAGGGTCTCAGGTTTGGTATAAGCATTGAGATATCACATCTCTGCTATCGGAAGGGTCTCAGGATTGGAATGGGAAGGAGTTGGATATCCCATCTCGTTATAGGAAGGGTCTCAGGTTTGGTATTAGAAGCATTGAGATATCACATCTCATGGTATAGGACGGGTTTCAGAATTGGAATGGTAAGGAGTTGGATATCACATCTCAAGCTATAGGAAGGGTCTCAGGATTGGAATGGGAAGGACTTGGATATCACATCTCATGTTATAGGAAGGGTCTCAGGTTTGGTATTAGAAGCATTGCGATATCACATCTCATGCTATAGGAAGGGTCTCAGGATTGGAATGGGAAGGACTTGGATATCACATCTCATGTTATAGGAAGGGTCTCAGGTTTGGTATTAGAAGCATTGAGATATCACATCTCATGCTATCGGAAGGATCTCAGGTTTGGTATTAGAGGCATTGAGATATCACATCTCATGCTATCAGAAGGGTCTCAGGATTGGAATGGGAAGGAGTCGGATATCACATCTCATGCTAAAGGGAGGGTCTCAGGTTTACTATTAGAAGCATTGAGATATCACATCTCATGTTATAGGAAGGAACTCAGGTTTGGTATTAGAGGCATTGAGATATCACATCTCATGCTATCAGAAGGGTCTCAGGATTGGAATGGGAAGGAGTCGGATATCACATCTCATGCTAAAGGGAGGGTCTCAGGTTTGGAATGGGAAGGAGTTGGATATCACATCTCATGTTATAGGAAGCATCTCAGGTTTGGTATTAGAAGCATTGAGATATCACATCTCATGCTATAGGAAGGGTCTCAGGATTGGAATGTGAAGGATTTGGATATCACATCTCATGCTAAAGGAAGGGTCTCAGGTTTGGTATAAGCATTGAGATATCACATCTCTGCTATCGGAAGGGTCTCAGGATTGGATTGGGAAGGAGTTGGATATCCCTTCTCATGCTATAGGAAGGGTCTCAAGTTGGAATGGGAAGGAGTTGGATATCACATCTCATGTCATAGGAAGGGTCTCAAGATTGAAATGGGAAGGATTTGGATATCACATCTCTTGCTATAGGAAGGGTCTCAGGTTTTTTATTAGAAACATTGAGATATCACATCTCATGCTATAGGAAGGGTTTCAGGATTGGAATGGGAAGGATTTAGATATCACATCTCATGCTAAAGGAAGGCTCTCAGGTTTGGAAGGGGAAGGATTTGGATATCATATCTCATGTTATAGGACGGGTCCCAGGTTTGGTATTAGAAGCATTGAGATATCACATCTTATGTTATAGGAAGGGTCTCAGGATTGGAATGGGAAGGAGTTGGATATCACATCTCATCCAATAGGAAGGGTCTCAGGTTTGGAATGGGAAGGAATTGGATATCACATCTCATGTTATAGGAAGGATCTCAGGATTGGAATGGGAAGCATTTGGATATCACATCTCTTGCTATAGGAAGGGTCTCAGGTTTTTTTATTAGAAGCATTGAGATATCACATCTCATGGTATAGGAAGGGTCTCAGGATTGGAATGGGAAGGAGTTGGATATCCCTTCTCATGCTATAGGAAGGGTCTCAGGTTGGAATGGGAAGGATTTGGATATCAAATCTCTTGCTATAGGAAGGGTCTCAGGTTTTTTATTAGAAAAATTGAGATATCAAGTCTCATGGTAAAGGACGGGAGTTTGATATCACATCATGCCATGGTATGGGTCTCAGGTTTTGTAGAAGCATTGGGATATCACATCTCATGCTATCGGAAGGGTATCAGGATTGGATTTGGAAGGAGTTGGATATCCCATCTCATGCGATAGGAAGGGTCTCAAGTTGGAATGGGAAAGAGTTGGATGTCACATCTCATGTTATAGGAAGGGTCTCAGGATTGGAATGGGAAGGACTTGGTTATCACATCTCATGCTGTAGGAAGGCTCTCAGGTTTGGAAAGGGAAGGAGTTGGATATCACTTTTCATGTTAGAGGTAGGATCTCAGGTTTGGTATTAGAGGCATTGAGATATCACATCTCATGCTATCAGAAGGGTATCAGGATTGTAATGGGAAGGAGTTGGATATCACATCTCATGCTAAAGGGAGGGTCTCAGGTTTGGAAGGGGAAGGATTTGGATATCACATCTCATGTTATAGGAAGGATCTCAGGTTTGGTATTAGAAGCATTGAGATATCACATCTCATGCTATCGGAAGGATCTCAGGTTTGGTATTAGAAGCATTGAGATATCACATCTCATGCTATAGGAAAGGTCTCAGGATTGGAATGGGAAGGAGTTGGATATCACATCTCATGCTAAAGGAAGGGTCTCAGTTTTGGTAGAAGCATTGCGATATCACATCTCATGCTATAGGAAGGGTCTCAGGATTGGAATCGGAAGGAGTTGGATATCACATCTCATGCTATAGGAAGGGTCTCAGGTTTGGTATAAGCATTGAAATATCACATCTCTGCTATCGGAAGGGTCTCAGGATTGGAATGGGAAGGATTTAGATATCACATCTCATGCTACAGGGAGGGGCTCAGTTTTGATATTAGAAGCATTGAGATATCACATCTCATGGTATAGGAAGGGTCTCAGGATTGGAATGGGAAGGAGTTGGCTGTCACATCTCAAGCTATCTCAGGACTGGAATGGGAAAGATTTTGATATCACATCTCAAGCTATAGGAAGGGTCTCAGGTTTGGAAAGGGAAGGATTTGGATTTCACATATGTTATAGGATGGTTCTCAGGTTTGGTTTTAGAAGCATTAAGATATAACATCTCAAGCTATAGGAACGGTCTCAGGTTTGGAATGGGAAGGAGTTAGATATCACATCTCATGCTAAAGGAAAGGTCTCAGGTTTGGAAGGGGAAGGATTTGGATCTCACATCTCATGTTTTAGGACGGGTCTCAGGTTTGGTATTAGAAGCATTGAAATATCACATCTCATGGTATAGGAAGGGTCTCAGGATTGGAATGGGAAGGAATTGGATATCACATTGAATGGGAAGGAGTTTGATATCACATCTCAAGCTATAGGAAGGGTCTCAGGTTTGGAAAGGGAATGATTTGGATTTCACATCTCATGTTATAGGATGGTTCTCATGTTTGGTTTTAGAAGCATTTAGATATCACATCTCATGCTATAGGAAGGGTCTCAGGATTGGAATGGGAAGGAGTTGGATATCACATCTCATGCTATAGGAAGGGTCTCAGGTTTGGTATAAGCATTGAGATATCCCATCTCATGCTATAGGAAGGGTCTCAGGATTGGAATCGGAAGGAGTTGTATATGACATCTCATGCCATAGGAAGGGTCTCAGGTTTGGTATAAGCATTGAGATATCACATCTCTGCTATCGGAAGGGTCTCAGGATTGGAATGGGAAGGAGTTGGATATCCCATCTCGTTATAGGAAGGGTCTCAGGTTTGGTATTAGAAGCATTGAGATATCACATCTCATGCTATAGGAAGGGTCTAAGGTTTGGAAGGGGAAGGATTTGGGTATCACATCTCATGTTATAGGACCGGTCTCAGGTTTGGTATTAGAAGCATTGAGATATCAAGTCTCATGGTATAGGACGGGTCTCAGAATTGGAATGGGAAGGAGTTGGATATCACATCTCAAGCTATAGGAAGGGTCTCAGGATTGGAATGGGAAGGAGTTTGATATCACATCTCATGCCATGGTATGGGTTTCAGGTTTTGTAGAAGCATTGGGATATCACATCTCATGCTATCAGAAGGGTATCGGGATTGGATTTGGAAGGAGTTGGATATCCCATCTCATGCTATTGGAAGGGTCTAAGGTTGGAAAGTGAAGGAGTTGGATATCACATCTCATGTTATAGGAAGGGTCTCAGGATTGGAATGGGAAGGACTTGGATATCACATCTCATTCTATAGGAAGGCTCTCAGGGTTGGAAGGGGAAGGAGTTGGATATCACATTTCATGTAGAGGTAGGATCTCAGTTTTGGTATTAGAGGCATTGAGATATCACATCTCATGCTATCAGAAGGGTCTCAGGATTGGAATGGGAAGGAGTTGGATATCACATCTCATGCCATAGGAAGGGTCTCAGGTTTGGTATAAGCATTGAGATATCACATCTCATGCTATAGGAAGGGTCTCAGGATTGGAATGGGAAGGACTTGGATATCACATCTCATGTTATAGGAAGGGTCTCAGGTTTGGTATTAGAAGCATTGAGATATCACATCTCATGCTATAGGAAGGGTCTCAGGAATGGAATGGGAAGGACTTGGATATCGCATCTCATGATAAAGGAAGGGTCTAAGGTTTGGAAGGGGAAGGATTTGGATATCACATCTCATGTTATTGGACCGGTCTCAGGTTTGGTATTAGAAGCATTGAGATATCAAGTCTCATGGTATAGGACGGGAGTTTGATATCACATCATGCCATGGTATGGGTCTCAGGTTTTGTAGAAGCATTGGGATATCACATCTCATGCTATCGGAAGGGTATCAGGATTGGATTTGGAAGGAGTTGGATATCCCATCTCATGCTATATGAAGGGTCTCAGGTTGGAATGGGAAAGAGTTGGATATCACATCTCATGTTATAGGAAGGGTCTCAGGATTGGAATGGGAAGGACTTGGATATCACATCTCATGCTGTAGGAATGCTCTCAGGTTTGGAAAGGGAAGGAGTTGGATATCACATTTCATGTTAGAGGTAGGATCTCAGGTTTGGTATTAGAGGCATTGAGATATCACATCTCATGCTATCAGAAGGGTATCAGGATTGGAATGGGAAGGAGTTGGATATCACATCTCATGCTAAAGGGAGGGTCTCAGGTTTGGAAGGGAAAGGATTTGGATATCACATCTCATGTTATAGGAAGGATCTCAGGTTTGGTATTAGAAGCATTGAGATATCACATCTCATGCTATCGGAAGGATCTCAGGTTTGGTATTAGAAGCATTGAGATATCACATCTCATGCTATAGGACGGGTCTCAGGATTGGAATGGGAAGGAGTTGGATATCACATCTCATGCTAAAGGAAGGGTCTCAGTTTTGGTAGAAGCATTGCGATATCACATCTCATGCTATAGGAAGGGTCTGAGGATTGGAATGGGAAGGACTTAGATATCACATCTCATGCTATAGGGAGGGTCTCAGTTTTGATATTAGAAGCATTGAGATATCACATCTCATGCTATCGGAAGGGTCTCAGGGTTGGAATGGGAGGAGCTGGATATCACATCTCATGCTAAAGGAAGGGTCTCAGGTTTGGAAGGGGAAGGATTTGGATATCACATCTCATGCTATAGGAAGGGTTTCAGGTTTGGTAGAAGCATTGAGATATCACATCTCATGCTATAGGAAGAGTCTCAGGTTTGGGAAGGGAAGGATTTGGATTTCACATCTCATGTTATAGGATGGTTCTCATGTTTGGTTTTTGAAGCATTGAGATATCACATCTCATGCTATCGGTAGGGTCTCAGATTTGGTATTAGAAGCATTGAGATATCACATCTCATGCTATAGGATTGGGCTCCAGATTGGAATGTGAAGGATTTGGAAATCACATCTCATGCTAAAGGAAGGGTCTCAGGTTTGGAATGGGAAGGAGTTGGATATGACATCTCATGCTAAAGGAAGGGTCTCAGGTTTGGAATGGGAAGGAGTTGGATATGACATCTCTTGTTATAGGGAGGGTCTCAGGATTTGAATGGCAAGGAGTTGGATATCACATCTCATGCCATAGGAAGGGTCTCAGGTTTGGTATAAGCATTGAGATATCACATCTCTGCTATCGGAAGGGTCTCAGGATTGTATTGGGAAGGAGTTGGATATCACATCTCATGCCATAGGAAGGGTCTCAGGTTTGGTAGAAGCATTGAGATATCACATCTCATGCTATAGGAAGGGTCTCAGGATTGGAATGGGAAGGACTTAGATATCACATATCATGCTATAGGGAGGGTTTCAGTTTTGATATTAGAAGCATTGAGATATCACATCTCATGCTATCGGAAGTGTCTCAGGATTGGAATGCGAAGGAGCTGGATATCACATCTCATGCTAAAGGAAGGGTCTCAGGTTTGGAACGAAAAGGAGTTGGATATCCGATCTCATGTTATAGGAAGGGTCTCAGGTTTGGTATAAGCATTGAGATATCACATCTCTGCTATCGGAAGTGTCTCAGGATTGGAATGGGAAGGAATTGGATATCCCATCTCATGTTATAGGACGGGTCTCAGGATTGTTATTAGAATCATTGAGATATCATATTGCATGCTGTAGGAAGGGTCTAAGGATTGGAATGGGAAGGACTTGGATATCACATCTCATGCTATAGGAAGGGTCTCAGGTTTGGTATAAGCATTGAGATATCAAATCTCATGCTATAGGAAGGGTCTCAGGATTGGAATGGAAGGAGTTGGATATCACATCTCATGTTATAGGAAGGATCTCAGGTTTGGTATTAGAAGCATTGAGACATCACATCTCATGCTATAGGAAGGGTCTCAGGATTGGAATGGGAAGGAGTTGTAGATGACATCTCATGCCGTAGGAAGGGTCTCAGGTTTGGTATAAGCATTGAGATATCACATCTCTGCTATCGGAAGGGTCTCAGGATTGGAATGGGAAGGAGTTGGATATCCCATCTCATGTTATAGGAAGAGTCTCAGGTTTGGTATTAGAAGCATTGAGATATCACATCTCATGCTATAGGAAGTGTCTCAGGATTGGAATGGGAAGGACTTGGATATCACATCTCATGCTATAGGGAGGGTCTCAAGTTTGATATTAGAAGCATTGAGATATCACATCTCATGCTATAGTAAGGGTCTCAGGATTGGAATGGGAAGGAGTTGTATATGACATCTCATGCCGTAGGAAGGGTCTCAGGTTTGGTATAAGCATTGAGATATCACATCTCTGCTATCGGAAGGGTCTCAGGATTGGAATGGGAAGGAGTTGGATATCCCATCTCATGTTATAGGAAGAGTCTCAGGTTTGGTATTAGAGGCATTGAGATATCACATCTCATGCTGTAGGAAGTGTCTCAGGATTGGAATGAGAAGGACTTGGATATCACATCTCATGCTATAGGGAGGCTCTCAAGTTTGATATTAGAAGCATTGAGATATCACATCTCATGCTATAGGAAGGGTCTCAGGATTGGAATGGGAAGGAGTTGGATATCACATCTCATGCTATAGGAAGGGTCTCAGGTTTGGTATAAGCAGTGAGATATCACATCTCATGCTATAGGCAGTGTCTGAGTATTGGAATGGGAAGGAGTTGGATATCACATCTCATGTTATAGGAAGGATCTCAGGTTTGGTATAAACATTGAGATATCACATCTCTGCTATCGGAAGGGTCTCAGGATTGGAATGTAAGGAGTTGGATATTCCCATCTCATGTTATAGGAAGGGTCTCAGGTTTGGTATTAGAAGCATTGAGATATCACATCTCATGCTATAGGAAGGGTCTCAGGATTGGAATGGGAAGGACTTGGATATCACATCTCATGCTATAGGGAGGGTCTCAAGTTTGATATTAGAAGCATTGAGATATCACATCTCATGATATCGGAAGGGTCTCAGGATTGGAATGGGAAGGAGTTGGATATCACATCTCATGATAAAGGAAGGGTCTAAGGTTTGGAAGGGGAAGGATTTGGATATCACATCTCATGTTATAGGACGGGTCTCAGGTTTGGTATTAGAAGCATTGAGATAGCAAGTCTCATGGTATAGGAAGGGTCTCAGAATTGGAATGGGAAGGAGTTTGATATCACATCTCATGCCATAGTATGGGTCTCAGGTTTGGTAGAAGCATTGGGATATCACATCTCATGCTATCGGAATGGTATCAGGATTGGATTTGGAAGGAGTTGGATATCCCATCTCATGCTATAGGAAGGGTCTCAGGTTGGAATGGGAAGGAGTTGGATATCACATCTCATGTTATAGGAAGGGTCTCAGGATTGGAATGGGAAGGACTTGGATATCACATCTCATGCTATAGGAAGGCTCTCAGGTTTGGAAGGGGAGAGAGTTGGATATCACATTTCATGTTAGAGGTAGGATCTCAGGTTTGGTATTAGAGGCATTGAGATATCACATCTCATGCTATCAGAAGGGTCTCAGGATTGGAATGGGAAGGACTTAGATATCACATATCATGCTATAGGGAGGGTCTCAGTTTTGATATTAGAAGCATTGAGATATCACATCTCATGTTATCGGAAGTGTCTCAGGATTGGAATGGGAAGGAGCTGGATATCACATCTCATGCTAAAGGAAGAGTCTCAGGTTTGGAACGGGAAGGAGTTGGATATCACATCTCATGTTATAGGAAGGGTCTCAGGTTTGGTATAAGCATTGAGATATCACATCTCTGCTATCGGAAGTGTCTCAGGATTGGAATGGGAAGGAGTTGGATATCCCATCTCATGTTATAGGACGGGTCTCAGGTTTGTTATTAGAATCATTGAGATATCATATTGCATACTGTAGGAAGGGTCTAAGGATTGGAATGGGAAGGACTTGGATATCACATCTCATGCTATAGATAGGCTCTCAGGTTTGGAAAGGGAAGGAGTTGGATATCACATTTCATGTTAGAGGAAGGATCTCAGGTTTGGTATTAGAGGCATTGAGATATCACATCTCATGCTATAGGAAGGGTCTCAGGTTGGAATGGGAAGGAGTTGGATATCACATCTCATGTTAAAGGGAGGGTCTCAGAATTGGAAGGGGAAGGATTTGGATATCACATCTCATGTTATAGGAAGGATCTCAGGTTTGGTATTAGAAGCATTGAGATATCACATCTCATGCTATCGGAAGGATCTCAGGTTTGGTATTAGAAGCATTGAGATATCACATCTCATGCTATCAGAAGGGTCTCAGGATTGGAATGGGAAGGAGTTGGATATCACATCTCATGCTAAAATGGAGGGTCTCAGGTTTGGAAGGGGAAGGATTTGGATATCACATCTCATGTTATCGGAAGGATCTCAGGTTTGGTATTAGAAGTATTGAGATATCACATCTCATGCTATAGGAAGGGTCTCAGGATTAGAATGGGAAGGAGTTGGATATCACATCTCATGCTAAAGGAAGGGTCTCAGGTTTGGAAGGGGAAGGATTTGGATATCACATCTCATGCTATAGGAAGGGTTTCAGGTTTGGTAGAAGCATTGAGATATCACATCTCATGCTATAGGAAGAGTCTCAGGTTTGGGAAGGGAAGGATTTGGATTTCACATCTCATGTTATAGGATGGTTCTCATGTTTGGTTTTTGAAGCATTGAGATATCACATCTCATGCTATCGGTAGGGTCTCAGATTTGGTATTAGAAGCATTGAGATATCACATCTCATGCTATAGGATTGGGCTCCAGATTGGAATGTGAAGGATTTGGAAATCACATCTCATGCTAAAGGAAGGGTCTCAGGTTTGGAATGGGAAGGAGTTGGATATGACATCTCTTGTTATAGGGAGGGTCTCAGGATTTGAATTGCAAGGGGTTGGATATCACATCTCATGCCATAGGAAGGGTCTCAGGTTTGGTATAAGCATTGAGATATCACATCTCTGCTATCGGAAGGGTCTCAGGATTGGATTGGGAAGGAGTTGGATATCACATCTCATGTTATAGGAAGGGTCTCCGGATTGGAATGTGAAGGATTTGGATATCACATCTCATGCTAAAGGAAGGGTCTCAGGTTTGGAATGGGAAGGAGTTGGATATGACATCTCTTGTTATAGGGAGGGTCTCAGGATTTGAATGGCAAGGAGTTGGATATCACATCTCATGCCATAGGAAGGGTCTCAGGTTTGGTATAAGCATTGAGATATCACATCTCTGCTATCGGAAGGGTCTCAGGATTGTATTGGGAAGGAGTTGGATATCACATCTCATGCCATAGGAAGGGTCTCAGGTTTGGTAGAAGCATTGAGATATCACATCTCATGCTATAGGAAGGGTCTCAGGATTGGAATGGGAAGGACTTAGATATCACATATCATGCTATAGGGAGGGTTTCAGTTTTGATATTAGAAGCATTGAGATATCACATCTCATGCTATCGGAAGTGTCTCAGGATTGGAATGCGAAGGAGCTGGATATCACATCTCATGCTAAAGGAAGGGTCTCAGGTTTGGAACGAAAAGGAGTTGGATATCCGATCTCATGTTATAGGAAGGGTCTCAGGTTTGGTATAAGCATTGAGATATCACATCTCTGCTATCGGAAGTGTCTCAGGATTGGAATGGGAAGGAATTGGATATCCCATCTCATGTTATAGGACGGGTCTCAGGATTGTTATTAGAATCATTGAGATATCATATTGCATGCTGTAGGAAGGGTCTAAGGATTGGAATGGGAAGGACTTGGATATCACATCTCATGCTATAGGAAGGGTCTCAGGTTTGGTATAAGCATTGAGATATCAAATCTCATGCTATAGGAAGGGTCTCAGGATTGGAATGGAAGGAGTTGGATATCACATCTCATGTTATAGGAAGGATCTCAGGTTTGGTATTAGAAGCATTGAGACATCACATCTCATGCTATAGGAAGGGTCTCAGGATTGGAATGGGAAGGAGTTGGATATCACATCTCATACTATAGGAAGGGTCTCAGGTTTGGTATAAGCATTGAGATATCACATCTCATGCTATAGGAAGGGTCTCAGGATTGGAATGGGAAGGAGTTGTATATGACATCTCATGCCGTAGGAAGGGTCTCAGGTTTGGTATAAGCATTGAGATATCACATCTCTGCTATCGGAAGGGTCTCAGGATTGGAATGGGAAGGAGTTGGATATCCCATCTCATGTTATAGGAAGAGTCTCAGGTTTGGTATTAGAAGCATTGAGATATCACATCTCATGCTATAGGAAGTGTCTCAGGATTGGAATGGGAAGGACTTGGATATCACATCTCATGCTATAGGGAGGGTCTCAAGTTTGATATTAGAAGCATTGAGATATCACATCTCATGCTATAGGAAGGGTCTCAGGATTGGAATGGGAAGGAGTTGTATATGACATCTCATGCCGTAGGAAGGGTCTCAGGTTTGGTATAAGCATTGAGATATCACATCTCTGCTATCGGAAGGGTCTCAGGATTGGAATGGGAAGGAGTTGGATATCCCATCTCATGTTATAGGAAGAGTCTCAGGTTTGGTATTAGAGGCATTGAGATATCACATCTCATGCTGTAGGAAGTGTCTCAGGATTGGAATGGGAAGGACTTGGATATCACATCTCATGCTATAGGGAGGCTCTCAAGTTTGATATTAGAAGCATTGAGATATCACATCTCATGCTATAGGAAGGGTCTCAGGATTGGAATGGGAAGGAGTTGGATATCACATCTCATGCTATAGGAAGGGTCTCAGGTTTGGTATAAGCAGTGAGATATCACATCTCATGCTATAGGCAGTGTCTGAGTATTGGAATGGGAAGGAGTTGGATATCACATCTCATGTTATAGGAAGGATCTCAGGTTTGGTATAAACATTGAGATATCACATCTCTGCTATCGGAAGGGTCTCAGGATTGGAATGTAAGGAGTTGGATATTCCCATCTCATGTTATAGGAAGGGTCTCAGGTTTGGTATTAGAAGCATTGAGATATCACATCTCATGCTATAGGAAGGGTCTCAGGATTGGAATGGGAAGGACTTGGATATCACATCTCATGCTATAGGGAGGGTCTCAAGTTTGATATTAGAAGCATTGAGATATCACATCTCATGATATCGGAAGGGTCTCAGGATTGGAATGGGAAGGAGTTGGATATCACATCTCATGATAAAGGAAGGGTCTAAGGTTTGGAAGGGGAAGGATTTGGATATCACATCTCATGTTATAGGACGGGTCTCAGGTTTGGTATTAGAAGCATTGAGATAGCAAGTCTCATGGTATAGGAAGGGTCTCAGAATTGGAATGGGAAGGAGTTTGATATCACATCTCATGCCATAGTATGGGTCTCAGGTTTGGTAGAAGCATTGGGATATCACATCTCATGCTATCGGAATGGTATCAGGATTGGATTTGGAAGGAGTTGGATATCCCATCTCATGCTATAGGAAGGGTCTCAGGTTGGAATGGGAAGGAGTTGGATATCACATCTCATGTTATAGGAAGGGTCTCAGGATTGGAATGGGAAGGACTTGGATATCACATCTCATGCTATAGGAAGGCTCTCAGGTTTGGAAGGGGAGAGAGTTGGATATCACATTTCATGTTAGAGGTAGGATCTCAGGTTTGGTATTAGAGGCATTGAGATATCACATCTCATGCTATCAGAAGGGTCTCAGGATTGGAATGGGAAGGACTTAGATATCACATATCATGCTATAGGGAGGGTCTCAGTTTTGATATTAGAAGCATTGAGATATCACATCTCATGCTATCGGAAGTGTCTCAGGATTGGAATGGGAAGGAGCTGGATATCACATCTCATGCTAAAGGAAGAGTCTCAGGTTTGGAACGGGAAGGAGTTGGATATCACATCTCATGTTATAGGAAGGGTCTCAGGTTTGGTATAAGCATTGAGATATCACATCTCTGCTATCGGAAGTGTCTCAGGATTGGAATGGGAAGGAGTTGGATATCCCATCTCATGTTATAGGACGGGTCTCAGGTTTGTTATTAGAATCATTGAGATATCATATTGCATACTGTAGGAAGGGTCTAAGGATTGGAATGGGAAGGACTTGGATATCACATCTCATGCTATAGATAGGCTCTCAGGTTTGGAAAGGGAAGGAGTTGGATATCACATTTCATGTTAGAGGAAGGATCTCAGGTTTGGTATTAGAGGCATTGAGATATCACATCTCATGCTATAGGAAGGGTCTCAGGTTGGAATGGGAAGGAGTTGGATATCACATCTCATGTTAAAGGGAGGGTCTCAGAATTGGAAGGGGAAGGATTTGGATATCACATCTCATGTTATAGGAAGGATCTCAGGTTTGGTATTAGAAGCATTGAGATATCACATCTCATGCTATCGGAAGGATCTCAGGTTTGGTATTAGAAGCATTGAGATATCACATCTCATGCTATCAGAAGGGTCTCAGGATTGGAATGGGAAGGAGTTGGATATCACATCTCATGCTAAAATGGAGGGTCTCAGGTTTGGAAGGGGAAGGATTTGGATATCACATCTCATGTTATCGGAAGGATCTCAGGTTTGGTATTAGAAGTATTGAGATATCACATCTCATGCTATAGGAAGGGTCTCAGGATTAGAATGGGAAGGAGTTGGATATCACATCTCATGCTAAAGGAAGGGTCTCAGGTTTGGAAGGGGAAGGATTTGGATATCACATCTCATGCTATAGGAAGGATTTCAGGTTTGGTAGAAGCATTGAGATATCACATCTCATGCTATAGGAAGAGTCTCAGGTTTGGGAAGGGAAGGATTTGGATTTCACATCTCATGTTATAGGATGGTTCTCATGTTTGGTTTTTGAAGCATTGAGATATCACATCTCATGCTATCGGTAGGGTCTCAGATTTGGTATTAGAAGCATTGAGATATCACATCTCATGCTATAGGATTGGGCTCCAGATTGGAATGTGAAGGATTTGGAAATCACATCTCATGCTAAAGGAAGGGTCTCAGGTTTGGAATGGGAAGGAGTTGGATATGACATCTCTTGTTATAGGGAGGGTCTCAGGATTTGAATTGCAAGGGGTTGGATATCACATCTCATGCCATAGGAAGGGTCTCAGGTTTGGTATAAGCATTGAGATATCACATCTCTGCTATCGGAAGGGTCTCAGGATTGGATTGGGAAGGAGTTGGATATCACATCTCATGTTATAGGAAGGGTCTCCGGATTGGAATGTGAAGGATTTGGATATCACATCTCATGCTAAAGGAAGGGTCTCAGGTTTGGAATGGGAAGGAGTTGGATATGACATCTCTTGTTATAGGGAGGGTCTCAGGATTTGAATGGCAAGGAGTTGGATATCACATCTCATGCCATAGGAAGGGTCTCAGGTTTGGTATAAGCATTGAGATATCACATCTCTGCTATCGGAAGGGTCTCAGGATTGTATTGGGAAGGAGTTGGATATCACATCTCATGCCATAGGAAGGGTCTCAGGTTTGGTAGAAGCATTGAGATATCACATCTCATGCTATAGGAAGGGTCTCAGGATTGGAATGGGAAGGACTTAGATATCACATATCATGCTATAGGGAGGGTTTCAGTTTTGATATTAGAAGCATTGAGATATCACATCTCATGCTATCGGAAGTGTCTCAGGATTGGAATGCGAAGGAGCTGGATATCACATCTCATGCTAAAGGAAGGGTCTCAGGTTTGGAACGAAAAGGAGTTGGATATCCGATCTCATGTTATAGGAAGGGTCTCAGGTTTGGTATAAGCATTGAGATATCACATCTCTGCTATCGGAAGTGTCTCAGGATTGGAATGGGAAGGAATTGGATATCCCATCTCATGTTATAGGACGGGTCTCAGGATTGTTATTAGAATCATTGAGATATCATATTGCATGCTGTAGGAAGGGTCTAAGGATTGGAATGGGAAGGACTTGGATATCACATCTCATGCTATAGGAAGGGTCTCAGGTTTGGTATAAGCATTGAGATATCAAATCTCATGCTATAGGAAGGGTCTCAGGATTGGAATGGAAGGAGTTGGATATCACATCTCATGTTATAGGAAGGATCTCAGGTTTGGTATTAGAAGCATTGAGACATCACATCTCATGCTATAGGAAGGGTCTCAGGATTGGAATGGGAAGGAGTTGGATATCACATCTCATACTATAGGAAGGGTCTCAGGTTTGGTATAAGCATTGAGATATCACATCTCATGCTATAGGAAGGGTCTCAGGATTGGAATGGGAAGGAGTTGTATATGACATCTCATGCCGTAGGAAGGGTCTCAGGTTTGGTATAAGCATTGAGATATCACATCTCTGCTATCGGAAGGGTCTCAGGATTGGAATGGGAAGGAGTTGGATATCCCATCTCATGTTATAGGAAGAGTCTCAGGTTTGGTATTAGAAGCATTGAGATATCACATCTCATGCTATAGGAAGTGTCTCAGGATTGGAATGGGAAGGACTTGGATATCACATCTCATGCTATAGGGAGGGTCTCAAGTTTGATATTAGAAGCATTGAGATATCACATCTCATGCTATAGGAAGGGTCTCAGGATTGGAATGGGAAGGAGTTGTATATGACATCTCATGCCGTAGGAAGGGTCTCAGGTTTGGTATAAGCATTGAGATATCACATCTCTGCTATCGGAAGGGTCTCAGGATTGGAATGGGAAGGAGTTGGATATCCCATCTCATGTTATAGGAAGAGTCTCAGGTTTGGTATTAGAGGCATTGAGATATCACATCTCATGCTGTAGGAAGTGTCTCAGGATTGGAATGGGAAGGACTTGGATATCACATCTCATGCTATAGGGAGGCTCTCAAGTTTGATATTAGAAGCATTGAGATATCACATCTCATGCTATAGGAAGGGTCTCAGGATTGGAATGGGAAGGAGTTGGATATCACATCTCATGCTATAGGAAGGGTCTCAGGTTTGGTATAAGCAGTGAGATATCACATCTCATGCTATAGGCAGTGTCTCAGTATTGGAATGGGAAGGAGTTGGATATCACATCTCATGTTATAGGAAGGATCTCAGGTTTGGTATAAACATTGAGATATCACATCTCTGCTATCGGAAGGGTCTCAGGATTGGAATGTAAGGAGTTGGATATTCCCATCTCATGTTATAGGAAGGGTCTCAGGTTTGGTATTAGAAGCATTGAGATATCACATCTCATGCTATAGGAAGGGTCTCAGGATTGGAATGGGAAGGACTTGGATATCACATCTCATGCTATAGGGAGGGTCTCAAGTTTGATATTAGAAGCATTGAGATATCACATCTCATGATATCGGAAGGGTCTCAGGATTGGAATGGGAAGGAGTTGGATATCACATCTCATGATAAAGGAAGGGTCTAAGGTTTGGAAGGGGAAGGATTTGGATATCACATCTCATGTTATAGGACTGGTCTCAGGTTTGGTATTAGAAGCATTGAGATAGCAAGTCTCATGGTATAGGAAGGGTCTCAGAATTGGAATGGGAAGGAGTTTGATATCACATCTCATGCCATAGTATGGGTCTCAGGTTTGGTAGAAGCATTGGGATATCACATCTCATGCTATCGGAATGGTATCAGGATTGGATTTGGAAGGAGTTGGATATCCCATCTCATGCTATAGGAAGGGTCTCAGGTTGGAATGGGAAGGAGTTGGATATCACATCTCATGTTATAGGAAGGGTCTCAGGATTGGAATGGGAAGGACTTGGATATCACTTCTCATGCTATAGGAAGGCTCTCAGGTTTGGAAGGGGAGAGAGTTGGATATCACATTTCATGTTAGAGGTAGGATCTCAGGTTTGGTATTAGAGGCATTGAGATATCACATCTCATGCTATCAGAAGGGTCTCAGGATTGGAATGGGAAGGACTTAGATATCACATATCATGCTATAGGGAGGGTCTCAGTTTTGATATTAGAAGCATTGAGATATCACATCTCATGCTATCGGAAGTGTCTCAGGATTGGAATGGGAAGGAGCTGGATATCACATCTCATGCTAAAGGAAGAGTCTCAGGTTTGGAACGGGAAGGAGTTGGATATCACATCTCATGTTATAGGAAGGGTCTCAGGTTTGGTATAAGCATTGAGATATCACATCTCTGCTATCGGAAGTGTCTCAGGATTGGAATGGGAAGGAGTTGGATATCCCATCTCATGTTATAGGACGGGTCTCAGGTTTGTTATTAGAATCATTGAGATATCATATTGCATACTGTAGGAAGGGTCTAAGGATTGGAATGGGAAGGACTTGGATATCACATCTCATGCTATAGATAGGCTCTCAGGTTTGGAAAGGGAAGGAGTTGGATATCACATTTCATGTTAGAGGAAGGATCTCAGGTTTGGTATTAGAGGCATTGAGATATCACATCTCATGCTATAGGAAGGGTCTCAGGTTGGAATGGGAAGGAGTTGGATATCACATCTCATGTTAAAGGGAGGGTCTCAGAATTGGAAGGGGAAGGATTTGGATATCACATCTCATGTTATAGGAAGGATCTCAGGTTTGGTATTAGAAGCATTGAGATATCACATCTCATGCTATCGGAAGGATCTCAGGTTTGGTATTAGAAGCATTGAGATATCACATCTCATGCTATCAGAAGGGTCTCAGGATTGGAATGGGAAGGAGTTGGATATCACATCTCATGCTAAAATGGAGGGTCTCAGGTTTGGAAGGGGAAGGATTTGGATATCACATCTCATGTTATCGGAAGGATCTCAGGTTTGGTATTAGAAGTATTGAGATATCACATCTCATGCTATAGGAAGGGTCTCAGGATTAGAATGGGAAGGAGTTGGATATCACATCTCATGCTAAAGGAAGGGTCTCAGGTTTGGAAGGGGAAGGATTTGGATATCACATCTCATGCTATAGGAAGGGTTTCAGGTTTGGTAGAAGCATTGAGATATCACATCTCATGCTATAGGAAGAGTCTCAGGTTTGGGAAGGGAAGGATTTGGATTTCACATCTCATGTTATAGGATGGTTCTCATGTTTGGTTTTTGAAGCATTGAGATATCACATCTCATGCTATCGGTAGGGTCTCAGATTTGGTATTAGAAGCATTGAGATATCACATCTCATGCTATAGGATTGGGCTCCAGATTGGAATGTGAAGGATTTGGAAATCACATCTCATGCTAAAGGAAGGGTCTCAGGTTTGGAATGGGAAGGAGTTGGATATGACATCTCTTGTTATAGGGAGGGTCTCAGGATTTGAATTGCAAGGGGTTGGATATCACATCTCATGCCGTAGGAAGGGTCTCAGGTTTGGTATAAGCATTGAGATATCACATCTCTGCTATCGGAAGGGTCTCAGGATTGGATTGGGAAGGAGTTGGATATCACATCTCATGTTATAGGAAGGGTCTCCGGATTGGAATGTGAAGGATTTGGATATCACATCTCATGCTAAAGGAAGGGTCTCAGGTTTGAAATGGGAAGGAGTTGGATATGACATCTCTTGTTATAGGGAGGGTCTCAGGATTTGAATGGCAAGGAGTTGGATATCACATCTCATCCCATAGGAAGGGTCTCAGGTTTGGTATAAGCATTGAGATATCACATCTCTGCTATCGGAAGGGTCTCAGGATTGTATTGGGAAGGAGTTGGATATCACATCTCATGCCATAGGAAGGGTCTCAGGTTTGGTAGAAGCATTGAGATATCACATCTCATGCTATAGGAAGGGTCTCAGGATTGGAATGGGAAGGACTTAGATATCACATATCATGCTATAGGGAGGGTTTCAGTTTTGATATTAGAAGCATTGAGATATCACATCTCATGCTATCGGAAGTGTCTCAGGATTGGAATGCGAAGGAGCTGGATATCACATCTCATGCTAAAGGAAGGGTCTCAGGTTTGGAACGAAAAGGAGTTGGATATCCGATCTCATGTTATAGGAAGGGTCTCAGGTTTGGTATAAGCATTGAGATATCACATCTCTGCTATCGGAAGTGTCTCAGGATTGGAATGGGAAGGAATTGGATATCCCATCTCATGTTATAGGACGGGTCTCAGGATTGTTATTAGAATCATTGAGATATCATATTGCATGCTGTAGGAAGGGTCTAAGGATTGGAATGGGAAGGACTTGGATATCACATCTCATGCTATAGGAAGGGTCTCAGGTTTGGTATAAGCATTGAGATATCAAATCTCATGCTATAGGAAGGGTCTCAGGATTGGAATGGAAGGAGTTGGATATCACATCTCATGTTATAGGAAGGATCTCAGGTTTGGTATTAGAAGCATTGAGACATCACATCTCATGCTATAGGAAGGGTCTCAGGATTGGAATGGGAAGGAGTTGGATATCACATCTCATACTATAGGAAGGGTCTCAGGTTTGGTATAAGCATTGAGATATCACATCTCATGCTATAGGAAGGGTCTCAGGATTGGAATGGGAAGGAGTTGTATATGACATCTCATGCCGTAGGAAGGGTCTCAGGTTTGGTATAAGCATTGAGATATCACATCTCTGCTATCGGAAGGGTCTCAGGATTGGAATGGGAAGGAGTTGGATATCCCATCTCATGTTATAGGAAGAGTCTCAGGTTTGGTATTAGAAGCATTGAGATATCACATCTCATGCTATAGGAAGTGTCTCAGGATTGGAATGGGAAGGACTTGGATATCACATCTCATGCTATAGGGAGGGTCTCAAGTTTGATATTAGAAGCATTGAGATATCACATCTCATGCTATAGGAAGGGTCTCAGGATTGGAATGGGAAGGAGTTGTATATGACATCTCATGCCGTAGGAAGGGTCTCAGGTTTGGTATAAGCATTGAGATATCACATCTCTGCTATCGGAAGGGTCTCAGGATTGGAATGGGAAGGAGTTGGATATCCCATCTCATGTTATAGGAAGAGTCTCAGGTTTGGTATTAGAGGCATTGAGATATCACATCTCATGCTGTAGGAAGTGTCTCAGGATTGGAATGGGAAGGACTTGGATATCACATCTCATGCTATAGGGAGGCTCTCAAGTTTGATATTAGAAGCATTGAGATATCACATCTCATGCTATAGGAAGGGTCTCAGGATTGGAATGGGAAGGAGTTGGATATCACATCTCATGCTATAGGAAGGGTCTCAGGTTTGGTATAAGCAGTGAGATATCACATCTCATGCTATAGGCAGTGTCTCAGTATTGGAATGGGAAGGAGTTGGATATCACATCTCATGTTATAGGAAGGATCTCAGGTTTGGTATAAACATTGAGATATCACATCTCTGCTATCGGAAGGGTCTCAGGATTGGAATGTAAGGAGTTGGATATTCCCATCTCATGTTATAGGAAGGGTCTCAGGTTTGGTATTAGAAGCATTGAGATATCACATCTCATGCTATAGGAAGGGTCTCAGGATTGGAATGGGAAGGACTTGGATATCACATCTCATGCTATAGGGAGGGTCTCAAGTTTGATATTAGAAGCATTGAGATATCACATCTCATGATATCGGAAGGGTCTCAGGATTGGAATGGGAAGGAGTTGGATATCACATCTCATGATAAAGGAAGGGTCTAAGGTTTGGAAGGGGAAGGATTTGGATATCACATCTCATGTTATAGGACGGGTCTCAGGTTTGGTATTAGAAGCATTGAGATAGCAAGTCTCATGGTATAGGAAGGGTCTCAGAATTGGAATGGGAAGGAGTTTGATATCACATCTCATGCCATAGTATGGGTCTCAGGTTTGGTAGAAGCATTGGGATATCACATCTCATGCTATCGGAATGGTATCAGGATTGGATTTGGAAGGAGTTGGATATCCCATCTCATGCTATAGGAAGGGTCTCAGGTTGGAATGGGAAGGAGTTGGATATCACATCTCATGTTATAGGAAGGGTCTCAGGATTGGAATGGGAAGGACTTGGATATCACATCTCATGCTATAGGAAGGCTCTCAGGTTTGGAAGGGGAGAGAGTTGGATATCACATTTCATGTTAGAGGTAGGATCTCAGGTTTGGTATTAGAGGCATTGAGATATCACATCTCATGCTATCAGAAGGGTCTCAGGATTGGAATGGGAAGGACTTAGATATCACATATCATGCTATATGGAGGGTCTCAGTTTTGATATTAGAAGCATTGAGATATCACATCTCATGCTATCGGAAGTGTCTCAGGATTGGAATGGGAAGGAGCTGGATATCACATCTCATGCTAAAGGAAGAGTCTCAGGTTTGGAACGGGAAGGAGTTGGATATCACATCTCATGTTATAGGAAGGGTCTCAGGTTTGTTATTAGAATCATTGAGATATCATATTGCATGCTGTTTGAAGGGTCTAAGGATTGGAATGGGAAGGACTTGGATATCACATCTCATGCTATAGATAGGCTCTCAGGTTTGGAAAGGGAAGGAGTTGGATATCACATTTCATGTTAGAGGAAGGATCTCAGGTTTGGTATTAGAGGCATTGAGATATCACATCTCATGCTATAGGAAGGGTCTCAGGTTGGAATGGGAAGGAGTTGGATATCACATCTCATGTTAAAGGGAGGGTCTCAGAATTGGAATGGGAAGGACTTAGATATCACATATCATGCTATAGGGAGGGTTTCAGTTTTGATATTAGAAGCATTGAGATATCACATCTCATGCTATCGGAAGTGTCTCAGGATTGGAATGCGAAGGAGCTGGATATCACATCTCATGCTAAAGGAAGGGTCTCAGGTTTGGAACGAAAAGGAGTTGGATATCCGATCTCATGTTATAGGAAGGGTCTCAGGTTTGGTATAAGCATTGAGATATCACATCTCTGCTATCGGAAGTGTCTCAGGATTGGAATGGGAAGGAATTGGATATCCCATCTCATGTTATAGGACGGGTCTCAGGATTGTTATTAGAATCATTGAGATATCATATTGCATGCTGTAGGAAGGGTCTAAGGATTGGAATGGGAAGGACTTGGATATCACATCTCATGCTATAGGAAGGGTCTCAGGTTTGGTATAAGCATTGAGATATCAAATCTCATGCTATAGGAAGGGTCTCAGGATTGGAATGGAAGGAGTTGGATATCACATCTCATGTTATAGGAAGGATCTCAGGTTTGGTATTAGAAGCATTGAGACATCACATCTCATGCTATAGGAAGGGTCTCAGGATTGGAATGGGAAGGAGTTGGATATCACATCTCATACTATAGGAAGGGTCTCAGGTTTGGTATAAGCATTGAGATATCACATCTCATGCTATAGGAAGGGTCTCAGGATTGGAATGGGAAGGAGTTGTATATGACATCTCATGCCGTAGGAAGGGTCTCAGGTTTGGTATAAGCATTGAGATATCACATCTCTGCTATCGGAAGGCTCTCAGGTTTGGAAAGGGAAGGAGTTGGATATCACATTTCATGTTAGAGGAAGGATCTCAGGTTTGGTATTAGAGGCATTGAGATATCACATCTCATGCTATAGGAAGGGTCTCAGGTTGGAATGGGAAGGAGTTGGATATCACATCTCATGTTAAAGGGAGGGTCTCAGAATTGGAAGGGGAAGGATTTGGATATCACATCTCATGTTATAGGAAGGATCTCAGGTTTGGTATTAGAAGCATTGAGATATCACATCTCATGCTATCGGAAGGATCTCAGGTTTGGTATTAGAAGCATTGAGATATCACATCTCATGCTATCAGAAGGGTCTCAGGATTGGAATGGGAAGGAGTTGGATATCACATCTCATGCTAAAATGGAGGGTCTCAGGTTTGGAAGGGGAAGGATTTGGATATCACATCTCATGTTATCGGAAGGATCTCAGGTTTGGTATTAGAAGTATTGAGATATCACATCTCATGCTATAGGAAGGGTCTCAGGATTAGAATGGGAAGGAGTTGGATATCACATCTCATGCTAAAGGAAGGGTCTCAGGTTTGGAAGGGGAAGGATTTGGATATCACATCTCATGCTATAGGAAGGGTTTCAGGTTTGGTAGAAGCATTGAGATATCACATCTCATGCTATAGGAAGAGTCTCAGGTTTGGGAAGGGAAGGATTTGGATTTCACATCTCATGTTATAGGATGGTTCTCATGTTTGGTTTTTGAAGCATTGAGATATCACATCTCATGCTATCGGTAGGGTCTCAGATTTGGTATTAGAAGCATTGAGATATCACATCTCATGCTATAGGATTGGGCTCCAGATTGGAATGTGAAGGATTTGGAAATCACATCTCATGCTAAAGGAAGGGTCTCAGGTTTGGAATGGGAAGGAGTTGGATATGACATCTCTTGTTATAGGGAGGGTCTCAGGATTTGAATTGCAAGGGGTTGGATATCACATCTCATGCCGTAGGAAGGGTCTCAGGTTTGGTATAAGCATTGAGATATCACATCTCTGCTATCGGAAGGGTCTCAGGATTGGATTGGGAAGGAGTTGGATATCACATCTCATGTTATAGGAAGGGTCTCCGGATTGGAATGTGAAGGATTTGGATATCACATCTCATGCTAAAGGAAGGGTCTCAGGTTTGGAATGGGAAGGAGTTGGATATGACATCTCTTGTTATAGGGAGGGTCTCAGGATTTGAATGGCAAGGAGTTGGATATCACATCTCATGCCATAGGAAGGGTCTCAGGTTTGGTATAAGCATTGAGATATCACATCTCTGCTATCGGAAGGGTCTCAGGATTGTATTGGGAAGGAGTTGGATATCACATCTCATGCCATAGGAAGGGTCTCAGGTTTGGTAGAAGCATTGAGATATCACATCTCATGCTATAGGAAGGGTCTCAGGATTGGAATGGGAAGGACTTAGATATCACATATCATGCTATAGGGAGGGTTTCAGTTTTGATATTAGAAGCATTGAGATATCACATCTCATGCTATCGGAAGTGTCTCAGGATTGGAATGCGAAGGAGCTGGATATCACATCTCATGCTAAAGGAAGGGTCTCAGGTTTGGAACGAAAAGGAGTTGGATATCCGATCTCATGTTATAGGAAGGGTCTCAGGTTTGGTATAAGCATTGAGATATCACATCTCTGCTATCGGAAGTGTCTCAGGATTGGAATGGGAAGGAATTGGATATCCCATCTCATGTTATAGGACGGGTCTCAGGATTGTTATTAGAATCATTGAGATATCATATTGCATGCTGTAGGAAGGGTCTAAGGATTGGAATGGGAAGGACTTGGATATCACATCTCATGCTATAGGAAGGGTCTCAGGTTTGGTATAAGCATTGAGATATCAAATCTCATGCTATAGGAAGGGTCTCAGGATTGGAATGGAAGGAGTTGGATATCACATCTCATGTTATAGGAAGGATCTCAGGTTTGGTATTAGAAGCATTGAGACATCACATCTCATGCTATAGGAAGGGTCTCAGGATTGGAATGGGAAGGAGTTGGATATCACATCTCATACTATAGGAAGGGTCTCAGGTTTGGTATAAGCATTGAGATATCACATCTCATGCTATAGGAAGGGTCTCAGGATTGGAATGGGAAGGAGTTGTATATGACATCTCATGCCGTAGGAAGGGTCTCAGGTTTGGTATAAGCATTGAGATATCACATCTCTGCTATCGGAAGGGTCTCAGGATTGGAATGGGAAGGAGTTGGATATCCCATCTCATGTTATAGGAAGAGTCTCAGGTTTGGTATTAGAAGCATTGAGATATCACATCTCATGCTATAGGAAGTGTCTCAGGATTGGAATGGGAAGGACTTGGATATCACATCTCATGCTATAGGGAGGGTCTCAAGTTTGATATTAGAAGCATTGAGATATCACATCTCATGCTATAGGAAGGGTCTCAGGATTGGAATGGGAAGGAGTTGTATATGACATCTCATGCCGTAGGAAGGGTCTCAGGTTTGGTATAAGCATTGAGATATCACATCTCTGCTATCGGAAGGGTCTCAGGATTGGAATGGGAAGGAGTTGGATATCCCATCTCATGTTATAGGAAGAGTCTCAGGTTTGGTATTAGAGGCATTGAGATATCACATCTCATGCTGTAGGAAGTGTCTCAGGATTGGAATGGGAAGGACTTGGATATCACATCTCATGCTATAGGGAGGCTCTCAAGTTTGATATTAGAAGCATTGAGATATCACATCTCATGCTATAGGAAGGGTCTCAGGATTGGAATGGGAAGGAGTTGGATATCACATCTCATGCTATAGGAAGGGTCTCAGGTTTGGTATAAGCAGTGAGATATCACATCTCATGCTATAGGCAGTGTCTCAGTATTGGAATGGGAAGGAGTTGGATATCACATCTCATGTTATAGGAAGGATCTCAGGTTTGGTATAAACATTGAGATATCACATCTCTGCTATCGGAAGGGTCTCAGGATTGGAATGTAAGGAGTTGGATATTCCCATCTCATGTTATAGGAAGGGTCTCAGGTTTGGTATTAGAAGCATTGAGATATCACATCTCATGCTATAGGAAGGGTCTCAGGATTGGAATGGGAAGGACTTGGATATCACATCTCATGCTATAGGGAGGGTCTCAAGTTTGATATTAGAAGCATTGAGATATCACATCTCATGATATCGGAAGGGTCTCAGGATTGGAATGGGAAGGAGTTGGATATCACATCTCATGATAAAGGAAGGGTCTAAGGTTTGGAAGGGGAAGGATTTGGATATCACATCTCATGTTATAGGACGGGTCTCAGGTTTGGTATTAGAAGCATTGAGATAGCAAGTCTCATGGTATAGGAAGGGTCTCAGAATTGGAATGGGAAGGAGTTTGATATCACATCTCATGCCATAGTATGGGTCTCAGGTTTGGTAGAAGCATTGGGATATCACATCTCATGCTATCGGAATGGTATCAGGATTGGATTTGGAAGGAGTTGGATATCCCATCTCATGCTATAGGAAGGGTCTCAGGTTGGAATGGGAAGGAGTTGGATATCACATCTCATGTTATAGGAAGGGTCTCAGGATTGGAATGGGAAGGACTTGGATATCACATCTCATGCTATAGGAAGGCTCTCAGGTTTGGAAGGGGAGAGAGTTGGATATCACATTTCATGTTAGAGGTAGGATCTCAGGTTTGGTATTAGAGGCATTGAGATATCACATCTCATGCTATCAGAAGGGTCTCAGGATTGGAATGGGAAGGACTTAGATATCACATATCATGCTATATGGAGGGTCTCAGTTTTGATATTAGAAGCATTGAGATATCACATCTCATGCTATCGGAAGTGTCTCAGGATTGGAATGGGAAGGAGCTGGATATCACATCTCATGCTAAAGGAAGAGTCTCAGGTTTGGAACGGGAAGGAGTTGGATATCACATCTCATGTTATAGGAGGGGTCTCAGGTTTGTTATTAGAATCATTGAGATATCATATTGCATGCTGTTTGAAGGGTCTAAGGATTGGAATGGGAAGGACTTGGATATCACATCTCATGCTATAGATAGGCTCTCAGGTTTGGAAAGGGAAGGAGTTGGATATCACATTTCATGTTAGAGGAAGGATCTCAGGTTTGGTATTAGAGGCATTGAGATATCACATCTCATGCTATAGGAAGGGTCTCAGGTTGGAATGGGAAGGAGTTGGATATCACATCTCATGTTAAAGGGAGGGTCTCAGAATTGGAATGGGAAGGACTTAGATATCACATATCATGCTATAGGGAGGGTTTCAGTTTTGATATTAGAAGCATTGAGATATCACATCTCATGCTATCGGAAGTGTCTCAGGATTGGAATGCGAAGGAGCTGGATATCACATCTCATGCTAAAGGAAGGGTCTCAGGTTTGGAACGAAAAGGAGTTTGATATCCGATCTCATGTTATAGGAAGGGTCTCAGGTTTGGTATAAGCATTGAGATATCACATCTCTGCTATCGGAAGTGTCTCAGGATTGGAATGGGAAGGAATTGGATATCCCATCTCATGTTATAGGACGGGTCTCAGGATTGTTATTAGAATCATTGAGATATCATATTGCATGCTGTAGGAAGGGTCTAAGGATTGGAATGGGAAGGACTTGGATATCACATCTCATGCTATAGGAAGGGTCTCAGGTTTGGTATAAGCATTGAGATATCAAATCTCATGCTATAGGAAGGGTCTCAGGATTGGAATGGAAGGAGTTGGATATCACATCTCATGTTATAGGAAGGATCTCAGGTTTGGTATTAGAAGCATTGAGACATCACATCTCATGCTATAGGAAGGGTCTCAGGATTGGAATGGGAAGGAGTTGGATATCACATCTCATACTATAGGAAGGGTCTCAGGTTTGGTATAAGCATTGAGATATCACATCTCATGCTATAGGAAGGGTCTCAGGATTGGAATGGGAAGGAGTTGTATATGACATCTCATGCCGTAGGAAGGGTCTCAGGTTTGGTATAAGCATTGAGATATCACATCTCTGCTATCGGAAGGGTCTCAGGATTGGAATGGGAAGGAGTTGGATATCCCATCTCATGTTATAGGAAGAGTCTCAGGTTTGGTATTAGAAGCATTGAGATATCACATCTCATGCTATAGGAAGTGTCTCAGGATTGGAATGGGAAGGACTTGGATATCACATCTCATGCTATAGGGAGGGTCTCAAGTTTGATATTAGAAGCATTGAGATATCACATCTCATGCTATAGGAAGGGTCTCAGGATTGGAATGGGAAGGAGTTGTATATGACATCTCATGCCGTAGGAAGGGTCTCAGGTTTGGTATAAGCATTGAGATATCACATCTCTGCTATCGGAAGGGTCTCAGGATTGGAATGGGAAGGAGTTGGATATCCCATCTCATGTTATAGGAAGAGTCTCAGGTTTGGTATTAGAGGCATTGAGATATCACATCTCATGCTGTAGGAAGTGTCTCAGGATTGGAATGGGAAGGACTTGGATATCACATCTCATGCTATAGGGAGGCTCTCAAGTTTGATATTAGAAGCATTGAGATATCACATCTCATGCTATAGGAAGGGTCTCAGGATTGGAATGGGAAGGAGTTGGATATCACATCTCATGCTATAGGAAGGGTCTCAGGTTTGGTATAAGCAGTGAGATATCACATCTCATGCTATAGGCAGTGTCTCAGTATTGGAATGGGAAGGAGTTGGATATCACATCTCATGTTATAGGAAGGATCTCAGGTTTGGTATAAACATTGAGATATCACATCTCTGCTATCGGAAGGGTCTCAGGATTGGAATGTAAGGAGTTGGATATTCCCATCTCATGTTATAGGAAGGGTCTCAGGTTTGGTATTAGAAGCATTGAGATATCACATCTCATGCTATAGGAAGGGTCTCAGGATTGGAATGGGAAGGACTTGGATATCACATCTCATGCTATAGGGAGGGTCTCAAGTTTGATATTAGAAGCATTGAGATATCACATCTCATGATATCGGAAGGGTCTCAGGATTGGAATGGGAAGGAGTTGGATATCACATCTCATGATAAAGGAAGGGTCTAAGGTTTGGAAGGGGAAGGATTTGGATATCACATCTCATGTTATAGGACGGGTCTCAGGTTTGGTATTAGAAGCATTGAGATAGCAAGTCTCATGGTATAGGAAGGGTCTCAGAATTGGAATGGGAAGGAGTTTGATATCACATCTCATGCCATAGTATGGGTCTCAGGTTTGGTAGAAGCATTGGGATATCACATCTCATGCTATCGGAATGGTATCAGGATTGGATTTGGAAGGAGTTGGATATCCCATCTCATGCTATAGGAAGGGTCTCAGGTTGGAATGGGAAGGAGTTGGATATCACATCTCATGTTATAGGAAGGGTCTCAGGATTGGAATGGGAAGGACTTGGATATCACATCTCATGCTATAGGAAGGCTCTCAGGTTTGGAAGGGGAGAGAGTTGGATATCACATTTCATGTTAGAGGTAGGATCTCAGGTTTGGTATTAGAGGCATTGAGATATCACATCTCATGCTATCAGAAGGGTCTCAGGATTGGAATGGGAAGGACTTAGATATCACATATCATGCTATATGGAGGGTCTCAGTTTTGATATTAGAAGCATTGAGATATCACATCTCATGCTATCGGAAGTGTCTCAGGATTGGAATGGGAAGGAGCTGGATATCACATCTCATGCTAAAGGAAGAGTCTCAGGTTTGGAACGGGAAGGAGTTGGATATCACATCTCATGTTATAGGAAGGGTCTCAGGTTTGTTATTAGAATCATTGAGATATCATATTGCATGCTGTAGGAAGGGTCTAAGGATTGGAATGGGAAGGACTTGGATATCACATCTCATGCTATAGATAGGCTCTCAGGTTTGGAAAGGGAAGGAGTTGGATATCACATTTCATGTTAGAGGAAGGATCTCAGGTTTGGTATTAGAGGCATTGAGATATCACATCTCATGCTATAGGAAGGGTCTCAGGTTGGAATGGGAAGGAGTTGGATATCACATCTCATGTTAAAGGGAGGGTCTCAGAATTGGAAGGGGAAGGATTTGGATATCACATCTCATGTTATAGGAAGGATCTCAGGTTTGGTATTAGAAGCATTGAGATATCACATCTCATGCTATCGGAAGGATCTCAGGTTTGGTATTAGAAGCATTGAGATATCACATCTCATGCTATCAGAAGGGTCTCAGGATTGGAATGGGAAGGAGTTGGATATCACATCTCATGCTAAAATGGAGGGTCTCAGGTTTGGAAGGGGAAGGATTTGGATATCACATCTCATGTTATCGGAAGGATCTCAGGTTTGGTATTAGAAGTATTGAGATATCACATCTCATGCTATAGGAAGGGTCTCAGGATTAGAATGGGAAGGAGTTGGATATCACATCTCATGCTAAAGGAAGGGTCTCAGGTTTGGTAGAAGCATTGAGATATCACATCTCATGCTATAGGAAGGGTCTCAGGATTGGAATGGGAAGGACTTAGATATCACATATCATGCTATAGGGAGGGTTTCCGTTTTGATATTAGAAGCATTGAGATATCACATCTCATGCTATCGGAAGTGTCTCAGGATTGGAATGGGAAGGAGCTGGATATCACATCTCATGCTAAAGGAAGGGTCTCAGGTTTGGAACGGGAAGGAGTTGGATATCCGATCTCATGTTATAGGAAGGGTCTAAGGTCTGGTATAAGCATTGAGATATCACATCTCTGCTATCGGAAGTGTCTCAGGATTGGAATGGGAAGGAGTTGGATATCCCATCTCATGTTATAGGAAGGGTCTCAGGTTTGGTATAAGCATTGAGATATCACATCTCATGCTATAGGAAGGGTCTCAGGATTGGAATGGGAAGTAGTTGGATATCACATCTCATGCTATAGGAAGGGTCTCAGGTTTGGTATAAGCATTGAGATATCACATCTCATGCTATAGGAAGGGTCTCAGGATTGGAATGGGAAGGAGTTGTATATGACATCTCATGCCGTAGGAAGGGTCTCAGGTTTGGTATAAGCATTGAGATATCACATCTCATGCTATAGGAAGGGTCTCAGGATTGGAATGGGAAGGAGTTGGATATCACATCTCATGCTATAGGAAGGGTCTCAGGTTTGGTATAAGCATTGAGATATCACATCTCATGCTATAGGAAGGGTCTCAGGATTGGAATGGGAAGGAGTTGTATATGACATCTCATGCCGTAGGAAGGGTCTCAGGTTTGGTATAAGCATTGAGATATCACATCTCTGCTATCGCAAGGGTCTCTGGATTTAAATGGGAAGGAGTTGGATATCCCATCTCATGTTATAGGAAGAGTCTCAGGTTTGGTATTAGAAGCATTGAGATATCACATCTCATGCTATAAGAAGTGTCTCAGGATTGGAATGGGAAGGACTTGGATATCACATCTCATGCTATAGGGAGGCTCTCAAGTTTGATATTAGAAGCATTGAGATATCACATCTCATGCTATAGGAAGGGTCTCAGGATTGGAATGGGAAGGAGTTGGATATCACATCTCATGCTATAGGAAGGGTCTCAGGTTTGGTATAAGCAGTGAGATATCACATCGCATGCTGTAGGAAGGGTCTCAGGTTTGGTATTAGAAGCATTGAGATATCACATCTCATGCTATAGGAAGGATCTCAGGTTTGGTATTAGAAGTATTGAGATATCACATCTCATGCTATAGGAAGGGTCTCAGGATTGGAATGGGAAGGAGTTGGATATCACATATCATGCTAAAGGAAGGGTCTCAGGTTTGGTAGAAGCATTGAGATATCACATCTCATGCTATAGGAAGGGTCTCAGGATTGGAATGGGAAGGACTTAGATATCACATATCATGCTATAGGGAGGGTCTCAGTTTTGATATTAGAAGCATTGAGATATCACATCTCATGCTATCGGAAGTGTCTCAGGATTGGAATGGGAAGGAGCTGGATATCACATCTCATGCTAAAGGAAGAGTCTCAGGTTTGGAACGGGAAGGAGTTGGATATCACATCTTATGTTATAGGAAGGGTCTCAGGTTTGGTATAAGCATTGAGATATCACATCTCTGCTATCGGAAGTGTCTCAGGATTGGAAATGGAAGGAGTTGGATATCCCATCTCATGTTATAGGACGGGTCTCAGGTTTGTTATTAGAATCATTGAGATATCATATTGCATGCTGTAGGAAGGGTCTAAGGATTGGAATGGGAAGGACTTGGATATCACATCTCATGCTATAGATAGGCTCTCAGGTTTGGAAAGGGAAGGAGTTTGATATCACATTTCATGTTAGAGGAAGGATCTCAGGTTTGGTATTAGAGGCATTGAGATATCACATCTCATGCTATAGGAAGGGTCTCAGGTTGGAATGGGAAGGAGTTGGATATCACATCTCATGTTAAAGGGAGGGTCTCAGAATTGGAAGGGGAAGGATTTGGATATCACATCTCATGTTATAGGAAGGATCTCAGGTTTGGTATTAGAAGCATTGAGATATCACATCTCATGCTATCGGAAGAATCTCAGGTTTGGTATTAGAAGCATTGAGATATCACATCTCATGCTATCAGAAGGGTCTCAGGATTGGAATGGGAAGGAGATGGATATCACATCTCATGCTAAAGGGAGGGTCTCAGGTTTGGAAGGGGAAGGATTTGGATATCACATCTCATGTTATCGGAAGGATCTCAGGTTTGGTATTAGAAGTATTGAGATATCACATCTCATGCTATAGGAAGGGTCTCAGGATTGGAATGGGAAGGAGTTGGATATCACATCTCATGCTAAAGGAAGGGTCTCAGGTTTGGTAGAAGCATTGAGATATCACATCTCATGCTATAGGAAGTGTCTCAGGATTGGAATGGGAAGGAGCTGGATATCACATCTCATGCTAAAGGAAGGGTCTCAGGTTTGGAACGGGAAGGAGTTGGATATCCGATCTCATGTTATAGGAAGGGTCTAAGGTCTGGTATAAGCATTGAGATATCACATCTCTGCTATCGGAAGTGTCTCAGGATTGGAATGGGAAGGAGTTGGATATCCGATCTCATGCTATCGGAAGGATCTCAGGTTTGCTATTAGAAGCATTGAGATATCACATCTCATGCTATAGGAAGGGTCTCAGGATTGGAATGGGAAGGACTTAGATATCACATATCATGCTATAGGGAGGGTTTCCGTTTTGATATTAGAAGCATTGAGATATCACATCTCATGCTATCGGAAGTGTCTCAGGATTGGAATGGGAAGGAGCTGGATATCACATCTCATGCTAAAGGAAGGGTCTCAGGTTTGGAACGGGAAGGAGTTGGATATCCGATCTCATGTTATAGGAAGGGTCTAAGGTCTGGTATAAGCATTGAGATATCACATCTCTGCTATGGGAAGTGTCTCAGGATTGGAATGGGAAGGAGTTGGATATCCCATCTCATGTTATAGGAAGGGTCTCAGGTTTGGTATAAGCATTGAGATATCACATCTCATGCTATAGGAAGGGTCTCAGGTTGGAATGGGAAGGAGTTGGATATCACATCTCATGTTAAAGGGAGGGTCTCGGAATTGGAAGGGGAAGGATTTGGATATCACATCTCATGTTATAGGAAGGATCTCAGGTTTGGTATTAGAAGCATTGAGATATCACATCTCATGCTATCGGAAGGATCTCAGGTTTGGTATTAGAAGCATTGAGATATCACATCTCATGCTATCAGAAGGGTCTCAGGATTGGAATGGGAAGGAGTTGGATATCACATCTCATGCTAAAGGAAGGGTCTCAGGTTTGGTAGAAGCATTGAGATATCACATCTCATGCTATAGGAAGGGTCTCAGGATTGGAATGGGAAGGACTTAGATATCACATATCATGCTATAGGGAGGGTTTCTGTTTTGATATTAGAAGCATTGAGATATCACATCTCATGCTAAAGGGAGGGTCTCAGGATTGGAATGGGAAGGAGCTGGATATCACATCTCATGCTAAAGGAAGGGTCTCAGGTTTGGAACGGGAAGGAGTTGGATATCCGATCTCATGTTATAGGAAGGGTCTAAGGTCTGGTATAAGCATTGAGATATCACATCTCTGCTATCAGAAGTGTCTCAGGATTGGAATGGGAAGGAGTTGGATATCCCATCTCATGTTATAGGAAGGGTCTCAGGTTTGGTATAAGCATTGAGATATCACATCTCATGCTATAGGAAGGGTCTCAGGATTGGAATGGGAAGGAGTTGGATATCACATCTCATGCTATAGGAAGGGTCTCAGGTTTGGTATAAGCATTGAGATATCACATCTCATGCTATAGGAAGGGTCTCAGGATTGGAATGGGAAGGAGTTGTATATGACATCTCATGCCGTAGGAAGGGTCTCAGGTTTGGTATAAGCATTGAGATATCACATCTCATGCTATAGGAAGGGTCTCAGGATTGGAATGGGAAGGAGTTGGATATCACATCTCATGCTATAGGAAGGGTCTCAGGTTTGGTATAAGCATTGAGATATCACATCTCATGCTATAGGAAGGGTCTCAGGATTGGAATGGGAAGGAGTTGTATATGACATCTCATGCCGTAGGAAGGGTCTCAGGTTTGGTATAAGCATTGAGATATCACATCTCTGCTATCGGAAGGGTCTCAGGATTGGAATGGGAAGGAGTTGGATATCCCATCTCATGTTATAGGAAGAGTCTCAGGTTTGGTATTAGAAGCATTGAGATATCACATCTCATGCTATAGGAAGTGTCTCAGGATTGGAATGGGAAGGACTTGGATATCACATCTCATGCTATAGGGAGGCTCTCAAGTTTGATATTAGAAGCATTGAGATATCACATCTCATGCTATAGGAAGGGTCTCAGGATTGGAATGGGAAGGAGTTGGATATCACATCTCATGCTATAGGAAGGGTCTCAGGTTTGGTATAAGCAGTGAGATATCACATCGCATGCTGTAGGAAGGGTCTCAGGTTTGGTATTAGAAGCATTGAGATATCACATCTCATGCTATAGGAAGGATCTCAGGTTTGGTATTAGAAGTATTGAGATATCACATCTCATGCTATAGGAAGGGTCTCAGGATTGGAATGAGAAGGAGTTGGATATCACATCTCATGCTAAAGGAAGGGTCTCAGGTTTGGTAGAAGCATTGAGATATCACATCTCATGCTATAGGAAGGGTCTCAGGATTGGAATGGGAAGGACTTAGATATCACATATCATGCTATAGGGAGGGTCTCAGTTTTGATATTAGAAGCATTGAGATATCACATCTCATGCTATCGGAAGTGTCTCACGATTGGAATGGGAAGGAGCTGGATATCACATCTCATGCTAAAGGAAGAGTCTCAGGATTGGAACTGGAAGGAGTTGGATATCACATCTCATGTTATAGGAAGGGTCTCAGGTTTGGTATAAGCATTGAGATATCACATCTCTGCTATCGGAAGTGTCTCAGGATTGGAAATGGAAGGAGTTGGATATCCCATCTCATGTTATAGGACGGGTCTCAGGTTTGTTATTAGAATCATTGAGATATCATATTGCATGCTGTAGGAAGGGTCTAAGGATTGGAATGGAAAGGACTTGGATATCACATCTCATGCTATAGATAGGCTCTCAGGTTTGGAAAGGGAAGGAGTTGGATATCACATTTCATGTTAGAGGAAGGATCTCAGGTTTGGTATTAGAGGCATTGAGATATCATATTGCATGCTGTAGGAAGGGTCTAAGGATTGGAATGGGAAGGACTTGGATATCACATCTCATGCTATAGGAAGGGTCTCAGGTTGGAATGGGAAGGAGTTGGATATCACATCTCATGTTAAAGGGAGGGTCTCAGAATTGGAAGGGGAAGGATTTGGATATCACATCTCATGTTATAGGAAGGATCTCAGGTTTGGTATTAGAAGCATTGAGATATCACATCTCATGCTATCGGAAGGATCTCAGGTTTGGTATTAGAAGCATTGAGATATCACATCTCATGCTATCAGAAGGGTCTCAGGATTGGAATGGGAAGGAGATGGATATCACATCTCATGCTAAAGGGAGGGTCTCAGGTTTGGAAGGGGAAGGATTTGGATATCACATCTCATGTTATCGGAAGGATCTCAGGTTTGGTATTAGAAGTATTGAGATATCACATCTCATGCTATAGGAAGGGTCTCAGGATTGGAATGGGAAGGAGTTGGATATCACATCTCATGCTAAAGGAAGGGTCTCAGGTTTGGTAGAAGCATTGAGATATCACATCTCATGCTATAGGAAGTGTCTCAGGATTGGAATGGGAAGGAGCTGGATATCACATCTCATGCTAAAGGAAGGGTCTCAGGTTTGGAACGGGAAGGAGTTGGATATCCGATCTCATGTTATAGGAAGGGTCTAAGGTCTGGTATAAGCATTGAGATATCACATCTGTGCTATCGGAAGTGTCTCAGGATTGGAATGGGAAGGAGTTGGATATCCGATCTCATGCTATCGGAAGGATCTCAGGTTTGGTATTAGAAGCATTGAGATATCACATCTCATGCTATAGGAAGGGTCTCAGGATTGGAATGGGAAGGACTTAGATATCACATATCATGCTATAGGGAGGGTTTCCGTTTTGATATTAGAAGCATTGAGATATCACATCTCATGCTATCGGAAGTGTCTCAGGATTGGAATGGGAAGGAGCTGGAGATCACATCTCATGCTAAAGGAAGGGTCTCAGGTTTGCAACGGGAAGGAGTTGGATATCCGATCTCATGTTATAGGAAGGGTCTAAGGTCTGGTATAAGCATTGAGATATCACATCTCTGCTACGGGAAGTGTCTCAGGTTTGGAACGGGAAGGAGTTGGATATCCGATCTCATGTTATAGGAAGGGTCTCAGGTTTGGTATAAGCATTGAGATATCACATCTCTGCTATCGGAAGTGTCTCAGGATTGGAAATGGAAGGAGTTGGATATCCCATCTCATGTTATAGGATGGGTCTCAGGTTTGTTATTAGAATCATTGAGATATCATATTGCATGCTGTAGGAAGGGTCTAAGGATTGGAATGGGAAGGACTTGGATATCACATCTCATGCTATAGATAGGCTCTCAGGTTTGGAAAGGGAAGGAGTTGGATATCACATTTCATGTTAGAGGAAGGATCTCAGGTTTGGTATTAGAGGCATTGAGATATCACATCTCATGCTATAGGAAGGGTCTCAGGTTGGAATGGGAAGGAGTTGGATATCACATCTCATGCTAAAGGAAGGGTCTCAGGTTTGGTAGAAGCATTGAGATATCACATCTCATGCTATAGGAAGTGTCTCAGGATTGGAATGGGAAGGAGCTGGATATCACATCTCATGCTAAAGGAAGGGTCTCAGGTTTGGAACGGGAAGGAGTTGGATATCCGATCTCATGTTATAGGAAGGGTCTAAGGTCTGGTATAAGCATTGAGATATCACATCTCTGCTATCGGAAGTGTCTCAGGATTGGAATGGGAAGGAGTTGGATATCCGATCTCATGCTATCGGAAGGATCTCAGGTTTGGTATTAGAAGCATTGAGATATCACATCTCATGCTATAGGAAGGGTCTCAGGATTGGAATGGGAAGGACTTAGATATCACATATCATGCTATAGGGAGGGTTTCCGTTTTGATATTAGAAGCATTGAGATATCACATCTCATGCTATCGGAAGTGTCTCAGGATTGGAATGGGAAGGAGCTGGATATCACATCTCATGCTAAAGGAAGGGTCTCAGGTTTGGAACGGGAAGGAGTTGGATATCCGATCTCATGTTATAGGAAGGGTCTAAGGTCTGGTATAAGCATTGAGATATCACATCTCTGCTATGGGAAGTGTCTCAGGATTGGAATGGGAAGGAGTTGGATATCCCATCTCATGTTATAGGAAGGGTCTCAGGTTTGGTATAAGCATTGAGATATCACATCTCATGCTATAGGAAGCGTCTCAGGTTGGAATGGGAAGGAGTTGGATATCACATCTCATGTTAAAGGGAGGGTCTCAGAATTGGAAGGGGAAGGATTTGGATATCACATCTCATGTTATAGGAAGGATCTCAGGTTTGGTATTAGAAGCATTGAGATATCACATCTCATGCTATCGGAAGGATCTCAGGTTTGGTATTAGAAGCATTGAGATATCACATCTCATGCTATCAGAAGGGTCTCAGGATTGGAATGGGAAGGAGTTGGATATCACATCTCATGCTAAAGGGAGGGTCTCAGGTTTGGAAGGGGAAGGATTTGGATATCACATCTCATGTTATCGGAAGGATTTCAGGTTTGGTATTAGAAGTATTGAGATATCACATCTCATGCTATAGGAAGGGTCTCAGGATTGGAATGGGAAGGAGTTGGATATCACATCTCATGCTAAAGGAAGGGTCTCAGGTTTGGTAGAAGCATTGAGATATCACATCTCATGCTATAGGAAGGGTCTCAGGATTGGAATGGGAAGGACTTAGATATCACATATCATGCTATAGGGAGGGTTTCTGTTTTGATATTAGAAGCATTGAGATATCACATCGCATGCTAAAGGGAGGGTCTCAGGATTGGAATGGGAAGGAGCTGGATATCACATCTCATGCTAAAGGAAGGGTCTCAGGTTTGGAACGGGAAGGAGTTGGATATCCGATCTCATGTTATAGGAAGGGTCTAAGGTCTGGTATAAGCATTGAGATATCACATCTCTGCTATCGGAAGTGTCTCAGGATTGGAATGGGAAGGAGTTGGATATCCCATCTCATGTTATAGGAAGGGTCTCAGGTTTGGTATAAGCATTGAGATATCACATCTCATGCTATAGGAAGGGTCTCAGGATTGGAATGGGAAGGAGTTGGATATCACATCTCATGCTATAGGAAGGGTCTCAGGTTTGGTATAAGCATTGAGATATCACATCTCATGCTATAGGAAGGGTCTCAGGATTGGAATGGGAAGGAGTTGTATATGACATCTCATGCCGTAGGAAGGGTCTCAGGTTTGGTATAAGCATTGAGATATCACATCTCATGCTATAGGAAGGGTCTCAGGATTGGAATGGGAAGGAGTTGGATATCACATCTCATGCTATAGGAAGGGTCTCAGGTTTGGTATAAGCATTGAGATACCACATCTCATGCTATAGGAAGGGTCTCAGGATTGGAATGGGAAGGAGTTGTATATGACATCTCATGCCGTAGGAAGGGTCTCAGGTTTGGTATAAGCATTGAGATATCACATCTCTGCTATCGGAAGGGTCTCAGGATTGGAATGGGAAGGAGTTGGATATCCCATCTCATGTTATAGGAAGAGTCTCAGGTTTGGTATTAGAAGCATTGAGATATCACATCTCATGCTATAGGAAGTGTCTCAGGATTGGAATGGGAAGGACTTGGATATCACATCTCATGCTATAGGGAGGCTCTCAAGTTTGATATTAGAAGCATTGAGATATCACATCTCATGCTATAGGAAGGGTCTCAGGATTGTAATGGGAAGGAGTTGGATATCACATCTCATGCTATAGGAAGGGTCTCAGGTTTGGTATAAGCAGTGAGATATCACATCGCATGCTGTAGGAAGCGTCTCAGGTTTGGTATTAGAAGCATTGAGATATCACATCTCATGCTATAGGAAGGATCTCAGGTTTGGTATTAGAAGTATTGAGATATCACATCTCATGCTATAGGAAGGGTCTCAGGATTGGAATGGGAAGGAGTTGGATATCACATCTCATGCTAAAGGAAGGGTCTCAGGTTTGGTAGAAGCATTGAGATATCACATCTCATGCTATAGGAAGGGTCTCAGGATTGGAATGGGAAGGACTTAGATATCACATATCATGCTATAGGGAGGGTCTCAGTTTTGATATTAGAAGCATTGAGATATCACATCTCATGCTATCGGAAGTGTCTCACGATTGGAATGGGAAGGAGCTGGATATCACATCTCATGCTAAAGGAAGAGTCTCAGGATTGGAACTGGAAGGAGTTGGATATCACATCTCATGTTATAGGAAGGGTCTCAGGTTTGGTATAAGCATTGAGATATCACATCTCTGCTATCAGAAGTGTCTCAGGATTGGAAATGGAAGGAGTTGGATATCCCATCTCATGTTATAGGACGGGTCTCAGGTTTGTTATTAGAATCATTGAGATATCATATTGCATGCTGTAGGAAGGGTCTAAGGATTGGAATGGAAAGGACTTGCATATCACATCTCATGCTATAGATAGGCTCTCAGGTTTGGAAAGGGAAGGAGTTGGATATCACATTTCATGTTAGAGGAAGGATCTCAGGTTTGGCATTAGAGGCATTGAGATATCATATTGCATGCTGTAGGAAGGGTCTAAGGATTGGAATGGGAAGGACTTGGATATCACATCTCATGCTATAGGAAGGGTCTCAGGTTGGAATGGGAAGGAGTTGGATATCACATCTCATGTTAAAGGGAGGGTCTCAGAATTGGAAGGGGAAGGATTTGGATATCACATCTCATGTTATAGGAAGGATCTCAGGTTTGGTATTAGAAGCATTGAGATATCACATCTCATGCTATCGGAAGGATCTCAGGTTTGGTATTAGAAGCATTGAGATATCACATCTCATGCTATCAGAAGGGTCTCAGGATTGGAATGGGAAGGAGATGGATATCACATCTCATGCTAAAGGGAGGGTCTCAGGTTTGGAAGGGGAAGGATTTGGATATCACATCTCATGTTATCGGAAGGATCTCAGGTTTGGTATTAGAAGTATTGAGATATCACATCTCATGCTATAGGAAGGGTCTCAGGATTGGAATGGGAAGGAGTTGGATATCACATCTCATGCTAAAGGAAGGGTCTCAGGTTTGGTAGAAGCATTGAGATATCACATCTCATGCTATAGGAAGTGTCTCAGGATTGGAATGGGAAGGAGCTGGATATCACATCTCATGCTAAAGGAAGGGTCTCAGGTTTGGAACGGGAAGGAGTTGGATATCCGATCTCATGTTATAGGAAGGGTCTAAGGTCTGGTATAAGCATTGAGATATCACATCTGTGCTATCGGAAGTGTCTCAGGATTGGAATGGGAAGGAGTTGGATATCCGATCTCATGCTATCGGAAGGATCTCAGGTTTGGTATTAGAAGCATTGAGATATCACATCTCATGCTATAGGAAGGGTCTCAGGATTGGAATGGGAAGGACTTAGATATCACATATCATGCTATAGGGAGGGTTTCCGTTTTGATATTAGAAGCATTGAGATATCACATCTCATGCTATCGGAAGTGTCTCAGGATTGGAATGGGAAGGAGCTGGAGATCACATCTCATGCTAAAGGAAGGGTCTCAGGTTTGCAACGGGAAGGAGTTGGATATCCGATCTCATGTTATAGGAAGGGTCTAAGGTCTGGTATAAGCATTGAGATATCACATCTCTGCTACGGGAAGTGTCTCAGGATTGGAATGGGAAGGAGTTGGATATCCCATCTCATGTTATAGGAAGGGTCTCAGGTTTGGTATAAGCATTGAGATATCACATCTCATGCTATAGGAAGGGTCTCAGGTTGGAATGGGAAGGAGTTGGATATCACATCTCATGTTAAAGGGAGGGTCTCAGAATTGGAAGGGGAAGGATTTGGATATCACATCTCATGTTATAGGAAGGATCTCAGGTTTGGTATTAGAAGCATTGAGATATCACATCTCATGCTATCGGAAGGATCTCAGGTTTGGTATTAGAAGCATTGAGATATCACATCTCATGCTATCAGAAGGGTCTCAGGATTGGAATGGGAAGGAGTTGGATATCACATCTCATGCTAAAGGGAGGGTCTCAGGTTTGGAAGGGGAAGGATTTGGATATCACATCTCATGTTATCGGAAGGATTTCAGGTTTGGTATTAGAAGTATTGAGATATCACATCTCATGCTATAGGAAGGGTCTCAGGATTGGAATGGGAAGGAGTTGGATATCACATCTCATGCTAAAGGAAGGGTCTCAGGTTTGGTAGAAGCATTGAGATATCACATCTCATGCTATAGGAAGGGTCTCAGGATTGGAATGGGAAGGACTTAGATATCACATATCATGCTATAGGGAGGGTTTCTGTTTTGATATTAGAAGCATTGAGATATCACATCTCATGCTAAAGGGAGGGTCTCAGGATTGGAATGGGAAGGAGCTGGATATCACATCTCATGCTAAAGGAAGGGTCTCAGGTTTGGAACGGGAAGGAGTTGGATATCCGATCTCATGTTATAGGAAGGGTCTAAGGTCTGGTATAAGCATTGAGATATCACATCTCTGCTATCGGAAGTGTCTCAGGATTGGAATGGGAAGGAGTTGGATATCCCATCTCATGTTATAGGAAGGGTCTCAGGTTTGGTATAAGCATTGAGATATCACATCTCATGCTATAGGAAGGGTCTCAGGATTGGAATGGGAAGGAGTTGGATATCACATCTCATGCTATAGGAAGGGTCTCAGGTTTGGTATAAGCATTGAGATATCACATCTCATGCTATAGGAAGGGTCTCAGGATTGGAATGGGAAGGAGTTGTATATGACATCTCATGCCGTAGGAAGGGTCTCAGGTTTGGTATAAGCATTGAGATATCACATCTCATGCTATAGGAAGGGTCTCAGGATTGGAATGGGAAGGAGTTGGATATCACATCTCATGCTATAGGAAGGGTCTCAGGTTTGGTATAAGCATTGAGATATCACATCTCTGCTATCGGAAGGGTCTCAGGATTGGAATGGGAAGGAGTTGGATATCCCATCTCATGTTATAGGAAGAGTCTCAGGTTTGGTATTAGAAGCATTGAGATATCACATCTCATGCTATAGGAAGTGTCTCAGGATTGGAATGGGAAGGACTTGGATATCACATCTCATGCTATAGGGAGGCTCTCAAGTTTGATATTAGAAGCATTGAGATATCACATCTCATGCTATAGGAAGGGTCTCAGGATTGGAATGGGAAGGAGTTGGATATCACATCTCATGCTATAGGAAGGGTCTCAGGTTTGGTATAAGCAGTGAGATATCACATCGCATGCTGTAGGAAGGGTCTCAGGTTTGGTATTAGAAGCATTGAGATATCACATCTCATGCTATAGGAAGGATCTCAGGTTTGGTATTAGAAGTATTGAGATATCACATCTCATGCTATAGGAAGGGTCTCAGGATTGGAATGGGAAGGAGTTGGATATCACATCTCATGCTAAAGGAAGGGTCTCAGGTTTGGTAGAAGCATTGAGATATCACATCTCATGCTATAGGAAGGGTCTCAGGATTGGAATGGGAAGGACTTAGATATCACATATCATGCTATAGGGAGGGTCTCAGTTTTAATATTAGAAGCATTGAGATATCACATCTCATGCTATCGGAAGTGTCTCACGATTGGAATGGGAAGGAGATGGATATCACATCTCATGCTAAAGGAAGAGTCTCAGGATTGGAACGGGAAGGAGTTGATTATCACATCTCATGTTATAGGAAGGGTCTCAGGTTTGGTATAAGCATTGAGATATCACATCTCTGCTATCGGAAGTGTCTCAGGATTGGAAATGGAAGGAGTTGGATATCCCATCTCATGTTATAGGACGGGTCTCAGGTTTGTTATTAGAATCATTGAGATATCATATTGCATGCTGTAGGAAGGGTCTAAGGATTGGAATGGAAAGGACTTGGATATCACATCTCATGCTATAGATAGGCTCTCAGGTTTGGAAAGGGAAGGAGTTGGATATCACATTTCATGTTAGAGGAAGGATCTCAGGTTTGGTATTAGAGGCATTGAGATATCATATTGCATGCTGTAGGAAGGGTCTAAGGATTGGAATGGGAAGGACTTGGATATCACATCTAATGCTATAGGAAGGGTCTCAGGTTGGAATGGGAAGGAGTTGGATATCACATCTCATGTTAAAGGGAGGGTCTCAGAATTGGAAGGGGAAGGATTTGGATATCACATCTCATGTTATAGGAAGGATCTCAGGTTTGGTATTAGAGGCATTGAGATATGATATTGCATGCTGTAGGAAGGGTCTAAGGATTGGAATGGGAAGGACTTGGATATCACATCTCATGCTATAGGAAGGGTCTCAGGTTGGAATGGGAAGGAGTTGGATATCACATCTCATGTTAAAGGGAGGGTCTCAGAATTGGAAGGGGAAGGATTTGGATATCACATCTCATGTTATAGGAAGGATCTCAGGTTTGGTATTAGAAGCATTGAGATATCACATCTCATGCTATCGGAAGGATCTCAGGTTTGGTATTAGAAGCATTGAGATATCACATCTCATGCTATCAGAAGGGTCTCAGGATTGGAATGGGAAGGAGATGGATATCACATATGCTAAAGGGAGGGTCTCAGGTTTGGAAGGGGAAGGATTTGGATATCACATCTCATGTTATCGGAAAGGATCTCAGGTTTGGTATTAGAAGTATTGAGATATCACATCTCATGCTATAGGAAGGGTCTCAGGATTGGAATGGGAAGGAGTTGGATATCACATCTCATGCTAAAGGAAGGGTCTCAGGTTTGGTAGAAGCATTGAGATATCACATCTCATGCTATAGGAAGTGTCTCAGGATTGGAATGGGAAGGAGCTGGATATCACATCTCATGCTAAAGGAAGGTTCTCAGGTTTGGAACGGGAAGGAGTTGGATATCCAATCTCATGTTATAGGAAGGGTCTAAGGTCTGGTATAAGCATTGAGATATCACATCTCTGCTATCGGAAGTGTCTCAGGATTGGAATGGGAAGGAGTTGGATATCCGATCTCATGCTATCGGAAGGATCTCAGGTTTGGTATTAGAAGCATTGAGATATCACATCTCATGCTATAGGAAGGGTCTCAGGATTGGAATGGGAAGGACTTAGATATCACATATCATGCGATAGGGAGGGTTTCCGTTTTGATATTAGAAGCATTGAGATATCACATCTCATGCTATCGGAAGTGTCTCAGGATTGGAATGGGAAGGAGCTGGATATCACATCTCATGCTAAAGGAAGGGTCTCAGGTTTGGAACGGGAAGGAGTTGGATATCCTATCTCATGTTATAGGAAGGGTCTAAGGTCTGGTATAAGCATTGAGATATCACATCTCTGCTATCGGAAGTGTCTCAGGATTGGAATGGGAAGGAGTTGGATATCCCATCTCATGTTATAGGAAGGGTCTCAGGTTTGGTATAAGAATTGAGATATCACATCTCATGCTATAGGAAGGGTCTCAGGATTGGAATGGGAAGGAGTTGGATATCACATCTCATGCTATAGGAAGGGTCTCAGGTTTGGTATAAGCATTGAGATATCACATCTCATGCTATAGGAAGGGTCTCAGGATTGGAATGGGAAGGAGTTGGATATGACATCTCATGCCGTAGGAAGGGTCTCAGGTTTGGTATAAGCATTGAGATATCACATCTCATGCTATAGGAAGGGTCTCAGGATTGGAATGGGAAGGAGTTGGATATCACATCTCATGCTATAGGAAGGGTCTCAGGTTTGGTATAAGCATTGAGATATCACATCTCATGCTATAGGAAGGGTCTCAGGATTGGAATGGGAAGGAGTTGTATATGACATCTCATGCCGTAGGAAGGGTCTCAGGTTTGGTATAAGCATTGAGATATCACATCTCTGCTATCGGAAGGGTCTCAGGATTGGAATGGGAAGGAGTTGGATATCCCATCTCATGTTATAGGAAGAGTCTCAGGTTTGGTATTAGAAGCATTGAGATATCACATCTCATGCTATAGGAAGTGTCTCAGGATTGGAATGGGAAGGACTTGGATATCACATCTCATGCTATAGGGAGGCTCTCAAGTTTGATATTAGAAGCATTGAGATATCACATCTCATGCTATAGGAAGGGTCTCAGGATTGGAATGGGAAGGAGTTGGATATCACATCTCATGCTATAGGAAGGGTCTCAGGTTTGGTATAAGCAGTGAGATATCACATCGCATGCTGTAGGAAGGGTCTCAGGTTTGGTATTAGAAGCATTGAGATATCACATCTCATGCTATAGGAAGGATCTCAGGTTTGGTATTAGAAGTATTGAGATATCACATCTCATGCTATAGGAAGGGTCTCAGGATTGGAATGGGAAGGAGTTGGATATCACATCTCATGCTAAAGGAAGGGTCTCAGGTTTGGTAGAAGCATTGAGATATCACATCTCATGCTATAGGAAGGGTCTCAGGATTGGAATGGGAAGGACTTAGATATCACATATCATGCTATAGGGAGGGTCTCAGTTTTGATATTAGAAGCATTGAGATATCACATCTCATGCTATCGAAAGTGTCTCACGATTGGAATGGGAAGGAGCTGGATATCACATCTCATGCTAAAGGAAGAGTCTCAGGATTGGAACGGGAAGGAGTTGATTATCACATCTCATGTTATAGGAAGGGTCTCAGGTTTGGTATAAGCATTGAGATATCACATCTCTGCTATCGGAAGTGTCTCAGGATTGGAAATGGAAGGAGTTGGATATCCCATCTCATGTTATAGGACGGGTCTCAGGTTTGTTATTAGAATCATTGAGATATCATATTGCATGCTGTAGGAAGGGTCTAAGGATTGGAATGGAAAGGACTTGGATATCACATCTCATGCTATAGATAGGCTCTCAGGTTTGGAAAGGGAAGGAGTTGGATATCACATTTCATGTTAGAGGAAGGATCTCAGGTTTGGTATTAGAGGCATTGAGATATCATATTGCATGCTGTAGGAAGGGTCTAAGGATTGGAATGGGAAGGACTTGGATATCACATCTCATGCTATAGGAAGGGTCTCAGGTTGGAATGGGAAGGAGTTGGATATCACATCTCATGTTAAAGGGAGGGTCTCAGAATTGGAAGGGGAAGGATTTGGATATCACATCTCATGTTATAGGAAGGATCTCAGGTTTGGTATTAGATGCATTGAGATATCACATCTCATGCTATCGGAAGGATCTCAGGTTTGGTATTAGAAGCATTGAGATATCACATCTCATGCTATCAGAAGGGTCTCAGGATTGGAATGGGAAGGAGATGGATATCACATATGCTAAAGGGAGGGTCTCAGGTTTGGAAGGGGAAGGATTTGGATATCACATCTCATGTTATCGGAAAGGATCTCAGGTTTGGTATTAGAAGTATTGAGATATCACATCTCATGCTATAGGAAGGGTCTCAGGATTGGAATGGGAAGGAGTTGGATATCACATCTCATGCTAAAGGAAGGGTCTCAGGTTTGGTAGAAGCATTGAGATATCACATCTCATGCTATAGGAAGTGTCTCAGGATTGGAATGGGAAGGAGCTGGATATCACATCTCATGCTAAAGGAAGGGTCTCAGGTTTGGAACGGGAAGGAGTTGGATATCCGATCTCATGTTATAGGAAGGGTCTAAGGTCTGGTATAAGCATTGAGATATCACATCTCTGCTATCGGAAGTGTCTCAGGATTGGAATGGGAAGGAGTTGGATATCCGATCTCATGCTATCGGAAGGATCTCAGGTTTGGTATTAGAAGAATTGAGATATCACATCTCATGCTATAGGAAGGGTCTCAGGATTGGAATGGGAAGGACTTAGATATCACATATCATGCGATAGGGAGGGTTTCCGTTTTGATATTAGAAGCATTGAGATATCACATCTCATGCTATCGGAAGTGTCTCAGGATTGGAATGGGAAGGAGCTGGATATCACATCTCATGCTAAAGGAAGGGTCTCAGGTTTGGAACGGGAAGGAGTTGGATATCCGATCTCATGTTATAGGAAGGGTCTAAGGTCTGGTATAAGCATTGAGATATCACATCTCTGCTATCGGAAGTGTCTCAGGATTGGAATGGGAAGGAGTTGGATATCCCATCTCATGCTATAGGAAGGGTCTCAGGTTTGGTATAAGCATTGAGATATCACATCTCATGCTATAGGAAGGGTCTCAGGATTGGAATGGGAAGGAGTTGGATATCACATCTCATGCTATAGGAAGGGTCTCAGGTTTGGTATAAGCATTGAGATATCACATCTCATGCTATAGGAAGGGTCTCAGGATTGGAATGGGAAGGAGTTGTATATGACATCTCATGCCGTAGGAAGGGTCTCAGGTTTGGTATAAGCATTGAGATATCACATCTCATGCTATACTAAGGGTCTCAGGATTGGAATGGGAAGGAGTTGGATATCACATCTCATGCTATAGGAAGGGTCTCAGGTTTGGTATAAGCATTGAGATATCACATCTCATGCTATAGGAAGGGTCTCAGGATTGGAATGGGAAGGAGTTGTATATGACATCTCATGCCGTAGGAAGGGTCTCAGGTTTGGTATAAGCATTGAGATATCACATCTCTGCTATCGGAAGGGTCTCAGGATTGGAATGGGAAGGAGTTGGATATCCCATCTCATGTTATAGGAAGAGTCTCAGGTTTGGTATTAGAAGCATTGAGATATCACATCTCATGCTATAGGAAGTGTCTCAGGATTGGAATGGGAAGGACTTGGATATCACATCTCATGCTATAGGGAGGCTCTCAAGTTTGATATTAGAAGCATTGAGATATCACATCTCATGCTATAGGAAGGGTCTCAGGATTGGAATGGGAAGGAGTTAGATATCACATCTCATGCTATAGGAAGGGTCTCAGGTTTGGTATAAGCAGTGAGATATCACATCTCATGCTATAGGAAGTGTCTCAGGATTGGAATGGGAAGGAGTTGGATATCACATCTCATGTTATAGGAAGGATCTCAGGTTTGGTATAAGAATTGAGATATCACATCTCTGCTATCGGAAGGTGTTAGGAAAGATTTCGTTATTGTAGGGAAATTTCCTTCCATGTGGCAACCCCTAAACTTTTTGCTATTGTTTTTAACCTTGTTCTTGACTTTGCCAGGGAAGTACAGCCTTCTGCCGCACTTCCCTGGGCTTTCGCTCCTTTCTTACGGGGAAACTGACATGCCCTTATGACAGTCAGTACCGGGGAACGTTGTTTCCCGTAGTTTCTTTTATCGTGTCGCCGCTTTAGTGCAACACGACACAAGAGAGCACTGTAAGCTAAGTTACAGCTCTCTTGGGTCTCTAGCCTTCTACAGGCCCTAGATACTCTTTTAGGATGGTATTTGATCGGTGCAAGTCATTCAGGGACTGGAATGGTGGCAGCGATCGTTTTGTATATTTTGAGCTCCTTTTGCCGTTCTGAGCACGTTTTTGCACTGAACCCAAAATGGTGGCCTGGCTCCCCAAAATGGCCAGACCACGAGGCTCCTTTGTCCTGTCCACTGTCCGTCTTGCTCCCTTCACCTTCCCCAGGTCCAGCGACCCGGGGCCTTCCTTATTTGGGCATGTACTTTCCCGCGAAACGTGGTTGCTTTCGCGGGCTTCTACATGCCGTTTGTGTGCCTCCAGGGTGTGGGCTGGGATGTCTGGTCCCAATACAGATCCTGGGTGCCAGAGAGTCTAGGGTGGTGTGAATGCCTGGGACCACCGTGGTCCGTGATTGGTCCACGTATGGTATGTGTTTTGATGAGCGGATCTCCCATTGGTTCCCCTCCGTTTTGGCGCGAAGGGAACCGTGGATAAGAGGGGGCTGGAAACACCACTACCATGTCGATCTCCTGAGTTCTCACGAACGAAGGAATACAGGAGCCAAGTATCCTGCAACCAAGAGGCTGGACCGAGGAATCGCTGGTGACCCGCTGAAGGAATCCTCCTTTGCACTGCTGTCGTCCTGAGAGCCCCCGTCCTCCTTTGATCGAACCATAAGGCCTGTATTGGTGCTTCGACCTATTGGAATAGCAGGAACAGCTATTCCCGGCATCTTCATCAACTCCTCGCAGTAAGCCTTCGGAAGCGTCTCTGGGCCATCCAGTTGACTGACCAGCTTACAAGGGAGTCCTGCTCTGTAACCGCCGCCAGGTTGTGCCGTATCTCGAGTCCTTGTCACTCTCCCACGCTTCGTACACTTGGCGTTCCCAAGTCTGAAGGGAGGAGTGTACTTTTGACTCCGATACGCACGGCCGCTCCGTTGTCCTGCTGCGGCAACAAAACTGTGCTGGTTTCGTCGATTGGGACGTCTTTTTGATCTACACGACTGGAAAGCGTTCCCTGCTCTTCTGAACCTGCCAGCTGCTGAAACTAACGTGGAGAAGCCTGGGTCTGCTTGCTTCGGGGACCGGTGAGTAGTTTAGCTAGGATCTGGTCGCCCTCCTGCAGTAACCCATTGCTTTTCCCCGCTGTGTAAAACAGCACCCTTTTCGTCCGTACTCGCGCTCTGCTTCTGCTCGCTGTGGAGGCTGCGCTTGAGTTGCGGAACCTGTTCTTCTTCTGCTGTGCACTAACACGAACTGCCTGACCTCCTCCGAAGAGCTTCTCCTTTTGCCCGTTGGCACCAGCATTTGCAGGTACTTTGAGCACAAGGCTCCACTCTTCTCAGGGCTCGGACTTCCATCTAGTTAGGTGCCTCTGAAGGCGAACTGAGTCTAAAGCATTATCGCACTGCCTGTTTTCCTTCCCTTTCAGGTGGACTACATATTTCGTGCTTTAAACGCTTGCGACTGTGTATTTGTATATATATTGTGTTGATTTGGTATGTGTTGGTTTAATATTGTTATAGAGTGATTTTCTTGCTACGGTCATTGTTTTAAAGGCCTTAAAATAAATGTGTTTATATTTTTGATATAACACCTGTTTGGAGTAGTTTGTAAGCGCTCTTGCTTTGTGTGCTCATTGCGGGCTTTCAGTCACCCTCACCCCTCTTGAGACCTAGTCTTGACCGCCGCGATCGCTACCTTGATTGGTCTGGCTCGTCCAGAGGTTACCCTGTTCCAAGTAATTAGGTTGGCCTTCTGAACTTCTGCGCCACCAGGACAGAGTTCAGAAATCCGTCTTAACAAATTGGTGTACAGCGGTGGGATACGACTGAAGGTATCCAGTGTTGCGCACGGGCTAAGGCATTTCAGGTTATTCCAACCAGTACACGTAGTGGATTGTTGTAATATAACTTTAAAAAGGCCATAGTCCTATCACACAGTATGGAAACAAATACGTTGTTAACTTTAAATGCTTCCAAATCAGAAACGCTGAAAAAGATGTGTGCGGAGAGAGGTGTTGCCTCTCAAGGCACAAAATTGGAAATGATCCAAAGAATCGTGGCGTGGCAAGAAGCACAGCTTGACGCTATTACTTCTGAGGACAGTGCGGAAGGTGGTGGGGCTGCTCTCACTGGCAGAACCGACGGTTCTGCTGCTGCACTGATCCACCGCGACCACGAGGACAGGGAGGACGAGATGTCTAATGTTTCCTCTGCCAGTGCTGATGGGGAGGCTATGCTTGAATTCAAGAAGCAAGAGCTGCGGTTTAGGCAGCAGGAGCTTGAATTCAGCATAGCCAAACTGAAAATCGAACAGGCAGAAAAACAAAAAGACAGGGATCACCAGTTGGAACTGGCCAAGCTTCAGGTTGCAAATGGGTCCACGGGTCCTGGACATGGGTCTGGGGCCTCCTCTCATCCACGGTTTCCAAAAGATCTGCTCAGTGTGTATGAAGAACGGAATGACATTATGGACTGGCTGAAGGCGTTTGAGTATGCATGCGAAGTTCAGAAAGTTGACAATGCTGACAAGATTGCGTGGTTGCTCAGTAGACTGCCCCATTCTGGCTGTAGTGCCATTATGGAGATGTCGGAGGCTGAGCGAGCTGATTTCGCAATGTTGAAGCAGACTCTCATTTTAAAGTTAGGGAAGACTCCGGCCCAATATTTAAAGCGTTTTCGAGAGTATAAGAAAAAGGAAGGTGGTACTTGGGTATCTTATGTCACTGAATCTTTGAAAAACTTAACTGGCTGGGTCGAAGGATATAAGGTTTCTACCTTCGAAGGCATGATAAATCTTGTCATGCTTGAACACATTTTTGCTTCTTCTTCCCCGGAGCTTAAGCAGCATTTGGCCGATTCGAAGGAGATAGATCCTAAGAAGCTGGCCATTGCAGCGGACTTATGGGTGTCACATCGAGTGTCCCATAAGGACAAAACTCATCCTGGTAAGCAGGAGGAAGGGAAAAAGTCCAAAGATATGGAGGCTGGGGAATCTGCTAAATCTTCTTCCCAAAAGGGCCACAAAAAGAAAAACAAGGGTAAGACACAAGAGAACTCACAGGGTAGTGGAGGTCAGCCTCCGAAACAGAACTCTGGTTACAATAAGCCTCCCTATGTAAACAGACCCAATGGATCTTGTTTTGCTTGTGGAGCAACTGACCATGTGAAGGGGGATCCCCGTTGTAAGGTTAGACCTTTGGGGGTCCACTCCGCTAATCTGGCCTTCTCCTCCTACGAGGAAGAAGAGATTACAGGAGCATCCTTCTCCTCAGACTCATTTCCCAGCGGAATAGAGGCTGAGGTAGTTTTAGTGTCCCTGGGTTCCTGGGAGCCTAAAGTCGCAGAGGCGTATGCTAGGATTCCGGATAATACCAAGCACTACTTTAAAGACAGTGTGCTGATCAATGGAGTAGATACTCCAGCTCTTAGGGACAGTGGGTGCAGTCGCACTGTAGTGGATTCTACCTTGGTAGACTCAGAGGAAGTTGCCAGAGCTACTCTGATGCCCACTAAGTTGGCTGACGGCCCCCTCCGTATGTTTCCCGTGATCCCTGTAAATCTTACTTTAAATGGTACAGCAGTCAGGATTCCAGAGAGCATTTAGAGAAACGTCCCGGGAAAGGTCTTGTTAGGCAATGATCTCAGAGCTTTAGGGCTCGTAGGAGACACTGCCGAAAGACCCTACACACGGTCTCAAGCACGGGCAGCATTGGCCAAGTCCAATACGCCGCCCCAGCCGAAGGGGAAACCCAAGGCGAAAGGAGTCTACAAGTCACGACGAGGGAAAGAGAATATTCCCCCGAGCTCGCCTACCACTGCGGTGGAGGAAGTTGGTCGATCGCCCGAGCCTGACGAGGAAGTGGCGATGCCTGAAGTATTCGACCCCAACGATCATCCTGAACTAAAAGACTTGTTAGTTGAAGGAGGTCCTGATAGGGACGAGTTCAGTAAAGGCCAACGTGAGTGCCCATCTCTGGAAGGCCTAAGGAGACAGGCCTGCTCCCAGCTTGAGGGTGAACCTCCTGGGACGCACAGGATTTATTGGGAAGGTGGACTCCTCTATAGTGAGCCCACAGAGTCTACAGAAGGAGACCATAGGAGGTTGGTGGTTCCCCTTTCTGTTAGGCCCTTCCTCCTGCAGTTGGCGCATGAAGTTCCCCTTGCTGGTCACCTTGGTATGAAGAGGACCAAGCAAAGGTTATCCATGCACTTCTACTGGCCCAAGATGGGGGTGCAAGTAGAAAGTCACTGCCGGAGTTGTGCCTCCTGCCAGTTATCTGGTAAGGTTGGCGCGACAATCCAAGCTCCGTTGGTACCGCTCCCAGTTGTGGGGGTACCATTTGAAAGGGTAGGGATCGACATCGTCGGTCCCCTTGACCCGCAAACATCCTCGGGCAATAGGTTTATCCTGGTGCTGGTCGACCATGCAACCAGGTATCCTGAGGCCATCCCATTAAAAACTGTAACTGCCAAGTCAGTTGCAAAAGCTTTACTCGGCATATTTACTAGGGTTGGCTTCCCTAAAGAAGTTGTGTCAGATCGTGGCAGCAACTTTATGTCGAAGTATATGCAGGCTATGTGGAAAGAATGGGGGGTCACCTACAAGTTCTCTTCTGCATACCACCCCCAGACCAATGGTCTGGTGGAACGTTTCAACAGAACGTTAAAGAGCATGATTGGGGCTCTGGAGGAGCCTCAGAGAAGAAAATGGGATCTTCTTTTACCATGCTTGCTGTTTGCCTACCGAGAGGTACCACAGGAGGGTGTTGGCTTCAGCCCCTTCGAACTTCTGTTCGGTCATCCCGTACGGGGACCCTTAGCCATCGTCAAAGAGGGATGGGAGATGCCCACTCCCCCTGTTACTACCAACGTAGTTGATTATGTGCTAGGGCTCAGAAAACGGATGGTACTTCTGATGGGCTTGGCTAGTGAGAAATTGAAGGCAGGGCAAGCGCTGGTGAAACATTGGTACGACCAGAAAGCTTCCCTCATCAACTTTACACCTGGTCAGCAAGTCCTGATCATGAATCCAATAAGGCCTCGCGCTTTACAGGACAAATGGTCAGGCCCTTACACAGTGGTGGAGCCCCTGGGTGAGGTGAACTATTTAGTGGACCTTGGAAGGCCTGGACAGGCTCCAAAAGTGTTTCACGTGAATAGGCTGAAGGCTTTCGTCCCAAGAGTCGAAATCGCAGCACTGCTACTGGCTTCAGACGTCGAGGAAGAGGAGTCTGAACCTCTCCCCGACCTGTTCCAAGGTGGTCCTTCAGATTGCTCCTTTGAGGGTGTCCGTGTGGCCCCTCACCTGACTTCTGATCAGCAGGCTGAGGTGAAAAGTTTGCTTCAGCAGTTTTCCCCCCTGTTTTCACAGTCGCCTGGTTTGACACCTTGGTGCAAACATAACATAGACACAGGAGACAGTGTACCTACCAAAAGTAGGGGATACAGAATGTCGGATAAAGTACGGTCTTATATTAAGACCGAGGTCAACAAGATGTTAGACCTTGGGGTGATTGAACCCTCTAGTAGTCCTTGGTCCAGCCCTGTGGTTTTGGTTCCAAAGGCAGGCACTTCTGAATTGAGGTTCTGCGTGGATTACAGGGCTCTGAATGCTGTCACCAAGACAGATGCACACCCCTTGCCTCGAACAGATGAGCTGGTGGATACTTTGGGTGCCTCCAAGTACCTCAGCACGTTTGACCTTACTGCTGGCTATTGGCAAATAGCGTTAGCAGAACATGCTAAGGAGAAGACAGCATTTTCTACTCCAGACGGCCTTTACCAATTCCGGGTAATGCCGTTCGGGTTGAAGAATGCACCTGCCACTTTCCAGAGGCTTGTGAATCATGTGTTGAATGGGTTGGACGAATTCTGACTCACATATCTGGACGATATCGCAGTTTTCAGTGCCACCTGGGAAGACCATGTGAAACACCTCGGGATTGTGCTCCAGGCTCTTCAGAAAGCCCACTTGACCATAAAGGCTAGTAAATGCCAGATTGGACAAGGCTCAGTGGTTTACCTTGGACATGAAGTAGGTGGAGGGAGGATACAGCCTCTTCCCAGTAAAGTACAAGCAGTACAAGACTGGCCTACCCCCACTACGCAAACCCAAGTGAGAGCCTTCTTAGGACTCACGGGGTATTATCGCAATTTTATGGCAGACTATGGCACCATAGCTGCTCCTCTGACTGCCCTCACAACTCCGAAGAAACCCAAGAAGGTAACTTGGACCGACGAGTGTGAGAAGGCCTTCAATGGCTTAAAAGACTCCTTGTGCCAGGCCCCTGTGCTCAGGGCCCCTGATTATCAAAGAACTTTTATCGTGCAGACGGACGCCTCTGACACTGGGATAGGAGCTGTACTATCACAAGTAGATGAGAAGGGTAAGGAACACCCTATCGGTTTTATTAGTCGCCAGCTTAAGGACAGAGAGCTCAGATGGTCCACGGTAGAGAAAGAATGTTTCTCTGTTGTGTGGGCCCTAAGGAAGCTGAGGCCCTACCTCTATGGGACCCACTTCACTGTGCAAACTGACCATAAGCCGTTAAAGTGGCTAATGAACATGAAGGGGGAGAATCCAAAGTTGCTTAGGTGGTCCATAAGTCTACAAGGCTTCGACTTCACTATTGAGCATAGGCCAGGTGTCCAACATAGCAATGCTGATGGGTTGTCCAGAATGTTTAACCGACCTGAACATGAGACTCATCCAGGGGTGGATTAGTTCCCCCTGTCCATAGTCTGGGAGGGGCGAGTGTTAGGAAAGATTTCGTTATTGTAGGGAAATTTCCTTCCATGTGGCAACCCCTAAACTTTTTGCTATTGTTTTTAACCTTGTTCTTGACTTTGCCAGGGAAGTACAGCCTTCTGCCGCACTTCCCTGGGCTTTCGCTCCTTTCTTACGGGGAAACTGACATGCCCTTATGACAGTCAGTACCGGGGAACGTTGTTTCCCGTAGTTTCTTTTATCGTGTCGCCGCTTTAGTGCAACACGACACAAGAGAGCACTGTAAGCTAAGTTACAGCTCTCTTGGGTCTCTAGCCTTCTACAGGCCCTAGATACTCTTTTAGGATGGTATTTGATCGGTGCAAGTCATTCAGGGACTGGAATGGTGGCAGCGATCGTTTTGTATATTTTGAGCTCCTTTTGCCGTTCTGAGCACGTTTTTGCACTGAACCCAAAATGGTGGCCTGGCTCCCCAAAATGGCCAGACCACGAGGCTCCTTTGTCCTGTCCACTGTCCGTCTTGCTCCCTTCACCTTCCCCAGGTCCAGCGACCCGGGGCCTTCCTTATTTGGGCATGTACTTTCCCGCGAAACGTGGTTGCTTTCGCGGGCTTCTACATGCCGTTTGTGTGCCTCCAGGGTGTGGGCTGGGATGTCTGGTCTCAAAACACATCCTGGGTGCCAGAGAGTCTAGGGTGGTGTGAATGCCTGGGACCACCGTGGTCCGTGATTGGTCCACGTATGGTATGTGTTTTGATGAGCGGATCTCCCATTGGTTCCCCTCCGTTTTGGCGCGAAGGGAACCGTGGATAAGAGGGGGCTGGAAACACCACTACCATGTCGATCTCCTGAGTTCTCACGAACGAAGGAATACAGGAGCCAAGTATCCTGCAACCAAGAGGCTGGACCGAGGAATCGCTGGTGACCCGCTGAAGGAATCCTCCTTTGCACTGCTGTCGTCCTGAGAGCCCCCGTCCTCCTTTGATCGAACCAGAAGGCCTGTATTGGTGCTTCGACCTATTGGAATAGCAGGAACAGCTATTCCCGGCATCTTCATCAACTCCTCGCAGTAAGCCTTCGGAAGCGTCTCTGGGCCATCCAGTTGACTGACCAGCTTACAAGGGAGTCCTGCTCTGTAACCGCCGCCAGGTTGTGCCGTATCTCGAGTCCTTGTCACTCTCCCACGCTTCGTACACTTGGCGTTCCCAAGTCTGAAGGGAGGAGTGTACTTTTGACTCCGATACGCATGGCCGCTCCGTTGTCCTGCTGCGGCAACAAAACTGTGCTGGTTTCGTCGATTGGGAGTCTTTTTGATCTACACGACTGGAAAGCGTTCCCTGCTCTTCTGAACCTGCCAGCTGCTGAAACTAACGTGGAGAAGCCTGGGTCTGCTTGCTTCGGGGACCGGTGAGTAGTTTAGCTAGGATCTGGTCGCCCTCCTGCAGTAACCCATTGCTTTTCCCCGCTGTGTAAAACAGCACCCTTTTCGTCCGTACTCGCGCTCTGCTTCTGCTCGCTGTGGAGGCTGCGCTTGAGTTGCGGAACCTGTTCTTCTTCTGCTGTGCACTAACACGAACTGCCTGACCTCCTCCGAAGAGCTTCTCCTTTTGCCCGTTGGCACCAGCACTTGCAGGTACTTTGAGCACAAGGCTCCACTCTTCTCAGGGCTCGGACTTCCATCTAGTTAGGTGCCTCTGAAGGCGAACTGAGTCTAAAGCATTATCGCACTGCCTGTTTTCCTTCCCTTTCAGGTGGACTACATATTTCGTGCTTTAAACGCTTGCGACTGTGTATTTGTATATATATTGTGTTGATTTGGTATGTGTTGGTTTAATATTGTTATAGAGTGATTTTCTTGCTACGGTCATTGTTTTAAAGGCCTTAAAATAAATGTGTTTATATTTTTGATATAACACCTGTTTGGAGTAGTTTGTAAGCGCTCTTGCTTTGTGTGCTCATTGCGGGCTTTCAGTCACCCTCACCCCTCTTGAGACCTAGTCTTGACCGCCGCGATCGCTACCTTGATTGGTCTGGCTCGTCCAGAGGTTACCCTGTTCCAAGTAATTAGGTTGGCCTTCTGAACTTCTGCGCCACCAGGACAGAGTTCAGAAATCCGTCTTAACAGAAGGGTCTCAGGATTGGAATGGGAAGGAGTTGGATATTCCAATCTCATGTTATAGGAAGGGTCTCAGGTTTGGTATTAGAAGCATTGAGATATCACATCTCATGCTATCGGAAGGATCTCAGGTTTGGTATTAGAAGCATTGAGATATCACATCTCATGCTATCAGAAGGGTCTCAGGATTGGAATGGGAAGGAGATGGATATCACATCTCATGCTAAAGGGAGGGTCTCAGGTTTGGAAGGGGAAGGATTTGGATATCACATCTCATGTTATCGGAAGGATCTCAGGTTTGGTATTAGAAGTATTGAGATATCACATCTCATGCTATAGGAAGGGTCTCAGGATTGGAATGGGAAGGAGTTGGATATCACATCTCATGCTAAAGGAAGGGTCTCAGGTTTGGTAGAAGCATTGAGATATCACATCTCATGCTATAGGAAGGGTCTCAGGATTGGAATGGGAAGGACTTAGATATCACATATCATGCTATAGGGAGGGTTTCCGTTTTGATATTAGAAGCATTGAGATATCACATCTCATGCTATCGGAAGTGTCTCAGGATTGGAATGGGAAGGAGCTGGATATCACATCTCATGCTAAAGGAAGGGTCTCAGGTTTGGAACTGGAAGGAGTTGGATATCCGATCTCATGTTATAGGAAGGGTCTAAGGTCTGGTATAAGCATTGAGATATCACATCTCTGCTATCGGAAGTGTCTCAGGATTGGAATGGGAAGGAGTTGGATATCCCATCTCATGTTATAGGAGGGGTCTCAGGTTTGGTATAAGCATTGAGATATCACATCTCATGCTATAGGAAGGGTCTCAGGATTGGAATGGGAAGGAGTTGGATATCACATCTCATGCTATAGGAAGGGTCTCAGGTTTGGTATAAGCATTGAGATATCACATCTCATGCTATAGGAAGGGTCTCAGGATTGGAATGGGAAGGAGTTGTATATGACATCTCATGCCGTAGGAAGGGTCTCAGGTTTGGTATAAGCATTGAGATATCACATCTCTGCTATCGGAAGGGTCTCAGGATTGGAATGGGAAGGAGTTGGATATCCCATCTCATGTTATAGGAAGAGTCTCAGGTTTGGTATTAGAAGCATTGAGATATCACATCTCATGCTATAGGAAGGGTCTCAGGATTGGAATGGGAAGGAGTTAGATATCACATCTCATGCTATAGGAAGGGTCTCAGGTTTGGTATAAGCAGTGAGATATCACATCTCATGCTATAGGAAGTGTCTCAGGATTGGAATGGGAAGGAGTTGGATATCACATCTCATGTTATAGGAAGGATCTCAGGTTTGGTATAAGAATTGAGATATCACATCTCTGCTATCGGAAGGGTCTCAGGATTGGAATGGGAAGGAGTTGGATATTCCAATCTCATGTTATAGGAAGGGTCTCAGGTTTGGTTTTAGAAGCATTGAGATATCACATCTCATGCTATCGTAAGGATCTCAGGTTTGGTATTAGAAGCATTGAGATATCACATCTCATGCTATCAGAAGGGTCTCAGGATTGGAATGGGAAGGAGATGGATATCACATCTCATGCTAAAGGGAGGGTCTCAGGTTTGGAAGGGGAAGGATTTGGATATCACATCTCATGTTATCGGAAGGATCTCAGGTTTGGTATTAGAAGTATTGAGATATCACATCTCATGCTATAGGAAGGGTCTCAGGATTGGAATGGGAAGGAGTTGGATATCACATCTCATGCTAAAGGAAGGGTCTCAGGTTTGGTAGAAGCATTGAGATATCACATCTCATGCTATAGGAAGGGGCCCAGGATTGGAATGGGAAGGACTTAGATATCACATATCATGCTATAGGGAGGGTTTCCGTTTTGATATTAGAAGCATTGAGATATCACATCTCATGCTATCGGAAGTGTCTCAGGATTGGAATGGGAAGGAGCTGGATATCACATCTCATGCTAAAGGAAGGGTCTCAGGTTTGGAACGGGAAGGAGTTGGATATCCGATCTCATGTTATAGGAAGGGTCTAAGGTCTGGTATAAGCATTGAGATATCACATCTCTGCTATCGGAAGTGTCTCAGGATTGGAATGGGAAGGAGTTGGATATCCCATCTCATGTTATAGGAAGGGTCTCAGGTTTGGTATAAGCATTGAGATATCACATCTCATGCTATAGGAAGGGTCTCAGGATTGGAATGGGAAGGAGTTGGATATCACATCTCATGCTATAGGAAGGGTCTCAGGTTTGGTATAAGCATTGAGATATCACATCTCATGCTATAGGAAGGGTCTCAGGATTGGAATGGGAAGGAGTTGTATATGACATCTCATGCCGTAGGAAGGGTCTCAGGTTTGGTATAAGCATTGAGATATCACATCTCTGCTATCGGAAGGGTCTCAGGATTGGAATGGGAAGGAGTTGGATATCCCATCTCATGTTATAGGAAGAGTCTCAGGTTTGGTATTAGAAGCATTGAGATATCACATCTCATGCTATAGGAAGGGTCTCAGGATTGGAATGGGAAGGAGTTAGATATCACATCTCATGCTATAGGAAGGGTCTCAGGTTTGGTATAAGCAGTGAGATATCACATCTCATGCTATAGGAAGTGTCTCAGGATTGGAATGGGAAGGAGTTGGATATCACATCTCATGTTATAGGAAGGATCTCAGGTTTGGTATAAGAATTGAGATATCACATCTCTGCTATCGGAAGGGTCTCAGGATTGGAATGGGAAGGAGTTGGATATTCCAATCTCATGTTATAGGAAGGGTCTCAGGTTTGGTTTTAGAAGCATTGAGATATCACATCTCATGCTATCGTAAGGATCTCAGGTTTGGTATTAGAAGCATTGAGATATCACATCTCATGTTATCAGAAGGGTCTCAGGATTGGAATGGGAAGGAGATGGATATCACATCTCATGCTAAAGGGAGGGTCTCAGGTTTGGAAGGGGAAGGATTTGGATATCACATCTCATGTTATCGGAAGGATCTCAGGTTTGGTATTAGAAGTATTGAGATATCACATCTCATGCTATAGGAAGGGTCTCAGGATTGGAATGGGAAGGAGTTGGATATCACATCTCATGCTAAAGGAAGGGTCTCAGGTTTGGTAGAAGCATTGAGATATCACATCTCATGCTATAGGAAGGGGCCCAGGATTGGAATGGGAAGGACTTAGATATCACATATCATGCTATAGGGAGGGTTTCCGTTTTGATATTAGAAGCATTGAGATATCACATCTCATGCTATCGGAAGTGTCTCAGGATTGGAATGGGAAGGAGCTGGATATCACATCTCATGCTAAAGGAAGGGTCTCAGGTTTGGAACGGGAAGGAGTTGGATATCCGATCTCATGTTATAGGAAGGGTCTAAGGTCTGGTATAAGCATTGAGATATCACATCTCTGCTATCGGAAGTGTCTCAGGATTGGAATGGGAAGGAGTTGGATATCCCATCTCATGTTATAGGAAGGGTCTCAGGTTTGGTATAAGCATTGAGATATCACATCTCATGCTATAGGAAGGGTCTCAGGATTGGAATGGGAAGGAGTTGGATATCACATCTCATGCTATAGGAAGGGTCTCAGGTTTGGTATAAGCATTGAGATATCACATCTCATGCTATAGGAAGGGTCTCAGGATTGGAATGGGAAGGAGTTGTATATGACATCTCATGCCGTAGGAAGGGTCTCAGGTTTGGTATAAGCATTGAGATATCACATCTCATGCTATAGGAAGGGTCTCAGGATTGGAATGGGAAGGAGTTGGATATCACATCTCATGCTATAGGAAGGGTCTCAGGTTTGGTATAAGCATTGAGATATCACATCTCATGCTATAGGAAGGGTCTCAGGATTGGAATGGGAAGGAGTTGTATATGACATCTCATGCCGTAGGAAGGGTCTCAGGTTTGGTATAAGCATTGAGATATCACATCTCTGCTATCGGAAGGGTCTCAGGATTGGAATGGGAAGGAGTTGGATATCCCATCTCATGTTATAGGAAGAGTCTCAGGTTTGGTATTAGAAGCATTGAGATATCACATCTCATGCTATAGGAAGTGTCTCAGGATTGGAATGGGAAGGACTTGGATATCACATCTCATGCTATAGGGAGGCTCTCAAGTTTGATATTAGAAGCATTGAGATATCACATCTCATGCTATAGGAAGGGTCTCAGGATTGGAATGGGAAGGAGTTGGATATCACATCTCATGCTATTGGAAGGGTCTCAGGTTTGGTATAAGCAGTGAGATATCACATCTCATGCTATAGGAAGTGTCTCAGGATTGGAATGGGAAGGAGTTGGATATCACATCTCATGTTATAGGAAGGATCTCAGGTTTGGTATAAGAATTGAGATATCACATCTCTGCTATCGGAAGGGTCTCAGGATTGGAATGGGAAGGAGTTGGATATTCCAATCTCATGTTATAGGAAGGGTCTCAGGTTTGGTATTAGAAGCATTGAGATATCACATCTCATGCTATAGGAAGGGTCTCAGGATTGGAATGGGAAGGACTTGGATATCACATCTCATGCTATAGGGAGGGTCTCAAGTTTGATATTAGAAGCATTGAGATATTACATCTCATGATATCGGAAGGGTCTCAGGATTGGAATGGGAAGGAGTTGGATATCACATCTCATGATAAAGGAAGGGTCTAAGGTTTGGAAGGGGAAGGATTTGGATATCACATCTCATGTTATAGGACGGGTCTCAGGTTTGGTATTAGAAGCATTGAGATATCAAGTCTCATGGTATAGAAAGGGGATCGGAATTGGAATGGGAAGGAGTTGGATGTCACAACTCAAGCTATAGGAAGGGTCTCAGGATTGGAATGGGAAGGACTTGGATATCACATCTCATGCTATAGGGAGGGTCTCAAGTTTGATATTAGAAGCATTGAGATATCACATCTCATGATATCGGAAGGGTCTCAGGATTGGAATGGGAAGGAGTTGGATATCACATCTCATGATAAAGGAAGGGTCTAAGGTTTGGAAGGGGAAGGATTTGGATATCACATCTCATGTTATAGGACGGGTCTCAGGTTTGGTATTAGAAGCATTGAGATATCAAGTCTCATGGTATAGGAAGGGGCGCAGAATTGGAATGGGAAGGAGTTGGATATCAAGTCTCATGGTATAGGAAGGGGCTCAGAATTGGAATGGGAAGGAGTTGGATATCACATCTCATGCTAAAGGGAGGGTCTCAGGTTTGGAAGGGGAAGGATTTGGATATCACATCTCATGTTATAGGAAGGATCTCAGGTTTGGTATTAGAAGCATTGAGATATCACATCTCATGCTATCGGAAGTATCTCAGGTTTGGTATTAGAGGCATTGAGATATCACATCTCATGCTATCTATCATAAGGGTCTCAGGATTGGAATGGGAAGGAGTTGGATATCACATCTCATGCTAAAGGGAGGGTCTCAGGTTTGGAAGGGGAAGGATTTGGATATCACATCACATGTTATAAGAAGGATCTCAGGTTTGGTATTAGAAGCATTGAGATATCACATCTCATGCTATCGGAAGGGTCTCAGGATTGGAATGGGAAGGAGTCGGATATCACATCTCATGCTATAGGAAGGCCCTCAGGTTTGGAAGGGGAAAGAGTTGGATATCACATTTCATGTTAGAGGTAGGATCTCAGGTTTGGTATTAGAGGCATTGAGATATCACATCTCATGCTATCGGAAGGGTCTCAGGATTGGAATGGGAAGGAGTTGGATAACACATCTCATGCTAAAGGGAGGGTCTCAGGTTTGGAAGGGGAAGGATTTGGATATCACATCTCATGTTACAGGAAGGATCTCAGGTTTGGTATTAGAAGCATTGAGATATCACATCTCATGCTATCGGAAGTATCTCAGGTTTGGTATTAGAGGCATTGAGATATCACATCTCATGCTATCTATCATAAGGGTCTCAGGATTGGAATGGGAAGGAGTTGGATATCACATCTCATGCTAAAGGGAGGGTCTCAGGTTTGGAAGGGGAAGGATTTGGATATCACATCACATGTTATAAGAAGGATCTCAGGTTTGGTATTAGAAGCATTGGGATATCACATCTCATGCTATCGGAAGGGTCTCAGGATTGGAATGGGAAGGAGTCGGATATCACATCTCATGCTATAGGAAGGCTCTCAGGTTTGGAAGGGGAAAGAGTTGGATATCACATTTCATGTTAGAGGTAGGATCTCAGGTTTGGTATTAGAGGCATTGAGATATCACATCTCATGCTATCAGAAGGGTCTCAGGATTAGAATGGGAAGGAGTTGGATATCACATCTCATGCTAAAGGGAGGGTCTCAGGTTTGGAAGGGGAAGGATTTGGATATCACGTCTCATGTTATAGGAAGGATCTCAGGTTTGGTATTAGAAGCATTGAGATATCACATCTCATGCTATCGGAAGGATCTCAGGTTTGGTATTAGAGGCATTGAGATATCACATCTCATGCTAAAGGGAGGGTCTCAGGTTTGTAAGGGGAAGGATTTGGATATCACATCTTTTGTTATAGGAAGCATCACAGGTTTGGTATTAGAAGCATTGAGATATCACATCTCATGCTATCGGAAGGGTCTCAGGATTGGAATGCGAAAGAGCTGGATATCACATCTCATGCTAAAGGAAGGGTCTCAGGTTTGGAACGAAAAGGAGTTGGATATCCGATCTCATGTTATAGGAAGGGTCTCAGGTTTGGTATAAGCATTGAGATATCACATCTCTGCTATCGGAAGTGTCTCAGGATTGGAATGGGAAGGAATTGGATATCCCATCTCATGTTATAGGACGGGTCTCAGGATTGTTATTAGAATCATTGAGATATCATATTGCATGCTGTAGGAAGGGTCTAAGGATTGGAATGGGAAGGACTTGGATATCACATCTCATGCTATAGGAAGGGTCTCAGGTTTGGTATAAGCATTGAGATATCAAATCTCATGCTATAGGAAGGGTCTCAGGATTGGAATGGAAGGAGTTGGATATCACATCTCATGTTATAGGAAGGATCTCAGGTTTGGTATTAGAAGCATTGAGACATCACATCTCATGCTATAGGAGGGGTCTCAGGATTGGAATGGGAAGGAGTTGGATATCACATCTCATACTATAGGAAGGGTCTCAGGTTTGGTATAAGCATTGAGATATCACATCTCATGCTATAGGAAGGGTCTCAGGATTGGAATGGGAAGGAGTTGTATATGACATCTCATGCCGTAGGAAGGGTCTCAGGTTTGGTATAAGCATTGAGATATCACATCTCTGCTATCGGAAGGGTCTCAGGATTGGAATGGGAAGGAGTTGGATATCCAATCTCATGTTATAGGAAGAGTCTCAGGTTTGGTATTAGAAGCATTGAGATATCACATCTCATGCTATAGGAAGTGTCTCAGGATTGGAATGGGAAGGACTTGGATATCACATCTCATGCTATAGGGAGGGTCTCAAGTTTGATATTAGAAGCATTGAGATATCACATCTCTGCTATCGGAAGGGTCTCAGGATTGGAATGGGAAGGAGTTGGATATCCCATCTCATGTTATAGGAAGAGTCTCAGGTTTGGTATTAGAGGCATTGAGATATCACATCTCATGCTGTAGGAAGTGTCTCAGGATTGGAATGGGAAGGACTTGGATATCACATCTCATGCTATAGGGAGGCTCTCAAGTTTGATATTAGAAGCATTGAGATATCACATCTCATGCTATAGGAAGGGTCTCAGGATTGGAATGGGAAGGAGTTGGATATCACATCTCATGCTATAGGAAGGGTCTCAGGTTTGGTATAAGCAGTGAGATATCACATCTCATGCTATAGGCAGTGTCTCAGTATTGGAATGGGAAGGAGTTGGATATCACATGTCATGTTATAGGAAGGATCTCAGGTTTGGTATAAACATTGAGATATCACATCTCTGCTATCGGAAGGGTCTCAGGATTGGAATGTAAGGAGTTGGATATTCCCATCTCATGTTATAGGAAGGGTCTCAGGTTTGGTATTAGAAGCATTGAGATATCACATCTCATGCTATAGGAAGGGTCTCAGGATTGGAATGGGAAGGACTTGGATATCACATCTCATGCTATAGGGAGGGTCTCAAGTTTGATATTAGAAGCATTGAGATATCACATCTCATGATATCGGAAGGGTCTCAGGATTGGAATGGGAAGGAGTTGGATATCACATCTCATGATAAAGGAAGGGTCTAAGGTTTGGAAGGGGAAGGATTTGGATATCACATCTCATGTTATAGGACGGGTCTCAGGTTTGGTATTAGAAGCATTGAGATAGCAAGTCTCATGGTATAGGAAGGGTCTCAGAATTGGAATGGGAAGGAGTTTGATATCACATCTCATGCCATAGTATGGGTCTCAGGTTTGGTAGAAGCATTGGGATATCACATCTCATGCTATCGGAATGGTATCAGGATTGGATTTGGAAGGAGTTGGATATCCCATCTCATGCTATAGGAAGGGTCTCAGGTTGGAATGGGAAGGAGTTGGATATCACATCTCATGTTATAGGAAGGGTCTCAGGATTGGAATGGGAAGGACTTGGATATCACATCTCATGCTATAGGAAGGCTCTCAGGTTTGGAAGGGGAGAGAGTTGGATATCACATTTCATGTTAGAGGTAGGATCTCAGGTTTGGTATTAGAGGCATTGAGATATCACATCTCATGCTATCAGAAGGGTCTCAGGATTGGAATGGGAAGGACTTAGATATCACATATCATGCTATAGGGAGGGTCTCAGTTTTGATATTAGAAGCATTGAGATATCACATCTCATGCTATCGGAAGTGTCTCAGGATTGGAATGGGAAGGAGCTGGATATCACATCTCATGCTAAAGGAAGAGTCTCAGGTTTGGAACGGGAAGGAGTTGGATATCACATCTCATGTTATAGGAAGGGTCTCAGGTTTGGTATAAGCATTGAGATATCACATCTCTGCTATCGGAAGTGTCTCAGGATTGGAATGGGAAGGAGTTGGATATCCCATCTCATGTTATAGGAAGAGTCTCAGGTTTGGTATAAGCATTGAGATATCACATCTCATGCTATAGGAAGGGTCTCAGGATTGGAATGGGAAGGAGTTGGATATCACATCTCATGCTATAGGAAGGGTCTCAGGTTTGGTATAAGCAGTGAGATATCACATCGCATGCTGTAGGAAGGGTCTCAGGTTTGGTATTAGAAGCATTGAGATATCACATCTCATGCTATAGGAAGGATCTCAGGTTTGGTATTAGAAGTATTGAGATATCACATCTCATGCTATAGGAAGGGTCTCAGGATTGGAATGGGAAGGAGTTGGATATCACATCTCATGCTAAAGGAAGGGTCTCAGGTTTGGTAGAAGCATTGAGATATCACATCTCATGCTATAGGAAGGGTCTCAGGATTGGAATGGGAAGGACTTAGATATCACATATCATGCTATAGGGAGGGTCTCAGTTTTGATATTAGAAGCATTGAGATATCACATCTCATGCTATCGAAAGTGTCTCACGATTGGAATGGGAAGGAGCTGGATATCACATCTCATGCTAAAGGAAGAGTCTCAGGATTGGAACGGGAAGGAGTTGATTATCACATCTCATGTTATAGGAAGGGTCTCAGGTTTGGTATAAGCATTGAGATATCACATCTCTGCTATCGGAAGTGTCTCAGGATTGGAAATGGAAGGAGTTGGATATCCCATCTCATGTTATAGGACGGGTCCCAGGTTTGTTATTAGAATCATTGAGATATCATATTGCATGCTGTAGGAAGGGTCTAAGGATTGGAATGGAAAGGACTTGGATATCACATCTCATGCTATAGATAGGCTCTCAGGTTTGGAAAGGGAAGGAGTTGGATATCACATTTCATGTTAGAGGAAGGATCTCAGGTTTGGTATTAGAGGCATTGAGATATCATATTGCATGCTGTAGGAAGGGTCTAAGGATTGGAATGGGAAGGACTTGGATATCACATCTCATGCTATAGGAAGGGTCTCAGGTTGGAATGGGAAGGAGTTGGATATCACATCTCATGTTAAAGGGAGGGTCTCAGAATTGGAAGGGGAAGGATTTGGATATCACATCTCATGTTATAGGAAGGATCTCAGGTTTGGTATTAGATGCATTGAGATATCACATCTCATGCTATCGGAAGGATCTCAGGTTTCGTATTAGAAGCATTGAGATATCACATCTCATGCTATCAGAAGGGTCTCAGGATTGGAATGGGAAGGAGATGGATATCACATATGCTAAAGGGAGGGTCTCAGGTTTGGAAGGGGAAGGATTTGGATATCACATCTCATGTTATCGGAAAGGATCTCAGGTTTGGTATTAGAAGTATTGAGATATCACATCTCATGCTATAGGAAGGGTCTCAGGATTGGAATGGGAAGGAGTTGGATATCACATCTCATGCTAAAGGAAGGGTCTCAGGTTTGGTAGAAGCATTGAGATATCACATCTCATGCTATAGGAAGTGTCTCAGGATTGGAATGGGAAGGAGCTGGATATCACATCTCATGCTAAAGGAAGGGTCTCAGGTTTGGAACGGGAAGGAGTTGGATATCCGATCTCATGTTATAGGAAGGGTCTAAGGTCTGGTATAAGCATTGAGATATCACATCTCTGCTATCGGAAGTGTCTCAGGATTGGAATGGGAAGGAGTTGGATATCCGATCTCATGCTATCGGAAGGATCTCAGGTTTGGTATTAGAAGAATTGAGATATCACATCTCATGCTATAGGAAGGGTCTCAGGATTGGAATGGGAAGGACTTAGATATCACATATCATGCGATAGGGAGGGTTTCCGTTTTGATATTAGAAGCATTGAGATATCACATCTCATGCTATCGGAAGTGTCTCAGGATTGGAATGGGAAGGAGCTGGATATCACATCTCATGCTAAAGGAAGGGTCTCAGGTTTGGAACGGGAAGGAGTTGGATATCCGATCCCATGTTATAGGATGGGTCTAAGGTCTGGTATAAGCATTGAGATATCACATCTCTGCTATCGGAAGTGTCTCAGGATTGGAATGGGAAGGAGTTGGATATCCCATCTCATGCTATAGGAAGGGTCTCAGGTTTGGTATAAGCATTGAGATATCACATCTCATGCTATAGGAAGGGTCTCAGGATTGGAATGGGAAGGAGTTGGATATCACATCTCATGCTATAGGAAGGGTCTCAGGTTTGGTATAAGCATTGAGATATCACATCTCATGCTATAGGAAGGGTCTCAGGATTGGAATGGGAAGGAGTTGTATATGACATCTCATGCCGTAGGAAGGGTCTCAGGTTTGGTATAAGCATTGAGATATCACATCTCATGCTATACTAAGGGTCTCAGGATTGGAATGGGAAGGAGTTGGATATCACATCTCATGCTATAGGAAGGGTCTCAGGTTTGGTATAAGCATTGAGATATCACATCTCATGCTATAGGAAGGGTCTCAGGATTGGAATGGGAAGGAGTTGTATATGACATCTCATGCCGTAGGAAGGGTCTCAGGTTTGGTATAAGCATTGAGATATCACATCTCTGCTATCGGAAGGGTCTCAGGATTGGAATGGGAAGGAGTTGGATATCCCATCTCATGTTATAGGAAGAGTCTCAGGTTTGGTATTAGAAGCATTGAGATATCACATCTCATGCTATAGGAAGTGTCTCAGGATTGGAATGGGAAGGACTTGGATATCACATCTCATGCTATAGGGAGGCTCTCAAGTTTGATATTAGAAGCATTGAGATATCACATCTCATGCTATAGGAAGGGTCTCAGGATTGGAATGGGAAGGAGTTAGATATCACATCTCATGCTATAGGAAGGGTCTCAGGTTTGGTATAAGCAGTGAGATATCACATCTCATGCTATAGGAAGTGTCTCAGGATTGGAATGGGAAGGAGTTGGATATCACATCTCATGTTATAGGAAGGATCTCAGGTTTGGTATAAGAATTGAGATATCACATCTCTGCTATCGGAAGGTGTTAGGAAAGATTTCGTTATTGTAGGGAAATTTCCTTCCATGTGGCAACCCCTAAACTTTTTGCTATTGTTTTTAACCTTGTTCTTGACTTTGCCAGGGAAGTACAGCCTTCTGCCGCACTTCCCTGGGCTTTCGCTCCTTTCTTACGGGGAAACTGACATGCCCTTATGACAGTCAGTACCGGGGAACGTTGTTTCCCGTAGTTTCTTTTATCGTGTCGCCGCTTTAGTGCAACACGACACAAGAGAGCACTGTAAGCTAAGTTACAGCTCTCTTGGGTCTCTAGCCTTCTACAGGCCCTAGATACTCTTTTAGGATGGTATTTGATCGGTGCAAGTCATTCAGGGACTGGAATGGTGGCAGCGATCGTTTTGTATATTTTGAGCTCCTTTTGCCGTTCTGAGCACGTTTTTGCACTGAACCCAAAATGGTGGCCTGGCTCCCCAAAATGGCCAGACCACGAGGCTCCTTTGTCCTGTCCACTGTCCGTCTTGCTCCCTTCACCTTCCCCAGGTCCAGCGACCCGGGGCCTTCCTTATTTGGGCATGTACTTTCCCGCGAAACGTGGTTGCTTTCGCGGGCTTCTACATGCCGTTTGTGTGCCTCCAGGGTGTGGGCTGGGATGTCTGGTCCCAATACAGATCCTGGGTGCCAGAGAGTCTAGGGTGGTGTGAATGCCTGGGACCACCGTGGTCCGTGATTGGTCCACGTATGGTATGTGTTTTGATGAGCGGATCTCCCATTGGTTCCCCTCCGTTTTGGCGCGAAGGGAACCGTGGATAAGAGGGGGCTGGAAACACCACTACCATGTCGATCTCCTGAGTTCTCACGAACGAAGGAATACAGGAGCCAAGTATCCTGCAACCAAGAGGCTGGACCGAGGAATCGCTGGTGACCCGCTGAAGGAATCCTCCTTTGCACTGCTGTCGTCCTGAGAGCCCCCGTCCTCCTTTGATCGAACCAGAAGGCCTGTATTGGTGCTTCGACCTATTGGAATAGCAGGAACAGCTATTCCCGGCATCTTCATCAACTCCTCGCAGTAAGCCTTCGGAAGCGTCTCTGGGCCATCCAGTTGACTGACCAGCTTACAAGGGAGTCCTGCTCTGTAACCGCCGCCAGGTTGTGCCGTATCTCGAGTCCTTGTCACTCTCCCACGCTTCGTACACTTGGCGTTCCCAAGTCTGAAGGGAGGAGTGTACTTTTGACTCCGATACGCACGGCCGCTCCGTTGTCCTGCTGCGGCAACAAAACTGTGCTGGTTTCGTCGATTGGGACGTCTTTTTGATCTACACGACTGGAAAGCGTTCCCTGCTCTTCTGAACCTGCCAGCTGCTGAAACTAACGTGGAGAAGCTTGCTTCGGGGACCGGTGAGTAGTTTAGCTAGGATCTGGTCGCCCTCCTGCAGTAACCCATTGCTTTTCCCCGCTGTGTAAAACAGCACCCTTTTCGTCCGTACTCGCGCTCTGCTTCTGCTCGCTGTGGAGGCTGCGCTTGAGTTGCGGAACCTGTTCTTCTTCTGCTGTGCACTAACACGAACTGCCTGACCTCCTCCGAAGAGCTTCTCCTTTTGCCCGTTGGCACCAGCACTTGCAGGTACGTTGAGCACAAGGCTCCACTCTTCTCAGGGCTCGGACTTCCATCTAGTTAGGTGCCTCTGAAGGCGAACTGAGTCTAAAGCATTATCGCACTGCCTGTTTTCCTTCCCTTTCAGGTGGACTACATATTTCGTGCTTTAAACGCTTGCGACTGTGTATTTGTATATATATTGTGTTGATTTGGTATGTGTTGGTTTAATATTGTTATAGAGTGATTTTCTTGCTACGGTCATTGTTTTAAAGGCCTTAAAATAAATGTGTTTATATTTTTGATATAACACCTGTTTGGAGTAGTTTGTAAGCGCTCTTGCTTTGTGTGCTCATTGCGGGCTTTCAGTCACCCTCACCCCTCTTGAGACCTAGTCTTGACCGCCGCGATCGCTACCTTGATTGGTCTGGCTCGTCCAGAGGTTACCCTGTTCCAAGTAATTAGGTTGGCCTTCTGAACTTCTGCGCCACCAGGACAGAGTTCAGAAATCCGTCTTAACAAATTGGTGTACAGCGGTGGGATACGACTGAAGGTATCCAGTGTTGCGCACGGGCTAAGGCATTTCAGGTTATTCCAACCAGTACACGTAGTGGATTGTTGTAATATAACTTTAAAAAGGCCATAGTCCTATCACACAGTATGGAAACAAATACGTTGTTAACTTTAAATGCTTCCAAATCAGAAACGCTGAAAAAGATGTGTGCGGAGAGAGGTGTTTCCTCTCAAGGCACAAAATTGGAAATGATCCAAAGAATCGTGGCGTGGCAAGAAGCACAGCTTGACGCTATTACTTCTGAGGACAGTGCGGAAGGTGGTGGGGCTGCTCTCACTGGCAGAACCGACGGTTCTGCCGCTGCACTGATCCACCGCGACCACGAGGACAGGGAGGACGAGATGTCTAATGTTTCCTCTGCCAGTGCTGATGGGGAGGCTATGCTTGAATTCAAGAAGCAAGAGCTGCGGTTTAGGCAGCAGGAGCTTGAATTCAGCATAGCCAAACTGAAAATCGAACAGGCAGAAAAACAAAAAGACAGGGATCACCAGTTGGAACTGGCCAAGCTTCAGGTTGCAAATGGGTCCACGGGTCCTGGACATGGGTCTGGGGCCTCCTCTCATCCACGGTTTCCAAAAGATCTGCTCAGTGTGTATGAAGAACGGAATGACATTATGGACTGGCTGAAGGCGTTTGAGTATGCATGCGAAGTTCAGAAAGTTGACAATGCTGACAAGATTGCGTGGTTGCTCAGTAGACTGCCCCATTCTGGCTGTAGTGCCATTATGGAGATGTCGGAGGCTGAGCGAGCTGATTTCGCAATGTTGAAGCAGACTCTCATTTTAAAGTTAGGGAAGACTCCGGCCCAATATTTAAAGCGTTTTCGAGAGTATAAGAAAAAGGAAGGTGGTACTTGGGTATCTTATGTCACTGAATCTTTGAAAAACTTAACTGGCTGGGTCGAAGGATATAAGGTTTCTACCTTCGAAGGCATGATAAATCTTGTCATGCTTGAACACATTTTTGCTTCTTCTTCCCCGGAGCTTAAGCAGCATTTGGCCGATTCGAAGGAGATAGATCCTAAGAAGCTGGCCATTGCAGCGGACTTATGGGTGTCACATCGAGTGTCCCATAAGGACAAAACTCATCCTGGTAAGCAGGAGGAAGGGAAAAAGTCCAAAGATATGGAGGGTGGGGAATCTGCTAAATCTTCTTCCCAAAAGGGCCACAAAAAGAAAAACAAGGGTAAGACACAAGAGAACTCACAGGGTAGTGGAGGTCAGCCTCCGAAACAGAACTCTGGTTACAATAAGCCTCCCTATGTAAACAGACCCAATGGATCTTGTTTTGCTTGTGGAGCAACTGACCATGTGAAGGGGGATCCCCGTTGTAAGGTTAGACCTTTGGGGGTCCACTCCGCTAATCTGGCCTTCTCCTCCTACGAGGAAGAAGAGATTACAGGAGCATCCTTCTCCTCAGACTCATTTCCCAGCGGAATAGAGGCTGAGGTAGTTTTAGTGTCCCTGGGTTCCTGGGAGCCTAAAGTCGCAGAGGCGTATGCTAGGATTCCGGATAATACCAAGCACTACTTTAAAGACAGTGTGCTGATCAATGGAGTAGATACTCCAGCTCTTAGGGATAGTGGGTGCAGTCGCACTGTAGTGGATTCTACCTTGGTAGACTCAGAGGAAGTTGCCAGAGCTACTCTGATGCCCACTAAGTTGGCTGACGGCCCCCTCCGTATGTTTCCCGTGATCCCTGTAAATCTTACTTTAAATGGTACAGCAGTCAGGATTCCAGTGAGCATTCAGAGAAACGTCCCGGGAAAGGTCTTGTTAGGCAATGATCTCAGAGCTTTAGGGCTCGTAGGAGACACTGCCGAAAGACCCTACACACGGTCTCAAGCACGGGCAGCATTGGCCAAGTCCAATACGCCGCCCCAGCCGAAGGGGAAACCCAAGGCGAAAGGAGTCTACAAGTCACGACGAGGGAAAGAGAATATTCCCCCGAGCTCGCCTACCACTGCGGTGGAGGAAGTTGGTCGATCGCCCGAGCCTGACGAGGAAGTGGCGATGCCTGAAGTATTCGACCCCAACGATCATCCTGAACTAAAAGACTTGTTAGTTGAAGGAGGTCCTGATAGGGACGAGTTCAGTAAAGGCCAACGTGAGTGCCCATCTCTGGAAGGCCTAAGGAGACAGGCCTGCTCCCAGCTTGAGGGTGAACCTCCTGGGACGCACAGGATTTATTGGGAAGGTGGACTCCTCTATAGTGAGCCCACAGAGTCTACAGAAGGAGACCATAGGAGGTTGGTGGTTCCCCTTTCTGTTAGGCCCTTCCTCCTGCAGTTGGCGCATGAAGTTCCCCTTGCTGGTCACCTTGGTATGAAGAGGACCAAGCAAAGGTTATCCATGCACTTCTACTGGCCCAAGATGGGGGTGCAAGTAGAAAGTCACTGCCGGAGTTGTGCCTCCTGCCAGTTATCTGGTAAGGTTGGCGCGACAATCCAAGCTCCGTTGGTACCGCTCCCAGTTGTGGGGGTACCATTTGAAAGGGTAGGGATCGACATCGTCGGTCCCCTTGACCCGCAAACATCCTCGGGCAATAGGTTTATCCTGGTGCTGGTCGACCATGCAACCAGGTATCCTGAGGCCATCCCATTAAAAACTGTAACTGCCAAGTCAGTTGCAAAAGCTTTACTCGGCATATTTACTAGGGTTGGCTTCCCTAAAGAAGTTGTGTCAGATCGTGGCAGCAACTTTATGTCGAAGTATATGCAGGCTATGTGGAAAGAATGGGGGGTCACCTACAAGTTCTCTTCTGCATACCACCCCCAGACCAATGGTCTGGTGGAACGTTTCAACAGAACGTTAAAGAGCATGATTGGGGCTCTGGAGGAGCCTCAGAGAAGAAAATGGGATCTTCTTTTACCATGCTTGCTGTTTGCCTACCGAGAGGTACCACAGGAGGGTGTTGGCTTCAGCCCCTTCGAACTTCTGTTCGGTCATCCCGTACGGGGACCCTTAGCCATCGTCAAAGAGGGATGGGAGATGCCCACTCCCCCTGTTACTACCAACGTAGTTGATTATGTGCTAGGGCTCAGAAAACGGATGGTACTTCTGATGGGCTTGGCTAGTGAGAAATTGAAGGCAGGGCAAGCGCTGGTGAAACATTGGTACGACCAGAAAGCTTCCCTCATCAACTTTACACCTGGTCAGCAAGTCCTGATCATGAATCCAATAAGGCCTCGCGCTTTACAGGACAAATGGTCAGGCCCTTACACAGTGGTGGAGCCCCTGGGTGAGGTGAACTATTTAGTGGACCTTGGAAGGCCTGGACAGGCTCCAAAAGTGTTTCACGTGAATAGGCTGAAGGCTTTCGTCCCAAGAGTCGAAATCGCAGCACTGCTACTGGCTTCAGACGTCGAGGAAGAGGAGTCTGAACCTCTCCCCGACCTGTTCCAAGGTGGTCCTTCAGATTGCTCCTTTGAGGGTGTCCGTGTGGCCCCTCACCTGACTTCTGATCAGCAGGCTGAGGTGAAAAGTTTGCTTCGGCAGTTTTCCCCCCTGTTTTCACAGTCGCCTGGTTTGACACCTTGGTGCAAACATAACATAGACACAGGAGACAGTGTACCTACCAAAAGTAGGGGATACAGAATGTCGGATAAAGTACGGTCTTATATTAAGACCGAGGTCAACAAGATGTTAGACCTTGGGGTGATTGAACCCTCTAGTAGTCCTTGGTCCAGCCCTGTGGTTTTGGTTCCAAAGGCAGGCACTTCTGAATTGAGGTTCTGCGTGGATTACAGGGCTCTGAATGCTGTCACCAAGACAGATGCACACCCCTTGCCTCGAACAGATGAGCTGGTGGATACTTTGGGTGCCTCCAAGTACCTCAGCATGTTTGACCTTACTGCTGGCTATTGGCAAATAGCGTTAGCAGAACATGCTAAGGAGAAGACAGCATTTTCTACTCCAGACGGCCTTTACCAATTCCGGGTAATGCCGTTCGGGTTGAAGAATGCACCTGCCACTTTCCAGAGGCTTGTGAATCATGTGTTGAATGGGTTGGACGAATTCTGACTCACATATCTGGACGATATCGCAGTTTTCAGTGCCACCTGGGAAGACCATGTGAAACACCTCGGGATTGTGCTCCAGGCTCTTCAGAAAGCCCACTTGACCATAAAGGCTAGTAAATGCCAGATTGGACAAGGCTCAGTGGTTTACCTTGGACATGAAGTAGGTGGAGGGAGGATACAGCCTCTTCCCAGTAAAGTACAAGCAGTACAAGACTGGCCTACCCCCACTACGCAAACCCAAGTGAGAGCCTTCTTAGGACTCACGGGGTATTATCGCAATTTTATGGCAGACTATGGCACCATAGCTGCTCCTCTGACTGCCCTCACAACTCCGAAGAAACCCAAGAAGGTAACTTGGACCGACGAGTGTGAGAAGGCCTTCAATGGCTTAAAAGACTCCTTGTGCCAGGCCCCTGTGCTCAGGGCCCCTGATTATCAAAGAACTTTTATCGTGCAGACGGACGCCTCTGACACTGGGATAGGAGCTGTACTATCACAAGTAGATGAGAAGGGTAAGGAACACCCTATCGGTTTTATTAGTCGCCAGCTTAAGGACAGAGAGCTCAGATGGTCCACGGTAGAGAAAGAATGTTTCTCTGTTGTGTGGGCCCTAAGGAAGCTGAGGCCCTACCTCTATGGGACCCACTTCACTGTGCAAACTGACCATAAGCCGTTAAAGTGGCTAATGAACATGAAGGGGGAGAATCCAAAGTTGCTTAGGTGGTCCATAAGTCTACAAGGCTTCGACTTCACTATTGAGCATAGGCCAGGTGTCCAACATAGCAATGCTGATGGGTTGTCCAGAATGTTTAACCGACCTGAACATGAGACTCATCCAGGGGTGGATTAGTTCCCCCTGTCCATAGTCTGGGAGGGGCGAGTGTTAGGAAAGATTTCGTTATTGTAGGGAAATTTCCTTCCATGTGGCAACCCCTAAACTTTTTGCTATTGTTTTTAACCTTGTTCTTGACTTTGCCAGGGAAGTACAGCCTTCTGCCGCACTTCCCTGGGCTTTCGCTCCTTTCTTACGGGGAAACTGACATGCCCTTATGACAGTCAGTACCGGGGAACGTTGTTTCCTGTAGTTTCTTTTATCGTGTCGCCGCTTTAGTGCAACACGACACAAGAGAGCACTGTAAGCTAAGTTACAGCTCTCTTGGGTCTCTAGCCTTCTACAGGCCCTAGATACTCTTTTAGGATGGTATTTGATCGGTGCAAGTCATTCAGGGACTGGAATGGTGGCAGCGATCGTTTTGTATATTTTGAGCTCCTTTTGCCGTTCTGAGCACGTTTTTGCACTGAACCCAAAATGGTGGCCTGGCTCCCCAAAATGGCCAGACCACGAGGCTCCTTTGTCCTGTCCACTGTCCGTCTTGCTCCCTTCACCTTCCCCAGGTCCAGCGACCCGGGGCCTTCCTTATTTGGGCATGTACTTTCCCGCGAAACGTGGTTGCTTTCGCGGGCTTCTACATGCCGTTTGTGTGCCTCCAGGGTGTGGGCTGGGATGTCTGGTCGCAAAACACATCCTGGGTGCCAGAGAGTCTAGGGTGGTGTGAATGCCTGGGACCACCGTGGTCCGTGATTGGTCCACGTATGGTATGTGTTTTGATGAGCGGATCTCCCATTGGTTCCCCTCCGTTTTGGCGCGAAGGGAACCGTGGATAAGAGGGGGCTGGAAACACCACTACCATGTCGATCTCCTGAGTTCTCACGAACGAAGGAATACAGGAGCCAAGTATCCTGCAACCAAGAGGCTGGACCGAGGAATTGCTGGTGACCCGCTGAAGGAATCCTCCTTTGCACTGCTGTCGTCCTGAGAGCCCCCGTCCTCCTTTGATCGAACCAGAAGGCCTGTATTGGTGCTTCGACCTATTGGAATAGCAGGAACAGCTATTCCCGGCATCTTCATCAACTCCTCGCAGTAAGCCTTCGGAAGCGTCTCTGGGCCATCCAGTTGACTGACCAGCTTACAAGGGAGTCCTGCTCTGTAACCGCCGCCAGGTTGTGCCGTATCTCGAGTCCTTGTCACTCTCCCACGCTTCGTACACTTGGCGTTCCCAAGTCTGAAGGGAGGAGTGTACTTTTGACTCCGATACGCATGGCCGCTCCGTTGTCCTGCTGCGGCAACAAAACTGTGCTGGTTTCGTCGATTGGGACGTCTTTTTGATCTACACGACTGGAAAGCGTTCCCTGCTCTTCTGAACCTGCCAGCTGCTGAAACTAACGTGGAGAAGCCTGGGTCTGCTTGCTTCGGGGACCGGTGAGTAGTTTAGCTAGGATCTGGTCGCCCTCCTGCAGTAACCCATTGCTTTTCCCCGCTGTGTAAAACAGCACCCTTTTCGTCCGTACTCGCGCTCTGCTTCTGCTCGCTGTGGAGGCTGCGCTTGAGTTGCGGAACCTGTTCTTCTTCTGCTGTGCACTAACACGAACTGCCTGACCTCCTCCGAAGAGCTTCTCCTTTTGCCCGTTGGCACCAGCACTTGCAGGTACTTTGAGCACAAGGCTCCACTCTTCTCAGGGCTCGGACTTCCATCTAGTTAGGTGCCTCTGAAGGCGAACTGAGTCTAAAGCATTATCGCACTGCCTGTTTTCCTTCCCTTTCAGGTGGACTACATATTTCGTGCTTTAAACGCTTGCGACTGTGTATTTGTATATATATTGTGTTGATTTGGTATGTGTTGGTTTAATATTGTTATAGAGTGATTTTCTTGCTACGGTCATTGTTTTAAAGGCCTTAAAATAAATGTGTTTATATTTTTGATATAACACCTGTTTGGAGTAGTTTGTAAGCGCTCTTGCTTTGTGTGCTCATTGCGGGCTTTCAGTCACCCTCACCCCTCTTGAGACCTAGTCTTGACCGCCGCGATCGCTACCTTGATTGGTCTGGCTCGTCCAGAGGTTACCCTGTTCCAAGTAATTAGGTTGGCCTTCTGAACTTCTGCGCCACCAGGACAGAGTTCAGAAATCCGTCTTAACAGAAGGGTCTCAGGATTGGAATGGGAAGGAGTTGGATATTCCAATCTCATGTTATAGGAAGGGTCTCAGGTTTGGTATTAGAAGCATTGAGATATCACATCTCATGCTATCGGAAGGATCTCAGGTTTGGTATTAGAAGCATTGAGATATCACATCTCATGCTATCAGAAGGGTCTCAGGATTGGAATGGGAAGGAGATGGATATCACATCTCATGCTAAAGGAGGGTCTCAGGTTTGGAAGGGGAAGGATTTGGATATCACATCTCATGTTATCGGAAGGATCTCAGGTTTGGTATTAGAAGTATTGAGATATCACATCTCATGCTATAGGAAGGGTCTCAGGATTGGAATGGGAAGGAGTTGGATATCACATCTCATGCTAAAGGAAGGGTCTCAGGTTTGGTAGAAGCATTGAGATATCACATCTCATGCTATAGGAAGGGTCTCAGGATTGGAATGGGAAGGACTTAGATATCACATATCATGCTATAGGGAGGGTTTCCGTTTTGATATTAGAAGCATTGAGATATCACATCTCATGCTATCGGAAGTGTCTCAGGATTGGAATGGGAAGGAGCTGGATATGAGCGTTTACTTGCAGAGGAAAACGTTCGTTTTTGTGCCTGACTTCGATCCAGCTACACGCTTCCTGGAGGAGGCGTGTCACTCAGCACGTGACTGTATCACGTGACCTGGCGCCACCTTAAAACCCGGAGGCTGCCACCCGCTCAGTGTGAGCGTTTACTTGCAGAGGAAAACGTTCGTTTTTGTGCCTGACTTCGATCCAGCTACACGCTTCCTGGAGGAGGCGTGTCACTCAGCACGTGACTGTATCACGTGACCTGGCGCCACCTTAAAACCCGGAGGCTGCCACCCGCTCAGTGTGAGCGTTTACTTGCAGAGGAAAACGTTCGTTTTTGTGCCTGACTTCGATCCAGCTACACGCTTCCTGGAGGAGGCGTGTCACTCAGCACGTGACTGTATCACGTGACCTGGCGCCACCTTAAAACCCGGAGGCTGCCACCCGCTCAGTGTGAGCGTTTACTTGCAGAGGAAAACGTTCGTTTTTGTGCCTGACTTCGATCCAGCTACACGCTTCCTGGAGGAGGCGTGTCACTCAGCACGTGACTGTATCACGTGACCTGGCGCCACCTTAAAACCCGGAGGCTGCCACCCGCTCAGTGTGAGCGTTTACTTGCAGAGGAAAACGTTCGTTTTTGTGCCTGACTTCGATCCAGCTACACGCTTCCTGGAGGAGGCGTGTCACTCAGCACGTGACTGTATCACGTGACCTGGCGCCACCTTAAAACCCGGAGGCTGCCACCCGCTCAGTGTGAGCGTTTACTTGCAGAGGAAAACGTTCGTTTTTGTGCCTGACTTCGATCCAGCTACACGCTTCCTGGAGGAGGCGTGTCACTCAGCACGTGACTGTATCACGTGACCTGGCGCCACCTTAAAACCCGGAGGCTGCCACCCGCTCAGTGTGAGCGTTTACTTGCAGAGGAAAACGTTCGTTTTTGTGCCTGACTTCGATCCAGCTACACGCTTCCTGGAGGAGGCGTGTCACTCAGCACGTGACTGTATCACGTGACCTGGCGCCACCTTAAAACCCGGAGGCTACCACCCTTGTGGCTGTAAGCCCGGTGGAAAGAAGCCCATTGGCTGTTATACGGCTGTTGTACGCAGTGGACGCAAATAAGCCGTATGATGGGCCCCCAAACACGCCAAAAACAGAAAACACGAACACAGTCCGAACGAGCGGATCATCCCTTGCAGGCATCGGTATACATCGCTGAGGAAAATACCTCGAGGGTCAATGATGTAAATGAGGTAAGAACTGTTACATTAAATGTGCCTACATTGTCTCAAATCACACAAACTGAAAATGGCGGACACATAACGCCACTATATACAGTAAGCTCCTTGCTTACTTTGACAGAAAATCTTATTATTAATATCAATTTACTAACTCACTGCCGACTGAAATTGACGCCAAATGCAACACGCGAACAAATACTTCTACTGCCCTGCGCTCTATGCTTAACGAGGCAAGCAAGAAAGAGTTCTCTAAGTGCTGCATACACAAAATTTGCCCAAGTACACGAAAGTGTAGATGTTCTGGATAAAACAGCATTAGCGGAGAACTGCAATAAATGTGAAATCTTTACAATCCGGTCCGTGACTTTATCTACTGGCTCTACGACCCGAGTTGCGGAACTGAGAACGCAGGATAATGTGTGCGAGATAAATACCTCCTTGATCCAGTCTCCTTTCGATGTAACGGACTCAGAACTATTGTCAATCCAAGTGTCTACAAACACCTTATCCATGTCCCCCCTAAACCAATCAAATGGTCAGGTAGACAAAAATACTGTACAGAATAAATCTCAAACTAAAGAAGGAGCTATGACGCCCATGATGGTAGCAACTGCAAAACTGCATGAAGCTGAATCTAACGTGCTAATGTCATCATATGCCTCCCGAGGTTCCATAAAAACTGGACTTGTAAACCGCAAACAGAGCTCAACTAAGTTTAACCTGTTACACTCTCGTCTACCTATAACAGCAAATAGCACCGGAGAAGTACATGAAGTGGAAACTTGGAACCCACATGAAATTTCTACAACACCTCAATCACATCTGCTTAACATAGAAACAAATCCAATACCAACTTTAGAGACCTCATTAAAAGCTCTAGATCCAGTAGGACGAGAGGCTCGTCTGACAGAGAGGCTAACTGCTGATTACAATGCCATCAAAGAAAAACTGATACAGAGTTTCGGAGAAAAGTCCAACTCTAAGCATGTAAATCATATAATAAACAGATATAGCCCCAATAACATCTGCCGTCACTCTAAATTTGGTTTTTTTGATCAGAATCTTCCAAACCACAATTCAACAATTGATTACACAATCATCGGTGATAAAAATGTTGTAAAGACAGTTGAGATGGAGAATCTAATCCAAATGAATGAAGACGAGGTAGAAAATGAGTCTCTACAGCAACGTAGGAAGAGACGAGATTCCATGGCCAAACAAACACATGAAACGGCGCCAAAACTTACAGCTGCTACTTCTGCACAGGATCAAATGAATAAATCCAACCTGTCAGTAGCAGCTGGCATTCAAATCCACAATAATGTATTGGCCGCCACTTCTTTGGCGCTAATCCCGTTCGTAAAACTGTACGAGAGTCTAAATGAGGCTATAAAAGAGCAGAGTACGCAAATTACTCAGCTTATCTCAAAAGTTGACAAGATGGAACATATGAATAATGCCTTGCTGCAAAGAATGGACAGAGAGGCGGAGACGTCCTCACAATGGCAATATCGCCTTGGAGATCTTCTAGCAAGTACCCACGTGGATAATTCCACCTTAATGGCCGCAACGCTTGAATGTATGAAATGGGCAAGGCACAATATTCCAATAAATACGGAACAATTACCAGAGCACTTAAATGGAGCTGTCACGCTGAATAAAACAACTCCTGCTCCTAAAATCACAAACTCCGCTTCAGCTGCGGCCCATCTCTCAAAGAACAATCCTCAAGTGGAGTCATCTAGTTCTAACAGGAATAATAGACAACTCCAGGAAATTCCTGCTCAAGCAGTCAAAACTAAACCAAATACTGAAGCCCCGCTGACCTGCTCAACTACAAATACTAGTAGGGCACTTGCAGACAGAAGAACAACCTCAACGGTACAAATACAAGAAACCCAGACCTCCTCTGATGCTGCAGAAATAACAGATCCGACCCACTTGGCTATAGAGATCGGAGAACCAATACAATCACTGGAAACTCACAGTGCGACTGGAATTCAAACACTACCGTCTACATCGAGGCTCATAAACTCGTTTGACATCTTTAAGGGTGGAGCGAAAAATTTTCACGTGGACAGCTTAAAGATACCAACACTGTCTGCAAAGAAGGTACGATTGGCTCCAAAAAAGCAAGCAACCAATCAAGCAAAAAAACGTAATACTAATGTAAAACAGTTTGTAAGAAATATAGTAACTCCACAAAAGCTTGCGCTGTTCGAACGACCTACAAAAGAGGCTGCTGTAGATAATGTCATCATTGTGCAATCAAAGGAGAGACGGAATAAATTGAATGATGCAAAATCATCGTCAATACAAAAACAAAATCCAAATAAGCGTGCTCGTCTAGATTCGATTTCTGCACAAGATGAGGACTCAATAGACCTATGTGACCTCTCAACTTACTCAATTGACTCTGACAGTTCTTCTTCGACCTTATCTACAGAGACATTGAGTAAAAGACAACCAATTGGACCAAGCAAAGTACTCTCTAGGAAACTTATAGATGATGAGGATAAAGGGCATAGAAAGGTCACCATGTTTCCTCCTACCTTTGATACGAACTCCTCGGAACCTAATCAACCTAGAACACACCAAGTTACAAACAGAAAAATGGTATCTGAATCATTACAAAATTTCAATCCGAAAATGACTGCTGCTCAGCGAAATAAACAAATTTCATTAAGAATAAGTGAAAGCGATGGACGTCAATCTAGCTCCAAATATCATTCTTGGAGAATTAGAGTGGAAAATGTGATGTCTGATGATAAAGATGTTAACTTAAACAGAAGAAACATTATGAAACTACTGCATATCATCCCTTCACTCCGTACAATTACATCAGAAGACATTCAAATTGTTGAATACATTTCAGAGGAATCCGCTGACAAAGTTTTCTTACATATTAATTCATCAGCAGTGGAAAAAACTCTTTTTGCTGCACAAGATGAACTGCTGGCCTTTGGTTTTGAAATACACTCAGAGAGAAATATGTTAAATTATGGGAAAAGTGATGAAATAAAATCAAGAAATGATTGTCGTCGCGAAAAATTGAGGAACCAATTGTCATTGCGAAAATGTGGAGTAGAAACAAAACCTACATGGAAAAATTATGATGAAACCATAAAACGAGCTACATCACAGAAAGATCAACAAACATAACCATCACCAAAAACGGATATGGAAAAATGCGGGATCCTCTCTTGGAACACCAGAGGATTCCTTCATCTATTCAATGAGTTCCCTAAGGCCTTAATAAATAATTTTGCCATTTGTCTCCAAGAAACATGGCTTCGAGAAGTTCCATCGAAAGACGGTTATTCCATCATTCTAAATAAAGCAGGAAAACATCAACGTGGGAGACCTTTCTCTGGTTTAATCACAATGGTTAATAATGCCTATGGATGGGAGGTCATTCAAACATTCATGCCAAACCTCTTTGTACTAGGAACTCTACTACAGCTGAGCCAGAAGGAAAATATACCCTCCCCACAACTGCTAATTATCAATCTTTATTGGAACCCAGCCATGATCTCTACTGCAAGTTTCATTAAATCAGTAACGGCAATTATTGATCCCTATTTAACATCAGATTTGGAGACCATTATAATAATATGTGGAGACTTTAACTTCTCATGGCTCGAACTACCTCCCAAAAATAAGACTGAACAAACTGTAATACGAACTAGAGGAGATAAATGGTTAGAAGCGATGCAATCGAGAAACTGCGAGATGGTCAATGGTTCAATTAAAGGTGACATTCCCCCAAACTCTACCTGGAACAAAGATAAAAGCCAAAAAATATTAGATTATTTTTGGATCTCTGCTTCTTTCTGGTCAAAAGTTACAAAAATGTCAATAACTAAAACAGCAGCGAGTGATCATAGTATATTGGAATTAATCTGTATTCTAGAACAGTGCATAACATCAGCACAGTATGATTTACCTCTGGAAGCGAATGAGGGGCTGAGTAGGCTACGAATCAAAAACCATCACATCCGTCAGCTGAGAGATGGCCTTAAGGATGACATAACAATAACTTCTGACAAAATAAACTATGCACCTTTGCTAATCCAATTTGGCACTACAAAAAAACAAACTCACAAAACCTCGCAAACTCAGAAAAAATATATATATAGTGCACAGGTAAATTTGCAAAAGAAACAAATGACCAAAAGCATCAGGCAAATCAACAAGAAAGATATTAAGTCTTTTGAGAAAAAAAGGGAAATCCAAAACTGTAAAACGAAATACCGAAACTGGTTAAAATCTTTCAAGATAATCAGAGATCAAGAACGAGCTGAAACAATGGTAGGCCTAATTATTCAGCGGAACTCACGAGACATCTGGAAAATTTTAAATAACAACAACACTCAAGATTCTGGTTTCATTAATGGAATATCAAAGCTTACCTGGGAACAACATTTTAGGAAAGTATTTGTAAGCACTTCAATTTTAAGCAGCCCAATACAACAGATAAATCCGGTCACATGGGATGTATGTGAATCTAGAGAAAAAATTCTTACTCAAATAACACAATTGAAGAATTCTCGTGCAGCGGGCCCTGATGGGCTAACAAATGTTCTATTAAAAGAAAAAAAGGAGCTTTGGGCCGACTTTATTGTAGACCTGTTTGAGCTAATTTCAGAAGCTAGGATGATACCGTGCTCATGGAGGACTGCAATTATAGTACCAATATTCAAGAAAGGCAATAGGGAGAACCCGGCCAACTACCGCCCAATTGCCCTCTTGGATATAATAGGGAAAATCTTTGCTACTTGCTTACAACAAAAACTCTCCAAATGGGCATCTTGTAACAACTTATTGGATAAGCGACAAACAGGTTTCACAAAGGAGGTCGGAACTGAAATCAATCTCTTCATCTTAAACATACTTAAACTTGAATCATTGAAGAACAAAGGGAGCATCTTCATAGCATTCATAGATATGCGGCAGGCATTTGACCAAATCAATCGCACAAATCTATGGGAAAAATTAACATCATGGTCATGCCCTCCAAATATTCTCCATCCACTTATGGCCCTACACACAGGTACCTCAATAAAAGTCCGCATCGATAATAAAGGCACCGTGACAAATGAAATTCCAACCACCAAAGGAGTGAAACAGGGATGCCCCTTGGCAGCCCTACTGTTTAAGTTATACATTGCTGATCTACCAAAGGCCTTCACGAATATTCGCTGCTTTCCACCGAAAATAAATAACCAACCTATTAGTTATGCGACATATGCCGATGACATTGTATTATTTGATCAAACTAAAATAGGACTCCAACGTCTAATACAAGCATTGGTTATATATCTGCAGACAAACGGTTTGGAAATAAATGCTGGGAAATCAAAGATCATGTCCTTTGGACCAGCAAAGAAAAGATTGGCTGAGAATTTCAGTTGGTATGCGGCTGGAGAAAAGATCGAGACTGTACACACTATACGTTATCTAGGGATACAAATAAACAAATCCATCAGAGAACAAGAATGGAGTTTAGATTTGAAGCATCGTATGACTTCTTTCACCCTACAAGGAAAACGCCTACATAATGAATTTGGCAAATTTACCCTGATTCCAGTCTTAACCTTCTATCGACAAAAAGTCATTCCTACTCTGACCTATGGGGCGGAGGCCGGACTAAACATCGATAATCGTATTTGGGCAGTTTTGGAAGGGCAATTTTGGAGAGGAGTTTTAGCTCTGCCAAGCTGTGTGTCTATTGTTGCAATAAGACATGAACTAGGCCTTGATCCCTTAGACGGCCTGATTCTTTGGAAGTCCATTGTTTTGTTACGAAAAATGAACCTAAAAATAGTCGCTCCAGCCTATGAGATCTTAAAACAAAAAGAAGATAAACAATATTCAGGGATGATACATATTTGGGCTACGAAAATTAGGAAATCTCTAGCGGTCATGGATATCTCTTGGGAGTCTATATGTAACACACCACAGATTGCAAAAAGAAAACTGAGATCCTGGTACTGGATAAAAAACGAAGAACGTCGAATGGCAATGTCATCTTCGCTTAATTTAGGCTTGACATGTAATACTCTTGACAAGCTGCCCAAATACTTAACAAGATTTCCGTCAAGATACCATCGCAACAAATTTTTAAGATTTCGGCTAAATTTATATGAAACTAAAGAGATAATGTACCTGAGACACTACAAAGAGATAGATGATAATAAATGTAGGCTCTGTAAAAACGAAGTAGAATCACTTAAACATCTAGTCTCTGATTGTGACCAGGTGGCCACTCAGCGTGCATTTTTCTTTAAACATCTAACAACTGTCCAACCAACGGACCATCTGTGGTGCATGCTGGTAGCTGGAAATAATGTTAAATCAATTTGTGCAGTGGTAGATTTTCTCGATAACATCTTGGAGAAAGCCTTGAGCTGAAAACAAACTTTCCATCTGAAAGAGCCAGAAGAAAACAATGAACCTATAAGAGAGCTAAATTGATGACAAAGAAAGATGATGAAATTTTGTATGAATTTTTGTAATTGAAGTTGTGTAAATAACTAATTGTTACAAGTAAAATAAAAAAAAAAAAAAAAAAAAAAAAAAAGATATCACATCTCATGCTAAAGGAAGGGTCTCAGGTTTGGAACTGGAAGGAGTTGGATATCCGATCTCATGTTATAGGAAGGGTCTAAGGTCTGGTATAAGCATTGAGATATCACATCTCTGCTATCGGAAGTGTCTCAGGATTGGAATGGGAAGGAGTTGGATATCCCATCTCATGTTATAGGAAGTGTCTCAGGTTTGGTATAAGCATTGAGATATCACATCTCATGCTATAGGAAGGGTCTCAGGATTGGAATGGGAAGGAGTTGGATATCACATCTCATGCTATAGGAAGGGTCTCAGGTTTGGTATAAGCATTGAGATATCACATCTCATGCTATAGGAAGGGTCTCAGGATTGGAATGGGAAGGAGTTGTATATGACATCTCATGCCGTAGGAAGGGTCTCAGGTTTGGTATAAGCATTGAGATATCACATCTCATGCTATAGGAAGGGTCTCAGGATTGGAATGGGAAGGAGTTGGATATCACATCTCATGCTATAGGAAGGGTCTCAGGTTTGGTATAAGCATTGAGATATCACATCTCATGCTATAGGAAGGGTCTCAGGATTGGAATGGGAAGGAGTTGTATATGACATCTCATGCCGTAGGAAGGGTCTCAGGTTTGGTATAAGCATTGAGATATCACATCTCTGCTATCGGAAGGGTCTCAGGATTGGAATGGGAAGGAGTTGGATATCCCATCTCATGTTATAGGAAGAGTCTCAGGTTTGGTATTAGAAGCATTGAGATATCACATCTCATGCTATAGGAAGGGTCTCAGGATTGGAATGGGAAGGAGTTAGATATCACATCTCATGCTATAGGAAGGGTCTCAGGTTTGGTATAAGCAGTGAGATATCACATCTCATGCTATAGGAAGTGTCTCAGGATTGGAATGGGAAGGAGTTGGATATCACATCTCATGTTATAGGAAGGATCTCAGGTTTGGTATAAGAATTGAGATATCACATCTCTGCTATCGGAAGGGTCTCAGGATTGGAATGGGAAGGAGTTGGATATTCCAATCTCATGTTATAGGAAGGGTCTCAGGTTTGGTTTTAGAAGCATTGAGATATCACATCTCATGCTATCGTAAGGATCTCAGGTTTGGTATTAGAAGCATTGAGATATCACATCTCATGCTATCAGAAGGGTCTCAGGATTGGAATGGGAAGGAGATGGATATCACATCTCATGCTAAAGGGAGGGTCTCAGGTTTGGAAGGGGAAGGATTTGGATATCACATCTCATGTTATCGGAAGGATCTCAGGTTTGGTATTAGAAGTATTGAGATATCACATCTCATGCTATAGGAAGGGTCTCAGGATTGGAATGGGAAGGAGTTGGATATCACATCTCATGCTAAAGGAAGGGTCTCAGGTTTGGTAGAAGCATTGAGATATCACATCTCATGCTATAGGAAGGGTCTCAGGATTGGAATGGGAAGGACTTAGATATCACATATCATGCTATAGGGAGGGTTTCCGTTTTGATATTAGAAGCATTGAGATATCACATCTCATGCTATCGGAAGTGTCTCAGGATTGGAATGGGAAGGAGCTGGATATCACATCTCATGCTAAAGGAAGGGTCTCAGGTTTGGAACGGGAAGGAGTTGGATATCCGATCTCATGTTATAGGAAGGGTCTAAGGTCTGGTATAAGCATTGAGATATCACATCTCTGCTATCGGAAGTGTCTCAGGATTGGAATGGGAAGGAGTTGGATATCCCATCTCATGTTATAGGAAGGGTCTCAGGTTTGGTATAAGCATTGAGATATCACATCTCATGCTATAGGAAGGGTCTCAGGATTGGAATGGGAAGGAGTTGGATATCACATCTCATGCTATAGGAAGGGTCTCAGGTTTGGTATAAGCATTGAGATATCACATCTCATGCTATAGGAAGGGTCTCAGGATTGGAATGGGAAGGAGTTGTATATGACATCTCATGCCGTAGGAAGGGTCTCAGGTTTGGTATAAGCATTGAGATATCACATCTCATGCTATAGGAAGGGTCTCAGGATTGGAATGGGAAGGAGTTGGATATCACATCTCATGCTATAGGAAGGGTCTCAGGTTTGGTATAAGCATTGAGATATCACATCTCATGCTATAGGAAGGGTCTCAGGATTGGAATGGGAGGGAGTTGTATATGACATCTCATGCCGTAGGAAGGGTCTCAGGTTTGGTATAAGCATTGAGATATCACATCTCTGCTATCGGAAGGGTCTCAGGATTGGAATGGGAAGGAGTTGGATATCCCATCTCATGTTATAGGAAGAGTCTCAGGTTTGGTATTAGAAGCATTGAGATATCACATCTCATGCTATAGGAAGTGTCTCAGGATTGGAATGGGAAGGACTTGGATATCACATCTCATGCTATAGGGAGGCTCTCAAGTTTGATATTAGAAGCATTGAGATATCACATCGCATGCTGTAGGAAGGGTCTCAGGTTTGGTATTAGAAGCATTGAGATATCACATCTCATGCTATAGGAAGGATCTCAGGTTTGGTATTAGAAGTATTGAGATATCACATCTCATGCTATAGGAAGGGTCTCAGGATTGGAATGGGAAGGAGTTGGATATCACATCTCATGCTAAAGGAAGGGTCTCAGGTTTGGTAGAAGCATTGAGATATCACATCTCATGCTATAGGAAGGGTCTCAGGATTGGAATGGGAAGGACTTAGATATCACATATCATGCTATAGGGAGGGTCTCAGTTTTGATATTAGAAGCATTGAGATATCACATCTCATGCTATCGGAAGTGTCTCACGATTGGAATGGGAAGGAGCTGGATATCACATCTCATGCTAAAGGAAGAGTCTCAGGATTGGAACGGGAAGGAGTTGGATATCACATCTCATGTTATAGGAAGGGTCTCAGGTTTGGTATAAGCATTGAGATATCACATCTCTGCTATCGGAAGTGTCTCAGGATTGGAAATGGAAGGAGTTGGATATCCCATCTCATGTTATAGGACGGGTCTCAGGTTTGTTATTAGAATCATTGAGATATCATATTGCATGCTGTAGGAAGGGTCTAAGGATTGGAATGGAAAGGACTTGGATATCACATCTCATGCTATAGATAGGCTCTCAGATTTGGAAAGGGAAGGAGTTGGATATCACATTTCATGTTAGAGGAAGGATCTCAGGTTTGGTATTAGAGGCATTGAGATATCATATTGCATGCTGTAGGAAGGGTCTAAGGATTGGAATGGGAAGGACTTGGATATCACATCTCATGCTATAGGAAGGGTCTCAGGTTGGAATGGGAAGGAGTTGGATATCACATCTCATGTTAAAGGGAGGGTCTCAGAATTGGAAGGGGAAGGATTTGGATATCACATCTCAGGTTATAGGAAGGATCTCAGGTTTGGTATTAGAAGCATTGAGATATCACATCTCATGCTATCGGAAGGATCTCAGGTTTGGTATTAGAAGCATTGAGATATCACATCTCATGCTATCAGAAGGGTCTCAGGATTGGAATGGGAAGGAGATGGATATCACATCTCATGCTAAAGGGAGGGTCTCAGGTTTGGAAGGGGAAGGATTTGGATATCACATCTCATGTTATCGGAAGGATCTCAGGTTTGGTATTAGAAGTATTGAGATATCACATCTCATGCTATAGGAAGGGTCTCAGGATTGGAATGGGAAGGAGTTGGATATCACATCTCATGCTAAAGGAAGGGTCTCAGGTTTGGTAGAAGCATTGAGATATCACATCTCATGCTATAGGAAGTGTCTCAGGATTGGAATGGGAAGGAGCTGGATATCACATCTCATGCTAAAGGAAGGGTCTCAGGTTTGGAACGGGAAGGAGTTGGATATCCGATCTCATGTTATAGGAAGGGTCTAAGGTCTGGTATAAGCATTGAGATATCACATCTCTGCTATCGGAAGTGTCTCAGGATTGGAATGGGAAGGAGTTGGATATCCGATCTCATGCTATCGGAAGGATCTCAGGTTTGGTATTAGAAGCATTGAGATATCACATCTCATGCTATAGGAAGGGTCTCAGGATTGGAATGGGAAGGACTTAGATATCACATATCATGCTATAGGGAGGGTTTCCGTTTTGATATTAGAAGCATTGAGATATCACATCTCATGCTATCGGAAGTGTCTCAGGATTGGAATGGGAAGGAGCTGGATATCACATCTCATGCTAAAGGAAGGGTCTCAGGTTTGGAACGGGAAGGAGTTGGATATCCGATCTCATGTTATAGGAAGGGTCTAAGGTCTGGTATAAGCATTGAGATATCACATCTCTGCTATCGGAAGTGTCTCAGGATTGGAATGGGAAGGAGTTGGATATCCCATCTCATGTTATAGGAAGGGTCTCAGGTTTGGTATAAGCATTGAGATATCACATCTCATGCTATAGGAAGGGTCTCAGGATTGGAATGGGAAGGAGTTGGATATCACATCTCATGCTATAGGAAGGGTCTCAGGTTTGGTATAAGCATTGAGATATCACATCTCATGCTATAGGAAGGGTCTCAGGATTGGAATGGGAAGGAGTTGTATATGACATCTCATGCCGTAGGAAGGGTCTCAGGTTTGGTATAAGCATTGAGATATCACATCTCATGCTATAGGAAGGGTCTCAGGATTGGAATGGGAAGGAGTTGGATATCACATCTCATGCTATAGGAAGGGTCTCAGGTTTGGTATAAGCATTGAGATATCACATCTCATGCTATAGGAAGGGTCTCAGGATTGGAATGGGAGGGAGTTGTATATGACATCTCATGCCGTAGGAAGGGTCTCAGGTTTGGTATAAGCATTGAGATATCACATCTCTGCTATCGGAAGGGTCTCAGGATTGGAATGGGAAGGAGTTGGATATCCCATCTCATGTTATAGGAAGAGTCTCAGGTTTGGTATTAGAAGCATTGAGATATCACATCTCATGCTATAGGAAGTGTCTCAGGATTGGAATGGGAAGGACTTGGATATCACATCTCATGCTATAGGGAGGCTCTCAAGTTTGATATTAGAAGCATTGAGATATCACATCTCATGCTATAGGAAGGGTCTCAGGATTGGAATGGGAAGGAGTTGGATATCACATCTCATGCTATTGGAAGGGTCTCAGGTTTGGTATAAGCAGTGAGATATCACATCTCATGCTATAGGAAGTGTCTCAGGATTGGAATGGGAAGGAGTTGGATATCACATCTCATGTTATAGGAAGGATCTCAGGTTTGGTATAAGAATTGAGATATCACATCTCTGCTATCGGAAGGGTCTCAGGATTGGAATGGGAAGGAGTTGGATATTCCAATCTCATGTTATAGGAAGGGTCTCAGGTTTGGTATTAGAAGCATTGAGATATCACATCTCATGCTATAGGAAGGGTCTCAGGATTGGAATGGGAAGGACTTGGATATCACATCTCATGCTATAGGGAGGGTCTCAAGTTTGATATTAGAAGCATTGAGATATTACATCTCATGATATCGGAAGGGTCTCAGGATTGGAATGGGAAGGAGTTGGATATCACATCTCATGATAAAGGAAGGGTCTAAGGTTTGGAAGGGGAAGGATTTGGATATCACATCTCATGTTATAGGACGGGTCTCAGGTTTGGTATTAGAAGCATTGAGATATCAAGTCTCATGGTATAGAAAGGGGATCGGAATTGGAATGGGAAGGAGTTGGATGTCACAACTCAAGCTATAGGAAGGATCTCAGGATTGGAATGGGAAGGACTTGGATATCACATCTCATGCTATAGGGAGGGTCTCAAGTTTGATATTAGAAGCATTGAGATATCACATCTCATGATATCGGAAGGGTCTCAGGATTGGAATGGGAAGGAGTTGGATATCACATCTCATGATAAAGGAAGGGTCTAAGGTTTGGAAGGGGAAGGATTTGGATATCACATCTCATGTTATAGGACGGGTCTCAGGTTTGGTATTAGAAGCATTGAGATATCAAGTCTCATGGTATAGGAAGGGGCGCAGAATTGGAATGGGAAGGAGTTGGATATCAAGTCTCATGGTATAGGAAGGGGCTCAGAATTGGAATGGGAAGGAGTTGGATATCACATCTCATGCTAAAGGGAGGGTCTCAGGTTTGGAAGGGGAAGGATTTGGATATCACATCTCATGTTATAGGAAGGATCTCAGGTTTGGTATTAGAAGCATTGAGATATCACATCTCATGCTATCGGAAGTATCTCAGGTTTGGTATTAGAGGCATTGAGATATCACATCTCATGCTATCTATCATAAGGGTCTCAGGATTGGAATGGGAAGGAGTTGGATATCACATCTCATGCTAAAGGGAGGGTCTCAGGTTTGGAAGGGGAAGGATTTGGATATCACATCACATGTTATAAGAAGGATCTCAGGTTTGGTATTAGAAGCATTGAGATATCACATCTCATGCTATCGGAAGGGTCTCAGGATTGGAATGGGAAGGAGTCGGATATCACATCTCATGCTATAGGAAGGCCCTCAGGTTTGGAAGGGGAAAGAGTTGGATATCACATTTCATGTTAGAGGTAGGATCTCAGGTTTGGTATTAGAGGCATTGAGATATCACATCTCATGCTATCGGAAGGGTCTCAGGATTGGAATGGGAAGGAGTTGGATAACACATCTCATGCTAAAGGGAGGGTCTCAGGTTTGGAAGGGGAAGGATTTGGATATCACATCTCATGTTACAGGAAGGATCTCAGGTTTGGTATTAGAAGCATTGAGATATCACATCTCATGCTATCGGAAGTATCTCAGGTTTGGTATTAGAGGCATTGAGATATCACATCTCATGCTATCTATCATAAGGGTCTCAGGATTGGAATGTGAAGGAGTTGGATATCACATCTCATGCTAAAGGGAGGGTCTCAGGTTTGGAAGGGGAAGGATTTGGATATCACATCACATGTTATAAGAAGGATCTCAGGTTTGGTATTAGAAGCATTGGGATATCACATCTCATGCTATCGGAAGGGTCTCAGGATTGGAATGGGAAGGAGTCGGATATCACATCTCATGCTATAGGAAGGCTCTCAGGTTTGGAAGGGGAAAGAGTTGGATATCACATTTCATGTTAGAGGTAGGATCTCAGGTTTGGTATTAGAGGCATTGAGATATCACATCTCATGCTATCAGAAGGGTCTCAGGATTAGAATGGGAAGGAGTTGGATATCACATCTCATGCTAAAGGGAGGGTCTCAGGTTTGGAAGGGGAAGGATTTGGATATCACGTCTCATGTTATAGGAAGGATCTCAGGTTTGGTATTAGAAGCATTGAGATATCACATCTCATGCTATCGGAAGGATCTCAGGTTTGGTATTAGAGGCATTGAGATATCACATCTCATGCTAAAGGGAGGGTCTCAGGTTTGTAAGGGGAAGGATTTGGATATCACATCTTTTGTTATAGGAAGGATCACAGGTTTGGTATTAGAAGCATTGAGATATCACATCTCATGCTATCGGAAGGGTCTCAGGATTGGAATGCGAAGGAGCTGGATATCACATCTCATGCTAAAGGAAGGGTCTCAGGTTTGGAACGAAAAGGAGTTGGATATCCGATCTCATGTTATAGGAAGGGTCTCAGGTTTGGTATAAGCATTGAGATATCACATCTCTGCTATCGGAAGTGTCTCAGGATTGGAATGGGAAGGAATTGGATATCCCATCTCATGTTATAGGACGGGTCTCAGGATTGTTATTAGAATCATTGAGATATCATATTGCATGCTGTAGGAAGGGTCTAAGGATTGGAATGGGAAGGACTTGGATATCACATCTCATGCTATAGGAAGGGTCTCAGGTTTGGTATAAGCATTGAGATATCAAATCTCATGCTATAGGAGGGGTCTCAGGATTGGAATGGAAGGAGTTGGATATCACATCTCATGTTATAGGAAGGATCTCAGGTTTGGTATTAGAAGCATTGAGACATCACATCTCATGCTATAGGAGGGGTCTCAGGATTGGAATGGGAAGGAGTTGGATATCACATCTCATACTATAGGAAGGGTCTCAGGTTTGGTATAAGCATTGAGATATCACATCTCATGCTATAGGAAGGGTCTCAGGATTGGAATGGGAAGGAGTTGTATATGACATCTCATGCCGTAGGAAGGGTCTCAGGTTTGGTATAAGCATTGAGATATCACATCTCTGCTATCGGAAGGGTCTCAGGATTGGAATGGGAAGGAGTTGGATATCCAATCTCATGTTATAGGAAGAGTCTCAGGTTTGGTATTAGAAGCATTGAGATATCACATCTCATGCTATAGGAAGTGTCTCAGGATTGGAATGGGAAGGACTTGGATATCACATCTCATGCTATAGGGAGGGTCTCAAGTTTGATATTAGAAGCATTGAGATATCACATCTCTGCTATCGGAAGGGTCTCAGGATTGGAATGGGAAGGAGTTGGATATCCCATCTCATGTTATAGGAAGAGTCTCAGGTTTGGTATTAGAGGCATTGAGATATCACATCTCATGCTGTAGGAAGTGTCTCAGGATTGGAATGGGAAGGACTTGGATATCACATCTCATGCTATAGGGAGGCTCTCAAGTTTGATATTAGAAGCATTGAGATATCACATCTCATGCTATAGGAAGGGTCTCAGGATTGGAATGGGAAGGAGTTGGATATCACATCTCATGCTATAGGAAGGGTCTCAGGTTTGGTATAAGCAGTGAGATATCACATCTCATGCTATAGGCAGTGTCTCAGTATTGGAATGGGAAGGAGTTGGATATCACATCTCATGTTATAGGAAGGATCTCAGGTTTGGTATAAACATTGAGATATCACATCTCTGCTATCGGAAGGGTCTCAGGATTGGAATGTAAGGAGTTGGATATTCCCATCTCATGTTATAGGAAGGGTCTCAGGTTTGGTATTAGAAGCATTGAGATATCACATCTCATGCTATAGGAAGGGTCTCAGGATTGGAATGGGAAGGACTTGGATATCACATCTCATGCTATAGGGAGGGTCTCAAGTTTGATATTAGAAGCATTGAGATATCACATCTCATGATATCGGAAGGGTCTCAGGATTGGAATGGGAAGGAGTTGGATATCACATCTCATGATAAAGGAAGGGTCTAAGGTTTGGAAGGGGAAGGATTTGGATATCACATCTCATGTTATAGGACGGGTCTCAGGTTTGGTATTAGAAGCATTGAGATAGCAAGTCTCATGGTATAGGAAGGGTCTCAGAATTGGAATGGGAAGGAGTTTGATATCACATCTCATGCCATAGTATGGGTCTCAGGTTTGGTAGAAGCATTGGGATATCACATCTCATGCTATCGGAATGGTATCAGGATTGGATTTGGAAGGAGTTGGATATCCCATCTCATGCTATAGGAAGGGTCTCAGGTTGGAATGGGAAGGAGTTGGATATCACATCTCATGTTATAGGAAGGGTCTCAGGATTGGAATGGGAAGGACTTGGATATCACATCTCATGCTATAGGAAGGCTCTCAGGTTTGGAAGGGGAGAGAGTTGGATATCACATTTCATGTTAGAGGTAGGATCTCAGGTTTGGTATTAGAGGCATTGAGATATCACATCTCATGCTATCAGAAGGGTCTCAGGATTGGAATGGGAAGGACTTAGATATCACATATCATGCTATAGGGAGGGTCTCAGTTTTGATATTAGAAGCATTGAGATATCACATCTCATGCTATCGGAAGTGTCTCAGGATTGGAATGGGAAGGAGCTGGATATCACATCTCATGCTAAAGGAAGAGTCTCAGGTTTGGAACGGGAAGGAGTTGGATATCACATCTCATGTTATAGGAAGGTTCTCAGGTTTGGTATAAGCATTGAGATATCACATCTCTGCTATCGGAAGTGTCTCAGGATTGGAATGGGAAGGAGGTGGATATCCCATCTCATGTTATAGGACGGGTCTCAGGTTTGTTATTAGAATCATTGAGATATCATATTGCATGCTGTAGGAAGGGTCTAAGGATTGGAATGGGAAGGACTTGGATATCACATCTCATGCTATAGATAGGCTCTCAGGTTTGGAAAGGGAAGGAGTTGGATATCACATTTCATGTTAGAGGAAGGATCTCAGGTTTGGTATTAGAGGCATTGAGATATCACATCTCATGCTATAGGAAGGGTCTCAGGTTGGAATGGGAAGGAGTTGGATATCACATCTCATGTTAAAGGGAGGGTCTCAGAATTGGAAGGGGAAGGATTTGGATATCACATCTCATGTTATAGGAAGGATCTCAGGTTTGGTATTAGAAGCATTGAGATATCACATCTCATGCTATCGGAAGGATCTCAGGTTTGGTATTAGAAGCATTGAGATATCACATCTCATGCTATCAGAAGGGTCTCAGGATTGGAATGGGAAGGAGTTGGATATCACATCTCATGCTAAAATGGAGGGTCTCAGGTTTGGAAGGGGAAGGATTTGGATATCACATCTCATGTTATCGGAAGGATCTCAGGTTTGGTATTAGAAGTATTGAGATATCACATCTCATGCTATAGGAAGGGTCTCAGGATTAGAATGGGAAGGAGTTGGATATCACATCTCATGCTAAAGGAAGGGTCTCAGGTTTGGTAGAAGCATTGAGATATCACATCTCATGCTATAGGAAGGGTCTCAGGATTGGAATGGGAAGGACTTAGATATCACATATCATGCTATAGGGAGGGTTTCCGTTTTGATATTAGAAGCATTGAGATATCACATCTCATGCTATCGGAAGTGTCTCAGGATTGGAATGGGAAGGAGCTGGATATCACATCTCATGCTAAAGGAAGGGTCTCAGGTTTGGAACGGGAAGGAGTTGGATATCCGATCTCATGTTATAGGAAGGGTCTAAGGTCTGGTATAAGCATTGAGTTATCACATCTCTGCTATCGGAAGTGTCTCAGGATTGGAATGGGAAGGAGTTGGATATCCCATCTCATGTTATAGGAAGGGTCTCAGGTTTGGTATAAGCATTGAGATATCACATCTCATGCTATAGGAAGGGTCTCAGGATTGGAATGGGAAGTAGTTGGATATCACATCTCATGCTATAGGAAGGGTCTCAGGTTTGGTATAAGCATTGAGATATCACATCTCATGCTATAGGAAGGGTCTCAGGATTGGAATGGGAAGGAGTTGTATATGACATCTCATGCCGTAGGAAGGGTCTCAGGTTTGGTATAAGCATTGAGATATCACATCTCATGCTATAGGAAGGGTCTCAGGATTGGAATGGGAAGGAGTTGGATATCACATCTCATGCTATAGGAAGGGTCTCAGGTTTGGTATAAGCATTGAGATATCACATCTCATGCTATAGGAAGGGTCTCAGGATTGGAATGGGAAGGAGTTGTATATGACATCTCATGCCGTAGGAAGGGTCTCAGGTTTGGTATAAGCATTGAGATATCACATCTCTGCTATCGCAAGGGTCTCTGGATTTGAATGGGAAGGAGTTGGATATCCCATCTCATGTTATAGGAAGAGTCTCAGGTTTGGTATTAGAAGCATTGAGATATCACATCTCATGCTATAGGAAGTGTCTCAGGATTGGAATGGGAAGGACTTGGATATCACATCTCATGCTATAGGGAGGCTCTCAAGTTTGATATTAGAAGCATTGAGATATCACATCTCATGCTATAGGAAGGGTCTCAGGATTGGAATGGGAAGGAGTTGGATATCACATCTCATGCTATAGGAAGGGTCTCAGGTTTGGTATAAGCAGTGAGATATCACATCGCATGCTGTAGGAAGGGTCTCAGGTTTGGTATTAGAAGCATTGAGATATCACATCTCATGCTATAGGAAGGATCTCAGGTTTGGTATTAGAAGTATTGAGATATCACATCTCATGCTATAGGAAGGGTCTCAGGATTGGAATGGGAAGGAGTTGGATATCACATATCATGCTAAAGGAAGGGTCTCAGGTTTGGTAGAAGCATTGAGATATCACATCTCATGCTATAGGAAGGGTCTCAGGATTGGAATGGGAAGGACTTAGATATCACATATCATGCTATAGGGAGGGTCTCAGTTTTGATATTAGAAGCATTGAGATATCACATCTCATGCTATCGGAAGGATCTCAGGTTTGGTATTAGAGGCATTGAGATATCACATCTCATGCTAAAGGGAGGGTCTCAGGTTTGTAAGGGGAAGGATTTGGATATCACATCTTTTGTTATAGGAAGGATCACAGGTTTGGTATTAGAAGCATTGAGATATCACATCTCATGCTATCGGAAGGGTCTCAGGATTGGAATGCGAAGGAGCTGGATATCACATCTCATGCTAAAGGAAGGGTCTCAGGTTTGGAACGAAAAGGAGTTGGATATCCGATCTCATGTTATAGGAAGGGTCTCAGGTTTGGTATAAGCATTGAGATATCACATCTCTGCTATCGGAAGTGTCTCAGGATTGGAATGGGAAGGAATTGGATATCCCATCTCATGTTATAGGACGGGTCTCAGGATTGTTATTAGAATCATTGAGATATCATATTGCATGCTGTAGGAAGGGTCTAAGGATTGGAATGGGAAGGACTTGGATATCACATCTCATGCTATAGGAAGGGTCTCAGGTTTGGTATAAGCATTGAGATATCAAATCTCATGCTATAGGAAGGGTCTCAGGATTGGAATGGAAGGAGTTGGATATCACATCTCATGTTATAGGAAGGATCTCAGGTTTGGTATTAGAAGCATTGAGACATCACATCTCATGCTATAGGAGGGGTCTCAGGATTGGAATGGGAAGGAGTTGGATATCACATCTCATACTATAGGAAGGGTCTCAGGTTTGGTATAAGCATTGAGATATCACATCTCATGCTATAGGAAGGGTCTCAGGATTGGAATGGGAAGGAGTTGTATATGACATCTCATGCCGTAGGAAGGGTCTCAGGTTTGGTATAAGCATTGAGATATCACATCTCTGCTATCGGAAGGGTCTCAGGATTGGAATGGGAAGGAGTTGGATATCCCATCTCATGTTATAGGAAGAGTCTCAGGTTTGGTATTAGAAGCATTGAGATATCACATCTCATGCTATAGGAAGTGTCTCAGGATTGGAATGGGAAGGACTTGGATATCACATCTCATGCTATAGGGAGGGTCTCAAGTTTGATATTAGAAGCATTGAGATATCACATCTCATGCTATAGGAAGGGTCTCAGGATTGGAATGGGAAGGAGTTGTATATGACATCTCATGCCGTAGGAAGGGTCTCAGGTTTGGTATAAGCATTGAGATATCACATCTCTGCTATCGGAAGGGTCTCAGGATTGGAATGGGAAGGAGTTGGATATCCCATCTCATGTTATAGGAAGAGTCTCAGGTTTGGTATTAGAGGCATTGAGATATCACATCTCATGCTGTAGGAAGTGTCTCAGGATTGGAATGGGAAGGACTTGGATATCACATCTCATGCTATAAGGAGGCTCTCAAGTTTGATATTAGAAGCATTGAGATATCACATCTCATGCTATAGGAAGGGTCTCAGGATTGGAATGGGAAGGAGTTGGATATCACATCTCATGCTATAGGAAGGGTCTCAGGTTTGGTATAAGCAGTGAGATATCACATCTCATGCTATAGGCAGTGTCTCAGTATTGGAATGGGAAGGGGTTGGATATCACATCTCATGTTATAGGAAGGATCTCAGGTTTGGTATAAACATTGAGATATCACATCTCTGCTATCGGAAGGGTCTCAGGATTGGAATGTAAGGAGTTGGATATTCCCATCTCATGTTATAGGAAGGGTCTCAGGTTTGGTATTAGAAGCATTGAGATATCACATCTCATGCTATAGGAAGGGTCTCAAGATTGGAATGGGAAGGACTTGGATATCACATCTCATGCTATAGGGAGGGTCTCAAGTTTGATATTAGAAGCATTGAGATATCACATCTCATGATATCGGAAGGGTCTCAGGATTGGAATGGGAAGGAGTTGGATATCACATCTCATGATAAAGGAAGGGTCTAAGGTTTGGAAGGGGAAGGATTTGGATATCACATCTCATGTTATAGGACGGGTCTCAGGTTTGGTATTAGAAGCATTGAGATAGCAAGTCTCATGGTATAGGAAGGGTCTCAGGATTGGAATGGGAAGGAGTTTGATATCACATCTCATGCCATAGTATGGGTCTCAGGTTTGGTAGAAGCATTGGGATATCACATCTCATGCTATCGGAATGGTATCAGGATTGGATTTGGAAGGAGTTGGATATCCCATCTCATGCTATAGGAAGGGTCTCAGGTTGGAATGGGAAGGAGTTGGATATCACATCTCATGTTATAGGAAGGGTCTCAGGATTGGAATGGGAAGGACTTGGATATCACATCTCATGCTATAGGAAGGCTCTCAGGTTTGGAAGGGGAGAGAGTTGGATATCACATTTCATGTTTGAGGTAGGATCTCAGGTTTGGTATTAGAGGCATTGAGATATCACATCTCATGCTATCAGAAGGGTCTCAGGATTGGAATGGGAAGGACTTAGATATCACATATCATGCTATAGGGAGGGTCTCAGTTTTGATATTAGAAGCATTGAGATATCACATCTCATGCTATCGGAAGTGTCTCAGGATTGGAATGGGAAGGAGCTGGATATCACATCTCATGCTAAAGGAAGAGTCTCAGGTTTGGAACGGGAAGGAGTTGGATATCACATCTCATGTTATAGGAAGGGTCTCAGGTTTGGTATAAGCATTGAGATATCACATCTCTGCTATCGGAAGTGTCTCAGGATTGGAATGGGAAGGAGTTGGATATCCCATCTCATGTTATAGGACGGGTCTCAGGTTTGTTATTAGAATCATTGAGATATCATATTGCATGCTGTAGGAAGGGTCTAAGGATTGGAATGGGAAGGACTTGGATATCACATCTCATGCTATAGATAGGCTCTCAGGTTTGGAAAGGGAAGGAGTTGGATATCACATTTCATGTTAGAGGAAGGATCTCAGGTTTGGTATTAGAGGCATTGAGATATCACATCTCATGCTATAGGAAGGGTCTCAGGTTGGAATGGGAAGGAGTTGGATATCACATCTCATGTTAAAGGGAGGGTCTCAGAATTGGAAGGGGAAGGATTTGGATATCACATCTCATGTTATAGGAAGGATCTCAGGTTTGGTATTAGAAGCATTGAGATATCACATCTCATGCTATCGGAAGGATCTCAGGTTTGGTATTAGAAGCATTGAGATATCACATCTCATGCTATCAGAAGGGTCTCAGGATTGGAATGGGAAGGAGTTGGATATCACATCTCATGCTAAAATGGAGGGTCTCAGGTTTGGAAGGGGAAGGATTTGGATATCACATCTCATGTTATCGGAAGGATCTCAGGTTTGGTATTAGAAGTATTGAGATATCACATCTCATGCTATAGGAAGGGTCTCAGGATTAGAATGGGAAGGAGTTGGATATCACATCTCATGCTAAAGGAAGGGTCTCAGGTTTGGTAGAAGCATTGAGATATCACATCTCATGCTATAGGAAGGGTCTCAGGATTGGAATGGGAAGGACTTAGATATCACATATCATGCTATAGGGAGGGTTTCCGTTTTGATATTAGAAGCATTGAGATATCACATCTCATGCTATCGGAAGTGTCTCAGGATTGGAATGGGAAGGAGCTGGATTTCACATCTCATGCTAAAGGAAGGGTCTCAGGTTTGGAACGGGAAGGAGTTGGATATCGATCTCATGTTATAGGAAGGGTCTAAGGTCTGATATAAGCATTGAGATATCACATCTCTGCTATCGGAAGTGTCTCAGGATTGGAATGGGAAGGAGTTGGATATCCCATCTCATGTTATAGGAAGGGTCTCAGGTTTGGTATAAGCATTGAGATATCACATCTCATGCTATAGGAAGGGTCTCAGGATTGGAATGGGAAGTAGTTGGATATCACATCTCATGCTATAGGAAGGGTCTCAGGTTTGGTATAAGCATTGAGATATCACATCTCATGCTATAGGAAGGGTCTCAGGATTGGAATGGGAAGGAGTTGTATATGACATCTCATGCCGTAGGAAGGGTCTCAGGTTTGGTATAAGCATTGAGATATCACATCTCATGCTATAGGAAGGGTCTCAGGATTGGAATGGGAAGGAGTTGGATATCACATCTCATGCTATAGGAAGGGTCTCAGGTTTGGTATAAGCATTGAGATATCACATCTCATGCTATAGGAAGGGTCTCAGGATTGGAATGGGAAGGAGTTGTATATGACATCTCATGCCGTAGGAAGGGTCTCAGGTTTGGTATAAGCATTGAGATATCACATCTCTGCTATCGCAAGGGTCTCTGGATTTGAATGGGAAGGAGTTGGATATCCCATCTCATGTTATAGGAAGAGTCTCAGGTTTGGTATTAGAAGCATTGAGATATCACATCTCATGCTATAGGAAGTGTCTCAGGATTGGAATGGGAAGGACTTGGATATCACATCTCATGCTATAGGGAGGCTCTCAAGTTTGATATTAGAAGCATTGAGATATCACATCTCATGCTATAGGAAGGGTCTCAGGATTGGAATGGGAAGGAGTTGGATATCACATCTCATGCTATAGGAAGGGTCTCAGGTTTGGTATAAGCAGTGAGATATCACATCGCATGCTGTAGGAAGGGTCTCAGGTTTGGTATTAGAAGCATTGAGATATCACATCTCATGCTATAGGAAGGATCTCAGGTTTGGTATTAGAAGTATTGAGATATCACATCTCATGCTATAGGAAGGGTCTCAGGATTGGAATGGGAAGGAGTTGGATATCACATATCATGCTAAAGGAAGGGTCTCAGGTTTGGTAGAAGCATTGAGATATCACATCTCATGCTATAGGAAGGGTCTCAGGATTGGAATGGGAAGGAGTTGTATATGACATCTCATGCCGTAGGAAGGGTCTCAGGTTTGGTATAAGCATTGAGATATCACATCTCTGCTATCGGAAGGGTCTCAGGATTGGAATGGGAAGGAGTTGGATATCCCATCTCATGTTATAGGAAGAGTCTCAGGTTTGGTATTAGAAGCATTGAGATATCACATCTCATGCTATAGGAAGTGTCTCAGGATTGGAATGGGAAGGACTTGGATATCACATCTCATGCTATAGGGAGGGTCTCAAGTTTGATATTAGAAGCATTGAGATATCACATCTCATGCTATAGGAAGGGTCTCAGGATTGGAATGGGAAGGAGTTGTATATGACATCTCATGCCGTAGGAAGGGTCTCAGGTTTGGTATAAGCATTGAGATATCACATCTCTGCTATCGGAAGGGTCTCAGGATTGGAATGGGAAGGAGTTGGATATCCCATCTCATGTTATAGGAAGAGTCTCAGGTTTGGTATTAGAGGCATTGAGATATCACATCTCATGCTGTAGGAAGTGTCTCAGGATTGGAATGGGAAGGACTTGGATATCACATCTCATGCTATAAGGAGGCTCTCAAGTTTGATATTAGAAGCATTGAGATATCACATCTCATGCTATAGGAAGGGTCTCAGGATTGGAATGGGAAGGAGTTGGATATCACATCTCATGCTATAGGAAGGGTCTCAGGTTTGGTATAAGCAGTGAGATATCACATCTCATGCTATAGGCAGTGTCTCAGTATTGGAATGGGAAGGGGTTGGATATCACATCTCATGTTATAGGAAGGATCTCAGGTTTGGTATAAACATTGAGATATCACATCTCTGCTATCGGAAGGGTCTCAGGATTGGAATGTAAGGAGTTGGATATTCCCATCTCATGTTATAGGAAGGGTCTCAGGTTTGGTATTAGAAGCATTGAGATATCACATCTCATGCTATAGGAAGGGTCTCAAGATTGGAATGGGAAGGACTTGGATATCACATCTCATGCTATAGGGAGGGTCTCAAGTTTGATATTAGAAGCATTGAGATATCACATCTCATGATATCGGAAGGGTCTCAGGATTGGAATGGGAAGGAGTTGGATATCACATCTCATGATAAAGGAAGGGTCTAAGGTTTGGAAGGGGAAGGATTTGGATATCACATCTCATGTTATAGGACGGGTCTCAGGTTTGGTATTAGAAGCATTGAGATAGCAAGTCTCATGGTATAGGAAGGGTCTCAGGATTGGAATGGGAAGGAGTTTGATATCACATCTCATGCCATAGTATGGGTCTCAGGTTTGGTAGAAGCATTGGGATATCACATCTCATGCTATCGGAATGGTATCAGGATTGGATTTGGAAGGAGTTGGATATCCCATCTCATGCTATAGGAAGGGTCTCAGGTTGGAATGGGAAGGAGTTGGATATCACATCTCATGTTATAGGAAGGGTCTCAGGATTGGAATGGGAAGGACTTGGATATCACATCTCATGCTATAGGAAGGCTCTCAGGTTTGGAAGGGGAGAGAGTTGGATATCACATTTCATGTTTGAGGTAGGATCTCAGGTTTGGTATTAGAGGCATTGAGATATCACATCTCATGCTATCAGAAGGGTCTCAGGATTGGAATGGGAAGGACTTAGATATCACATATCATGCTATAGGGAGGGTCTCAGTTTTGATATTAGAAGCATTGAGATATCACATCTCATGCTATCGGAAGTGTCTCAGGATTGGAATGGGAAGGAGCTGGATATCACATCTCATGCTAAAGGAAGAGTCTCAGGTTTGGAACGGGAAGGAGTTGGATATCACATCTCATGTTATAGGAAGGGTCTCAGGTTTGGTATAAGCATTGAGATATCACATCTCTGCTATCGGAAGTGTCTCAGGATTGGAATGGGAAGGAGTTGGATATCCCATCTCATGTTATAGGACGGGTCTCAGGTTTGTTATTAGAATCATTGAGATATCATATTGCATGCTGTAGGAAGGGTCTAAGGATTGGAATGGGAAGGACTTGGATATCACATCTCATGCTATAGATAGGCTCTCAGGTTTGGAAAGGGAAGGAGTTGGATATCACATTTCATGTTAGAGGAAGGATCTCAGGTTTGGTATTAGAGGCATTGAGATATCACATCTCATGCTATAGGAAGGGTCTCAGGTTGGAATGGGAAGGAGTTGGATATCACATCTCATGTTAAAGGGAGGGTCTCAGAATTGGAAGGGGAAGGATTTGGATATCACATCTCATGTTATAGGAAGGATCTCAGGTTTGGTATTAGAAGCATTGAGATATCACATCTCATGCTATCGGAAGGATCTCAGGTTTGGTATTAGAAGCATTGAGATATCACATCTCATGCTATCAGAAGGGTCTCAGGATTGGAATGGGAAGGAGTTGGATATCACATCTCATGCTAAAATGGAGGGTCTCAGGTTTGGAAGGGGAAGGATTTGGATATCACATCTCATGTTATCGGAAGGATCTCAGGTTTGGTATTAGAAGTATTGAGATATCACATCTCATGCTATAGGAAGGGTCTCAGGATTAGAATGGGAAGGAGTTGGATATCACATCTCATGCTAAAGGAAGGGTCTCAGGTTTGGTAGAAGCATTGAGATATCACATCTCATGCTATAGGAAGGGTCTCAGGATTGGAATGGGAAGGACTTAGATATCACATATCATGCTATAGGGAGGGTTTCCGTTTTGATATTAGAAGCATTGAGATATCACATCTCATGCTATCGGAAGTGTCTCAGGATTGGAATGGGAAGGAGCTGGATTTCACATCTCATGCTAAAGGAAGGGTCTCAGGTTTGGAACGGGAAGGAGTTGGATATCGATCTCATGTTATAGGAAGGGTCTAAGGTCTGATATAAGCATTGAGATATCACATCTCTGCTATCGGAAGTGTCTCAGGATTGGAATGGGAAGGAGTTGGATATCCCATCTCATGTTATAGGAAGGGTCTCAGGTTTGGTATAAGCATTGAGATATCACATCTCATGCTATAGGAAGGGTCTCAGGATTGGAATGGGAAGTAGTTGGATATCACATCTCATGCTATAGGAAGGGTCTCAGGTTTGGTATAAGCATTGAGATATCACATCTCATGCTATAGGAAGGGTCTCAGGATTGGAATGGGAAGGAGTTGTATATGACATCTCATGCCGTAGGAAGGGTCTCAGGTTTGGTATAAGCATTGAGATATCACATCTCATGCTATAGGAAGGGTCTCAGGATTGGAATGGGAAGGAGTTGGATATCACATCTCATGCTATAGGAAGGGTCTCAGGTTTGGTATAAGCATTGAGATATCACATCTCATGCTATAGGAAGGGTCTCAGGATTGGAATGGGAAGGAGTTGTATATGACATCTCATGCCGTAGGAAGGGTCTCAGGTTTGGTATAAGCATTGAGATATCACATCTCTGCTATCGCAAGGGTCTCTGGATTTGAATGGGAAGGAGTTGGATATCCCATCTCATGTTATAGGAAGAGTCTCAGGTTTGGTATTAGAAGCATTGAGATATCACATCTCATGCTATAGGAAGTGTCTCAGGATTGGAATGGGAAGGACTTGGATATCACATCTCATGCTATAGGGAGGCTCTCAAGTTTGATATTAGAAGCATTGAGATATCACATCTCATGCTATAGGAAGGGTCTCAGGATTGGAATGGGAAGGAGTTGGATATCACATCTCATGCTATAGGAAGGGTCTCAGGTTTGGTATAAGCAGTGAGATATCACATCGCATGCTGTAGGAAGGGTCTCAGGTTTGGTATTAGAAGCATTGAGATATCACATCTCATGCTATAGGAAGGATCTCAGGTTTGGTATTAGAAGTATTGAGATATCACATCTCATGCTATAGGAAGGGTCTCAGGATTGGAATGGGAAGGAGTTGGATATCACATATCATGCTAAAGGAAGGGTCTCAGGTTTGGTAGAAGCATTGAGATATCACATCTCATGCTATAGGAAGGGTCTCAGGATTGGAATGGGAAGGACTTAGATATCACATATCATGCTATAGGGAGGGTCTCAGTTTTGATATTAGAAGCATTGAGATATCACATCTCATGCTATCGGAAGTGTCTCAGGATTGGAATGGGAAGGAGCTGGATATCACATCTCATGCTAAAGGAAGAGTCTCAGGTTTGGAACGGGAAGGAGTTGGATATCACATCTTATGTTATAGGAAGGGTCTCAGGTTTGGTATAAGCATTGAGATATCACATCTCTGCTATCGGAAGTGTCTCAGGATTGGAAATGGAAGGAGTTGGATATCCCATCTCATGTTATAGGACGGGTCTCAGGTTTGTTATTAGAATCATTGAGATATCATATTGCATGCTGTAGGAAGGGTCTAAGGATTGGAATGGGAAGGACTTGGATATCACATCTCATGCTATAGATAGGCTCTCAGGTTTGGAAAGGGAAGGAGTTGGATATCACATTTCATGTTAGAGGAAGGATCTCAGGTTTGGTATTAGATGCATTGAGATATCACATCTCATGCTATAGGAAGGGTCTCAGGTTGGAATGGGAAGGAGTTGGATATCACATCTCATGTTAAAGGGAGGGTCTCAGAATTGGAAGGGGAAGGATTTGGATATCACATCTCATGTTATAGGAAGGATCTCAGGTTTGGTATTAGAAGCATTGAGATATCACATCTCATGCTATCGGAAGGATCTCAGGTTTGGTATTAGAAGCATTGAGATATCACATCTCATGCTATCAGAAGGGTCTCAGGATTGGAATGGGAAGGAGATGGATATCACATCTCATGCTAAAGGGAGGGTCTCAGGTTTGGAAGGGGAAGGATTTGGATATCACATCTCATGTTATCGGAAGGATCTCAGGTTTGGTATTAGAAGTATTGAGATATCACATCTCATGCTATAGGAAGGGTCTCAGGATTGGAATGGGAAGGAGTTGGATATCACATCTCATGCTAAAGGAAGGGTCTCAGGTTTGGTAGAAGCATTGAGATATCACATCTCATGCTATAGGAAGTGTCTCAGGATTGGAATAGGAAGGAGTTGGATATCCGATCTCATGTTATAGGAAGGGTCTAAGGTCTGGTATAAGCATTGAGATATCACATCTCTGCTATCGGAAGTGTCTCAGGATTGGAATGGGAAGGAGTTGGATATCCGATCTCATGTTATAGGAAGGGTCTAAGGTCTGGTATAAGCATTGAGATATCACATCTCTGCTATCGGAAGTGTCTCAGGATTGGAATGGGAAGGAGTTGGATATCCGATCTCATGCTATCGGAAGGATCTCAGGTTTGGTATTAGAAGCATTGAGATATCACATCTCATGCTATAGGAAGGGTCTCAGGATTGGAATGGGAAGGACTTAGATATCACATAACATGCTATAGGGAGGGTTTCCGTTTTGATATTAGAAGCATTGAGATATCACATCTCATGCTATCGGAAGTGTCTCAGGATTGGAATGGGAAGGAGCTGGATATCACATCTCATGCTAAAGGAAGGGTCTCAGGTTTGGAACGGGAAGGAGTTGGATATCCGATCTCATGTTATAGGAAGGGTCTAAGGTCTGGTATAAGCATTGAGATATCACATCTCTGCTATGGGAAGTGTCTCAGGATTGGAATGGGAAGGAGTTGGATATCCCATCTCATGTTATAGGAAGGGTCTCAGGTTTGGTATAAGCATTGAGATATCACATCTCATGCTATAGGAAGGGTCTCAGGTTGGAATGGGAAGGAGTTGGATATCACATCTCATGTTAAAGGGAGGGTCTCAGAATTGGAAGGGGAAGGATTTGGATATCACATCTCATGTTATAGGAAGGATCTCAGGTTTGGTATTAGAAGCATTGAGATATCACATCCCATGCTATCGGAAGGATCTCAGGTTTGGTATTAGAAGCATTGAGATATCACATCTCATGCTATCAGAAGGGTCTCAGGATTGGAATGGGAAGGAGTTGGATATCACATCTCATGCTAAAGGGAGGGTCTCAGGTTTGGAAGGGGAAGGATTTGGATATCACATCTCATGTTATCGGAAGGATTTCAGGTTTGGTATTAGAAGTATTGAGATATCACATCTCATGCTATAGGAAGGGTCTCAGGATTGGAATGGGAAGGAGTTGGATATCACATCTCATGCTAAAGGAAGGGTCTCAGGTTTGGTAGAAGCATTGAGATATCACATCTCATGCTATAGGAAGGGTCTCAGGATTGGAATGGGAAGGACTTAGATATCACATATCATGCTATAGGGTGGGATTCTGTTTTGATATTAGAAGCATTGAGATATCACATCTCATGCTAAAGGGAGGGTCTCAGGATTGGAATGGGAAGGAGCTGGATATCACATCTCATGCTAAAGGAAGGGTCTCAGGTTTGGAACGGGAAGGAGTTGGATATCCGATCTCATGTTATAGGAAGGGTCTAAGGTCTGGTATAAGCATTGAGATATCACATCTCTGCTATCGGAAGTGTCTCAGGATTGGAATGGGAAGGAGTTGGATATCCCATCTCATGTTATAGGAAGGGTCTCAGGTTTGGTATAAGCATTGAGATATCACATCTCATGCTATAGGAAGGGTCTCAGGATTGGAATGGGAAGGAGTTGGATATCACATCTCATGCTATAGGAAGGGTCTCAGGTTTGGTATAAGCATTGAGATATCACATCTCATGCTATAGGAAGGGTCTCAGGATTGGAATGGGAAGGAGTTGTATATGACATCTCATGCCGTAGGAAGGGTCTCAGGTTTGGTATAAGCATTGAGATATCACATCTCATGCTATAGGAAGGGTCTCAGGATTGGAATGGGAAGGAGTTGGATATCACATCTCATGCTATAGGAAGGGTCTCAGGTTTGGTATAAGCATTGAGATATCACATCTCATGCTATAGGAAGGGTCTCAGGATTGGAATGGGAAGGAGTTGGATATCACATCTCATGCTATAGGAAGGGTCTCAGGTTTGGTATAAGCATTGAGATATCACATCTCATGCTATAGGAAGGGTCTCAGGATTGGAATGGGAAGGAGTTGTATATGACATCTCATGCCGTAGGAAGGGTCTCAGGTTTGGTATAAGCATTGAGATATCACATCTCATGCTATAGGAAGGGTCTCAGGATTGGAATGGGAAGGAGTTGGATATCACATCTCATGCTATAGGAAGGGTCTCAGGTTGGAATGGGAAGGAGTTGGATATCACATCTCATGTTAAAGGGAGGGTCTCAGAATTGGAAGGGGAAGGATTTGGATATCACATCTCATGTTATAGGAAGGATTTCAGGTTTGGTATTAGAAGTATTGAGATATCACATCCCATGCTATCGGAAGGATCTCAGGTTTGGTATTAGAAGCATTGAGATATCACATCTCATGCTATCAGAAGGGTCTCAGGATTGGAATGGGAAGGAGTTGGATATCACATCTCATGCTAAAGGGAGGGTCTCAGGTTTGGAAGGGGAAGGATTTGGATATCACATCTCATGTTATCGGAAGGATTTCAGGTTTGGTATTAGAAGTATTGAGATATCACATCTCATGCTATAGGAAGGGTCTCAGGATTGGAATGGGAAGGAGTTGGATATCACATCTCATGCTAAAGGAAGGGTCTCAGGTTTGGTAGAAGCATTGAGATATCACATCTCATGCTATAGGAAGGGTCTCAGGATTGGAATGGGAAGGACTTAGATATCACATATCATGCTATAGGGAGGGTTTCTGTTTTGATATTAGAAGCATTGAGATATCACATCTCATGCTAAAGGGAGGGTCTCAGGATTGGAATGGGAAGGAGCTGGATATCACATCTCATGCTAAAGGAAGGGTCTCAGGTTTGGAACGGGAAGGAGTTGGATATCCGATCTCATGTTATAGGAAGGGTCTAAGGTCTGGTATAAGCATTGAGATATCACATCTCTGCTATCGGAAGTGTCTCAGGATTGGAATGGGAAGGAGTTGGATATCCCATCTCATGTTATAGGAAGGGTCTCAGGTTTGGTATAAGCATTGAGATATCACATCTCATGCTATAGGAAGGGTCTCAGGATTGGAATGGGAAGGAGTTGGATATCACATCTCATGCTATAGGAAGGGTCTCAGGTTTGGTATAAGCATTGAGATATCACATCTCATGCTATAGGAAGGGTCTCAGGATTGGAATGGGAAGGAGTTGTATATGACATCTCATGCCGTAGGAAGGGTCTCAGGTTTGGTATAAGCATTGAGATATCACATCTCATGCTATAGGAAGGGTCTCAGGATTGGAATGGGAAGGAGTTGGATATCACATCTCATGCTATAGGAAGGGTCTCAGGTTTGGTATAAGCATTGAGATATCACATCTCATGCTATAGGAAGGGTCTCAGGATTGGAATGGGAAGGAGTTGTATATGACATCTCATGCCGTAGGAAGGGTCTCAGGTTTGGTATAAGCATTGAGATATCACATCTCTGCTATCGGAAGGGTCTCAGGATTGGAATGGGAAGGAGTTGGATATCCCATCTCATGTTATAGGAAGAGTCTCAGGTTTGGTATTAGAAGCATTGAGATATCACATCTCATGCTATAGGAAGTGTCTCAGGATTGGAATGGGAAGGACTTGGATATCACATCTCATGCTATAGGGAGGCTCTCAAGTTTGATATTAGAAGCATTGAGATATCACATCTCATGCTATAGGAAGGGTCTCAGGATTGGAATGGGAAGGAGTTGGATATCACATCTCATGCTATAGGAAGGGTCTGAGGTTTGGTATAAGCAGTGAGATATCACATCGCATGCTGTAGGAAGGGTCTCAGGTTTGGTATTAGAAGCATTGAGATATCACATCTCATGCTATAGGAAGGATCTCAGGTTTGGTATTAGAAGTATTGAGATATCACATCTCATGCTATAGGAAGGGTCTCAGGATTGGAATGGGAAGGAGTTGGATATCACATCTCATGCTAAAGGAAGGGTCTCAGGTTTGGTAGAAGCATTGAGATATCACATCTCATGCTATAGGAAGGGTCTCAGGATTGGAATGGGAAGGACTTAGATATCACATATCATGCTATAGGGACGGTCTCAGTTTTGATATTAGAAGCATTGAGATATCACATCTCATGCTATCGGAAGTGTCTCACGATTGGATTGGGAAGGAGCTGGATATCACATCTCATGCTAAAGGAAGAGTCTCAGGTTTGGTATAAGCATTGAGATATCACATCTCTGCTATCGGAAGTGTCTCAGGATTGGAAATGGAAGGAGTTGGATATCCCATCTCATGTTATAGGACGGGTCTCAGGTTTGTTATTAGAATCATTGAGATATCATATTGCATGCTGTAGGAAGGGTCTAAGGATTGGAATGGAAAGGACTTGGATATCACATCTCATGCTATAGATAGGCTCTCAGGTTTGGAAAGGGAAGGAGTTGGATATCACATTTCATGTTAGAGGAAGGATCTCAGGTTTGGTATTAGAGGCATTAGATATCATATTGCATGCTGTAGGAAGGGTCTAAGGATTGGAATGGGAAGGACTTGGATATCACATCTCATGCTATAGGAAGGGTCTCAGGTTGGAATGGGAAGGAGTTGGATATCACATCTCATGTTAAAGGGAGGGTCTCAGAATTGGAAGGGGAAGGATTTGGATATCACATCTCATGTTATAGGAAGGATCTCAGGTTTGGTATTAGAAGCATTGAGATATCACATCTCATGCTATCGGAAGGATCTCAGGTTTGGTATTAGAAGCATTGAGATATCACATCTCATGCTATCAGAAGGGTCTCAGGATTGGAATGGGAAGGAGATGGATATCACATCTCATGCTAAAGGGAGGGTCTCAGGTTTGGAAGGGGAAGGATTTGGATATCACATCTCATGTTATCGGAAGGATCTCAGGTTTGGTATTAGAAGTATTGAGATATCACATCTCATGCTATAGGAAGGGTCTCAGGATTGGAATGGGAAGGAGTTGGATATCACATCTCATGCTAAAGGAAGGGTCTCAGGTTTGGTAGAAGCATTGAGATATCACATCTCATGCTATAGGAAGTGTCTCAGGATTGGAATGGGAAGGAGCTGGATATCACATCTCATGCTAAAGGAAGGGTCTCAGGTTTGGAACGGGAAGGAGTTGGATATTCGATCTCATGTTATAGGAAGGGTCTAAGGTCTGGTATAAGCATAGAGATATAACATCTCTGCTATCGGAAGTGTCTCAGGATTGGAATGGGAAGGAGTTGGATATCCGATCTCATGCTATCGGAAGGATCTCAGGTTTGGTATTAGAAGCATTGAGATATCACATCTCATGCTATAGGAAGGGTCTCAGGATTGGAATGGGAAGGACTTAGATATCACATATCATGCTATAGGGAGGGTTTCCGTTTTGATATTAGAAGCATTGAGATATCACATCTCATGCTATCGGAAGTGTCTCAGGATTGGAATGGGAAGGAGCTGGATATCACATCTCATGCTAAAGGAAGGGTCTCAGGTTTGGAACGGGAAGGAGTTGGATATCCGATCTCATGTTATAGGAAGGGTCTAAGGTCTGGTATAAGCATTGAGATATCAGATCTCTGCTATGGGAAGTGTCTCAGGATTGGAATGGGAAGGAGTTGGATATCACATCTCATGTTAAAGGGAGGGTCTCAGAATTGGAAGGGGAAGGATTTGGATATCACATCTCATGTTATAGGAAGGATCTCAGGTTTGGTATTAGAAGCATTGAGATATCACATCTCATGCTATCGGAAGGATCTCAGGTTTGGTATTAGAAGCATTGAGATATCACATCTCATGCTATCAGAAGGGTCTCAGGATTGGAATGGGAAGGAGTTGGATATCACATCTCATGCTAAAGGGAGGGTCTCAGGTTTGGAAGGGGAAGGATTTGGATATCACATCTCATGTTATCGGAAGGATTTCAGGTTTGGTATTAGAAGTATTGAGATATCACATCTCATGCTATAGGAAGGGTCTCAGGATTGGAATGGGAAGGAGTTGGATATCACATCTCATGCTAAAGGAAGGGTCTCAGGTTTGGTAGAAGCATTGAGATATCACATCTCATGCTATAGGAAGGGTCTCAGGATTGGAATGGGAAGGACTTAGATATCACATATCATGCTATAGGGAGGGTTTCTGTTTTGATATTAGAAGCATTGAGATATCACATCTCATGCTAAAGGGAGGGTCTCAGGATTGGAATGGGAAGGAGCTGGATATCACATCTCATGCTAAAGGAAGGGTCTCAGGTTTGGAACGGGAAGGAGTTGGATATCCGATCTCATGTTATAGGAAGGGTCTAAGGTCTGGTATAAGCATTGAGATATCACATCTCTGCTATCGGAAGTGTCTCAGGATTGGAATGGGAAGGAGTTGGATATCCCATCTCATGTTATAGGAAGGGTCTCAGGTTTGGTATAAGCATTGAGATATCACATCTCATGCTATAGGAAGGGTCTCAGGATTGGAATGGGAAGGAGTTGGATATCACATCTCATGCTATAGGAAGGGTCTCAGGTTTGGTATAAGCATTGAGATATCACATCTCATGCTATAGGAAGGGTCTCAGGATTGGAATGGGAAGGAGTTGTATATGACATCTCATGCCGTAGGAAGGGTCTCAGGTTTGGTATAAGCATTGAGATATCACATCTCATGCTATAGGAAGGGTCTCAGGATTGGAATGGGAAGGAGTTGGATATCACATCTCATGCTATAGGAAGGGTCTCAGGTTTGGTATAAGCATTGAGATATCACATCTCATGCTATAGGAAGGGTCTCAGGATTGGAATGGGAAGGAGTTGTATATGACATCTCATGCCGTAGGAAGGGTCTCAGGTTTGGTATAAGCATTGAGATATCACATCTCTGCTATCGGAAGGGTCTCAGGATGGGAATGGGAAGGAGTTGGATATCCCATCTCATGTTATAGGAAGAGTCTCAGGTTTGGTATTAGAAGCATTGAGATATCACATCTCATGCTATAGGAAGTGTCTCAGGATTGGAATGGGAAGGACTTGGATATCACATCTCATGCTATAGGGAGGCTCTCAAGTTTGATATTAGAAGCATTGAGATATCACATCTCATGCTATAGGAAGGGTCTCAGGATTGGAATGGGATGGAGTTGGATATCACATCTCATGCTATAGGAAGGGTCTCAGGTTTGGTATAAGCAGTGAGATATCACATCGCATGCTGTAGGAAGGGTCTCAGGTTTGGTGTTAGAAGCATTGAGATATCACATCTCATGCTATAGGAAGGATCTCAGGTTTGGTATTAGAAGTATTGAGATATCACATCTCATGCTATAGGAAGGGTCTCAGGATTGGAATGGGAAGGAGTTGGATATCACATCTCATGCTAAAGGAAGGGTCTCAGGTTTGGTAGAAGCATTGAGATATCACATCTCATGCTATAGGAAGGGTCTCAGGATTGGAATGGGAAGGACTTAGATATCACATATCATGCTATAGGGAGGGTCTCAGTTTTGATATTAGAAGCATTGAGATATCACATCTCATGCTATCGGAAGTGTCTCACGATTGGAATGGGAAGGAGCTGGATATCACATCTCATGCTAAAGGAAGAGTCTCAGGATTGGAACGGGAAGGAGTTGGATATCACATCCCATGTTATAGGAAGGGTCTCAGGTTTGGTATAAGCATTGAGATATCACATCTCTGCTATCGGAAGTGTCTCAGGATTGGAAATGGAAGGAGTTGGATATCCCATCTCATGTTATAGGACGGGTCTCAGGTTTGTTATTAGAATCATTGAGATATCATATTGCATGCTGTAGGAAGGGTCTAAGGATTGGAATGGAAAGGACTTGGATATCACATCTCATGCTATAGATAGGCTCTCAGGTTTGGAAAGGGAAGGAGTTGGATATCACATTTCATGTTAGAGGAAGGATCTCAGGTTTGGTATTAGAGGCATTGAGATATCATATTGCATGCTGTAGGAAGGGTCTAAGGATTGGAATGGGAAGGACTTGGATATCACATCTCATGCTATAGGAAGGGTCTCAGGTTGGAATGGGAAGGAGTTGGATATCACATCTCATGTTAAAGGGAGGGTCTCAGAATTGGAAGGGGAAGGATTTGGATATCACATCTCATGTTATAGGAAGGATCTCAGGTTTGGTATTAGAAGCATTGAGATATCACATCTCATGCTATCGGAAGGATCTCAGGTTTGGTATTAGAAGCATTGAGATATCACATCTCATGCTATCAGAAGGGTCTCAGGATTGGAATGGGAAGGAGATGGATATCACATCTCATGCTAAAGGGAGGGTCTCAGGTTTGGAAGGGGAAGGATTTGGATATCACATCTCATGTTATCGGAAGGATCTCAGGTTTGGTATTAGAAGTATTGAGATATCACATCTCATGCTATAGGAAGGGTCTCAGGATTGGAATGGGAAGGAGTTGGATATCACATCTCATGCTAAAGGAAGGGTCTCAGGTTTGGTAGAAGCATTGAGATATCACATCTCATGCTATAGGAAGTGTCTCAGGATTGGAATGGGAAGGAGCTGGATATCACATCTCATGCTAAAGGAAGGGTCTCAGGTTTGGAAAGGGAAGGAGTTGGATATTCGATCTCATGTTATAGGAAGGGTCTAAGGTCTGGTATAAGCATAGAGATATAACATCTCTGCTATCGGAAGTGTCTCAGGATTGGAATGGGAAGGAGTTGGATATCCGATCTCATGCTATCGGAAGGATCTCAGGTTTGGTATTAGAAGCATTGAGATATCACATCTCATGCTATAGGAAGGGTCTCAGGATTGGAATGGGAAGGACTTAGATATCACATATCATGCTATAGGGAGGGTTTCCGTTTTGATATTAGAAGCATTGAGATATCACATCTCATGCTATCGGAAGTGTCTCAGGATTGGAATGGGAAGGAGCTGGATATCACATCTCATGCTAAAGGAAGGGTCTCAGGTTTGGAACGGGAAGGAGTTGGATATCCGATCTCATGTTATAGGAAGGGTCTAAGGTCTGGTATAAGCATTGAGATATCAGATCTCTGCTATGGGAAGTGTCTCAGGATTGGAATGGGAAGGAGTTGGATATCACATCTCATGTTAAAGGGAGGGTCTCAGAATTGGAAGGGGAAGGATTTGGATATCACATCTCATGTTATAGGAAGGATCTCAGGTTTGGTATTAGAAGCATTGAGATATCACATCTCATGCTATCGGAAGGATCTCAGGTTTGGTATTAGAAGCATTGAGATATCACATCTCATGCTATCAGAAGGGTCTCAGGATTGGAATGGGAAGGAGTTGGATATCACATCTCATGCTAAAGGGAGGGTCTCAGGTTTGGAAGGGGAAGGATTTGGATATCACATCTCATGTTATAGGAAGGATCTCAGGTTTGGTATTAGAAGCATTGAGATATCACATCTCATGCTATCGGAAGGATCTCAGGTTTGGTATTAGAAGCATTGAGATATCACATCTCATGCTATCAGAAGGGTCTCAGGATTGGAATGGGAAGGAGATGGATATCACATATGCTAAAGGGAGGGTCTCAGGTTTGGAAGGGGAAGGATTTGGATATCACATCTCATGTTATCGGAAAGGATCTCAGGTTTGGTATTAGAAGTATTGAGATATCACATCTCATGCTATAGGAAGGGTCTCAGGATTGGAATGGGAAGGAGTTGGATATCACATCTCATGCTAAAGGAAGGGTCTCAGGTTTGGTAGAAGCATTGAGATATCACATCTCATGCTATAGGAAGTGTCTCAGGATTGGAATGGGAAGGAGCTGGATATCACATCTCATGCTAAAGGAAGGGTCTCAGGTTTGGAACGGGAAGGAGTTGGATATCCGATCTCATGTTATAGGAAGGGTCTCAGGTTTGGTATTAGAAGCATTGAGATATCACATCTCATGCTATAGGAAGGGTCTCAGGATTGGAATGGGAAGGAGTTAGATATCACATCTCATGCTATAGGAAGGGTCTCAGGTTTGGTATAAGCAGTGAGATATCACATCTCATGCTATAGGAAGTGTCTCAGGATTGGAATGGGAAGGAGTTGGATATCACATCTCATGTTATAGGAAGGATCTCAGGTTTGGTATAAGAATTGAGATATCACATCTCTGCTATCGGAAGGGTCTCAGGATTGGAATGGGAAGGAGTTGGATATTCCATTCTCATGTTATAGGAAGGGTCTCAGGTTTGGTATTAGAAGCATTGAGATATCACATCTCATGCTATCGGAAGGATCTCAGGTTTGGTATTAGAAGCATTGAGATATCACATCTCATGCTATCAGAAGGGTCTCAGGATTGGAATGGGAAGGAGATGGATATCACATCTCATGCTAAAGGGAGGGTCTCAGGTTTGGAAGGGGAAGGATTTGGATATCACATCTCATGTTATCGGAAGGATCTCAGGTTTGGTATTAGAAGTATTGAGATATCACATCTCATGCGATAGGAAGGGTCTCAGGATTGGAATGGGAAGGAGTTGGATATCACATCTCATGCTAAAGGAAGGGTCTCAGGTTTGGTAGAAGCATTGAGATATCACATCTCATGCTATAGGAAGGGTCTCAGGATTGGAATGGGAAGGACTTAGATATCACATATCATGCTATAGGGAGGGTTTCCGTTTTGATATTAGAAGCATTGAGATATCACATCTCATGCTATCGGAAGTGTCTCAGGATTGGAATGGGAAGGAGCTGGATATCACATCTCATGCTAAAGGAAGGGTCTCAGGTTTGGAACGGGAAGGAGTTGGATATCCGATCTCATGTTATAGGAAGGGTCTAAGGTCTGGTATAAGCATTGAGATATCACATCTCTGCTATCGGAAGTGTCTCAGGATTGGAATGGGAAGGAGTTGGATATCCCATCTCATGTTATAGGAAGGGTCTCAGGTTTGGTATAAGCATTGAGATATCACATCTCATGCTATAGGAAGGGTCTCAGGATTGGAATGGGAAGGAGTTGGATATCACATTCATGCTATAGGAAGGGTCTCAGGTTTGGTATAAGCATTGAGATATCACATCTCATGCTATAGGAAGGGTCTCAGGATTGGAATGGGAAGGAGTTGTATATGACATCTCATGCCGTAGGAAGGGTCTCAGGTTTGGTATAAGCATTGAGATATCACATCTCATGCTATAGGAAGGGTCTCAGGATTGGAATGGGAAGGAGTTGGATATCACATCTCATGCTATAGGAAGGGTCTCAGGTTTGGTATAAGCATTGAGATATCACATCTCATGCTATAGGAAGGGTCTCAGGATTGGAATGGGAAGGAGTTCTATATGACATCTCATGCCGTAGGAAGGGTCTCAGGTTTGGTATAAGCATTGAGATATCACATCTCTGCTATCGGAAGGGTCTCAGGATTGGAATGGGAAGGAGTTGGATATCCCATCTCATGTTATAGGAAGAGTCTCAGGTTTGGTATTAGAAGCATTGAGATATCACATCTCATGCTATAGGAAGTGTCTCAGGATTGGAATGGGAAGGACTTGGATATCACATCTCATGCTATAGGGAGGCTCTCAAGTTTGATATTAGAAGCATTGAGATATCACATCTCATGCTATAGGAAGGGTCTCAGGATTGGAATGGGAAGGAGTTGGATATCACATCTCATGCTATAGGAAGGGTCTCAGGTTTGGTATAAGCAGTGAGATATCACATCTCATGCTATAGGAAGTGTCTCAGGATTGGAATGGGAAGGAGTTGGATATCACATCTCATGTTATAGGAAGGGTCTCAGGTTTGGTATAAGCATTGAGATATCACATCTCATGCTATAGGAAGGGTCTCAGGATTGGAATGGGAAGGAGTTGTATATGACATCTCATGCCGTAGGAAGGGTCTCAGGTTTGGTATAAGCATTGAGATATCACATCTCATGCTATACTAAGGGTCTCAGGATTGGAATGGGAAGGAGTTGGATATCACATCTCATGCTATAGGAAGGGTCTCAGGTTTGGTATAAGCATTGAGATATCACATCTCATGCTATAGGAAGGGTCTCAGGATTGGAATGGGAAGGAGTTGTATATGACATCTCATGCCGTAGGAAGGGTCTCAGGTTTGGTATAAGCATTGAGATATCACATCTCTGCTATCGGAAGGGTCTCAGGATTGGAATGGGAAGGAGTTGGATATCCCATCTCATGTTATAGGAAGAGTCTCAGGTTTGGTATTAGAAGCATTGAGATATCACATCTCATGCTATAGGAAGTGTCTCAGGATTGGAATGGGAAGGACTTGGATATCACATCTCATGCTATAGGGAGGCTCTCAAGTTTGATATTAGAAGTATTGAGATATCACATCTCATGCTATAGGAAGGGTCTCAGGATTGGAATGGGAAGGAGTTAGATATCACATCTCATGCTATAGGAAGGGTCTCAGGTTTGGTATAAGCAGTGAGATATCACATCTCATGCTATAGGAAGTGTCTCAGGATTGGAATGGGAAGGAGTTGGATATCACATCTCATGTTATAGGAAGGATCTCAGGTTTGGTATAAGAATTGAGATATCACATCTCTGCTATCGGAAGGGTCTCAGGATTGGAATGGGAAGGAGTTGGATATTCCAATCTCATGTTATAGGAAGGGTCTCAGGTTTGGTATTAGAAGCATTGAGATATCACATCTCATGCTATCGGAAGGATCTCAGGTTTGGTATTAGAAGCATTGAGATATCACATCTCATGCTATCAGAAGGGTCTCAGGATTGGAATGGGAAGGAGATGGATATCACATCTCATGCTAAAGGGAGGGTCTCAGGTTTTGAAGGGGAAGGATTTGGATATCACATCTCATGTTATAGGAAGGATCTCAGGTTTGGTATTAGAAGTATTGAGATATCACATCTCATGCTATAGGAAGGGTCTCAGGATTGGAATGGGAAGGAGTTGGATATCACATCTCATGCTTAAGGAAGGGTCTCAGGTTTGGTAGAAGCATTGAGATATCAGATCTCATGCTATAGGAAGGGTCTCAGGATTGGAATGGGAAGGACTTAGATATCACATATCATGCTAGGGGGAGGGTTTCCGTTTTGATATTAGAAGCATTGAGATATCACATCTCATGCTATCGGAAGTGTCTCAGGATTGGAATGGGAAGGAGCTGGATATCACATCTCATGCTAAAGGAAGGGTCTCAGGTTTGGAACTGGAAGGAGTTGGATATCCGATCTCATGTTATAGGAAGGGTCTAAGGTCTGGTATAAGCATTGAGATATCACATCTCTGCTATCGGAAGTGTCTCAGGATTGGAATGGGAAGGAGTTGGATATCCCATCTCATGTTATAGGAAGGGTCTCAGGTTTGGTATAAGCATTGAGATATCACATCTCATGCTATAGGAAGGGTCTCAGGATTGGAATGGGAAGGAGTTGGATATCACATCTCATGCTATAGGAAGGGTCTCAGGTTTGGTATAAGCATTGAGATATCACATCTCATGCTATAGGAAGGGTCTCAGGATTGGAATGGGAAGGAGTTGTATATGACATCTCATGCCGTAGGAAGGGTCTCAGGTTTGGTATAAGCATTGAGATATCACATCTCATGCTATAGGAAGGGTCTCAGGATTGGAATGGGAAGGAGTTGGATATCACATCTCATGCTATAGGAAGGGTCTCAGGTTTGGTATAAGCATTGAGATATCACATCTCATGCTATAGGAAGGGTCTCAGGATTGGAATGGGAAGGAGTTGTATATGACATCTCATGCCGTAGGAAGGGTCTCAGGTTTGGTATAAGCATTGAGATATCACATCTCTGCTATCGGAAGGGTCTCAGGATTGGAATGGGAAGGAGTTGGATATCCCATCTCATGTTATAGGAAGAGTCTCAGGTTTGGTATTAGAAGCATTGAGATATCACATCTCATGCTATAGGAAGGGTCTCAGGATTGGAATGGGAAGGAGTTAGATATCACATCTCATGCTATAGGAAGGGTCTCAGGTTTGGTATAAGCAGTGAGATATCACATCTCATGCTATAGGAAGTGTCTCAGGATTGGAATGGGAAGGAGTTGGATATCACATCTCATGTTATAGGAAGGATCTCAGGTTTGGTATAAGAATTGAGATATCACATCTCTGCTATCGGAAGGGTCTCAGGATTGGAATGGGAAGGAGTTGGATATTCCATTCTCATGTTATAGGAAGGGTCTCAGGTTTGGTATTAGAAGCATTGAGATATCACATCTCATGCTATCGGAAGGATCTCAGGTTTGGTATTAGAAGCATTGAGATATCACATCTCATGCTATCAGAAGGGTCTCAGGATTGGAATGGGAAGGAGATGGATATCACATCTCATGCTAAAGGGAGGGTCTCAGGTTTGGAAGGGGAAGGATTTGGATATCACATCTCATGTTATCGGAAGGATCTCAGGTTTGGTATTAGAAGTATTGAGATATCACATCTCATGCGATAGGAAGGGTCTCAGGATTGGAATGGGAAGGAGTTGGATATCACATCTCATGCTATAGGAAGGGTCTCAGGTTTGGTATAAGCATTGAGATATCACATCTCATGCTATAGGAAGGGTCTCAGGATTGGAATGGGAAGGAGTTGTATATGACATCTCATGCCGTAGGAAGGGTCTCAGGTTTGGTATAAGCATTGAGATATCACATCTCATGCTATAGGAAGGGTCTCAGGATTGGAATGGGAAGGAGTTGGATATCACATCTCATGCTATAGGAAGGGTCTCAGGTTTGGTATAAGCATTGAGATATCACATCTCATGCTATAGGAAGGGTCTCAGGATTGGAATGGGAAGGAGTTGTATATGACATCTCATGCCGTAGGAAGGGTCTCAGGTTTGGTATAAGCATTGAGATATCACATCTCTGCTATCGGAAGGGTCTCAGGATTGGAATGGGAAGGAGTTGGATATCCCATCTCATGTTATAGGAAGAGTCTCAGGTTTGGTATTAGAAGCATTGAGATATCACATCTCATGCTATAGGAAGTGTCTCAGGATTGGAATGGGAAGGACTTGGATATCACATCTCATGCTATAGGGAGGCTCTCAAGTTTGATATTAGAAGCATTGAGATATCACATCTCATGCTATAGGAAGGGTCTCAGGATTGGAATGGGAAGGAGTTGGATATCACATCTCATGCTATTGGAAGGGTCTCAGGTTTGGTATAAGCAGTGAGATATCACATCTCATGCTATAGGAAGTGTCTCAGGATTGGAATGGGAAGGAGTTGGATATCACATCTCATGTTATAGGAAGGATCTCAGGTTTGGTATAAGAATTGAGATATCACATCTCTGCTATCGGAAGGGTCTCAGGATTGGAATGGGAAGGAGTTGGATATTCCAATCTCATGTTATAGGAAGGGTCTCAGGTTTGGTATTAGAAGCATTGAGATATCACATCTCATGCTATAGGAAGGGTCTCAGGATTGGAATGGGAAGGACTTGGATATCACATCTCATGCTATAGGGAGGGTCTCAAGTTTGATATTAGAAGCATTGAGATATTACATCTCATGATATCGGAAGGGTCTCAGGATTGGAATGGGAAGGAGTTGGATATCACATCTCATGATAAAGGAAGGGTCTAAGGTTTGGAAGGGGAAGGATTTGGATATCACATCTCATGTTATAGGACGGGTCTCAGGTTTGGTATTAGAAGCATTGAGATATCAAGTCTCATGGTATAGAAAGGGGATCAGAATTGGAATGGGAAGGAGTTGGATGTCACAACTCAAGCTATAGGAAGGGTCTCAGGATTGGAATGGGAAGGACTTGGATATCACATCTCATGCTATAGGGAGGGTCTCAAGTTTGATATTAGAAGCATTGAGATATCACATCTCATGATATCGGAAGGGTCTCAGGATTGGAATGGGAAGGAGTTGGATATCACATCTCATGATAAAGGAAGGGTCTAAGGTTTGGAAGGGGAAGGATTTGGATATCACATCTCATGTTATAGGACGGGTCTCAGGTTTGGTATTAGAAGCATTGAGATATCAAGTCTCATGGTATAGGAAGGGGCTCAGAATTGGAATGGGAAGGAGTTGGATATCAAGTCTCATGGTATAGGAAGGGGCTCAGAATTGGAATGGGAAGGAGTTGGATATCACATCTCATGCTAAAGGGAGGGTCTCAGGTTTGGAAGGGGAAGGATTTGGATATCACATCTCATGTTATAGGAAGGATCTCAGGTTTGGTATTAGAAGCATTGAGATATCACATCTCATGCTATCGGAAGTATCTCAGGTTTGGTATTAGAGGCATTGAGATATCACATCTCATGCTATATATATCATAAGGGTCTCAGGATTGGAATGGGAAGGAGTTGGATATCACATCTCATGCTAAAGGGAGGGTCTCAGGTTTGGAAGGGGAAGGATTTGGATATCACATCACATGTTATAGGAAGGATCTCAGGTTTGGTATTAGAAGCATTGAGATATCACATCTCATGCTATCGGAAGGGTCTCAGGATTGGAATGGGAAGGAGTCGGATATCACATCTCATGCTATAGGAAGGCCCTCAGGTTTGGAAGGGGAAAGAGTTGGATATCACATTTCATGTTAGAGGTAGGATCTCAGGTTTGGTATTAGAGGCATTGAGATATCACATCTCATGCTATCAGAAGGGTCTCAGGATTGGAATGGGAAGGAGTTGGATATCACATCTCATGCTAAAGGGAGGGTCTCAGGTTTGGAAGGGGAAGGATTTGGATATCACGTCTCATGTTATAGGAAGGATCTCAGGTTTGGTATTAGAAGCATTGAGATATCACATCTCATGCTATCGGAAGGATCTCAGGTTTGGTATTAGAGGCATTGAGATATCACATCTCATGCTAAAGGGAGGGTCTCAGGTTTGGAAGGGGAAGGATTTGGATATCACATCTCTTGTTATAGGAAGGATCACAGGTTTGGTATTAGAAGCATTGAGATATCACATCTCATGCTATCGGAAGGGTCTCAGGATTGGAATGGGAAGGAGTTGGATAACACATCTCATGCTAAAGGGAGGGTCTCAGGTTTGGAAGGCGAAGGATTTGCATATCACATCACATGTTATAAGAAGGATCTCAGGTTTGGTATTAGAAGCATTGGGATATCACATCTCATGCTATCGGAAGGGTCTCAGGATTGGAATGGGAAGGAGTCGGATATCACATCTCATGCTATAGGAATGCTCTCAGGTTTGGAAGGGGAAAGAGTTGGATATCACATTTCATGTTAGAGGTAGGATCTCAGGTTTGGTATTAGAGGCATTGAGATATCACATCTCATGCTATCAGAAGGGTCTCAGGATTAGAATGGGAAGGAGTTGGATATCACATCTCATGCTAAAGGGAGGGTCTCAGGTTTGGAAGGGGAAGGATTTGGATATCACGTCTCATGTTATAGGAAGGATCTCAGGTTTGGTATTAGAAGCATTGAGATATCACATCTCATGCTATTGGAAGGATCTCAGGTTTGGTATTAGAGGCATTGAGATATCACATCTCATGCTAAAGGGAGGGTCTCAGGTTTGTAAGGGGAAGGATTTGGATATCACATCTCTTGTTATAGGAAGGATCACAGGTTTGGTATTAGAAGCATTGAGATATCACATCTCATGCTATCGGAAGGGTCTCAGGATTGGAATGGGACGGAGTTGGATATCACATCTCATGCTAAAGGGAGGGTCTCAGGTTTGGAAGGGGAAGGATGTGGATATCACATTTCATGTTATAGGAAGGATCTCAGGTTTGGTATTAGAAGTATTGAGATATCACATCTCATGCTATAGGAAGGGTCTCAGGATTGGAATGGGAAGGGGTTTGATATCACAACTCATGCCATAGTATGGGTCTCAGGTTTGGTAGAAACATTGGTATATCACATCTCATGCTATCGGAAGGGTATCAGGATTTGATTTGGAAGGAGTTGGATATCCCATCTCATGCTATAGGAAGGGTCTCAGGTTGGAATGGGAAGGAGTTGGATATCACATCTCATGTTATAGGAAGGGTCCCAGGATTGGAATGGGAAGGACTTGGATATCATATCTCATGCTATAGGAAGGCTCTCAGGTTTGGAAGGGGAAGGAGTTGGATATCACATTTCATGTTAGAGGAAGGATCTCAGGTTTGGTATTAGAGGCATTGAGATATCACCTCTTGTTATAGGAAGGGTCTCACGTTTGGTACAAGCATTGAGATATCACATCTCATGCTATAGGAAGGGTCTCAGGATTGGAATGGGAAGGAGTTGTATATCACATCTCAAGCTATAGGAAGGGTCTCACGTTTGGTATAAGCATTGAGATATCACATCTCATGCTATAGGAAGGGTCTCAGGATTGGAATGGGAAGGTGTTGGATATCACATCTCATGTTATAGGAAAGATCTCAGGTTTGGTATTAGAAGCATTGCGACATCACATCTCATGCTATAGGAAGGGTCTCAGGATTGGAATGGGAAGAAGTTGGCTATCACATCTCATGCTATAGGAAGGGTCTCAGGTTTGGTATAAGCATTAAGATATCACATCTCATGCTATAGGAAGGGTCTCAGGATTGGAATGGGAAGGAGTTGTATATGACATCTCATGCCATAGGAAGGGTCTCAGGTTTGGAATAAGCATTGAGATATCACATCTCATGCTATAGGAAGGGTCTCAGGATTGGAATGGGACGGACTTGGATATCAAATCTCATGCTATAGGGAGGGTCTCAGGTTTGGAAGGGGAAGGATTTGGATATCACATCGCATGTTATAGGAAGGATCTCAGGTTTGGTAAGGGAAGGAGTTGGATATCACATTTCATGTTAGAGGTAGGATCTCAGGTTTGGTATTAGAGGCATTGAGGTATCACATCTCATACTATCAGAAGGGTCTCAGGATTGGAATGGGAAGGAGTTGGATATCACATCTCATGCTAAAGGGAGGGTCTCAGGTTTTGAAGGGGAAGGATTTGGATATCACATCGCGTGTTATAGGAAGGATCTCAGGTTTGGTATTAGAATCATTGAGATATCACATCTCATGCTATCGGAAGTATCTCAGGTTTGGTATTAGAGGCATTGAGATATCACATCTCATGCTATCATAAGGGTCTCAGGATTGGAATGGGAAGGAGTTGGATATCACTTCTCATGCTAAAGGGAGGGTCTCAGGTTTGGAAGGGGAAGGATTTGGATATCACATCACATGTTATAAGAAGGATCTCAGGTTTGGTATTAGAAGCATTGAGCTATCACATCTCATGCTATCGGAAGGGTCTCAGGATTGGAATGGGAAGGAGTTGGATATCACATCTCATGCTATAGGAAGGGTCTCAGGTTTGGAACGGGAAGGAGTTGGATATCACATCTCATGTTATAGGAAGAGTCTCAGGTTTGGTATAAGCATTGAGATATCACATCTCTGCAATCGGAAGTGTCTCAGGATTGGGATGGGAAGGAGTTGGATATCACATCTCATGCTATAGGAAGGGTCTCAGGTTTGGAACGGGAAGGAGTTGGATATCCCATCTCATGTTATAGGACGGGTCTCAGGTTTGGTATTAGAAGCATTGAGATATCACATCGCATGCTGTAGGAAGGGTCTCAGGATTGGAATGGGAAGGAGTTGGATATTACATCTCATGCTATAGGAAGGTTCTCAGGTTTGGTATAAGCATTGAGGTATCACATCTCTGCTATCGAAAGTGTCTCAGGATTGGAATGGGAAGGAGTTGGATACCCATCTCATTTTATAGGACGGGTCTCAGTTTTTGTTATTAGAATCATTGAGATATCATATTGCATGCTGTAGGAAGGGTCTAAGGATTGGAATGGGAAGGACTTGAATATCACATCTCATGCTATAGGTAGGCTCTCAGGTTTGGAAAGGGAAGGAGTTGGATATCACATTTCATGTTAGAGGAAGGATCTCAGGTTTGGTATTAGAGGCATTGAGATATCACATCTCATGCTATAGGAAGGGTCTCAGGATTGGAATGGGAAGGAGTTGGATATCACATCTCATGCTATAGGAAGGTTCTCAGGTTTGGTATAAGCATTGAGATGTCACATCTCATGCTATAGGAAGGGTCTCAGGATTGGAATGGGAAGGAGTTGGATATCACATCTCATGTTATAGGAAGGATCTCAGGTTTGGTATTAGAAGCATTGAGATATCACATCTCATGCTATAGGAAGGGTCTCAGGATTGGAATGGGAAGGAGTTGTATATGACATCTCATGCCATAGGAAGGGTCTCAGGTTTGGTATAAGCATTGAGATATCACATCTCTGCTATCGGAAGGGTCTCAGGATTGGAATGGGAAGGAGTTGGATATCCCATCTCATGTTATAGGAAGAGTCTCAGGTTTGGTATTAGAAGCATTGAGATATCACATCTGATGCTATAGGAAGTGTCTCAGGATTGGAATGGGAAGGAGTTTGATATCCCATCTCATGCCATGTATGGGTCTCAGGTTTTGTAGAAGCATTGTGATATCACATCTCATGCTATCGGAAGGGTATCAGGATTGGATTTGGAAGGAGTTGGATATCCCATGTCATGCTATAGGAAGGGTCTCAGGTTGGAATGGGAAGGAGTTGGATATCACATCTCATGTTATAGGAAGGGTCTCAGGATTGGAATGGGAAGGACTTGGATATCACATTTCATGCTATAGGAAGGCTCTCAGGTTTGGAAGGGGAAGGAGTTGGATATCACATTTCATGTTAGAGGTAGGATCTCAGGTTTGGTATTAGAGGCATTGAGATATCACATCTCATGCTATCAGAAGGGTCTCAGGATTGGAATGTGTTAGGAAAGATTTCGTAATTGTAGGTAATTTTCCTTCCATGTGGCAACCCCTAAACTTTTTGCTGTTGTTTTTCACCTTGTTCTTGACTTTGCCAGAGAAGTGCAGCCTTCTGCCGCACTCCTCTTTGCTTTCGCTCCTTTCTTACGGGGAAACTGACATGCCCTTAAGACAGTCAGTACCGGGGAACGCTGTTTCCCGTAGTTTCTTTTACCATGTTGCGGCTTTAGTGCAACATGACACAAGAGGGCACTGTAAGCTAAGTTACAGCTCTTTTGGGTCTCTAGCCTTCTACAGGCCCTAGATACTCATTTAGGATGGTATTTGATCGGTGCAAGTCATTCAGGGACTGGAATGGTGGCAGCGATCGTTTTGTGTATTTTGAGCTCCTTTTGGCGTTCTAAGTGCGTTTTTCGCGCTGAACCCAAAATGGTGGCCTGGCTCCCAAAATGGCCAGACCACGAGGCTCCTTTGTCTTGTCCACTGACCGTCTTGCTCCCTTCACCTTCCCCAGGTCGAGCCGACCCGGGGCCTTCCTTATTTGGGCATGTACTTTCCCGCGAAACACGGATACTTTCGCGGGCTTCTACATGTCGTATGTGTGCCTCCAGGGTGTGGGCTGGGATGTCTGGTCCCAATACACATCCTGGGTGCCAGAGAGTCTAGGGTGGTGTGAATGCCTGGGACCACCGTGGTCCGTGATTGGTCCACGAATGGTGTGCGTGTTTGATGTGCGGATCTCCCATTGGGTCCCCTCCGTTTTGGCGCGAAGGGAACCGTGGATAAGAGGGGGCTGGAAACACCACTACCATGTCGATCTCCTGAGTTCTCACGAACGAAGGAATACAGGAGCCAAGTATCCTGCAACCAAGAGGCTGGACCGAGGAATCGCTGGTGACCCGCTGAAGGACTCCTCCTTTGCACTGCTGTCGTCCTGTGAAACCCTTTCCTCCTTTTGATCGAACCAGAAGGCCTGTACTGGTGCTTCGACCTTTGGAATAGCAGGAACAGCTATTCTCGGCAACTTCATCATCTCCTGCCAGTAAGCCTTCGGAAGCGTCTCTGGGCCATCCAGTTGACTGACCAGCTTACACGGGAGTCCTGCTCTGTAACCGCCGCCAGGTTGTGTAGTATCTCGAGTCCTTGTCACTCTCCCACGCTTCGTACACTTGGCGTTCCCAGGTCGGAAGGGAGGAGTGTACATTTGGCTCAGATACACACGGCCGCTCCGTTGTCCTGCTGCGGCAACAAACTGTGCAGGTTTCTTCGATTGGGACGTCTTTTTGCTCTACACGACGACGAGGCATTCCCGGCTCTTCTGAACCTGCCAGCTGCTGAAACTGACGTGGAGAAGCCTGGGTCTGCTTGCATCGGGGACCGGTGAGTAGCATAGCTAGGATCTGGTCGCCCTCCTGCAGTAGCCCATTGCTTTTCCCCGCTGTGTAAAACAGCACCCTTTTGTCCGTACTCGCGCTCTGCTTCTGCCCACTGTGGAGGCTGCGCTTGAGTCGCGGAACCTGTTCTTCTTCTTTAGTGCACTAATCTGAACTGCCTGACTTCCTTCGAAGAGCTTCCCCTTTTGCCCGTTGGCACCAGCGCGTGCAGGTACTTTGAGCACAAGGCTCCACTCTTCGCAGGGCTCGGACTTCCATCTAGTTAGGTGCCGCTGAAGGCGAACTGAGTCTAAAGCATTATCGCACTGCCAGTTTTCCTTCCCTTTCAGGTGGACTACACATTTCGTGCGTATAACGCTTGCGACTGTCGTATTTGTATATATATTGTCTTGATATGGTATGTGTTGGTTTAATATTGTGATATTGTGATTTTCTCGCTACGGTCATTGTTTTAAAGGCCTTAAAATAAACGTGTATATATTTTTATATAACACCTGTTTGGAGTAGTTTGTAAGTGTTCTGGTTTTGTGTGCTCATTGCGGGCTTTCAGTCACCCTCACCCCTCTTGAGACCTAGTCTTGACCGCCGCAATCGCTACCTTGATTGGTCTGGCTCGTCCAGAGGTTACCCTGTTCCAAGTAATTAGGTTGGCCTTCTGAACTTCTGCGCCACCAGGACAGAGTTCAGAAATCCGTCTTAACAAATTGGTGTACAGCGGTGGGATACGACTGAAGGTATCCAGTGTTGCGCACGAACTAAGGCATTTCAGGTTATTCCAACCAGGACACGTAGTGAATTGTTGTAGTATAACTTTAAAAAAGCCATAGTCCTATCTAACAGTATGGAAACAAATACCTTGTTAACTTTAAATGCTTCCAAATCAGAAACATTGAAGAAGATGTGTGCGGAGAGAGGTGTTTCCTCTCAAGGCACGAAATTGGAAATGATCCAAAGAATCGTGGCGTGGCAGGAAGCGCAGCTTGACGCTATAACTTCTGAGGACAGTGCGGAAGGTGGTGGGGTTCCTCCACCGCAGTGGTAGGCGAGTTCGGGGGAATATTCTCTTTCCCCCGTCGTGACTTGTTGACTCCTTTCGCCTTGGGTTTCCCCTTCGGCTGGGGCGGCGTATTGGACTTGGCCAATGCTGCCCGTGCTTGAGACCGTGTGTAGGGTCTTTCGGCAGTGTCTCCTACGAGCCCTAAAGCTCTGAGATCATTACCTAACAAGACCTTTCCCGGGACGTTTCTCTGAATGCTCACTGGAATCCTGACTGCTGTACCATTTAAAGTAAGATTTACAGGTATTACTGGAAACATACGGAGGGGGCCGTCAGCCAACTTAGTGGGCATCAGAGTAGCTCTGGCAACTTCCTCTGAGTCTACCAAGGTAGAATCCACTACAGTGCGACTGCACCCACTATCCCTAAGAGCTGGAGTATCTACTCCATTGATCAGCACACTGTCTTTAAAGTAGTGCTTGGTATTATCCGGAATCCTAGCATAAGCCTCTGCGACTTTAGGCTCCCAGGAACCCAGGGATATCCAACTCCTTCCCAATCCAATCCTGAGACCCTTCCGATAGCAGAGATGTGATATCTCAATGCTTATACCAAACCTGAGACCCTTCCTATGGCATGAGATGTGATATCCAACACCTTGCCATTCAAATCCTGAGACCCTCCCTATAACAAGAGATGTCATATCCAACTCCTTCCCATTCCAAACCTGAGACCCTTCCTTTAGCATGAGATGTGATATCCAAATCCTTCACATTCCAATCCGGAGACCCTTCCTATAACATGAGATGTGATATCCAACTCCTTCCCAATCCAATCCTGAGACCCTTCCGATAGCAGAGATGTGATATCTCAATGCTTATACCAAACCTGAGACCCTTCCGATAGCAGAGATGTGATATCTCAATGTTTATACCAAACCTGAGACCCTTCCTATGGCATGAGATGTGATATCCAACACCTTGCCATTCAAATCCTGAGACCCTCCCTATAACAAGAGATGTCATATCCAACTCCTTCCCATTCCAAACCTGAGACCCTTCCTTTAGCATGAGATGTGATATCCAAATCCTTCACATTCCAATCCGGAGACCCTTCCTATAACATGAGATGTGATATCCAACTCCTTCCCAATCCAATCCTGAGACCCTTCCAATAGCAGAGATGTGATATCTCAATGCTTATACCAAACCTGAGACCCTTCCTATAGCATGAGATGTGATATCCAACTCCTTCCGATTCCAATCCTGAGACCCTTCCTATAGCATGAGATGTGATATCGCAATGCTTCTACCAAAACTGAGACCCTTCCTTTAGCATGAGATGTGATATCCAAGTCCTTCCCATTCCAATCCTGAGACCCTTCCTATAGCATGAGATGTGATATCTCAATGCTTCTAATACCAAACCTGAGATCCTTCCGATAGCATGAGATGTGATATCTCAATGCTTCTAATACCAAACCTGAGATCCTTCCTATAACATGAGATGTGATATCCAAATCCTTCCCCATCCAAACCTGAGACCCTCCCTTTAGCATGAGATGTGATATCCAACTCCTTCCCATTCCAATCCTGATACCCTTCTGATAGCATGAGATGTGATATCTCAATGCCTCTAATACCAAACCTGAGATCCTAACTCTAACATGAAATGTGATATCCAACTCCTTCCCTTTCCAAACCTGCGAGCCTTCCTACAGCATGAGATGTGATATCCAAGTCCTTCCCATTCCAATCTTGAGACCCTTCCTATAACATGAGATGTGATATCCAACTCTTTCCCATTCCAACCTGAGACCTTTCCTATAGCATGAGATGGGATATCCAACAACTCCTTCCAAATCCAATCCTGATACCCTTCCGATAGCATGAGATGTGATATCCCAATGCTTCTACAAAACCTGAGACCCATACCATGGCATGATGTGATATCAAACTCCCGTCCTATACCATGAGACTTGATATCTCAATGCTTCTAATACCAAACCTGAGACCGGTCAAATAACATGAGATGTGATATCCAAATCCTTCCCCTTCCAAACCTGAGACCCTTCCTTTAGCATGAGATGTGATATCCAAATCCTTCCCATTCCAATCCTTAAACCCTTCCTATAGCATGAGATGTGATATCTCAATGTTTCTAATAAAAAACCTGAGACCCTTCCTATAGCAAGAGATGTGATATCCAAATCCTTCCCATTCCAACCTGAGACCCTTCCTATAGCATGAGAAGGGATATCCAACTCCTTCCCATTCCAATCCTTAAACCCTTCCTATAGCATGAGATGTGATATCTCAATGTTTCTAATAAAAAACCTGAGACCCTTCCTATAGCAAGAGATGTGATATCCAAATCCTTCCCATTCCAACCTGAGACCCTTCCTATAGCATGAGAAGGGATATCCAACTCCTTCCCATTCCAATCCTGAGATCCTTCCTATAACATGAGATGTGATATCCAATTCCTTCCCATTCCAAACCTGAGACCCTTCCTATTGGATGAGATGTGATATCCAACTCCTTCCCATTGCAAACCTGAGACCCTTCCTATACCATAAGATGTGATATCTCAATGCTTCTAATACCAAACCTGGGACCCGTCCTATAATATGAGATATGATATCCAAATCCTTCCCATTCCAATCCTGAAACCCTTCCGATAGCATGAGATGTGATATCTCAATGTTTCTAATAAAAAACCTGAGACCCTTCATATAGCAAGAGATGCGATATCCAAATCCTTCCCATTTCAATCTTGAGACCCTTCCTATAACATGAGATATGATATCCAACTCCTTCCCATTCCAACATGAGACCCTTCCTATAGCATGAGAAGGGATGTCCAACTCCTTCCCAATCCAATCCTGAGACCCTTCCGATAGCAGAGATGTGATATCTCAATGCTTATACCAAACCTGAGACCCTTCCTTTAGCATGAGATTTGATATCCAAATCCTTCACATTCCAATCCTGAGACCCTTCCTATAGCATGAGATGTGATATCTCAATGCTTCTAATACCAAACCTGAGATGCTTCCTATAACATGAGATGTGATATCCAACTCCTTCCCATTCCAAACCTGAGACCCTTCCGATAGCATGAGATGTGATATCTCAATGCTTCTAAAACCAAACATGAGAACCATCCTATAACATGAGATGTGAAATCCCAATCCTTCCCTTCCCAAACCTGAGACCCTTCCTATAGCTTGAGATGTGATATCAAACTCCTTCCCATTCCAATCCTGAAATAGCTTGAGATGTGATATCCAACTCCTTCCCATTCCAATCCTGAGACCCTTATTATACCATGAGATGTGATATCTCAAGGCTTCTAATACCAAACCTGAGACCCTTCCTATGGCATGAGATGTGATATCCAACTCCTTGCCATTCAAATCCTGAGACCCTCCCTATAACAAGAGATGTCATATCCAACTCCTTCCCATTCCAAACCTGAGACGCTTCCTTTAGCATGAGATGTGATATCCAAATCCTTCACATTCCAATCCAGAGACCAATCCTATAGCATGAGATGTGATATCTCAATGCTTCTAATACCAAACCTGAGACCCTTCCGATAGCATGAGATGTGATATCTCAATGCTTCAAAAACCAAACATGAGAACCATCCTATAACATGAGATGTAAAATCCAAATCCTTCCCTTCCCAAACCTGAGACTCTTCCTATAGCATGAGATGTGATATCTCAATGCTTCTACCAAACCTGAAACCCTTCCTTTAGCATGAGATGTGATATCCAGCTCCTCCCATTCCAATCCTGAGACCCTTCCGATAGCATGAGATGTGATATCTCAATGCTTCTAATATCAAAACTGAGACCCTCCCTATAGCATGAGATGTGATATTCAAGTCCTTCCCATTCCAATCCTGAGACCCTTCCGATAGCAGAGATGTGATATCTCAATGCTTATACCAAACCTGAGACCCTTCCTATGGCATGAGATGTGATATCCAACTCCTTGCCATTCAAATCCTGAGACCCTCCCTATAACAAGAGATGTCATATCCAACTCCTTCCCATTCCAAACCTGAGACCATTCCTTTAGCATGAGATGTGATATCCAAATCCTTCACATTCCAATCCGGAGACCAATCCTATAGCATGAGATGTGATATCTCAATGCTTCTAATACCAAACCTGAGACCCTTCCAATAGCATGAGATGTAATATCTCAATGCTTCAAAAACCAAACATGAGAACCATCCTATAACATGAGATGTGAAATCCAAATCCTTCCCTTCCCAAACCTGAGACTCTTCCTATAGCATGAGATGTGATATCTCAATGCTTCTAATATCAAACTTGAGACCCTCCCTATAGCATGAGATGTGATATCCAAGTCCTTCCCATTCCAATCCTGAGACACTTCCTATAGCATGAGATGTGATATCTCAATGCTTCTAATACCAAACCTGAGACTCTTCCTATAACATGAGATGGGATATCCAACTCCTTCCCATTCCAATCCTGAGACCCTTCCTATAGCATGAGATGTGATATCTCAATGCTTATCCCAAACCTGAGACCCTTCCTATAGCTTGAGATGTGATATCAAACTCCTTCCCATTCCAATCCTGAAATAGCTTGAGATGTGATATCCAACTCCTTCCCATTCCAATCCTGAGACCCTTATTATACCATGAGATGTGATATCTCAAGGCTTCTAATACCAAACCTGAGACCCTTCCTATAACAAGAGATGTCATATCCAACTCCTTCCCATTCCAAACCTGAGACCCTTCCTTTAGCATGAGATGTGATATCCAACTACTTCCCATTCCAATCCTGAGACCCTTCCTATAGCATGAGATGTGATATCTCAATGCTTATACCAAACCTGAGACCCTTCCTATAACATGAGATGGGATATCCCACTCCTTCCCATTCCAATCCTGAGACACTTCCGATAGCAGAGATGTGATATCTCAATGCTTATACCAGACCTTAGACCCTTCCTATAACATGAGATCGGATATCCAACTCCTTCCCGTTCCAAACCTGAGACCCTTCCTTTAGCATGAGATGTGATATCCAGCTCCTTCCCATTCCAATCCTGAGACACTTCCGATAGCATGAGATGTGATATCTCAATGCTTCTAATATCAAAACGGAAACCCTCCCTATAGCATGATATGTGATATCTAAGTCCTTCCCATTCCAATCCTGAGACCCTTCCTATAGCATGAGATGTGATATCTCAATGCTTCTACCAAACCTGGGACCCTTCCTTTAGCATGAGATGTGATATCCAACTCCTTCCCATTCTAATCCTGAGACCCTTCCTATAGCATGAGATGTGATATCTCAATACTTCTAATACCAAACCTGAGATCCTTCCGATAACATGAGATGTGATATCCAAATCCTTCCCCTTCCAAACCTGAGACCCTCCATTTTAGCATGAGATGTGCTATCCAACTCCTTCCCATTCCAATCCTGAGACCCTTCTGATAGCATGAGATGTGATATCTCAATGCTTCTAATACCAAACCTGAGATCCTTCCGATAGCATGAGATGTGATATCTCAATGCTTCTAATACCAAACCTGAGATCCTTCCTATAACATGAGATGTGATATCCAAATCCTTCCCCTTCCAATTCTGAGACCCTCCCTTTAACATGAGATGTGATATCCAACTCCTTCCCATTCCAACCTGAGACCCTTCCTATAGCATGAGATGTGATATCTCAATGCCTCTAATACCAAACCTGAGATCCTTCCTCTAACATGAAATGTGATATCCAACTCCTTCCCTTTCCAAACCTGAGAGCCTATCTATAGCATGAGATGTGATATCCAAGTCCTTCCCATTCCAATCCTTAGACCCTTCCTACAGCATGCAATATGATATCTCAATGATTCTAATAACAAACCTGAGACCCGTCCTATAACATGAGATGGGATATCCAACTCCTTCCCATTCCAATCCTGAGACACTTCCGATAGCAGAGATGTGATATCTCAATGCTTATACCAAACCTGAGACCCTTCCTATAACATGAGATGTGATATCCAACTCCTTCCCGTTCCAAACCTGAGACTCTTCCTTTAGCATGAGATGTGATATCCAGCTCCTTCCCATTCCAATCCTGAGACACTTCCGATAGCATGAGATGTGATATCTCAATGCTTCTAATATCAAAACTGAGACCCTCCCTATAGCATGATATGTGATATCTAAGTCCTTCCCATTCCAATCCTGAGACCCTTCTGATAGCATGAGATGTGATATCTCAATGCCTCTAATACCAAACCTGAGATCCTACCTCTAACATGAAATGTGATATCCAACTCTCTCCCCTTCCAAACCTGAGAGCCTTCCTATAGCATGAGATGTGATATCCAAGTCCTTCCCATTCCAATCCTGAGACCCTTCCTATAACATGAGATGTGATATCCAACTCCTTCCCATTCCAACCTGAGACCCTTCCTATAGCATGAGATGGGATATCCAACTCCTTCCAAATCCAATCCTGATACCATTCCGATAGCATGAGATGTGATATCCCAATGCTTCTACCAAACCTGAGACCCATACTATGGCATGAGATATGATATCAAACTCCTTCCCATTCCAATTCTGAGACCCTTCCTATACCATGAGACTCGCTATCTCAATGCTTCTAATACCAAACCTGAGACCCGTCCTATAACATGAGATGTGATATCCAAATCCTTCCCCTTCCAAACCTTAGACCCTTCCTTTATCATGAGATGTGATATCCAACTCCTTCCCATTCCAATCCTGAGACCCTTCCGATATCATGAGATGTGATATCTCAATGCTTCTAATATCAAATTTGAGACCCTCCCTATAGCATGAGATGTGATATCCAAGTCCTTCCCATTCCAATCCTGAGACCCTTCCTATAGCATGAGATGTGATATCTCAATGCTTCTAATACCAAACCTGAGACCCTTCCTATAACATGAGATGGGAATATCCAACTCCTTACATTCCAATCCTGAGACCCTTCCGATAGCAGAGATGTGATATCTCAATGTTTATACCAAACCTGAGATCCTTCCTATAACATGAGATGTGATATCCAACTCCTTCCCATTCCAATACTGAGACACTGCCTATAGCATGAGATGTGATATCTCACTGCTTATACCAAACCTGAGACCCTTCCTATAGCATGAGATGTGATATCCAACTCCTTCCCATTCCAATCCTGAGACCCTTCCTATAGCATGAGATGTGATATCTCAATGCTTCTAATATCAAACTTGAGAGCCTCCCTATAGCATGAGATGTGATATCCAAGTCCTTCCCATTCCAATCCTGAGACACTTCCTACAGCATGAGATGTGATATCTCAATGCCTCTAATACCAAACCTGAGACTCTTCCTATAACATGAGATGGGATATCCAACTCCTTCTCATTCCAATCCTGAGACCCTTCCGATAGCAGAGATGTGATATCTCAATGCTTATACCAAACCTGAGACCCTTCCTACGGCATGAGATGTCATATACAACTCCTTCCCATTCCAATCCTGAGACCCTTCCTATAGCATGAGATGTGATATCTCAATGCTTCTAATATCAAACTTGAGACCCTCCCTATAGCATGAGATGTGATATCCAAGTCCTTCCCATTCCAATCCTGAGACACTTCCTATAGCATGAGATGTGATATCTCAATGCTTCTAATACCAAACCTGAGACTCTTCCTATAACATGAGATGGGATATCCAACTCCTTCCCATTCCAATCCTGAGACCCTTCCGATAGCAGAGATGTGATATCTCAATGCTTATACCAAACCTGAGACCCTTCCTACGGCATGAGATGTCATATACAACTCCTTCCCATTCCAATCCTGAGACCCTTCCTATAGCATGAGATGTGATATCTCAATGCTTATACCAAACCTGAGACCCTTCCTATAGTATGAGATGTGATATCCAACTCCTTCCCATTCCAATCCTGAGACCCTTCCTATAGCATGAGATGTGATGTCTCAATGCTTCTAATACCAAACCTGAGATCCTTCCTATAACATGAGATGTGATATCCAACTCCTTCCATTCCAATCCTGAGACCCTTCCTATAGCATGAGATTTGATATCTCAATGCTTATACCAAACCTGAGACCCTTCCTATAGCATGAGATGTGATATCCAAGTCCTTCCCATTCCAATCCTTAGACCCTTCCTACAGCATGCAATATGATATCTCAATGATTCTAATAACAATCCTGAGACCCGTCCTATAACATGAGATCGGATATCCAACTCCTTTTCGTTCCAAACCTGAGACCCTTCCTTTAGCATGAGATGTGATATCCAGCTCCTTCGCATTCCAATCCTGAGACCCTTCCGATAGCATGAGATGTGATATCTCAATGCTTCTAATACCAAACCTGTGATCCTTCCTATAACAAGAGATGTGATATCCAAATCCTTCCCCTTACAAACCTGAGACCCTCCCTTTAGCATGAGATGTGATATCTCAATGCTTCTAATACCAAACCTGAGATCCTTCCTATAACATGAGACGTGATATCCAAATCCTTCCACTTCCAAACCTGAGACCCTCCCTTTAGCATGAGATGTGATATCCAACTCCTTCCCATTCTAATCCTGAGACCCTTCTGATAGCATGAGATGTGATATCTCAATGCCTCTAATACCAAACCTGAGATCCTACCTCTAACATGAAATGTGATATCCAACTCTTTCCCCTTCCAAACCTGAGAGCCTTCCTATAGCATGAGATGTGATATCCGACTCCTTCCCATTCCAATCCTGAGACCCTTCCGATAGCATGAGATGTGATATCCCAATGCTTCTAATACCAAACCTGAGATCCTTCTTATAACATGTGATGTGATATCCAAATCCTTCCCCTTCCAAACCTGAGACCCTCCCTTTAGCATGAGATGTGATATCCAACTCCTTCCCATTCCAATCCTGAGACCCTTATGATAGATAGCATGAGATGTGATATCTCAATGCCTCTAATACCAAACCTGAGATACTTCCGATAGCATGAGATGTGATATCTCAATGCTTCTAATACCAAACCTGAGATCCTTCCTGTAACATGAGATGTGATATCCAAATCCTTCCCCTTCCAAACCTGAGACCCTCCCTTTAGCATGAGATGTGTTATCCAACTCCTTCCCATTCCAATCCTGAGACCCTTCCGATAGCATGATATGTGATATCTCAATGCTTCTAATACCAAACCTGTGATCCTTCCTATAACAAGAGATGTGATATCCAAATCCTTCCCCTTCCAAACCTGAGACCCTCCCTTTAGCATGAGATGTGATATCTCAATGCCTCTAATACCAAACCTGAGATCCTTCCGATAGCATGAGATGTGATATCTCAATGCTTCTAATACCAAACCTGAGATCCTTCCTATAACATGAGACGTGATATCCAAATCCTTCCCCTTCCAAACCTGAGACCCTCCCTTTAGCATGAGATGTGATATCCAACTCCTTCCCATTCCAATCCTGAGACCCTTCTGATAGCATGAGATGTGATATCTCAATGCCTCTAATACCAAACCTGAGATCCTACCTCTAACATGAAATGTGATATCCAACTCTTTCCCCTTCCAAACCTGAGGGCCTTCCTATAGCATGAGATGTGATATCCGACTCCTTCCCATTCCAATCCTGAGACCCTTCCGATAGCATGAGATGTGATATCTCAATGCTTCTAATACCAAACCTGAGATCCTTCTTATAACATGTGATGTGATATCCAAATCCTTCCCCTTCCAAACCTGAGACCCTCCCTTTAGCATGAGATGTGATATCCAACTCCTTCCCATTCCAATCCTGAGACCCTTATGATAGATAGCATGAGATGTGATATCTCAATGCCTCTAATACCAAACCTGAGATACTTCCGATAGCATGAGATGTGATATCTCAATGCTTCTAATACCAAACCTGAGATCCTTCCTATAACATGAGATGTGATATCCAAATCCTTCCCCTTCCAAACCTGAGACCCTCCCTTTAGCATGAGATGTGATATCCAAATCCTTCCCATTCCAATTCTGAGCCCCTTCCTATACCATGAGACTTGATATCCAACTCCTTCCCATTCCAATTCTGAGCCCCTTCCTATACCATGAGACTTGATATCTCAATGCTTCTAATACCAAACCTGAGACCCGTCCTATAACATGAGATGTGATATCCAAATCCTTCCCCTTCCAAACCTTAGACCCTTCCTTTATCATGAGATGTGATATCCAACTCCTTCCCATTCCAATCCTGAGACCCTTCCAATATCATGAGATGTGATATCTCAATGCTTCTAATATCAAACTTGAGACCCTCCCTATAGCATGAGATGTGATATCCAAGTCCTTCCCATTCCAATCCTGAGACCCTTCCTATAGCTTGAGTTGTGACATCCAACTCCTTCCCATTCCAATTCTGATCCCCTTTCTATACCATGAGACTTGATATCTCAATGCTTCTAATACCAAACCTGAGACCCGTCCTATAACATGAGATGTGATATCCAAATCCTTCCCCTTCCAAACCTTAGACCCTTCCTTTATCATGAGATGTGATATCCAACTCCTTCCCATTCCAATCCTGAGACCCTTCCGATATCATGAGATGTAATATCTCAATGCTTCTAATATCAAACTTGAGACCCTCCCTATAGCATGAGATGTGATATCCAAGTCCTTCCCATTCCAATCCTGAGACCCTTCCTATAGCATGAGATGTGATATCTCAATGCTTCTAATACCAAACCTGAGACCCTTCCTATAACATGAGATTGGAATATCCAACTCCTTCCCATTCCAATCCTGAGACCCTTCCGATAGCAGAGATGTGATATCTCAATTCTTATACCAAACCTGAGATCCTTCCTATAACATGAGATGTGATATCCAACTCCTTCCCATTCCAATCCTGAGACCCTTCTGATAGCATGAGATGTGATATCTCAATGCTTCTAATACCAAACCTGAGATCCTTCCGATAGCATGAGATGTGATATCTCAATGCTTCTAATACCAAACCTGAGATCCTTCCTATAACATGAGATGTGATATCCAAATCCTTCCCCTTCCAATTCTGAGACCCTCCCTTTAACATGAGATGTGATATCCAACTCCTTCCCATTCCAACCTGAGACCCTTCCTATAGCATGAGATGTGATATCTCAATGCCTCTAATACCAAACCTGAGATCCTTCCTCTAACATGAAATGTGATATCCAACTCCTTCCCTTTCCAAACCTGAGAGCCTATCTATAGCATGAGATGTGATATCCAAGTCCTTCCCATTCCAATCCTTAGACCCTTCCTACAGCATGCAATATGATATCTCAATGATTCTAATAACAAACCTGAGACCCGTCCTATAACATGAGATGGGATATCCAACTCCTTCCCATTCCAATCCTGAGACACTTCCGATAGCAGAGATGTGATATCTCAATGCTTATACCAAACCTGAGACCCTTCCTATAACATGAGATGTGATATCCAACTCCTTCCCGTTCCAAACCTGAGACTCTTCCTTTAGCATGAGATGTGATATCCAGCTCCTTCCCATTCCAATCCTGAGACACTTCCGATAGCATGAGATGTGATATCTCAATGCTTCTAATATCAAAACTGAGACCCTCCCTATAGCATGATATGTGATATCTAAGTCCTTCCCATTCCAATCCTGAGACCCTTCTGATAGCATGAGATGTGATATCTCAATGCCTCTAATACCAAACCTGAGATCCTACCTCTAACATGAAATGTGATATCCAACTCTCTCCCCTTCCAAACCTGAGAGCCTTCCTATAGCATGAGATGTGATATCCAAGTCCTTCCCATTCCAATCCTGAGACCCTTCCTATAACATGAGATGTGATATCCAACTCCTTCCCATTCCAACCTGAGACCCTTCCTATAGCATGAGATGGGATATCCAACTCCTTCCAAATCCAATCCTGATACCATTCCGATAGCATGAGATGTGATATCCCAATGCTTCTACCAAACCTGAGACCCATACTATGGCATGAGATGTGATATCAAACTCCTTCCCATTCCAATTCTGAGACCCTTCCTATACCATGAGACTCGCTATCTCAATGCTTCTAATACCAAACCTGAGACCCGTCCTATAACATGAGATGTGATATCCAAATCCTTCCCCTTCCAAACCTTAGACCCTTCCTTTATCATGAGATGTGATATCCAACTCCTTCCCATTCCAATCCTGAGACCCTTCCGATATCATGAGATGTGATATCTCAATGCTTCTAATATCAAACTTGAAACCCTCCCTATAGCATGAGATGTGATATCCAAGTCCTTCCCATTCCAATCCTGAGACCCTTCCTATAGCATGAGATGTGATATCTCAATGCTTCTAATACCAAACCTGAGACCCTTCCTATAACATGAGATGGGAATATCCAACTCCTTACATTCCAATCCTGAGACCCTTCCGATAGCAGAGATGTGATATCTCAATGTTTATACCAAACCTGAGATCCTTCCTATAACATGAGATGTGATATCCAACTCCTTCCCATTCCAATACTGAGACACTGCCTATAGCATGAGATGTGATATCTCACTGCTTATACCAAACCTGAGACCCTTCCTATAGCATGAGATGTGATATCCAACTCCTTCCCATTCCAATCCTGAGACCCTTCCTATAGCATGAGATGTGATATCTCAATGCTTCTAATATCAAACTTGAGAGCCTCCCTATAGCATGAGATGTGATATCCAAGTCCTTCCCATTCCAATCCTGAGACACTTCCTACAGCATGAGATGTGATATCTCAATGCCTCTAATACCAAACCTGAGACTCTTCCTATAACATGAGATGGGATATCCAACTCCTTCTCATTCCAATCCTGAGACCCTTCCGATAGCAGAGATGTGATATCTCAATGCTTATACCAAACCTGAGACCCTTCCTACGGCATGAGATGTCATATACAACTCCTTCCCATTCCAATCCTGAGACCCTTCCTATAGCATGAGATGTGATATCTCAATGCTTCTAATATCAAACTTGAGACCCTCCCTATAGCATGAGATGTGATATCCAAGTCCTTCCCATTCCAATCCTGAGACACTTCCTATAGCATGAGATGTGATATCTCAATGCTTCTAATACCAAACCTGAGACTCTTCCTATAACATGAGATGGGATATCCAACTCCTTCCCATTCCAATCCTGAGACCCTTCCGATAGCAGAGATGTGATATCTCAATGCTTATACCAAACCTGAGACCCTTCCTACGGCATGAGATGTCATATACAACTCCTTCCCATTCCAATCCTGAGACCCTTCCTATAGCATGAGATGTGATATCTCAATGCTTATACCAAACCTGAGACCCTTCCTATAGTATGAGATGTGATATCCAACTCCTTCCCATTCCAATCCTGAGACCCTTCCTATAGCATGAGATTTGATGTCTCAATGCTTCTAATACCAAACCTGAGATCCTTCCTATAACATGAGATGTGATATCCAACTCCTTCCATTCCAATCCTGAGACCCTTCCTATAGCATGAGATTTGATATCTCAATGCTTATACCAAACCTGAGACCCTTCCTATAGCATGAGATGTGATATCCAAGTCCTTCCCATTCCAATCCTTAGACCCTTCCTACAGCATGCAATATGATATCTCAATGATTCTAATAACAATCCTGAGACCCGTCCTATAACATGAGATGGGATATCCAATTCCTTCCCATTCCAATCCTGAGACACTTCCGATAGCAGAGATGTGATATCTCAATGCTTATACCAAACCTGAGACCCTTCCTATAACATGAGATCGGATATCCAACTCCTTTTCGTTCCAAACCTGAGACCCTTCCTTTAGCATGAGATGTGATATCCAGCTCCTTCGCATTCCAATCCTGAGACCCTTCCGATAGCATGAGATGTGATATCTCAATGCTTCTAATACCAAACCTGTGATCCTTCCTATAACAAGAGATGTGATATCCAAATCCTTCCCCTTACAAACCTGAGACCCTCCCTTTAGCATGAGATGTGATATCTCAATGCTTCTAATACCAAACCTGAGATCCTTCCTATAACATGAGACGTGATATCCAAATCCTTCCCCTTCCAAACCTGAGACCCTCCCTTTAGCATGAGATGTGATATCCAACTCCTTCCCTTTCTAATCCTGAGACCCTTCTGATAGCATGAGATGTGATATCTCAATGCCTCTAATACCAAACCTGAGATCCTACCTCTAACATGAAATGTGATATCCAACTCTTTCCCCTTCCAAACCTGAGAGCCTTCCTATAGCATGAGATGTGATATCCGACTCCTTCCCATTCCAATCCTGAGACCCTTCCGATAGCATGAGATGTGATATCCCAATGCTTCTAATACCAAACCTGAGATCCTTCTTATAACATGTGATGTGATATCCAAATCCTTCCCCTTCCAAACCTGAGACCCTCCCTTTAGCATGAGATGTGATATCCAACTCCTTCCCATTCCAATCCTGAGACCCTTATGATAGATAGCATGAGATGTGATATCTCAATGCTTCTAATACCAAACCTGAGATCCTTCCTGTAACATGAGATGTGATATCCAAATCCTTCCCCTTCCAAACCTGAGACCCTCCCTTTAGCATGAGATGTGTTATCCAACTCCTTCCCATTCCAATCCTGAGACCCTTCCGATAGCATGAGATGTGATATCTCAATGCTTCTAATACCAAACCTGTGATCCTTCCTATAACAAGAGATGTGATATCCAAATCCTTCCCCTTCCAAACCTGAGACCCTCCCTTTAGCATGAGATGTGATATCTCAATGCCTCTAATACCAAACCTGAGATCCTTCCGATAGCATGAGATGTGATATCTCAATGCTTCTAATACCAAACCTGAGATCCTTCCTATAACATGAGACGTGATATCCAAATCCTTCCCCTTCCAAACCTGAGACCCTCCCTTTAGCATGAGATGTGATATCCAACTCCTTCCCATTCCAATCCTGAGACCCTTCTGATAGCATGAGATGTGATATCTCAATGCCTCTAATACCAAACCTGAGATCCTACCTCTAACATGAAATGTGATATCCAACTCTTTCCCCTTCCAAACCTGAGGGCCTTCCTATAGCATGAGATGTGATATCCGACTCCTTCCCATTCCAATCCTGAGACCCTTCCGATAGCATGAGATGTGATATCTCAATGCTTCTAATACCAAACCTGAGATCCTTCTTATAACATGTGATGTGATATCCAAATCCTTCCCCTTCCATACCTGAGACCCTCCCTTTAGCATGAGATGTGATATCCAACTCCTTCCCATTCCAATCCTGAGACCCTTATGATAGATAGCATGAGATGTGATATCTCAATGCCTCTAATACCAAACCTGAGATACTTCCGATAGCATGAGATGTGATATCTCAATGCTTCTAATACCAAACCTGAGATCCTTCCTATAACATGAGATGTGATATCCAAATCCTTCCCCTTCCAAACCTGAGACCCTCCCTTTAGCATGAGATGTGATATCCAACTCCTTCCCATTCCAATTCTGAGCCCCTTCCTATACCATGAGACTTGATATCCAACTCCTTCCCATTCCAATTCTGAGCCCCTTCCTATACCATGAGACTTGATATCTCAATGCTTCTAATACCAAACCTGAGACCCGTCCTATAACATGAGATGTGATATCCAAATCCTTCCCCTTCCAAACCTTAGACCCTTCCTTTATCATGAGATGTGATATCCAACTCCTTCCCATTCCAATCCTGAGACCCTTCCGATATCATGAGATGTGATATCTCAATGCTTCTAATATCAAACTTGAGACCCTCCCTATAGCATGAGATGTGATATCCAAGTCCTTCCCATTCCAATCCTGAGACCCTTCCTATAGCTTGAGTTGTGACATCCAACTCCTTCCCATTCCAATTCTGATCCCCTTTCTATACCATGAGACTTGATATCTCAATGCTTCTAATACCAAACCTGAGACCCGTCCTATAACATGAGATGTGATATCCAAATCCTTCCCCTTCCAAACCTTAGACCCTTCCTTTATCATGAGATGTGATATCCAACTCCTTCCCATTCCAATCCTGAGACCCTTCCGATATCATGAGATGTAATATCTCAATGCTTCTAATATCAAACTTGAGACCCTATCTATAGCATGAGATGTGATATCCAAGTCCTTCCCATTCCAATCCTGAGACCCTTCCTATAGCATGAGATGTGATATCTCAATGCTTCTAATACCAAACCTGAGACCCTTCCTATAACATGAGATTGGAATATCCAACTCCTTCCCATTCCAATCCTGAGACCCTTCCGATAGCAGAGATGTGATATCTCAATTCTTATACCAAACCTGAGATCCTTCCTATAACATGAGATGTGATATCCAACTCCTTCCCATTCCAATCCTGAGACACTTCCTATAGCATGAGATGTGATATCTCACTGCTTATACCAAACCTGAGACCCTTCCAATAGCATGAGATGTGATATCCAACTCCTTCCCATTCCAATCCTGAGACACTTCCTATAGCATGAGATGTGATATCTCAATGCTTCTAATACCAAACCTGAGACTCTTCCTATAACATGAGATGGGATATCCAACTCCTTCCCATTCCAATCCTGAGACCCTTCCGATAGCAGAGATGTGATATCTCAATGCTTATACCAAACCTGAGACCCTTCCTACGGCATGAGATGTCATATACAACTCCTTCCCATTCCAATCCTGAGACCCTTCCTATAGCATGAGATGTGATATCTCAATGCTTATACCAAACCTGAGACCCTTCCTATAGCATGAGATGTGATATCCAACTCCTTCCCATTCCAATCCTGAGACCCTTCCTATAGCATGAGATGTGATATCTCAATGCTTATACCAAACCTGAGACCCTTCCTACGGCATGAGATGTCATATACAACTCCTTCCCATTCCAATCCTGAGACCCTTCCTATAGCATGAGATGTGATATCTCAATGCTTATACCAAACCTGAGACCCTTCCTATAGCATGAGATGTGATATCCAACTCCTTCCCATTCCAATCCTGAGACCCTTCCTATAGCATGAGATGTGATATCTCAATGCTTATACCAAACCTGAGACCCTTCCTATAACATGAGATGGGATATCCAACTCCTTCCCATTCCAATCCTGAGACACTTCCGATAGCAGAGATGTGATATCTCAATGCTTATACCAGACCTTAGACCCTTCCTATAACATGAGATCGGATATCCAGCTCCTTCCCATTCCAATCCTGAGACACTTCCGATAGCATGAGATGTGATATCTCAATGCTTCTAATATCAAAACGGAAACCCTCCCTATAGCATGATATGTGATATCTAAGTCCTTCCCATTCCAATCCTGAGACCCTTCCTATAGCATGAGATGTGATATCTCAATGCTTCTACCAAACCTGAGACCCTTCCTTTAGCATGAGATGTGATATCCAACTCCTTCCCATTCCAATCCTGAGACCCTTCCTATAGCATGAGATGTGATATCTCAATACTTCTAATACCAAACCTGAGATCCTTCCGATAACATGAGATGTGATATCCAAATCCTTCCCCTTCCAAACCTGAGACCCTCCCTTTAGCATGAGATGTGATATCCATCTCCTTCCCATTCCAATCCTGAGACCCTTCTGATAGCATGAGATGTGATATCTCAATGCTTCTAATACCAAACCTGAGATCCTTCCGATAGCATGAGATGTGATATCTCAATGCTTCTAATACCAAACCTGAGACCCTTCCTATAACATGAGATTGGAATATCCAACTCCTTCCCATTCCAATCCTGAGACCCTTCCGATAGCAGAGATGTGATATCTCAATTCTTATACCAAACCTGAGATCCTTCCTATAACATGAGATGTGATATCCAACTCCTTCCCTTCCAATCCTGAGACACTTCCTATAGCATGAGATGTGATATCTCACTGCTTATACCAAACCTGAGACCCTTCCTATAGCATGAGATGTGATATCTAACTCCTTCCCATTCCAATCCTGAGACCCTTCCTATAGCATGAGATGTGATATCTCAATGCTTCTAATACCAAACCTGAGACTCTTCCTATAACATGAGATGGGATATCCAACTCCTTCCCATTCCAATCCTGAGACCCTTCCGATAGCAGAGATGTGATATCTCAATGCTTATACCAAACCTGAGACCCTTCCTACGGCATGAGATGTCATATACAACTCCTTCCCATTCCAATCCTGAGACCCTTCCTATAGCATGAGATGTGATATCTCAATGCTTATACCAAACCTGAGACCCTTCCTACGGCATGAGATGTCATATACAACTCCTTCCCATTCCAATCCTGAGACCCTTCCTATAGAATGAGATGTGATATCTCAATGCTTATACCAAACCTGAGACCCTTCCTATAGCATGAGATGTGATATCCAACTCCTTCCCATTCCAATCCTGAGACCCTTCCTATAGCATGAGATGTGATATCTCAATGCTTATACCAAACCTGAGACCCTTCCTATAACATGAGATGGGATATCCAACTCCTTCCCATTCCAATCCTGAGACACTTCCGATAGCAGAGATGTGATATCTCAATGCTTATACCAGACCTTAGACCCTTCCTATAACATGAGATCGGATATCCAACTCCTTCCAGTTCCAAACCTGAGACCCTTCCTTTAGCATGAGATGTGATATCCAGCTCCTTCCCATTCCAATCCTGAGACACTTCCGATAGCATGAGATGTGATATCTCAATGCTTCTAATATCAAAACGGAAACCCTCCCTATAGCATGATATGTGATATCTAAGTCCTTCCCATTTCAATCCTGAGACCCTTCCTATAGCATGAGATGTGATATCTCAATGCTTCTAATACCAAACCTGAGATCCTTCCTATAACATGAGACGTGATATCCAAATCCTTCCCCTTCCAAACCTGAGACCCTCCCTTTAGCATGAGATGTGATATCCAACTCCTTCCCATTCCAATCCTGAGACCCTTCTGATAGCATGAGATGTGATATCTCAATGCCTCTAATACCAAACCTGAGACCCTTCCTATAACATGAGATGTGATATCCAACTCCTTCCCGTTCCAAACCTGAGACTCTTCCTTTAGCATGAGATGTGATATCCAGCTCCTTCCCATTCCAATCCTGAGACACTTCCGATAGCATGAGATGTGATATCTCAATGCTTCTAATATCAAAACTGAGACCCTCCCTATAGCATGATATGTGATATCTAAGTCCTTCCCATTCCAATCCTGAGACCCTTCTGATAGCATGAGATGTGATATCTCAATGCCTCTAATACCAAACCTGAGATCCTACCTCTAACATGAAATGTGATATCCAACTCTCTCCCCTTCCAAACCTGAGAGCCTTCCTATAGCATGAGATGTGATATCCAAGTCCTTCCCATTCCAATCCTGAGACCCTTCCTATAACATGAGATGTGATATCCAACTCCTTCCCATTCCAACCTGAGACCCTTCCTATAGCATGAGATGGGATATCCAACTCCTTCCAAATCCAATCCTGATACCATTCCGATAGCATGAGATGTGATATCCCAATGCTTCTACCAAACCTGAGACCCATACTATGGCATGAGATGTGATATCAAACTCCTTCCCATTCCAATTCTGAGACCCTTCCTATACCATGAGACTCGCTATCTCAATGCTTCTAATACCAAACCTGAGACCCGTCCTATAACATGAGATGTGATATCCAAATCCTTCCCCTTCCAAACCTTAGACCCTTCCTTTATCATGAGATGTGATATCCAACTCCTTCCCATTCCAATCCTGAGACCCTTCCGATATCATGAGATGTGATATCTCAATGCTTCTAATATCAAACTTGAGACCCTCCCTATAGCATGAGATGTGATATCCAAGTCCTTCCCATTCCAATCCTGAGACCCTTCCTATAGCATGAGATGTGATATCTCAATGCTTCTAATACCAAACCTGAGACCCTTCCTATAACATGAGATGGGAATATCCAACTCCTTACATTCCAATCCTGAGACCCTTCCGATAGCAGAGATGTGATATCTCAATGTTTATACCAAACCTGAGATCCTTCCTATAACATGAGATGTGATATCTCAATGCTTCTAATATCAAACTTGAGACCCTCCCTATAGCATGAGATGTGATATCCAAGTCCTTCCCATTCCAATCCTGAGACACTTCCTATAGCATGAGATGTGATATCTCAATGCTTCTAATACCAAACCTGAGACTCTTCCTATAACATGAGATGGGATATCCAACTCCTTCCCATTCCAATCCTGAGACCCTTCCGATAGCAGAGATGTGATATCTCAATGCTTATACCAAACCTGAGACCCTTCCTACGGCATGAGATGTCATATACAACTCCTTCCCATTCCAATCCTGAGACCCTTCCTATAGCATGAGATGTGATATCTCAATGCTTATACCAAACCTGAGACCCTTCCTATAGTATGAGATGTGATATCCAACTCCTTCCCATTCCAATCCTGAGACCCTTCCTATAGCATGAGATGTGATGTCTCAATGCTTCTAATACCAAACCTGAGATCCTTCCTATAACATGAGATGTGATATCCAACTCCTTCCATTCCAATCCTGAGACCCTTCCTATAGCATGAGATTTGATATCTCAATGCTTATACCAAACCTGAGACCCTTCCTATAGCATGAGATGTGATATCCAAGTCCTTCCCATTCCAATCCTTAGACCCTTCCTACAGCATGCAATATGATATCTCAATGATTCTAATAACAATCCTGAGACCCGTCCTATAACATGAGATGGGATATCCAATTCCTTCCCATTCCAATCCTGAGACACTTCCGATAGCAGAGATGTGATATCTCAATGCTTATACCAAACCTGAGACCCTTCCTATAACATGAGATCGGATATCCAACTCCTTTTCGTTCCAAACCTGAGACCCTTCCTTTAGCATGAGATGTGATATCCAGCTCCTTCGCATTCCAATCCTGAGACCCTTCCGATAGCATGAGATGTGATATCTCAATGCTTCTAATACCAAACCTGTGATCCTTCCTATAACAAGAGATGTGATATCCAAATCCTTCCCCTTACAAACCTGAGACCCTCCCTTTAGCATGAGATGTGATATCTCAATGCTTCTAATACCAAACCTGAGATCCTTCCTATAACATGAGACGTGATATCCAAATCCTTCCCCTTCCAAACCTGAGACCCTCCCTTTAGCATGAGATGTGATATCCAACTCCTTCCCATTCTAATCCTGAGACCCTTCTGATAGCATGAGATGTGATATCTCAATGCCTCTAATACCAAACCTGAGATCCTACCTCTAACATGAAATGTGATATCCAACTCTTTCCCCTTCCAAACCTGAGAGCCTTCCTATAGCATGAGATGTGATATCCGACTCCTTCCCATTCCAATCCTGAGACCCTTCCGATAGCATGAGATGTGATATCCCAATGCTTCTAATACCAAACCTGAGATCCTTCTTATAACATGTGATGTGATATCCAAATCCTTCCCCTTCCAAACCTGAGACCCTCCCTTTAGCATGAGATGTGATATCCAACTCCTTCCCATTCCAATCCTGAGACCCTTATGATAGATAGCATGAGATGTGATATCTCAATGCCTCTAATACCAAACCTGAGATACTTCCGATAGCATGAGATGTGATATCTCAATGCTTCTAATACCAAACCTGAGATCCTTCCTGTAACATGAGATGTGATATCCAAATCCTTCCCCTTCCAAACCTGAGACCCTCCCTTTAGCATGAGATGTGTTATCCAACTCCTTCCCATTCCAATCCTGAGACCCTTCCGATAGCATGATATGTGATATCTCAATGCTTCTAATACCAAACCTGTGATCCTTCCTATAACAAGAGATGTGATATCCAAATCCTTCCCCTTCCAAACCTGAGACCCTCCCTTTAGCATGAGATGTGATATCTCAATGCCTCTAATACCAAACCTGAGATCCTTCCGATAGCATGAGATGTGATATCTCAATGCTTCTAATACCAAACCTGAGATCCTTCCTATAACATGAGACGTGATATCCAAATCCTTCCCCTTCCAAACCTGAGACCCTCCCTTTAGCATGAGATGTGATATCCAACTCCTTCCCATTCCAATCCTGAGACCCTTCTGATAGCATGAGATGTGATATCTCAATGCCTCTAATACCAAACCTGAGATCCTACCTCTAACATGAAATGTGATATCCAACTCTTTCCCCTTCCAAACCTGAGGGCCTTCCTATAGCATGAGATGTGATATCCGACTCCTTCCCATTCCAATCCTGAGACCCTTCCGATAGCATGAGATGTGATATCTCAATGCTTCTAATACCAAACCTGAGATCCTTCTTATAACATGTGATGTGATATCCAAATCCTTCCCCTTCCAAACCTGAGACCCTCCCTTTAGCATGAGATGTGATATCCAACTCCTTCCCATTCCAATCCTGAGACCCTTATGATAGATAGCATGAGATGTGATATCTCAATGCCTCTAATACCAAACCTGAGATACTTCCGATAGCATGAGATGTGATATCTCAATGCTTCTAATACCAAACCTGAGATCCTTCCTATAACATGAGATGTGATATCCAAATCCTTCCCCTTCCAAACCTGAGACCCTCCCTTTAGCATGAGATGTGATATCCAAATCCTTCCCATTCCAATTCTGAGCCCCTTCCTATACCATGAGACTTGATATCCAACTCCTTCCCATTCCAATTCTGAGCCCCTTCCTATACCATGAGACTTGATATCTCAATGCTTCTAATACCAAACCTGAGACCCGTCCTATAACATGAGATGTGATATCCAAATCCTTCCCCTTCCAAACCTTAGACCCTTCCTTTATCATGAGATGTGATATCCAACTCCTTCCCATTCCAATCCTGAGACCCTTCCAATATCATGAGATGTGATATCTCAATGCTTCTAATATCAAACTTGAGACCCTCCCTATAGCATGAGATGTGATATCCAAGTCCTTCCCATTCCAATCCTGAGACCCTTCCTATAGCTTGAGTTGTGACATCCAACTCCTTCCCATTCCAATTCTGATCCCCTTTCTATACCATGAGACTTGATATCTCAATGCTTCTAATACCAAACCTGAGACCCGTCCTATAACATGAGATGTGATATCCAAATCCTTCCCCTTCCAAACCTTAGACCCTTCCTTTATCATGAGATGTGATATCCAACTCCTTCCCATTCCAATCCTGAGACCCTTCCGATATCATGAGATGTAATATCTCAATGCTTCTAATATCAAACTTGAGACCCTCCCTATAGCATGAGATGTGATATCCAAGTCCTTCCCATTCCAATCCTGAGACCCTTCCTATAGCATGAGATGTGATATCTCAATGCTTCTAATACCAAACCTGAGACCCTTCCTATAACATGAGATTGGAATATCCAACTCCTTCCCATTCCAATCCTGAGACCCTTCCGATAGCAGAGATGTGATATCTCAATTCTTATACCAAACCTGAGATCCTTCCTATAACATGAGATGTGATATCCAACTCCTTCCCATTCCAATCCTGAGACCCTTCTGATAGCATGAGATGTGATATCTCAATGCTTCTAATACCAAACCTGAGATCCTTCCGATAGCATGAGATGTGATATCTCAATGCTTCTAATACCAAACCTGAGATCCTTCCTATAACATGAGATGTGATATCCAAATCCTTCCCCTTCCAATTCTGAGACCCTCCCTTTAACATGAGATGTGATATCCAACTCCTTCCCATTCCAACCTGAGACCCTTCCTATAGCATGAGATGTGATATCTCAATGCCTCTAATACCAAACCTGAGATCCTTCCTCTAACATGAAATGTGATATCCAACTCCTTCCCTTTCCAAACCTGAGAGCCTATCTATAGCATGAGATGTGATATCCAAGTCCTTCCCATTCCAATCCTTAGACCCTTCCTACAGCATGCAATATGATATCTCAATGATTCTAATAACAAACCTGAGACCCGTCCTATAACATGAGATGGGATATCCAACTCCTTCCCATTCCAATCCTGAGACACTTCCGATAGCAGAGATGTGATATCTCAATGCTTATACCAAACCTGAGACCCTTCCTATAACATGAGATGTGATATCCAACTCCTTCCCGTTCCAAACCTGAGACTCTTCCTTTAGCATGAGATGTGATATCCAGCTCCTTCCCATTCCAATCCTGAGACACTTCCGATAGCATGAGATGTGATATCTCAATGCTTCTAATATCAAAACTGAGACCCTCCCTATAGCATGATATGTGATATCTAAGTCCTTCCCATTCCAATCCTGAGACCCTTCTGATAGCATGAGATGTGATATCTCAATGCCTCTAATACCAAACCTGAGATCCTACCTCTAACATGAAATGTGATATCCAACTCTCTCCCCTTCCAAACCTGAGAGCCTTCCTATAGCATGAGATGTGATATCCAAGTCCTTCCCATTCCAATCCTGAGACCCTTCCTATAACATGAGATGTGATATCCAACTCCTTCCCATTCCAACCTGAGACCCTTCCTATAGCATGAGATGGGATATCCAACTCCTTCCAAATCCAATCCTGATACCATTCCGATAGCATGAGATGTGATATCCCAATGCTTCTACCAAACCTGAGACCCATACTATGGCATGAGATGTGATATCAAACTCCTTCCCATTCCAATTCTGAGACCCTTCCTATACCATGAGACTCGCTATCTCAATGCTTCTAATACCAAACCTGAGACCCGTCCTATAACATGAGATGTGATATCCAAATCCTTCCCCTTCCAAACCTTAGACCCTTCCTTTATCATGAGATGTGATATCCAACTCCTTCCCATTCCAATCCTGAGACCCTTCCGATATCATGAGATGTGATATCTCAATGCTTCTAATATCAAACTTGAAACCCTCCCTATAGCATGAGATGTGATATCCAAGTCCTTCCCATTCCAATCCTGAGACCCTTCCTATAGCATGAGATGTGATATCTCAATGCTTCTAATACCAAACCTGAGACCCTTCCTATAACATGAGATGGGAATATCCAACTCCTTACATTCCAATCCTGAGACCCTTCCGATAGCAGAGATGTGATATCTCAATGTTTATACCAAACCTGAGATCCTTCCTATAACATGAGATGTGATATCCAACTCCTTCCCATTCCAATACTGAGACACTGCCTATAGCATGAGATGTGATATCTCACTGCTTATACCAAACCTGAGACCCTTCCTATAGCATGAGATGTGATATCCAACTCCTTCCCATTCCAATCCTGAGACCCTTCCTATAGCATGAGATGTGATATCTCAATGCTTCTAATATCAAACTTGAGAGCCTCCCTATAGCATGAGATGTGATATCCAAGTCCTTCCCATTCCAATCCTGAGACACTTCCTACAGCATGAGATGTGATATCTCAATGCCTCTAATACCAAACCTGAGACTCTTCCTATAACATGAGATGGGATATCCAACTCCTTCTCATTCCAATCCTGAGACCCTTCCGATAGCAGAGATGTGATATCTCAATGCTTATACCAAACCTGAGACCCTTCCTACGGCATGAGATGTCATATACAACTCCTTCCCATTCCAATCCTGAGACCCTTCCTATAGCATGAGATGTGATATCTCAATGCTTCTAATATCAAACTTGAGACCCTCCCTATAGCATGAGATGTGATATCCAAGTCCTTCCCATTCCAATCCTGAGACACTTCCTATAGCATGAGATGTGATATCTCAATGCTTCTAATACCAAACCTGAGACTCTTCCTATAACATGAGATGGGATATCCAACTCCTTCCCATTCCAATCCTGAGACCCTTCCGATAGCAGAGATGTGATATCTCAATGCTTATACCAAACCTGAGACCCTTCCTACGGCATGAGATGTCATATACAACTCCTTCCCATTCCAATCCTGAGACCCTTCCTATAGCATGAGATGTGATATCTCAATGCTTATACCAAACCTGAGACCCTTCCTATAGTATGAGATGTGATATCCAACTCCTTCCCATTCCAATCCTGAGACCCTTCCTATAGCATGAGATTTGATGTCTCAATGCTTCTAATACCAAACCTGAGATCCTTCCTATAACATGAGATGTGATATCCAACTCCTTCCATTCCAATCCTGAGACCCTTCCTATAGCATGAGATTTGATATCTCAATGCTTATACCAAACCTGAGACCCTTCCTATAGCATGAGATGTGATATCCAAGTCCTTCCCATTCCAATCCTTAGACCCTTCCTACAGCATGCAATATGATATCTCAATGATTCTAATAACAATCCTGAGACCCGTCCTATAACATGAGATGGGATATCCAATTCCTTCCCATTCCAATCCTGAGACACTTCCGATAGCAGAGATGTGATATCTCAATGCTTATACCAAACCTGAGACCCTTCCTATAACATGAGATCGGATATCCAACTCCTTTTCGTTCCAAACCTGAGACCCTTCCTTTAGCATGAGATGTGATATCCAGCTCCTTCGCATTCCAATCCTGAGACCCTTCCGATAGCATGAGATGTGATATCTCAATGCTTCTAATACCAAACCTGTGATCCTTCCTATAACAAGAGATGTGATATCCAAATCCTTCCCCTTACAAACCTGAGACCCTCCCTTTAGCATGAGATGTGATATCTCAATGCTTCTAATACCAAACCTGAGATCCTTCCTATAACATGAGACGTGATATCCAAATCCTTCCCCTTCCAAACCTGAGACCCTCCCTTTAGCATGAGATGTGATATCCAACTCCTTCCCTTTCTAATCCTGAGACCCTTCTGATAGCATGAGATGTGATATCTCAATGCCTCTAATACCAAACCTGAGATCCTACCTCTAACATGAAATGTGATATCCAACTCTTTCCCCTTCCAAACCTGAGAGCCTTCCTATAGCATGAGATGTGATATCCGACTCCTTCCCATTCCAATCCTGAGACCCTTCCGATAGCATGAGATGTGATATCCCAATGCTTCTAATACCAAACCTGAGATCCTTCTTATAACATGTGATGTGATATCCAAATCCTTCCCCTTCCAAACCTGAGACCCTCCCTTTAGCATGAGATGTGATATCCAACTCCTTCCCATTCCAATCCTGAGACCCTTATGATAGATAGCATGAGATGTGATATCTCAATGCTTCTAATACCAAACCTGAGATCCTTCCTGTAACATGAGATGTGATATCCAAATCCTTCCCCTTCCAAACCTGAGACCCTCCCTTTAGCATGAGATGTGTTATCCAACTCCTTCCCATTCCAATCCTGAGACCCTTCCGATAGCATGAGATGTGATATCTCAATGCTTCTAATACCAAACCTGTGATCCTTCCTATAACAAGAGATGTGATATCCAAATCCTTCCCCTTCCAAACCTGAGACCCTCCCTTTAGCATGAGATGTGATATCTCAATGCCTCTAATACCAAACCTGAGATCCTTCCGATAGCATGAGATGTGATATCTCAATGCTTCTAATACCAAACCTGAGATCCTTCCTATAACATGAGACGTGATATCCAAATCCTTCCCCTTCCAAACCTGAGACCCTCCCTTTAGCATGAGATGTGATATCCAACTCCTTCCCATTCCAATCCTGAGACCCTTCTGATAGCATGAGATGTGATATCTCAATGCCTCTAATACCAAACCTGAGATCCTACCTCTAACATGAAATGTGATATCCAACTCTTTCCCCTTCCAAACCTGAGGGCCTTCCTATAGCATGAGATGTGATATCCGACTCCTTCCCATTCCAATCCTGAGACCCTTCCGATAGCATGAGATGTGATATCTCAATGCTTCTAATACCAAACCTGAGATCCTTCTTATAACATGTGATGTGATATCCAAATCCTTCCCCTTCCATACCTGAGACCCTCCCTTTAGCATGAGATGTGATATCCAACTCCTTCCCATTCCAATCCTGAGACCCTTATGATAGATAGCATGAGATGTGATATCTCAATGCCTCTAATACCAAACCTGAGATACTTCCGATAGCATGAGATGTGATATCTCAATGCTTCTAATACCAAACCTGAGATCCTTCCTATAACATGAGATGTGATATCCAAATCCTTCCCCTTCCAAACCTGAGACCCTCCCTTTAGCATGAGATGTGATATCCAACTCCTTCCCATTCCAATTCTGAGCCCCTTCCTATACCATGAGACTTGATATCCAACTCCTTCCCATTCCAATTCTGAGCCCCTTCCTATACCATGAGACTTGATATCTCAATGCTTCTAATACCAAACCTGAGACCCGTCCTATAACATGAGATGTGATATCCAAATCCTTCCCCTTCCAAACCTTAGACCCTTCCTTTATCATGAGATGTGATATCCAACTCCTTCCCATTCCAATCCTGAGACCCTTCCGATATCATGAGATGTGATATCTCAATGCTTCTAATATCAAACTTGAGACCCTCCCTATAGCATGAGATGTGATATCCAAGTCCTTCCCATTCCAATCCTGAGACCCTTCCTATAGCTTGAGTTGTGACATCCAACTCCTTCCCATTCCAATTCTGATCCCCTTTCTATACCATGAGACTTGATATCTCAATGCTTCTAATACCAAACCTGAGACCCGTCCTATAACATGAGATGTGATATCCAAATCCTTCCCCTTCCAAACCTTAGACCCTTCCTTTATCATGAGATGTGATATCCAACTCCTTCCCATTCCAATCCTGAGACCCTTCCGATATCATGAGATGTAATATCTCAATGCTTCTAATATCAAACTTGAGACCCTATCTATAGCATGAGATGTGATATCCAAGTCCTTCCCATTCCAATCCTGAGACCCTTCCTATAGCATGAGATGTGATATCTCAATGCTTCTAATACCAAACCTGAGACCCTTCCTATAACATGAGATTGGAATATCCAACTCCTTCCCATTCCAATCCTGAGACCCTTCCGATAGCAGAGATGTGATATCTCAATTCTTATACCAAACCTGAGATCCTTCCTATAACATGAGATGTGATATCCAACTCCTTCCCATTCCAATCCTGAGACACTTCCTATAGCATGAGATGTGATATCTCACTGCTTATACCAAACCTGAGACCCTTCCAATAGCATGAGATGTGATATCCAACTCCTTCCCATTCCAATCCTGAGACACTTCCTATAGCATGAGATGTGATATCTCAATGCTTCTAATACCAAACCTGAGACTCTTCCTATAACATGAGATGGGATATCCAACTCCTTCCCATTCCAATCCTGAGACCCTTCCGATAGCAGAGATGTGATATCTCAATGCTTATACCAAACCTGAGACCCTTCCTACGGCATGAGATGTCATATACAACTCCTTCCCATTCCAATCCTGAGACCCTTCCTATAGCATGAGATGTGATATCTCAATGCTTATACCAAACCTGAGACCCTTCCTATAGCATGAGATGTGATATCCAACTCCTTCCCATTCCAATCCTGAGACCCTTCCTATAGCATGAGATGTGATATCTCAATGCTTATACCAAACCTGAGACCCTTCCTACGGCATGAGATGTCATATACAACTCCTTCCCATTCCAATCCTGAGACCCTTCCTATAGCATGAGATGTGATATCTCAATGCTTATACCAAACCTGAGACCCTTCCTATAGCATGAGATGTGATATCCAACTCCTTCCCATTCCAATCCTGAGACCCTTCCTATAGCATGAGATGTGATATCTCAATGCTTATACCAAACCTGAGACCCTTCCTATAACATGAGATGGGATATCCAACTCCTTCCCATTCCAATCCTGAGACACTTCCGATAGCAGAGATGTGATATCTCAATGCTTATACCAGACCTTAGACCCTTCCTATAACATGAGATCGGATATCCAGCTCCTTCCCATTCCAATCCTGAGACACTTCCGATAGCATGAGATGTGATATCTCAATGCTTCTAATATCAAAACGGAAACCCTCCCTATAGCATGATATGTGATATCTAAGTCCTTCCCATTCCAATCCTGAGACCCTTCCTATAGCATGAGATGTGATATCTCAATGCTTCTACCAAACCTGAGACCCTTCCTTTAGCATGAGATGTGATATCCAACTCCTTCCCATTCCAATCCTGAGACCCTTCCTATAGCATGAGATGTGATATCTCAATACTTCTAATACCAAACCTGAGATCCTTCCGATAACATGAGATGTGATATCCAAATCCTTCCCCTTCCAAACCTGAGACCCTCCCTTTAGCATGAGATGTGATATCCATCTCCTTCCCATTCCAATCCTGAGACCCTTCTGATAGCATGAGATGTGATATCTCAATGCTTCTAATACCAAACCTGAGATCCTTCCGATAGCATGAGATGTGATATCTCAATGCTTCTAATACCAAACCTGAGACCCTTCCTATAACATGAGATTGGAATATCCAACTCCTTCCCATTCCAATCCTGAGACCCTTCCGATAGCAGAGATGTGATATCTCAATTCTTATACCAAACCTGAGATCCTTCCTATAACATGAGATGTGATATCCAACTCCTTCCCTTCCAATCCTGAGACACTTCCTATAGCATGAGATGTGATATCTCACTGCTTATACCAAACCTGAGACCCTTCCTATAGCATGAGATGTGATATCTAACTCCTTCCCATTCCAATCCTGAGACCCTTCCTATAGCATGAGATGTGATATCTCAATGCTTCTAATACCAAACCTGAGACTCTTCCTATAACATGAGATGGGATATCCAACTCCTTCCCATTCCAATCCTGAGACCCTTCCGATAGCAGAGATGTGATATCTCAATGCTTATACCAAACCTGAGACCCTTCCTACGGCATGAGATGTCATATACAACTCCTTCCCATTCCAATCCTGAGACCCTTCCTATAGCATGAGATGTGATATCTCAATGCTTATACCAAACCTGAGACCCTTCCTACGGCATGAGATGTCATATACAACTCCTTCCCATTCCAATCCTGAGACCCTTCCTATAGAATGAGATGTGATATCTCAATGCTTATACCAAACCTGAGACCCTTCCTATAGCATGAGATGTGATATCCAACTCCTTCCCATTCCAATCCTGAGACCCTTCCTATAGCATGAGATGTGATATCTCAATGCTTATACCAAACCTGAGACCCTTCCTATAACATGAGATGGGATATCCAACTCCTTCCCATTCCAATCCTGAGACACTTCCGATAGCAGAGATGTGATATCTCAATGCTTATACCAGACCTTAGACCCTTCCTATAACATGAGATCGGATATCCAACTCCTTCCAGTTCCAAACCTGAGACCCTTCCTTTAGCATGAGATGTGATATCCAGCTCCTTCCCATTCCAATCCTGAGACACTTCCGATAGCATGAGATGTGATATCTCAATGCTTCTAATATCAAAACGGAAACCCTCCCTATAGCATGATATGTGATATCTAAGTCCTTCCCATTTCAATCCTGAGACCCTTCCTATAGCATGAGATGTGATATCTCAATGCTTCTAATACCAAACCTGAGATCCTTCCTATAACATGAGACGTGATATCCAAATCCTTCCCCTTCCAAACCTGAGACCCTCCCTTTAGCATGAGATGTGATATCCAACTCCTTCCCATTCCAATCCTGAGACCCTTCTGATAGCATGAGATGTGATATCTCAATGCCTCTAATACCAAACCTGAGACCCTTCCTATAACATGAGATGTGATATCCAACTCCTTCCCGTTCCAAACCTGAGACTCTTCCTTTAGCATGAGATGTGATATCCAGCTCCTTCCCATTCCAATCCTGAGACACTTCCGATAGCATGAGATGTGATATCTCAATGCTTCTAATATCAAAACTGAGACCCTCCCTATAGCATGATATGTGATATCTAAGTCCTTCCCATTCCAATCCTGAGACCCTTCTGATAGCATGAGATGTGATATCTCAATGCCTCTAATACCAAACCTGAGATCCTACCTCTAACATGAAATGTGATATCCAACTCTCTCCCCTTCCAAACCTGAGAGCCTTCCTATAGCATGAGATGTGATATCCAAGTCCTTCCCATTCCAATCCTGAGACCCTTCCTATAACATGAGATGTGATATCCAACTCCTTCCCATTCCAACCTGAGACCCTTCCTATAGCATGAGATGGGATATCCAACTCCTTCCAAATCCAATCCTGATACCATTCCGATAGCATGAGATGTGATATCCCAATGCTTCTACCAAACCTGAGACCCATACTATGGCATGAGATGTGATATCAAACTCCTTCCCATTCCAATTCTGAGACCCTTCCTATACCATGAGACTCGCTATCTCAATGCTTCTAATACCAAACCTGAGACCCGTCCTATAACATGAGATGTGATATCCAAATCCTTCCCCTTCCAAACCTTAGACCCTTCCTTTATCATGAGATGTGATATCCAACTCCTTCCCATTCCAATCCTGAGACCCTTCCGATATCATGAGATGTGATATCTCAATGCTTCTAATATCAAACTTGAGACCCTCCCTATAGCATGAGATGTGATATCCAAGTCCTTCCCATTCCAATCCTGAGACCCTTCCTATAGCATGAGATGTGATATCTCAATGCTTCTAATACCAAACCTGAGACCCTTCCTATAACATGAGATGGGAATATCCAACTCCTTACATTCCAATCCTGAGACCCTTCCGATAGCAGAGATGTGATATCTCAATGTTTATACCAAACCTGAGATCCTTCCTATAACATGAGATGTGATATCTCAATGCTTCTAATATCAAACTTGAGACCCTCCCTATAGCATGAGATGTGATATCCAAGTCCTTCCCATTCCAATCCTGAGACACTTCCTATAGCATGAGATGTGATATCTCAATGCTTCTAATACCAAACCTGAGACTCTTCCTATAACATGAGATGGGATATCCAACTCCTTCCCATTCCAATCCTGAGACCCTTCCGATAGCAGAGATGTGATATCTCAATGCTTATACCAAACCTGAGACCCTTCCTACGGCATGAGATGTCATATACAACTCCTTCCCATTCCAATCCTGAGACCCTTCCTATAGCATGAGATGTGATATCTCAATGCTTATACCAAACCTGAGACCCTTCCTATAGTATGAGATGTGATATCCAACTCCTTCCCATTCCAATCCTGAGACCCTTCCTATAGCATGAGATGTGATGTCTCAATGCTTCTAATACCAAACCTGAGATCCTTCCTATAACATGAGATGTGATATCCAACTCCTTCCATTCCAATCCTGAGACCCTTCCTATAGCATGAGATTTGATATCTCAATGCTTATACCAAACCTGAGACCCTTCCTATAGCATGAGATGTGATATCCAAGTCCTTCCCATTCCAATCCTTAGACCCTTCCTACAGCATGCAATATGATATCTCAATGATTCTAATAACAATCCTGAGACCCGTCCTATAACATGAGATGGGATATCCAATTCCTTCCCATTCCAATCCTGAGACACTTCCGATAGCAGAGATGTGATATCTCAATGCTTATACCAAACCTGAGACCCTTCCTATAACATGAGATCGGATATCCAACTCCTTTTCGTTCCAAACCTGAGACCCTTCCTTTAGCATGAGATGTGATATCCAGCTCCTTCGCATTCCAATCCTGAGACCCTTCCGATAGCATGAGATGTGATATCTCAATGCTTCTAATACCAAACCTGTGATCCTTCCTATAACAAGAGATGTGATATCCAAATCCTTCCCCTTACAAACCTGAGACCCTCCCTTTAGCATGAGATGTGATATCTCAATGCTTCTAATACCAAACCTGAGATCCTTCCTATAACATGAGACGTGATATCCAAATCCTTCCCCTTCCAAACCTGAGACCCTCCCTTTAGCATGAGATGTGATATCCAACTCCTTCCCATTCTAATCCTGAGACCCTTCTGATAGCATGAGATGTGATATCTCAATGCCTCTAATACCAAACCTGAGATCCTACCTCTAACATGAAATGTGATATCCAACTCTTTCCCCTTCCAAACCTGAGAGCCTTCCTATAGCATGAGATGTGATATCCGACTCCTTCCCATTCCAATCCTGAGACCCTTCCGATAGCATGAGATGTGATATCCCAATGCTTCTAATACCAAACCTGAGATCCTTCTTATAACATGTGATGTGATATCCAAATCCTTCCCCTTCCAAACCTGAGACCCTCCCTTTAGCATGAGATGTGATATCCAACTCCTTCCCATTCCAATCCTGAGACCCTTATGATAGATAGCATGAGATGTGATATCTCAATGCCTCTAATACCAAACCTGAGATACTTCCGATAGCATGAGATGTGATATCTCAATGCTTCTAATACCAAACCTGAGATCCTTCCTGTAACATGAGATGTGATATCCAAATCCTTCCCCTTCCAAACCTGAGAGCCTCCCTTTAGCATGAGATGTGTTATCCAACTCCTTCCCATTCCAATCCTGAGACCCTTCCGATAGCATGAGATGTGATATCTCAATGCTTCTAATACCAAACCTGTGATCCTTCCTATAACAAGAGATGTGATATCCAAATCCTTCCCCTTCCAAACCTGAGACCCTCCCTTTAGCATGAGATGTGATATCTCAATGCCTCTAATACCAAACCTGAGATCCTTCCGATAGCATGAGATGTGATATCTCAATGCTTCTAATACCAAACCTGAGATCCTTCCTATAACATGAGACGTGATATCCAAATCCTTCCCCTTCCAAACCTGAGACCCTCCCTTTAGCATGAGATGTGATATCCAACTCCTTCCCATTCCAATCCTGAGACCCTTCTGATAGCATGAGATGTGATATCTCAATGCCTCTAATACCAAACCTGAGATCCTACCTCTAACATGAAATGTGATATCCAACTCTTTCCCCTTCCAAACCTGAGGGCCTTCCTATAGCATGAGATGTGATATCCGACTCCTTCCCATTCCAATCCTGAGACCCTTCCGATAGCATGAGATGTGATATCTCAATGCTTCTAATACCAAACCTGAGATCCTTCTTATAACATGTGATGTGATATCCAAATCCTTCCCCTTCCAAACCTGAGACCCTCCCTTTAGCATGAGATGTGATATCCAACTCCTTCCCATTCCAATCCTGAGACCCTTATGGTAGATAGCATGAGATGTGATATCTCAATGCCTCTAATACCAAACCTGAGATACTTCCGATAGCATGAGATGTGATATCTCAATGCTTCTAATACCAAACCTGAGATCCTTCCTATAACATGAGATGTGATATCCAAATCCTTCCCCTTCCAAACCTGAGACCCTCCCTTTAGCATGAGATGTGATATCCAACTCCTTCCCATTCCAATTCTGAGCCCCTTCCTATACCATGAGACTTGATATCCAACTCCTTCCCATTCCAATTCTGAGCCCCTTCCTATACCATGAGACTTGATATCTCAATGCTTCTAATACCAAACCTGAGACCCGTCCTATAACATGAGATGTGATATCCAAATCCTTCCCCTTCCAAACCTTAGACCCTTCCTTTATCATGAGATGTGATATCCAACTCCTTCTCATTCCAATCCTGAGACCCTTCCGATATCATGAGATGTGATATCTCAATGCTTCTAATATCAAACTTGAGACCCTCCCTATAGCATGAGATGTGATATCCAAGTCCTTCCCATTCCAATCCTGAGACCCTTCCTATAGCTTGAGTTGTGACATCCAACTCCTTCCCATTCCAATTCTGATCCCCTTTCTATACCATGAGACTTGATATCTCAATGCTTCTAATACCAAACCTGAGACCTGTCCTATAACATGAGATGTGATATCCAAATCCTTCCCCTTCCAAACCTTAGACCCTTCCTTTATCATGAGATGTGATATCCAACTCCTTCCCATTCCAATCCTGAGACCCTTCCGATATCATGAGATGTAATATCTCAATGCTTCTAATATCAAACTTGAGACCCTCCCTATAGCATGAGATGTGATATCCAAGTCCTTCCCATTCCAATCCTGAGACCCTTCCTATAGCATGAGATGTGATATCTCAATGCTTCTAATACCAAACCTGAGACCCTTCCTATAACATGAGATTGGAATATCCAACTCCTTCCCATTCCAATCCTGAGACCCTTCCGATAGCAGAGATGTGATATCTCAATTCTTATACCAAACCTGAGATCCTTCCTATAACATGAGATGTGATATCCAACTCCTTCCCATTCCAATCCTGAGACACTTCCTATAGCATGAGATGTGATATCTCACTGCTTATACCAAACCTGAGACCCTTCCAATAGCATGAGATGTGATATCCAACTCCTTCCCATTCCAATCCTGAGACACTTCCTATAGCATGAGATGTGATATCTCAATGCTTCTAATACCAAACCTGAGACTCTTCCTATAACATGAGATGGGATATCCAACTCCTTCCCATTCCAATCCTGAGACCCTTCCGATAGCAGAGATGTGATATCTCAATGCTTATACCAAACCTGAGACCCTTCCTACGGCATGAGATGTCATATACAACTCCTTCCCATTCCAATCCTGAGACCCTTCCTATAGCATGAGATGTGATATCTCAATGCTTATACCAAACCTGAGACCCTTCCTATAGCATGAGATGTGATATCCAACTCCTTCCCATTCCAATCCTGAGACCCTTCCTATAGCATGAGATGTGATATCTCAATGCTTATACCAAACCTGAGACCCTTCCTACGGCATGAGATGTCATATACAACTCCTTCCCATTCCAATCCTGAGACCCTTCCTATAGCATGAGATGTGATATCTCAATGCTTATACCAAACCTGAGACCCTTCCTATAGCATGAGATGTGATATCCAACTCCTTCCCATTCCAATCCTGAGACCCTTCCTATAGCATGAGATGTGATATCTCAATGCTTATACCAAACCTGAGACCCTTCCTATAACATGAGATGGGATATCCAACTCCTTCCCATTCCAATCCTGAGACACTTCCGATAGCAGAGATGTGATATCTCAATGCTTATACCAGACCTGAGACCCTTCCTATAACATGAGATCGGATATCCAGCTCCTTCCCATTCCAATCCTGAGACACTTCCGATAGCATGAGATGTGATATCTCAATGCTTCTAATATCAAAACGGAAACCCTCCCTATAGCATGATATGTGATATCTAAGTCCTTCCCATTCCAATCCTGAGACCCTTCCTATAGCATGAGATGTGATATCTCAATGCTTCTACCAAACCTGAGACCCTTCCTTTAGCATGAGATGTGATATCCAACTCCTTCCCATTCCAATCCTGAGACCCTTCCTATAGCATGAGATGTGATATCTCAATACTTCTAATACCAAACCTGAGATCCTTCCGATAACATGAGATGTGATATCCAAATCCTTCCCCTTCCAAACCTGAGACCCTCCCTTTAGCATGAGATGTGATATCCATCTCCTTCCCATTCCAATCCTGAGACCCTTCTGATAGCATGAGATGTGATATCTCAATGCTTCTAATACCAAACCTGAGATCCTTCCGATAGCATGAGATGTGATATCTCAATGCTTCTAATACCAAACCTGAGACCCTTCCTATAACATGAGATTGGAATATCCAACTCCTTCCCATTCCAATCCTGAGACCCTTCCGATAGCAGAGATGTGATATCTCAATTCTTATACCAAACCTGAGATCCTTCCTATAACATGAGATGTGATATCCAACTCCTTCCCTTCCAATCCTGAGACACTTCCTATAGCATGAGATGTGATATCTCACTGCTTATACCAAACCTGAGACCCTTCCTATAGCATGAGATGTGATATCTAACTCCTTCCCATTCCAATCCTGAGACCCTTCCTATAGCATGAGATGTGATATCTCAATGCTTCTAATACCAAACCTGAGACTCTTCCTATAACATGAGATGGGATATCCAACTCCTTCCCATTCCAATCCTGAGACCCTTCCGATAGCAGAGATGTGATATCTCAATGCTTATACCAAACCTGAGACCCTTCCTACGGCATGAGATGTCATATACAACTCCTTCCCATTCCAATCCTGAGACCCTTCCTATAGCATGAGATGTGATATCTCAATGCTTATACCAAACCTGAGACCCTTCCTATAGCATGAGATGTGATATCCAACTCCTTCCCATTCCAATCCTGAGACCCTTCCTATAGCATGAGATGTGATATCTCAATGCTTATACCAAACCTGAGACCCTTCCTACGGCATGAGATGTCATATACAACTCCTTCCCATTCCAATCCTGAGACCCTTCCTATAGCATGAGATGTGATATCTCAATGCTTATACCAAACCTGAGACCCTTCCTATAGCATGAGATGTGATATCCAACTCCTTCCCATTCCAATCCTGAGACCCTTCCTATAGCATGAGATGTGATATCTCAATGCTTATACCAAACCTGAGACCCTTCCTATAACATGAGATGGGATATCCAACTCCTTCCCATTCCAATCCTGAGACACTTCCGATAGCAGAGATGTGATATCTCAATGCTTATACCAGACCTTAGACCCTTCCTATAACATGAGATCGGATATCCAACTCCTTCCAGTTCCAAACCTGAGACCCTTCCTTTAGCATGAGATGTGATATCCAGCTCCTTCCCATTCCAATCCTGAGACACTTCCGATAGCATGAGATGTGATATCTCAATGCTTCTAATATCAAAACGGAAACCCTCCCTATAGCATGATATGTGATATCTAAGTCCTTCCCATTTCAATCCTGAGACCCTTCCTATAGCATGAGATGTGATATCTCAATGCTTCTAATACCAAACCTGAGATCCTTCCTATAACATGAGACGTGATATCCAAATCCTTCCCCTTCCAAACCTGAGACCCTCCCTTTAGCATGAGATGTGATATCCAACTCCTTCCCATTCCAATCCTGAGACCCTTCTGATAGCATGAGATGTGATATCTCAATGCCTCTAATACCAAACCTGAGATCCTACCTCTAACATGAAATGTGATATCCAACTCTTTCCCCTTCCAAACCTGAGGGCCTTCCTATAGCATGAGATGTGATATCCGACTCCTTCCCATTCCAATCCTGAGACCCTTCCGATAGCATGAGATGTGATATCTCAATGCTTCTAATACCAAACCTGAGATCCTTCTTATAACATGTGATGTGATATCCAAATCCTTCCCCTTCCAAACCTGAGACCCTCCCTTTAGCATGAGATGTGATATCCAACTCCTTCCCATTCCAATCCTGAGACCCTTATGATAGATAGCATGAGATGTGATATCTCAATGCCTCTAATACCAAACCTGAGATACTTCCGATAGCATGAGATGTGATATCTCAATGCTTCTAATACCAAACCTGAGATCCTTCCTATAACATGAGATGTGATATCCAAATCCTTCCCCTTCCAAACCTGAGACCCTCCCTTTAGCATGAGATGTGATATCCAACTCCTTCCCATTCCAATTCTGAGCCCCTTCCTATACCATGAGACTTGATATCCAACTCCTTCCCATTCCAATTCTGAGCCCCTTCCTATACCATGAGACTTGATATCTCAATGCTTCTAATACCAAACCTGAGACCCGTCCTATAACATGAGATGTGATATCCAAATCCTTCCCCTTCCAAACCTTAGACCCTTCCTTTATCATGAGATGTGATATCCAACTCCTTCCCATTCCAATCCTGAGACCCTTCCGATATCATGAGATGTGATATCTCAATGCTTCTAATATCAAACTTGAGACCCTCCCTATAGCATGAGATGTGATATCCAAGTCCTTCCCATTCCAATCCTGAGACCCTTCCTATAGCTTGAGTTGTGACATCCAACTCCTCATTCCAATTCTGATCCCCTTTCTATACCATGAGACTTGATATCTCAATGCTTCTAATACCAAACCTGAGACCCGTCCTATAACATGAGATGTGATATCCAAATCCTTCCCCTTCCAAACCTTAGACCCTTCCTTTATCATGAGATGTGATATCCAACTCCTTCCCATTCCAATCCTGAGACCCTTCCGATATCATGAGATGTAATATCTCAATGCTTCTAATATCAAACTTGAGACCCTCCCTATAGCATGAGATGTGATATCCAAGTCCTTCCCATTCCAATCCTGAGACCCTTCCTATAGCATGAGATGTGATATCTCAATGCTTCTAATACCAAACCTGAGACCCTTCCTATAACATGAGATTGGAATATCCAACTCCTTCCCATTCCAATCCTGAGACCCTTCCGATAGCAGAGATGTGATATCTCAATTCTTATACCAAACCTGAGATCCTTCCTATAACATGAGATGTGATATCCAACTCCTTCCCATTCCAATCCTGAGACACTTCCTATAGCATGAGATGTGATATCTCACTGCTTATACCAAACCTGAGACCCTTCCAATAGCATGAGATGTGATATCCAACTCCTTCCCATTCCAATCCTGAGACCCTTCCTATAGCATGAGATGTGATATCTCAATGCTTCTAATATCAAACTTGAGAGCCTCCCTATAGCATGAGATGTGATATCCAAGTCCTTCCCATTCCAATCCTGAGACACTTCCTATAGCATGAGATGTGATATCTCAATGCTTCTAATACCAAACCTGAGACTCTTCCTATAACATGAGATGGGATATCCAACTCCTTCCCATTCCAATCCTGAGACCCTTCCGATAGCAGAGATGTGATATCTCAATGCTTATACCAAACCTGAGACCCTTCCTACGGCATGAGATGTCATAAACAACTCCTTCCCATTCCAATCCTGAGACCCTTCCTATAGCATGAGATGTGATATCTCAATGCTTATACCAAACCTGAGACCCTTCCTATAGCATGAGATGTGATATCCAACTCCTTCCCATTCCAATCCTGAGACCCTTCCTATAGCATGAGATGTGATATCTCAATGCTTATACCAAACCTGAGACCCTTCCTACGGCATGAGATGTCATATACAACTCCTTCCCATTCCAATCCTGAGACCCTTCCTATAGCATGAGATGTGATATCTCAATGCTTATACCAAACCTGAGACCCTTCCTATAGCATGAGATGTGATATCCAACTCCTTCCCATTCCAATCCTGAGACCCTTCCTATAGCATGAGATGTGATATCTCAATGCTTATACCAAACCTGAGACCCTTCCTATAACATGAGATGGGATATCCAACTCCTTCCCATTCCAATCCTGAGACACTTCCGATAGCAGAGATGTGATATCTCAATGCTTATACCAGACCTTAGACCCTTCCTATAACATGAGATCGGATATCCAACTCCTTCCCGTTCCAAACCTGAGACCCTTCCTTTAGCATGAGATGTGATATCCAGCTCCTTCCCATTCCAATCCTGAGACACTTCCGATAGCATGAGATGTGATATCTCAATGCTTCTAATATCAAAACGGAAACCCTCCCTATAGCATGATATGTGATATCTAAGTCCTTCCCATTCCAATCCTGAGACCCTTCCTATAGCATGAGATGTGATATCTCAATGCTTCTACCAAACCTGAGACCCTTCCTTTAGCATGAGATGTGATATCCAACTCCTTCCCATTCCAATCCTGAGACCCTTCCTATAGCATGAGATGTGATATCTCAATACTTCTAATACCAAACCTGAGATCCTTCCGATAACATGAGATGTGATATCCAAATCCTTCCCCTTCCAAACCTGAGACCCTCCCTTTAGCATGAGATGTGATATCCATCTCCTTCCCATTCCAATCCTGAGACCCTTCTGATAGCATGAGATGTGATATCTCAATGCTTCTAATACCAAACCTGAGATCCTTCCGATAGCATGAGATGTGATATCTCAATGCTTCTAATACCAAACCTGAGACCCTTCCTATAACATGAGATTGGAATATCCAACTCCTTCCCATTCCAATCCTGAGACCCTTCCGATAGCAGAGATGTGATATCTCAATTCTTATACCAAACCTGAGATCCTTCCTATAACATGAGATGTGATATCCAACTCCTTACCTTCCAATCCTGAGACACTTCCTATAGCATGAGATGTGATATCTCACTGCTTATACCAAACCTGAGACCCTTCCTATAGCATGAGATGTGATATCTAACTCCTTCCCATTCCAATCCTGAGACCCTTCCTATAGCATGAGATGTGATATCTCAATGCTTCTAATACCAAACCTGAGACTCTTCCTATAACATGAGATGGGATATCCAACTCCTTCCCATTCCAATCCTGAGACCCTTCCGATAGCAGAGATGTGATATCTCAATGCTTATACCAAACCTGAGACCCTTCCTACGGCATGAGATGTCATATACAACTCCTTCCCATTCCAATCCTGAGACCCTTCCTATAGCATGAGATGTGATATCTCAATGCTTATACCAAACCTGAGACCCTTCCTATAGCATGAGATGTGATATCCAACTCCTTCCCATTCCAATCCTGAGACCCTTCCTATAGCATGAGATGTGATATCTCAATGCTTATACCAAACCTGAGACCCTTCCTACGGCATGAGATGTCATATACAACTCCTTCCCATTCCAATCCTGAGACCCTTCCTATAGCATGAGATGTGATATCTCAATGCTTATACCAAACCTGAGACCCTTCCTATAGCATGAGATGTGATATCCAACTCCTTCCCATTCCAATCCTGAGACCCTTCCTATAGCATGAGATGTGATATCTCAATGCTTATACCAAACCTGAGACCCTTCCTATAACATGAGATGGGATATCCAACTCCTTCCCATTCCAATCCTGAGACACTTCCGATAGCAGAGATGTGATATCTCAATGCTTATACCAGACCTTAGACCCTTCCTATAACATGAGATCGGATATCCAACTCCTTCCAGTTCCAAACCTGAGACCCTTCCTTTAGCATGAGATGTGATATCCAGCTCCTTCCCATTCCAATCCTGAGACACTTCCGATAGCATGAGATGTGATATCTCAATGCTTCTAATATCAAAACGGAAACCCTCCCTATAGCATGATATGTGATATCTAAGTCCTTCCCATTCCAATCCTGAGACCCTTCCTATAGCATGAGATGTGATATCTCAATGCTTCTACCAAACCTGAGACCCTTCCTTTAGCATGAGATGTGATATCCAACTCCTTCCCATTCCAATCCTGAGACCCTTCCTATAGCATGAGATGTGATATCTCAATACTTCTAATACCAAACCTGAGATCCTTCCGATAACATGAGATGTGATATCCAAATCCTTCCCCTTCCAAACCTGAGACCCTCCCTTTAGCATGAGATGTGATATCCATCTCCTTCCCATTCCAATCCTGAGACCCTTCTGATAGCATGAGATGTGATATCTCAATGCTTCTAATACCAAACCTGAGATCCTTCCGATAGCATGCGATGTGATATCTCAATGCTTCTAATACCAAACCTGAGACCCTTCCTATAACATGAGATTGGAATATCCAACTCCTTCCCATTCCAATCCTGAGACCCTTCTGTTAAGTCGGATTTCTGAACTCTGTCCTGGTGGCGCAGAAGTTCAGAAGGCCAACCTAATTACTTGGAACAGGGTAACCTCTGGACGAGCCAGACCAATCAAGGTAGCGATCGCGGCGGTCAAGACTAGGTCTCAAGAGGGGTGAGGGTGACTGAAAGCCCGCAATGAGCACACAAAGCAAGAGCGCATACAAACTACTCCAAACAGGTGTTATATCAAAAATATAAACACATTTATTTTAAGGCCTTTAAAACAATGACCGTAGCAAGAAAATCACTCTATAACAATATTAAACCAACACATACCAAATCAACACAATATATATACAAATACACAGTCGCAAGCGTTTAAAGCACGAAATATGTAGTCCACCTGAAAGGGAAGGAAAACAGGCAGTGCGATAATGCTTTAGACTCAGTTCGCCTTCAGAGGCACCTAACTAGATGGAAGTCCGAGCCCTGAGAAGAGTGGAGCCTTGTGCTCAAAGCACCTGCAAGTGCTGGTGCCAACGGGCAAAAGGAGAAGCTCTTCGGAGGAGGTCAGGCAGTTCGTGTTAGTGCACAGCAGAAGAAGAACAGGTTCCGCAACTCAAGCGCAGCCTCCACAGCGAGCAGAAGCAGAGCGCGAGTACGGACGAAAAGGGTGCTGTTTTACACAGCGGGGAAAAGCAATGGGTTACTGCAGGAGGGCGACCAGATCCTAGCTAAACTACTCACCGGTCCCCGAAGCAAGCAGACCCAGGCTTCTCCACGTTAGTTTCAGCAGCTGGCAGGTTCAGAAGAGCAGGGAACGCTTTCCAGTCGTGTAGATCAAAAAGACGTCCCAATCGACGAAACCAGCACAGTTTTGTTGCCGCAGCAGGACAACGGAGCGGCCGTGCGTATCGGAGTCAAAAGTACACTCCTCCCTTCAGACTTGGGAACGCCAAGTGTACGAAGCGTGGGAGAGTGACAAGGATTCGAGATACGGCACAACCTGGCGGCGGTTACAGAGCAGGACTCCCTTGTAAGCTGGTCAGTCAACTGGATGGCCCAGAGACGCTTCCGAAGGCTTACTGCGAGGAGTTGATGAAGATGCCGGGAATAGCTGTTCCTGCTATTCCAATAGGTCGAAGCACCAATACAGGCCTTCTGGTTCGATCAAAGGAGGACGGGGGCTCTCAGGACGACAGCAGTGCAAAGGAGGATTCCTTCAGCGGGTCACCAGCGATTCCTCGGTCCAGCCTCTTGGTTGCAGGATACTTGGCTCCTGTATTCCTTCGTTCGTGAGAACTCAGGAGATCGACATGGTAGTGGTGTTTCCAGCCCCCTCTTATCCACGGTTCCCTTCGCGCCAAAACGGAGGGGAACCAATGGGAGATCCGCTCATCAAAACACATACCATACGTGGACCAATCACGGACCACGGTGGTCCCAGGCATTCACACCACCCTAGACTCTCTGGCACCCAGGATGTGTATTGGGACCAGACATCCCAGCCCACACCCTGGAGGCACACAAACGGCATGTAGAAGCCCGCGAAAGCAACCACGTTTCGCGGGAAAGTACATGCCCAAATAAGGAAGGCCCCGGGTCGCTGGACCTGGGGAAGGTGAAGGGAGCAAGACGGACAGTGGACAGGACAAAGGAGCCTCGTGGTCTGGCCATTTTGGGGAGCCAGGCCACCATTTTGGGTTCAGTGCAAAAACATGCTCAGAACGGCAAAAGGAGCTCAAAATATACAAAACGATCGCTGCCACCATTCCAGTCCCTGAATGACTTGCACCGATCAAATACCATCCTAAAAGAGTATCTAGGGCCTGTAGAAGGCTAGAGACCCAAGAGAGCTGTAACTTAGCTTACAGTGCTCTCTTGTGTCGTGTTGCACTAAAGCGGCGACATGATAAAAGAAACTACGGGAAACAACGTTCCCCGGTACTGACTGTCATAAGGGCATGTCAGTTTCCCCGTAAGAAAGGAGCGAAAGCCCAGGGAAGTGCGGCAGAAGGCTGTACTTCCCTGGCAAAGTCAAGAACAAGGTTAAAAACAATAGCAAAAAGTTTAGGGGTTGCCACATGGAAGGAAATTTCCCTACAATAACGAAATCTTTCCTAACACTCGCCCCTCCCAGACTATGGACAGGGGGAACTAATCCACCCCTGGATGAGTCTCATGTTCAGGTCGGTTAAACATTCTGGACAACCCATCAGCATTGCTATGTTGGACACCTGGCCTATGCTCAATAGTGAAGTCGAAGCCTTGTAGACTTATGGACCACCTAAGCAACTTTGGATTCTCCCCCTTCATGTTCATTAGCCACTTTAACGGCTTATGGTCAGTTTGCACAGTGAAGTGGGTCCCATAGAGGTAGGGCCTCAGCTTCCTTAGGGCCCACACAACAGAGAAACATTCTTTCTCTACCGTGGACCATCTGAGCTCTCTGTCCTTAAGCTGGCGACTAATAAAACCGATAGGGTGTTCCTTACCCTTCTCATCTACTTGTGATAGTACAGCTCCTATCCCAGTGTCAGAGGCGTCCGTCTGCACGATAAAAGTTCTTTGATAATCAGGGGCCCTGAGCACAGGGGCCTGGCACAAGGAGACTTTCAAGCCATTGAAGGCCTTCTCACACTCGTCGGTCCAAGTTACCTTCTTGGGTTTCTTCGGAGTTGTGAGGGCAGTCAGAGGAGCAGCTATGGTGCCATAGTCTGCCATAAAATTGCGATAATACCCCGTGAGTCCTAAGAAGGCTCTCACTTGGGTTTGCGTAGTGGGGGTAGGCCAGTCTTGTACTGCTTGTACTTTACTGGGAAGAGGCTGTATCCTCCCTCCACCTACTTCATGTCCAAGGTAAACCACTGAGCCTTGTCCAATCTGGCATTTACTAGCCTTTATGGTCAAGTGGGCTTTCTGAAGAGCCTGGAGCACAATCCCGAGGTGTTTCACATGGTCTTCCCAGGTGGCACTGAAAACTGCGATATCGTCCAGATATGCGAGACAGAATTCGTCCAACCCATTCAACACATGATTCACAAGCCTCTGGAAAGTGGCAGGTGCATTCTTCAACCCGAACGGCATTACCCGGAATTGGTAAAGGCCGTCTGGAGTAGAAAATGCTGTCTTCTCCTTAGCATGTTCTGCTAACGCTATTTGCCAATAGCCAGCAGTAAGGTCAAACGTGCTGAGGTACTTGGAGGCACCCAAAGTATCCACCAGCTCATCTGTTCGAGGCAAGGGGTGTGCATCTGTCTTGGTGACAGCATTCAGAGCCCTGTAATCCACGCAGAACCTCAATTCAGAAGTGCCTGCCTTTGGAACCAAAACCACAGGGCTGGACCAAGGACTACTAGAGGGTTCAATCACCCCAAGGTCTAACATCTTGTTGACCTCGGTCTTAATATAAGACCGTACTTTATCCGACATTCTGTATCCCCTACTTTTGGTAGGTACACTGTCTCCTGTGTCTATGTTATGTTTGCACCAAGGTGTCAAACCAGGCGACTGTGAAAACAGGGGGGAAAACTGCCGAAGCAAACTTTTCACCTCAGCCTGCTGATCAGAAGTCAGGTGAGGGTCCACACGGACACCCTCAAAGGAGCAATCTGAAGGACCACCTTGGAACAGGTCGGGGAGAGGTTCAGACTCCTCTTCCTCGACGTCTGAAGCCAGTAGCAGTGCTGCGATTTCGACTCTTGGGACGAAAGCCTTCAGCCTATTCACGTGAAACACTTTTGGAGCCTGTCCAGGCCTTCCAAGGTCCACTAAATAGTTCACCTCACCCAGGGGCTCCACCACTGTGTAAGGGCCTGACCATTTGTCCTGTAAAGCGCGAGGCCTTATTGGATTCATGATCAGGACTTGCTGACCAGGTGTAAAGTTGATGAGGGAAGCTTTCTGTTCGTACCAATGTTTCACCAGCGCTTGCCCTGCCTTCAATTTCTCACTAGCCAAGCCCATCAGAAGTACCATCCGTTTTCTGAGCCCTAGCACATAATCAACTACGTTGGTAGTAACAGGGGGAGTGGGCATCTCCCATCCCTCTTTGACGATGGCTAAGGGTCCCCGTACGGGATGACCGAACAGAAGTTCGAAGGGGCTGAAGCCAACACCCTCCTGTGGTACCTCTCGGTAGGCAAACAGCAAGCATGGTAAAAGAAGATCCCATTTTCTTCTCTGAGGCTCCTCCAGAGCCCCAATCATGCTCTTTAACGTTCTGTTGAAACGTTCCACCAGACCATTGGTCTGGGGGTGGTATGCAGAAGAGAACTTGTAGGTGACCCCCCATTCTTTCCACATAGCCTGCATATACTTCGACATAAAGTTGCTGCCACGATCTGACACAACTTCTTTAGGGAAGCCAACCCTAGTAAATATGCCGAGTAAAGCTTTTGCAACTGACTTGGCAGTTACAGTTTTTAATGGGATGGCCTCAGGATACCTGGTTGCATGGTCGACCAGCACCAGGATAAACCTATTGCCCGAGGATGTTTGCGGGTCAAGGGGACCGACGATGTCGATCCCTACCCTTTCAAATGGTACCCCCACAACTGGGAGCGGTACCAACGGAGCTTGGATTGTCGCGCCAACCTTACCAGATAACTGGCAGGAGGCACAACTCCGGCAGTGACTTTCTACTTGCACCCCCATCTTGGGCCAGTAGAAGTGCATGGATAACCTTTGCTTGGTCCTCTTCATACCAAGGTGACCAGCAAGGGGAACTTCATGCGCCAACTGCAGGAGGAAGGGCCTAACAGAAAGGGGAACCACCAACCTCCTATGGTCTCCTTCTGTAGACTCTGTGGGCTCACTATAGAGGAGTCCACCTTCCCAATAAATCCTGTGCGTCCCAGGAGGTTCACCCTCAAGCTGGGAGCAGGCCTGTCTCCTTAGGCCTTCCAGAGATGGGCACTCACGTTGGCCTTTACTGAACTCGTCCCTATCAGGACCTCCTTCAACTAACAAGTCTTTTAGTTCAGGATGATCGTTGGGGTCGAATACTTCAGGCATCGCCACTTCCTCGTCAGGCTCGGGCGATCGACCAACTTCCTCCACCGCAGTGGTAGGCGAGCTCGGGGGAATATTCTCTTTCCCTCGTCGTGACTTGTAGACTCCTTTCGCCTTGGGTTTCCCCTTCGGCTGGGGCGGCGTATTGGACTTGGCCAATGCTGCCCGTGCTTGAGACCGTGTGTAGGGTCTTTCGGCAGTGTCTCCTACGAGCCCTAAAGCTCTGAGATCATTGCCTAACAAGACCTTTCCCGGGACGTTTATCTGAATGCTCACTGGAATCCTGACTGCTGTACCATTTAAAGTAAGATTTACAGGGATCACGGGAAACATACGGAGGGGGCCGTCAGCCAACTTAGTGGGCATCAGAGTAGCTCTGGCAACTTCCTCTGAGTCTACCAAGGTAGAATCCACTACAGTGCGACTGCACCCACTATCCCTAAGAGCTGGAGTATCTACTCCATTGATCAGCACACTGTCTTTAAAGTAGTGCTTGGTATTATCCGGAATCCTAGCATACGCCTCTGCGACTTTAGGCTCCCAGGAACCCAGGGACACTAAAACTACCTCAGCCTCTATTCCGCTGGGAAATGAGTCTGAGGAGAAGGATGCTCCTGTAATCTCTTCTTCCTCGTAGGAGGAGAAGGCCAGATTAGCGGAGTGGACCCCCAAAGGTCTAACCTTACAACGGGGATCCCCCTTCACATGGTCAGTTGCTCCACAAGCAAAACAAGATCCATTGGGTCTGTTTACATAGGGAGGCTTATTGTAACCAGAGTTCTGTTTCGGAGGCTGACCTCCACTACCCTGTGAGTTCTCTTGTGTCTTACCCTTGTTTTTCTTTTTGTGGCCCTTTTGGGGAGAAGATTTAGCAGATTCCCCACCCTCCATATCTTTGGACTTTTTCCCTTCCTCCTGCTTACCAGGATGAGTTTTGTCCTTATGGGACACTCGATGTGACACCCATAAGTCCGCTGCAATGGCCAGCTTCTTAGGATCTATCTCCTTCGAATCGGCCAAATGCTGCTTAAGCTCCGGGGAAGAAGAAGCAAAAATGTGTTCAAGCATGACAAGATTTATCATGCCTTCGAAGGTAGAAACCTTATATCCTTCGACCCAGCCAGTTAAGTTTTTCAAAGATTCAGTGACATAAGATACCCAAGTACCACCTTCCTTTTTCTTATACTCTCGAAAACGCTTTAAATATTGGGCCGGAGTCTTCCCTAACTTTAAAATGAGAGTCTGCTTCAACATTGCGAAATCAGCTCGCTCAGCCTCCGACATCTCCATAATGGCACTACAGCCAGAATGGGGCAGTCTACTGAGCAACCACGCAATCTTGTCAGCATTGTCAACTTTCTGAACTTCGCATGCATATTCAAACGCCTTCAGCCAGTCCATAATGTCATTCCGTTCTTCATACACACTGAGCAGATCTTTTGGAAACCGTGGATGAGAGGAGGCCCCAGACCCATGTCCAGGACCCGTGGACCCATTTGCAACCTGAAGCTTGGCCAGTTCCAACTGGTGATCCCTGTCTTTTTGTTTTTCTGCCTGTTCGATTTTCAGTTTGGCTATGCTGAATTCAAGCTCCTGCTGCCTAAACCGCAGCTCTTGCTTCTTGAATTCAAGCATAGCCTCCCCATCAGCACTGGCAGAGGAAACATTAGACATCTCGTCCTCCCTGTCCTGGTGGTCGCGGTGGATCAGTGCAGCGGCAGAACCGTCGGTTCTGCCAGTGAGAGCAGCCCCACCACCTTCCGCACTGTCCTCAGAAGTAATAGCGTCAAGCTGTGCTTCTTGCCACGCCACGATTCTTTGGATCATTTCCAATTTTGTGCCTTGAGAGGAAACACCTCTCTCCGCACACATCTTTTTCAGCGTTTCTGATTTGGAAGCATTTAAAGTTAACAACGTATTTGTTTCCATACTGTGTGATAGGACTATGGCCTTTTTAAAGTTATATTACAACAATCCACTACGTGTACTGGTTGGAATAACCTGAAATGCCTTAGCCCGTGCGCAACACTGGATACCTTCAGTCGTATCCCACCGCTGTACACCAATTTGTTAAGACGGATTTCTGAACTCTGTCCTGGTGGCGCAGAAGTTCAGAAGGCCAACCTAATTACTTGGAACAGGGTAACCTCTGGACGAGCCAGACCAATCAAGGTAGCGATCGCTGTTAAGACGGATTTCTGAACTCTGTCCTGGTGGCGCAGAAGTTCAGAAGGCCAACCTAATTACTTGGAACAGGGTAACCTCTGGACGAGCCAGACCAATCAAGGTAGCGATCGCGGCGGTCAAGACTAGGTCTCAAGAGGGGTGAGGGTGACTGAAAGCCCGCAATGAGCACACAAAGCAAGAGCGCTTACAAACTACTCCAAACAGGGGTTATATCAAAAATATAAACACATTTATTTTAAGGCCTTTAAAACAACGACCGTAGCGAGAAAATCACAATAACACAGTATTAAGCCAACACATACCAAATCAACACAATATATATACAAATACACAGTCGCAAGCGTTTAAAGCACGAAATATGTAGTCCTCCTGCAAGGGAAGGAAAACAGGCAGTGCGATAATGCTTTAGACTTAGTTCGCCTTCATAGGCACCTAACTAGATGGAAGTCCGAGCCCTGCGAAGAGTGGAGCCTTGTGCTCAAAGTACCTGCACGCGCTGGTGCCAACGGGCAAAAGGAGAAGCTCTTCGGAGGAAGTCAGGCAGTTCGGGTTAGTGCACAGCAGAAGAAGAACAGGGTCCGCAACTCAAGCGCAGCCTCCACAGCGGGCAGAAGCAGAGCGCGAGTACGGCAAAAAGGGTGCTGTTTTACACAGCGGGGAAAAGCAATGGGTTACTGCAGGAGGGCGACCAGATCCTAGATATACTACTCACCGGTCCCCGAAGCAAGCAGTCCCAGGCTTCTCCACGTTAGTTTCAGCAGCTGGCAGGTTCAGAAGAGCAGGGAACGCTTTGTAGTCGTGTAGATCAAAAAGACGTCCCAATCGACGAAACCGGCACAGTTTTGTTGCCGCAGCAGGACAACGAAGCGGCCGTGCGTATCTGAGTCAAAAGTACACTCCTCCCTTCAGACCTGGGAACGCCAAGTGCACGAAGCGTGGGAGAGTGACAAGGACTCGAGATACGGCACAACCTGGCGGCGGTTGCAGAGCCAGACTCCTTTGTAAGCTGGTCAGTCAACTGGATGGCCCAGAGACGCTTCCGAAGGCTTACTTGGCAGGAGATGGTTGAAGATGCCGGGAATAGCTGTTCCTGCTATTCCAAAGGTCGAAGCACCAGTACAGGCCTTCTGGTTCGATCAAAGGAGGACAGGGGCTCTCCGGACGACAGCAGTGCAAAGGAGGATTCCTTCAGCGGGTCACCAGCGATTCCTCGGTCCAGCCTCTTGGTTGCAGGATACTTGGCTCCTGTATTCCTTCGTTCGTGAGAACTCAGGAGATCAACCTGGTAGTGGTGTTTCCAGCCCCCTCTTATCCACGGTTCCCTTCGCGCCAAAACGGAGGGGAGCCAATGGGAGATCCACTCATCAAAACACATACCATACGTGGACCAATCACGGACCACGGTGGTCCCAGGCATTCACACCACCCTAGACTCTCTGGCACCCAGGATGTGTATTGGGACCAGACATCCCAGCCCACACCCTGGAGGCACACAAACGACATGTAGAAGCCCGCGAAAGCATCCGTGTTTCGCGGGAAAGTACATGCCCAAATAAGGAAGGCCCCGGGTCACCTCGACCTGGGGAAGGTGAAGGGAGCAAGACGGTCAGTGGACAAGACAAAGGAGCCTCGTGGTCTGGCCATTTTGGGAGCCAGGCCACCATTTTGGGTTCAGTGCAAAAACGTGCTCAGAACGCCAAAAGGAGCTCAAAATATTCAATACGATCGCTGCCACCATTCCAGTCCCTGAATGACTTGCACCGATCAAATACCATCCTAAAAGAGTATCTAGGGCCTGTAGAAGGCTAGAAACCCAAGAGAGCTGTAACTTAGCTTACAGTGCCCTCTTGTGTCGTGTTGCACTAAAGCTGCGACACGATAGAAGAAACTACTGGAAACAGCGTTCCCCGGTACTGACTGTCTTAAGGGCATGTCAGTTTCCCCGTAAGAAAGGAGCGAAAGCCCAGAGAAGTGCGGCAGAAGGCTGTACTTCTCTGGCAAAGTCAAGAACAAGGTTAAAAACAATAGCAAAAAGTTTAGGGGTTGCCACATGGAAGGAAATTTCCCTACAATAACGAAATCTTTCCTAACACTCGCCCCTCCCAGACTATGGACAGGGGGAACTAATCCACCCCTGGATGAGTCTCATGTTCAGGTCGGTTAAACATTCTGGACAACCCATCAGCATTGCTATGTTGGACACCTGGCCTATGCTCAATAGTGAAGTCGAAGCCTTGTAGACTTATGGACCACCTAAGCAACTTTGGATTCTCCCCCTTCATGTTCATTAGCCACTTTAAAGGCTTATGGTCAGTTTGCACAGTGAAGTGGGTCCCATAGAGGTAGGGCCTCAGCTTCCTTAGGGCCCACACAACAGAGAAACATTCTTTCTCTACCGTGGACCATCTGAGCTCTCTGTCCTTAAGCTGGCGACTAATAAAACCGATAGGGTGTTTGTCAGAGCCCAGCAGGGGCCAAGTGTAGCAGCCACCAGTGTGGGGGCCTATTTATCCAGTAGATGCCATCTCTGTCCCTCTTGTAGGAATATCAGGTGGGGAAGAGTGGCATCTACTGGACCAAAACGACATCAGGAGCAAACGAAGATCCGAAGACTACAACTCCCAGCAGCCTCGGGAGCAACACACTCAGGGACTGGCAAGCAGGGCCTGCAACCCGTGCGGACAACGCCCCAGTTATCGCGCATGCGCGAGACGGGTTCGCGCATGCGCAAGCCCCGAAGCCCTGTTCGCGCTCGACTTCCTCACGGGCGGACGCATCCTGCAGAGCTCCGAGAGAGCGCAACTCCTACGCGGAGCTCCGAAAAGGCACAACTCCTATGCGGGGCCATCCCTCGCCCAGACTACACCGCCGCGGCCCCGCGGCATTAAAGATAAGTACTTTCACAGTGCCGAACCGCTAACTGCATGAAGCCTCGGGGAGAAATGGCCCGGGAGGCACCGGTTCATATGCCATTCTGGGGATCAGGCGCATGATAATTACTAACCGCATGTGGAATTAAGTGCGAGCCTATCTGTGGTAGAAACAAGCTACGTGAACGCACGCACTAATTCCTTCTCATTTGACAGACGCAGCTCACGGTTTCCAAGGCACCGCTGGGGGGGCCCGCAGACAAAACCGGACATCGGACAAGTACCGAAGCTAAGTTTTTTCACAGTCTCTTTGGGATTACGTTTGTGTTGCTAACTGCCTGGTACTGGACCAGTACAAACCCAGATTGTGCTGCATGAGTGTTCCTAATGTATGGGGTTTCCAACCAATGGGTGGGCTGTAACACAGTGTAATTGACACTGAAGTAAGTGTCCTTTAACAAAGCCATTGCTGAGGTAACACAGTGTAATTGACACTGAAGTAAGTGTCAACTAACGGAGCCATTGCTGAGGTAACACAGTGTGATTGACACTAAAGTAAGTGTCAACTAACGGAGCCATTGCTGAAGTAAGCAATGCTTGGAGCTAGCTTATGAATCGGTGTTAATAATAAGCCAAGCACATCACCCTACGCAGTGCAGTAAGACAGTGTATGGTTGTTGTGATGCTCATGAGTGCATGCAAGGATGTATTGATCAAAGGTGTTTAGAGTGAACAACCAAGCATCAAGAGATCAGGAGCATGTCTTTCCCCTAGCCCCTACCTAACCATAACACCTCCCTTAACCTTTACCCGGTGATCCTACAACCCCACTCCTATCCAACCCGTGGACCCTAACCCTCTTTCCCCGTGGTGGTTGCGGTTTCCTGTGTGCATTAAGTCCCAGGCGCCAAAACTGCTAAGGGGAGGAAGGAGTTCGTGCTACTTCTGCGCTGGATCAAGAGCCTACGACAGAAGCGCGAACCCACGTATTCTAAGCGCCCAGGTAGCACGAACTTAGCCGCCATTATGGAAGATATAGCCCAAGCTCTGCACGAACTCAAGGTCGAATTAGCGGCCACTCGCCAGGACTACTTTAATCTCTCCACTCAGGTTCGGGGTCTGGCTGCCCAGGGGGTTCCTTTGCCTGAGGGGGCCCATACTCCCGTGAAGGTGCATGTCACTACTGAAACTCCAGTGCCATTAGCTACCCCTGAGCGTTATGGGGGGGATCCACACAAGTACACGACCTTTATGACACAATGCCAGTTACACTTTTTAACCAAAGCCGCTGTGTTCCGTTCAGATCAGTCCAGGACGGCTTTTGTTATTTCTTATCTCACGGGGGATGCAGCAGCCTGGGCAACACCCCTGGTCCAAAAAGACGATGCAGTGCTGTATGACTGGAGTGGTTTTCAGGAAGAGTTTGGCAAGATCTTTAACCGCAAAGCAGCTTCTCTAGTGCGAGACAAGGAATTGTTGATGCTGCGACAGGGCAACAAGGAGCTGATTACCTACGTGACCTCCTTTAATCGGTTAGTGGTGGAGGCTGAATGGCCACATGAAAAAAGGTTAGCCCTTTTCTATCAAGGCTTAAGGGATGACCTAAAAGATCTCATAGCACAGGTCGATCCCCAGCCAGATACCTGTACTGGAATGATAGACTTAGCACTGCGTCTGGATCACAGACAAGGAGAGCGACGTCTGGATAAAAAAAGATGGGAAAGCAAACAGGGGGTACTTCCCAGGTTAGATCATCAAAAGTTTCCAACTATGGGGAAAAGCGACAAGGCATCAGAACCTGAACCCATGCAGATTGGCACCATTAGAGGCCCCATTACCAAGGAAGAAAGGGAAAAGCGGAGACGGGAAAAACTCTGCATGTATTGTGGGAAGTCAGGACATTTCGTTAAGGAATGTGGTACTAAACCTAAAGGAAGTATACCTTATCACGGAACCTCCGTGTATCTTCCCTCAGCTGCTTTGCGAACCCAAGCCTTGAAATGGTGTCACGATTCCCCCCTGGCCGGACATCCGGGGGTGAACAAAACTCAAGAATTACTGCAACGACATTATTGGTGGCCCGGTCTTCTTAGAGACACGCGGACGTATGTGCAACAATGTGAAGTGTGCGCACGAAGTAAAACTGATCATCGGAAACCAATGGGTTTTCTGCGCCCTTTGCCCACACCTACACAACCTTGGAACACCATCTCTATGGACTTTATAGTGGAATTGCCTCCCGACCAGGGTTACACAGTCATACTTGTAGTGGTCGACTCTTTTTCTAAATTGGCCCATTTTATTCCTTGTAAAGGACTCCCAACCGCGAGTGAATTGGTGGACATGTTCCTGCAGCACATAGTTCGCTTACATGGAATACCGCAGCATATTGTGTCAGATAGGGGGACACAGTTTACTTCCCAATTCTGGAAACTATTTTGTAAAAAAGTGGGAGTTACTTTACAAATGTCTAGCAGCTACCATCCCGAAACTGACGGACAAACAGAACGCTTGAACCAGACCCTGGAGCAGTATCTCAGGTGTTATACTCATAGTACAGAGGGTGTTTGGGTGGAAGTTCTCTGGATGGCCGAGATAGCATACAATAACTCACAACATACCTCCACAGGATTCTCGCCTTTTCATACCACCTACGGATTTAATCCGCACATCCAACCCACTATCTCTCAGACCACCTTGAACACCGTACCATCAGTACAAGCACGGGTAGAATTACTAACACAGACATGGAAGAAGGTACACCAACACCTACTCACAGCAAAAAGCACTAGTAAGAAATATGCTGATTTGAAAAGACGAGCATGCCCTACCTACACGGTCGGGGACAAAGTATGGCTATCTACTCGACATCTGAAACTACCAGGATCACGAAAGTTCAAGCCCCGTTTTATTGGTCCTTTTCGCATCACACAAGTCGTAAACCCAGTGGCCATGAAATTACAATTACCAGCCCATATGAAAATACACCCAGTGTTCCATGTTGCCCTTCTAAAACCCGCAGCACCCCACATTCGAATGACACGACCTCCCCCGGTTCTGGTAGAAGGGTATCCAGAATACGAGGTGCAAGCTATCCTCAATTCCCGAAAAAGGGGCGGACAATTACATTATTTCATTGATTGGGTTGGGTATGGCCCCGAAGAAAGGTCTTGGGAACCAGCTTCTAATGTACATGCTCCTCGTCTCTTGCGGTTGTATCACCGTAATTACCCGAAGAAGCCAGGTCCTTCTGCGGGGAGGGGATGTACTGTCAGAGCCCAGCAGGGGCCAAGTGTAGCAGCCACCAGTGTGGGGGCCTATTTATCCAGTAGATGCCATCTCTGTCCCTCTTGTAGGAATATCAGGTGGGGAAGAGTGGCATCTACTGGACCAAAACGACATCAGGAGCAAACGAAGATCCGAAGACTACAACTCCCAGCAGCCTCGGGAGCAACACACTCAGGGACTGGCACGCAGGGCCTGCAACCCGTGCGGACAACGCCCCAGTTATCGCGCATGCGCGAGACGGGTTCGCGCATGCGCAAGCCCCGAAGCCCTGTTCGCGCTCGACTTCCTCACGGGCGGACGCATCCTGCAGAGCTCCGAGAGAGCGCAACTCCTACGCGGAGCTCCGAAAAGGCACAACTCCTATGCGGGGCCATCCCTCGCCCAGACTACACCGCCGCGGCCCCGCGGCATTAAAGATAAGTACTTTCACAGTGCCGAACCGCTAACTGCATGAAGCCTCGGGGAGAAATGGCCCGGGAGGCACCGGTTCATATGCCATTCTGGGGATCAGGCGCATGATAATTACTAACCGCATGTGGAATTAAGTGCGAGCCTATCTGTGGTAGAAACAAGCTACGTGAACGCACGCACTAATTCCTTCTCATTTGACAGACGCAGCTCACGGTTTCCAAGGCACCGCTGGGGGGGCCCGCAGACAAAACCGGACATCGGACAAGTACCGAAGCTAAGTTTTTTCACAGTCTCTTTGGGATTACGTTTGTGTTGCTAACTGCCTGGTACTGGACCAGTACAAACCCAGATTGTGCTGCATGAGTGTTCCTAATGTATGGGGTTTCCAACCAATGGGTGGGCTGTAACACAGTGTAATTGACACTGAAGTAAGTGTCCTTTAACAAAGCCATTGCTGAGGTAACATAGTGTAATTGACACTGAAGTAAGTGTCAACTAACGGAGCCATTGCTGAGGTAACACAGTGTGATTGACACTAAAGTAAGTGTCAACTAACGGAGCCATTGCTGAAGTAAGCAATGCTTGGAGCTAGCTTATGAATCGGTGTTAATAATAAGCCAAGCACATCACCCTACGCAGTGCAGTAAGACAGTGTATGGTTGTTGTGATGCTCATGAGTGCATGCAAGGATGTATTGATCAAAGGTGTTTAGAGTGACCAACCAAGCATCAAGAGATCAGGAGCATGTCTTTCCCCTAGCCCCTACCTAACCATAACACCTCCCTTAACCTCTACCCGGTGATCCTACAACCCCACTCCTATCCAACCCGTGGACCCTAACCCTCTTTCCCCGTGGTGGTTGCGGTTTCCTGTGTGCATTAAGTCCCAGGCGCCAAAACTGCTAAGGGGAGGAAGGAGTTCGTGCTACTTCTGCGCTGGATCAAGAGCCTACGACAGTGTTCCTTACCCTTCTCATCTACTTGTGATAGTACAGCTCCTATCCCAGTGTCAGAGGCGTCCGTCTGCACGATAAAAGGTCTTTGATAATCAGGGGCCCTGAGGACAGGGGCCTGGCACAAGGAGTCTTTCAAGCCATTGAAGGCCTTCTCACACTCGTCAGTCCAAGTTACCTTCTTGGGTTTCTTCGGAGTTGTGAGGGCAGTCAGAGGAGCAGCTATGGTGCCATAGTCTGCCATAAAATTCCGATAATACCCCGTGAGTCCTAAGAAGGCTCTCACTTGGGTTTGCGTAGTGGGGGTAGGCCAGTCTTGTACTGCTTGTACTTTACTGGGTAGAGGCTGTATCCTCCCTCCACCTACTTCATGTCCAAGGTAAACCACTGAGCCTTGTCCAATCTGGCATTTACTAGCCTTTATGGTCAAGTGGGCTTTCTGAAGAGCCTGGAGCACAATCCCGAGGTGTTTCACATGGTCTTCCCAGGTGGCACTGAAAACTGCGATATCGTCCAGATATGCGAGGCAGAATTCGTCCAACCCATTCAACACATGATTCACAAGCCTCTGGAAAGTGGCAGGTGCATTCTTCAACCCGAACGGCATTACCCGGAATTGGTAAAGGCCGTCTGGTGTAGAAAATGCTGTCTTCTCCTTGGCATGTTCTGCTAAAGCTATTTGCCAATAGCCAGCAGTGAGGTCAAACGTGCTGAGGTACTTGGAGGCACCCAAAGTATCCACCAGCTCATCTGTTCGAGGCAAGGGGTGTGCATCTGTCTTGGTGACAGCATTCAGAGCCCTGTAATCCACGCAGAACCTCAATTCAGAAGTGCCTGCCTTTGGAACCAAAACCACAAGGCTGGACCAAGGACTACTAGAGGGTTCAATCACCCCAAGGTCTAACATTTTGTTGACCTCGGTCTTAATATAAGACCGTACTTTATCCGACATTCTGTATCCCCTACTTTTGGTAGGTACACTGTCTCCTGTGTCAATGTTATGTTTGCACCAAGGTGTCAAACCAGGCGACTGTGAAAACAGGGAGGAAAACTGCCTAAGCAACCTTTTCACCTCAGCCTGCTGATCAGAAGTCAGGTGAGGGGCCACACGGACACCCTCAAAGGAGCAATCTGAAGGACCGCCTTGGAACAGGTCGGGGAGAGGTTCAGACTCCTCTTCCTCGACGTCTGAAGCCAGTCGCAGTGCTCCGATTTCGACTCTTGGGACGAAAGCCTTCAGCCTATTCACGTGAAACACTTTTGGAGCCTGTCCAGGCCTTCCAAGGTCCACTAAATAGTTCACCTCACCCAGGGGCTCCACCACTGTGTAAGGGCCTGACCATTTGTCCTGTAAAGCTCGAGGCCTTATGGGATTCATGATCAGGACTTGCTGACCAGGTGTAAAGTTGATGAGGGAAGCTTTCTGGTTGTACCAATGTTTCACCAGCGCTTGCCCTGCCTTCAACTTATCACTAGTCAAGCCCATCAGAAGTACCATCCGTTTTCTGAGCCCTAGCACATAATCAACTACATTGGTAGTAACAGGGGGAGTGGGCATCTCCCATCCCTCTTTGACGATGGCTAAGGGTCCCCGTACGGGATGACCGAACAGAAGTTCGAAGGGGCTGAAGCCAACACCCTCCTGTGGTACCTCTCGGTAGGCAAACAGTAAACATGGTAAAAGAAGATCCCATTTTCTTCTCTGGGGCTCCTCCAGAGCCCCAATCATGCTCTTTAATGTTCTGTTGAAGCGTTCCACCAGACCATTGGTCTGGGGGTGGTATGCAGAAGAGAACTTGTAGGTTACCCCACATTCTTTCCACATAGCCTGCATATACTTCGACATAAAGTTTCTGCCACGATCTGACACAACTTCTTTAGGGAAGCCAACCCTAGTAAATATGCCGAGTAAAGCTTTTGCAACTGACTTGGCAGTTACAGTTTTTAATGGGATGGCCTCAGGATACCTGGTTGCATGGTCGACCAGCACCAGGATAAACCTATTGCCTGAGGATGTTTGCGGGTCAAGGGGACCAACGATGTCGATCCCTACCCTTTCAAATGGTACCCCCACAACTGGGAGCGGTACCAACGGAGCTTGGATTGTCGCGCCAACCTTACCAGACAACTGGCAGGAGGCACAACTCCTGCAGTGACTTTCTACTTGCACCCCCATCTTGGGCCAGTAGAAGTGCATGGATAACCTTTGCTTGGTCCTCTTCATACCAAGGTGACCAGCAAGGGGAACTTCATGCGCCAACTGCAGGAGGAAGGGCCTAACAGCAAGGGGAACCACCAACCTCCTATGGTCTCCTTCTGTAGACTCTGTGGGCTCACTATACAGGAGTCCACCTTCCCAATAAATCCTATGCGTCCCATGAGGTTCACCCTCAAGCTGGGAGCAGGCCTGTCTCCTTAGGCCTTCCAGAGATGGGCACTCACGTTGGCCTTTACTGAATTCGTCCCTATCAGGACCTCCTTCAACTAACAAGTCTTTTAGTTCAGGATGATCGTTGGGGTCGAATACTTCAGGCATCGCCACTTCCTCGTCAGGCCCGGGCGATTGACCAACTTCCTCCACCGCAGTGGTAGGCGAGCTCGGGGGAATATTCTCTTTCCCTCGTCGTGACTTGTTGACTCCTTTCGCCTTGGGTTTCCCCTTCGGCTGGGGCGGCGTATTGGACTTGGCCAATGCTGCCCGTGCTTGAGACCGTGTGTAGGGTCTTTCGGCAGTGTCTCCTACGAGCCCTAAAGCTCTGAGATCATTACCTAACAAGACCTTTCCCGGGACGTTTCTCTGAATGCTCACTGGAATCCTGACTGCTGTACCATTTAAAGTAAGATTAACAGGGATCACGGGAAACATACGGAGGGGGCCGTCAGCCAATTTAGTGGGCATCAGAGTAGCTCTGGCAACTTCCTCTCAGTCTACCAAGGTAGAATCCACTACAGTGCGACTGCACCCACTATCCCTAAGAGCTGGAGTATCTACTCCATTGATCAGCACACTGTCTTTAAAGTAGTGCTTGGTATTATCCGGAATCCTAGCATACGCCTCTGCGACTTTAGGCTCCCAGGAACCCAGGGACACTAAAACTACCTCAGCCTGTATTCCGCTGGGAAATGAGTCTGAGGAGAAGGATGCTCCTGTAATCTCTTCTTCCTCGTAGGAGGAGAAGGCCAGATTAGCGGAGTGGACCCCCAAAGGTCTAACCTTACAACGGGGATCCCCCTTCACATGGTCAGTTGCTCCACAAGCAAAACAAGATCCAATGGGTCTGTTTACATAGGGAGGCTTATTGTAACCAGAGTTCTGTTTCGGAGGCGGACCTCCACTACCCTGTGAGTTCTCTTGTGTCTTACCCTTATTTTTCTTTTTGTGGCCCTTTTGGGAAGAAGATTTAGCAGATTCTCCACCCTCCATATCTTTGGACTTTTTCCCTTCCTCCTGCTTACCAGGATGAGTTTTGTCCTTATGGGACACTCGATGTGACACCCATAAATCGGCGGCCATGGCCAGCTTCTTAGGATCTATCTCCTTCGAATCGGCCAAGTGCTGCTTAAGCTCCGGGGAAGAAGAAGCAAAAATGTGTTCCAGCATGACAAGATTTATCATGCCGGCGAAGGTAGAAACCTTATAGCCTTCGACCCAGCCAGTTAAGTTTTTCAAAGATTCAGCGACATAAGATACCCAAGTACCACCTTCCTTTTTCTTATACTCTCTAAAACGTTTTAAATATTGGGCCGGAGTCTTCCCAAACTTTAAAATGAGAGTTTGCTTTAAGATGGCGAAATCAGCTCGCTCAGTCTTCGACATCTCCATAATGGCAGTACAGCCAGAATGGGGCAGTCTACTGAGTAACCACGCAATCTTATCAGCATTGTCAACTTTCTGAACTTCGCATGCATACTCAAACGCATTCAGCCAGTCCATAATGTCATTCCGTTCTTCATACACACTGAGCAGATCTTTTGGAAACCGTGGATGAGAGGAGGCCCCAGACCCATGTCCAGGACCCGTGGACCCATTTGCAACCTGAAGCTTGGCCAGTTCCAACTGGTGATCCCTGTCTTTTTGTTTTTCTGCCTGTTCGATTTTCAGTTTGGCTATGCTGAATTCAAGCTCCTGCTGCCTAAACCGCAGCTCTCGCTTCTTGAATTCAAGCATAGCCTCCCCATCAGCACTGGCAGAGGAAACATTAGACATCTCGTCCTCCCTGTCCTCGTGGTCGCGGTGGATCAGTGCGGCGGCAGAACCGTCGGTTCTGCCAGTGAGAGCAGCCCCACCACCTTCCGCACTGTCCTCAGAAGTAATAGCGTCAAGCTGTGCTTCTTGCCACGCCACGATTCTTTGGATCATTTCCAATTTTGTGCCTTGAGAGGAACCACCTCTCTCCGCACACATCTTTTTCAGCGTTTCTGATTTGGAAGCATTTAAAGTTAACAACGTACTTGTTTCCATACTGTGTGATAGGACTATGGCCTTTTTAAAGTTATATTACAACAATTCACTACGTGTACTGTTTGGAATAACCTGAAATGCCTTAGCTCGTGCGCAACACTGGATACCTTCAGTCGTATCCCACCGCTGTACACCAATTTGTTAAGACGGATTTCTGAACTCTGTCCTGGTGGCGCAGAAGTTCAGAAGGCCAACCTAATTACTTGGAACAGGGTAACCTCTGGACGAGCCAGACCAATCAAGGTAGCGATCGCGGCGGTCAAGACTAGGTCTCAAGAGGGGTGAGGGTGACTGAAAGCCCGCAATGAGCACACAAAGCAAGAGCGCTTACAAACTACTCCAAACAGGGGTTATATCAAAAATATAAACACATTTATTTTAAGGCCTTTAAAACAACGACCGTAGCGAGAAAATCACAATAACACAGTATTAAGCCAACACATACCAAATCAACACAATATATATACAAATACACAGTCGCAAGCGTTTAAAGCACGAAATATGTAGTCCTCCTGCAAGGGAAGGAAAACAGGCAGTGCGATAATGCTTTAGACTTAGTTCGCCTTCATAGGCACCTAACTAGATGGAAGTCCGAGCCCTGCGAAGAGTGGAGCCTTGTGCTCAAAGTACCTGCACGCGCTGGTGCCAACGGGCAAAAGGAGAAGCTCTTCGGAGGAAGTCAGGCAGTTCGGGTTAGTGCACAGCAGAAGAAGAACAGGGTCCGCAACTCAAGCGCAGCCTCCACAGCGGGCAGAAGCAGAGCGCGAGTACGGCGAAAAGGGTGCTGTTTTACACAGCGGGGGAAAGCAATGGGTTACTGCAGGAGGGCGACCAGATCCTAGATATACTACTCACCGGTCCCCGAAGCAAGCAGTCCCAGGCTTCTCCACGTTAGTTTCAGCAGCTGGCAGGTTCAGAAGAGCAGGGAACGCTTTGTAGTCGTGTAGATCAAAAAGACGTCCCAATCGACGAAACCGGCACAGTTTTGTTGCCGCAGCAGGACAACGAAGCGGCCGTGCGTATCTGAGTCAAAAGTACACTCCTCCCTTCAGACCTGGGAACGCCAAGTGCACGAAGCGTGGGAGAGTGACAAGGACTCGAGATACGGCACAACCTGGCGGCGGTTGCAGAGCCAGACTCCTTTGTAAGCTGGTCAGTCAACTGGATGGCCCAGAGACGCTTCCGAAGGCTTACTTGGCAGGAGATGGTTGAAGATGCCGGGAATAGCTGTTCCTGCTATTCCAAAGGTCGAAGCACCAGTACAGGCCTTCTGGTTCGATCAAAGGAGGACAGGGGCTCTCCGGACGACAGCAGTGCAAAGGAGGATTCCTTCAGCGGGTCACCAGCGATTCCTCAGTCCAGCCTCTTGGTTGCAGGATACTTGGCTCCTGTATTCCTTCGTTCGTGAGAACTCAGGAGATCGACCTGGTAGTGGTGTTTCCAGCCCCCTCTTATCCACGGTTCCCTTCGCGCCAAAACGGAGGGGAGCCAATGGGAGATCCGCTCATCACAACACATACCATACGTGGACCAATCACGGACCACGGTGGTCCCAGGCATTCACACCACCCTAGACTCTCTGGCACCCAGGATGTGTATTGGGACCAGACATCCCAGCCCACACCCTGGAGGCACACAAACGACATGTAGAAGCCCGCGAAAGCATCCGTGTTTCGCGGGAAAGTACATGCCCAAATAAGGAAGGCCCCGGGTCACCTCGACCTGGGGAAGGTGAAGGGAGCAAGACGGTCAGTGGACAAGACAAAGGAGCCTCGTGGTCTGGCCATTTTGGGAGCCAGGCCACCATTTTGGGTTCAGTGCAAAAACGTGCTCAGAACGCCAAAAGGAGCTCAAAATATTCAATACGATCGCTGCCACCATTCCAGTCCCTGAATGACTTGCACCGATCAAATACCATCCTAAAAGAGTATCTAGGGCCTGTAGAAGGCTAGAGACCCAAGAGAGCTGTAACTTAGCTTACAGTGCCCTCTTGTGTCGTGTTGCACTAAAGCTGCGACACGATAGAAGAAACTACTGGAAACAGCGTTCCCCGGTACTGACTGTCTTAAGGGCATGTCAGTTTCCCCGTAAGAAAGGAGCGAAAGCCCAGAGAAGTGCGGCAGAAGGCTGTACTTCTCTGGCAAAGTCAAGAACAAGGTTAAAAACAATAGCAAAAAGTTTAGGGGTTGCCACATGGAAGGAAATTTCCCTACAATAACGAAATCTTTCCTAACAATCGCGGCGGTCAAGACTAGGTCTCAAGAGGGGTGAGGGTGACTGAAAGCCCGCAATGAGCACACAAAGCAAGAGCGCTTACAAACTACTCCAAACAGGTGTTATATCAAAAATATAAACACATTTATTTTAAGGCCTTTAAAACAATGACCGTAGCAAGAAAATCACTCTATAACAATATTAAACCAACACATACCAAATCAACACAATATATATACAAATACACAGTCGCAAGCGTTTAAAGTATGAAATATGTAGTCCACCTGAAAGGGAAGGAAAACAGGCAGTGCGATAATGCTTTAGACTCAGTTCGCCTTCAGAGGCACCTAACTAGATGGAAGTCCGAGCCCTGAGAAGAGTGGAGCCTTGTGCTCAAAGTACCTGCAAGTGCTGGTGCCAACGGGCAAAAGGAGAAGCTCTTCGGAGGAGGTCAGGCAGTTCGTGTTAGTGCACAGCAGAAGAAGAACAGGTTCCGCAACTCAAGCGCAGCCTCCACAGCGAGCAGAAGCAGAGCGCGAGTACGGACGAAAAGGGTGCTGTTTTACACAGCGGGGAAAAGCAATGGGTTACTGCAGGAGGGCGACCAGATCCTAGCTAAACTACTCACCGGTCCCCGAAGCAAGCAGACCCAGGCTTCTCCACGTTAGTTTCAGCAGCTGGCAGGTTCAGAAGAGCAGGGAACGCTTTCCAGTCGTGTAGATCAAAAAGACGTCCCAATCGACGAAACCAGCACAGTTTTGTTGCCGCAGCAGGACAACGGAGCGGCCGTGCGTATCGGAGTCAAAAGTACACTCCTCCCTTCAGACTTGGGAACGCCAAGTGTACGAAGCGTGGGAGAGTGACAAGGACTCGAGATACGGCACAACCTGGCGGCGGTTACAGAGCAGGACTCCCTTGTAAGCTGGTCAGTCAACTGGATGGCCCAGAGACGCTTCCGAAGGCTTACTGCGAGGAGTTGATGAAGATGCCGGGAATAGCTGTTCCTGCTATTCCAATAGGTCGAAGCACCAATACAGGCCTTCTGGTTCGATCAAAGGAGGACGGGGGCTCTCAGGACGACAGCAGTGCAAAGGAGGATTCCTTCAGCGGGTCACCAGCGATTCCTCGGTCCAGCCTCTTGGTTGCAGGATACTTGGCTCCTGTATTCCTTCGTTCGTGAGAACTCAGGAGATCGACATGGTAGTGGTGTTTCCAGCCCCCTCTTATCCACGGTTCCCTTCGCGCCAAAACGGAGGGGAACCAATGGGAGATCCGCTCATCAAAACACATACCATACGTGGACCAATCACGGACCACGGTGGTCCCAGGCATTCACACCACCCTAGACTCTCTGGCACCCAGGATGTGTATTGGGACCAGACATCCCAGCCCACACCCTGGAGGCACACAAACGGCATGTAGAAGCCCGCGAAAGCAACCACGTTTCGCGGGAAAGTACATGCCCAAATAAGGAAGGCCCCGGGTCGCTGGACCTGGGGAAGGTGAAGGGAGCAAGATGGACAGTGGACAGGACAAAGGAGCCTCGTGGTCTGGCCATTTTGGGGAGCCAGGCCACCATTTTGGGTTCAGTGCAAAAACGTGCTCAGAACGGCAAAAGGAGCTCAAAATATACAAAACGATCGCTGCCACCATTCCAGTCCCTGAATGACTTGCACCGATCAAATACCATCCTAAAAGAGTATCTAGGGCCTGTAGAAGGCTAGAGACCCAAGAGAGCTGTAACTTAGCTTACAGTGCTCTCTTGTGTCGTGTTGCACTAAAGCGGCGACACGATAAAAGAAACTACGGGAAACAACGTTCCCCGGTACTGACTGTCATAAGGGCATGTCAGTTTCCCCGTAAGAAAGGAGCGAAAGCCCAGGGAAGTGCGGCAGAAGGCTGTACTTCCCTGGCAAAGTCAAGAACAAGGTTAAAAACAATAGCAAAAAGTTTAGGGGTTGCCACATGGAAGGAAATTTCCCTACAATAACGAAATCTTTCCTAACACCTTCCGATAGCAGAGATGTGATATCTCAATTCTTATACCAAACCTGAGATCCTTCCTATAACATGAGATGTGATATCCAACTCCTTCCCATTCCAATCCTGAGACACTTCCTATAGCATGAGATGTGATATCTCACTGCTTATACCAAACCTGAGACCCTTCCTATAGCATGAGATGTGATATCTAACTCCTTCCCATTCCAATCCTGAGACCCTTCCTATAGCATGAGATGTGATATCTCAATGCTTCTAATATCAAACCTGAGAGCCTCCCTATAGCATGAGATGTGATATCCAAGTCCTTCCCATTCCAATCCTGAGACACTTCCTATAGCATGAGATGTGATATCTCAATGCTTCTAATACCAAACCTGAGACTCTTCCTATAACATGAGATGGGATATCCAACTCCTTCCCATTCCAATCCTGAGACCCTTCCGATAGCAGAGATGTGATATCTCAATGCTTATACCAAACCTGAGACCCTTCCTACGGCATGAGATGTCATATACAACTCCATCCCATTCCAATCCTGAGACCCTTCCTATAGCATGAGATGTGATATCTCAATGCTTATACCAAACCTGAGACCCTTCCTATAGCATGAGATGTGATATCCAACTCCTTCCCATTCCAATCCTGAGACCCTTAGTATAGCATGAGATGTGATATCTCAATGCTTATACCAAACCTGAGACCCTTCCTACGGCATGAGATGTCATATACAACTCCTTCCCATTCCAATCCTGAGACCCTTCCTATAGCATGAGATGTGATATCTCAATGCTTATACCAAACCTGAGACCCTTCCTATAGCATGAGATGTGATATCCAACTCCTTCCCATTCCAATCCTGAGACCCTTCCTATAGCATGAGATGTGATATCTCAATGCTTATACCAAACCTGAGACCCTTCCTATAACATGAGATGGGATATCCAACTCCTTCCCATTCCAATCCTGAGACACTTCCGATAGCAGAGATGTGATATCTCAATGCTTATACCAGACCTTAGACCCTTCCTATAACATGAGATCGGATATCCAACTCCTTCCCGTTCCAAACCTGAGACCCTTCCTTTAGCATGAGATGTGATATCCAGCTCCTTCCCATTCCAATCCTGAGACACTTCCGATAGCATGAGATGTGATATCTCAATGCTTCTAATATCAAAACGGAAACCCTCCCTATCGCATGATATGTGATATCTAAGTCCTTCCCATTCCAATCCTGAGACCCTTCCTATAGCATGAGATGTGATATCTCAATGCTTCTAATACCAAACCTGAGATCCTTCCGATAGCATAAGATCGGATATCCAACTCCTTCCCATTCCAATCCTGAGACACTTCCGATAGCAGAGATGTGATATCTCAATGCTTATACCAGACCTTAGACCCTTCCTATAACATGAGATCGGATATCCAACTCCTTCCCGTTCCAAACCTGAGACCCTTCCTTTAGCATGAGATGTGATATCCAGCTCCTTCCCATTCCAATCCTGAGACACTTCCTATAGCATGAGATGTGATATCTCAATGCTTCTACCAAACCTGAGACCCTTCCTTTAGCATGAGATGTGATATCCAACTCCTTCCCATTCCAATCCTGAGACCCTTCCTATAGCATGAGATGTGATATCTCAATACTTCTAATACCAAACCTGAGATCCTTTCCGATAACATGAGATGTGATATCCAAATCCTTCCCCTTCCAAACCTGAGACCCTCCCTTTAGCATATGTGATATCCATCTCCTTCCCATTCCAATCCTGAGACCCTTCTGATAGCATGAGATGTGATATCTCAATGCTTCTAATACCAAACCTGAGATCCTTCCGATAGCATGAGATGTGATATCTCAATGCTTCTAATACCAAACCTGAGATCCTTCCTATAACATGAGATGTGATATCCAAATCCTTCCCCTTCCAATTCTGAGACCCTCCCTTTAACATGAGATGTGATATCCAACTCCTTCCCATTCCAACCTGAGACCCTTCCTATAGCATGAGTTGTGATATCCAAGTCCTTCCCATTCCAATCCTTAGACCCTTCCTACAGCATGCAATATGATATCTCAATGCCTCTAATACCAAACCTGAGATCCTTCCTCTAACATGAAATGTGATATCCAACGCCTTCCCTTTCCAAACCTGAGAGCCTATCTATAGCATGAGATGTGATATCCAAGTCCTTTCCATTCCAATCCTTAGACCCTTCCTACAGCATGCAATATGATATCTCAATGATTCTAATAACAAACCTGAGACCCGTCCTATAACATGAGATGGGATATCCAACTCCTTCCATTTCCAATCCTGAGACACTTCCGATAGCAGAGATGTGATATCTCAATGCTTATACCAAACCTGAGACCCTTCCTATAACATGAGATGTGATATCCAACTCCTTCCCGTTCCAATCCTGAGACTCTTCCTTTAGCATGAGATGTGATATCCAGCTCCTTCCCATTCCAATCGTGAGACACTTCCGATAGCATGAGATGTGATATCTCAATGCTTCTAATATCAAAACTGAGACCCTCCCTATAGCATGATATGTGATATCTAAGTCCTTCCCATTCCAATCCTGAGACCCTTCCTATAGCATGAGATGTGATATCTCAATGCTTCTACCAAACCTGAGACACTTCCTTTAGCATGAGATGTGATATCCAACTCCTTCCCATTCCAATCCTGAGACCCTTCCTATAGCATGAGATGTGATATCTCAATACTTCTAATACCAAACCTGAGATCCTTCCTATAGCATGAGATGTGATATCTCAATGCTTCTAATACCAAACCTGAGACCCTTCCTACAGCATGCGATGTGATATCTCACTGCTTATACCAAACCTGAGACCCTTCCTATAGCATGAGATGTGATATCCAACTCCTTCCCATTCCAATCCTGAGACCCTTCCTATAGCATGAGATGTGATATCTCAATGCTTCTAATATCAAACTTGAGAGCCTCCCTATAGCATGAGATGTGATATCCAAGTCCTTCCCATTCCAATCCTGAGACACTTCCTATAGCATGAGATGTGATATCTCAATGCTTCTAATACCAAACCTGAGACTCTTCCTATAACATGAGATGGGATATCCAACCCCTTCCCATTCCAATCCTGAGACCCTTCCTATAGCATGAGATGTGATATCTCAATGCTTATACCAAACCTGAGACCCTTCCTATAGCATGAGATGTGATATCCAACTCCTTCCCATTCCAATCCTGAGACCCTTCCTATAGCATGAGATGTGATATCTCAATGCTTATACCAAACCTGAGACCCTTCCTACGGCATGAGATGTCATATACAACTCCTTCCCATTCCAATCCTGAGACCCTTCCTATAGCATGAGATGTGATATCTCAATGCTTATACCAAACCTGAGACCCTTCCTATAGCATGAGATGTGATATCCAACTCCTTCCCATTCCAATCCTGAGACCCTTCCTATAGCATGAGATGTGATATCTCAATGCTTATACCAAACCTGAGACCCTTCCTATAACATGAGATGGGATATCCAACTCCTTCCCATTCCAATCCTGAGACACTTCCGATAGCAGAGATGTGATATCTCAATGCTTATACCAGACCTTAGACCCTTCCTATAACATGAGATCGGATATCCAACTCCTTCCCGTTCCAAACCTGAGACCATTCCTTTAGCATGAGATGTGATATCCAGCTCCTTCCCATTCCAATCCTGAGACCCTTCCTATAGCATGAGATGTGATATCTCAATGCTTCTACCAAACCTGAGACCCTTCCTTTAGCATGAGATGTGATATCCAACTCCTTCCCATTCCAATCCTGAGACCCTTCCTATAGCATGAGATGTGATATCTCAATACTTCTAATACCAAACCTGAAATCCTTCCGATAACATGAGATGTGATATCCAAATCCTTCCCCTTCCAAACCTGAGACCCTCCCTTTAGCATGAGATGTGATATCCAACTCCTTCCCATTCCAATCCTGAGACCCTTCTGATAGCATGAGATGTGATATCTCAATGCTTCTAATACCAAACCTGAGATCCTTCCGATAGCATGAGATGTGATATCTCAATGCTTCTAATACCAAACCTGAGATCCTTCCTATAACATGAGATGTGATATCCAAATCCTTCCCCTTCCAATTCTGAGACCCTCCCTTTAACATGAGATGTGATATCCAACTCCTTCCCATTCCAACCTGAGACCCTTCCTATAGCATGAGATGTGATATCTCAATGCTTATACCAAACCTGAGACCCTTCCTATAACATGAGATGGGATATCCAACTCCTTCCCATTCCAATCCTGAGACACTTCCTGTAGCAGAGATGTGATATCCAGCTCCTTCCCATTCCAATCCTGAGACACTTCCGATAGCATGAGATGTGATATCTCAATGCTTCTAATATCAAAACGGAAACCCTCCCTATAGCATGATATGTGATATCTAAGTCCTTCCCATTCCAATCCTGAGACCCTTCCTATAGCATGAGATGTGATATCTCAATGCTTCTAATACCAAACCTGAGATCCTTCCGATAGCATGAGATCGGATATCCAACTCCTTCCCATTCCAATCCTGAGACACTTCCGATAGCAGAGATGTGATATCTCAATGCTTATACCAGACCTTAGACCCTTCCTATAACATGAGATCGGATATCCAACTCCTTCCCGTTCCAAACCTGAGACCCTTCCTTTAGCATGAGATGTGATATCCAGCTCCTTCCCATTCCAATCCTGAGACACTTCCTATAGCATGAGATGTGATATCTCAATGCTTCTACCAAACCTGAGACCCTTCCTTTAGCATGAGATGTGATATCCAACTCCTTCCCATTCCAATCCTGAGACCCTTCCTATAGCATGAGATGTGATATCTCAATACTTCTAATACCAAACCTGAGATTCTTCCGATAACATGAGATGTGATATCCAAATCCTTCCCCTTCCAAACCTGAGACCCTCCCTTTAGCATGAGATGTGATATCCATCTCCTTCCCATTCCAATCCTGAGACCCTTCTGATAGCATGAGATGTGATATCTCAATGCTTCTAATACCAAACCTGAGATCCTTCCGATAGCATGAGATGTGATATCTCAATGCTTCTAATACCAAACCTGAGATCCTTCCTATAACATGAGATGTGATATCCAAATCCTTCCCCTTCCAATTCTGAGACCCTCCCTTTAACATGAGATGTGATATCCAACTCCTTCCCATTCCAACCTGAGACCCTTCCTATAGCATGAGATGTGATATCTCAATGCCTCTAATACCAAACCTGAGATCCTTCCTCTAACATGAAATGTGATATCCAACTCCTTCCCTTTCCAAACCTGAGAGCCTATCTATAGCATGAGATGTGATATCCAAGTCCTTCCCATTCCAATCCTTAGACCCTTCCTACAGCATGCAATATGATCTCAATGATTCTAATAACAAACCTGAGACCCGTCCTATAACATGAGATGGGATATCCAACTCCTTCCATTTCCAATCCTGAGACACTTCCGATAGCAGAGATGTGATATCTCAATGCTTATACCAAACCTGAGACCCTTCCTATAACATAAGATGTGATATCCAACTCCTTCCCGTTCCAAACCTGAGACTCTTCCTTTAGCATGAGATGTGATATCCAGCTCCTTCCCATTCCAATCCTGAGACACTTCCGATAGCATGAGATGTGATATCTCAATGCTTCTAATATCAAAACTGAGACCCTCCCTATAGCATGATATGTGATATCTAAGTCCTTCCCATTCCAATCCTGAGACCCTTCCTATAGCATGAGATGTGATATCTCAATGCTTCTACCAAACCTGAGACCCTTCCTTTAGCATGATATGTGATATCCAACTCCTTCCCATTCCAATCCTGAGACCCTTCCTATAGCATGAGATGTGATATCTCAATACTTCTAATACCAAACCTGAGATCCTTCCTATAGCATGAGATGTGATATCTCAATGCTTCTAATACCAAACCTGAGACCCTTCCTACAGCATGCGATGTGATATCTCACTGCTTATACCAAACCTGAGACCCTTCCTATAGCATGAGATGTGATATCCAACTCCTTCCCATTCCAATCCTGAGACACTTCCTATAGCATGAGATGTGATATCTCAATGCTTCTAATACCAAACCTGAGACTCTTCCTATAACATGAGATGGGATATCCAACTCCTTCCCATTCAAATCCAGAGACCCTTGCGATAGCAGAGATGTGATATCTCAATGCTTATACCAAACCTGAGACCCTTCCTACGGCATGAGATGTCATATACAACTCCTTCCCATTCCAATCCTGAGACCCTTCCTATAGCATGAGATGTGATATCTCAATGCTTATACCAAACCTGAGACCCTTCCTATAGCATGAGATGTGATATCCAACTCCTTCCCATTCCAATCCTGAGACCCTTCCTATAGCATGAGATGTGATATCTCAATGCTTATACCAAACCTGAGACCCTTCCTACGGCATGAGATGTCATATACAACTCCTTCCCATTCCAATCCTGAGACCCTTCCTATAGCATGAGATGTGATATCTCAATGCTTATACCAAACCTGAGACCCTTCCTATAGCATGAGATGTGATATCCAACTACTTCCCATTCCAATCCTGAGACCCTTCCTATAGCATGAGATGTGATATCTCAATGCTTATACCAAACCTGAGACCCTTCCTATAACATGAGATGGGATATCCAACTCCTTCCCATTCCAATCCTGAGACACTTCCGATAGCAGAGATGTGATATCTCAATGCTTATACCAGACCTTAGACCCTTCCTATAACATGAGATCGGATATCCAACTCCTTCCCGTTCCAAACCTGAGACCCTTCCTTTAGCATGAGATGTGATATCCAGCTCCTTCCCATTCCAATCCTGAGACACTTCCGATAGCATGAGATGTGATATCTCAATGCTTCTAATATCAAAACGGAAACCCTCCCTATAGCATGATATGTGATATCTAAGTCCTTCCCATTCCAATCCTGAGACCCTTCCTATAGCATGAGATGTGATATCTCAATGCTTCTACCAAACCTGAGACCCTTCCTTTAGCATGAGATGTGATATCCAACTCCTTCCCATTCTAATCCTGAGACCCTTCCTATAGCATGAGATGTGATATCTCAATACTTCTAATACCAAACCTGAGATCCTTCCGATAACATGAGATGTGATATCCAAATCCTTCCCCTTCCAAACCTGAGACCCTCCATTTTAGCATGAGATGTGATATCCAACTCCTTCCCATTCCAATCCTGAGACCCTTCTGATAGCATGAGATGTGATATCTCAATGCTTCTAATACCAAACCTGAGATCCTTCCGATAGCATGAGATGTGATATCTCAATGCTTCTAATACCAAACCTGAGATCCTTCCTATAACATGAGATGTGATATCCAAATCCTTCCCCTTCCAATTCTGAGACCCTCCCTTTAACATGAGATGTGATATCCAACTCCTTCCCATTCCAACCTGAGACCCTTCCTATAGCATGAGATGTGATATCTCAATGCCTCTAATACCAAACCTGAGATCCTTCCTCTAACATGAAATGTGATATCCAACTCCTTCCCTTTCCAAACCTGAGAGCCTATCTATAGCATGAGATGTGATATCCAAGTCCTTCCCATTCCAATCCTTAGACCCTTCCTACAGCATGCAATATGATATCTCAATGATTCTAATAACAAACCTGAGACCCGTCCTATAACATGAGATGGGATATCCAACTCCTTCCCATTCCAATCCTGAGACACTTCCGATAGCAGAGATGTGATATCTCAATGCTTATACCAAACCTGAGACCCTTCCTATAACATGAGATGTGATATCCAACTCCTTCCCGTTCCAAACCTGAGACTCTTCCTTTAGCATGAGATGTGATATCCAGCTCCTTCCCATTCCAATCCTGAGACACTTCCGATAGCATGAGATGTGATATCTCAATGCTTCTAATATCAAAACTGAGACCCTCCCTATAGCATGATATGTGATATCTAAGTCCTTCCCATTCCAATCCTGAGACCCTTCTGATAGCATGAGATGTGATATCTCAATGCCTCTAATACCAAACCTGAGATCCTACCTCTAACATGAAATGTGATATCCAACTCTCTCCCCTTCCAAACCTGAGAGCCTTCCTATAGCATGAGATGTGATATCCAAGTCCTTCCCATTCCAATCCTGAGACCCTTCCTATAACATGAGATGTGATATCCAACTCCTTCCCATTCCAACCTGAGACCCTTCCTATAGCATGAGATGGGATATCCAACTCCTTCCAAATCCAATCCTGATACCATTCCGATAGCATGAGATGTGATATCCCAATGCTTCTACCAAACCTGAGACCCATACTATGGCATGAGATGTGATATCAAACTCCTTCCCATTCCAATTCTGAGACCCTTCCTATACCATGAGACTTGCTATCTCAATGCTTCTAATACCAAACCTGAGACCCGTCCTATAACATGAGATGTGATATCCAAATCCTTCCCCTTCCAAACCTTAGACCCTTCCTTTATCATGAGATGTGATATCCAACTCCTTCCCATTCCAATCCTGAGACCCTTCCGATATCATGAGATGTGATATCTCAATGCGTCTAATATCAAACTTGAGACCCTCCCTATAGCATGAGTTGTGATATCCAAGTCCTTCCCATTCCAATCCTGAGACCCTTCCTATAGCATGAGATGTGATATCTCAATGCTTCTAATACCAAACCTGAGACCCTTCCTATAACATGAGATGGGAATATCCAACTCCTTACATTCCAATCCTGAGACCCTTCCGATAGCAGAGATGTGATATCTCAATGTTTATACCAAACCTGAGATCCTTCCTATAACATGAGATGTGATATCCAACTCCTTCCCATTCCAATACTGAGACACTGCCTATAGCATGAGATGTGATATCTCACTGCTTATACCAAACCTGAGACCCTTCCTATAGCATGAGATGTGATATCCAACTCCTTCCCATTCCAATCCTGAGACCCTTCCTATAGCATGAGATGTGATATCTCAATGCTTCTAATATCAAACTTGAGAGCCTCCCTATAGCATGAGATGTGATATCCAAGTCCTTCCCATTCCAATCCTGAGACACTTCCTACAGCATGAGATGTGATATCTCAATGCCTCTAATACCAAACCTGAGACTCTTCCTATAACATGAGATGGGATATCCAACTCCTTCCCATTCCAATCCTGAGACCCTTCCGATAGCAGAGATGTGATATCTCAATGCTTATACCAAACCTGAGACCCTTCCTACGGCATGAGATGTCATATACAACTCCTTCCCATTCCAATCCTGAGACCCTTCCTATAGCATGAGATGTGATATCTCAATGCTTCTAATATCAAACTTGAGACCCTCCCTATAGCATGAGATGTGATATCCAAGTCCTTCCCATTCCAATCCTGAGACACTTCCTATAGCATGAGATGTGATATCTCAATGCTTCTAATACCAAACCTGAGACTCTTCCTATAACATGAGATGGGATATCCAACTCCTTCCCATTCCAATCCTGAGACCCTTCCGATAGCAGAGATGTGATATCTCAATGCTTATACCAAACCTGAGACCCTTCCTACGGCATGAGATGTCATATACAACTCCTTCCCATTCCAATCCTGAGACCCTTCCTATAGCATGAGATGTGATATCTCAATGCTTATACCAAACCTGAGACCCTTCCTATAGTATGAGATGTGATATCCAACTCCTTCCCATTCCAATCCTGAGACCCTTCCTATAGCATGAGATGTGATGTCTCAATGCTTCTAATACCAAACCTGAGATCCTTCCTATAACATGAGATGTGATATCCAACTCCTTCCATTCCAATCCTGAGACCCTTCCTATAGCATGAGATTTGATATCTCAATGCTTATACCAAACCTGAGACCCTTCCTATAGCATGAGATGTGATATCCAAGTCCTTCCCATTCCAATCCTTAGACCCTTCCTACAGCATGCAATATGATATCTCAATGATTCTAATAACAATCCTGAGACCCGTCCTATAACATGAGATGGGATATCCAATTCCTTCCCATTCCAATCCTGAGACACTTCCGATAGCAGAGATGTGATATCTCAATGCTTATACCAAACCTGAGACCCTTCCTATAACATGAGATCGGATATCCAACTCCTTTTCGTTCCAAACCTGAGACCCTTCCTTTAGCATGAGATGTGATATCCAGCTCCTTCGCATTCCAATCCTGAGACACTTCCGATAGCATGAGATGTGATATCTCAATGCTTCTAATATCAAAACTGAAACCCTCCCTATAGCATGATATGTGATATCTAAGTCCTTCCCATTCCAATCCTGAGACCCTTCCTATAGCATGAGATGTGATATCTCAATGCTTCTACCAAACCTGAGACCCTTCCTATGGCATGAGATGTGATATCTCAATGCTTCTAATATCAAACTTGAGACCCTCCCTATAGCATGAGATGTGATATCCAAGTCCTTCCCATTCCAATCCTGAGACACTTCCTATAGCATGAGATGTGATATCTCAATGCTTCTAATACCAAACCTGAGACTCTTCCTATAACATGAGATGGGATATCCAACTCCTTCCCATTCCAATCCTGAGACCCTTCCGATAGCAGAGATGTGATATCTCAATGCTTATACCAAACCTGAGACCCTTCCTACGGCATGAGATGTCATATACAACTCCTTCCCATTCCAATCCTGAGACCCTTCCTATAGCATGAGATGTGATATCTCAATGCTTATACCAAACCTGAGACCCTTCCTATAGTATGAGATGTGATATCCAACTCCTTCCCATTCCAATCCTGAGACCCTTCCTATAGCATGAGATGTGATGTCTCAATGCTTCTAATACCAAACCTGAGATCCTTCCTATAACATGAGATGTGATATCCAACTCCTTCCATTCCAATCCTGAGACCCTTCCTATAGCATGAGATTTGATATCTCAATGCTTATACCAAACCTGAGACCCTTCCTATAGCATGAGATGTGATATCCAAGTCCTTCCCATTCCAATCCTTAGACCCTTCCTACAGCATGCAATATGATATCTCAATGATTCTAATAACAATCCTGAGACCCGTCCTATAACATGAGATGGGATATCCAATTCCTTCCCATTCCAATCCTGAGACACTTCCGATAGCAGAGATGTGATATCTCAATGCTTATACCAAACCTGAGACCCTTCCTATAACATGAGATCGGATATCCAACTCCTTTTCGTTCCAAACCTGAGACCCTTCCTTTAGCATGAGATGTGATATCCAGCTCCTTCGCATTCCAATCCTGAGACACTTCCGATAGCATGAGATGTGATATCTCAATTCTTCTAATATCAAAACTGAACCCCTCCCTATAGCATGATATGTGATATCTAAGTCCTTCCCATTCCAATCCTGAGACCCTTCCTATAGCATGAGATGTGATATCTCAATGCTTCTACCAAACCTGAGACCCTTCCTATGGCATGAGATGTGATATCCAACTCCTTCCCAATACAATCCTGAGAGCCTTCCGATAGCAGAGATGTGATATCTCAATGCTTATACCAAACCTGAGACCCTTCCTACGGCATGAGATGTCATATACAACTCCTTCCCATTCCAATCCTGAGACCCTCCCTATAACAAGAGATGTCATATCCAACTCCTTCCCATTCCAAACCTGAGACCCTTCCTTTAGCATGAGATGTGATATCCAAATCCTTCACATTCCAATCCGGAGACCCTTCCTATAACATGAGATGTGATATCCAGCTCCTTCCCAATCCAATCCTGAGACCCTTCCGATAGCAGAGATGTGATATCTCAATGCTTATACCAAACCTGAGACCCTTCCTACGGCATGAGATGTGATATCCAACCCCTTGCAATTCAAATCCTGAGACCCTCCCTATAACAAGAGATGTCATATCCAACTCCTTCCCATTCCAAACCTGAGACCCTTCCTTTAGCATGAGATGTGATTTCCAAATCCTTCACATTCCAATCTGGAGCCCAATCCTATAGCATGAGATGTGATATCTCAATGCTTCAAAAACCAAACATGAGAACCATCCTATAACATGAGATGTGAAATCCAAATCCTTCCCTTCCCAAACCTGAGACTCTTCCTATAGCATGAGATGTGATATCTCAATGCTTCTACCAAACCTGAAACCCTTCCTATAGCATGAGATGTGATATCCAAATCCTTCCCCTTCCAAACCTGAGACCCTTCCTTTAGCATGAGATGTGATATCCAGCTCCTCCCATTCCAACCCTGAGACCCTTCCGATAGCATGAGATGTGATATCTCAATGCTTCTAATATCAAAACTGAGACCCTCCCTATAGCATGAGATGTGATATCTAAGTCCTTCCCATTCCAATCCTCAGACCCTTCCTATAGCATGAGATGTGATATCGCAATGCTTCTACCAAAACTGAGACCCTTCCTTTAGCATGAGATGTGATATCCAACTCCTTCCCATTCCAATCCTGAGACCCGTCCTATAGCATGAGATGTGATATCTCAATGCTTCTAATACCAAACCTGAGATCCTTCCGATAGCATGAGATGTGATATCTCAATGCTTCTAATACCAAACCTGAGATCCTTCCTATAACATGAGATGTGATATCCAAATCCTTTCCCTTCCAAACCTGAGACCCTCCCTTTAGCATGAGATGTGATATCCAACTCCTTCCCATTCCAATCCTGATACCCTTCTGATAGAATGAGATGTGATATCTCAATGCCTCTAATACCAAACCTGAGATCCTACCTCTAACATGAAATGTGATATCCAACTCCTTCCCTTTCCAAACCTGAGAGCATTCCTACAGCATGAGATGTGATATCCAAGTCCTTCCCATTCCAATCCTGAGACCCTTCCTATAACATGAGATGTGATATCCAACTCTTTCCCATTCCAACCTGAGACCCTTCCTATAGCATGAGATGGGATATCCAACTCCTTCCAAATCCAATCCTGATACCCTTCCGATAGCATGAGATGTGATATCCCAATGCTTCTACAAAACCTGAGACCCATACCATGGCATGATGTGATATCAAACTCCCGTCCTATACCATGAGACTTGATATCTCAATGCTTCTAATACCAAACCTGAGACCGGTCCAATAACATGAGATGTGATATCCAAATCCTTCCCCTTCCAAACCTTAGACCCTTCCTTTATCATGAGATGCGATATCCAAGTCCTTCCCATTCCATTCCTGAGACCCTTCCTATAGCATGAGATGTGATATCTCAATGCTTCTAATACCAAACCTGAGACCCTTCCTATAACATGAGATGTGATATCCAAGTCCTTCCCATTCCAATCCTGAGACCCTTCCTATAGCATGAGATGTGATATCTCAATGCTTATACCAAACCTGAGACCCTTCCTATGGCATGAGATGTGATATCCAACTCCTTCCCATTCCAATCCTGAGACCCTTCTGATAGCATGAGATGTGATATCTCAATGCCTCTAATACCAAAACTGAGATCCTACCTCTACATGAAATGTGATATCCAACTCCTTCCCCTTCCAACCCTGAGAGCCTTCCTATAGAATGAGATGTGATATCCAAGTCCTTCACATTCCAACCTTAGAACCTTCCTATAGCATGAGATGGGATATCCAACTCCTTCCAAATCCAATCCCGATACCCTTCTGATAGCATGAGATGTGATATCCCAATGCTTCTACAAAACCTGAAACCCATACCATGGCATGAGATGTGATATCAAACTCCTTCCCATTCCAATCCTGAGACCCTTCCTATAGCTTGAGATGTGATATCCAACTCCTTCCCATTCCAATCCTGAGACCCTTCCTATAGCATGAGATGTGATATCTCAATGCTTATACCAAACCTGAGACCCTTCCTATAACATGAGATGGGATATCCAACTCCTTCCCATTCCAATCCTGAGACACTTCCGATAGCAGAGATGTGATATCTCAATGCTTATAGCAGACCTTAGACCCTTCCTATAACATGAGATCGGATATCCAACTCCTTCCCGTTCCAAACCTGAGACCCTTCCTTTAGCATGAGATGTGATATCCAGCTCCTTCCCATTCCAATCCTGAGACCCTTCCTATAGCATGAGATGTGATATCTCAATGCTTCTACCAAACCTGAGACCCTTCCTTTAGCATGAGATGTGATATCCAACTCCTTCCCATTCCAATCCTGAGACCCTTCCTATAGCATGAGATGTGATATCTCAATACTTCTAATACCAAACCTGAAATCCTTCCGATAACATGAGATGTGATATCCAAATCCTTCCCCTTCCAAACCTGAGACCCTCCCTTTAGCATGAGATGTGATATCCAACTCCTTCCCATTCCAATCCTGAGACCCTTCTGATAGCATGAGATGTGATATCTCAATGCTTCTAATACCAAACCTGAGATCCTTCCGATAGCATGAGATGTGATATCTCAATGCTTCTAATACCAAACCTGAGATCCTTCCTATAACATGAGATGTGATATCCAAATCCTTCCCCTTCCAATTCTGAGACCCTCCCTTTAACATGAGATGTGATATCCAACTCCTTCCCATTCCAACCTGAGACCCTTCCTATAGCATGAGATGTGATATCTCAATGCTTATACCAAACCTGAGACCCTTCCTATAACATGAGATGGGATATCCAACTCCTTCCCATTCCAATCCTGAGACACTTCCCGTAGCAGAGATGTGATATCCAGCTCCTTCCCATTCCAATCCTGAGACACTTCCGATAGCATGAGATGTGATATCTCAATGCTTCTAATATCAAAACGGAAACCCTCCCTACAGCATGATATGTGATATCTAAGTCCTTCCCATTCCAATCCTGAGACCCTTCCTATAGCATGAGATGTGATATCTCAATGCTTCTAATACCAAACCTGAGATCCTTCCGATAGCATGAGATCGGATATCCAACTCCTTCCCATTCCAATCCTGAGACACTTCCGATAGCAGAGATGTGATATCTCAATGCTTATACCAGACCTTAGACCCTTCCTATAACATGAGATCGGATATCCAACTCCTTCCCGTTCCAAACCTGAGACCCTTCCTTTAGCATGAGATGTGATATCCAGCTCCTTCCCATTCCAATCCTGAGACACTTCCTATAGCATGAGATGTGATATCTCAATGCTTCTACCAAACCTGAGACCCTTCCTTTAGCATGAGATGTGATATCCAACTCCTTCCCATTCCAATCCTGAGACCCTTCCTATAGCATGAGATGTGATATCTCAATACTTCTAATACCAAACCTGAGATCCTTCCGATAACATGAGATGTGATATCCAAATCCTTCCCCTTCCAAACCTGAGACCCTCCCTTTAGCATGAGATGTGATATCCATCTCCTTCCCATTCCAATCCTGAGACCCTTCTGATAGCATGAGATGTGATATCTCAATGCTTCTAATACCAAACCTGAGATCCTTCCGATAGCATGAGATGTGATATCTCAATGCTTCTAATACCAAACCTGAGATCCTTCCTATAACATGAGATGTGATATCCAAATCCTTCCCCTTCCAATTCTGAGACCCTCCCTTTAACATGAGATGTGATATCCAACTCCTTCCCATTCCAACCTGAGACCCTTCCTATAGCATGAGATGTGATATCTCAATGCCTCTAATACCAAACCTGAGATCCTTCCTCTAACATGAAATGTGATATCCAACTCCTTCCCTTTCCAAACCTGAGAGCCTATCTATAGCATGAGATGTGATATCCAAGTCCTTCCCATTCCAATCCTTAGACCCTTCCTACAGCATGCAATATGATATCTCAATGATTCTAATAACAAACCTGAGACCCGTCCTATAACATGAGATGGGATATCCAACTCCTTCCATTTCCAATCCTGAGACACTTCCGATAGCAGAGATGTGATATCTCAATGCTTATACCAAACCTGAGACCCTTCCTATAACATAAGATGTGATATCCAACTCCTTCCCGTTCCAAACCTGAGACTCTTCCTTTAGCATGAGATGTGATATCCAGCTCCTTCCCATTCCAATCCTGAGACACTTCCGATAGCATGAGATGTGATATCTCAATGCTTCTAATATCAAAACTGAGACCCTCCCTATAGCATGATATGTGATATCTAAGTCCTTCCCATTCCAATCCTGAGACCCTTCCTATAGCATGAGATGTGATATCTCAATGCTTCTACCAAACCTGAGACCCTTCCTTTAGCATGATATGTGATATCCAACTCCTTCCCATTCCAATCCTGAGACCCTTCCTATAGCATGAGATGTGATATCTCAATACTTCTAATACCAAACCTGAGATCCTTCCTATAGCATGAGATGTGATATCTCAATGCTTCTAATACCAAACCTGAGACCCTTCCTACAGCATGCGATGTGATATCTCACTGCTTATACCAAACCTGAGACCCTTCCTATAGCATGAGATGTGATATCCAACTCCTTCCCATTCCAATCCTGAGACACTTCCTATAGCATGAGATGTGATATCTCAATGCTTCTAATACCAAACCTGAGACTCTTCCTATAACATGAGATGGGATATCCAACTCCTTCCCATTCAAATCCAGAGACCCTTGCGATAGCAGAGATGTGATATCTCAATGCTTATACCAAACCTGAGACCCTTCCTACGGCATGAGATGTCATATACAACTCCTTCCCATTCCAATCCTGAGACCCTTCCTATAGCATGAGATGTGATATCTCAATGCTTATACCAAACCTGAGACCCTTCCTATAGCATGAGATGTGATATCCAACTCCTTCCCATTCCAATCCTGAGACCCTTCCTATAGCATGAGATGTGATATCTCAATGCTTATACCAAACCTGAGACCCTTCCTACGGCATGAGATGTCATATACAACTCCTTCCCATTCCAATCCTGAGACCCTTCCTATAGCATGAGATGTGATATCTCAATGCTTATACCAAACCTGAGACCCTTCCTATAGCATGAGATGTGATATCCAACTCCTTCCCATTCCAATCCTGAGACACTTCCGATAGCAGAGATGTGATATCTCAATGCTTATACCAGACCTTAGACCCTTCCTATAACATGAGATCGGATATCCAACTCCTTCCCGTTCCAAACCTGAGACCCTTCCTTTAGCATGAGATGTGATATCCAGCTCCTTCCCATTCCAATCCTGAGACACTTCCGATAGCATGAGATGTGATATCTCAATGCTTCTAATATCAAAACGGAAACCCTCCCTATAGCATGATATGTGATATCTAAGTCCTTCCCATTCCAATCCTGAGACCCTTCCTATAGCATGAGATGTGATATCTCAATGCTTCTACCAAACCTGAGACCCTTCCTTTAGCATGAGATGTGATATCCAACTCCTTCCCATTCTAATCCTGAGACCCTTCCTATAGCATGAGATGTGATATCTCAATACTTCTAATACCAAACCTGAGATCCTTCCGATAACATGAGATGTGATATCCAAATCCTTCCCCTTCCAAACCTGAGACCCTCCATTTTAGCATGAGATGTGATATCCAACTCCTTCCCATTCCAATCCTGAGACCCTTCTGATAGCATGAGATGTGATATCTCAATGCTTCTAATACCAAACCTGAGATCCTTCCGATAGCATGAGATGTGATATCTCAATGCTTCTAATACCAAACCTGAGATCCTTCCTATAACATGAGATGTGATATCCAAATCCTTCCCCTTCCAATTCTGAGACCCTCCCTTTAACATGAGATGTGATATCCAACTCCTTCCCATTCCAACCTGAGACCCTTCCTATAGCATGAGATGTGATATCTCAATGCTTATACCAAACCTGAGACCCTTCCTATAACATGAGATGGGATATCCAACTCCTTCCCATTCCAATCCTGAGACACTTCCCGTAGCAGAGATGTGATATCCAGCTCCTTCCCATTCCAATCCTGAGACACTTCCGATAGCATGAGATGTGATATCTCAATGCTTCTAATATCAAAACGGAAACCCTCCCTACAGCATGATATGTGATATCTAAGTCCTTCCCATTCCAATCCTGAGACCCTTCCTATAGCATGAGATGTGATATCTCAATGCTTCTAATACCAAACCTGAGATCCTTCCGATAGCATGAGATCGGATATCCAACTCCTTCCCATTCCAATCCTGAGACACTTCCGATAGCAGAGATGTGATATCTCAATGCTTATACCAGACCTTAGACCCTTCCTATAACATGAGATCGGATATCCAACTCCTTCCCGTTCCAAACCTGAGACCCTTCCTTTAGCATGAGATGTGATATCCAGCTCCTTCCCATTCCAATCCTGAGACACTTCCTATAGCATGAGATGTGATATCTCAATGCTTCTACCAAACCTGAGACCCTTCCTTTAGCATGAGATGTGATATCCAACTCCTTCCCATTCCAATCCTGAGACCCTTCCTATAGCATGAGATGTGATATCTCAATACTTCTAATACCAAACCTGAGATCCTTCCGATAACATGAGATGTGATATCCAAATCCTTCCCCTTCCAAACCTGAGACCCTCCCTTTAGCATGAGATGTGATATCCATCTCCTTCCCATTCCAATCCTGAGACCCTTCTGATAGCATGAGATGTGATATCTCAATGCTTCTAATACCAAACCTGAGATCCTTCCGATAGCATGAGATGTGATATCTCAATGCTTCTAATACCAAACCTGAGATCCTTCCTATAACATGAGATGTGATATCCAAATCCTTCCCCTTCCAATTCTGAGACCCTCCCTTTAACATGAGATGTGATATCCAACTCCTTCCCATTCCAACCTGAGACCCTTCCTATAGCATGAGATGTGATATCTCAATGCCTCTAATACCAAACCTGAGATCCTTCCTCTAACATGAAATGTGATATCCAACTCCTTCCCTTTCCAAACCTGAGAGCCTATCTATAGCATGAGATGTGATATCCAAGTCCTTCCCATTCCAATCCTTAGACCCTTCCTACAGCATGCAATATGATATCTCAATGATTCTAATAACAAACCTGAGACCCGTCCTATAACATGAGATGGGATATCCAACTCCTTCCATTTCCAATCCTGAGACACTTCCGATAGCAGAGATGTGATATCTCAATGCTTATACCAAACCTGAGACCCTTCCTATAACATAAGATGTGATATCCAACTCCTTCCCGTTCCAAACCTGAGACTCTTCCTTTAGCATGAGATGTGATATCCAGCTCCTTCCCATTCCAATCCTGAGACACTTCCGATAGCATGAGATGTGATATCTCAATGCTTCTAATATCAAAACTGAGACCCTCCCTATAGCATGATATGTGATATCTAAGTCCTTCCCATTCCAATCCTGAGACCCTTCCTATAGCATGAGATGTGATATCTCAATGCTTCTACCAAACCTGAGACCCTTCCTTTAGCATGATATGTGATATCCAACTCCTTCCCATTCCAATCCTGAGACCCTTCCTATAGCATGAGATGTGATATCTCAATACTTCTAATACCAAACCTGAGATCCTTCCTATAGCATGAGATGTGATATCTCAATGCTTCTAATACCAAACCTGAGACCCTTCCTACAGCATGCGATGTGATATCTCACTGCTTATACCAAACCTGAGACCCTTCCTATAGCATGAGATGTGATATCCAACTCCTTCCCATTCCAATCCTGAGACACTTCCTATAGCATGAGATGTGATATCTCAATGCTTCTAATACCAAACCTGAGACTCTTCCTATAACATGAGATGGGATATCCAACTCCTTCCCATTCAAATCCAGAGACCCTTGCGATAGCAGAGATGTGATATCTCAATGCTTATACCAAACCTGAGACCCTTCCTACGGCATGAGATGTCATATACAACTCCTTCCCATTCCAATCCTGAGACCCTTCCTATAGCATGAGATGTGATATCTCAATGCTTATACCAAACCTGAGACCCTTCCTATAGCATGAGATGTGATATCCAACTCCTTCCCATTCCAATCCTGAGACCCTTCCTATAGCATGAGATGTGATATCTCAATGCTTATACCAAACCTGAGACCCTTCCTACGGCATGAGATGTCATATACAACTCCTTCCCATTCCAATCCTGAGACCCTTCCTATAGCATGAGATGTGATATCTCAATGCTTATACCAAACCTGTGACCCTTCCTATAGCATGAGATGTGATATCCAACTCCTTCCCATTCCAATCCTGAGACACTTCCGATAGCAGAGATGTGATATCTCAATGCTTATACCAGACCTTAGACCCTTCCTATAACATGAGATCGGATATCCAACTCCTTCCCGTTCCAAACCTGAGACCCTTCCTTTAGCATGAGATGTGATATCCAGCTCCTTCCCATTCCAATCCTGAGACACTTCCGATAGCATGAGATGTGATATCTCAATGCTTCTAATATCAAAACGGAAACCCTCCCTATAGCATGATATGTGATATCTAAGTCCTTCCCATTCCAATCCTGAGACCCTTCCTATAGCATGAGATGTGATATCTCAATGCTTCTACCAAACCTGAGACCCTTCCTTTAGCATGAGATGTGATATCCAACTCCTTCCCATTCTAATCCTGAGACCCTTCCTATAGCATGAGATGTGATATCTCAATACTTCTAATACCAAACCTGAGATCCTTCCGATAACATGAGATGTGATATCCAAATCCTTCCCCTTCCAAACCTGAGACCCTCCATTTTAGCATGAGATGTGATATCCAACTCCTTCCCATTCCAATCCTGAGACCCTTCTGATAGCATGAGATGTGATATCTCAATGCTTCTAATACCAAACCTGAGATCCTTCCGATAGCATGAGATGTGATATCTCAATGCTTCTAATACCAAACCTGAGATCCTTCCTATAACATGAGATGTGATATCCAAATCCTTCCCCTTCCAATTCTGAGACCCTCCCTTTAACATGAGATGTGATATCCAACTCCTTCCCATTCCAACCTGAGACCCTTCCTATAGCATGAGATGTGATATCTCAATGCCTCTAATACCAAACCTGAGATCCTTCCTCTAACATGAAATGTGATATCCAACTCCTTCCCTTTCCAAACCTGAGAGCCTATCTATAGCATGAGATGTGATATCCAAGTCCTTCCCATTCCAATCCTTAGACCCTTCCTACAGCATGCAATATGATATCTCAATGATTCTAATAACAAACCTGAGACCCGTCCTATAACATGAGATGGGATATCCAACTCCTTCCCATTCCAATCCTGAGACACTTCCGATAGCAGAGATGTGATATCTCAATGCTTATACCAAACCTGAGACCCTTCCTATAACATGAGATGTGATATCCAACTCCTTCCCGTTCCAAACCTGAGACTCTTCCTTTAGCATGAGATGTGATATCCAGCTCCTTCCCATTCCAATCCTGAGACACTTCCGATAGCATGAGATGTGATATCTCAATGCTTCTAATATCAAAACTGAGACCCTCCCTATAGCATGATATGTGATATCTAAGTCCTTCCCATTCCAATCCTGAGACCCTTCTGATAGCATGAGATGTGATATCTCAATGCCTCTAATACCAAACCTGAGATCCTACCTCTAACATGAAATGTGATATCCAACTCTCTCCCCTTCCAAACCTGAGAGCCTTCCTATAGCATGAGATGTGATATCCAAGTCCTTCCCATTCCAATCCTGAGACCCTTCCTATAACATGAGATGTGATATCCAACTCCTTCCCATTCCAACCTGAGACCCTTCCTATAGCATGAGATGGGATATCCAACTCCTTCCAAATCCAATCCTGATACCATTCCGATAGCATGAGATGTGATATCCCAATGCTTCTACCAAACCTGAGACCCATACTATGGCATGAGATGTGATATCAAACTCCTTCCCATTCCAATTCTGAGACCCTTCCTATACCATGAGACTTGCTATCTCAATGCTTCTAATACCAAACCTGAGACCCGTCCTATAACATGAGATGTGATATCCAAATCCTTCCCCTTCCAAACCTTAGACCCTTCCTTTATCATGAGATGTGATATCCAACTCCTTCCCATTCCAATCCTGAGACCCTTCCGATATCATGAGATGTGATATCTCAATGCGTCTAATATCAAACTTGAGACCCTCCCTATAGCATGAGATGTGATATCCAAGTCCTTCCCATTCCAATCCTGAGACCCTTCCTATAGCATGAGATGTGATATCTCAATGCTTCTAATACCAAACCTGAGACCCTTCCTATAACATGAGATGGGAATATCCAACTCCTTACATTCCAGTCCTGAGACCCTTCCGATAGCAGAGATGTGATATCTCAATGTTTATACCAAACCTGAGATCCTTCCTATAACATGAGATGTGATATCCAACTCCTTCCCATTCCAATACTGAGACACTGCCTATAGCATGAGATGTGATATCTCACTGCTTATACCAAACCTGAGACCCTTCCTATAGCATGAGATGTGATATCCAACTCCTTCCCATTCCAATCCTGAGACCCTTCCTATAGCATGAGATGTGATATCTCAATGCTTCTAATATCAAACTTGAGAGCCTCCCTATAGCATGAGATGTGATATCCAAGTCCTTCCCATTCCAATCCTGAGACACTTCCTACAGCATGAGATGTGATATCTCAATGCCTCTAATACCAAACCTGAGACTCTTCCTATAACATGAGATGGGATATCCAACTCCTTCCCATTCCAATCCTGAGACCCTTCCGATAGCAGAGATGTGATATCTCAATGCTTATACCAAACCTGAGACCCTTCCTACGGCATGAGATGTCATATACAACTCCTTCCCATTCCAATCCTGAGACCCTTCCTATAGCATGAGATGTGATATCTCAATGCTTCTAATATCAAACTTGAGACCCTCCCTATAGCATGAGATGTGATATCCAAGTCCTTCCCATTCCAATCCTGAGACACTTCCTATAGCATGAGATGTGATATCTCAATGCTTCTAATACCAAACCTGAGACTCTTCCTATAACATGAGATGGGATATCCAACTCCTTCCCATTCCAATCCTGAGACCCTTCCGATAGCAGAGATGTGATATCTCAATGCTTATACCAAACCTGAGACCCGTCCTACGGCATGAGATGTCATATACAACTCCTTCCCATTCCAATCCTGAGACCCTTCCTATAGCATGAGATGTGATATCTCAATGCTTATACCAAACCTGAGACCCTTCCTATAGTATGAGATGTGATATCCAACTCCTTCCCATTCCAATCCTGAGACCCTTCCTATAGCATGAGATGTGATGTCTCAATGCTTCTAATACCAAACCTGAGATCCTTCCTATAACATGAGATGTGATATCCAACTCCTTCCATTCCAATCCTGAGACCCTTCCTATAGCATGAGATTTGATATCTCAATGCTTATACCAAACCTGAGACCCTTCCTATAGCATGAGATGTGATATCCAAGTCCTTCCCATTCCAATCCTTAGACCCTTCCTACAGCATGCAATATGATATCTCAATGATTCTAATAACAATCCTGAGACCCGTCCTATAACATGAGATGGGATATCCAATTCCTTCCCATTCCAATCCTGAGACACTTCCGATAGCAGAGATGTGATATCTCAATGCTTATACCAAACCTGAGACCCTTCCTATAACATGAGATCGGATATCCAACTCCTTTTCGTTCCAAACCTGAGACCCTTCCTTTAGCATGAGATGTGATATCCAGCTCCTTCGCATTCCAATCCTGAGACACTTCCGATAGCATGAGATGTGATATCTCAATGCTTCTAATATCAAAACTGAAACCCTCCCTATAGCATGATATGTGATATCTAAGTCCTTCCCATTCCAATCCTGAGACCCTTCCTATAGCATGAGATGTGATATCTCAATGCTTCTACCAAACCTGAGACCCTTCCTATGGCATGAGATGTGATATCCAACTCCTTCCCAATACAATCCTGAGACCCTTCCGATAGCAGAGATGTGATATCTCAATGCTTATACCAAACCTGAGACCCTTCCTATGGCATGAGATGTGATATCCAACTCCTTGCCATTCAAATCCTGAGACCCACCCTATAACAAGAGATGTCATATCCAACTCCTTCCCATTCCAAACCTGAGACCCTTCCTTTAGCATGAGATGTGATATCCAAATCCTTCACATTCCAATCCGGAGACCCTTCCTATAACATGAGATGTGATATCCAACTCCTTCCCAATCCAATCCTGAGACCCTTCCGATAGCAGAGATGTGATATCTCAATGCTTATACCAAACCTGAGACCCTTCCTACGGCATGAGATGTGATATCCAACCCCTTGCAATTCAAATCCTGAGACCCTCCCTATAACAAGAGATGTCATATCCAACTCCTTCCCATTCCAAACCTGAGACCCTTCCTTTAGCATGAGATGTGATTTCCAAATCCTTCACATTCCAATCTGGAGCCCAATCCTATAGCATGAGATGTGATATCTCAATGCTTCTAATACCAAATCTGAGACCCTACCGATAGCATGAGATGTGATATCTCAATGCTTCAAAAACCAAACATGAGAACCATCCTATAACATGAGATGTGAAATCCAAATCCTTCCCTTCCCAAACCTGAGACTCTTCCTATAGCATGAGATGTGATATCTCAATGCTTCTACCAAACCTGAAACCCTTCCTATAGCATGAGATGTGATATCCAAATCCTTCCCCTTCCAAACCTGAGACCCTTCCTTTAGCATGAGATGTGATATCCAGCTCCTCCCATTCCAACCCTGAGACCCTTCCGATAGCATGAGATGTGATATCTCAATGCTTCTAATATCAAAACTGAGACCCTCCCTATAGCATGAGATGTGATATCTAAGTCCTTCCCATTCCAATCCTCAGACCCTTCCTATAGCATGAGATGTGATATCGCAATGCTTCTACCAAAACTGAGACCCTTCCTTTAGCATGAGATGTGATATCCAACTCCTTCCCATTCCAATCCTGAGACCCGACCTATAGCATGAGATGTGATATCTCAATGCTTCTAATACCAAACCTGAGATCCTTCCGATAGCATGAGATGTGATATCTCAATGCTTCTAATACCAAACCTGAGATCCTTCCTATAACATGAGATGTGATATCCAAATCCTTTCCCTTCCAAACCTGAGACCCTCCCTTTAGCATGAGATGTGATATCCAACTCCTTCCCATTCCAATCCTGATACCCTTCTGATAGCATGAGATGTGATATCTCAATGCCTCTAATACCAAACCTGAGATCCTACCTCTAACATGAAATGTGATATCCAACTCCTTCCCTTTCCAAACCTGAGAGCATTCCTACAGCATGAGATGTGATATCCAAGTCCTTCCCATTCCAATCCTGAGACCCTTCCTATAACATGAGATGTGATATCCAACTCTTTCCCATTCCAACCTGAGACCCTTCCTATAGCATGAGATGGGATATCCAACTCCTTCCAAATCCAATCCTGATACCCTTCCGATAGCATGAGATGTGATATCCCAATGCTTCTACAAAACCTGAGACCCATACCATGGCATGATGTGATATCAAACTCCCGTCCTATACCATGAGACTTGATATCTCAATGCTTCTAATACCAAACCTGAGACCGGTCCAATAACATGAGATGTGATATCCAAATCCTTCCCCTTCCAAACCTTAGACCCTTCCTTTATCATGAGATGCGATATCCAAGTCCTTCCCATTCCATTCCTGAGACCCTTCCTATAGCATGAGATGTGATATCTCAATGCTTCTAATACCAAACCTGAGACCCTTCCTATAACATGAGATGTGATATCCAAGTCCTTCCCATTCCAATCCTGAGACCCTTCCTATAGCATGAGATGTGATATCTCAATGCTTATACCAAACCTGAGACCCTTCCTATGGCATGAGATGTGATATCCAACTCCTTCCCATTCCAATCCTGAGACCCTTCTGATAGCATGAGATGTGATATCTCAATGCCTCTAATACCAAAACTGAGATCCTACCTCTACATGAAATGTGATATCCAACTCCTTCCCCTTCCAACCCTGAGAGCCTTCCTATAGAATGAGATGTGATATCCAAGTCCTTCACATTCCAACCTTAGACCCTTCCTATAGCATGAGATGGGATATCCAACTCCTTCCAAATCCAATCCCGATACCCTTCTGATAGCATGAGATGTGATATCCCAATGCTTCTACAAAACCTGAAACCCATACCATGGCATGAGATGTGATATCAAACTCCTTCCCATTCCAATCCTGAGACCCTTCCTATAGCTTGAGATGTGATATCCAACTCCTTCCCATTCCAATTCTGAGACCCGTCCTATACCATGAGACTTGATATCTCAATGCTTCTAATACCAAACCTGAGACCGGTCCTATGACATGAGATGTGATACCCAAATCCTTCCCCTTCCAAACCTTAGACCCTTCCTATAGCATGAGATGTGATATCTCAATGCTTCTAATACCAAACCTGAGACCCTTCCTATAACGAGATGGGATATCCAACTCCTTCCCATTCCAATCCTGAGACCCTTCCGATAGCAGAGATGTGATATCTCAATGCTTATACCAAACCTGAGACCCTTCCTATGGCATGAGATGTCATATACAACTCCTCCGATTCCAATCCTGAGACCCTTCCTATAGCATGAGATGGGATATCTCAATGCTTATACCAAACCTGAGACCCTTCCTATAGCATGAGATGTGATATCCAACTCCTTCCCATTCCAATCCTGAGACCCTTCCTATAGCATGAGATGTGATATCTAAATGCTTCTAAAACCAAACATGAGAACCATCCTATAACATGAGATGTGAAATCCAAATCATTCCCTTTCCAAACCTGAGACCCTTCCTATAGCTTGAGATGTGATATCAAACTCCTTCCCATTCAATGTGATATCCAATTCCTTCCCATTCCAATCCTGAGACCCTTCCTATACCATGAGATGTGATATTTCAATGCTTCTAATACCAAACCTGAGACCCGTCCTAAAACATAAGATGTGAGATCCAAATCCTTCCCCTTCCAAACCTGAGACCTTTCCTTTAGCATGAGATGTGATATCTAACTCCTTCCCATTCCAAACCTGAGACCGTTCCTATAGCTTGAGATGTTATATCTTAATGCTTCTAAAACCAAACCTGAGAACCATCCTATAACATGAGATGTGAAATCCAAATCCTTCCCTTTCCAAACCTGAGACCCTTCCTATAGCTTGAGATGTGATATCAAAATCTTTACCATTGCAGTCCTGAGATAGCTTGAGATGTGACAGCCAACTCCTTCCCATTCCAATCCTGAGACCCTTCCTATACCATGAGATGTGATATCTCAATGCTTCTAATATCAAAACTGAGCCCCTCCCTGTAGCATGAGATGTGATATCTAAATCCTTCCCATTCCAATCCTGAGACCCTTCCGATAGCAGAGATGTGATATTTCAATGCTTATACCAAACCTGAGACCCTTCCTATAGCATGAGATGTGATATCCAAGTCCTTCCGATTCCAATCCTGAGACCCTTCCTATAGCATGAGATGTGATATCGCAATGCTTCTACCAAAACTGAGACCCTACCTTTAGCATGAGATGTGATATCCAACTCCTTCCCATTCCAATCCTGAGACCTTTCCTATAGCATGAGATGTGATATCTCAATGCTTCTAATACCAAACCTGAGATCCTTCCGATAGCATGAGATGTGATATCTCAATGCTTCTAATACCAAACCTGAGATCCTTCCTATAACATGAGATGTGATATCCAAATCCTTCCCCTTCCAAACCTGAGACCCTCCCTTTAGCATGAGATGTGATATCCAACTCCTTCCCATTACAATCCTGATACCCTTCTGATAGCATGAGATGTGATATCTCAATGCCTCTAATACCAAACCTGAGATCCTACCTCTAACATGAAAAGTGATATCCAACTCCTTCCCTTTCCAAACCTGAGAGCCTTCCTACAGCATGAGATGTGATATCCAAGTCCTTCCCATTCCAATCCTGAGACCCTTCCTATAACATGAGATGTGACATCCAACTCTTTCCCATTCCAACTTGAGACCCTTCCTATAGCATGAGATGGGATATCCAACTCCTTCCAAATCCAATCCTGATACCCTTCCGATAGCATGAGATGTGATATCCCAATGCTTCTACAAAACCTGAGACCCATACCATGGCATGATGTGATATCAAACTCCCGTCCTATACCATGAGACTTGATATCTCAATGCTTCTAATACCAAACCTGAGACCGGTCCAATAACATGAGATGTGATATCCAAATCCTTCCCCTTCCAAACCTGAGACCCTTCCTTTAGCATGAGATGTGATATCCAAATCCTTCCCATTCCAATCCTTAAACCCTTCCTATAGCATGAGATGTGATATCTCAATGTTTCTAATAAAAAACCTGAGACCCTTCCTATAGCAAGAGATTTGATATCCAAATCCTTCCCATTCCAACCTGAGACCCTTCCTATAGCATGAGAAGGGATATCTAACTCCTTCCCATTCCAATCCTGAGACCCTTCCTATACCATGAGATGTGATATCTCAATGCTTCTAATAAAAAACCTGAGACCCTTCCTATAGCAAGAGATGTGATATCCAAATCCTTCCCATTCCAACCCTGAGATCCTTCCTATAACATGAGATGTGATATCCAATTCCTTCCCATTCCAAACCTGAGACCCTTCCTATTGGATGAGATGTGATATCCAACTCCTTCCCATTCCAATCCTGAGACCCTTCCTATAACATAAGATGTGATATCTCAATGCTTCTAATACCAAACCTGGGACCCGTCCTATAACATGAGATATGATATCCAAATCCTTCCCCTTCCAAACCTGAGAGCCTTCCTTTAGCATGAGATGTGATATCTAAATCCTTCCCATTCCAATCCTGAAACCCTTCCTATAGCATGAGATGTGATATCTCAATGTTTCTAATAAAAAACCTGAGACCCTTCCTATAGCATGAGATGTTATATCTCAATGCTTATACCAAACCTGAGACCCTTCCTTTAGCATGAGATGTGATATCCAAATCCTTCACATTCCAATCCTGAGACCCTTCCTATAGCATGAGATGTGATATCTCAATGCTTCTAATACCAAACCTGAGATGCTTCCTATAACATGAGATGTGATATCCAACTCCTTCCCATTCCAAACCTGAGAGCCTTCCTTTAGCATGAGATGTGATATCTAAATCCTTCCCATTCCAATCCTGAAACCCTTCCTATAGCATGAGATGTGATATCTCAATGTTTCTAATAAAAAACCTGAGACCCTTCCTATAGCATGAGATGTGATATCTCAATGCTTATACCAAACCTGAGACCCTTCCTTTAGCATGAGATGTGATATCCAAATCCTTCACATTCCAATCCTGAGACCCTTCCTATAGCATGAGATGTGATATCTCAATGCTTCTAATACCAAACCTGAGATGCTTCCTATAACATGAGATGGGATATCCAACTCCTTCCCATTCCAATCCTGAGACACTTCCGATAGCAGAGATGTGATATCTCAATGCTTATACCAGACCTTAGACCCTTCCTATAACATGAGATCGGATATCCAACTCCTTCCCGTTCCAAACCTGAGACCCTTCCTTTAGCATGAGATGTGATATCCAGCTCCTTCCCATTCCAATCCTGAGACACTTCCGATAGCATGAGATGTGATATCTCAATGCTTCTAATATCAAAACGGAAACCCTCCCTATAGCATGATATGTGATATCTAAGTCCTTCCCATTCCAATCCTGAGACCCTTCCTATAGCATGAGATGTGATATCTCAATGCTTCTACCAAACCTGAGACCCTTCCTTTAGCATGAGATGTGATATCCAACTCCTTCCCATTCTAATCCTGAGACCCTTCCTATAGCATGAGATGTGATATCTCAATACTTCTAATACCAAACCTGAGATCCTTCCGATAACATGAGATGTGATATCCAAATCCTTCCCCTTCCAAACCTGAGACCCTCCATTTTAGCATGAGATGTGATATCCAACTCCTTCCCATTCCAATCCTGAGACCCTTCTGATAGCATGAGATGTGATATCTCAATGCTTCTAATACCAAACCTGAGATCCTTCCGATAGCATGAGATGTGATATCTCAATGCTTCTAATACCAAACCTGAGATCCTTCCTATAACATGAGATGTGATATCCAAATCCTTCCCCTTCCAATTCTGAGACCCTCCCTTTAACATGAGATGTGATATCCAACTCCTTCCCATTCCAACCTGAGACCCTTCCTATAGCATGAGATGTGATATCTCAATGCCTCTAATACCAAACCTGAGATCCTTCCTCTAACATGAAATGTGATATCCAACTCCTTCCCTTTCCAAACCTGAGAGCCTATCTATAGCATGAGATGTGATATCCAAGTCCTTCCCATTCCAATCCTTAGACCCTTCCTACAGCATGCAATATGATATCTCAATGATTCTAATAACAAACCTGAGACCCGTCCTATAACATGAGATGGGATATCCAACTCCTTCCCATTCCAATCCTGAGACACTTCCGATAGCAGAGATGTGATATCTCAATGCTTATACCAAACCTGAGACCCTTCCTATAACATGAGATGTGATATCCAACTCCTTCCCGTTCCAAACCTGAGACTCTTCCTTTAGCATGAGATGTGATATCCAGCTCCTTCCCATTCCAATCCTGAGACACTTCCGATAGCATGAGATGTGATATCTCAATGCTTCTAATATCAAAACTGAGACCCTCCCTATAGCATGATATGTGATATCTAAGTCCTTCCCATTCCAATCCTGAGACCCTTCTGATAGCATGAGATGTGATATCTCAATGCCTCTAATACCAAACCTGAGATCCTACCTCTAACATGAAATGTGATATCCAACTCTCTCCCCTTCCAAACCTGAGAGCCTTCCTATAGCATGAGATGTGATATCCAAGTCCTTCCCATTCCAATCCTGAGACCCTTCCTATAACATGAGATGTGATATCCAACTCCTTCCCATTCCAACCTGAGACCCTTCCTATAGCATGAGATGGGATATCCAACTCCTTCCAAATCCAATCCTGATACCATTCCGATAGCATGAGATGTGATATCCCAATGCTTCTACCAAACCTGAGACCCATACTATGGCATGAGATGTGATATCAAACTCCTTCCCATTCCAATTCTGAGACCCTTCCTATACCATGAGACTTGCTATCTCAATGCTTCTAATACCAAACCTGAGACCCGTCCTATAACATGAGATGTGATATCCAAATCCTTCCCCTTCCAAACCTTAGACCCTTCCTTTATCATGAGATGTGATATCCAACTCCTTCCCATTCCAATCCTGAGACCCTTCCGATATCATGAGATGTGATATCTCAATGCGTCTAATATCAAACTTGAGACCCTCCCTATAGCATGAGATGTGATATCCAAGTCCTTCCCATTCCAATCCTGAGACCCTTCCTATAGCATGAGATGTGATATCTCAATGCTTCTAATACCAAACCTGAGACCCTTCCTATAACATGAGATGGGAATATCCAACTCCTTACATTCCAGTCCTGAGACCCTTCCGATAGCAGAGATGTGATATCTCAATGTTTATACCAAACATGAGATCCTTCCTATAACATGAGATGTGATATCCAACTCCTTCCCATTCCAATACTGAGACACTGCCTATAGCATGAGATGTGATATCTCACTGCTTATACCAAACCTGAGACCCTTCCTATAGCATGAGATGTGATATCCAACTCCTTCCCATTCCAATCCTGAGACCCTTCCTATAGCATGAGATGTGATATCTCAATGCTTCTAATATCAAACTTGAGAGCCTCCCTATAGCATGAGATGTGATATCCAAGTCCTTCCCATTCCAATCCTGAGACACTTCCTACAGCATGAGATGTGATATCTCAATGCCTCTAATACCAAACCTGAGACTCTTCCTATAACATGAGATGGGATATCCAACTCCTTCCCATTCCAATCCTGAGACCCTTCCGATAGCAGAGATGTGATATCTCAATGCTTCTAATATCAAAACGGAAACCCTCCCTATAGCATGATATGTGATATCTAAGTCCTTCCCATTCCAATCCTGAGACCCTTCCTATAGCATGAGATGTGATATCTCAATGCTTCTACCAAACCTGAGACCCTTCCTTTAGCATGAGATGTGATATCCAACTCCTTCCCATTCTAATCCTGAGACCCTTCCTATAGCATGAGATGTGATATCTCAATACTTCTAATACCAAACCTGAGATCCTTCCGATAACATGAGATGTGATATCCAAATCCTTCCCCTTCCAAACCTGAGACCCTCCATTTTAGCATGAGATGTGATATCCAACTCCTTCCCATTCCAATCCTGAGACCCTTCTGATAGCATGAGATGTGATATCTCAATGCTTCTAATACCAAACCTGAGATCCTTCCGATAGCATGAGATGTGATATCTCAATGCTTCTAATACCAAACCTGAGATCCTTCCTATAACATGAGATGTGATATCCAAATCCTTCCCCTTCCAATTCTGAGACCCTCCCTTTAACATGAGATGTGATATCCAACTCCTTCCCATTCCAACCTGAGACCCTTCCTATAGCATGAGATGTGATATCTCAATGCCTCTAATACCAAACCTGAGATCCTTCCTCTAACATGAAATGTGATATCCAACTCCTTCCCTTTCCAAACCTGAGAGCCTATCTATAGCATGAGATGTGATATCCAAGTCCTTCCCATTCCAATCCTTAGACCCTTCCTACAGCATGCAATATGATATCTCAATGATTCTAATAACAAACCTGAGACCCGTCCTATAACATGAGATGGGATATCCAACTCCTTCCCATTCCAATCCTGAGACACTTCCGATAGCAGAGATGTGATATCTCAATGCTTATACCAAACCTGAGACCCTTCCTATAACATGAGATGTGATATCCAACTCCTTCCCGTTCCAAACCTGAGACTCTTCCTTTAGCATGAGATGTGATATCCAGCTCCTTCCCATTCCAATCCTGAGACACTTCCGATAGCATGAGATGTGATATCTCAATGCTTCTAATATCAAAACTGAGACCCTCCCTATAGCATGATATGTGATATCTAAGTCCTTCCCATTCCAATCCTGAGACCCTTCTGATAGCATGAGATGTGATATCTCAATGCCTCTAATACCAAACCTGAGATCCTACCTCTAACATGAAATGTGATATCCAACTCTCTCCCCTTCCAAACCTGAGAGCCTTCCTATAACATGAGATGTGATATCCAACTCCTTCCCATTCCAACCTGAGACCCTTCCTATAGCATGAGATGGGATATCCAACTCCTTCCAAATCCAATCCTGATACCATTCCGATAGCATGAGATGTGATATCCCAATGCTTCTACCAAACCTGAGACCCATACTATGGCATGAGATGTGATATCAAACTCCTTCCCATTCCAATTCTGAGACCCTTCCTATACCATGAGACTTGCTATCTCAATGCTTCTAATACCAAACCTGAGACCCGTCCTATAACATGAGATGTGATATCCAAATCCTTCCCCTTCCAAACCTTAGACCCTTCCTTTATCATGAGATGTGATATCCAACTCCTTCCCATTCCAATCCTGAGACCCTTCCGATATCATGAGATGTGATATCTCAATGCGTCTAATATCAAACTTGAGACCCTCCCTATAGCATGAGATGTGATATCCAAGTCCTTCCCATTCCAATCCTGAGACCCTTCCTATAGCATGAGATGTGATATCTCAATGCTTCTAATACCAAACCTGAGACCCTTCCTATAACATGAGATGGGAATATCCAACTCCTTACATTCCAGTCCTGAGACCCTTCCGATAGCAGAGATGTGATATCTCAATGTTTATACCAAACATGAGATCCTTCCTATAACATGAGATGTGATATCCAACTCCTTCCCATTCCAATACTGAGACACTGCCTATAGCATGAGATGTGATATCTCACTGCTTATACCAAACCTGAGACCCTTCCTATAGCATGAGATGTGATATCCAACTCCTTCCCATTCCAATCCTGAGACCCTTCCTATAGCATGAGATGTGATATCTCAATGCTTCTAATATCAAACTTGAGAGCCTCCCTATAGCATGAGATGTGATATCCAAGTCCTTCCCATTCCAATCCTGAGACACTTCCTACAGCATGAGATGTGATATCTCAATGCCTCTAATACCAAACCTGAGACTCTTCCTATAACATGAGATGGGATATCCAACTCCTTCCCATTCCAATCCTGAGACCCTTCCGATAGCAGAGATGTGATATCTCAATGCTTATACCAAACCTGAGACCCTTCCTACGGCATGAGATGTCATATACAACTCCTTCCCATTCCAATCCTGAGACCCTTCCTATAGCATGAGATGTGATATCTCAATGCTTCTAATATCAAACTTGAGACCCTCTCTATAGCATGAGATGTGATATCCAAGTCCTTCCCATTCCAATCCTGAGACACTTCCTATAGCATGAGATGTGATATCTCAATGCTTCTAATACCAAACCTGAGACTCTTCCTATAACATGAGATGGGATATCCAACTCCTTCCCATTCCAATCCTGAGACCCTTCCGATAGCAGAGATGTGATATCTCAATGCTTATACCAAACCTGAGACCCGTCCTACGGCATGAGATGTCATATACAACTCCTTCCCATTCCAATCCTGAGACCCTTCCTATAGCATGAGATGTGATATCTCAATGCTTATACCAAACCTGAGACCCTTCCTATAGTATGAGATGTGATATCCAACTCCTTCCCATTCCAATCCTGAGACCCTTCCTATAGCATGAGATGTGATGTCTCAATGCTTCTAATACCAAACCTGAGATCCTTCCTATAACATGAGATGTGATATCCAACTCCTTCCATTCCAATCCTGAGACCCTTCCTATAGCATGAGATTTGATATCTCAATGCTTATACCAAACCTGAGACCCTTCCTATAGCATGAGATGTGATATCCAAGTCCTTCCCATTCCAATCCTTAGACCCTTCCTACAGCATGCAATATGATATCTCAATGATTCTAATAACAATCCTGAGACCCGTCCTATAACATGAGATGGGATATCCAATTCCTTCCCATTCCAATCCTGAGACACTTCCGATAGCAGAGATGTGATATCTCAATGCTTATACCAAACCTGAGACCCTTCCTATAACATGAGATCGGATATCCAACTCCTTTTCGTTCCAAACCTGAGACCCTTCCTTTAGCATGAGATGTGATATCCAGCTCCTTCGCATTCCAATCCTGAGACACTTCCGATAGCATGAGATGTGATATCTCAATGCTTCTAATATCAAAACTGAAACCCTCCCTATAGCATGATATGTGATATCTAAGTCCTTCCCATTCCAATCCTGAGACCCTTCCTATAGCATGAGATGTGATATCTCAATGCTTCTACCAAACCTGAGACCCTTCCTATGGCATGAGATGTGATATCCAACTCCTTCCCAATACAATCCTGAGACCCTTCCGATAGCAGAGATGTGATATCTCAATGCTTATACCAAACCTGAGACCCTTCCTATGGCATGAGATGTGATATCCAACTCCTTGCCATTCAAATCCTGAGACCCACCCTATAACAAGAGATGTCATATCCAACTCCTTCCCATTCCAAACCTGAGACCCTTCCTTTAGCATGAGATGTGATATCCAAATCCTTCACATTCCAATCCGGAGACCCTTCCTATAACATGAGATGTGATATCCAACTCCTTCCCAATCCAATCCTGAGACCCTTCCGATAGCAGAGATGTGATATCTCAATGCTTATACCAAACCTGAGACCCTTCCTACGGCATGAGATGTGATATCCAACCCCTTGCAATTCAAATCCTGAGACCCTCCCTATAACAAGAGATGTCATATCCAACTCCTTCCCATTCCAAACCTGAGACCCTTCCTTTAGCATGAGATGTGATTTCCAAATCCTTCACATTCCAATCTGGAGCCCAATCCTATAGCATGAGATGTGATATCTCAATGCTTCTAATACCAAATCTGAGACCCTACCGATAGCATGAGATGTGATATCTCAATGCTTCAAAAACCAAACATGAGAACCATCCTATAACATGAGATGTGAAATCCAAATCCTTCCCTTCCCAAACCTGAGACTCTTCCTATAGCATGAGATGTGATATCTCAATGCTTCTACCAAACCTGAAACCCTTCCTATAGCATGAGATGTGATATCCAAATCCTTCCCCTTCCAAACCTGAGACCCTTCCTTTAGCATGAGATGTGATATCCAGCTCCTCCCATTCCAACCCTGAGACCCTTCCGATAGCATGAGATGTGATATCTCAATGCTTCTAATATCAAAACCGAGACCCTCCCTATAGCATGAGATGTGATATCTAAGTCCTTCCCATTCCAATCCTCAGACCCTTCCTATAGCATGAGATTTGATATCGCAATGCTTCTACCAAAACTGAGACCCTTCCTTTAGCATGAGATGTGATATCCAACTCCTTCCCATTCCAATCCTGAGACCCGTCCTATAGCATGAGATGTGATATCTCAATGCTTCTAATACCAAACCTGAGATCCTTCCGATAGCATGAGATGTGATATCTCAATGCTTCTAATACCAAACCTGAGATCCTTCCTATAACATGAGATGTGATATCCAAATCCTTTCCCTTCCAAACCTGAGACCCTCCCTTTAGCATGAGATGTGATATCCAACTCCTTCCCATTCCAATCCTGATACCCTTCTGATAGCATGAGATGTGATATCTCAATGCCTCTAATACCAAACCTGAGATCCTACCTCTAACATGAAATGTGATATCCAACTCCTTCCCTTTCCAAACCTGAGAGCATTCCTACAGCATGAGATGTGATATCCAAGTCCTTCCCATTCCAATCCTGAGACCCTTCCTATAGCATGAGATGTGATATCCAACTCCTTCCCATTCCAATCCTGAGACCCTTCCTATAGCATGAGATGTGATATCTCAATGCTTCTAATATCAAACTTGAGAGCCTCCCTATAGCATGAGATGTGATATCCAAGTCCTTCCCATTCCAATCCTGAGACACTTCCTACAGCATGAGATGTGATATCTCAATGCCTCTAATACCAAACCTGAGACTCTTCCTATAACATGAGATGGGATATCCAATTCCTTCCCATTCCAATCCTGAGACCCTTCCGATAGCAGAGATGTGATATCTCAATGCTTATACCAAACCTGAGACCCTTCCTACGGCATGAGATGTCATATACAACTCCTTCCCATTCCAATCCTGAGACCCTTCCTATAGCATGAGATGTGATATCTCAATGCTTCTAATATCAAACTTGAGACCCTCTCTATAGCATGAGATGTGATATCCAAGTCCTTCCCATTCCAATCCTGAGACACTTCCTATAGCATGAGATGTGATATCTCAATGCTTCTAATACCAAACCTGAGACTCTTCCTATAACATGAGATGGGATATCCAACTCCTTCCCATTCCAATCCTGAGACCCTTCCGATAGCAGAGATGTGATATCTCAATGCTTATACCAAACCTGAGACCCGTCCTACGGCATGAGATGTCATATACAACTCCTTCCCATTCCAATCCTGAGACCCTTCCTATAGCATGAGATGTGATATCTCAATGCTTATACCAAACCTGAGACCCTTCCTATAGTATGAGATGTGATATCCAACTCCTTCCCATTCCAATCCTGAGACCCTTCCTATAGCATGAGATGTGATGTCTCAATGCTTCTAATACCAAACCTGAGATCCTTCCTATAACATGAGATGTGATATCCAACTCCTTCCATTCCAATCCTGAGACCCTTCCTATAGCATGAGATTTGATATCTCAATGCTTATACCAAACCTGAGACCCTTCCTATAGCATGAGATGTGATATCCAAGTCCTTCCCATTCCAATCCTTAGACCCTTCCTACAGCATGCAATATGATATCTCAATGATTCTAATAACAATCCTGAGACTCTTCCTATAACATGAGATGGGATATCCAACTCCTTCCCATTCCAATCCTGAGACCCTTCCGATAGCAGAGATGTGATATCTCAATGCTTATACCAAACCTGAGACCCTTCCTACGGCATGAGATGTCATATACAACTCCTTCCCATTCCAATCCTGAGACCCTTCCTATAGCATGAGATGTGATATCTCAATGCTTCTAATATCAAACTTGAGACCCTCTCTATAGCATGAGATGTGATATCCAAGTCCTTCCCATTCCAATCCTGAGACACTTCCTATAGCATGAGATGTGATATCTCAATGCTTCTAATACCAAACCTGAGACTCTTCCTATAACATGAGATGGGATATCCAACTCCTTCCCATTCCAATCCTGAGACCCTTCCGATAGCAGAGATGTGATATCTCAATGCTTATACCAAACCTGAGACCCGTCCTACGGCATGAGATGTCATATACAACTCCTTCCCATTCCAATCCTGAGACCCTTCCTATAGCATGAGATGTGATATCTCAATGCTTATACCAAACCTGAGACCCTTCCTATAGTATGAGATGTGATATCCAACTCCTTCCCATTCCAATCCTGAGACCCTTCCTATAGCATGAGATGTGATGTCTCAATGCTTCTAATACCAAACCTGAGATCCTTCCTATAACATGAGATGTGATATCCAACTCCTTCCATTCCAATCCTGAGACCCTTCCTATAGCATGAGATTTGATATCTCAATGCTTATACCAAACCTGAGACCCTTCCTATAGCATGAGATGTGATATCCAAGTCCTTCCCATTCCAATCCTTAGACCCTTCCTACAGCATGCAATATGATATCTCAATGATTCTAATAACAATCCTGAGACCCGTCCTATAACATGAGATGGGATATCCAATTCCTTCCCATTCCAATCCTGAGACACTTCCGATAGCAGAGATGTGATATCTCAATGCTTATACCAAACCTGAGACCCTTCCTATAACATGAGATCGGATATCCAACTCCTTTTCGTTCCAAACCTGAGACCCTTCCTTTAGCATGAGATGTGATATCCAGCTCCTTCGCATTCCAATCCTGAGACACTTCCGATAGCATGAGATGTGATATCTCAATGCTTCTAATATCAAAACTGAAACCCTCCCTATAGCATGATATGTGATATCTAAGTCCTTCCCATTCCAATCCTGAGACCCTTCCTATAGCATGAGATGTGATATCTCAATGCTTCTACCAAACCTGAGACCCTTCCTATGGCATGAGATGTGATATCCAACTCCTTCCCAATACAATCCTGAGACCCTTCCGATAGCAGAGATGTGATATCTCAATGCTTATACCAAACCTGAGACCCTTCCTATGGCATGAGATGTGATATCCTTGCCATTCAAATCCTTAGACCCACCCTATAACAAGAGATGTCATATCCAACTCCTTCCCATTCCAAACCTGAGACCCTTCCTTTAGCATGAGATGTGATATCCAAATCCTTCACATTCCAATCCGGAGACCCTTCCTATAACATGAGATGTGATATCCAACTCCTTCCCAATCCAATCCTGAGACCCTTCCGATAGCAGAGATGTGATATCTCAATGCTTATACCAAACCTGAGACCCTTCCTACGGCATGAGATGTGATATCCAACCCCTTGCAATTCAAATCCTGAGACCCTCCCTATAACAAGAGATGTCATATCCAACTCCTTCCCATTCCAAACCTGAGACCCTTCCTTTAGCATGAGATGTGATTTCCAAATCCTTCACATTCCAATCTGGAGCCCAATCCTATAGCATGAGATGTGATATCTCAATGCTTCTAATACCAAATCTGAGACCCTACCGATAGCATGAGATGTGATATCTCAATGCTTCAAAAACCAAACATGAGAACCATCCTATAACATGAGATGTGAAATCCAAATCCTTCCCTTCCCAAACCTGAGACTCTTCCTATAGCATGAGATGTGATATCTCAATGCTTCTACCAAACCTGAAACCCTTCCTATAGCATGAGATGTGATATCCAAATCCTTCCCCTTCCAAACCTGAGACCCTTCCTTTAGCATGAGATGTGATATCCAGCTCCTCCCATTCCAACCCTGAGACCCTTCCGATAGCATGAGATGTGATATCTCAATGCTTCTAATATCAAAACTGAGACCCTCCCTATAGCATGAGATGTGATATCTAAGTCCTTCCCATTCCAATCCTCAGACCCTTCCTATAGCATGAGATGTGATATCGCAATGCTTCTACCAAAACTGAGACCCTTCCTTTAGCATGAGATGTGATATCCAACTCCTTCCCATTCCAATCCTGAGACCCGACCTATAGCATGAGATGTGATATCTCAATGCTTCTAATACCAAACCTGAGATCCTTCCGATAGCATGAGATGTGATATCTCAATGCTTCTAATACCAAACCTGAGATCCTTCCTATAACATGAGATGTGATATCCAAATCCTTTCCCTTCCAAACCTGAGACCCTCCCTTTAGCATGAGATGTGATATCCAACTCCTTCCCATTCCAATCCTGATACCCTTCTGATAGCATGAGATGTGATATCTCAATGCCTCTAATACCAAACCTGAGATCCTACCTCTAACATGAAATGTGATATCCAACTCCTTCCCTTTCCAAACCTGAGAGCATTCCTACAGCATGAGATGTGATATCCAAGTCCTTCCCATTCCAATCCTGAGACCCTTCCTATAACATGAGATGTGATATCCAACTCTTTCCCATTCCAACCTGAGACCCTTCCTATAGCATGAGATGGGATATCCAACTCCTTCCAAATCCAATCCTGATACCCTTCCGATAGCATGAGATGTGATATCCCAATGCTTCTACAAAACCTGAGACCCATACCATGGCATGATGTGATATCAAACTCCCGTCCTATACCATGAGACTTGATATCTCAATGCTTCTAATACCAAACCTGAGACCGGTCCAATAACATGAGATGTGATATCCAAATCCTTCCCCTTCCAAACCTTAGACCCTTCCTTTATCATGAGATGCGATATCCAAGTCCTTCCCATTCCATTCCTGAGACCCTTCCTATAGCATGAGATGTGATATCTCAATGCTTCTAATACCAAACCTGAGACCCTTCCTATAACATGAGATGTGATATCCAAGTCCTTCCCATTCCAATCCTGAGACCCTTCCTATAGCATGAGATGTGATATCTCAATGCTTATACCAAACCTGAGACCCTTCCTATGGCATGAGATGTGATATCCAACTCCTTCCCATTCCAATCCTGAGACCCTTCTGATAGCATGAAATGTGATATCTCAATGCCTCTAATACCAAAACTGAGATCCTACCTCTACATGAAATGTGATATCCAACTCCTTCCCCTTCCAACCCTGAGAGCCTTCCTATAGAATGAGATGTGATATCCAAGTCCTTCACATTCCAACCTTAGACCCTTCCTATAGCATGAGATGGGATATCCAACTCCTTCCAAATCCAATCCCGATACCCTTCTGATAGCATGAGATGTGATATCCCAATGCTTCTACAAAACCTGAAACCCATACCATGGCATGAGATGTGATATCAAACTCCTTCCCATTCCAATCCTGAGACCCTTCCTATAGCTTGAGATGTGATATCCAACTCCTTCCCATTCCAATTCTGAGACCCGTCCTATACCATGAGACTTGATATCTCAATGCTTCTAATACCAAACCTGAGACCGGTCCTATGACATGAGATGTGATACCCAAATCCTTCCCCTTCCAAACCTTAGACCCTTCCTATAGCATGAGATGTGATATCTCAATGCTTCTAATACCAAACCTGAGACCCTTCCTATAACGAGATGGGATATCCAACTCCTTCCCATTCCAATCCTGAGACCCTTCCGATAGCAGAGATGTGATATCTCAATGCTTATACCAAACCTGAGACCCTTCCTATGGCATGAGATGTCATATACAACTCCTCCGATTCCAATCCTGAGACCCTTCCTATAGCATGAGATGGGATATCTCAATGCTTATACCAAACCTGAGACCCTTCCTATAGCATGAGATGTGATATCCAACTCCTTCCCATTCCAATCCTGAGACCCTTCCTATAGCATGAGATGTGATATCTAAATGCTTCTAAAACCAAACATGAGAACCATCCTATAACATGAGATGTGAAATCCAAATCATTCCCTTTCCAAACCTGAGACCCTTCCTATAGCTTGAGATGTGATATCAAACTCCTTCCCATTCAATGTGATATCCAATTCCTTCCCATTCCAATCCTGAGACCCTTCCTATACCATGAGATGTGATATTTCAATGCTTCTAATACCAAACCTGAGACCCGTCCTAAAACATAAGATGTGAGATCCAAATCCTTCCCCTTCCAAACCTGAGACCTTTCCTTTAGCATGAGATGTGATATCTAACTCCTTCCCATTCCAAACCTGAGACCGTTCCTATAGCTTGAGATGTTATATCTTAATGCTTCTAAAACCAAACCTGAGAACCATCCTATAACATGAGATGTGAAATCCAAATCCTTCCCTTTCCAAACCTGAGACCCTTCCTATAGCTTGAGATGTGATATCAAAATCTTTACCATTGCAGTCCTGAGATAGCTTGAGATGTGACAGCCAACTCCTTCCCATTCCAATCCTGAGACCCTTCCTATACCATGAGATGTGATATCTCAATGCTTCTAATATCAAAACTGAGCCCCTCCCTGTAGCATGAGATGTGATATCTAAATCCTTCCCATTCCAATCCTGAGACCCTTCCGATAGCAGAGATGTGATATTTCAATGCTTATACCAAACCTGAGACCCTTCCTATAGCATGAGATGTGATATCCAAGTCCTTCCGATTCCAATCCTGAGACCCTTCCTATAGCATGAGATGTGATATCGCAATGCTTCTACCAAAACTGAGACCCTACCTTTAGCATGAGATGTGATATCCAACTCCTTCCCATTCCAATCCTGAGACCTTTCCTATAGCATGAGATGTGATATCTCAATGCTTCTAATACCAAACCTGAGATCCTTCCGATAGCATGAGATGTGATATCTCAATGCTTCTAATACCAAACCTGAGATCCTTCCTATAACATGAGATGTGATATCCAAATCCTTCCCCTTCCAAACCTGAGACCCTCCCTTTAGCATGAGATGTGATATCCAACTCCTTCCCATTACAATCCTGATACCCTTCTGATAGCATGAGATGTGATATCTCAATGCCTCTAATACCAAACCTGAGATCCTACCTCTAACATGAAAAGTGATATCCAACTCCTTCCCTTTCCAAACCTGAGAGCCTTCCTACAGCATGAGATGTGATATCCAAGTCCTTCCCATTCCAATCCTGAGACCCTTCCTATAACATGAGATGTGACATCCAACTCTTTCCCATTCCAACTTGAGACCCTTCCTATAGCATGAGATGGGATATCCAACTCCTTCCAAATCCAATCCTGATACCCTTCCGATAGCATGAGATGTGATATCCCAATGCTTCTACAAAACCTGAGACCCATACCATGGCATGATGTGATATCAAACTCCCGTCCTATACCATGAGACTTGATATCTCAATGCTTCTAATACCAAACCTGAGACCGGTCCAATAACATGAGATGTGATATCCAAATCCTTCCCCTTCCAAACCTGAGACCCTTCCTTTAGCATGAGATGTGATATCCAAATCCTTCCCATTCCAATCCTTAAACCCTTCCTATAGCATGAGATGTGATATCTCAATGTTTCTAATAAAAAACCTGAGACCCTTCCTATAGCAAGAGATTTGATATCCAAATCCTTCCCATTCCAACCTGAGACCCTTCCTATAGCATGAGAAGGGATATCTAACTCCTTCCCATTCCAATCCTGAGACCCTTCCTATACCATGAGATGTGATATCTCAATGCTTCTAATAAAAAACCTGAGACCCTTCCTATAGCAAGAGATGTGATATCCAAATCCTTCCCATTCCAACCCTGAGATCCTTCCTATAACATGAGATGTGATATCCAATTCCTTCCCATTCCAAACCTGAGACCCTTCCTATTGGATGAGATGTGATATCCAACTCCTTCCCATTCCAATCCTGAGACCCTTCCTATAACATAAGATGTGATATCTCAATGCTTCTAATACCAAACCTGGGACCCGTCCTATAACATGAGATATGATATCCAAATCCTTCCCCTTCCAAACCTGAGAGCCTTCCTTTAGCATGAGATGTGATATCTAAATCCTTCCCATTCCAATCCTGAAACCCTTCCTATAGCATGAGATGTGATATCTCAATGTTTCTAATAAAAAACCTGAGACCCTTCCTATAGCATGAGATGTGATATCTCAATGCTTATACCAAACCTGAGACCCTTCCTTTAGCATGAGATGTGATATCCAAATCCTTCACATTCCAATCCTGAGACCCTTCCTATAGCATGAGATGTGATATCTCAATGCTTCTAATACCAAACCTGAGATGCTTCCTATAACATGAGATGTGATATCCAACTCCTTCCCATTCCAAACCTGAGACCCTTCCGATAGCATGAGATGTGATATCTCAATGCTTCTAAAACCAAACATGAGAACCATCCTATAACATGAGATGTGAAATCCCAATCCTTCACTTCCCAAACCTGAGACCCTTCCTATAGCTTGAGATGTGATATCAAACTCCTTCCCATTCCAATCCTGAAATAGCTTGAGATGTGATATCCAACTCCTTCCCATTCCAATCCTGAGACCCTTATTATACCATGAGATGTGATAGCTCAAGGCTTCTAATACCAAACCTGAGACCCGTCCTAAAACATGAGATGTGAGATCCAAATCCTTCCCCTTCCAAACCTGAGACCTTTCCTTTAGCATATGTGATATCCAACTACTTCCCATTCCAATCCTGAGACCCTTCCGATAGCATGAGATGTGATATCTCAATGCTTCTAATATCAAACCTGAGAACCTCCCTATAGCACGAGATGTGCTATCCAACTCCTTCCAATTCCAATACTGAGACCCTTCCAATAGCATATGTGATATCTCAATGCTTCTAATATCAAAACTGAGACCCTCCCTATAGCATGAGATGTGATATCCAACTCCTTCCCATTCCAATCGAGACCCTTCCTATAACATGAGATGTGATATCTCTATGCTTCTAATACCAAACCTGAGCCCCTTCCCGTAGTATATGTGATATCCAACTCCTTCCCATTCCAAACTTGTGACCCTTCCTGTAGCATGAAATGTGATTTCTCACCCCTTCCAATACCAAACCCGAGACCCTTCCCACAGCATGAGATTTGAAATCTCATTTCTTCCAATACCAAACCCGATACCCTTCCGATAGGATGAGATTTACTATCTCACTCCTTAAAATACCAAACTCGAGTCCCTTCCGAAAGGATGTGATTTGATATCTCAGTGCTTCTAATACCAAACCTGAGACCCTCCCTATAACAAGAGATGTCATATCCAACTCCTTCCCATTCCATTCCTGAGACTCTTCCTATAGCATGACATGTGATATCGAACTTCCCATTCCAATCCTGAGACTCAGACCTCCCCGTCTAACCTTCTCACCACTCCTAGCTCCCGGATTGATCATGCAGTCCTGCTGTCTCTTCTCTCCCTTCTTTTGCTTTCTTTCCTCTCTCCGTCCTCATCTGCCCTAGGTCAGGCTCCTTCTACACCTCAGCAGGGATTACTGATTTGTACCCCTCACCACTCTCAACTCTCACTCAGTTTCAAACACTCATCTGACCTTTGCCATTTCCTGGAAGAACCCGACCTTGATGTCCTTGGTCTAACCGAGACATGGTTGACGGCCAGCGCTGTCTCGAGCTTTGACACTTTCCACCCTGATGACAAGTTCCTCTCCATGCCCAGATTTCTTGAGGGGGAGTATCCTTGATTCCTGTAGTAAATTGCTTTCCTTTGCAGGCCGACTCCTCTCACGAATGCCTTGTCTGCATGCATTCTCTCTTTCCTGGTCATTCTCTCACCGTGGCAATTTGCCAAACCCCTTCCTCTCTCAGTGGATGAACTTCTCCATCCTAGCCTCCTACCACTCAACTCAGCCTACTTGGAGAATTCAACATGAACCTGTATACTTCCTGACCTGGACTTTTACGAGCTCTGCAACTCTACATGTCGCTGGCCCTACACACTGCAGGGAATACTCAGGATTTTCTGATCTCAGACCTCCCCCTCTGTAACCCTCTCAACAATCCTCTCCCGTGGTGATCAAGTTCTCATCTCCAAAGAAGGCTAACTACCAGCTGTTCCTCCTCAGTGGAGTTCTCCCTTTCTGTCCCTGCTCCCTGCACCGTTTCGCGTTGCAAACACTCGCTTCCCAGCTCTCTGGTTTAGACGCGTGTTCCCTGCCTTCTCTCCTCTTCCCGCTGCCTTCAAATCAACAAATGAGCTTCAAAAGATACACGGTGCTCAGAATGCTTTATAACACCCATTATTCATCATAAAGCCGTAACCAGCTAGACGTATTGAAATGTGCTGTAAACTAGCAAAACCAGCTAGAAAATGTACTGTCCTCGCGTTCTTGTAAATGCGAATTCTGATGGGTTCCCATGTATGTACTGTGTCCGTGCGTTTGTTGTCGAATCCTGAAGTTTTTAGCCACTGTTCTCCCATACAAGGAGGGGGGTCAACATCTACTGCTGTTCACAGGCTGAATGTATACGGCTGAAATCTTCAAGGCATTATCAGGTTTCGTGACTGTTTTGGAACGTGTATTTGCCATCTGTTAATGCAGTCGCCTTGTGGTCATCGTCCCTTTTAGTTTACAGGCTGCATTCCCCTGGTGATCACATTCTCCTCTCCAGAACAGGCTAACTACCAGCTGCTCCTCAGAGGCGTTCCTTCTTTCTGTCCCTGCTCTCTGCACCGTTTCGCGTTGCATGTACTCGCTTCCCAGCTCTCTGGTTAGATGCGTATTCCCTGCCTTCTCTCCTCTTCCTACAGCCGTCCAATGAGCTCCACAAGATAGTGTTCAGAATGCTTTATAACCCCATTATTCAACATTAGCTGTAACCCGCTAGACGTATTGAAACGTGCTAAAAACTAGCAAAAATAGCTAGAAAATGTACTTCCCTCGCGTTTTTGTAAATGCGAATTCTGGTGGGTTCCCATGTTGTATGTACTGTGTCCGTGCGTTTGTTGTCGAATCCTGAAGTTTTTAACCATTGTTCTCCCATACTAAGGGGGGTCAACATCTACTGCTGTTCACAGTCTGAATGTATACGGCTGAAATCTTCAATGCATTATCAGCTTTCCTGACTGTTTTGGAACGTGTATTTGCCATCTGTTAATGCAGTCGCCCTGTGTTCATCGTCCCTTCTACTTTACAGGCTGCACTCCCCTGGTGATCACATTCCCCTCTCCAAAGCAGGCTAACTACCAGCTGCTCCTCCTCATAGGCGTTCATCCTTTCTGTCCCTGATCCCTGCTCCGTTTCGCGTTGCATGTACACGCTTCCCAGCTCTCTGGTTTAGATGCGTGTTCCCTGCTTCTCTCCTCTTCCTAAAGCCTTCCAATGAGCTCCACAAGATACAGTGTTCAGAATGCTTTACAACACCCATTATTCAACATATAGCCGTAACCCGCTAGACGTATTGAACCGTTCTAAAAACTAGCAAAAACAGCTAGAAAATGTACTTTCCTCGCGTTTTGGTAAATGCGAATTCTGGTGGATTCCCATTTTGTACTCCGTGCGTTTGATCAGTCGAATTCTGTACTTTTGAACCACTCTTCTCCCATAAAAGGGAGGATCAAAATGTGTTGTTCACAGGCTGAATTTATACTGCTGAAATGCTCGCTTCCCTGCTCTCTGGTTTAGACGCGTGTGCCCTGCATTTACCAAAACGCGAGGAAGTACATTTTCTAGCTGTTTTTGCTAGTTTTTAGCACGTTTCAATACGTCTAGCGGGTTACAGCTATATGTTGAATAATGGGGTTATAAAGCATTCTGAACACTATCTTGTGGAGCTCATTGGAAGGCTGTAGGAAGAGGAGAGAAGGCAGGGAATACGCATCTAACCAGAGAGCTGGGAAGCGAGAGCATGCAACGCGAAACGGTGCAGGGACAGAAAGAAGGAACGCCTCTGAGGAGGAGCAGCTGGTAGTTAGCCTGCTCTGGAGAGGAGAATGTGATCACCAGGGGAGTGCAGCCTGTAAATTAAAAGGGACGATGACCACAAGGCGACTGCATTAACAGATGGCAAATACACGTTCCAAAACAGTCAGGAAAGCTGATAATTCCTTGAAGATTTCAGCCGTATACATTCAGCCTGTGAACAGCAGTAGATGTTAACCCCCCTTAGTATGGGAGAACAGTGGTTAAAAACTTCAGGATTCGACAACAAACGCACGGACACAGTACATACAACATGGGAACCCACCAGAATTCGCATTTACAAAAACGCGAGGGAAGTACATTTTCTAGCTATTTTTGCTAGTTTTTAGCACGTTTCAATACGTCTAGCGGGTTACAGCTATATGTTGAATAATGGGGTTATGAAGCATTCTGAACACTATCTTGTGGAGCTCATTGGAAGGCTGTAGGAAGAGGAGAGAAGGCAGGGAACACACATCTAAACCAGAGAGGTGGGAAGCGAGTACATGCAACGCGAAACGGTGCAGGGAGCCATGCAACGCGAAACGGTGCAGGGACAGAAAGAAGGAACGCCTCTGAGGAGGAGCAGCTGGTAGTTAGCCTGCTCTGGAGAAGAGAATGTGATCACCAGGGGAGTGCAGCCTGTAAACTAAAAGGGACGATGACCACAAGGCGACTGCATTAACAGATGGCAAATACACGTTCCAAAACAGTCAGGAAAGCTGATAATGCCTTGAAGATTTCAGCCGTATACATTCAGCCTGTGAACAGCAGTAGATGTTGAACCCCCCTTGTATGGGAGAACAGTGGTTAAAAACTTCAGGATTCGACAACAAACGCACGGACACAGTACATACATGGGTACCCATCAGAATTCGCATTTACAAAAACGCGAGGAAAGTACATTTTCTAGCTGGTTTTGCTAGTTTACAGCACATTTCAATACGTCTAGTGGGTTACGGCTATATGATGAATAATGGGTGTTATAAAGCATTCTGAGCAATGTGTATCTTTTGAAGCTCATTTGTTGATTTGAAGGCAGCGGGAAGAGCAGAGAAGGCAGGGAACACGATTCTAAACCAGAGAGCTGGGAAGCGAGTACTTGCAACGCGAAACTGTGCAGGGAGCAGGGACAGAAAGAAGAACGCCTATGAGGAGGAACAGCGTCTAAACCAGAGAGCAGGGAAGCGAGTGTTTGCAACGCGAAACAGAGCAGGGATCAGGGACAGAAAGGATGAACGCCTATGAGGAGGAGCAGCTGGTAGTTAGCCTGCTCTGGAGAGGAGAATGTGATCTCCAGGGGAGTGCAGCCTGTAAAGTAGAAGGGACGATGAACACAGGGCGACTGCATTAACAGATGGCAAATACACGTTCCAAAACAGTCAGGAAAGCTGATAATGCCTTGAAGATTTCAGCCGTATACAATCAGCCTGTGAACAGCAGTAGATGTTGACCCCCCCTTGTATGGGAGAACAGTGGTTAAAAACGTCAGGATTCGACAACAAACGCACGGACACAGTACATACACCGTGTATCTTTTAAAGCTCATTTGTTGATTTGAAGGCAGCGGGAAGAAGAGAGAAGGCAGGGAACACGCGTCTAAACCAGAGAGCTGGGAAGCGAGTACTTGCAACGCGAAACGGTGCAGGGAGCAGGGACAGAAAGGGAGAACTCCACTGAGGAGGAACAGCTGGCAGTTAGCCTTCTTTGGAGATGAGAACTTGATCACCACGGGAGAGGATTGTTGAGAGGGTTACAGAGGGGGAGGTCTGAGATCTGAAAATCCTGAGTATTTCCTGCAGTGTGTAGGGCCAGCGACATGAAGAGTTGCAGATCTCGTAAAAGTCCAGGTCAGGAAGCATACAGGTTCATGTTGAATTCTCCAAGTAGGCGGAGTTGAGTGGTAGGAGGCTAGGATGGAGAAGTCCATCCACTGAGAGGAAGGGGGTAGGCAAATAGCCACGGTGAGAGATTCGCCAGGAAAGAGAGAATGCATGCAGAAAAGGCATTCGTGAGAGGAGTCGGCCTGCAAAGGAAAGCAATTTACTACAGGAAACAAGGATACTCCCCCTCAAGAACGGTTGGATCTGGGCATGGAGAGGAACTTGTCATCAGGGAGGAAAGTGTCAAAGCTCGAGACAGCGCTGGCCGTCAACCATGTCTCGGTTAGACCAAGAACATCAAGGTCGGGTACTTCTAGGAAATGGCAGATGTCAGATGAGTGTTTGAAACTGAGTGAGAGTTGAGAGTGGGGAGGGGTACAAATCAGTAATCCCTGCGGAGGTGTAGAAGGAGCCTGACCTAGGGCAGATGAGGAAGGAGAGAGGAAAGGAAGCAGAAGAAGGGAGAGAAGAGACAGCAGGAGTGCATGATCAATCCGGGAGCTAGGAGTGGTGAGAAGGTTAGACGGGGAGGTCTGAGTCTCAGGATTGGAATGGGAAGTTCGATATCACATGTCATGCTATAGGAAGAGTCTCAGGATTGGAATGGGAAGGAGTTGGATATGACATCTCTTGTTATAGGGAGAGTCTCAGGTTTGGTATTAGAATCACATCCTTTAGGAAGGGACTCGAGGTTGGTATTTTAAGGAGTGAGATAGTAAATCTCATCCTATCGGAAGGGTCTCGAGTTTGGTATTGGAAGAAATGAGATTTCAAATCTCAGGCTCTGGGAATGGTCTCAGGTTTGGTATTAGAAGCATAGAGATATCACATCTCATGTTATAGGAAGGGTCTCGATTGGAATGGGAAGGATTTGGATATCACATCTCATGTTATAGGGCGGGTCCCAGGTTTGGTATTAGAAGCATTGAGATATCACATCTCATGCTATAGGGAGGGTCTCAGTTTTGATATTAGAAGCATTGAGATATCACATATGCTATTGGAAGGGTCTCAGTATTGGAATTGGAAGGAGTTGGATATCCATTATGCTATAGGGAGGTTCTCAGGTTTGATATTAGAAGCATTGAGATATCACATCTCATGCTATCGGAAGGGTCTCAGGATTGGAATGGGAAGGAGTTGGATATCACATATGCTAAAGGAAAGGTCTCAGGTTTGGAAGGGGAAGGATTTGGATCTCACATCTCATGTTTTAGGACGGGTCTCAGGTTTGGTATTAGAAGCCTTGAGATATCACATCTCATGGTATAATAAGGGTCTCAGGATTGGAATGGGAAGGAGTTGGATATCACATCTAAAGCTATCTCAGGATTGGAATGGGAAGGAGTTTGATATCACATCTCGAGCTATAGGAAGGGTCTCAGGTTTGGGAAGGGAAGGATTGGGATTTCACATCTCATGTTATAGGATGGTTCTCATGTTAAATTTTAGAAGCATTGAGATATCACATCTCATGCTATCGGAAGGGTCTCAGGTTTGGAATGGGAAGGAGTTGGATATCACATCTCATGTTATAGGAAGGATCTCAGGTTTGTTATTAGAAGCATTGAGATATCACATCTCATGTTATAGGAAGGGTCTCAGGATTGGAATGTGAAGGATTTGGATATCACATCATGCTAAAGGTAGGGTCTCAGGTTTGGTATAAGCATTGAGATATCACATCTATGCTATCGGAAGGGTCTCAGGATTGGATTGGGAAGGAGTTGGATATCCCTTCTCATGCTATAGGAAGGGTCTCAGGTTGGAATGGGAAGGAGTTGGATATCACATCTCATGCTATAGGAAGGGTCTCAGGTTTTTTATTAGAAACATTGAGATATCACATCTCATGCTATAGGAAGGGTTTCAGGATTGGAATGGGAAGGATTTGGATATCACATCTCATCCAATAGGAAGGGTCTCAGGTTTGGAATGGGAATGAATTGGATATCACATCTCATGTTATAGGAAGGATCTCAGGATTGGAATGGGAAGGATTCGGATATCACATCTCTTGCTATAGGAAGGGTCTCAGGTTTTTTATTAGAAGCATTGAGATATCACATCTCATGGTATAGGAAGGGTCTCAGGATTGGAATGGGAAGGAGTTGGATATCCCTTCTCATGCTATTGGAAGGGTTTCAGGATTGGAATGGGAAGGATTTGGATATCACATCTCATGTTATACGGCGGGTCCCAGGTTTGGTATTAGAAGCATTGAGATATCACATCTCATGGTATAGGAAGGGACTCAGGATTGGAATGGGAAGGAGTTGGATATCACATCTCATCCAATAGGAAGGGTCTCAGGTTTGGAATGGGAATGAATTGGATATCACATCTCATGTTATAGGAAGGATCTCAGGATTGGAATGGGAAGGATTCGGATATCACATCTCTTGCTATAGGAAGGGTCTCAGGTTTTTTATTAGAAGCATTGAGATATCACATCTCATGGTATAGGAAGCGTCTCAGGATTGGAATGGGAAGGAGTTGGATATCCCTTCTCATGCTATTGGAAGGGTTTCAGGATTGGAATGGGAAGGATTTGGATATCACATCTCATGTTATACGGCGGGTCCCAGGTTTGGTATTAGAAGCATTGAGATATCACATCTCATGGTATAGGAAGGGACTCAGGATTGGAATGGGAAGGAGTTGGATATCACATCTCATCCAATAGGAAGGGTCTCAGGTTTGGAATGGGAATGAATTGGATATCACATCTCATGTTATAGGAAGGATCTCAGGATTGGAATGGGAAGGATTTGGATATCACATCTCTTGCTATATGAAGGGTCTCAGGTTTTTTATTAGAAGCATTGAGATATCACATCTCATGGTATAGGAAGGGTCTCAGGATTGGAATGGGAAGGAGTTGGATATCCCTTCTCATGCTATAGGAAGGGTTTCAGGTTTGGAAGGGGAAGGATTTGGATATCATATCTCATGTTATAGGACGGGTCCCAGGTTTGGTATTAGAAGCATTGAGATATCACATCTCATGGTATAGGAGGGGAGTTTGATATGACATCTCATGCCATGGTATGGGTCTCAGGTTTTGTAGAAGCATTGGGATATCACATCTCATGCTATCGGAAGGGTATCAGGATTGGATTTGGAAGGAGTTGGATATCCCATCTCATGCTATAGGAAGGGTCTCAGGTTGGAATGGGAAGGAGTTGGATATCACATCTCATGTTATAGGAAGGGTCTCAGGATTGGAATGGGAAGGACTTGGATATCATATCTCATGCTGTAGGAAGGCTCTCAGGTTTGGAAAGGGAAGGAGTTGGATATCACATTTCATGTTAGAGGTAGGATCTCAGGTTTGGTATTAGAGGCATTGAGATATCACATCTCATGCTATCAGAAGGGTATCAGGATTGGAATTGGAAGGTGTTGGATATCACATCTCATTCTAAAGGGAGGGTCTCAGGTTTGGAAGGCGAAGGATTTGGATATCACATCTCATGTTATAGGAAGGATCTCAGGTTTGGTATTAGAAGCATTGAGATATCACATCTCATGCTATCGGAAGGATTTCAGGTTTGGTATAAGAAGCATTGAGATATCACATCTCATGCTATAGGAAAGGTCTCAGGTTTGGAAGGGGAAGGATTTGGATCTCACATCTCATGTTTTGGACGGGTCTCAGGTTTGGTATTAGAAGCATTGAAATATCACATCTCATGGTATAGGAAGGGTCTCAGGATTGGAATGGGAAGGAGTTGGATATCACATTGAATGGGAAGGAGTTTGATATCACATCTCAAGCTATAGGAAGGGTCTCAGGTTTGGAAAGGGAATGATTTGGATTTCACATCTCATGTTATAGGATGGTTCTCATGTTTGGTTTTAGAAGCATTGTGATATCACATATCATGCTATCGGAAGGGTCTCAGGTTTGGAATGGGAAGGAGTTTGATATCACATCTCATGTTATAGGAAGGAGCTCAGGTTTGGTATTAGAAGCATTGAGATATCACATCTCATGCTATAGGAAGGGTCTCAGGATTGGAATCGGAAGGAGTTGTATATGACATCTCATGCCATAGGAAGGGTCTCAGGTTTGGTATAAGCATTGAGATATCACATCTCTGCTATCGGAAGGGTCTCAGGATTGGAATGGGAAGGAGTTGGATATCCCATCTCGTTATAGGAAGGGTCTCAGGTTTGGTATTAGAAGCATTGAGATATCACATCTCATGCTATAGGAAGGGTCTATGGTTTGGAAGGGGAAGGATTTGGGTATCACATCTCATGTTATAGGACCGGTCTCAGGTTTGGTATTAGAAGCATTGAGATATCAAGTCTCATGGTATAGGACGGGTCTCAGAATTGGAATGGGAAGGAGTTGGATATTACTCATGTTATAGGACGGGTCTCAGAATTGGAATGGGAAGGATTTGGATATTATCTCATGTTATAGGAAGGGTCTCAGGTTTGGTAGAAGCATTGAGATATCACATCTCATGCTATAGGAAGAGTCTCAGGATTGGAATGGGAAGGAGTTGGATATCCCGTCTCATGTTATAGGAAGGATCTCAGGTTTGGTATTAGAAGCATTGAGATATCATATCTCATGCTATAGGAAGGATCTCAGAATTGGAATGGGAAGGAGTTGGATATTACTCATGTTATAGGACGGGTCTCAGAATTGGAATGGGAAGGATTTGGATATTATCTCATGTTATAGGAAGGGTCTCAGGTTTGGTAGAAGCATTGAGATATCACATCTCATGCTATAGGAAGAGTCTCAGGATTGGAATGGGAAGGAGTTGGATATCCCGTCTCATGTTATAGGAAGGATCTCAGGTTTGGTATTAGAAGCATTGAGATATCATATCTCATGCTATAGGAAGGATCTCAGGATTGGAATGTGAAGGATTTGGATATCACATCTCATGCAGTAGGAAGGCTCTCAGGTTTGGAAAGGGAAGGAGTTGGATATCACATTTCATGTTAGAGGTAGGATCTCAGGTTTGGTATTAGAGGCATTGAGATATCACATCTCATGCTATCAGAAGGGTATCAGGATTGGAATTGGAAGGAGTTGGATATCACATCTCATTCTAAAGGGAGGGTCTCAGGTTTGGAAGGCGAAGGATTTGGATATCACATCTCATGTTATAGGAAGGATCTCAGGTTTGGTATTAGAAGCATTGAGATATCACATCTCATGCTATCGGAAGGATTTCAGGTTTGGTATAAGAAGCATTGAGATATCACATCTCATGCTATAGGAAAGGTCTCAGGTTTGGAAGGGGAATGAATTGGATCTCACATCTCATGTTTTAGGACGGGTCTCAGGTTTGGTATTAGAAGCATTGAAATATCACATCTCATGGTATAGGAAGGGTCTCAGGATTGGAATGGGAAGGAGTTGGATATCACATTGAATGGGAAGGAGTTTGATATCACATCTCAAGCTATAGGAAGGGTCTCAGGTTTGGAAAGGGAATGATTTGGATTTCACATCTCATGTTATAGGATGGTTCTCATGTTTGGTTTTAGAAGCATTGTGATATCACATATCATGCTATCGGAAGGGTCTCAGGTTTGGAATGGGAAGGAGTTTGATATCACATCTCATGTTATAGGAAGGATCTCAGGTTTGGTATTAGAAGCATTGAGATATCACATCTCCTGCTATAGGAAGGGTCTCAGGATTGGAATCGGAAGGAGTTGTATATGACATCTCATGCCATAGGAAGGATCTCAGGTTTGGTATTAGAAGCATTGAGATATCACATCTCATGCTATAGGAAGGGTCTATGGTTTGGAAGGGGAAGGATTTGGGTATCACATCTCATGTTATAGACCGGTCTCAGGTTTGGTATTAGAAGCATTGAGATATCAAGTCTCATGGTATAGGACGGGTCTCAGAATTGGAATGGGAAGGAGTTGGATATTACTCATGTTATAGGACGGGTCTCAGAATTGGAATGGGAAGGATTTGGATATTATCTCGTTATAGGAAGGGTCTCAGGTTTGGTAGAAGCATTGAGATATCACATCTCATGCTATAGGAAGAGTCTCAGGATTGGAATGGGAAGGAGTTGGATATCCCGTCTCATGTTATAGGAAGGATCTCAGGTTTGGTATTAGAAGCATTGAGATATCATATCTCATGTTATAGGAAGGGTCTCAGGATTGGAATGTGAAGGATTTGGATATCACATCTCATGCTAATGGAAGGGTCTCAGGTTTGGCAGAAGCATTGAGATATCACATCTCATGCAATAGGAAGGGTCTCAGGATTGCTATAAGCATTGAGATATCACATCTCTGCTATCGGAAGGGTCTCAGGATTGGATTGAAAAGGAGTTGGATATCCCTTCTCATGCTATAGGAAGGGTCACAGGTTGGAATGGGAAGGAGTTGGATATCACATATGTTATAGGTAGGGTCTCAGGATTGAAATGGGAAGGATTTGGATATCACATCTCTTGCTATAGGAAGGGTCTCAGTTTTGTATTAGAAACATTGAGATATCACATCTCATGGTATAGGAAGGGTGTCAGGATTGGAATGGGAAGGTGTTGAATATCACATCTCATCCAATAGGAAGGGTCTCAGGTTTGGAATGGGAAATAATTGGGTATCACATCTCATGTTATAGGAAGGATCTCAGGATTGGAATGGGAAGGATTTGGATATCACATCTCTTGCGATAGGAAGGGTCTCAGGATTGGAATGGGAAGAAGTTGGATATCCCTTCTCATGCTATAGGAAGGGTCTCAGGTTGGAATGGGAAGGAGTTGGATATCACATCTCATGTTATAGGAAGGGTCTCAGGATTGGAATGGGAAGGATTTGGATATCACATCTCTTGCTATTGGAAGGGTCTCAGGTTTTTTATTAGAAACATTGAGATATCACATCTCATGCTATAGGAGGGGTTTCAGGATTGGAATGGGAAGGATTTGGATATCACATCTCATGTTATAGGAAGGGTCCCAGGTTTGGTATTAGAAGCATTGAGATATCACATCTCATGGTATAGGAAGGGTGTCAGGATTGGAATGGGAAGGTGTTGGATATCACATCTCATCCAATAGGAAGGGTCTCAGGTTTGGAATGGGAAATAATTGGGTATCACATCTCATGTTATAGGAAGGATCTCAGGATTGGAATGGGAAGGATTTGGATATCACATATCTTGCTATAGGAAGGGTCTCAGGATTGGAATGGGAAGGAGTTGGATAGCCCTTCTCATGCTATAGGAAGAGTCTCAGGTTGGAATGGGAAGGAGTTGGATATCACATCTCATGTTATAGAAAGGGTCTCAGGATTGGAATGGGAAGGATTTGATATCACATCTCTTGCTATTGGAAGGGTTTCAGGATTGGAATGGGAAGGAGTTGGATATCACATCTCATGTTATAGGAAGGGTCTCAGGATGGGAATGGGAAGGATTTGGATATCACATCTCTTGCTATAGGAAGGGTCTCAGGTTTTTTATTAGAAACATTGAGATATCACATCTCATGCTAAAGGAAGGGTTTCAGGATTGGAATGGGAAGGATTTGGATATCATATCTCATGTTATAGGACGGGTCCCATGTTTGGTATTAGAAGCATTGAGATATCACTTCTCATGCTATCGGAAGGATCTCAGGTTTAGTATTAGAAGCATTGAGATATCACATCTCATGCTATCAGAAGGGTCTCAGGATTGGAATGGGAAGGAGTTGGATATCACATCTCATGCTAAAGGGAGGGTCTCAGGTTGGAATGGGAAGGAGTTGGATATCACATCTCATGTTATAGGTAGGGTCTCAGGATTGGAATGGGAAGGAGTTGGATATCACATCTCATGCTAAAGGGAGGGTCTCAGGTTGGAATGGGAAGGAGTTGGATATCACATCTCATGTTATAGGTAGGGTCTCAGGATTGAAATGGGAAGGATTTGGATATCACATCTCTTGCTATAGGAAGGGTCTCAGTTTTGTATTAGAAACATTGAGATATCACATCTCATGGTATAGGAAGGGTGTCAGGATTGGAATGGGAAGGTGTTGAATATCACATCTCATCCAATAGGAAGGGTCTCAGGTTTGGAATGGTAAATAATTGGGTATCACATCTCATGTTATAGGAAGGATCTCAGGATTGGAATGGGAAGGATTTGGATATCACATCTCTTGCTATAGGAAGGGTTTTAGGATTGGAATGGGAAGGAGTTGGATATCCCTTCTCATGCTATAGGAAGGGTCTCAGGTTGGAATGGGAAGGAGTTGGATATCACATCTCATGTTATAGGAAGGGTCTCAGGATTGGAATGGGAAGGATTTGGATATCACATCTCTTGCTATTGGAAGGGTCTCAGGTTTTTTATTAGAAACATTGAGATATCACATCTCATGCTATAGGAGGGGTTTCAGGATTGGAATGGGAAGGATTTGGATATCACATCTCATGCTAAAGGAAGGGTCTCAGGTTTGGAAGGGGAAGGATTTGGATATCATATCTCATGTTATAGGACGTGTCCCAGGTTTGGTATTAGAAGCATTGAGATATCACATCTCATAGTATAGGAAGGGTGTCAGGATTGGAATGGGAAGGTGTTGGATATCACATCTCATCCAATAGGAAGGGTCTCAGGTTTGGAATGGGAAATAATTGGGTATCACATCTCATGTTATAGGAAGGATCTCAGGATTGGAATGGGAAGGATTTGGATATCACATCTCTTGCTATAGGAAGGGTCTCAGGATTAGAATGGGAAGGAGTTGGATATCCCTTCTCATACTGTAGGAAGGGTCTCAGGCTGGAATGGGAAGGAGTTGGATATCACATCTCATGTTATAGGAAGGGTCTCAGGATTGGAATGGTAAGGATTTGGATATCACATCTCTTGCTATTGGAAGGGTCTCAGGTTTTTTATTAGAAACATTGAGATATCACATCTCATGCTATAGGAAGGGTTTCAGGATTGGAATGGGAAGGAGTTGGATATCACATCTCATGTTATAGGAAGGGTCTCAGGATTGGAATGGGAAGGATTTGGATATCACATCTCTTGCTATAGGAAGGGTCTCAGGTTTTTTATTAGAAACATTGAGTTATCACATCTCATGCTAAAGGAAGGGTTTCAGGATTGGAATGGGAAGGATTTGGATATCATATCTCATGTTATAGGACGGGTCCCAGGTTTGGTATTAGAAGCATTGAGATATCACTTCTCATGCTATCAGAAGGATCTCAGGTTTAGTATTAGAAGCATTGAGATATCACATCTCATGCTATCAGAAGGGTCTCAGGATTGGAATGGGAAGGAGTTGGATATCACATCTCATGCTAAAGGGAGGGTCTCAGGTTTGGAAGGGGAAGGATTTGGATATCACATCTCATGTTATCGGAAGGATCTCAGGTTTGGTATTAGAAGCATTGACATATCACATCTCATGCTATAGGAAGGGTCTCAGGATTGGAATGGGAAGGAGATGGATATCACATCTCATGCTAAAGGAAGGGTCTCATGTTTGGTAGAAGCATTGAGATATCACATCTCATGCTATAGGAAGGGTCTCAGGATTGAAATGGGAAGGAGTTGGATATCACATCTCATGCCATAGGAAGGGTCTCAGGTTTGGTATAAGCATTGAGATATCACATCTCTGCTATCGGAAGGGTCTCAGGATTGGAATGTGAAGGACTTAGATATCACATCTCATGCTATAGGGAGGGTCTCAGTTTTGATATTAGAAGCATTGAGATATCACATCTCATGCTATCGGAAGGGTCTCAGGATTGGAATGGGAAGGAGCTGGATATCACATCTCATGCTAAAGGAAGGGTCTCAGGTTTGGAAGGGGAAGGATTTGGATATCACATCTCATGTTATAGGACGGGTCTCAGGTTTGGTATTAGAAGCATTAAGATATCACATCTCATGGTATAGGAAGGGTTTCAGGATTGGAATGGGAAGGAGTTGGATATCATATCTCATGCTATAGGAAGGGTCTCAGGATTGGAATGGGACGGAGTTTGATATCAAATCTCATGCCATAGGAAGGGTCTCAGGTTTGGTATTAGAAGCATTGAGATATCACATCTCATGCTATAGGAAGTGTCTAAGGATTGGAATGGGAAGGAGTTGGATATCCCATCTCATGTTATAGGAAGGGTCTCATGTTTGGTAGAAGCATTGAGATATCACATCTCATGCTATAGGAAGGGTCTCAGGATTGAAATGGGAAGGAGTTGGATATCACATCTCATGCCATAGGAAGGGTCTCAGGTTTGGTATAAGCACTGAGATATCACATCTCTGCTATCGGAAGGGTCTCAGGATTGGAATGGGAAGGTCTTAGATATCACATCTCATGCTATAGGGAGGGTCTCAGTTTTGATATTAGAAGCATTGATATATCACATCTCATGCTATCGGAAGGGTCTCAGGATTGGAATGGGAAGGAGCTGGATATCACATCTCATGCTAAAGGAAGGGTCTCAGGTTTGGAAGGGGAAGGATTTGGATATCACATCTCATGTTATAGGACGGGTCTCAGGTTTGGTATTAGAAGCATTAAGATATCACATCTCATGGTATAGGAAGGGTTTCAGGATTGGAATGGGAAGGAGTTGGATATCATATCTCATGCTATAGGAAGGGTCTCAGGATTGGAATGGGAAGGAGTTTGATATCAAATCTCATGCCATAGGAAGGGTCTCAGGTTTGGTATTAGAAGCATTGAGATATCACATCTCATGCTATAGGAAGTGTCTGAGGATTGGAATGGGAAGGAGTTGGATATCCCATCTCATGTTATAGGAAGGGTCTCAGGTTTGGTAGAAGCATTCAGATATCACATCTCATGGTATAGGAAGAGTCTCAGGATTGGAATGGGAAGGAGTTGGATATCACGTCTCATGCTATAGGGAGGGTCTCAAGTTTGATATTAGAAGCATTGAGATATCACATCTCATGCTATAGGAAGGGTCTCAGGATTGGAATGGGAAGGAGTTGGATATCACATCTCATGCTATAGGAAGGGTCTCAGGTTTGGTATAAGCAGTGAGATATCACATCTCATGCTATAGGAAGGGCCTCAGGATTGGAATGGGAAGGAGTTGGATATCACATCTCATGTTATAGGAAGGATCTCAGGTTTGGTATTAGAAGCATTGAGACATCACATCTCATGCTATAGGAAGGGTCTCAGGTTGGAATGGGAAGGAGTTGGATATCACATCTCATGTTATAGGTAGGGTCTCAGGATTGAAATGGGAAGGATTTGGATATCACATCTCTTGCTATAGGAAGGGTCTCAGTTTTTTATTAGAAACATTGAGATATCACATCTCATGCTATAGGAGGGGGTTCAGGATTGGAAGGGGAAGGATTTGGATATCATATCTCATGTTATAGGACGGGTCCCAGGTTTGGTATTAGAAGCATTGAGATATCACATCTCATGGTATAGGAAGGGCGTCAGGATTGGAATGGGAAGGTGTTGGATATCACATCTCATCCAATAGGAAGGGTCTCAGGTTTGGAATGGGAAATAATTGGGTATCACATCTCATGTTATAGGAAGGATCTCAGGATTGGAATGGGAAGGATTTGGATATCACATCTCTTGCTATAGGAAGGGTCTCAGGATTGGAATGGGAAGGAGTTGGATATCCCTTCTCATGCTATAGGAAGGGTCTCAGGTTGGAATGGGAAGGAGTTGGATATCACATCTCATGTTATAGGAAGGTTCTCAGGATTGGAATGGGAAGGATTTGGATATCTCATCTCTTGCTATTGGAAGGGTCTCAGGTTTTTTATTAGAAAAATTGAGATATCACATCTCATGCTATAGGAAGGGTTTCAGGATTGGAATGGGAAGGAGTTGGATATCACATCTCATGTTATAGGAAGGGTCTCAGGATTGGAATGGGAAGGATTTGGATATCACATCTCTTGCTATAGGAAGGGTCTCAGGTTTTTTATTAGAAACATTGAGATATCACATCTCATGCTAAAGGAAGGGTTTCAGGATTGGAATGGGAAGGATTTGGATATAATATCTCATGTTATAGGACGGGTCCCAGGTTTGGTATTAGAAGCATTGAGATATCACTTCTCATGCTATCGGAAGGATCTCAGGTTTAGTATTAGAAGCATTGAGATATCACATCTCATGCTATCAGAAGGGTCTCAGGATTGGAATGGGAAGGAGTTGGATATCACATCTCATGCTAAAGGGAGGGTCTCAGGTTGGAATGGGAAGGAGTTGGATATCACATCTCATGTTATAGGTAGGGTCTCAGGATTGAAATGGGAAGGATTTGGATATCACATCTCTTGCTATAGGAAGGGTCTCAGTTTTTTATTAGAAACATTGAGATATCAGATCTCATGCTTTAGGAGGGGTTTCAGGATTGAAATGGGAAGGATTTGGATATCACATCTCTTGCTATAGGAAGGGTCTCAGTTTTGTATTAGAAACATTGAGATATCACATGTCATGCTAAAGGGAGGGTCTCAGGTTGGAATGGGAAGGAGTTGGATATCACATCTCATGCTAAAGGAAGGGTCTCAGGTTTGGAAGGGGAAGGATTTGGATATCATATCTCATGTTATAGGACGGGTCCCAGGTTTGGTATTAGAAGCATTGAGATATCACATCTCATGGTATAGGAAGGGTGTCAGGATTGGAATGGGAAGGTGTTGGATATCACATCTCATCCAATAGGAAGGGTCTCAGGTTTGGAATGGGAAATAATTGGGTATCACATCTCATGTTATAGGAAGGATCTCAGGTTTGGAATGGGAAGGATTTGGATATCAAATCTCTTGCTATAGGAATGGTCTCAGGATTGGAATGGGAAGGAGTTGGATATCCCTTCTCATACTATAGGAAGGGTCTCAGGTTGGAATGGGAAGGAGTTGGATATCACATCTCATGTTATAGGAAGGGTCTCAGGATTGGAATGGGAAGGATTTGGATATCACATCTCGTGCTATTGGAAGGGTCTCAGGTCTTTTATTAGAAACATTGAGATATCACATCTCATGCTATAGGAAGGGTTTCAGGATTGGAATGGGAAGGAGTTGGATATCACATCTCATGTTATAGGAAGGGTCTCAGGATTGGAATGGGAAGGATTTGGATATCACATCTCTTGCTATAGGAAGGGTCTCAGGTTTTTTATTAGAAACATTGAGATATCACATCTCATGCTAAAGGAAGGGTTTCAGGATTGGAATGGGAAGGATTTGGATATCATATCTCATGTTATAGGACGGGTCCCAGGTTTGGTATTAGAAGCATTGAGATATCACTTCTCATGCTATCGGAAGGATCTCAGGTTTAGTATTAGAAGCATTGAGATATCACATCTCATGCTATCAGAAGGGTCTCAGGATTGGAATGGGAAGGAGTTGGATATCACATCTCATGCTAAAGGGAGGGTCTCAGGTTTGGAAGGGGAAGGATTTGGATATCACATCTCATGTTATCGGAAGGATCTCAGGTTTGGTATTAGAAGCATTGAGATATCACATCTCATGCTATAGGAAGGGTCTCAGGATTGGAATGGGAAGGAGATGGATATCACATCTCATGCTAAAGGAAGGGTCTCATGTTTGTTAGAAGCATTGAGATATCACACGTCATGCTATAGGAAGGGTCTCAGGATTGAAATGGGAAGGAGTTGGATATCACATCTCATGCCATAGGAAGGGTCTCAAGTTTGGTATAAGCATTGAGATATCACATCTCTGCTATCGGAAGGGTCTCAGGATTGGAATGCGAAGGACTTAGATATCACATCTCATGCTATAGGGAGGGTCTCAATTTTGATATAAAAAGCATTGAGATATCACATCTCATGCTATCGGAAGGGTCTCAGGATTGGAATGGGAAGGAGCTGGATATCACATCTCTTGCTATAGGAAGGGTCTCAGGTTTTTTATTAGAAACATTGAGATATCACATCTCATGGTATAGGAAGGGTGTCAGGATTGGAATGGGAAGGTGTTGGATATCACATCTCATCCAATAGGAAGGGTCTCAGGTTTGGAATGGGAAATAATTGGGTATCACATCTCATGTTATAGGAAGGATCTCAGGTTTGGAATGGGAAGGATTTGGATATCAAATCTCTTGCTATAGGAAGGGTCTCAGGATTGGAATGGGAAGGAGTTGGATATCCCTTCTCATACTATAGGAAGGGTCTCAGGTTGGAATGGGAAGGAGTTGGATATCACATCTCATGTTATAGGAAGGGTCTCAGGATTGGAATGGGAAGGATTTGGATATCACATCTCGTGCTATTGGAAGGGTCTCAGGTCTTTTATTAGAAACATTGAGATATCACATCTCATGCTATAGGAAGGGTTTCAGGATTGGAATGGGAAGGAGTTGGATATCACATCTCATGTTATAGGAAGGGTCTCAGGATTGGAATGGGAAGGATTTGGATATCACATCTCTTGCTATAGGAAGGGTCTCAGGTTTTTTATTAGAAACATTGAGATATCACATCTCATGCTAAAGGAAGGGTTTCAGGATTGGAATGGGAAGGATTTGGATATCATATCTCATGTTATAGGACGGGTCCCAGGTTTGGTATTAGAAGCATTGAGATATCACTTCTCATGCTATCGGAAGGATCTCAGGTTTAGTATTAGAAGCATTGAGATATCACATCTCATGCTATCAGAAGGGTCTCAGGATTGGAATGGGAAGGAGTTGGATATCACATCTCATGCTAAAGGGAGGGTCTCAGGTTTGGAAGGGGAAGGATTTGGATATCACATCTCATGTTATCGGAAGGATCTCAGGTTTGGTATTAGAAGCATTGAGATATCACATCTCATGCTATAGGAAGGGTCTCAGGATTGGAATGGGAAGGAGATGGATATCACATCTCATGCTAAAGGAAGGGTCTCATGTTTGTTAGAAGCATTGAGATATCACACGTCATGCTATAGGAAGGGTCTCAGGATTGAAATGGGAAGGAGTTGGATATCACATCTCATGCCATAGGAAGGGTCTCAAGTTTGGTATAAGCATTGAGATATCACATCTCTGCTATCGGAAGGGTCTCAGGATTGGAATGCGAAGGACTTAGATATCACATCTCATGCTATAGGGAGGGTCTCAATTTTGATATAAAAAGCATTGAGATATCACATCTCATGCTATCGGAAGGGTCTCAGGATTGGAATGGGAAGGAGCTGGATATCACATCTCTTGCTATAGGAAGGGTCTCAGGTTTTTTATTAGAAACATTGAGATATCACATCTCATGCTAAAGGAAGGGTTTCAGGATTGGAATGGGAAGGATTTGGATATAATATCTCATGTTATAGGACGGGTCCCAGGTTTGGTATTAGAAGCATTGAGATATCACTTCTCATGCTATCGGAAGGATCTCAGGTTTAGTATTAGAAGCATTGAGATATCACATCTCATGCTATCAGAAGGGTCTCAGGATTGGAATGGGAAGGAGTTGGATATCACATCTCATGCTAAAGGGAGGGTCTCAGGTTTGGAAGGGGAAGGATTTGGATATCACATCTCATGTTATCGGAAGGATCTCAGGTTTGGTATTAGAAGCATTGAGATATCACATCTCATGCTATAGGAAGGGTCTCAGGATTGGAATGGGAAGGAGATGGATATCACATCTCATGCTAAAGGAAGGGTCTCATGTTTGGTAGAAGCATTGAGATATCACATCTCATGCTATAGGAAGGGTCTCAGGATTGAAATGGGAAGGAGTTGGATATCACATCTCATGCCATAGGAAGGGTCTCAGGTTTGGTATAAGCATTGAGATATCACATCTCTGCTATCGGAAGGGTCTCAGGATTGGAATGCGAAGGACTTAGATATCACATCTCATGCTATAGGGAGGGTCTCAATTTTGATATAAAAAGCATTGAGATATCACATCTCATGCTATCGGAAGGGTCTCAGGATTGGAATGGGAAGGAGCTGGATATCACATCTCTTGCTATAGGAAGGGTCTCAGGTTTTTTATTAGAAACATTGAGATATCACATCTCATGCTAAAGGAAGGGTTTCAGGATTGGAATGGGAAGGATTTGGATATAATATCTCATGTTATAGGACGGGTCCCAGGTTTGGTATTAGAAGCATTGAGATATCACTTCTCATGCTATCGGAAGGATCTCAGGTTTAGTATTAGAAGCATTGAGATATCACATCTCATGATATCAGAAGGGTCTCAGGATTGGAATGGGAAGGAGTTGGATATCACATCTCATGCTAAAGGGAGGGTCTCAGGTTTGGAAGGGGAAGGATTTGGATATCACATCTCATGTTATCGGAAGGATCTCAGGTTTGGTATTAGAAGCATTGAGATATCACATCTCATGCTATAGGAAGGGTCTCAGGATTGGAATGGGAAGGAGATGGATATCACATCTCATGCTAAAGTAAGGGTCTCATGTTTGGTAGAAGCATTGAGATATCACATCTCATGCTATAGGAAGGGTGTCAGGATTGAAATGGGAAGGAGTTGGATATCACATCTCATGCCATAGGAAGGGTCTCAGGTTTGGTATAAGCATTGAGATATCACATCTCTGCTATCGGAAGGGTCTCAGGATTGGAATGGGAAGGTCTTAGATATCACATCTCATGCTATAGGGAGGGTCTCAGTTTTGATATTAGAAGCATTGATATATCACATCTCATGCTATCGGAAGGGTCTCAGGATTGGAATGGGAAGGAGCTGGATATCACATCGCATGCTAAAGGAAGGGTCTCAAGTTTGGAAGGGGAAGGATTTGGATATCACATCTCATGTTATAGGACAGGTCTCAGGTTTGGTATTAGAAGCATTAAGATATCACATCTCATGGTATAGGAAGGGTTTCAGGATTGGAATGGGAAGGAGTTTGATATCAAATCTCATGCCATAGGAAGGGTCTCAGGTTTGGTATTAGAAGCATTGAGATATCACATCTCATGCTATAGGAAGTGTCTGAGGATTGGAATGGGAAGGAGTTGGATATCCCATCTCATGTTATAGGAAGGGTCTCAGGTTTGGTAGAAGCATTGAGATATCACATCTAATGCTATAGGAAGAGTCTCAGGATTGGAATGGGAAGGAGTTGGATATCACGTCTCATGCTATAGGGAGGGTCTCAAGTTTGATATTAGAAGCATTGAGATATCACATCTCATGCTATAGGAAGGGTCTCAGGATTGGAATGGGAAGGAGTTGGATATCACATCTCATGCTATAGGAAGGGTCTCAGGTTTGGTATAAGCAGTGAGATATCACATCTCATGCTATAGGAAGGGCCTCAGGATTGGAATGGGAAGGAGTTGGATATCACATCTCATGTTATAGGAAGGATCTCAGGTTTGGTATTAGAAGCATTGAGACATCACATCTCATGCTATAGGAAGGGTCTCAGGTTGGAATGGGAAGGAGTTGGATATCACATCTCATGTTATAGGTAGGGTCTCAGGATTGAAATGGGAAGGATTTGGATATCACATCTCTTGCTATAGGAAGGGTCTCAGTTTTTTATTAGAAACATTGAGATATCACATCTCATGCTATAGGAGGGGTTTCAGGATTGGAATGGGAAGGATTTGGATATCACATCTCATGCTAAAGGAAGGGTCTCAGGTTTGGAAGGGGAAGGATTTGGATATCATATCTCATGTTATAGGACGGGTCCCAGGTTTGGTATTAGAAGCATTGAGATATCACATCTCATGGTATAGGAAGGGTGTCAGGATTGGAATGGGAAGGTGTTGGATATCATCCAATAGGAAGGGTCTCAGGTTTGGAATGGGAAATGATTGGGTATCACATCTCATGTTATAGGAAGGACCTCAGGATTGGAATGGGAAGGAATTGGATATCACATCTCTTGCTATAGGAAGGGTCTCAGGATTGGAATGGGAAGGCGTTGGATATCCCTTCTCATGCTATAGGAAGGGTCTCAGGTTGGAATGGGAAGGAGTTGGATATCACATCTCATGTTATAGGAAGGGTCTCAGGATTGGAATGGGAAGGATTTGGATATCACATCTCTTGCTATTGGAAGGGTCTCAGGTTTTTTATTAGAAAAATTGAGATATCACATCTCATGCTATAGGAAGGGTTTCAGGATTGGAATGGGAAGGAGTTGGATATCACATCTCATGTTATAGGAAGGGTCTCAGGATTGGAATGGGAAGGATTTGGATATCACATCTCTTGCTATAGGAAGGGTCTCAGGTTTTTTATTAGAAACATTGAGATATCACATCCATGCTAAAGGAAGGTTTCAGGATTGGAATGGGAAGGATTTGGATATAATATCTCATGTTATTGGACGGGTCCCAGGTTTTGTATTAGAAGCATTAAGATATCACTTCTCATGCTATCGGAAGGATCTCAGGTTTAGTATTAGAAGCATTGAGATATCACATCTCATGCTATCAGAAGGGTCTCAGGATTGGAATGGGAAGTAGTTGGATATCACATCTCATGCTAAAGGGAGGGTCTCAGGTTTGGAAGGGGAAGGATTTGGATATCACATCTCATGTTATCGGAAGGATCTCAGGTTTGGTATTAGAAGCATTGAGATATCACATCTCATGCTATAGGAAGGGTCTCAGGATTGGAATGGGAAGGAGATGGATATCACATCTCATGCTAAAGGAAGGGTCTCATGTTTGGTAGAAGCATTGAGATATCACATCTCATGCTATAGGAAGGGTCTCAGGATTGAAATGGGAAGGAGTTGGATATCACATCTCATGCCATAGGAAGGGTCTCAGGTTTGGTATAAGCATTGAGATATCACATCTCTGCTATTGGAAGGGTCTCAGGATTGGAATGGGAAGGACTTAGATATCACATCTCATGCTATAGGGAGGGTCTCAGTTTTGATATTAGAAGCATTGAGATATCACATCTCATGCTATCGGAAGGGTCTCAGGATTGGAATGGGAAGGAGCTGGATATCACATCTCATGCTAAAGGAAGGGTCTCAGGTTTGGAAGGGTAAGGATTTGGATATCACATCTCATGTTATAGGACGGGTCTCAGGTTTGGTATTAGAAGCATTAAGATATCACATCTCATGGTATAGGAAGGGTTTCAGGATTGGAATGGGAAGGAGTTGGATATCATATCTCATGCTATAGGAAGGGTCTCAGGATTGGAATGGGAAGGAGTTTGATATCAAATCTCATGCCATAGGAAGGGTCTCAGGTTTGGTATTAGAAGCATTGAGATATCACATCTCATGCTATAGGAAGTGTCTGAGGATTGGAATGGGAAGGAGTTGGATATCCCATCTCATGTTATAGGAAGGGTCTCAGGGTTGGTAGAAGCATTGAGATATCACATCTCATGCTATAGGAAGAGTCTCAGGATTGGAATGGGAAGGAGTTGGATATCACATCTCATGCTATAGGAAGGGTCTCAGGTTTGGTATAAGCAGTGAGATATCACATCTCATGCTATAGGAAGGGTCTCAGGATTGGAATGGGAAGGAGTTGGATATCACATCTCATGTTATAGGAAGGATCTCAGGTTTGGTATTAGAAGCATTGAGACATCACATCTCATGCTATAGGAAGGGTCTCAGGATTGGAATGGGAAGGAGTTGGATATCACATCTCATGCCATAGGAAGGGTCTCAGGCTTGGTATTAGAAGCATTGAGATATCACATCTCATGTTATAGGAAGGATCTCAGGATTGGAATGGGAAGGATTTGGATATCACATCTCTTGCTATAGGAAGGGTCTCAGGATTGGAATGGGAAGGAGTTGGATATCACGTCTCATGCTATAGGGAGGGTCTCAAGTTTGATATTAGAAGCATTGAGATATCACATCTCATGCTATAGGAAGGGTCTCAGGATTGGAATGGGAAGGAGTTGGATATCACATCTCATGCTATAGGAAGGGTCTCAGGTTTGGTATAAGCAGTGAGATATCACATCTCATGCTATAGGAAGGGTCTCAGGATTGGAATGGGAAGGAGTTGGATATCACATCTCATGTTATAGGAAGGATCTCAGGTTTGGTATTAGAAGCATTGAGACATCACATCTCATGCTATAGGAAGGGTCTCAGGATTGGAATGGGAAGGAGTTGGATATCACATCTCATGCCATAGGAAGGGTCTCAGGCTTGGTATTAGAAGCATTGAGATATCACATCTCATGTTATAGGAAGGATCTCAGGATTGGAATGGGAAGGATTTGGATATCACATCTCTTGCTATAGGAAGGGTCTCAGGATTGGAATGGGAAGGAGTTGGATATCCCTTCTCATGCAATAGGAAGGGTCTCAGGTTGGTATGGGAAGGAGTTGGATATCACATCTCATGTTATAGGAAGGGTCTCAGGATTGGAATGGGAAGGATTTGGTTATCACATCTCTTGCTATTGGAAGGGTCTCAGGTTTTTTATTAGAAACATTGAGATATCACATCTCATGCTATAGGAAGGGTTTCAGGATTGGAATGGGAAGGAGTTGGATATCACATCTCATGTTATAGGAAGGGTCTCAGGTTGGAATGGGAAGGAGTTGGATATCACATCTCATGCTATAGGTAGGGTTCCAGGATTGGAATGGGAAGGAGTTGGATATCACATCTCATGTTATAGGAAGGGTCTCAGGTTGGAATGGGAAGGAGTTGGATATCACATCTCATGCTATAGGTAGGGTCTCAGGATTGAAATGGGAAGGATTTGGATATCACATCTCATGCTAAAGGAAGGGTCTCAGGTTTGGAAGGGGAAGGATTTGGGTATCATATCTCATGTTATAGGACGGGTCCCAGGTTTGGTATTAGAAGCATTGAGATATCACATCTCATGGTATAGGAAGGGTGTCAGGATTGGAATGGGAAGGTGTTGGATATCACATCTCATCCAATAGGAAGGGTCTCAGGTTTGGAATGGGAAATAATTGGGTATCACATCTCATGTTATAGGAAGGAACTCAGGATTGGAATGGGAAGGATTTGGATATCACATCTCTTGCTATAGGAAGGGTCTCAGGATTGGAATGGGAAGGAGTTGGATATCCCTTCTCATGCTATAGGAAACGTCTCAGGTTGGAATGGGAAGGAGTTGGATATCACATCTCATGTTATAGGAAGGGTCTCAGGATTGGAATGGGAAGGATTTGGATAGCACATCTCTTGCTATTGGAAGGGTCTCAGGTTTTTTATTAGAAACATTGAGATATCACATCTCATGCTATAGGAAGGGTTTCAGGATTGGAATGGGAAGGAGTTGGATATCACATCTCATGTTATAGGAAGGGTCTCAGGTTGGAATGGGAAGGAGTTGGATATCACATCTCATGTTATAGGTAGGGTCTCAGGATTGAAATGGGAAGGATTTGGATATCACATCTCTTGCTATAGGAAGGGTCTCAGTTTTTTATTAGAAACATTGAGATATCACATCTCATGCTATAGGAGGGGTTTCAGGATTGGAATGGGAAGGATTTGGATATCACATCTCATGCTAAAGGAAGGGTCTCAGGTTTGGAAGGGGAAGGATTTGGATATCATATCTCATGTTATAGGACGAGTCCCAGGTTTGGTATTAGACGCATTGAGATATCACATCTCATGGTATAGGAAGGGTGTCAGGATTGGAATGGGAAGGTGTTGGATATCACATCTCATCCAATAGGAAGGGTCTCAGGTTTGGAATGGGAAATAATTGGGTATCACATCTCATGTTATAGGAAGCATCTCAGGATTGGAATGGGAAGGATTTGGATATCACATCTCTTGCTATAGGAAGGGTCTCAGGATTGGAATGGGAAGGAGTTGGATATCCCTTCTCATGCTATAGGAACGGTCTCAGGTTGGAATGGGAAGGAGTTGGATATCACATCTCATGCTATAGGTAGGGTCTCAGGATTGAAATGGGAAGGATTTGGATATCACATCTCTTGCTATAGGAAGGGTCTCAGTTTTTTATTAGAAACATTGAGATATCACATCTCATGCTATAGGAGGGGTTTCAGGATTGGAATGGGAAGGATTTGGATATCACATCTCATGCTAAAGGAAGGGTCTCAGGTTTGGAAGGGGAAGGATTTGGATATCATATCTCATGTTATAGGACGGGTCCCAGGTTTGGTATTAGAAGCATTGAGATATCACATCTCATGGTATAGGAAGGGTGTCAGGATTGGAATGGGAAGGTGTTGGATATCACATCTCATCCAATAGGAAGGGTCTCAGGTTTGGAATGGGAAATAATTGGGTATCACATCTCATGTTATAGGAAGGATCTCAGGATTGGAATGGGAAGGATTTGGATATCACATCTCTTGCTATAGGAAGGGTCTCAGGATTGGAATGGGAAGGAGTTGGATATCCCTTCTCATGCTATAGGAAACGTCTCAGGTTGGAATGGGAAGGAGTTGGATATCACATCTCATGTTATAGGAAGGGTCACAGGATTGGAATGGGAAGGATTTGGATAGCACATCTCTTGCTATTGGAAGGGTCTCAGGTTTTTTATTAGAAACATTGAGATATCACATCTCATGCTATAGGAGGGGTTTCAGGATTGGAATGGGAAGGATTTGGATATCACATCTCATGCTAAAGGAAGGGTCTCAGGTTTGGAAGGGGAAGGATTTGGATATCACATCTCATGTTATAGGAAGGGTCTCAGGTTGGAATGGGAAGGAGTTGGATATCACATCTCATGTTATAGGTAGGGTCTCAGGATTGAAATGGGAAGGATTTGGATATCACATCTCTTGCTATAGGAAGGGTCTCAGTTTTTTATTAGAAACATTGAGATATCACATCTCATGCTATAGGAGGGGTTTCAGGATTGGAATGGGAAGGATTTGGATATCACATCTCATGCTAAAGGAAGGGTCTCAGGTTTGGAAGGGGAAGGATTTGGATATCATATCTCATGTTATAGGACGAGTCCCAGGTTTGGTATTAGACGCATTGAGATATCACATCTCATGGTATAGGAAGGGTGTCAGGATTGGAATGGGAAGGTGTTGGATATCACATCTCATCCAATAGGAAGGGTCTCAGGTTTGGAATGGGAAATAATTGGGTATCACATCTCATGTTATAGGAAGCATCTCAGGATTGGAATGGGAAGGATTTGGATATCACATCTCTTGCTATAGGAAGGGTCTCAGGATTGGAATGGGAAGGAGTTGGATATCCCTTCTCATGCTATAGGAACGGTCTCAGGTTGGAATGGGAAGGAGTTGGATATCACATCTCATGCTATAGGTAGGGTCTCAGGATTGAAATGGGAAGGATTTGGATATCACATCTCTTGCTATAGGAAGGGTCTCAGTTTTTTATTAGAAACATTGAGATATCACATCTCATGCTATAGGAGGGGTTTCAGGATTGGAATGGGAAGGATTTGGATATCACATCTCATGCTAAAGGAAGGGTCTCAGGTTTGGAAGGGGAAGGATTTGGATATCATATCTCATGTTATAGGACGGGTCCCAGGTTTGGTATTAGAAGCATTGAGATATCACATCTCATGGTATAGGAAGGGTGTCAGGATTGGAATGGGAAGGTGTTGGATATCACATCTCATCCAATAGGAAGGGTCTCAGGTTTGGAATGGGAAATAATTGGGTATCACATCTCATGTTATAGGAAGGATCTCAGGATTGGAATGGGAAGGATTTGGAAATCACATCTCTTGCTATAGGAAGGGTCTCAGGATTGGAATGGGAAGGAGTTGGATATCCCTTCTCATGCTATAGGAAACGTCTCAGGTTGGAATGGGAAGGAGTTGGATATCACATCTCATGTTATAGGAAGGGTCACAGGATTGGAATGGGAAGGATTTGGATAGCACATCTCTTGCTATTGGAAGGGTCTCAGGTTTTTTATTAGAAACATTGAGATATCACATCTCATGCTATAGGAAGGGTTTCAGGATTGGAATGGGAAGGAGTTGGATATCACATCTCATGTTATAGGAAGGGTCTCAGGTTGGAATGGGAAGGAGTTGGATATCACATCTCATGTTATAGGTAGGGTCTCAGGATTGAAATGGGAAGGATTTGGATATCACATCTCTTGCTATAGGAAGGGTCTCAGTTTTTTATTAGAAACATTGAGATATCACATCTCATGCTATAGGAGGGGTTTCAGGATTGGAATGGGAAGGATTTGGATATCACATCTCATGCTAAAGGAAGGGTCTCAGGTTTGGAAGGGGAAGGATTTGGATATCATATCTCATGTTATAGGACGAGTCCCAGGTTTGGTATTAGACGCATTGAGATATCACATCTCATGGTATAGGAAGGGTGTCAGGATTGGAATGGGAAGGTGTTGGATATCACATCTCATCCAATAGGAAGGGTCTCAGGTTTGGAATGGGAAATAATTGGGTATCACATCTCATGTTATAGGAAGCATCTCAGGATTGGAATGGGAAGGATTTGGATATCACATCTCTTGCTATAGGAAGGGTCTCAGGATTGGAATGGGAAGGAGTTGGATATCCCTTCTCATGCTATAGGAACGGTCTCAGGTTTTTTATTAGAAACATTGAGATATCACATCTCATGCTAAAGGAAGGGTTTCAGGATTGGAATGGGAAGGATTTGGATATCATATCTCATGTTATAGGACGGGTCCCAGGTTTGGTATTAGAAGCATTGAGATATCACTTCTCATGCTATCGGAAGGATCTCAGGTTTAGTATTAGAAGCATTGAGATATCACATCTCATGCTATCAGAAGGGTCTCAGGATTGGAATGGGAAGGAGTTGGATATCACATCTCATGCTAAAGGGAGGGTCTCGGGTTTGGAAGGGGAAGGATTTGGATATCACATCTCATGTTATCGGAAGGATCTCAGGTTTGGTATTAGAAGCATTGAGATATCACATCTCATGCTATAGGAAGGGTCTCAGGATTGGAATGGGAAGGAGATGGATATCACATCTCATGCTAAAGGAAGGGTCTCATGTTTGGTAGAAGCATTGAGATATCACATCTCATGCTATAGGAAGGGTCTCAGGATTGAAATGGGAAGGAGTTGGATATCACATCTCATGCCATAGGAAGGGTCTCAGGTTTAGTATAAGCATTGAGATATCACATCTCTGCTATCGGAAGGGTCTCAGGATTGGAATGGGAAGGACTTAGATATCACATCTCATGCTATAGGGAGGGTTTCAGTTTTGATATTAGAAGCATTGAGATATCACATCTCATGCTATCGGAAGGGTCTCAGGATTGAAATGGGAAGGAGCTGGATATCACATCTCTTGCTATAGGAAGGGTCTCAGGTTTTTTATTAGAAACATTGAGATATCACATCTCATGCTAAAGGAAGGGTTTCAGGATTGGAATGGGAAGGATTTGGATATAATATCTCATGTTATAGGACGGGTCCCAGGTTTGGTATTAGAAGCATTGAGACATCACTTCTTATGCTATCGGAAGGATCTCAGGTTTAGTATTAGAAGAATTGAGATATCACATCTCATGCTATCAGAAGGGTCTCAGGATTGGAATGGGAAGGAGTTGGATATCACATCTCATGCTAAAGGGAGGGTCTCAGGTTTGGAAGGGGAAGGATTTGGATATCACATCTCATGTTATCGGAAGGATCTCAGGTTTGGTATTAGAAGCATTGAGATATCACATCTCATGCTATAGGAAGGGTCTCAGGATTGGAATGGGAAGGAGATGGATATCACATCTCATGCTAAAGGAAGGGTCTCATGTTTGGTAGAAGCATTGAGATATCACATCTCATGCTATAGGAAGGGTCTCAGGATTGAAATGGGAAGGAGTTGGATATCACATCTCATGCCATAGGAAGGGTCTCAGGTTTGGTATAAGCATTGAGATATCACATCTCTGCTATCGGAAGGGACTCAGGATGGGAATGGGAAGGACTTAGATATCACATCTCATGCTATAGGGAGGGTCTCAGTTTTGATATTAGAAGCATTGAGATATCACATCTCATGCCATCGGAAGGGTCTCAGGATTGGAATGGGAAGGAGCTGGATATCACATCTCATGCTAAAGGAAGGGTCTCAGGTTTGGAAGGGGAAGGATTTGGATATCACATCTCATGTTATAGGACGGGTCTCAGGTTTGGTATTAGAAGCATTAAGATATCACATCTCATGGTATAGGAAGGGTTTCAGGATTGGAATGGGAAGGAGTTGGATATCATATCTCATGCTATAGGAAGGGTCTCAGGATTGGAATGGGAAGGAGTTTGATATCAAATCTCATGCCATAGGAAGGGTCTCAGGTTTGGTATTAGAAGCATTGAGATATCACATCTCATGCTATAGGAAGTGTCTGAGGATTGGAATGGGAAGGAGTTGGATATCCCATCTCATGTTATAGGAAGGGTCTCAGGTTTGGTAGAAGCATTGAGTTATCACATCTCATGCTATAGGAAGAGTCTCAGGATTGGAATGGGAAGGAGTTGGATATCACGTCTCATGCTATAGGGAGGGTCTCAAGTTTGATATTAGAAGCATTGAGATATCACATCTCATGCTATAGGAAGGGTCTCAGGATTGGAATGGGAAGGAGTTGGATATCACATCTCATGCTATAGGAAGGGTCTCAGGTTTGGTATAAGCAGTGAAATATCACATCTCATGCTATAGGAAGGGTCTCAGGATTGGAATGGGAAGGAGTTGGATATCACATCTCATGTTATAGGAAGGATCTCAGGTTTGGTATTAGAAGCATTGAGACATCACATCTCATGCTATAGGAAGGGGCTCAGGATTGGAATGGGAAGGAGTTGGATATCCCATCTCATGTCATAGGAAGGGTCTCAGGTTTGGTATTAGAAGCATTGAGATATCACATCTCATGCTATAGGAAGGGTCTCAGGATTGGAATGGGAAGGACTTGGATATCACATCTCATGCTGTAGAAAGGGTCTCAGGCTTGGTATAAGCATTGAGATATCATATCTCTGCTATCCGAAGGGTCTCAGGATTGGAATGGGAAGGAGTTGGATATCCCATCTCATGTCATAGGAAGGGTCTCAGGTTTGGTATTAGAAGCATTGAGATATCACATCTCATGCTATAGGAAGGGTCTCAGGATTGGAATGGGAAGGACTTGGATATCACATCTCATGCTGTAGGGAGGGTCTCAAGTTTGATATTAGAAGCATTGAGATATCACATCTCATGATATCGGAAAGGTCTCAGGATTGGAATGGGAAGGAGTTGGATATCACATCTCATGATAAAGGAAGGGTCTCAGGATTGGAATGGGAAGGACTTGGATATCACATCTCATGTTATAGGAAGGATCTCAGGTTTGGTATTAGAAGCATTGAGATATCACTTCTCATGCTATCGGAAGGATCTCAGGTTTAGTATTAGAGGCATTGAAATATCACATCTCATGCTATCGTAAGGATATCAGGATTGGATTTGGAAGTAGTTGGATATCCCATCTCATGCTATAGGAAGGGGCTCAGGTTTGGAAGGGGTATAAGCATTGAGATATCACATCTCTGCTATCGGAAGTGTCTCAGGATTGGAAATGGAAGGAGTTGGATATCCCATCTCATGTTATAGGACGGGTCTCAGGTTTGTTATTAGAATCATTGAGATATCATATTGCATGCTGTAGGAAGGGTCTAAGGATTGGAATGGGAAGGACTTGGATATCACATCTCATGCTATAGATAGGCTCTCAGGTTTGGAAAGGGAAGGAGTTGGATATCACATTTCATGTTAGAGGAAGGATCTCAGGTTTGGTATTAGAGGCATTGAGATATCACATCTCATGCTATAGGAAGGGTCTCAGGTTGGAATGGGAAGGAGTTGGATATCACATCTCATGCTAAAGGAAAGGTCTCAGGTTTGGAAGGGGAAGGATTTGGATCTCACATCTCATGTTTTAGGACGGGTCTCAGGTTTGGTATTAGAAGCATTGAGATATGACATCTCATGGTATAATAAGGGTCTCAGGATTGGAATGGGAAGGAGTTGGATATCACATCTCATGCTATAGGAAGGCTCTCAGGTTTGGAAGGGGAAGGAGTTGGATATCACATTTCCCATCTCATGCTATAGGAAGGGTCTCAGGTTTGGTATTAGAAGCATTGAGATATCACATCTCATGCTATAGGAAGGGTCTCAGGATTGGAATGGGAAGGAGTTGGATATCACATCTCATGCTAAAGGAAGGGTCTCAGGTTTGGTAGATAGCATGAGATGGGATATCCAACTACTTCCAAATCCAATCCTGATACCCTTCCGATAGCATGAGATGTGATGTTTCAATGCCTCTAATACTAAACCTGAGATCCTTCCGATAGCATGAGAAGTGATATCTCAATGCTTCTAATACCAAACCTGAGATCCTTCCTATAACATGAGATGTGATATCCAAATCCTTCCCCTTCCAAATCTGAGACCCTCCCTTTAGCATGAGATGTGATATCCAACGCCTTCCCATCCCAATCCTGAGACCCTTCTGATAGCATGAGATGTGATATCTCAATGCCTCTAATTCCAAACCTGCGATTCTACCTCTAACATGAAATGTGGTATCCAACTCCTTCCCCTTCCAAACCTGAGACCCTTCCTATAGCATGAGATGTGATGTCTCAATGCTTCTAATACCAAACCTGAGACTCTTCCTATAACATGAGATGGGATATCCAACTCCTTCCCATTCCAATCCTGATACCCTTCCGATAGCAGAGATGTGATATCTCAATGCTTATACCAAACCTGAGATCCTTCCTATGGCATGAGATGTCATATACAACTTCCAATTCCAACCCTGAGACCCTTCCTATAGCATGGGATGTGGTGATATCTCAATGCTTATACCAAACCTGAGACCCTTCCTATAGCATGAGATGTGATGTCTCAATGCTTCTAATACCAAACCTGAGATCCTTCCTATAGCATGAGATGTGATATCTCAATGTTTATACCAAACCTGATAACCCTTCCTATGGCATGAGATGTGATATCCAACTCCTTCCCATTCCAATCCTGAGTTCCTTCCTATAGCATGAGATGTGATATCTCAATGCTTCTATCAAACCTGAGACCCTTCCTTTAGCATGAGATGTGATATCCAACTCCTTGCCATTCCAATCCTGAGACCCTTCCTATAGCATGAGATGTGATATCTCAATGCTTCTAATACCAAACCTGAGATCCTTCCTATAACATGAGATGTGATATCCAACTCCTTCCCATTCCAAACCTGAGACCCTTCCGATAGCATGAGATGTGATATCTCAATGCTTCAAAAACCAAACATGAGAACCATCCTATAACATGAGATGTGAAATCCAAATCCTTCCTTTCCCAAACCTGAGACTCTTCCCATAGCATGTGATGTGATATCTCAATGCTTCTACCAAACCTGAAACCCTTCCTATAGCATGAGATGTGATATCCAACTCCTTCCCATTCCAATCCTGAGACACTTCCTATAGCATGAGATGTGATATCATAATGCTTCTAATACCAAACCTGAGACCCGTCCTATAACATGAGATGTGATATCCAAATCCTTCCCCTTCCAAACCTGAGACCCTTCCTTTAGCATGAGATGTGATATCCAGCTCCTCCCATTCCAATCCTGAGACCCTTCCGATAGCATGAGATGTGATATCTCAATGCTTCTGATATCAAAACTGAGACCCTCCCTATAGCATGAGATGTGATATCTAAGTCCTTCCCATTCCAATCTTGAGACCCTTCCGATAGCAGAGATGTGATATTTCAATGCTTATACCAAACCTGAGACCCTTCCTATAGCATGAGATGTGATATCCAACTCCTTCCGATTCCAATCCTGAGACCCTTCCTATAGCATGAGATGTGATATCGCAATGCTTCTACCAAAACTGAGAACCTTCCTTTAGCATGAGATGTGATATCCAACTCCTTCCCATTCCAATCCTGAGACCCTTCCTTTAGCATGAGATGTGATATCTCAATGCTTCTAATACCAAACCTGAGATCCTTCCTATAACATGAGATGTGATATCCAACTCCTTCCCATTCCAATCCTGAGACCCTTCCTATAGCATGAGATGTGATATCTCAATGCTTTTAATACCAAACCTGAGATCCTTCCGATAGCATGAGATGTGATATCTCAATGCTTCTAATACCAAACCTGAGATCCTACCTATAACATGAGATGTGATATCCAAATCCTTCCCCTTCCAAACCTGAGACCCTCCCTTTAGCATGAGATGTGATATCCAACTCCTTCCCATTCCAATCCTGATACCCTTCTTGTTAATACGGATTTCTGAACTCTGTCCTGGTGGCGCAGAAGTTCAGAAGGCCAACCTAGTTACTTGGAACAGGGTAACCTCTGGACGAGCCAGACCAATCAAGGTAGCGATCGCGGCGGGCAAGACTAGGTCTCAAGAGGGGTGAGGGTGACTGAAAGCTCGTAATGAGCCCACAAAGCAAGATCACTTACACACGACTCCAAACAGTTGTTATATAAAAAATATATACACATTTATTTTAAGGCCTTTAAAACAATGACCGTAGCGAGAAAATCACAATATCACAATATTAAACCAACACATACCATATCCACACAATATATATACAAATACGACAGTCGCAAGCGTTATAGGCACGAAATGTGTAGTCCACCTAAAAGGGAAGGAAAACAGGCAGTGCGATATAATGCTTAGACTCAGTTCGCCTTCAGAGGCACCTAACTAGATGGAAGTCCGAGCCCTGCGAAGAGTGGAGCCTTGTGCTCAAAGTACCTGCACGCGCTGGTGCCAACGGGCAAAAGGAGAAGCTCTTTGAAGGAAGTCAGGCAGTTCAGTTTAGTGCACGAAAGAAGAAGAACAAGTTCCGCGACTCAAGCGCAGCCTCCACAGTGGGCAGAAGCAGAGCGCGAGTACGGACAAGGGTGCTGTTTTACACAGCGGGGAAAAGCAATAGGCTCCTGCAGGAGGGCGACCAGATCCTAGCTATGCTACTCACCGGTCCCCGATGCAAGCAGACCCAGGCTTCTCCGCGTCAGTTTCAGCAGCTGGCAGGTTCAGAAGAGCAGGGAACGCCTTGTCGTCGTGTAGAGCAAAAAGACGTCCCAATCGAAGAAACCTGCACAGTTTGTTGCCGCAGCAGGGCAACGGAGTGGCCGTGTGTATCTGAGCCAAATGTCCACTCCTCCCTTCAGACCTGGGAACGCCAAGAGTACGAAGCGTGGGAGAGTGACAAGGACTCGAGATACTACACAACCTGGCGGCGGTTACAGAGCAGGACTCCCGTGTAAGCTGGTCAGTCAACTGGATGGCCCAGAGACGCTTCCGAAGGCTTACTGGCAGGAGATGATGAAGTTGCCGAGAATATGTGGCAACAGTAGGATGAATAGGCACAGAAACATCATTGCGCTGCACAAAATCAAGTGTGGTCATGGGGGCGGCAACAGTATGCGCTACAGGCATGGGTGCAGTAGGACTGAAGGGCGAAGGTTGTGGGGCAAAGTTAAAGTTCATAGTAGGGTTGGTGATCGTGAAGTATTGTTTGTTGACAAGACCCTTGATGATGAACTGTCGTGCCGTGGCAGAGCATGTGTGTGCGGCCGCTGGCTTCTTATGCCCAACCTAACATTTCGGTAACCCAAGGTAGGGGTAGAACTGATGGGGTTGGTGGGCTGAGTGCGGGACCGTAGTCGCGCATTCCTGCTGTGGTACAGCAGAGGGCGTGTGTTTGCTAGCAAGGTAGGCGCACATGAAGGTTGTAGCATGGGGGCATTAATGCTAATGGCCTTACCTTGTACTGGTTTAACAAGGCGTGGGGGCGCCAACTGCGCCATCGAGCAGCGGAGAGCTGCAGAGAGAAATGCGGCCTTGGGGGAGTAACTGGCAGTTCTTGGGTGTCTGGGCTGAGGTGAAACTTAAGTTTCTGGGACACCACTCCTACCAAGAGAGTGCAGATTCTTCATTCCCTGAAGGGGAAACTGTTAATATATATTGTGCAGCGTGTCGCGTTTAGCTCTCTCATAGCATGAGGGAATTTTATGGCGAGGCGCGTGGTGTTTAATATTTGGTTAGAGCTGCAATATGCTCTGGATGCAGCGTGTGGAGTCGTGCTTCTTGTGCCTGGGACCGTTGGGAAGCTGGACCCCCGCTTTGCGTATGTTTGTATAGGGGTGTTTTCTGAGACGGGGCTTCCCGTGCCTCCGTTATACAGCAGTCTTATGTGGATGGGTTAACAGCCGGGTCTTGGTGTCGAGTGATTCGGGTTTCCCTGGGGGGGGGGGGAGGGAGGGGAACGGGACGCCTGGCTTGACACCCCCAAAACTCTGTGCCGCGGACACACCGAGGCTCAAGAGTCTCCTGTGCAATGACAGCCCCTGCGCAGGTGGGGTGGGGGGGTGGGGGAGGGGGCCCACAGCCGCCGAATCTACAGGTGCTCTCCGCTGTGCAGAGCACCCGCGACCACCTTACTTGTTGCACGAGGTGTCCGCGGCGCCTTGGGGCCCCCTCCTTAAGAGCTTCACGCGTCTCTCCTCTGCTCTTGTAAACTGGGAGGCAGCTCTCGCGTTGTGTAGTTGCGGCGGGGACCGTTAGGTCGGGCCAAACTTCCGCAAGGAGATTTTTATGTGCAACTGCACTTCCCCGCTACAGAGCTTTTCAAAGTCCGGTGCTCTTCCAATTTCTTCTTTTTTCTTTATTTTCTCCTTCTTTTCCCCTTTTCCTTCAGTGGCGCACCTCGTTTGTCAGGTATAATAAGGGTCTCAGGATTGGAATGGGAAGGAGTTTGATATCACATCTCAAGCTATAGGAAGGGTCTCAGGTTTGGGAAGGGAAGGATTTGGATAGCACATCTCATGTTATAGGATGGTTCTCATGTTTGGTTTTAGAAGCATTGAGATATCATATCTCATGCTATCGGAAAGGTCTCAGGTTTGGAATGGGAAGGAGTTGGATATCACATCTCATGTTATAGGAAGGATCTCAGGTTTGGTATTAGAAGCATTGAGATATCATATCTCATGCTATAGGAAGGGTCTCAGGATTGGAATGTGAAGGATTTGGATATCACATCTCATGCTAAAGGAAGGGTCTCAGGTTTGGCAGAAGCATTGAGATATCACATCTCATGCTATAGGAAGGGTCTCAGGATTGGAATGGGAAGGATTTGGATATCACATCTCATGCCATAGTAAGGGTCTCAGGTTTGGTATAAGCATTGAGATATCACATCTCTGCTATCGGAAGGGTCTCAGGATTGGATTGGGAAGGAGTTGGATATCCCTTCTCATGCTATAGGAAGGGTCTCAGGTTGGAATGGGAAGGATTTGGATATCACATCTCATGTTATAGGTAGGGTCTCAGGATTGGAATGGGAAGGATTTGGATATCACATCTCTTGCTATAGGAAGGGTCTCAGGTTTTTATTAGAAACATTGAGATATCACATCTCATGCTATAGGAAGGGTTTCAGGATTGGAATGGGAAGGATTTGGATATCACATCTCATGCTAAAGGAAGGGTATCAGATTTGGAAGGGGAAGGATTTGGATATCATATCTCATGTTATAGGACGGGTCCCAGGTTTGGTATTAGAAGCATTGAGATATCACATCTCATGGTATAGGAAGGGTCTCAGGATTGGAATGGGAAGGAGTTGGATATCACATCTCATCCAATAGGAAGGGTCTCAGGTTTGGAATGGGAAATAATTGGATATCACATCTCATGTTATAGGAAGGATCTCAGGATTGGAATGGGAAGGATTTGGATATCACATCTCTTGCTATAGGAAGGGTCTCAGGATTGGAATGGGAAGGAGTTCGATTTCCCTTCTCATGCTATAGGAAGGGTCTCAGGTTGGAATGGGAAGGACTTGGATAACACATCTCATGTTATAGGAAGGGTCTCAGGATTGGAATGGGAAGGATTTGGATATCACATCTCTTGCTATAGGAAGGGTCTCAGGTTTGTTATTAGAAACATTGAGTTATCACATCTCATGCTATAGGAAGGGTTTCAGGATTGGAATGGGAAGGATTTGGATATCACATCTCATGCTAAAGGAAGGGTCTTAGGTTTGGAAGGGGAAGGATTTGGATATCACATCTCATGTTATAGGACGGGTCCCAGGTTTGGTATTAGAAGCATTGAGATATCACAACTCATGCTATAGGAAGGGTCTCAGGATTGGAATGGGAAGGAGTTGGATATCACATGTCATGCTAAAGGAAGGGTCTCAGGTTTGATAGAAGCATTGAGATTTCACATCTCATGCTATAGGAAGGGTCTCAGGATTGGAATGGGAAGGAGTTGGATATCACATCTCATGCCATAGGAAGGGTCTCAGATTTGGTATAAGCATTGAGATATAACATCTCTGCTATCGGAAGGGTCTCAGGATAGGAATGGGAAGGACTTAGATATCACATCTCATGCTATAGGGAGGGTCTCAGTTTTGATATTAGAGGCATTGAGATATCACATCTCATGCTATCGGAAGGGTCCCAGGATTGGAATGGGAAGGAGTTGGATATCACATCTCAAGCTATCTCAGGATTGGAATGGGAAGGAGTTTTATATCACATCTCAAGCTATAGGAAGGGTCTCAGGTTTGGAAAGGGAAGGATTTGGATTTCACATCTCATGTTGTAGGATGGTTCTCATGTTTGGTTTTAGAAGCATTGAGATATCACATCTCATGCTATCGGAAGGGTCTCAGGTTTGGAAAGGGAAGGATTTGGATTTCACATATGTTATAGGATGGTTCTCAGGTTTGGTTTTAGAAGCATTAAGTTATCACATCTCATGCTATAGGAAGGGTCTCAGGTTTGGAATGGGAAGGAGTTGGATACACATCTCATGTTATAGGAAGGATCTCAGGTTTGGTATTAGAAGCATTGAGATATCACATATCATGCTATAGGAAAGGTCTCAGGATTGGAATGGGAAGGAGTTGGATATCACATCTCATGCTAAAGGAAAGGTCTCAGGTTTGGAAGGGGAAGGATTTGGATCTCACAAATGTTTTAGGACGGGTGTCAGGTTTGGTATTAGAAGCATTGAGATATCACATCTCATGGTATAGGAAGGGTCTCAGGATTGGAATGGGAAGGAGTTGGATAGCACATCTCAAGCTATCTCAGGATTGGAATGGGAAGGAGTTTGATATCACATCTCAGGCTATAGGAAGGGTCTCAGGTTTGGAAAGGGAATGATTTGGATTTCACATGTTACAGGATAGTTCTCATGTTTGGTTTTAGAAGCATTAAGATATCACATCTCATGTTATAGGAAGGATCTCAGGTTTGGTATTAGAAGCATTGAGATATCACATCTCATGCTATAGGAAGGGTCTCAGGTTTGGAATGGGAAGGAGTTGGATATCACATCTCATGCTATAGGAAGGATCTCAGGTTTGGTATTAGAAGCATTGAGATATCAGATCTCATGCTATCGGAAGGATCTCAGGTTTGGTATTAGAAGCATTGAGATATCACATCTCATGCTACCAGAAGGGTCTCAGGATTGGAATGGGAAGGAGTCGGATATCACATCTCATGCTAAAGGGAGGGTTTCAGGTTTGGAAGTGGAAGGATTTGGATATCACATCTCATGTTATAGGAAGATCTCAGGTTTGGTATTAGAAGCATTGAGATATCACATCTCATGCTATCGGAAGGATCTCAGGTTTGGTATTAGAAGCATTGAGATATCACATCTCATGCTATCAGAAGGGTCTCAGGATTGGAATGGGAAGGAGTCGGATATCACATCTCATGCTAAAGGGAGGGTCTCAGGTTTGGAAGGGGAAGGATTTGAATATCACATCACATGTTATAGGAAGGATCTCAGGTTTGGTATTAGAGGCATTGAGATATCACATCTCATGCTATAGGAAGGGTCTCAGGATTGGAATGGGAAGGAGTTGGATATCACATCTCATGCTAAAGGAAGGGTCTCAGTTTTGGTAGAAGCATTGAGATATCACATCTCATGCTATAGGAAGGGTCTCAGGATTGGAATGGGAAGGAGTTGGATATCACATCTCATGCCATAGGAAGGGTCTCAGGTTTGGTATAAGCATTGAGATATCACATTGGTCTCAGGATTGGATTGGGAAGGAGTTGGATATCACATCTCATCCAATAGGAAGGGTCTCAGGTTTGGAATGGGAAGGAATTGGATATCACATCTCATGTTATAGGAAGGATCTCAGGATTGGAATGGGAAGGTTTTGGATATCACATCTCTTGCTATAGGAAGGGTCTCAGGTTTTTTATCAGAAACATTGAGATATCACATCTCATGCTATAGGAAGGGTTTCAGGATTGGAATGGGAAGGAGTTGGATATCACATCTCATGTTATAGGAAGGATCTCAGGATTGGAATGGGAAGGATTTGGATATCACATCTCTTGCTATAGGAAGGGTCTCAGGTTTTTTATTAGAAACATTGAGATATCACATCTCATGCTAAAGGAAGGGTTTCAGGATTCGAATGGGAAGGATTTGGATATCATATCTCATGTTATAGGACGGGTCCCAGGTTTGGTATTAGAAGCATTGAGATAGCACATCTCATGGTATAGGAAGGGTCTCAGGATTGGAATGGGAAGGAGTTGGATATCCCTTCTCATGCTATAGGAAGGGTCTCAGGTTGGAATGGGAAGGAGTTGGATATCACATCTCATGTTATAGGAAGGGTCTCAGGATTGGAATGGGAAGGATTTGGATATCATATCTCTTGCTATAGGAAGGGTCTCATGTTTTTTATTAGAAACAGAGATATCACATCTCATGGTATAGGAAGGGTTTCAGGATTGGAATGGGGAGGATTTGGATATCACATTTCATGCTAAAGGAAGGGTCTCAGGTTTGGAAGGGGAAGGAGTTGGATATCACATCTCATGCTAAAGGAAGGGTCTCAGGTTTGATAGAAGCATTGAGATATCACATCTCATGCTATAGGAAGGGTCTTAGGTTTGGTATAAGCATTGAGATATCACATCTCTGCTATCGGAAGGGTCTCAGGTTAGGAATGGGAAGGAGTTGGATATCACATCTCAAGCTATCTCAGGATTGGAATGGGAAGGAGTTTGATATCACATCTCAAGCTTTAGGAAGGGTCTCAGGTTTGGAAGGGGAAGGATTTGGATCTCACATCTCATGTTTTAGGACGGGTCTCAGGTTTGGTATTAGAAACATTGAGATATCACATCTCATGGTATAGGAAGGGTCTCAGGATTGGAATGGGAAGGAGTTGGATATCACATCTCATGCTATAGGAAGGGTCTCAGTTTTGATATTAGAAGCATTGAGATATCACATCTCATGCTATCGGAAGGGTCTCAGGATTGGAATGGGAAGGAGTTGGATATCACATCTCAAGCTATCTCAGGATTGGAATGGGAAGGAGTTTGATATCACATCTCAAGCTTTAGGAAGGGTCTCAGGTTTGGAAGGGGAAGGATTTGGATCTCACATCTCATGTTTTAGGACGGGTCTCAGGTTTGGTATTAGAAACATTGAGATATCACATCTCATGGTATAGGAAGGGTCTCAGGATTGGAATGGGAAGGATTTGGATATCACATCTCTTGCTATAGGAAGGGTTTTAGGATTGGAATGGGAAGGAGTTGGATATCCCTTCTCATGGTATAGGAAGGGTCTCAGGATTGGAATGGGAAGGAGTTGGATATTACATCTCATGCTATAGGAAGGGTCTCAGGTTTGGTAGAAGCATTGAGATATCACATCTCATGCTATAGGAAGGGTCCCAGGATTGGAATGGGAAGGAGTTGGATATCACATCTCATGCCATAGGAAGGGTCTCAGGTTTGGTATAAGCATTGAGATATCACATCTCATGCTATAGGAAGGGTCTCAGTTTTGGTAGAAGCATTGAGATATCACATCTCTGCTATCGGAAGGGTCTCAGGATAGGAATGGGAAGGACTTAGATATCACATCTCATGCTATAGGGAGGGTCTCAGTTTTGATATTAGAAGCATTGAGATATCACATCTCATGCTATCGGAAGGGTCTCAGGATTGGAATGGGAAGGAGTTGGATATCACATCTCAAGCTATCTCAGGATTGGAATGGGAAGGAGTTTGATATCACATCTCAAGCTATAGGAAGGGTCTCAGGTTTGGAAGGGGAAGGATTTGGATCTCACATCTCATGTTTTAGGACGGGTCTCAGGTTTGGTATTAGAAGCATTGAGATATCACATCTCATGGTATAATAAGGGTCTCAGGATTGGAATGGGAAGGAGTTTGATATCACATCTCAAGCTATAGGAAGGGTCTCAGGATTGGAATGGGAATGATTTGGATTTCACATGTTACAGGATAGTTCTCATGTTTGGTTTTAGAAGCATTAAGATATCACATCTCATGTTATAGGAAGGATCTCGGGTTTGGTATTAGAAGCATTGAGATATCACATCTCATGCTATAGGAAGGGTCTCAGGTTTGGAATGGGAAGGAGTTGGATATCACATCTCATGCTATAGGAAGGATCTCAGGTTTGGTATTAGAAGCATTGAGATATCAGATCTCATGCTATCGGAAGGATCTCAGGTTTGGTATTAGAAGCATTGAGATATCACATCTCATGCTACCAGAAGGGTCTCCGGATTGGAATGGGAAGGAGTCGGATATCACATCTCATGCTAAAGGGAGGGTTTCAGGTTTGGAAGTGGAAGGATTTGGATATCACATCTCATGTTATAGGAAGATCTCAGGTTTGGTATTAGAAGCATTGAGATATCACATCTCATGCTATCGGAAGGATCTCAGGTTTGGTATTAGAAGCATTGAGATATCACATCTCATGCTATCAGAAGGGTCTCAGGATTGGAATGGGAAGGAGTCGGATATCACATCTCATGCTAAAGGGAGGGTCTCAGGTTTGGAAGGGGAAGGATTTGAATATCACATCACATGTTATAGGAAGGATCTCAGGTTTGGTATTAGAGGCATTGAGATATCACATCTCATGCTATAGGAAGGGTCTCAGGATTGGAATGGGAAGGAGTTGGATATCACATCTCATGCTAAAGGAAGGGTCTCAGTTTTGGTAGAAGCATTGAGATATCACATCTCATGCTATAGGAAGGGTCTCAGTTTTGGTAGAAGCATTGAGATATCACATCTCTGCTATCGGAAGGGTCTCAGGATAGGAATGGGAAGGACTTAGATATCACATCTCATGCTATAGGGAGGGTCTCAGTTTTGATATTAGAAGCATTGAGATATCACATCTCATGCTATCGGAAGGGTCTCAGGATTGGAATGGGAAGGAGTTGGATATCACATCTCAAGCTATCTCAGGATTGGAATGGGAAGGAGTTTGATATCACATCTCAAGCTATAGGAAGGGTCTCAGGTTTGGAAGGGGAAGGATTTGGATCTCACATCTCATGTTTTAGGACGGGTCTCAGGTTTGGTATTAGAAGCATTGAGATATCACATCTCATGGTATAATAAGGGTCTCAGGATTGGAATGGGAAGGAGTTTGATATCACATCTCAAGCTATAGGAAGGGTCTCAGGTTTGGGAAGGGAAGGATTTGGATAGCACATCTCATGTTATAGGATGGTTCTCATGTTTGGTTTTAGAAGCATTGAGATATCACATCTCATGCTATCGGAAAGGTCTCAGGTTTGGAATGGGAAGGAGTTGGATATCACATCTCATGTTATAGGAAGGATCTCAGGTTTGGTATTAGAGGCATTGAGATATCATATCTCATGCTATATGAAGGGTCTCAGGATTGGAATGTGAAGGATTTGGATATCACATCTCATGCTAAAGGAAGGGTCTCGGGTTTGGCAGAAGCATTGAGATATCACATCTCATGCTATAGGAAGGGTCTCAGGATTGGAATGGGAAGGATTTGGATATCACATCTCATGCCATAGTAAGGGTCTCAGGTTTGGTATAAGCATTGAGATATCACATCTCTGCTATCGGAAGGGTCTCAGGATTGGATTGGGAAGGAGTTGGATATCCCTTCTCATGCTATAGGAAGGGTCTCAGGTTGGAATGGGAAGGAGTTGGATATCACATCTCTTGCTATAGGAAGGGTCTCAGTTTTTTATTAGAAACATTGAGATATCACATCTCATGCTATAGGAAGGGTTTCAGGATTGGAATGGGAAGGATTTGGATATCACATCTCATGCTAAAGGAAGGGTCTCAGGTTTGGAAGGGGAAGGAGTTGGATATCACAACTCATGGTAAAGGAAGGGTCTCAGGTTTGATAGAAGCATTGAGATATTACAGCTCATGCTATAGGAAGGGTCTCAGGATTGGAATGGGAAGGAGTTGGATATCACATCTCATGCTAAAGGAAGGGTCTCAGGTTTGATAGAAGCATTGAGATATCACATCTCATGCTATAGGAAGGGTCTCAGGTTTGGTATAAGCATTGAGATATCACATCTCTGCTATCGGAAGGGTCTCAGGATAGGAATGGGAAGGACTTAGATATCACATCTCATGCTATAGGGAGGGTCTCAGTTTTGATATTAGAAGCATTGAGATATCACATCTCATGCTATCGGAAGGGTCTCAGGATTGGAATGGGAAGGAGTTGGATATCACATCTCAAGCTATCTCAGGATTGGAATGGGAAGGAGTTTGATATCACATCTCAAGCTATAGGAAGGGTCTCAGGTTTGGAAGGGGAAGGATTTGGATCTCACATCTCATGTTTTAGGACGGGTCTCAGGTTTGGTATTAGAAGCATTGAGATATTTTTTTTTATTTTTTATTTATTTGCATTTGTTAAGCGCGCTTGCAGCCCGTAAGGCATCGAGGCGCTGTTACAGAGGATACGCAAACTTAGGATTACAGACAGGTGCCAGGAGGGCTCTTAGTTACAGATTGGTAGGCATATATGCAGTGGACGATACAGGTTCAGGTTAAACAAAGAGTCTGGTTTTGATAGCCTTACGGAAGGCTAGGTGGGATTGAATGAGTCTTAGGTGAGGTGGCAGAGCGTTCCAGTGCGTGGCTGCTAGGGTGGGGAAGCTGGAGCCACCAGCGCGCACTTTCCCAGTAGTAGGCGTGACAATTGTGTTGGCATAAGGGGACCTGAGAGGTCTCGTGGCGGTGTGCCTAGTAATTCTGTTGGTCAGGTAAGGAGGGGCAAGTTCGTGAAGGCATTTGTGTGTGAGAGCAAGAGTTTTAAAGACAATTCTCTCTTTGACAGGGAGCCAGTGTGCTTGCCTTCTGATTTCGGAGATATGGTTTCTTCTTGAGGTACCGGTGGCTGCCCTTAGCGCATTGTTCTGGGCTAGCTGCAATTTGGCCAGGTTTTTGCTGGATGTCCCCACGAGAAGGGCATTACAGTAGTCAAGTCTTGACCCGATAATTGCCCTGGCAATCGTGAGGCAATTTTGACGGGCCAAGAAGGGCCTGGCTGCATTGAGGACTTTGGAGTAGTAGGCTGAGGATGCAGCGATAGCATTGACCTGTTTATCCATGGACAGGTCGGAGTCAAGGTAGACTCCGAGTGTCTTAACATGGTTCGAGACCTTGATTGGAATGTTATCAAGTGAGAAGGAGGCGTACTGATCTCCGAGGTTACCCAGAGTGAAGGGTGACCCAATGAGGAGGAGTTCGGTCTTTTCGCTGTTGAGGCACAGCCAATTCTCCGCCATCTAGGATTGGATGGTAGTGTAGATAGAGGTGAGGGTGTTGGAATCTGCTAGGTAGTCGCTCGTGAGTGGGATCAGTACCTGCGTATCGTCAGCATAGTTGGTATATGAAATACCAAGGGAATCCAAGATGCTAAACAGGGGCCTTGTAAAGAGGTTATAGAGTGTTGGGGCGATACAGGATCCCTGAGGGACACCGCAGGTGAGGAGGCTAGGGGTGGCGGCGGCAGCTTCAGAAAAGACTTTCATGGCCCTTTCTTGGAGAAAGGAGGTGATCCACTGGCAGGCTTTCGGGGAGAAGTTGGCTTGGGTGGCTAGGTGGTGACACAAGGTGTTGTGGTCAACCAGATCGAACCCTGCAGATAGATCCAGGAGCAGTAGGAGGGCAGGTTTGCCTGCATCTCTGAGGTCATCCATTTGGTTCTTTAGATCTAGGAGGGCCGTTTCAGTGCCATGTCGGGGGCGGAACCCAGATTGCCGCAGGCCGAGGAGACGGTTGTCCTCTAAGAACTTTTGGACCTGCAGGTAGGCTGCTTTGGCCAAGATTTTGAGCAGGAATGGTACAGTTGTGATGGGCCTGTAATTCCCCGGGACGGTTGGGTCGAGTGAGGGTTTCTTGAGGAGTGGGCGTACCCACGCTTCCTTGAGTCCTGATGGGACATGGCCTGATTGGAAGGAGGAGATGATAAAGGCTGTAAGGAAGGGGGCGAGAGTATGTGCGGAGTCTTTGATGAGGCTGGCTGGGCAGGCATCGCCTTTACAATTGGAGGGTTTAATATAGTTGAGGAGGATGATGACCTCTTGCTCAGTGATGTCTTTGAATTCGAACATCGGGGATGACGTGGACTTGATGGGTGGCTTGGCGTGGATGTTCGCTATGATATGGGAAAGGGCTTTTTGGTGGCCACAAATTTTTGTTTGGAGGGTGTTGAGCTTCTCTAGCATGGCAGATTGAATGCTGTTGCACCACTTGTCATCTTTGATAACTGAGGAGGGGGGGGGGGCAGATGGTTTTTCAAGTTCCCTGAAGATTGTGAATAGTTCCTTAGATCCTGACTTGGCGTCGGAGATCCTGGCGTTGAAGGAGGCAGCCTTTGCCAGTGTGATGTTAGTCTTGTAGGATTTGGAAATGGCTTTGAACTTCTGTTTAGTGGCTTCAGAGGGGTTTGCTTTCCAGGAGGATAGTGCAATCCTCTTTTGCGCACGTTGGTCAAGGAGTTCTTTAGAGAACCATGAGTTAGCATGTTTGGCTTTCTTAGCTTTTTTGAGAGTCAGGGGAGCAATGGCGTCCACGGCTGACGTGATGACATCCTTGAAGGTGTCAGCTAAGGTGTCAGGGTTATTAGATGAAGGTGCCTGAAGGGCTGGGTTAAGGAGGTAGGGTGCTAGGTTCTCGACTGTGAGGAGGCGTGAGCTCCTGGCGTAGGTGGCGAGGCATGGTGATGGCGGAGAGAGAGCCACTTTTCTGGTTCCGAGGTTGAATTGGATGTAGTGATGGTCAGACCAGGGGATAGGGGTATTGGCTGTGATGAGAAGGGAGCAGTTGTGATGACTGATCCAGTCAAGGGTGCGCCCTTTGATGTGCGTGGTGTCAGAAATGGAGTGCACAAAGCTGATGTTGGAGAGTGCCTTCTTGAGGTGTTTCGCTGGGGAGTCTTTAGGGTCATTCAGCCCTAGGTTGAGGTCACCAAGGAGTAGAACCTGAGAGGTCTTTTTGATGTTGTGAGACAATGCAGGGATAAGGGTGTCATGGAAGTCCGTACATGGGCCAGGGGGTCTGTATACAATGTGCATGGATATGGTGCAGTTGGGCGAGACATTGATTTTTAGCGGGAGGTAGTCACTATTGCTATCAAGGATGCCTTCAGCTTCTCTGATGGTAAGGGTGTCCCTCGCGATGAGGGCAACGCCTCCACCTCTCTGAGAGGTGCGGTCTTTCCTAAAAATGGAATATCCAGGTGGGATGGCGAGTGATAAGACTGGGCCTGAGCTTTCATTCAGCCAGGTTTCAGTAAGGATGAGGAGGTCGAGCTTGTTGTTTATGAGCAGGTCGTTGATGTCAAGGGCGTGAGCTGGTATGGAGCGGGCATTAAGCAGGGCGCAGCTTAGCATGTAGGCATGGGGAGGCGTGGGGATAGGTGGGCTGGTGGGTGAGGATGGAGGGTCAGAAGTACTAGGTGGTGTGGTCGAGGGTGTGGCAACAGTAGGATGAATAGGCACAGAAACATCATTGAGCTGCACAAAATCAAGTGTGGTCATGGGTGTGGCAACAGTAGGATGAATAGGCACAGAAACATCATTGAGCTGCACAAAATCAAGTGTGGTCATGGGTGTGGCAACAGTAGGATGAATAGGCACAGAAACATCATTGAGCTGCACAAAATCAAGTGTGGTCATGGGTGTGGCAACAGTAGGATGAATAGGCACAGAAACATCATTGAGCTGCACAAAATCAAGTGTGGTCATGGGTGTGGCAACAGTAGGATGAATAGGCATAGAAACATCATTGCGCTGCACAAAATCAAGTGTGGTCATGGGGGCGGCAACAGTATGCGCTACAGGCATGGGTACAGTAGGACTGAAGGGCGAAGGTTGTGGGGCAAAGTTAAAGTTCATAGTAGCGTTGGTGATCGTGAAGTATTGTTTGTTGACAAGACCCTTGATGATGAACTGTCGTGCCGTGGCAGAGCATGTGTGTGCTGGCCGCTGGCTTCTTATGCCCAACCTAACATTTCGGTAACCCAAGGTAGGGGTAGAACTGATGGGGTTGGTGGGCTGAGTGCGGGACCGTAGTCGCGCATTCCTGCTGTGGTACAGCAGAGGGCGTGTGTTTGCTAGCAAGGTAGGCGCACATGAAGGTTGTAGCATGGGGGCATTAATGCTAATGGCCTTACCTTGTACTGGTTTAACAAGGCGTGGGGGCGCCAACTGCGCCATCGAGCAGCGGAGAGCTGCAGAGAGAAATGCGGCCTTGGGGGAGTAACTGGCAGTTCTTGGGTGTCTGGGCTGAGGTGAAACTTAAGTTTCTGGGACACCACTCCTACCAAGAGAGTGCAGATTCTTCATTCCCTGAAGGGGAAACTGTTAATATATATTGTGCAGCGTGTCGCGTTTAGCTCTCTCATAGCATGAGGGAATTTTATGGCGAGGCGCGTGGTGTTTAATATTTGGTTAGAGCTGCAATATGCTCTGGATGCAGCGTGTGGAGTCGTGCTTCTTGTGCCTGGGACCGTTGGGAAGCTGGACCCCCGCTTTGCGTATGTTTGTATAGGGGTGTTTTCTGAGACGGGGCTTCCCGTGCCTCCGTTATACAGCAGTCTTATGTGGATGGGTTAACAGCCGGGCCTTGGTGTCGAGTGATTCGGGTTTCCCTGGGGGGGGGGGGGAGGGAGGGGAACGGGACGCCTGGCTTGACACCCCCAAAACTCTGTGCCGCGGACACACCGAGGCTCAAGAGTCTCCTGTGCAATGACAGCCCCTGCGCAGGTGGGGTGGGGGTGTGGGGGAGGGGGCCCAGAGCCGCCGAATCTACAGGTGCTCTCCGCTGTGCGGAGCACCCGCGACCACCTTACTTGTTGCACGAGGTGTCCGCGGCGCCTTGGGGCCCCCTCCTTAAGAGCTTCACGCGTCTCTCCTCTGCTCTTGTAAACTGGGAGGCAGCTCTCGCGTTGTGTAGTTGCGGCGGGGACCGTTAGGTCGGGCCAAACTTCCGCGAGGAGATTTTTATGTGCAACTGCACTTCCCCGCTACAGAGCTTTTCAAAGTCCGGTGCTCTTCCAATTTCTTCTTTTTTCTTTATTTTCTCCTTCTTTTCCCCTTTTCCTTCAGTGGCGCACCTCGTTTGTCAGGTATAATAAGGGTCTCAGGATTGGAATGGGAAGGAGTTTGATATAACATCTCAAGCTATAGGAAGGGTCTCAGGTTTGGGAAGGGAAGGATTTGGATAGCACATCTCATGTTATAGGATGGTTCTCATGTTTGGTTTTAGAAGCATTGAGATATCATATCTCATGCTATCGGAAAGGTCTCAGGTTTGGAATGGGAAGGAGTTGGATATCACATCTCATGTTATAGGAAGGATCTCAGGTTTGGTATTAGAAGCATTGAGATATCATATCTCATGCTATAGGAAGGGTCTCAGGATTGGAATGTGAAGGATTTGGATATCACATCTCATGCTAAAGGAAGGGTCTCAGGTTTGGCAGAAGCATTGAGATATCACATCTCATGCTATAGGAAGGGTCTCAGGATTGGAATGGGAAGGATTTGGATATCACATCTCATGCCATAGTAAGGGTCTCAGGTTTGGTATAAGCATTGAGATATCACATCTCTGCTATCGGAAGGGTCTCAGGATTGGATTGGGAAGGAGTTGGATATCCCTTCTCATGCTATAGGAAGGGTCTCAGGTTGGAATGGGAAGGATTTGGATATCACATCTCATGTTATAGGTAGGGTCTCAGGATTGGAATGGGAAGGATTTGGATATCACATCTCTTGCTATAGGAAGGGTCTCAGGTTTTTATTAGAAACATTGAGATATCACATCTCATGCTATAGGAAGGGTTTCAGGATTGGAATGGGAAGGATTTGGATATCACATCTCATGCTAAAGGAAGGGTATCAGGTTTGGAAGGGGAAGGATTTGGATATCATATCTCATGTTATAGGACGGGTCCCAGGTTTGGTATTAGAAGCATTGAGATATCACATCTCATGGTATAGGAAGGGTCTCAGGATTGGAATGGGAAGGAGTTGGATATCACATCTCATCCAATAGGAAGGGTCTCAGGTTTGGAATGGGAAATAATTGGATATCACATCTCATGTTATAGGAAGGATCTCAGGATTGGAATGGGAAGGATTTGGATATCACATCTCTTGCTATAGGAAGGGTCTCAGGATTGGAATGGGAAGGAGTTCGATTTCCCTTCTCATGCTATAGGAAGGGTCTCAGGTTGGAATGGGAAGGACTTGGATAACACATCTCATGTTATAGGAAGGGTCTCAGGATTGGAATGGGAAGGATTTGGATATCACATCTCTTGCTATAGGAAGGGTCTCAGGTTTTTTATTAGAAACATTGAGTTATCACATCTCATGCTATAGGAAGGGTTTCAGGATTGGAATGGGAAGGATTTGGATATCACATCTCATGCTAAAGGAAGGGTCTTAGGTTTGGAAGGGGAAGGATTTGGATATCACATCTCATGTTATAGGACGGGTCCCAGGTTTGGTATTAGAAGCATTGAGATATCACAACTCATGCTATAGGAAGGGTCTCAGGATTGGAATGGGAAGGAGTTGGATATCACATGTCATGCTAAAGGAAGGGTCTCAGGTTTGATAGAAGCATTGAGATTTCACATCTCATGCTATAGGAAGGGTCTCAGGATTGGAATGGGAAGGAGTTGGATATCACATCTCATGCCATAGGAAGGGTCTCAGATTTGGTATAAGCATTGAGATATAACATCTCTGCTATCGGAAGGGTCTCAGGATAGGAATGGGAAGGACTTAGATATCACATCTCATGCTATAGGGAGGGTCTCAGTTTTGATATTAGAGGCATTGAGATATCACATCTCATGCTATCGGAAGGGTCCCAGGATTGGAATGGGAAGGAGTTGGATATCACATCTCAAGCTATCTCAGGATTGGAATGGGAAGGAGTTTGATATCACATCTCAAGCTATAGGAAGGGTCTCAGGTTTGGAAAGGGAAGGATTTGGATTTCACATCTCATGTTGTAGGATGGTTCTCATGTTTGGTTTTAGAAGCATTGAGATATCACATCTCATGCTATCGGAAGGGTCTCAGGTTTGGAAAGGGAAGGATTTGGATTTCACATATGTTATAGGATAGTTCTCAGGTTTGGTTTTAGAAGCATTAAGATATCACATCTCATGCTATAGGAAGGGTCTCAGGTTTGGAATGGGAAGGAGTTGGATACACATCTCATGTTATAGGAAGGATCTCAGGTTTGGTATTAGAAGCATTGAGATATCACATATCATGCTATAGGAAAGGTCTCAGGATTGGAATGGGAAGGAGTTGGATATCACATCTCATGCTAAAGGAAAGGTCTCAGGTTTGGAAGGGGAAGGATTTGGATCTCACAAATGTTTTAGGACGGGTGTCAGGTTTGGTATTAGAAGCATTGAGATATCACATCTCATGGTATAGGAAGGGTCTCAGGATTGGAATGGGAAGGAGTTGGATAGCACATCTCAAGCTATCTCAGGATTGGAATGGGAAGGAGTTTGATATCACATCTCAAGCTATAGGAAGGGTCTCAGGTTTGGAAAGGGAATGATTTGGATTTCACATGTTACAGGATAGTTCTCATGTTTGGTTTTAGAAGCATTAAGATATCACATCTCATGTTATAGGAAGGATCTCAGGTTTGGAATTAGAAGCATTGAGATATCACATCTCATGCTATAGGAAGGGTCTCAGGTTTGGAATGGGAAGGAGTTGGATATCACATCTCATGCTATAGGAAGGATCTCAGGTTTGGTATTAGAAGCATTGAGATATCAGATCTCATGCTATCGGAAGGATCTCAGGTTTGGTATTAGAAGCATTGAGATATCACATCTCATGCTACCAGAAGGGTCTCAGGATTGGAATGGGAAGGAGTCGGATATCACATCTCATGCTAAAGGGAGGGTTTCAGGTTTGGAAGTGGAAGGATTTGGATATCACATCTCATGTTATAGGAAGATCTCAGGTTTGGTATTAGAAGCATTGAGATATCACATCTCATGCTATCGGAAGGATCTCAGGTTTGGTATTAGAAGCATTGAGATATCACATCTCATGCTATCAGAAGGGTCTCAGGATTGGAATGGGAAGGAGTCGGATATCACATCTCATGCTAAAGGGAGGGTCTCAGGTTTGGAAGGGGAAGGATTTGAATATCACATCACATGTTATAGGAAGGATCTCAGGTTTGGTATTAGAGGCATTGAGATATCACATCTCATGCTATAGGAAGGGTCTCAGGATTGGAATGGGAAGGAGTTGGATATCACATCTCATGCTAAAGGAAGGGTCTCAGTTTTGGAAGAAGCATTGAGATATCACATCTCATGCTATAGGAAGGGTCTCAGGATTGGAATGGGAAGGAGTTGGATATCACATCTCATGCCATAGGAAGGGTCTCAGGTTTGGTATAAGCATTGAGATATCACATTGGTCTCAGGATTGGATTGCGAAGGAGTTGGATATCACATCTCATCCAATAGGAAGGGTCTCAGGTTTGGAATGGGAAGGAATTGGATATCACATCTCATGTTATAGGAAGGATCTCAGGATTGGAATGGGAAGGATTTGGATATCACATCTCTTGCTATAGGAATTGTCTCAGGTTTTTTATCAGAAACATTGAGATATCACATCTCATGCTATAGGAAGGGTTTCAGGATTGGAATGGGAAGGAGTTGGATATCACATCTCATGTTATAGGAAGGATCTCAGGATTGGAATGGGAAGGATTTGGATATCACATCTCTTGCTATAGGAAGGGTCTCAGGTTTTTTATTAGAAACATTGAGATATCACATCTCATGCTAAAGGAAGGGTTTCAGGATTCGAATGGGAAGGATTTGGATATCATATCTCATGTTATAGGACGGGTCCCAGGTTTGGTATTAGAAGCATTGAGATATCACATCTCATGGTATAGGAAGGGTCTCAGGATTGGAATGGGAAGGAGTTGGATATCCCTTCTCATGCTATAGGAAGGGTCTCAGGTTGGAATGGGAAGGAGTTGGATATCACATCTCATGTTATAGGAAGGGTCTCAGGATTGGAATGGGAAGGATTTGGATATCATATCTCTTGCTATAGGAAGGGTCTCATGTTTTTTATTAGAAACAGAGATATCACATCTCATGGTATAGGAAGGGTTTCAGGATTGGAATGGGGAGGATTTGGATATCACATTTCATGCTAAAGGAAGGGTCTCAGGTTTGGAAGCGGAAGGAGTTGGATATCACATCTCATGCTAAAGGAAGGGTCTCAGGTTTGATAGAAGCATTGAGATATCACATCTCATGCTATAGGAAGGGTCTTAGGTTTGGTATAAGCATTGAGATATCACATCTCTGCTATCGGAAGGGTCTCAGGTTAGGAATGGGAAGGAGTTGGATATCACATCTCAAGCTATCTCAGGATTGGAATGGGAAGGAGTTTGATATCACATCTCAAGCTTTAGGAAGGGTCTCAGGTTTGGAAGGGGAAGGATTTGGATCTCACATCTCATGTTTTAGGACGGGTCTCAGGTTTGGTATTAGAAACATTGAGATATCACATCTCATGGTATAGGAAGGGTCTCAGGATTGGAATGGGAAGGAGTTGGATATCACATCTCATGCTATAGGAAGGGTCTCAGTTTTGATATTAGAAGCATTGAGATATCACATCTCATGCTATCGGAAGGGTCTCAGGATTGGAATGGGAAGGAGTTGGATATCACATCTCAAGCTATCTCAGGATTGGAATGGGAAGGAGTTTGATATCACATCTCAAGCTTTAGGAAGGGTCTCAGGTTTGGAAGGGGAAGGATTTGGATCTCACATCTCATGTTTTAGGACGGGTCTCAGGTTTGGTATTAGAAACATTGAGATATCACATCTCATGGTATAGGAAGGGTCTCAGGATTGGAATGGGAAGGAGTTGGATATTACATCTCATGCTATAGGAAGGGTCTCAGGTTTGGTAGAAGCATTGAGATATCACATCTCATGCTATAGGAAAGGTCCCAGGATTGGAATAGGAAGGAGTTGGATATCACATCTCATGCCATAGGAAGGGTCTCAGGTTTGGTATAAGCATTGAGATATCACATATCTGCTATCATAAGGGTCTCATGATTGGTATAGGAAGGAGTTGTATATCCCATCTCATGCTTTAAGAAGGGTCTCAGGTTTGGTATTAGAATTATTGAGATATCACATCTCATGCTATAGGAAGGGTCTAAGGATTGGAATGGGAAGGAGTTGGGTATCACATCTTATGCTATAGGAAGGGTCTCAGGTTTGGTATTAGAAGCATTGTGATATTACATCTCATGCTATAGGAAGGGTCTCAGGATTGGATTGGGAAGGAGTTGGATATCACATCTCATGCTATAGGAAGGGTCTCAGGTTTGGAATGGGAAGGGTTTGTACATCACATCTCTTGCTATAGGAAGGGCCTCAGGTTTGGTATGAGAAACATTGCGATATCACATCTCATGGTATAGGAAGGATCTCAGGATTAGAATGGGAAGGAGTTGGATATCACATCTCATGTTATAGGAAGGATATCAGGTTTGGTATTAGAAGCATTGAGATATCACATCTCATGATATAGGAAGGGTCTCAGGATTGGAATGGGAAGGTTTTGGATATCACATCTCATGCTATAGGAAGGGTCTCAGGATTGGAATGGGAAGGAGTAGTATATGACATCTCATGCCATAGGAAGGGTCTCAGGTTTGGTATAAGCATTGAGATATCACATCTCTGCTATCAAAAGGGTCTCAGGATTGGAATGGGAAAGAGTTGGATATCCCATCTCATGTTATAGGAAGGGTCTCAGGTTTGGTATTAGAAGCATTGAGATTTCACATCTCATGCTATAGGAAGGGTCTCAGGATTGGAATGGGAAGGGCTTGGATATCCCATCTCATGTTATAGGACGGGTCTCAGGTGTGGTATTAGAAGCATTGAGATATCACATCGCATGCTGTAGGAAGGGTCTCAGGTTTGGAATGGGAAGGAATTGGATATCACATCTCATGTCATAGGAAGGATATCAGGTTTTCTATTAGAAGCATTGAGATATCACATCTCATGCTATAGGAAAGGTCTCAGGATTGGAATGGGAACTAGTTGGATATTACATTCTTGTTATAGGAAGGGTCTCAGGTTTGGAATGGGAAGGAGTTGGATATCACATATGCTATAGGAAGGGTCTCAGGTTTGGAACGGGAAGGAGTTGGATATCTCATCTCATGCTTAAAGAAGGGTCTCAGTTTTGGTATTAGAAGCATTGAGATATCACATCTCATGCTATAGGAAGGGTCTCAGGATTGGAATGGGAAGGAGTTGGATATCACATCTCATGGTATAGGAAGGGTCTCAGGGTTGGTATTACAAGCATTGTGATATTACATCTCATGCTATAGGAAGGGTCTCAGGATTGGATTGGGAAGGAGTCGGATATCACATCTCATGCTATAGGAAGGGTATCAGGTTTGGGAAGGATTTGTATATCACATCTCTTGCTATACGAAGGGCCTCAGGTTTGGTATGAGAAACATTGAGATATCACATCTCATAGTATAGGAAGGATCTCAGTATTGGAATGGAAAGGAGTTGGATATCACATCTCATGTTATAGGAAGGATATCAGGTGTGGTATTAGAAGCATTGAGATATAACATCTCATGCTATAGGAAGGGTCTCAGGATTGGAATGGGAAGGAGTTGGACATCACATCTCATGCTATAGGGAGGGTCTCAGGTTTGGTAAAAGCATTGAGATATCAGATCTCATGCTATCGGAAGGATCTCAGGTTTGGTATTAGAAGCATTGAGATATCACATCTCATGCTACCAGAAGGGTCTCAGGATTGGAATGGGAAGGAGTCGGATATCACATCTCATGCTAAAGGGAGGGTTTCAGGTTTGGAAGTGGAAGGATTTGGATATCACATCTCATGTTATAGGAAGATCTCAGGTTTGGTATTAGAAGCATTGAGATATCACATCTCATGCTATCGGAAGGATCTCAGGTTTGGTATTAGAAGCATTGAGATATCACATCTCATGCTATCAGAAGGGTCTCAGGATTGGAATGGGAAGGAGTCGGATATCACATCTCATGCTAAAGGGAGGGTCTCAGGTTTGGAAGTGGAAGGATTTGGATATCACATCTCATGTTATAGGAAGGATCTCAGGTTTGATATTAGAAGCATTGAGATATCAAATCTCATGCTATAGGAAGGGTCTCAGGATTGGAATGGGAAGGAGTTGGATATCACATCTCATGCTAAAGGAAGGGTCTCCGTTTTGGTAGAAGCATTGAGATATCACATCTCATGCTATGGGAAGGGTCTCAGGATTGGAATGGGAAGGAGTTGGATATCACATCTCATGCCATAGGAAGGGTCTCAGGTTTGGTATAAGCATTGAGATATCACATTGGTCTCAGGATTGGATTGGGAAGGAGTTGGATATCACATCTCATCCAATAGGAAGGGTCTCAGGTTTGGAATGGGAAGGAATTGGATATCACATCTCATGTTATAGGAAGGATCTCAGGATTGGAATGGGAAGGATTTGGATATCACATCTCTTGCTATAGGAAGGGTCTCAGGTTTTTTATCAGAAACATTGAGATATCACATCTCATGCTATAGGAAGGGTTTCAGGATTGGAATGGGAAGGAGTTGGATATCACATCTCATGTTATAGGAAGGGTCTCAGGATTGGAATGGGAAGGAGTAGTATATGACATCTCATGCCATAGGAAGGGTCTCAGGTTTGGTATAAGCATTGAGATATCACATCTCTGCTATCGAAAGGGTCTCAGGATTGGAATGGGAAAGAGTTGGATATCCCATCTCATGTTATAGGAAGGGTCTCAGGTTTGGTATTAGAAGCATTGAGATTTCACATCTCATGCTATAGGAAGGGTCTCAGGATTGGAATGGGAAGGGCTTGGATATCCCATCTCATGTTATAGGACGGGTCTCAGGTGTGGTATTAGAAGCATTGAGATATCACATTGCATGCTGTAGGAAGGGTCTCAGGTTTGGAATGGGAAGGAATTGGATATCACATCTCATGTCATAGGAAGGATATCAGGTTTTCTATTAGAAGCATTGAGATATCACATCTCATGCTATAGGAAAGGTCTCAGGATTGGAATGGGAACTAGTTGGATATTACATTCTTGTTATAGGAAGGGTCTCAGGTTTGGAATGGGAAGGAGTTGGATATCACATATGCTATAGGAAGGGTCTCAGGTTTGGAACGGGAAGGAGTTTGATATCTCATCTCATGCTTAAAGAAGGGTCTCAGTTTTGGTATTAGAAGCATTGAGATATCACATCTCATGCTATAGGAAGGGTCTCAGGATTGGAATGGGAAGGAGTTGGATATCACATCTCATGGTATAGGAAGGGTCTCAGGGTTGGTATTACAAGCATTGTGATATTACATCTCATGCTATAGGAAGGGTCTCAGGATTGGATTGGGAAGGAGTCGGATATCACATCTCATGCTATAGGAAGGATATCAGGTTTGGGAAGGATTTGTATATCACATCTCTTGCTATAGGAAGGGCCTCAGGTTTTGTATGAGAAACATTGAGATATCACATCTCAAAGTATAGGAAGGATCTCAGTATTCGAATGGAAAGGAGTTGGATATCACATCTCATGTTATAGGAAGGATATCAGGTGTGGTATTAGAAGCATTGAGATATAACATCTCATGCTATAGGAAGGGTCTCAGGATTGGAATGGGAAGGAGTTGGACATCACATCTCATGCTATAGGGAGGGTCTCAGGTTTGGTAAAAGCATTGAGATATCAGATCTCATGCTATCGGAAGGATCTCAGGTTTGGTATTAGAAGCATTGAGATATCACATCTCATGCTACCAGAAGGGTCTCAGGATTGGAATGGGAAGGAGTCGGATATCACATCTCATGCTAAAGGGAGGGTTTCAGGTTTGGAAGTGGAAGGATTTGGATATCACATCTCATGTTATAGGAAGATCTCAGGTTTGGTATTAGAAGCATTGAGATATCACATCTCATGCTATCGGAAGGATCTCAGGTTTGGTATTAGAAGCATTGAGATATCACATCTCATGCTATCAGAAGGGTCTCAGGATTGGAATGGGAAGGAGTCGGATATCACATCTCATGCTAAAGGGAGGGTCTCAGGTTTGGAAGTGGAAGGATTTGGATATCACATCTCATGTTAAAGGAAGTGTTAAGACGGATTTCTGAACTCTGTCCTGGTGGCGCAGAAGTTCAGAAGGCCAACCTAATTACTTGGAACAGGGTAACCTCTGGACGAGCCAGACCAATCAAGGTAGCGATCGCGGCGGTCAAGACTAGATCTCAAGAGGGGTGAGGGTGACTGAAAGCCCGCAATGAGCACACAAAACCAGAACACTTACAAACTACTCCAAACAGGTGTTATATCAAAAATATATACACATTTATTTTAAGGCCTTTAAAACAACGACTGTAGCGAGAAAAGCACAATATCACAATATTAAACCAACACATACCATATCAACACAATATATATACAAATACTACAGTCGCAAGCGTTTAAAGCACGAAATATGTAGTCCACCTGAAAGGGAAGGAAAACAGGCAGTGCGATAATGCTTTCGACTCAGTTCGCCTTCATAGGCACCTAACTAGATGGAAGTCCGAGCCCTGCGAAGAGTGGAGCCTGGTGCTCAAAGTACCTGCACGCGCTGGTGCCAACGGGCAAAAGGAGAAGCTCTTCGAAGGAAGTCAGGCAGTTCGGGTTAGTGCACAGCAGAAGAAGAACAGGGTCCGCAACTCAAGCGCAGCCTCCACAGCGGGCAGAAGAAGAGCGCGAGTACGGGCGAAAAGGGTGCTGTTTTACACAGCGGGGAAAGCAATGGGCTACTGCAGGAGGGCGACCAGATCCTAGCTATGCTACTCACCGGTCCCCGAAGCAAGCAGTCCCAGGCTTCTCCACGTTAGTTTCAGCAGCTGGCAGGTTCAGAAGAGCAGGGAACGCTTTGTAGTCGTGTAGAGCAAAAAGACGTCCCAATCGACGAAACCGGCACAGTTTGTTGCCGCAGCAGGACAACGGAGCGGCCGTGCGTATCTGAGTCAAAAGTACACTCCTCCCTTCAGACCTGGGAACGCCAAGTGCACGAAGCGTGGGAGAGTGACAAGGACTCGAGATACTGCACAACCTGGCGGCGGTTGCAGAGCCAGACTCCTTTGTAAGCTGGTCAGTCAACTGGATGGCCCAGAGACGCTTCCGAAGGCTTACTTGGCAGGAGATGGTTGAAGATGCCGGGAATAGCTGTTCCTGCTATCCCAAAGGTCGAAGCACCAGTACAGGCCTTCTGGTTCGATCAAAGGAGGACAGGGGCTCTCAGGACGACAGCAGTGCAAAGGAGGATTCCTTCAGCGGGTCACCAGCGATTCCTCGGTCCAGCCTCTTGGTTGCAGGATACTTGGCTCCTGTATTCCTTCGTTCGTGAGAACTCAGGAGATCGACATGGTAGTGGTGTTTCCAGCCTCCTCTTATCCATGGTTCCCTTCGCGCCAAAACGGAGGGGAGCCAATGGGAGATCCGCTCATCAACACACATACCATACGTGGACCAATCACGGACCACGGTGGTCCCAAGCATTCACACCACCCTAGACTCTCTGGCACCCAGGATGTGTATTGGGACCAGACATCCCAGCCCACACCCTGGAGGCACACAAACGACATGTAGAAGCCCGCGAAAGCATCCGTGTTTCGCGGGAAAGTACATGCCCAAATAAGGAAGGTTTCCGGGTCGCTGGACCTGGGGAAGGTGAAGGGAGCAAGACGGTCAGTGGACAGGACAAAGGAGCCTCGTGGTCTGGCCATTTTGGGGAGCCAGGCCACCATTTTGGGTTCAGTGCAAAAACGTGCTCAGAACGCCAAAAGGAGCTCAAAATATACAAAACGATCGCTGCCACCATTCCAGTCCCTGAATGACTTGCACCGATCAAATACCATCCTAAACGAGTATCTAGGGCCTGTAGAAGGCTAGAGACCCAAGAGAGCTGTAACTTAGCTTACAGTGCCCTCTTGTGTCATGTTGCACTAAAGCTGCGACACGATAAAAGAAACTACGGGAAACAACGTTCCCCGGTACTGACTGTCTTAAGGGCATGTCAGTTTCCCCGTAAGAAAGGAGCGAAAGCCCAGAGAAGTGCGGCAGAAGGCTGTACTTCTCTGGCAAAGTCAAGAACAAGGTTAAAAACAATAGCAAAAAGTTTAGGGGTTGCCACATGGAAGGAAGATTACCTACAATTACGAAATCTTTCCTAACACTCGCCCCTCCCAGACTATGGACAGGGGGAACTAATCCACCCCTGGATGAGTCTCATGTTCAGGTCGGTTAAACATTCTGGACAACCCATCAACATTGCTATGTTGGACACCTGGCCTATGCTCAATAGTGAAGTCGAAGCCTTGAAGACTTATGGACCACCTAAGCAACTTTGGATTCTCCCCCTTCATGTTCATTAGCCACTTTAACGGCTTATGGTCAGTCTGCACAGTGAAGTGGGTCCCATAGAGGTAGGGCCTCAGCTTCCTTAGGGCCCACACAACAGAGAAACATTCTTTCTCTACCGTGGACCATCTGAGCTCTCTGTCCTTAAGCTGGCGACTAATAAAACCGATAGGGTGTTCCTTACCCTTCTCATCTACTTGTGATAGTACAGCTCCCATCCCAGTGTCAGAGGCGTCCGTCTGCACGATAAAAGGTCTTTGATAATCAGGGGCCCTGAGGACAGGGGCCTGGCACAAGGAGTCTTTTAAGCCATTGAAGGCCTTCTCACACTCGTCGGTCCAAGTTACCTTCTTGGGTTTCTTCGGAGTTGTGAGAGCAGTCAGAGGAGCAGCTATGGTGCCATAGTCTGCCATAAAATTGCGGTAATACCCCGTGAGTCCTAAGAAGGCTCTCACTTGGGTTTGCGTAGTGGGGTAGGCCAGTCTTGTACTGCTTGTACTTTACTGGGTAGAGGCTGTATCCTCCCTCCACCTACTTCATGTCCAAGGTAAACCACTGAGCCTTGTCCAATCTGGCATTTACTAGCCATTATGGTCAAGTGGGCTTTCTGAAGAGCCTGGAGCACAATCCCGAGGTGTTTCACATGGTCTTCCCAGGTGGCACTGAAAACTGCTATATCGTCCAGATATGCGAGACAGAATTCGTCCAACCCATTCAACACATGATTCACAAGCCTCTGGAAAGTGGCAGGTGCATTTTTCAACCCGAACGGCATTACCCGGAATTGGTAAAGGCCGTCTGGCGTAGAAAATGCTGTCTTCAACCTGGCATGTTCTGCTTAAGCTATTTGCCAATAGCCAGCAGTAAGGTCAAACGTGCTGAGGTACTTGGAGGCACCCAAAGTATCCACCAGCTCATCTGTTCGAGGCAGGGGGTGTGCGTCTGTCTTGGTGACAGCATTCAGAGCCCTGTAATCCACGCAGAACCTCAATTCAGAAGTGCCTGCCTTTGGAACCAAAACCACAGGACTGGACCAAGGACTACTAGAGGGTTCAATCACCCCAAGGTCTAACATCTTGTTGACCTCGGTCTTAATATAAGACCGTACTTTGTCTGACATCCTGTATCCCCTACTTTTGGTAGGTACACTGTCTCCTGTGTCAATGTTATGTTTGCACCAAGGTGTCAAACCAGGCGACTGTGAGAACAGGGGGGAAAACTGCCTAAGCAAACTTTTCACCTCAGCCTGCTGATCAGAAGTCAGGTGAGGGGCCACTCGGACACCCTCAATGGAGCTATCTGAAGGACCGCCTTGGAACAGGTCGGGGAGAGGTTCAGACTCCTCTTCCTCAACGTCTGAAGCCAGTAGCAGTGCTGCGATTTCGACTCTTGGGACGAAAGCCTTCAGCCTATTTACTTGGAACACTTTTGGAGCCTGTCCAGGCCTTCCAAGGTCCACTAAATAGTTCACCTCACCCAGGGGCTCCACCACTGTGTAAGGGCCTGACCATTTGTCCTGTAAAGCTCGAGGCCTTATGGGATTCATGATCAGGACTTGCTGACCAGGTGTAAAGTTGATGAGGGAAGCTTTCTGGTCGTACCAATGTTTCACCAGCGCTTGCCCTGCCTTCAATTTATCACTAGCCAAGCCCATCAGAAGTACCATCCGTTTTCTGAGCCCTAGCACATAATCAACTACGTTGGTAGTAACAGGGGGAGTGGGCATCTCCCATCCCTCTTTGACGATGGCTAAGGGTCCCCGTACGGGATGACCGAACAGAAGTTCGAAGGGGCTGAAGCCAACACCCTCCTGTGGTACCTCTCGGTAGGCAAACAGTAAGCATGGTAAAAGAAGATCCCATTTTCTTCTCTGGGGCTCCTCCAGAGCCCCAATCATGCTCTTTAACGTTCTGTTGAAACGTTCCACCAGACCATTGGTCTGGGGGTGGTATGCAGAAGAGAACTTGTAGGTGACCCCACATTCTTTCCACATAGCCTGCATATACTTCGACATAAAGTTGCTGCCACGATCTGACACAACTTCTTTAGGGAAGCCAACCCTAGTAAATATGCCGAGTAAAGCTTTTGCAACTGACTTGGCAGTTACAGTCTTTAATGGGATGGCCTCAGGATACCTGGTTGCATGGTCGACCAGCACCAGGATAAACTTATTGCCCGAGGATGTTTGCGGGTCAAGGGGACCAACTATGTCGATCCCTACCCTTTCAAATGGTACCCCCACAACTGGGAGCGGTACCAACGGAGCTTGGATTGTCGCGCCAACTTTCCCAGACAACTGGCAGGAGGCACAATTCCTGCAGTGACTTTCTACTTGCACCCCCATCTTGGGCCAGTAGAAGTGCATGGATAACCTTTGCTTGGTCCTCTTCATACCAAGGTGACCAGCAAGGGGAACTTCATGCACCAACTGCAGGAGGAAGGGCCTAACAGCAAGGGGAACCACCAACCTCCTATGGTCTCCTTCTGTAGACTCTGTGGGCTCACTATACAGGAGTCCACCTTCCCAATAAATCCTATGCGTCCCATGAGGTTCACCCTCAAGCTGGGAGCAGGCCTGTCTCCTTAGGCCTTCCAGAGATGGGCACTCACGTTGGCCTTTACTGAATTCGTCCCTATCAGGACCTCCTTCAACTAACAAGTCTTTTAGTTCAGGATGATCGTTGGGGTCGAAAACTTCAGGCATCGCCACCTCCTCGTCAGGTCCGGGCGATTGACCAACTTCCTCCACCTCAGTGGTAGGCGAGCTCGGGGGAATATTCTCTTTCCCTCGTCGTGACTTGTTGACTCCTTTCGCCTTGGGTTTCCCCTTTGGCTGGGGCGGCGTATTGGACTTGGCCAATGCTGCCCGTGCTTGAGACCGTGTGTAGGGTCGTTCGGCAGTGTCTCCTACGAGCCCTAGAGCTCTGAGATCATTACCTAGTAAGACCTTTCCCGGGACGTTTCTCTGAATGCTCACTGGAATCCTGACTGCTGTACCATTTAAAGTAAGATTTACAGGGATCACGGGAAACATACGGAGGGGGCCGTCAGCCAACTTAGTGGGCATCAGAGTAGCTCTGGCAACTTCCTCTGAGTCTACCAAGGTAGAATCCACTACAGTGCGACTGCACCCACTATCCCTAAGAGCTGGAGTATCTACTCCATTGATCAGCACACTGTCTTTAAAGTAGTGCTTGGTATTATCCGGAATCCTAGCATAAGCCTCTGCGACTTTAGGCTCCCAGGAACCCAGGGACACTAAAACTACCTCAGCCTCTATTCCGCTGGGAAATGAGTCTGAGGAGAAGGATGCTCCTGTAATCTCTTCTTCCTCGTAGGAGGAGAAGGCCAGATTAGCGGAGTGGACCCCCAAAGGTCTAACCTTACAACGGGGATCCCCCTTCACATGGTCAGTTGCTCCACAAGCAAAACACGATCCAATGGGTCTGTTTACATAGGGAGGCTTATTGTAACCAGAGTTCTGTTTCGGAGGCTGCCCTCCACTACCCTGTGAGTTCTCGTGTGTTTTACCCTTGTTTTTCTGTTTGTGGCCCTTATGGGAAGAAGATTTAGCAGATTCCCCACCCGCCATATCTTTGAACTTTTTCCCTTCCTCCTGCTTACCAGGATGAGTTTTGTCCTTATGGGACACTCGATGTGACACCCATAAATCTGCTGCAATGGCCAGCTTCTTAGGATCTATCTCCTTCGAATCGGCCAAATGCTGCTTAAGCTCCGGGGAAGAAGAAGCAAAAATATGTTCCAGCATGACAAGATTTATCATGCCGGCGAAGGTAGAAACCATATAACCTTCGACCCAGCCAGTTAAGTTTTTCAAGGATTCAGCGACATACGATACCCAAGTACCACCTTCCTTTTTCTTATACTCTCTAAAACGTTTTAAATATTGGGCCGGAGTCTTCCCAAACTTTAAAATGAGAGTCTGCTTCAACATTGCGAAATCAGCTCGCTCAGCCTTCGACATCTCCATAATGGCACTACAGCCAGAATGGGGCAGTCTACTGAGTAACCACGCAATCTTATCAGCATTGTCAACTTTCTGAACTTCGCATGCATACTCAAACGCATTCAGCCAGTCCATAATGTCATTCCCTTCTTCATACACACTGAGCAGATCTTTTGGAAACCGTGGATGAGAGGAGGCCCCAGACCCATGTCCACGACCCGCGGACCCAGTTGCAACCTGAAGCTTGGCCAGTTCCAACTGGTGATCCCTGTCTTTTTGTTTTTCTGCCTGTTCGATTTTTAGTTTGGCTATGCTGAATTCAAGCTCCTGCTGCCTAAACCGCAGCTCTTGCTTCTTGAATTCAAGCATAGCCTCCCCATCAGCACTGGCAGAGGAAACATTAGACATCTCGTCCTCCCTGTCCTCGTGGTCGCGATGGATCAGTGCGGCGGCAGAACCGTCGGTTCTGCCAGTGAGAGCAGCCCCACCACCTTCCGCACTGTCCTCAGAAGTGATAGCGTCAAGCTGCGCTTCTTGCCACGCCACGATTCTTTGGATCATTTCCAATTTCGTGCCTTGAGAGGAAACCCCTCTCACCGCACACATCTTTTTTAGTGTTTCTGATTTAGAAGCATTCAAAGTTAACAAGGTACTTGTTTCCATACTGTGTGATAGGACTATGGCCTTTTTAAAGTTATATTACAACAATTCACTACGTGTACTGGTTGGAATAACCTGAAATGCCTTAGTTCGAGCGCAACACTGGATACCTTCAGTCGTATCCCACCGCTGCCACCAATTTGTTAAGACGGATATCTGAACTCTGTCATGGTGGCGCAGAAGTTCAGAGGGCCAACCTAATTACTTGGAACAGGGTAACCTCTGGACGAGCCAGACCAATCAAGGTAGAGATCGCGGCGGTCAAGACTAGATCTCAAGAGGGGTGAGGGTGACTGAAAGCCCGCAATGAGCACACAAAACCAGAACACTTACAAACTACTCCAAACAGGTGTTATATCAAAAATATATACACATTTATTTTAAGGCCTTTAAAACAACGACCGTAGCGAGAAAAGCACAATATCACAATATTAAACCAACACATACCATATCAACACAATATATATACAAATACTACAGTCGCAAGCGTTTAAAGCACGAAATATGTAGTCCACCTGAAAGGGAAGGAAAACAGGCAGTGCGATAATGCTTTCGACTCAGTTCGCCTTCATAGGCACCTAACTAGATGGAAGTCCGAGCCCTGCGAAGAGTGGAGCCTGGTGCTCAAAGTACCTGCACGCGCTGGTGCCAACGGGCAAAAGGAGAAGCTCTTCGAAGGAAGTCAGGCAGTTCGGGTTAGTGCACAGCAGAAGAAGAACAGGGTCCGCAACTCAAGCGCAGCCTCCACAGCGGGCAGAAGCAGAGCGCGAGTACGGGCGAAAAGGGTGCTGTTTTACACAGCGGGGAAAAGCAATGGGCTACTGCAGGAGGGCGACCAGATCCTAGCTATGCTACTCACCGGTCCCCGAAGCAAGCAGTCCCAGGCTTCTCCACGTTAGTTTCAGCAGCTGGCAGGTTCAGAAGAGCAGGGAACGCTTTGTAGTCGTGTAGAGCAAAAAGACGTCCCAATCGACGAAACCGGCACAGTTTGTTGCCGCAGCAGGACAACGGAGCGGCCGTGCGTATCTGAGTCAAAAGTACACTCCTCCCTTCAGACCTGGGAACGCCAAGTGCACGAAGCGTGGGAGAGTGACAAGGACTCGAGATACTGCACAACCTGGCGGCGGTTGCAGAGCCAGACTCCTTTGTAAGCTGGTCAGTCAACTGGATGGCCCAGAGACGCTTCCGAAGGCTTACTTGGCAGGAGATGGTTGAAGATGCCGGGAATAGCTGTTACTGCTATCCCAAAGGTCGAAGCACCAGTACAGGCCATCTGGTTCGATCAAAGGAGGACAGGGACTTTCAGGACGACAGCAGTGCAAAGGAGGATTCCTTCAGCGGGTCACCAGCGATTCCTCGGTCCAGCCTCTTGGTTGCAGGATACTTGGCTCCTGTATTCCTTCGTTCGTGAGAACTCAGGAGATCGACATGGTAGTGGTGTTTCCAGCCTCCTCTTATCCGCGCCAAAACGGAGGGGAGCCAATGGGAGATCCGCTCATCAACACACATACCATACGTGGACCAATCACGGACCACAGTGGTCCCAAGCATTCACACCACCCTAGACTCTCTGGCACCCAGGATGTCTATTGGGACCAGACATCCCAGCCCACACCCTGGAGGCACACAAACGACATGTAGAAGCCCGCGAAAGCATCCGTGTTTCGCGGGAAAGTACATGCCCAAATAAGGAAGGTTTCCAGGTCGCTGGACCTGGGGAAGGTGAAGGGAGCAAGACGGTCAGTGGACAGGACAAAGGAGCCTCATGGTCTGGCCATTTTGGGGAGCCAGGCCACCATTTTGGGTTCAGTGCAAAAACGTGCTCAGAACGCCAAAAGGAGCTCAAAATATACAAAATGATCGCTGCCACCATTCCAGTCCCTGAATGACTTGCACCGATCAAATACCATCCTAAACGAGTATCTAGGGCCTGTAGAAGGCTAGAGACCCAAGAGAGCTGTAACTTAGCTTACAGTGCCCTCTTGTGTCGTGTTGCACTAAAGCTGCGACACGATAAAAGAAACTACGGGAAACAGCGTTCCCCGGTACTGACTGTCTTAAGGGCATGTCAGTTTCCCCGTAAGAAAGGAGCGAAAGCCCAGAGAAGTGCGGCAGAAGGCTGTACTTCTCTGGCAAAGTCAAGAACAAGGTTAAAAACAATAGCAAAAAGTTTAGGGGTTGCCACATGGAAGGAAGATTACCTACAATTACGAAATCTTTCCTAACAGGAAGGATCTCAGGTTTGATATTAGAAGCATTGAGATATCACATCTCATGCTATAGGAAGGGTCTCAGGAATGGAATGGGAAGGAGTTGGATATCACATCTCATGCTAAAGGAAGGGTCTCAGTTTTGGTAGAAGCATTGAGATATCACATCTCATGCTATAGGAAGGGTCTCAGGATTGGAATGGGAAGGAGTTGGATATCACATCTCATGCCATAGGAAGGGTCTCAGGTTTGGTATAAGCATTGAGATATCACATTGGTCTCAGGATTGGATTGGGAAGGAGTTGGATATCACATCTCATCCAATAGGAAGGGTCTCAAGTTTGGAATGGGAAGGAATTGGATATCACATCTCATGTTATAGGAAGGATCTCAGGATTGGAATGGGGAGGATTTGGATATCACATCTCTTGCTATAGGAAGGGTCTCAGGTTTTTTATCAGAAACATTGAGATATCACATCTCATGCTATAGGAAGGGTTTCAGGATTGGAATGGGAAGGAGTTGGATATCACATCTCATGTTATAGGAAGGGTCTCAGGATTGGAATGGGAAGGATTTGGATATCACATCTCTTGCTATAGGAAGGGTCTCAGGTTTTTTATTAGAAACATTGAGATATCACATCTCATGCTAAAGGAAGAGTTTCAGGATTCGAATGGGAAGGATTTGGATATCATATCTCATGTTATAGGACGGGTCCCAGGTTTGGTATTAGAAGCATTGAGATATCACATCTCATGGTATAGGAAGGGTCTCAGGATTGGAATGGGAAGGAGTTGGATATCACATCTTATGCTATAGGAAGGGTCTAAGGATTGGTATTACAAGCATTGTGATATTACATCTCATGCTATAGGAAGGGTCTCAGGATTGGATTGGGAAGGAGTTGGATATCACATCTCATGCTATAGGAAGGGTCTCAGGTTTGGAATGGGAAGGATTTGTACATCACATCTCTTGCTATAGGAAGGGCCTCAGGTTTGGTATGAGAAACATTGAGATATCACATCTCATGCTATCGGAAGGGTCAAAGGATTGGAATGGGAAGGAGTTGGATATCACATCTCAAGCTATCTCAGGATTGGAATGGGAAGGAGTTTGATATCACATCTCAAGCTATAGGAAGGGTCTCAGGTTTGGAAGGGGAAGGATTTGGATCTCACATCTCATGCTTTAGGACGGGTCTCAGGTTTGGTATTAGAAACATTGAGATATCACATCTCATGGTATAGGAAGGGTCTCAGGATTGGAATGGGAAGGAGTTGGATATCACATCTCATGCTATAGGAAGGGTCTCAGGTTTGGTAGAAGCACTGAGATATCACATCTCATGCTATAGGAAGGGTCTCAGGATTGGAATGGGAAGGAGTTGGATATCACATCTCATGCTAAAGGAAGGGTCTCAGTTTTGGTAGAAGCATTGAGATATCACATCTCATGCTATAGGAAGTGTCTCAGGATTGGAATGGGAAGGAGTTGGATATCACATCTCATGCCATATGAAGGGTCTCAGGTTTGGTATAAGCATTGAGATATCACATTGGTCTCAGGATTGGAATGGGAAGGAGTTGGATATCACATCTCATCCAATAGGAAGGGTCTCAGGTTTGGAATGGGAAGGAATTGGATATCACATCTCATGTTATAGGAAGGATCTCAGGATTGGAATGGGAAGGATTTGGATATCACATCTCTTGCTATAGGAAGGGTCTCAGGTTTTTTATTAGAAATATTGAGATATCACATCTCATGCTATAAGAAGGGTTTCAGGATTGGAATGGGAAGGAGTTGGATATCTCATCTCATGTTATAGGAAGGGTCTCAGGAGTGGAATGGGAAGGATTTGGATATCACATCTCTTGCTATAGGAAGGGTCTCAAGTTTTTTATTAGAAACATTGAGATATCACATCTCATGCTAAAGGAAGGGTTTCAGGATTGGAATGGGAAGGATTTGGATATCATATCTCATGTTATAGGACAGGTCCCAGGTTTGGTATTAGAAGCATTGAGATATCACATCTCATGGAATAGGAAGGGTCTCAGGATTGGAATGGGAAGGAGTTGGATATCCCTTCTCATGCTATAGGAAGGGTCTCAGGTTGGAATGGGAAGGAGTTGGATATCACATCTCATGTTATAGGAAGTGTCTCAGGATTGGAATGGGAAGGATTTGGATATCATATCTCTTGCTATAGGAAGGGTCTCATGTTTTTTATTAGAAACATAGAGATAACACATCTCATGGTATAGGAAGGGTTTCAGGATTGGAATGGGAAGGATTTGGATATCACATCTCATGCTAAAGGAAGGGTCTCAGGTTTGGAAGGGGAAGGAGTTGGATATCACATCTCATGCTAAAGGAAGGGTCTCAGGTTTGATAGAAGCATTGAGATATTACATCTTATGCTATAGGAAGGGTCTCAGGATTGGAATGGGAAGGAGTTGGATATCACATCTCATGCTAAAGGAAGTGTCTCAGGTTTGATAGAAGCATTGAGATATCACATCTCATGCTATAGGAAGATCTCGGGTTTGGTATTAGAAGCATTGAGATATCACATCTCATGCTATCGGAAGGATCTCAGGTTTGGTATTAGAAGCATTGAGATATCACATCTCATGCTATCAGAAGGGTCTCAGGATTGGAATGGGAAGGAGTTGGATATCACATCTCATGCTAAAGGAAGGGTCTCAGTTTTGGTAGAAGCATTGAGATATCACATCTCATGCTATAGGAAGGGTCTCAGGATTGGAATGGGAAGGAGTTGGATATCACATCTCATGCCATAGGAAGGGTCTCAGGTTTGGTATAAGCATTGAGATATCACATTGGTCTCAGGATTGGATTGGGAAGGAGTCGGATATCACATCTCATGCTAAAGGGAGGGTCTCAGGTTTGGAAGTGGAAGGATTTGGATATCACATCTCATGTTATAGGAAGGATCTCAGGTTTGATATTAGAAGCATTGAGATATCACATCTCATGCTATAGGAAGGGTCTCAGGATTGGAATGGGAAGGAGTTGGATATCACATCTCATGCCATAGGAAGGGTCTCAGGTTAGGTATAAGCATTGAGATATCACATTGGTCTCAGGATTGGATTGGGAAGGAGTTGGATATCACATCTCATGCCATAGGAAGGGTTTCAGGATTGGAATGGGAAGGAGTTGGATATCACATCTCATGTTATAGGAAGGGTCTCAGGATTGGAATGGGAAGGATTTGGATATCACATCTCTTGCTATAGGAAGGGTCTCAGGTTTTTTTATTAGAAACATTGAGATATCACATCTCATGCTAAAGGAAGGGTTTCAGGATTGGAATGGGAAGGATTTGGATATCATATCTCATGTTATAGGACGGGTCCCAGGTTTGGTATTAGAAGCATTGAGATATCACATCTCATGGTATAGGAAGGGTCTCAGGATTGGAATGGGAAGGAGTTGGATATCCCTTCTCATTCTATAGGAAGGGTCTCAGGTTGGAATGGGAAGGAGTTGGATATCACATCTCATGTTATAGGAAGGGTCTCAGGATTGGAATGGGAAGGATTTGGATATCATATCTCTTGCTACAGGAAGGGTCTCATGTTTTTTATTAGAAAAATAGAGATATCACATCTCATGGTATAGGAAGGGTTTCAGGATTGGAATGGGAAGGATTTGGATATCACATCTCATGCTAAAGGAAGGGTCTCAGGTTTGGAAGGCGAAGGAGTTGGATATCACATCTCATGCTAAAGGAAGGGTCTCAGGTTTGATAGAAGCATTGAGATATTACATCTCATGCTATAGGAAGGGTCTCAGGATTGGAATGGGAAGGAGTTGGATATCACATCTCATGCTAAAGGAAGGGTCTCAGGTTTGATAGAAGCATTGAGATATCACATCTCATGCTATAGGAAGGGTCTCAGGTTTGGTATAAGCATTGAGATATCACATCTCTGCTATCGGAAGGGTCTCAGGATAGGAATGGGAAGGACTCAGATATCACATCTCATGCTATAGGGAGGGTCTCAGTTTTGATATTAGAAGCATTGAGATATCACATCTCATGCTATCAGAAGGGTCTCAGGATTGGAATGGGAAGGAGTTGGATATCACATCTCAAGCTATCTCAGGATTGGAATGGGAAGGAGTTTGATATCACATCTCAAGCTATAGGAAGGGTCTCAGGTTTGGAAGGGGAAGGATTTGGATCTCACATCTCATGTTTTAGGACGGGTCTCAGGTTTGGTATTAGAAACATTGAGATATCACATCTCATGGTATAGGAAGGGTCTCAGGATTTGAATGGGAAGGAGTTGGATATCACATCTCATGCTATAGGAAGGGTCTCAGGTTTGGTAGAAGCATTGAGATATCACATCTCATGGTATAGGAAGGGTCCCAGGATTGGAATGGGAAGGAGTTGGATATCACATCTCATGCCATAGGAAGGGTCTCAGGTTTGGTATAAGCATTGAGATATCACATCTCTGCTATCATAAGGGTCTCAGGATTGCTATAGGAAGGAGTTGGATATCCCATCTCATGCTTTAAGAAGCGTCTCAGGTTTGGTATTAGAAGCATTGAGATATCACATCTCATGCTATAGGAAGGGTCTAAGGATTGGAATGGGAAGGAGTTGGATATCACATCTTATGCTCTAGGAAGGGTCTCAGGTTTGGTATTACAAGCATTGTGATATTACATCTCATATAGGAAGGGTCTCAGGATTGGATTGGGAAGGAGTTGGATATCACATCTCATGCTATAGGAAGGGTCTCAGGTTTGGAATGGGAAGGGTTTGTACATCACATCTCTTGCTATAGGAAGGGCCTCAGGTTTGGTATGAGAAACATTGAGATATCACATCTCATGGTATAGGAAGGATCTCAGGATTAGAATGGGAAGGAGTTGGATATCACATCTCATGTTATAGGAAGGGTCTCAGGTTTGGTAGAAGCATTGAGATATCACATCTCATGCTATAGGAAGGGTCTCAGGATTGGAATGGGAAGGAGTAGTATATGACATCTCATGAGATAGGAAGGGTCTCAGGTTTGGTATAAGCATTGAGATATCACATCTCAGCAATCGGAAGGGTTTCAGGTTTGGAAAGGGAAGGAGTTGGATATCACATCTCATGCTATAGGAAGGGTCTCAGGTTTGGTATTAGAAGCATTGAGATATCACATCTCATGCTATAGGAAGGGTCTCAGGTTTGGAATGGGAAGGATTTGGATATCACATCTCATGCTATAGGAAGGGTCTCCGGATTGGAATGGGAAGTAGTTATATATGACATCTCATGCCATAGGAAGGGTCTCAGGTTTGGTATAAGCATTGAGATATCACATCTCTGCTATCGAAAGGGTCTCAGGATTGGAATGGGAAGGAGTTGGATATCCCATCTCATGTTATAGGAAGGGTCTCAGGTTTGGTATTAGAAGCATTGAGATTTCACATCTCATGCTATAGGAAGGGTCTCAGGATTGGAATGGGAAGGGCTTGGATATCCCATCTCAGGTCTCAGGAAGGATCTCAGGTTTTCTATTAGAAGCATTGAGATATCACATCTCATGCTATAGGAAAGGTCTCAGGATTGGAATGGGAAGGAGTTGGATATTACATTCTTGCTATAGGAAGGGTCTCAGGTTTGGAATGGGAAGGAGTTGGATATCACATATGCTATAGGAAGGGTCTCAGGTTTGGAACGGCAAGGAGTTGGATATCACATCTCATGCTTAAAGAAGGGTCTCAGTTTTGGTATTAGAAGCATTGAGATATCACATCTCATGCTATAGGAAGGGTCTCAGGATTGGAATGGGAAGGAGTTGGATATCACATCTCATGCTATAGGAAGGGTCTCAGGTTTGGTATTACAAGCATTGTGATATTACATCTCATGCTATAGGAAGGGTCTCAGGGTTGGATTGGGAAGGAGTCGGATATCACATCTCATGCTATGGGAAGGGTATCAGGTTTGGGAAGGATTTGTATATCACATCTCTTGCTATAGAAAGGGCCTCAGGTTTGGTATGAGAAACATTGAGATATCACATCTCATGGTATAGGAAGGATCTCAGTATTGGAATGGAAAGGAGTTGGATATCACATCTCATGTTATAGGAAGGATATCAGGTGTGGTATTAGAAGCATTGAGATATCACATCTCATGCTATAGGAAGGGTCTCAGGATTGGAATGGGAAGGAGTTGGATATCACATCTCATGCTATAGGGAGGGTCTCAGGTTTGGTAGAAGCATTGAGATATCACATCTCATGCTATAGGAAGGGTCTCAGGATTGGAATGTAAAGGAGTAGTATATGACATCTCATGCCATAGGAAGGGTCTCAGGTTTGGTATAAGCATTGAGATATCACATCTCTGCTATCGAAAGGGTCTCAGGATTGGAATGGGAAGGAGTTGGATATCCCATCTCATGTTATAGGAAGGGTCTCAGGTTTGGTATTAGAAGCATTGAGATTTCACATCTCATGCTATAGGAAGGGTCTCAGGATTGGAATGGGAATGGCATGGATATCCCATCTCAGGTCTCAGGAAGGATCTCAGGTTTTCTATTAGAAGCATTGAGATATCACATCTCATGCTATAGGAAAGGTCTCAGGATTGGAATGGGAAGGAGTTGGATATTACATTCTTGCTATGGGAAGGGTCTCAGGTTTGGAATGGGAAGGAGTTGGATATCACATATGCTATAGGAAGGGTCTCAGGTTTGGAACGGCAAGGAGTTGGATATCACATCTCATGCTTAAAGAAGGGTCTCAGTTTTGGTATTAGAAGCATTGAGATATCACATCTCATGCTATAGGAAGGGTCTCAGGATTGGAATGGGAAGGAGTTGGATATCACATGTCATGCTAAAGGAAGGGTCTCAGGTTTGATAGAAGCATTGAGATTTCACATCTCATGCTATCGGAAGGGTCTCAGGATTGGAATGGGATGGAGTTGGATATCACATCTCATGCCATAGGAAGGGTCTCAGTGCTCAATGCTTCTAATACCAAACCTGGGACCCGTCCTATAACATGAGATGTGATATCCAAATCCTTCCCCTTCCAAACCTAAGACCCTTCCTTTAGCATGAGATGTGATATCCAAATCCGATCGCTACCTTGATTGGTCTGGCTCGTCCAGAGGTTACCCTGTTCCAAGTAATTAGGTTGGCCTTCTGAACTTCTGCGCCACCAGGACAGAGTTCAGAAATCCGTCTTAACAGCATGAGATGTCATATACAACTCCTTCCGATTCCAATCCTGAGACCCTTCCTATAGCATGAGATGTGATATCTCAATGCTTCTAATACCAAACCTGAGATCCTTCCTATAGCATGAGATGTGATATCAAACTCCTTCCCGTTCCAAACCTGAGACCCTTCTGATAGCATGAGATGTGATATCTCAATGCTTCTAAAACCAAACCTGAGAACCATCCTATAACATGAGATGTGAAATCCAAATCATTCCCTTTCCAAACCTGAGACCCTTCCTATAGCTTGAGATGTGATATCAAACTCCTTCCCATTCAATGTGATATCCAACTCCTTCCCATTCCAAACCTGAGACCCTTCCTATAGCATGAGATGTTATATCGTAATGCTTCTAAAACCAAACCTGAGAACCATCCTATAACATGTGAACTCCAAATCCTTCCCTTTCCAAACCTGAGACCCTTCCGATAGCATGAGATGTGATATCTCAATGCTACTAAAACCAAACATGAGAACCATCCTATAACATGAGATGTGAAATCCAAATCCTTCCCTTTCCAAACCTGAGACCCTTCCTATAGCTTGAGATGTGATATCAAACTCCTTCCCATTCCAAACCTGAGATAGCTTGAGATGTGATATCCAACTCCTTCCCATTCCAATCCTGAGACCCTTCCTATACCATGAGATGTGATATCTCAATGCTTCTAATACCAAACCTGAGACCCGTCCTAAAACATGAGATGTGAGATCCAAATACTTCCCCTTCCAAACCTGAGACCCTTCCTATAGCTTGAGATGTGATATCAAACTCCTTCCCATTCCAATCCTGAGATAGCTTGAGATGTGATATCCAACTCCATCCCATTCCAATCCTGAGACCCTTCCGATAGCATGAGATGTGATAGCTCAATGCTTCTAATATCAAAACTGAGACCCTCCCTATAGTATGAGTATCTAAGTCCTTCCCATTCCTATCCTGAGACCCTTCCGATAGCAGAGATGTGATATCTCAATGCTTATACCAAACCTGATGACCCATCCTATGGCATGAGATGTGATATCCAACTCCTTCCCATTGCAATCCTGAGTTCCTTCCTATAGCATGAGATGTGATCTCAATGCTTCTATCAAACCTGAGACCCTTCCTTTAGCATGAGATGTGATATCCAACTCCATGCCATTCCAATCCTGAGACCCTTCCTATAACATGAGACGTGATATCCAACTCCTTCCCATTCCAATCCTGAGACACCTCCTATAGCATGAGATGTGATATCTCAATGCTTCTAATACCAAACCTGGGACCCGTCCTATAACATGAGATATGATATCCAAATCCTTCCCCTTCCAAACCTGAGACCCTTCAATTAGCATGAGATGTGATATCCAAATCCTTCCATTCCAATTCTGAAACCCTTCCTATAGCATGAGATGTGATGGCTCAATGTTTCTAATAAAAAACCTGAGACCCTTCCTATAGCAAGAGATGTGATATCCAAATCCTTCCCATTCCAATCCTGAGACCCTTCCTATAACGAGATGTGATATCCAACTCCTTCCCATTCCAACCTGACCTTCCTTTAGCATGAGAAGGGATATCCAACTCCTTCCCATTCCAATCCTGAAACCCTTCCTATAGCATGAGATGTGATATCTCAATGTTTCTAATAAAAAACCTGAGACCCTTCCTATAGCAAGAGATGGGATATCCAAATCCTTCCCATTTCAATCTTGAGACCCTTCCTATAGCATGAGATGTGATATCCAACTCCTTCCCATTCTAACCTGATACCCTTCCTATAGCATAAGGGATATCCAACTCCTTCCCAATCCAATCCTGAGACCCTTCCGATAGCAGAGATGTGATATCTCAATGCTTATACCAAACCTGAGACCCTACCTTTAGCATGATGTGATATCCAAATCCTTCACATTCCAATCCTGAGACCCTTCCTATAGCATGAGATGTGATATCTCAATGCTTCTAATACCAAACCTGAGAACCATCCTATAACATGAGATGTGAAATCCCAATCCTTCCCTTCCCAAACCTGAGACCCTTCCTATAGCTCGAGATGTGATATCAAACTCCTTCCCATTCCAATCCTGAGATAGCTTGAGATGTGATGTCCAACCCCTTCCCATTCCAATCCTGAGACCCTTATCATACCATGAGATGTGATATCTCAAGGCTTCTAATACCAAACCTGAGACCCGTCCTAAAACATGAGATGTGAGATCCAAATCCTTCCCCTTCCAAACCTGAGACCTTTCCTTTAGCATATGTGATATCCAACTCCTTCCCATTCCAAACCTGAGACCCTTCCTACAGCATGCAATGTGATATCTCAATGCTTCTAATACCACACCTGAGACCCGTCCTATAACATGAGATGGGATATCCAAGCCCTTCCCATTCCAATCCTGAGACCCTTCCTATAGCATGAGATGTGATATCTCAATGCTTCTAATACCAAACCTGAGACCCTTCCTATAACATGAGATGGGATATCCAACTCCTTCCCATTCCAATCCTGAGACCCTTTCGATAGCAGAGATGTGATATCTCAATGCTTCTAATACCAAAATTGATATCCTTCCAATAACATGAGATGTGATATCTCAATGTTTCTCATACCAAACCTGAGACCCTTCCTATAGCATAAAATGTGATATCCAACTCCTTCCCATTCCAATCCTTAGACCCTTCCTATAGCATGAGATGTGATATCTCAATGCTTCTAATACCAAACCTGAGACCCTTCTTAAAGCATGAGATGGGATATCCAACTCCTTCCTATTCCAATCCTGAGACCCTTACGATAGCAGAGATGTGATATCTCAATGCTTATACCAAAGCTGAGACCCTTCCTATGGCATGAGATGTGATATCCAACTCCTTTCCATTCCAATCCTGAGACCCTTCCTATAGCATGAGATGTGATATCTCAATGCTTCTACCAAACCTGAGACCCTTCCTATTGCATGAGATGTGATATCCAACTCCTTCCCAATCCAATCCTGAGACCCTTCCTATACCATGAGATGGGATATCTCAATGTTTCTAATACCAAACCTGAGACCCGTCCTAAAACATGAGATGTGAAATCCAAATCCTTCCCCTTTTCAAACCTGAGACCCTTCCTATAGCTTGAGATGTGATATCAAGCTCCTTCCCATTCCAATCCTGAGATAGCTTGAGACGTGATATCCAACTCCTTCCCATTCCAAACCTGAGGCCCTTCCTATAGCAAGAGATGTGATGTACAAATCCTTCCCATTCCAAACCTGAGACCCTTCCTATAGCATGAGATGTGATATCCAACTCCTTCCCAATCCAATCCTGAGACCCTTCCTATAGCATGAGATGTAATATCACAATGCTTGTAATACCAAACCTGAGACCCTTCCTATAGCATAAGATGTGATATCCAACTCCTTCCCATTCCAATCCTTAGACCCTTCCTATAGCATGAGATGTGATATCTCAATGCTTCTAATACCAAACCTGAGACCCTTCTTAAAGCATGAGATGGGATATCCAACTCCTTCCTATTCCAATCCTGAGACCCTTACGATAGCAGAGATGTGATATATCAATGCTTATACCAAACCTGAGACCCTTCCTATGGCATGAGATGTGATATCCAACTCCTTTCCATTCCAATCCTGAGACCCTTCCTATAGCATGAGATGTGATATCTCAATGCTTCTAATACCAAAACTGAGACCCTTCTTAAAGCATGAGATGTGATATCCAACTCCTTCCCGTGTTCCAAACCTGAGACCCTTCCTATAGCATATGTGATATCCAACTCCTTCCCATTGCAAACCTGAGACCCTTCCTATAGCAAGAATGTAATATCCAACTCCTTCCCATTCCAATCCTGAGACCATTCCTATAGCATGAGATGTGATATCTCAATGCTTCTAATAGAAAACCTGAGATCCTTCCTATGACATGAGATGTGATATCCAATTCCTTCCCATTCCAAACCTGAGACCATTCCTACAGCATGCAATGTGATATCTCAATGCTTCTAATACCACACCTGAGACCCGTCCTATAACATGAGATGGGATATCCAAGCCCTTCCCATTCCAATCCTGAGACCCTTCCTATAGCATGAGATGTGATATCTCAATGCTTCTAATACCAAATCTGAGACCCTTCCTATAACATGAGATGGGATATCCAACTCCTTCCCATTCCAATCCTGAGACCCTTTCGATAGCAGAGATGTGATATCTCAATGCTTCTAATACCAAACCTGATATCCTTCCTATAACATGAGATGTGATATCTCAATGTTTCTCATACCAAACCTGAGGCCCTTCCTACAGCAAGAGATGTGATGTACAAACCCTTCCCATTCCAAACCTGAGACCCTTCCTATAGCATGAGATGTGATATCCAACTCCTTCCCAATCCAATCCTGAGACCCTTCCTATACCATGAGATATAATATCACAATGCTTGTAATACCAAACCTGAGACCCTTCCTATAGCATAAAATGTGATATCCAACTCCTTCCCATTCCAATCCTTAGACCCTTCCTATAGCATGAGATGTGATATCTCAATGCTTCTAATACCAAACCTGAGACCCTTCTTAAAGCATGAGATGGGATATCCAACTCCTTCCTATTCCAATCATGAGACCCTTACGATAGTAGAGATGTGATATCTCAATGCTTATATCAAACCTGAGACCCTTCCTATGGCATGAGATGTGATATCCAACTCCTTTCCATTCCAATCCTGAGACCCTTCCTTTAGCATGAGATGTGATATCTCAATGCTTCTACCAAACCTGAGACCCTTCCTATGGCATGAGATGTGATATCCAACTCCTTGCCATTCAAATCCTGAGACCCTCCCTATAACAAGAGATGTCATATCCAACTCCTTCCCATTCCAAACCTGAGACCCTTCCTTTAGCATGAGATGTGATATCCAAATCCTTCACATTCCAATCCGGAGACCCTTCCGATAGCATGAGATGTGATATCTCAATGCTTCAAAAACCAAACATGAGAACCATCCTATAACATGAGATGTGAAATCCAAATCCTTCCCTTCCCAAACCTGAGACTCTTCCTATAGCATGAGATGTGATATCTCAATGCTTCTACCAAACCTGAAACCCTTCCTATAGCATGAGATGTGATATCCAACTCCTTCCCATTCCAATCCTGAGACACTTCCTATAGCATGAGATGTGATATCACAATGCTTCTAATACCAAACCTGAGACCCATCCTATAACATGAGATGTGATATCCAAATCCTTCCCCTTCCAAACCTGAGACCCTTCCTTTAGCATGAGATGTGATATCCAGCTCCTCCCATTCCAATCCTGAGACCCTTCCGATAGCATGAGATGTGGTATCTCAATGCTTCTAATATCAAAACTGAGACCCTCTCTATAGCATGAGATGTGATATCTAAGTCCTTCCCATTCCAATCCTGAGACCCTTCCGATAGCAGAGATGTGATATCTCAATGCTTATACCAAACCTGAGACCCTTCCTATGGCATGAGATGTGATATCCAACTCCTTGCCATTCAAATCCTGAGACCCTCCCTATAACAAGAGATGTCATATCCAACTCCTTCCCATTCCAAACCTGAGTCCCTTCCTTTAGCATGAGATGTAATATCCAAATCCTTCACATTCCAATCCGGAGACCAATCCTATAGCATGAGATGTGATATCTCAATGCTTCTAATATCAAAACTGAGACCAACAAAAATGATATGTGATATCTAAGTCATTCCCATTCCAATCCTGAGACCCTTCCTATAGCATGAGATGTGATATCTCAATGCTTCTAATATCAAACTTGAGACCCTCCCTATAGCATGAGATGTGATATCCAAGTCCTTCCCATTCCAATCCTGAGACACTTCCTATAGCATGAGATGTGATATCTCAATGCTTCTAATACCAAACCTGAGACTCTTCCTATAACATGAGATGGGATATCCAACTCCTTCCCATTCCAATCCTGAGACTCTTCCGATAGCAGAGATGTGATATCTCAATGCTTATACCAAACCTGAGACCCTTCCTACGGCATGAGATGTCATATACAACTCCTTCCCATTCCAATCCTGAGACCCTTCCTATAGCATGAGATGTGATATCTCAATGCTTATACCAAACCTGAGACCCTTCCTATAGCATGAGATGTGATATCCAACTCCTTCCCATACCAATCCTGAGACCCTTCCTATAGCATGAGATGTGATGTCTCAATGCTTCTAATACCAAACCTGAGATCCTTCCTATAACATGAGATGTGATATCCAACTCCTTCCATTCCAATCCTGAGACCCTTCCTATAGCATGAGATTTGATATATCAATACTTATACCAAACCTGAGACCCTTCCTATAGCATGAGATGTGATATCCAACTCCTTCCCGTTCCAAACCTGAGACCCTTCCTTTAGCATGAGATGTGATATCCAGCTCCTTCCCATTCCAATACTGAGACACTTCCGATAGCATGAGATGTGATATCTCAATGCTTCTAATATCAAAACTGAGACCAACAAAAATGATATGTGATATCTAAGTCCTTCCCATTCCAATCCTGAGACCCTCCCTATAGCATGAGATGTGATATCCAGGTCCTTCCCATTCCAATCCTGAGACCCTTCCTATAGCATGAGATGTGATATCTCAATGCTTCTAATACCAAACCTGAGACCCTTCCTATAACATGAGATGGGAATATCCAACTCCTTACCATTCCAATCCTGAGACCCTTCCGATAGCAGAGATGTGATATCTCAATGCTTATACCAAACCTGAGATCCTTCCTATAACATGAGATGTGATATCCAACTCCTTCCCATTCCAATCCTGAGACCCTTCCTATAGCATGAGATGTGATATCTCACTGCTTATACCAAACCTGAGACCCTTCCTATAGCATGAGATGTGATATCCAACTCCTTCCCATTCCAATCCTGAGATCCTTCCTATAGCATGAGATGTGATATCTCACTGCTTATACCAAACCTGAGATCCTTCCTATAGCATGAGATGTGATATCCAACTCCTTCCCATTCCAATCCTGAGACCCTTCCTATAGCATGAGATGTGATATCTCAATGCTTCTAATATCAAACTTGAGACCCTCCCTATAGCATGAGATGTGATATCCAAGTCCTTCCCATTCCAATCCTGAGACACTTCCTATAGCATGAGATGTGATATCTCAATGCTTCTAATATCAAAACTGAGACCAACAAAAATGATATGTGATATCTAAGTCCTTCCCATTCAAATCCTGAGACCCTTCCTATAGCATGAGATGTGATATCTCAATGCTTATACCAAACCTGAGACCCTTCCTACGGCATGAGATGTCATATACAACTCCTTCCCATTCCAATCCTGAGACCCTTCCTATAGCATGAGATGTGATATCTCAATGCTTATACCAAACCTGAGACCCTTCCTATAGCATGAGATGTGATATCCAACTCCTTCCCATTCCAATCCTGAGACCCTTCCTATAGCATGAGATTTGATGTCTCAATGCTTCTAATACCAAACCTGAGATCCTTCCTATAACATGAGATGTGATATCCAACTCCTTCCATTCCAATCCTGAGACCCTTCCTATAGCATGAGATTTGATATCTCAATGCTTATACCAAACCTGAGACCCTTCCTATAGCATGAGATGTGATATCCCAGTCTTTCCCATTCCAATCCTTAGACCCTTCCTACAGCATGCAATATGATATCTCAATGATTCTAATAACAATCCTGAGACCCTTCCTATAACATGAGATGGGATATCCAATTCCTTCCCATTCCAATCCTGAGACACTTCCGATAGCAGAGATGTGATATCTCAATGCTTATACCAAACCTGAGACCCTTCCTATAACATGAGATCGGATATCCAACTCCTTCCCGTTCCAAACCTGAGACCCTTCCTTTAGCATGAGATGTAATATCCAGCTCCTTCCCATTCCAATCCTGAGACACTTCCGATAGCATGAGATGTGATATCTCAATGCTTCTAATATCAAAACTGAAACCCTCCCTATAGCATGATATGTGAAATCAAAGTCCTTCCCATTCCAATCCTGAGACCCTTCCTATAGCATGAGATGTGATATCTCAATGCTTCTACCAAACCTGAGACCCTTCCTTTAGCATGAGATGTGATATCCAACTCCTTCCCATTCCAACCTGAGACCCTTCCTATAGCATGAGAAGGGATATCCAACTCCTTCCCAATCCAATCCTGAGACCCTTCCGATAGCATAGATGTGATATCTCAATGCTTATACCAAACCTGAGACCCTTCCTATGGCATGAAATGTGATATCCAACTCCTTGCCATTCAAATCCTGAGACCCTCCCTATAACAAGAGATGTCATATCCAACTCCTTCCCATTCCAAACCTGAGACCCTTCCTTTAGCATGAGATGTGATATCCAAATCCTTCACATTCCAATCCGGAGACTCTTCCTATAACATGAGATGAGATATCCAACTCCTTCCCAATCCAATCCTGAGACCCTTCCGATAGCAGAGATGTGATATCTCAATGCTTATACCAAACCTGAGACCCTTCCTATGGCATGAGATGTGATATCCAACTCCTTGCCATTCAAATCCTGAGACCCTCCCTATAACAAGAGATGTCATATCCAACTCCTTCCCATTCCAAACCTGAGACCCTTCCTTTAGCATGAGATGTGATTTCCAAATCCTTCACATTCCAATCCGGAGACCAATCCTATAGCATGAGATGTGATATCTCAATGCTTCTAATACCAAACCTGAGACCCTTCCGATAGCATGAGATGTGATATCTCTATGCTTCAAAAACCAAACATGAGAACCATCCTATAACATGAGATGTGAATTCCAAATCCTTCCCTTCCCAAACCTGAGACTCTTCCTATAGCATGAGATGTGATATCTCAATGCTTCTAATATCAAACTTCAGACCCTCCCTATAGCATGAGATGTGATATCCAAGTCCTTCCCATTCCAATCCTGAGACACTTCCTATAGCATGAGATGTGATATCTCAATGCTTCTAATACCAAACCTGAGACTCTTCCTATAACATGAGATGGGATATCCAACTCCTTCCCATTCCAATCCTGAGACTCTTCTGATAGCAGAGATGTGATATCTCAATGCTTCTACCAAACCTGAGACCCTTCCTTTAGCATAAGATGTGATATCCAACTCCTTCCCATTCCAATCCTGAGACCCTTCCTATAGCATGAGATGTGATATCTCAATACTTCTAATACCAAACCTGAGATCCTTCCGATAACATGAGATGTGATATCCAAATCCTTCCCCTTCCAAACCTGAGACCCTCCCTTTAGCATGAGATGTGATATCCAACTCCTTCCCATTCCAATCCTGAGACCCTTCTGATAGCATGAGATGTGATATCTCAATGTTTCTAATACCAAACCTGAGATCCTTCCGATAGCATGAGATGTGATATCTCAATGCTTCTAATACCAAACCTGAGATCCTTCCTATAACATGAGATGTTATATCCAAATCCTTCCCCTTCCAAACCTGAGACCCTCCCTTTAGCATGAGATGTGATATCCAACTCCTTCCCATTACAATCCTGAGACCCTTCTGATAGCATGAGATGTGATATCTCAATGCCTCTAATACCAAACCTGAGATCCTACCTCTAACATGAAATGTGATATCCAACTCTTTCCCCTTCCAAACCTGAGAGCCTTCCTATAACATGAGATGTGATATCCAACTCCTTCCCATTCCAACCTGAGACCCTTCCTATAGCATGAGATGTGATATCTCAATGCCTCTAATACCAAACCTGAGATCCTCCCTCTAACATGAAATGTGATATCCAACTCCTTCCCTTTCCAAACCTGAGAGCCTATCTACAGCATGAGATGTGATATCCAAGTCCTTCCCATTCCAATCCTTAGACCCTTCCTACAGCATGCAATATGATATCTCAATGATTCTAATAACAAACCTGAGACCCGTCCTATAACATGAGATGGGATATCCAACTCCTTCCCATTCCAATCCTGAGACACTTCCGATAGCAGAGATGTGATATCTCAATGCTTATACCAAACTTGAGACCCTTCCTATAACATGAGATGTGATATCCAACTCCTTCCCGTTCCAAACCTGAGACCCTTCCTTTAGCATGAGATGTGATATCCAGCTCCTTCCCATTCCAATACTGAGACACTTCCGATAGCATGAGATGTGATATCTCAATGCTTCTAATATCAAAACTGAGACCAACAAAAATGATATGTGATATCTAAGTCCTTCCCATTCAAATCCTGAGACCCTTCCTATAGCATGAGATGTGATATCTCAATGCTTATACCAAACCTGAGACCCTTCCTACGGCATGAGATGTCATATACAACTCCTTCCCATTCCAATCCTGAGACCCTTCCTATAGCATGAGATGTGATATCTCAATGCTTATACCAAACCTGAGACCCTTCCTATAGCATGAGATGTGATATCCAACTCCTTCCCATTCCAATCCTGAGACCCTTCCTATAGCATGAGATGTGATGTCTCAATGCTTCTAATACCAAACCTGAGATCCTTCCTATAACATGAGATGTGATATCCAACTCCTTCCATTCCAATCCTGAGACCCTTCCTATAGCATGAGATTTGATATCTCAATGCTTATACCAAACCTGAGACCCTTCCTATAGCATGAGATGTGATATCCCAGTCTTTCCCATTCCAATCCTTAGACCCTTCCTACAGCATGCAATATGATATCTCAATGATTCTAATAACAATCCTGAGACCCTTCCTATAACATGAGATGGGATATCCAATTCCTTCCCATTCCAATCCTGAGACACTTCCGATAGCAGAGATGTGATATCTCAATGCTTATACCAAACCTGAGACCCTTCCTATAACATGAGATCGGATATCCAACTCCTTCCCGTTCCAAACCTGAGACCCTTCCTTTAGCATGAGATGTAATATCCAGCTCCTTCCCATTCCAATCCTGAGACACTTCCGATAGCATGAGATGTGATATCTCAATGCTTCTAATATCAAAACTGAAACCCTCCCTATAGCATGATATGTGATATCAAAGTCCTTCCCATTCCAATCCTGAGACCCTTCCTATAGCATGAGATGTGATATCTCAATGCTTCTACCAAACCTGAGACCCTTCCTTTAGCATGAGATGTGATATCCAACTCCTTCCCATTCCAACCTGAGACCCTTCCTATAGCATGAGAAGGGATATCCAACTCCTTCCCAATCCAATCCTGAGACCCTTCCGATAGCATAGATGTGATATCTCAATGCTTATACCAAACCTGAGACCCTTCCTATGGCATGAGATGTGATATCCAACTCCTTGCCATTCAAATCCTGAGACCCTCCCTATAACAAGAGATGTCATATCCAACTCCTTCCCATTCCAAACCTGAGACCCTTCCTTTAGCATGAGATGTGATATCCAAATCCTTCACATTCCAATCCGGAGACTCTTCCTATAACATGAGATGAGATATCCAACTCCTTCCCAATCCAATCCTGAGACCCTTCCGATAGCAGAGATGTGATATCTCAATGCTTATACCAAACCTGAGACCCTTCCTATGGCATGAGATGTGATATCCAACTCCTTGCCATTCAAATCCTGAGACCCTCCCTATAACAAGAGATGTCATATCCAACTCCTTCCCATTCCAAACCTGAGACCCTTCCTTTAGCATGAGATGTGATTTCCAAATCCTTCACATTCCAATCCGGAGACCAATCCTATAGCATGAGATGTGATATCTCAATGCTTCTAATACCAAACCTGAGACCCTTCCGATAGCATGAGATGTGATATCTCTATGCTTCAAAAACCAAACATGAGAACCATCCTATAACATGAGATGTGAATTCCAAATCCTTCCCTTCCCAAACCTGAGACTCTTCCTATAGCATGAGATGTGATATCTCAATGCTTCTAATATCAAACTTCAGACCCTCCCTATAGCATGAGATGTGATATCCAAGTCCTTCCCATTCCAATCCTGAGACACTTCCTATAGCATGAGATGTGATATCTCAATGCTTCTAATACCAAACCTGAGACTCTTCCTATAACATGAGATGGGATATCCAACTCCTTCCCATTCCAATCCTGAGACTCTTCTGATAGCAGAGATGTGATATCTCAATGCTTCTACCAAACCTGAGACCCTTCCTTTAGCATAAGATGTGATATCCAACTCCTTCCCATTCCAATCCTGAGACCCTTCCTATAGCATGAGATGTGATATCTCAATACTTCTAATACCAAACCTGAGATCCTTCCGATAACATGAGATGTGATATCCAAATCCTTCCCCTTCCAAACCTGAGACCCTCCCTTTAGCATGAGATGTGATATCCAACTCCTTCCCATTCCAATCCTGAGACCCTTCTGATAGCATGAGATGTGATATCTCAATGTTTCTAATACCAAACCTGAGATCCTTCCGATAGCATGAGATGTGATATCTCAATGCTTCTAATACCAAACCTGAGATCCTTCCTATAACATGAGATGTTATATCCAAATCCTTCCCCTTCCAAACCTGAGACCCTCCCTTTAGCATGAGATGTGATATCCAACTCCTTCCCATTCCAATCCTGAGACCCTTCTGATAGCATGAGATGTGATATCTCAATGCCTCTAATACCAAACCTGAGATCCTACCTCTAACATGAAATGTGATATCCAACTCTTTCCCCTTCCAAACCTGAGAGCCTTCCTATAACATGAGATGTGATATCCAACTCCTTCCCATTCCAACCTGAGACCCTTCCTATAGCATGAGATGTGATATCTCAATGCCTCTAATACCAAACCTGAGATCCTCCCTCTAACATGAAATGTGATATCCAACTCCTTCCCTTTCCAAACCTGAGAGCCTATCTACAGCATGAGATGTGATATCCAAGTCCTTCCCATTCCAATCCTTAGACCCTTCCTACAGCATGCAATATGATATCTCAATGATTCTAATAACAAACCTGAGACCCGTCCTATAACATGAGATGGGATATCCAACTCCTTCCCATTCCAATCCTGAGACACTTCCGATAGCAGAGATGTGATATCTCAATGCTTATACCAAACTTGAGACCCTTCCTATAACATGAGATGTGATATCCAACTCCTTCCCGTTCCAAACCTGAGACCCTTCCTTTAGCATGAGATGTGATATCCAGCTCCTTCCCATTCCAATACTGAGACACTTCCGATAGCATGAGATGTGATATCTCAATGCTTCTAATATCAAAACTGAGACCAACAAAAATGATATGTGATATCTAAGTCCTTCCCATTCAAATCCTGAGACCCTTCCTATAGCATGAGATGTGATATCTCAATGCTTATACCAAACCTGAGACCCTTCCTACGGCATGAGATGTCATATACAACTCCTTCCCATTCCAATCCTGAGACCCTTCCTATAGCATGAGATGTGATATCTCAATGCTTATACCAAACCTGAGACCCTTCCTATAGCATGAGATGTGATATCCAACTCCTTCCCATTCCAATCCTGAGACCCTTCCTATAGCATGAGATGTGATGTCTCAATGCTTCTAATACCAAACCTGAGATCCTTCCTATAACATGAGATGTGATATCCAACTCCTTCCATTCCAATCCTGAGACCCTTCCTATAGCATGAGATTTGATATCTCAATGCTTATACCAAACCTGAGACCCTTCCTATAGCATGAGATGTGATATCCCAGTCTTTCCCATTCCAATCCTTAGACCCTTCCTACAGCATGCAATATGATATCTCAATGATTCTAATAACAATCCTGAGACCCTTCCTATAACATGAGATGGGATATCCAATTCCTTCCCATTCCAATCCTGAGACACTTCCGATAGCAGAGATGTGATATCTCAATGCTTATACCAAACCTGAGACCCTTCCTATAACATGAGATCGGATATCCAACTCCTTCCCGTTCCAAACCTGAGACCCTTCCTTTAGCATGAGATGTAATATCCAGCTCCTTCCCATTCCAATCCTGAGACACTTCCGATAGCATGAGATGTGATATCTCAATGCTTCTAATATCAAAACTGAAACCCTCCCTATAGCATGATATGTGATATCAAAGTCCTTCCCATTCCAATCCTGAGACCCTTCCTATAGCATGAGATGTGATATCTCAATGCTTCTACCAAACCTGAGACCCTTCCTTTAGCATGAGATGTGATATCCAACTCCTTCCCATTCCAACCTGAGACCCTTCCTATAGCATGAGAAGGGATATCCAACTCCTTCCCAATCCAATCCTGAGACCCTTCCGATAGCATAGATGTGATATCTCAATGCTTATACCAAACCTGAGACCCTTCCTATGGCATGAGATGTGATATCCAACTCCTTGCCATTCAAATCCTGAGACCCTCCCTATAACAAGAGATGTCATATCCAACTCCTTCCCATTCCAAACCTGAGACCCTTCCTTTAGCATGAGATGTGATATCCAAATCCTTCACATTCCAATCCGGAGACTCTTCCTATAACATGAGATGAGATATCCAACTCCTTCCCAATCCAATCCTGAGACCCTTCCGATAGCAGAGATGTGATATCTCAATGCTTATACCAAACCTGAGACCCTTCCTATGGCATGAGATGTGATATCCAACTCCTTGCCATTCAAATCCTGAGACCCTCCCTATAACAAGAGATGTCATATCCAACTCCTTCCCATTCCAAACCTGAGACCCTTCCTTTAGCATGAGATGTGATTTCCAAATCCTTCACATTCCAATCCGGAGACCAATCCTATAGCATGAGATGTGATATCTCAATGCTTCTAATACCAAACCTGAGACCCTTCCGATAGCATGAGATGTGATATCTCTATGTTTCAAAAACCAAACATGAGAACCATCCTATAACATGAGATGTGAATTCCAAATCCTTCCCTTCCCAAACCTGAGACTCTTCCTATAGCATGAGATGTGATATCTCAATGCTTCTAATATCAAACTTCAGACCCTCCCTATAGCATGAGATGTGATATCCAAGTCCTTCCCATTCCAATCCTGAGACACTTCCTATAGCATGAGATGTGATATCTCAATGCTTCTAATACCAAACCTGAGACTCTTCCTATAACATGAGATGGGATATCCAACTCCTTCCCATTCCAATCCTGAGACTCTTCTGATAGCAGAGATGTGATATCTCAATGCTTCTACCAAACCTGAGACCCTTCCTTTAGCATAAGATGTGATATCCAACTCCTTCCCATTCCAATCCTGAGACCCTTCCTATAGCATGAGATGTGATATCTCAATACTTCTAATACCAAACCTGAGATCCTTCCGATAACATGAGATGTGATATCCAAATCCTTCCCCTTCCAAACCTGAGACCATCCCTTTAGCATGAGATGTGATATCCAACTCCTTCCCATTCCAATCCTGAGACCCTTCTGATAGCATGAGATGTGATATCTCAATGTTTCTAATACCAAACCTGAGATCCTTCCGATAGCATGAGATGTGATATCTCAATGCTTCTAATACCAAACCTGAGATCCTTCCTATAACATGAGATGTGATATCCAAATCCTTCCCCTTCCAAACCTGAGACCCTCCCTTTAGCATGAGATGTGATATCCAACTCCTTCCCATTCCAATCCTGAGACCCTTCTGATAGCATGAGATGTGATATCTCAATGCCTCTAATACCAAACCTGAGATCCTACCTCTAACATGAAATGTGATATCCAACTCTTTCCCCTTCCAAACCTGAGAGCCTTCCTATAACATGAGATGTGATATCCAACTCCTTCCCATTCCAACCTGAGACCCTTCCTATAGCATGAGATGTGATATCTCAATGCCTCTAATACCAAACCTGAGATCCTTCCTCTAACATGAAATGTGATATCCAACTCCTTCCCTTTCCAAACCTGAGAGCCTATCTATAGCATGAGATGTGATATCCAAGTCCTTCCCATTCCAATCCTTAGACCCTTCCTACAGCATGCAATATGATATCTCAATGATTCTAATAACAAACCTGAGACCCGTCCTACAACATGAGATGGGATATCCAACTCCTTCCCATTCCAATCCTGAGACACTTCCGATAGCAGAGATGTGATATCTCAATGCTTATACCAAACTTGAGACCCTTCCTATAACATGAGATGTGATATCCAACTCCTTCCCGTTCCAAACCTGAGACCCTTCCTTTAGCATGAGATGTGATATCCAGCTCCTTCCCATTCCAATACTGAGACACTTCCGATAGCATGAGATGTGATATCTCAATGCTTCTAATATCAAAACTGAGACCAACAAAAATGATATGTGATATCTAAGTCCTTCCCATTCAAATCCTGAGACCCTTCCTATAGCATGAGATGTGATATCTCAATGCTTATACCAAACCTGAGACCCTTCCTACGGCATGAGATGTCATATACAACTCCTTCCCATTCCAATCCTGAGACCCTTCCTATAGCATGAGATGTGATATCTCAATGCTTATACCAAACCTGAGACCCTTCCTATAGCATGAGATGTGATATCCAACTCCTTCCCATTCCAATCCTGAGACCCTTCCTATAGCATGAGATGTGATGTCTCAATGCTTCTAATACCAAACCTGAGATCCTTCCTATAACATGAGATGTGATATCCAACTCCTTCCATTCCAATCCTGAGACCCTTCCTATAGCATGAGATTTGATATCTCAATGCTTATACCAAACCTGAGACCCTTCCTATAGCATGAGATGTGATATCCCAGTCTTTCCCATTCCAATCCTTAGACCCTTCCTACAGCATGCAATATGATATCTCAATGATTCTAATAACAATCCTGAGACCCGTCCTATAACATGAGATGGGATATCCAATTCCTTCCCATTCCAATCCTGAGACACTTCCGATAGCAGAGATGTGATATCTCAATGCTTATACCAAACCTGAGACCCTTCCTATAACATGAGATCGGATATCCAACTCCTTCCCGTTCCAAACCTGAGACCCTTCCTTTAGCATGAGATGTAATATCCAGCTCCTTCCCATTCCAATCCTGAGACACTTCCGATAGCATGAGATGTGATATCTCAATGCTTCTAATATCAAAACTGAAACCCTCCCTATAGCATGATATGTGATATCAAAGTCCTTCCCATTCCAATCCTGAGACCCTTCCTATAGCATGAGATGTGATATCTCAATGCTTCTACCAAACCTGAGACCCTTCCTTTAGCATGAGATGTGATATCCAACTCCTTCCCATTCCAACCTGAGACCCTTCCTATAGCATGAGAAGGGATATCCAACTCCTTCCCAATCCAATCCTGAGACCCTTCCGATAGCATAGATGTGATATCTCAATGCTTATACCAAACCTGAGACCCTTCCTATGGCATGAGATGTGATATCCAACTCCTTGCCATTCAAATCCTGAGACCCTCCCTATAACAAGAGATGTCATGTCCAACTCCTTCCCATTCCAAACCTGAGACCCTTCCTTTAGCATGAGATGTGATATCCAAATCCTTCACATTCCAATCCGGAGACTCTTCCTATAACATGAGATGAGATATCCAACTCCTTCCCAACCCAATCCTGAGACCCTTCCGATAGCAGAGATGTGATATCTCAATGCTTATACCAAACCTGAGACCCTTCCTATGGCATGAGATGTGATATCCAACTCCTTGCCATTCAAATCCTGAGACCCTCCCTATAACAAGAGATGTCATATCCAACTCCTTCCCATTCCAAACCTGAGACCCTTCCTTTAGCATGAGATGTGATTTCCAAATCCTTCACATTCCAATCCGGAGACCAATCCTATAGCATGAGATGTGATATCTCAATGCTTCTAATACCAAACCTGAGACCCTTCCGATAGCATGAGATGTGATATCTCTATGCTTCAAAAACCAAACATGAGAACCATCCTATAACATGAGATGTGAATTCCAAATCCTTCCCTTCCCAAACCTGAGACTCTTCCTATAGCATGAGATGTGATATCTCAATGCTTCTAATATCAAACTTGAGACCCTCCCTATAGTATGAGATGTGATATCCAAGTCCTTCCCATTCCAATCCTGAGACACTTCCTATAGCATGAGATGTGATATCTCAATGCTTCTAATACCAAACCTGAGACTCTTCCTATAACATGAGATGGGATATCCAACTCCTTCCCATTCCAATCCTGAGACTCTTCTGATAGCAGAGATGTGATATCTCAATGCTTATACCAAACCTGAGACCCTTCCTACGGCATGAGATGTCATATACAACTCCTTCCCATTCCAATCCTGAGACCCTTCCTATAGCATGAGATGTGATATCTCAATGCTTATACCAAACCTGAGACCCTTCCTATAGCATGAGATGTGATATCCAACTCCTTCCCATTCCAATCCTGAGACCCTTCCTATAGCATGAGATGTGATGTCTCAATGCTTCTAATACCAAACCTGAGATCCTTCCTATAACATGAGATGTGATATCCAACTCCTTCCATTCCAATCCTGAGACCCTTCCTATAGCATGAGATTTGATATCTCAATGCTTATACCAAACCTGAGACCCTTCCTATAGCATGGAGATGTGATATCCAAGTCTTTCCCATTCCAATCCTTAGACCCTTCCTACAGCATGCAATATGATATCTCAATGATTCTAATAACAATCCTGAGACCCATCCTATAACATGAGATGGGATATCCAATTCCTTCCCATTACAATCCTGAGACACTTCCGATAGCAGAGATGTGATATCTCAATGCTTATACCAAACCTGAGACCCTTCCTACAACATGAGATCGGATATCCAACTCCTTCCCGTTCCAAACATGAGACCCTTCCTTTAGCATGAGATGTAATATCCAGCTCCTTCCCATTCCAATCCTGAGACACTTCCGATAGCATGAGATGTGATATTTCAATGCTTCTAATATCAAAACTGAAACCCTCCCTATAGCATGATATGTGATATCTAAGTCCTTCCCATTCCAATCCTGAGACCCTTCCTATAGCATGAGATGTGATATCTCAATGCTTCTACCAAACCTGAGACCCTTCCTTTAGCATGAGATGTGATATCCAACTCCTTCCCATTCCAACCTGAGACCCTTCCTATAGCATGAGAAGGGATATCCAACTCCTTCCCAATCCAATCCTGAGACCCCTCCGATAGCAGAGATGTGATATCTCAATGCTTATACCAAACCTGAGACCCTTCCTATGGCATGAGATGTGATATCCAACTCCTTGCCATTCAAATCCTGAGACCCTCCCTATAACAAGAGATGTCATATCCAACTCCTTCCCATTCCAAACCTGAGACCCTTCCTTTAGCATGAGATGTGATATCCAAATCCTTCACATTCCAATCCGGAGACCAATCCTATAGCATGAGATGTGATATCTCAATGCTTCTAATACCAAACCTGAGACCCTTCCGATAGCATGAGATGTGATATCTCAATGCTTCAAAAACCAAACATGAGAACCATCCTATAACATGAGATGTGAAATCCAAATCCTTCCCTTCCCAAACCTGAGACTCTTCCTATAGCATGAGATGTGATATCTCAATGCTTCTAATATCAAACTTGAGACCCTCCCTATAGCATGAGATGTGATATCCAAGTCCTTCCCATTCCAATCCTGAGACACTTCCTATAGCATGAGATGTGATATCTCAATGCTTCTAATACCAAACCTGAGACTCTTCCTATAACATGAGATGGGATATCCAACTCCTTCCCATTCAAATCCTGAGACTCTTCTGATAGCAGAGATGTGATATCTCAATGCTTATTCCAAACCTGAGACCCTTCCTACGGCATGAGATGTCATATACAACTCCTTCCCATTCCAATCCTGAGACCCTTCCTATAGCATGAGATGTGATATCTCAATGCTTATACCAAACCTGAGACCCTTCCTATAGCATGAGATGTGATATCCAACTCCTTCCCATTCCAATCCTGAGACCCTTCCTATAGCATGAGATGTGATGTCTCAATGCTTCTAATACCAAACCTGAGATCCTTCCTATAACATGAGATGTGATATCCAACTCCTTCCATTCCAATCCTGAGACCCTTCCTATAGCATGAGATTTGATATCTCAATGCTTATACCAAACCTGAGACCCTTCCTATAGCATGAGATGTGATATCCAAGTCTTTCCCATTCCAATCCTTAGACCCTTCATACAGCATGCAATATGATATCTCAATGATTCTAATAACAATCCTGAGACCCGTCCTATAACATGAGATGGGATATCCAATTCCTTCCCATTCCAATCCTGAGACACTTCCGATAGCAGAGATGTGATATCTCAATGCTTATACCAAACCTGAGACCCTTCCTATAACATGAGATCGGATATCCAACTCATTCCCGTTCCAAACCTGAGACCCTTCCTTTAGCATGAGATGTAATATCCAGCTCCTTCCCATTCCAATCCTGAGACACTTCCGATAGCATGAGATGTGATATCTCAATGCTTCTACCAAACCTGAGACCCTTCCTTTAGCATGAGATGTGATATCCAACTCCTTCCCATTCCAACCTGAGACCCTTCCTATAGCATGAGAAGGGATATCCAACTCCTTCCCAATCCAATCCTGAGACCCTTCCGATAGCAGAGATGTGATATCTCAATGCTTATACCAAACCTGAGACCCTTCCTATGGCATGAGATGTGATATCCAACTCCTTGCCATTCAAATCCTGAGACCCTCCCTATAACAAGAGATGTCATATCCAACTCCTTCCCATTCCAAACCTGAGACCCTTCCTTTAGCATGAGATGTGATATCCAAATCCTTCACATTCCAATCCGGAGACCCTTCCTATAACATGAGATGTGATATCCAACTCCTTCCCAATCCAATCCTGAGACCCTTGCAGAGATGTGATATCTCAATGCTTATACCAAACCTGAGACCCTTCCTATGGCATGAGATGTGATATCCAACTCCTTGCCATTCAAATCCTGAGACCCTCCCTATAACAAGAGATGTCATATCCAACTCCTTCCCATTCCAAACCTGAGACCCTTCCTTTAGCATGAGATGTGATATCCAAATCCTTCACATTCCAATCCGGAGACCAATCCTATAGCATGAGATGTGATATCTCAATGCTTCTAATACCAAACCTGAGACCCTTCCGATAGCATGAGATGTGATATCTCAATGCTTCAAAAACCAAACATGAGAACAATCCTATAACATGAGATGTGAAATCCAAATCCTTCCCTTCCCAAACCTGAGACTCTTCCTATAGCATGAGATGTGATATCTCAATGCTTCTACCAAACCTGAAACCCTTCCTATAGCATGAGATGTGATATCCAACTCCTTCCCATTCCAATCCTGAGACACTTCCTATAGCATGAGATGTGATATCACAATGCTTCTAATACCAAACCTGAGACCCATCCTATAACATGAGATGTGATATCCAAATCCTTCCCCTTCCAAACCTGAGACCCTTCCTTTAGCATGAGATGTGATATCCAGCTCCTCCCATTCCAATCCTGAGACCCTTCCGATATCATGAGAGGTGATATCTCAATGCTTCTAATATCAAAACTGAGACCCTCCCTATAGCATGAGATGTGATATCTAAGTCCTTCCCATTCCAATCCTGAGACCCTTCCGATAGCAGAGATGTGATATCTCAATGCTTATACCAAACCTGAGACCCTTCCTATGGCATGAGATGTGATATCCAACTCCTTGCCATTCAAATCCTGAGACCCTCCCTATAACAAGAGATGTCATATCCAACTCCTTCCCATTCCAAACCTTAGACCCTTCCTTTAGCATGAGATGTGATATCCAAATCCTTCCCATTCCAATCCGGAGACCAATCCTATAGCATGAGATGTGATATCTCAATGTTTCTAATACCAAACCTGAGACCCTTCCGATAGCATGAGATGTGATATCTCAATGCTTCAAAAACCAAACATGAGAACCATCCTATAACATGAGATGTGAAATCCAAATCGTTCCCTTCCCAAACCTGAGACTCTTCCTATAGCATGAGATGTGATATCTCAATGCTTCTAATATCAAACTTGAGACCCTGCCTATAGCATGAGATGTGATATCCAAGTCCTTCCCATTCCAATCCTGAGACACTTCCTATAGCATGAGATGTGATATCTCAATGCTTCTAATACCAAACCTGAGACTCTTCCTATAACATGAGATGGGATATCCAACTCCTTCCCATTCCAATCCTGAGACTCTTCTGATAGCAGAGATGTGATATCTCAATGCTTATACCAAACCTGAGACCCTTCCTACGGCATGAGATGTCATATACAACTCCTTCCCATTCCAATCCTGAGACCCTTCCTATAGCATGAGATGTGATATCTCAATGCTTATACCAAACCTGAGACCCTTCCTATAGCATGAGATGTGATATCCAACTCCTTCCCATTCCAATCCTGAGACCCTTCCTATAGCATGAGATGTGATGTCTCAATGCTTCTAATACCAAACCTGAGATCCTTCCTATAACATGAGATGTGATATCCAACTCCTTCCATTCCAATCCTGAGACCCTTCCTATAGCATGAGATTTGATATCTCAATGCTTATACCAAACCTGAGACCCTTCCTCTAGCATGAGATGTGATATCCAAGTCTTTCCCATTCCAATCCTTAGACCCTTCATACAGCATGCAATATGATATCTCAATGATTCTAATAACAATCCTGAGACCCGTCCTATAACATGAGATGGGATATCCAATTCCTTCCCATTCCAATCCTGAGACACTTCCGATAGCAGAGATGTGATATCTCAATGCTTATACCAAACCTGAGACCCTTCCTATAACATGAGATCGGATATCCAACTCCTTCCCGTTCCAAACCTGAGACCCTTCCTTTAGCATGAGATGTGATATCCAAATCCTTCACATTCCAATCCGGAGACCCTTCCTATAACATGAGATGTGATATCCAACTCCTTCCCAATCCAATCCTGAGACCCTTCCGATAGCAGAGATGTGATATCTCAATGCTTATACCAAACCTGAGACCCTTCCTATGGCATGAGATGTGATATCCAACTCCTTGCCATTCAAATCCTGAGACCCTCCCAATAACAAGAGATGTCATATCCAACTCCTTCCCATTCCAAACCTGAGACCCTTCCTTTAGCATGAGATGTGATATCCAAATCCTTCACATTCCAATCCAGAGACCAATCCTATAGCATGAGATGTGATATCTCAATGCTTCTAATACCAAACCTGAGACCCTTCCGATAGCATGAGATGTGATATCTCAATGCTTCAAAAACCAAACATGAGAACCGTCCTATAACATGAGATGTGAAATCCAAATCCTTCCCTTCAAAAACCTGAGACTCTTCCTATAGCAGGAGATGTGATATCTCAATGCTTCTAATATCAAACTTGAGAACCTCCCTATAGCATGAGATGTGATATCCAAGTCCTTCCCATTCCAATCCTGAGACACTTCCTATAGCATGAGATGTGATATCTCAATGCTTCTAATACCAAACCTGAGACTCTTCCTATAACATGAGATGGGATATCCAACTCCTTCCCATTCCAATCCTGAGACTCTTCTGATAGCAGAGATGTGATATCTCAATGCTTATACCAAACCTGAGACCCTTCCTACGGCATGAGATGTCATATACAACTCCTTCCCATTCCAATCCTGAGACCCTTCCTATAGCATGAGATGTGATATCTCAATGCTTATACCAAACCTGAGACCCTTCCTATAGCATGAGATGTGATATCCAACTCCTTCCCATGCCAATCCTGAGACCCTTCCTATAGCATGAGATGTGATGTCTCAATGCTTCTAATACCAAACCTGAGATCCTTCCTATAACATGAGATGTGATATCCAACTCCTTCCATTCCAATCCTGAGACCCTTCCTATAGCATGAGATGTGATATCTCAATGCTTATACCAAACCTGAGACCCTTCCTATAACATGAGATCGGATATCCAACTCCTTCCCGTTCCAAACCTGAGACCCTTCCTTTAGCATGAGATGTAATATCCAGCTCCTTCCCATTCCAATCCTGAGACACTTCCGATAGCATGAGATGTGATATCTCAATGCTTCTAATATCAAAACTGAAACCCTCCCTATAGCATGAGATGTGATATCCAACTCCTTCCCTTTCCAACCTGAGACCCTTCCTATAGCATGAGAAGGGATATCCAACTCCTTCCCAATCCAATCCTGAGACCCTTCCGATAGCAGAGATGTGATATCTCAATGCTTATACCAAACCTGAGACCCTTCCTATGGCATGAGATGTGATATCCAACACCTTGCCATTCAAATCCTGAGACCCTCCCTATAACAATAGATGTCATATCCAACTCCTTCCCATTCCAAACCTGAGACCCTTCCTTTAGCATGAGATGTGATATCCAAATCCTTCACATTCCAATCCGGAGACCCTTCCTATAACATGAGATGTGATATCCAACTCCTTCCCAATCCAATCCTGAGACCCTTCCGATAGCAGAGATGTGATATCTCAATGCTTATACCAAACCTGAGACCCTTCCTATAGCATGAGATGTGATATCCAACTCCTTCCGATTCCAATCCTGAGACCCTTCCTATAGCATGAGATGTGATATCGCAATGCTTCTACCAAAACTGAGACCCTTCCTTTAGCATGAGATGTGATATCCAAGTCCTTCCCATTCCAATCCTGAGACCCTTCCTATAGCATGAGATGTGATATCTCAATGCTTCTAATACCAAACCTGAGATCCTTCCGATAGCATGAGATGTGATATCTCAATGCTTCTAATACCAAACCTGAGATCCTTCCTATAACATGAGATGTAATATCCAAATCCTTCCCCATCCAAACCTGAGACCCTCCCTTTAGCATGAGATGTGATATCCAACTCCTTTCCATTCCAATCCTGATACCCTTCTGATAGCATGAGATGTGATATCTCAATGCCTCTAATACCAAACCTGAGATCCTACCTCTAACATGAAATGTGATATCCAACTCCTTCCCTTTCCAAACCTGAGAGCCTTCCTACAGCATGAGATGTGATATCCAAGTCCTTCCCATTCCAATCTTGAGACCCTTCCTATAACATGAGATGTGATATCCAACTCTTTCCCATTCCAACCTGAGACCTTTCCTATAGCATGAGATGGGATATCCAACAACTCCTTCCAAATCCAATCCTGATACCCTTGACCACAAGGCAACTGTATTAATAGATGGCAAATACACGTTCCAAAACAGTCAGGAAAGCTGATAATGCCTTGAAGATTTCAACCGTATACATTCAGCCTGTGAACCTGTGAACAGCAGTAGATGTTGAACCCCCCTTGTATGGGAGAACAGTGGTTAAACACTTCAGGATTCGACAACAAACGCACGGACACAGTACATACATGGGAACCCATCAGAATTCGCATTCACAAAAACGCGAGGAAAGTACATTTTCTAGCTGGTTTTGCTAGTTTACAGCACATTTCAATACGTCTAGCGGGTTACAGCTATATGATGAATAATGGGTGTTATAAAGCATTCTGAGCAATGTGTATCTTTTGAAGCTCATTTGTTGATTTGAAGGCAGCGGGAAGAGGAGAGAAGGGAGGGAACACGCTTCTAAACCAGAGAGCTGGGAAGCGAGTACTGCAACGCGAAACTGTGCAGGGAGCAGGGACAGAAAGAAGAACGCCTCTGAGGAGGAACAGCGTCTAAACCAGAGAGCAGGGAAGCGAGTGTTTGCAACGCGAAACGGAGCAGGGATCAGGGACAGAAAGGATGAACGCCTATGAGGAGGAGCAGCTGGTAGTTAACCTGCTCTGGAGAGGAGAATGTGATCTCCAGGGGAGTGCAGCCTGTAAAGTAGAAGGGACGATGAACACGGCGACTGCATTAACAGATGGCAAATACACGTTCCAAAACAGTCAGGAAAGCTGATAATGCCTTGAAGATTTCAGCCGTATACATTCAGCCTGTGAACAGCAGTAGATGTTGACCCCCCCTTGTATGGGAGAACAGTGGTTAAAAACCAGGATTCGACAACAAACGCACGGACACAGTACATACAACATGGGAACCCACCAGAATTCGCATTTACAAAAACGGGAGGGAAGTACATTTTCTAGCTATTTTTGCTAGTTTTTAGCACGTTTCAATACGTCTAGCGGGTTACTGCTATATGTTGAATAATGGGGTTATGAAACATTCTCAACACTATCTTGTGGAGCTCATTGGAAGGCTGTGGGAAGAGGAGAGAAGGCAGGGAACACGCATCTAAACCAGAGAGGTGGGAAGCGAGTACATGTAACGCGAAACGGTGCAGGGAGCAGGGACAGAAAGGGAGAACTCCACTGAGGAGGAACAGCTGGCAGTTAGCCTTCTTTGGAGATGAGAACTTGATCACCACGGGAGAGGATTGTTGAGAGGGTTACAGAGGGGGAGGTCTGAGATCTGAAAATCCTGAGTATTCCCTGCAGTGTGTAGGGCCAGATACATGAAGAGTTGCAGATCTCGTAAAAGTCCAGGTCAGGAAGCATACAGGTTCATGTGGAATTCTCCATGTAGGCGGAGTTGAGTGGTAGGAGGCTAGGATGGAGAAGTCCATCCACTGAGAGAGGAAGGGGGTAGGCAAATAGCCACGGTGAGAGATTCGCCAGGAAAGAGAATGCATGCAGACAAGGCATTCGTGAGAGGAGTCGGCCTGCAAAGGAAAGCAATTTACTACAGGAATCAAGGATACTCCCCCTCAAGAACGGTTGGATCTGGGCATGGAGAGGAACTTGTCATCAGGGAGGAAAGTGTCAAAGCTCGAGATAGCGCTGGCCGTCAACCATGTCTCGGTTAGACCAAGAACATCAAGGTCGGGTACTTCCAGGAAATGGCAGATGTCAGATGAGTGTTTGAAACTGAGTGAGAGTTGAGAGTGGGGAGGGGTACAAATCAGTAATCCCTGCGGAGGTGTAGAAGGAGCCTGACCTAGGGCAGATGAGGAAGGAGAGAGGAAAGGAAGCAGAAGAAGGGAGCGAAGAGACAGCAGGAGTTCATGATCAATCCGGGAGCTAGGAGTGGTGAGAAGGTTAGACGGGGAGGTCTGAGTCTCAGGATTGGAATGGGAAGTTCGATATCACATGTCATGCTATAGGAAGAGTCTCAGGATTGGAATGGGAAGGAGTTGGATATGACATCTCTTGTTGTAGGGAGAGTCTCAAGTTTGGTATTAGAATCACATCCTTTAGGAAGGGACTCGAGTTTGGTATTTTAAGGAGTGAGATAGTAAATCTCATCCTATCGGAAGGGTCTCGGGTTTGGTATTGGAAGAAATGAGATTTCAAATCTCAGGCTGTGGGAATGGTCTCGGGTTTGGCATTGGAAGGGGTGAGAAATCACATTTCATGCTACAGGAAGGGTCACAAGTTTGGAATGGGAAGGAGTTGGATATCACATGAAGGGGCACAGGTTTGGTATTAGTAGCAAAGAGATATCACATCTCGTTATAGGAAGGGTCTCGATTGGAATGGGAAGGAGTTGGATATCATATCTCATGCTATAGGGAGGGTCTCAGTTTTGATATTAGAAGCACTGAGATATCACATATGCTATTGGAAGGGTCTCAGTATTGGAATTGGAAGGAGTTGGATATCACATCTCATGCTATAGGGAGGTTCTCAGGTTTGATATTAGAAGCATTGAGATATCACATCTCATGCTATGGGAAGGGTCTCAGGATTGGAATGGGAAGGAGTAGGATATCACATATGCTAAAGGAAAGGTCTCAGGTTTGGAAGGGGAAGGATTTGGATCTCACATCTCATGTTTTAGGACGGGTCTCAGGTTTGGTATTAGAAGCCTTGAGATAACACATATGGTATGATAAGGGTCTCAGGATTGGAAAGGGAAGGAGTTGGACATCACATCTCAAGCTATCTCAGGATTGGAATGGGAAGGAGTTTGATATCACATCTCGAGCTATAGGAAGGGTCTCAGGTTTGGGAAGGGAAGTATTGGGATTTCACATCTCATGTTATAGGATGGTTCTCAGGTTTGGTATTAGAAGCATTGAGATATCACATCTCATGCTATAGGAAGGGTCTCAGGATTGGAATGTGAAGGATTTGGATATCACATCATGCTAAAGGTAGGGTCTCAGGGTTTGGTATAAGCATTGAGATATCACATCTCTGCTATCGGAAGGGTCTCAGGATTGGATTGGGAAGGAGTTGGATATCCCTTATGCTATAGGAAGGGTATCAGGTTGGAATGGGAAGGAGTTAGATATCACATCTCATGCTATAGGAAGGGTCTCAAGATTGAAATGGGAAGGATTTGGATATCACATCTCTTGCTATAGGAAGGGTCTCAGGTTTTTTATTAGAAACATTGAGATATCACATCTCATGCTATAGGAAGGGTTTCAGGATTGGAATGGGAAGGAGTTGGTTGGAATGGGAAGGAGTTAGATATCACATCTCGTTATAGGAAGGGTCTCAGGATTGGAATGGGAAGGATTTGGATATCACATCTCTTGCTATAGGAAGGGTCTCAGGTTTTTTATTAGAAACATTGAGCCATCACATCTCATGCTATAGGAAGGGTTTCAGAATTGGAATGGAAGGATTTGGATATCACATCTCATGCTAATAAAGGGTCTCAGGTTTGGAAGGGGAAGGATTTGGATATCATATCTCATGTTATAGGACGGGTCCCAGGTTTGGTATTAGAAGCATTGAGATATCACATCTCATGCTATAGGAGGTGTCTCAGGATTGGAATGGGAAGGAGTTGGATATCACGTCTCATGTTATAGGAAGGGTCTCAGGATTGGAATGGCAAGGAGTTGGATATCACATCTCATGCTAAAGGAAGGGTCTCAGGTTTGATAGAAGCATTGAGATCACATCTCATGCTATAGGAAGGAACTCATGATTGCAATGGGAAGGAGTTGGATATCACATATTGTTAAGACGGATTTCTGAACTCTGTCCTGGTGGCGCAGAAGTTCAGAAGGCCAACCTAATTACTTGGAACAGGGTAACCTCTGGACAAGCCAGACCAATCAAGGTAGCGATCGCGGCGGTCAAGACTAGGTCTCAAGAGGGGTGAGGGTGACTGAAAGCCCGCAATGAGCACACAAAGCAAGAGCGCTTACAAACTACTCCAAACAGTTATATCAAAAATAGATACACATTTATTTTAAGGCCTTTAAAACAATGACCGTAGCGAGAAAATCACAATATCACAATATTAAACCAACACATACCATATCAACACAATATATATACAAAATACACAGTCGCAAGCATTTAAAGCACGAAATATGTAGTCCACCTGAAAGGAAAGGAAAACAGGCAGTGCGATAACGCTTTAGACTCAGTTCGCCTTCAGAGGCACCTAACTAGATGGAAGTCCGAGCCCTGCGAAGAGTGGAGCCTTGTGCTCAAAGTACCTGCCACGCCGGTGCCAACGGGCACAAGGGGAAGCTCTTCGGAGGAAGTCAGGCAGTTCGGGTTAGTGCACAGCAGAAGAAGAACAGGTTCCGCAACTCAAGCGCAGCCTCCACAGCGGGCAGAAGCAGAGCGCGAGTACGGCCAAAAGGGTGCTGTTTTTACACAGCAGGGAAAAGCAATGGGATACTGCAGGAGGGCGACCAGATCCTAGCTAAACTACTCACCGGTCCCCGAAGCAAGCAGACCCAGGCTTCTCCACGCTAGTTTCAGCAGCTGGCAGGTTCAGAAGAGCAGGGAACGCCTCGTAGTCGTGTAGAGCAAAAAGACGTCCCAATCGACGAAACCAGCACAGTTTTGTTGCCGCAGCAGGACAACGGAGCGGCCGTGTGTATTCAAGCCAAATGTACACTCCTCCCTTCAGACTTGGGAACGCCAAGTGTACGAAGCGTGGGAGAGTGACAAGGACTCGAAATACAACACAACCTGGCGGCAGTTGCAGAGCAGGACTCCCTTGTAAGCTGGTCAGTCAACTGGATGGCCCAGAGACACTTCCGAAGGCTTACTTGGCAGGAGATGATGAAGTCGCCGGGAATAGCTGTTCCTGCTATTCCAAAGGTCGAAGCACCAGTACAGGCCTTCTGGTTCGATCCAAGGAGGAAAGGGTTTCACAGGACGACAGCAGTGCAAAGGAGGATTCCTTCAGCGGGTCACCAGCGATTCCTCGGTCCAGCCTCTGGGTTGCAGGATACTTGGCTCCTGTATTCCTTCGTTCGTGAGAACTCAGGAGATCGACATGGTAGTGGTGTTTCCAGCCCCCTCTTATCCACGGTTCCCTTCGCGCCAAAACGGAGGGGAGCCAATGGGAGATCCGCTCATCAAAACACATACCATACGTGGACCAGTCACGGACCATGGTGGTCCCAGGCATTCACACCACCCCAGACTCTCTGGCAACCAGGATGTGTATTGAGACCAGACATCCCAGCCCACACCCTGGAGGCACACAATCGACATGTAGAAGCCCGCGAAAGCAACCACGTTTCGCGGGAAAGTACATGCCCAAATAAGGAAGGCCCCGGGTCGCCCGACCTGGGGAAGGTGAAGGGAGCAAGACGGTCAGTGGACAAGACAAAGGAGCCTCGTGGTCTGGCCATTTTGGAGAGCCAGGCCACCATTTTGGGTTCAGGGCAAAAACGTGCTCAGAACGCCAAAAGGAGCTCAAAATAAACAAAACGATCGCTGCCACCATTCGAGTCCCTGAATGACTTGCACCGATCAAATACCATCCTAAAAGAGTATCTAGGGTCTGTAGAAGGCTAGAGACCCAAGAGAGCTGTAACTTAGCTTACAGTGCCCTCTTGTGTCATGTTGCACTAAAGCCGCAACACGATAAAAGAAACTACGGGAAACAGCGTTCCCCTGTACTGACTGTCTTAAGGGCATGTCAGTTTCCCCGTAAGAAAGGAGCGAAAGCCCAGAGAAGTGCGGCAGAAGGCTGTACTTCTCTGGCAAAGTCAAGAACAAGGTTAAAAACAATAGCAAAAAAGTTTAGGGGTTGCCACATGGAAGGAAAATTCCCTACAATTACGAAATCTTTCCTAACACTCGCCCCTCCCAGACTATGGACAGGGGGAACTAATCCACCCCTGGATGAGTCTCTTGTTCAGGTCGGTAAAACATTCTGGACAACCCATCAGCATTGCTATGTTGGACACCTGGCCTATGCTCAATAGTGAAGTCGAAGCCTTGTAGACTTATGGACCACCTAAGCAACTTTGGATTCTCCCCCTTCATGTTCATTAGCCACTTTAACGGCTTATGGTCAGTCTGCACAGTGAAGTGGGTCCCATAGAGGTAGGGCCTCAGCTTCCTTAGGGCCCACACAACAGAGAAACATTCTTTCTCTACCGTGGACCATCTGAGCTCTCTGTCCTTAAGCTGGCGACTAATAAAACCGATAGGGTGTTCCTTACCCTTCTCATCTACTTGTGATAGTACAGCTCCTATCCCAGTGTCAGAGGCATCCGTCTGCACGATAAAAGGTCTTTGATAATCAGGGGCCCTGAGCACAGGGGCCTGGCACAAGGAGTCTTTTAAGCCATTGAAGGCCTTCTCACACTCGTCAGTCCAAGTTACCTTCTTGGGTTTCTTCGGAGTTGTGAGGGCAGTCAGAGGAGCAGCTATGGTACCATAGTCTGCCACAAAATTGCGGTAATACCCCGTGAGTCCTAAAAAGGCTCTCACTTGGGTTTGCGTAGTGGGGGTAGGCCAGTCTTGTACTGCTTGTACTTTACTGGGTAGAGGCTGTATCCTCCCTCCACCTACTTCATGTCCAAGGTAAACCACTGAGCCTTGTCCAATCTGGCATTTACTAGCCTTTATGGTCAAGTGGGCTTTCTGAAGAGCCTGGAGCACAATCCTGAGGTGTTTCACATGGTCTTCCCAGGTGGCACTGAAAACTGCTATATCGTCCAGATATGCAAGACAGAATTCGTCCAACCCATTCAACACATGATTCACAAGCCTCTGGAAAGTGGCAGGTGCATTCTTCAACCCGAACGGCATTACCCGGAATTGGTAAAGGCCGTCTGGAGTAGAAAATGCTGTCTTCTCCTTGGCATGTTCTGCTAAAGCTATTTGCCAATAGCCAGCAGTGAGGTCAAACATGCTGAGGTACTTGGAGGCACCCAAAGTATCCACCAGCTCATCCGTTCGAGGCAAGGGGTGTGCATCTGTCTTGGTGACAGCATTCAGAGCCCTGTAATCCACGCAGAATCTCAATTCAGAAGTGCCTGCTTTTGGAACCAAAACCACAGGACTGGACCAAGGACTACTAGAGGGTTCAATCACCCCAAGGTCTAACATCTTGTTGACCTCGGTCTTAATATAAGACCGTACTTTATCTGACATCCTGTATCCCCTACTTTTGGTAGGTACACTGTCTCCTGTGTCAATGTTATGTTTGCACCAAGGTGTCAAACCAGGCGACTGTGAAAACAGGGGGGAAAACTGCCTAAGCAAACTTTTCACCTCAGCCTGCTGATCAGAAGTCAGATGAGGTGCCACTCGGACACCCTCAAAGGAGCTATCTGAAGGACCGCTTTGGAACAGGTCGGGGAGAGGTTCTGACTCCTCTTCCTCAACATCTGAAGCCAGTAGCAGTGCTGCGATTTCGACTCTTGGGACGAAAGCCTTCAGCCTATTCACGTGAAACACATTTGGAGCCTGTCCAGGCCTTCCAAGGTCCACTAAATAGTTCACCTCACCCAGGGGCTCCACCACTGTGTAAGGGCCTGACCATTTGTCCTGTAAAGCTCGAGCCCTTATTGGATTCATGATCAGGACTTGCTGACCAGGTGTAAAGTTGATGAGGGAAGCTTTCTGGTCGTACCAATGTTTCACCAGCGCTTGCCCTGCCTTCAATTTATCACTAGCCAAGCCCATCAGAAGTACCATCCGTTTTCTGAGCCCTAGCACATAATCAACTACATTGGTAGTAACAGGGGGAGTGGGCATCTCCCATCCCTCTTTGACGATGGCTAAGGGTCCCCGTACGGGATGACCGAACAGAAGTTCGAAGGGGCTGAAGCCAACACCCTCCTGTGGTACCTCTCGGTAGGCAAACAGTAGGCATGGTAAAAGAAGATCCCATTTTCTTCTCTGGGGCTCCTCCAGAGCCCCAATCATGCTCTTTAACGTTCTGTTGAAACGTTCCACCAGACCATTGGTCTGGGGGTGGTATGCAGAAGAGAACTTGTAGGTGACCCCACATTCTTTCCACATAGCCTGCATATACTTCGACATAAAGTTGCTGCCACGATCTGACACAACTTCTTTAGGGAAGCCAACCCTAGTAAATATGCCGAGTAAAGCTTTTGCAACTGACTTGGCAGTTACAGTTTTCAATGGGATGGCCTCAGGATACCTGGTTGCATGGTCGACCAGCACCAGGATAAACCTATTGCCCGAGGATGTTTGCGGGTCAAGGGGACCAACGACGTCGATCCCTACCCTTTCAAATGGTACCCCCACAACTGGCAGCGGTACCAACGGAGCTTGGATTGTCGCGCCAACCTTACCAGACAACTGGCAGGAGGCACAACTCCTGCAGTGACTTTCTACTTGCACCCCCATCTTGGGCCAGTAGAAGTGCATGGATAACCTTTGCTTGGTCCTCTTCATACCAAGGTGACCAGCAAGGGGAACTTCATGCGCCAACTGCAGGAGGAAGGGCCTAACAGCAAGGGGAACCACCAACCTCCTATGGTCTCCTTCTGTAGACTCTGTGGGCTCACTATACAGGAGTCCACCTTCCCAATAAATCCTATGCTTCCCAGGAGGTTCACCCTCAAGCTGGGAGCAGGCCTGTCTCCTTAGGCCTTCCAGAGATGGGCACTCACGTTGGCCTTTACTGAATTCGTCCCTATCAGGACCTCCTTCAACTAACAAGTCTTTTAGTTCAGGATGATCGTTGGGGTCGAATACTTCAGGCATCGCCACCTCCTCGTCAGGCCCGGGCGATTGACCAACTTCCTCCACCGCAGTGGTAGGCGAGCTAGGGGGAATATTCTCTTTCCCTCTTCTTGACTTGTAGACTCCTTTCGCCTTGGGTTTCCCCTTCGGCTGGGGCGGCGTATTGGACTTGGCCAATGCTGCCCGTGCTTGAGACCGTGTGTAGGGTCTTTCGGCAGTGTCTCCTACGAGCCCTAAAGCTCTGAGATCATTGCCCAACAAGACCTTTCCCGGGACGTTTCTCTGAATGCTCACTGGAATCCTGACTGCTGTACCATTTAAATTAAGATTTACAGGGATCACGGGAAACATACGGAGGGGGCCGTCAGCCAACTTAGTGGGCATCAGAGTAGCTCTGGCAGCTTCCTCTGAGTCTACCAAGGTAGAATCCACTACAGTGCGACTGCACCCACTATCCCTAAGAGCTGGAGTATCCACTCCATTGATCAGCACACTGTCTTTAAAGTAGTGCTTGGTATTATCCGGAATCCTAGCATAAGCCTCTGCGACTTTAGGCTCCCAGGAACCCAGGGACACTAAAACTACCTCAGCCTCTAATCCGCTGGGAAATGAGTCTGAGGAGAAGGATGCTCCTGTAATCTCTTCTTCCTCGTAGGAGGAGAAGGCCAGATTAGCGGAGTGGACCCCCAAAGGTCTAACCTTACAACGGGGATCCCCCTTCACATGGTCAGTTGCTCCACAAGAAAAACAAGCCCCATTGGGTCTGTTTACGTAGGGAGGCTTATTGTAACCAGAGTTCTGTTTCGGAGGCTGACCTCCACTACCCTGTGAGTTCTCTTGTGTCTTACCCTTGTTTTTCTTTTTGTGGCCCTTATGGGAAGAAGATTTAGCAGATTCCCCACCCTCCACATCTTTGGACTTTTTCCCTTCCTCCTGCTTACCAGGATGAGTTTTGTCCTTATGGGACACTCGATGTGACACCCATAAGTCTGCTGCAATGGCCAGCTTCTTAGGATCTATCTCCTTCGAATCGGCCAAATGCTGCTTAAGCTCCGGGGAAGAAGAAGCAAAAATGTGTTCCAGCATGACAAGATTTATCATGCCTTCGAAGGTAGAAACCTTATAACCTTCGACCCAGCCAGTTAAGTTTTTCAAAGATTCAGCGACATAAGATACCCAAGTACCACCTTCCTTTTTCTTATACTCTCGAAAACGCTTTAAATATTGGGCCGGAGTCTTCCCAAACTTTAAAATGAGAGTTTGCTTTAACATTGCGAAATCAGCCCGCTCAGCCTTCGACATTTCCATAATGGCACTGCAGCCAGAATGGGGCAGTCTACTGAGCAACCACGCAATCTTATCAGCATTGTCAACTTCTTGAACCTCGCATGCATACTCAAACGCATTCAGCCAGTCCATAATGTCATTCCTTTCTTCATACACACTGAGCAGATCTTTTGGAAACCGTGGATGAGAGGAAGCCCCAGACCCATGTCTAGGACCCTTGGATCCATTTGCAACCTGAAGCTTGGCCAGTTCCAACTGGTGATCCCTGTCTTTCTGTTTTTCTGCCTGTTCGATTTTTAGTTTGGCTATGCTGAATTCAAGCTCCTGCTGCCTAAACCGCAGCTCTTGCTTCTTGAATTCAAGCATAGCCTCCCCATCAACACTGGCAGAGGAAACATTAGACATTACTTCCTCCCTGTCCTCGTGGTCGCGATGGATCAGTGCAGCGGCAGAACCGTCGGTTCTACCAGTGAGAGCAGCCCCACCACCTTCTGCACTGTCCTCGGAAGTTGTAGCGTCAAGCTGCGCTTCTTGCCACGCCACGATTCTCTGGATCATTTCCACTTTCGTGCCTTGAGAGGAAACACCTCTCTCTGCACACATCTTTTTCAGCGTTTCTGATTTGGAAGCATTTAAAGTTAACAACGTATTTGCTTCCATACTGTTTGATAGGACTATGGCCTTTTTAAAGTTATATTACAACAATTCACTACGTGTACTGTTTGGAATAACCTGAAATGCCTTAGTTCGAGCGCAACACTGGATACCTTCAGTCGTATCCCACCGCTGTACACCAATTTGTTAAGACGGATTTCTGAACTCTGTCCTGGTGGCGCAGAAGTTCAGAAGGCCAACCTAATTACTTGGAACAGGGTAACCTCTGGACAAGCCAGACCAATCAAGGTAGCGATCGCGGCGGTCAAGACTAGGTCTCAAGAGGGGTGAGGGTGACTGAAAGCCCGCAATGAGCACACAAAGCAAGAGCGCTTACAAACTACTCCAAACAGTTGTTATATCAAAAATAGATACACATTTATTTTAAGGCCTTTAAAACAATGACCGTAGCGAGAAAATCACAATATCACAATATTAAACCAACACATACCATATCAACACAATATATATACAAAATACACAGTCGCAAGCATTTAAAGCACGAAATATGTAGTCCACCTGAAAGGAAAGGAAAACAGGCAGTGCGATAACGCTTTAGACTCAGTTCGCCTTCAGAGGCACCTAACTAGATGGAAGTCCGAGCCCTGCGAAGAGTGGAGCCTTGTGCTCAAAGTACCTGCCACGCCGGTGCCAACGGGCACAAGGGGAAGCTCTTCGGAGGAAGTCAGGCAGTTCGGGTTAGTGCACAGCAGAAGAAGAACAGGTTCCGCAACTCAAGCGCAGCCTCCACAGCGGGCAGAAGCAGAGCGCGAGTACGGCCAAAAGGGTGCTGTTTTTACACAGCAAGGAAAAGCAATGGGATACTGCAGGAGGGCGACCAGATCCTAGCTAAACTACTCACCGGTCCCCGAAGCAAGCAGACCCAGGCTTCTCCACGCTAGTTTCAGCAGCTGGCAGGTCCAGAAGAGCAGGGAACGCCTCGTAGTCGTGTAGAGCAAAAAGACGTCCCAATCGACGAAACCAGCACAGTTTTGTTGCCGCAGCAGGACAACGGAGCGGCCGTGTGTATTCAAGCCAAATGTACACTCCTCCCTTCAGACTTGGGAACGCCAAGTGTACGAAGCGTGGGAGAGTGACAAGGACTCGAAATACAACACAACCTGGCGGCAGTTGCAGAGCAGGACTCCCTTGTAAGCTGGTCAGTCAACTGGATGGCCCAGAGACACTTCCGAAGGCTTACTTGGCAGGAGATGATGAAGTCGCCGGGAATAGCTGTTCCTGCTATTCCAAAGGTCGAAGCACCAGTACAGGCCTTCTGGTTCGATCCAAGGAGGAAAGGGTTTCACAGGACGACAGCAGTGCAAAGGAGGATTCCTTCAGCGGGTCACCAGCGATTCCTCGGTCCAGCCTCTGGGTTGCAGGATACTTGGCTCCTGTATTCCTTCGTTCGTGAGAACTCAGGAGATCGACATGGTAGTGGTGTTTCCAGCCCCCTCTTATCCACGGTTCCCTTCGCGCCAAAACGGAGGGGAGCCAATGGGAGATCCGCTCATCAAAACACATACCATACGTGGACCAATCACGGACCACGGTGGTCCCAGGCATTCACACCACCCCAGACTCTCTGGCACCCAGGATGTGTATTGAGACCAGACATCCCAGCCCACACCCTGGAGGCACACAATCGACATGTAGAAGCCCGCGAAAGCCACCACGTTTCGCGGGAAAGTACATGCCCAAATAAGGAAGGCCACGGGTCGCCCGACTTGGGGAAGGTGAAGGGAGCAAGACGGTCAGTGGACAAGACAAAGGAGCCTCGTGGTCTGGCCATTTTGGAGAGCCAGGCCACCATTTTGGGTTCAGGGCAAAAACGTGCTCAGAACGCCAAAAGGAGCTCAAAATAAACAAAACGATCGCTGCCACCATTCGAGTCCCTGAATGACTTGCACCGATCAAATACCATCCTAAAAGAGTATCTAGGGTCTGTAGAAGGCTAGAGACCCAAGAGAGCTGTAACTTAGCTTACAGTGCCCTCTTGTGTCATGTTGCACTAAAGCCGCAACACGATAAAAGAAACTACGGGAAACAGCGTTCCCCGGTACTGACTGTCTTAAGGGCATGTCAGTTTCCCCGTAAGAAAGGAGCGAAAGCCCAGAGAAGTGCGGCAGAAGGCTGTACTTCTCTGGCAAAGTCAAGAACAAGGTTAAAAACAATAGCAAAAAAGTTTAGGGGTTGCCACATGGAAGGAAAATTCCCTACAATTACGAAATCTTTCCTAACACATATCATGCCATAGGATGGGTCATCAGGTTTGGTATAAGCATTGAGATATCACATCTCTGCTATCGGAAGGGTCTCAGGATAGGAATGGGAAGGACTTAGATACTCATACTATAGGGAGGGTCTCAGTTTTGATATTAGAAGCATTGAGCTATCACATCTCATGCTATCGGAAGGGTCTCAGGATTGGAATGGGATGGAGTTGGATACAACATCTCAAGCTATCTCAGGATTGGAATGGGAAGGAGTTTGATATCACATCTCAAGCTATAGGAAGGGTCTCAGGTTTGGAAGGGGAAGTATTTGGATCTCACATCTCATGTTTTAGGACGGGTCTCAGGTTTGGTATTAGAAGCATTGAGATATCACATCTCATGGTATAGGAAGGGTCTCAGGATTGGAATGGGAAGGAGTTGGATATCACATCTCAAGCTATCTCAGGATTGGAATGGGAAGGAGTTTGATATCACATCTCAAGCTATAGGAAGGGTCTCAGGTTTGGAAAGGGAAGGATTTGGATTTCACATCTCATGTTATAGGATGGTTCTCATGTTTGGTTTTAGTAGCATTGAGATATCACATCTCATGCTATCGGAAGGGTCTCAGGTTTGGAAAGGGAAGGATTTGGAGTTCACATGTTATAGGATGGTTCTCAGGTTTGGTTTTAGAAGCATTACGATATAACATCTCATGCTATAGGAAGGGTCTCGGGTTTGGAATGGGAAGGAGTTGGATATCACATTGAATGGGAAGGAGTTGGATATCACATCTCAAGCTATAGGAAGGGTCTCAGGTTTGGAAAGGGAATGATTTGGATTTCACATCTCATGTTATAGGATGGTTCTCATGTTTGGTTTTAGAAGCATTGAGATATCACATCTCATGCTATCAGAAGGGTCTCAGGTTTGGAATGGGAAGGAGTTTGATATCACATCTCATGCTATAGGAAGGATCTCAGGTTTGGTATTAGAAGCATTGAGATATCACATCTCATGCTATAGGAAGGGTCTCAGGATTGGAATCGGAAGGAGTTGTATATGACATCTCATGCTGTTAAGACGGATTTCTGAACTCTGTCCTGGTGGCGCAGAAGTTCAGAAGGCCAACCTAATTACTTGGAACAGGGTAACCTCTGGACGAACCAGACCAATCAAGGTAGCGAACGGATTTGGATATCACATCTCATGCTAAAGGAAGGGTCTTAGGTTTGGAAGGGGAAGGATTTGGATATCACATCTCATGTTATAGGACGGGTCCCAGGTTTGGTATTAGAAGCATTGAGATATCACAACTCATGCTATAGGAAGGGTCTCAGGATTTGAATGGGAAGGAGTTGGATATCACATGTCATGCTAAAGGAAGGGTCTCAGGTTTGATAGAAGCATTGAGATTTCACATCTCATGCTATAGGAAGGGTCTCAGAATTGGAATGGGAAGGAGTTGGATATCACATCTCATGCCATAGGAAGGGTCTCAGATTTGGTATAAGCATTGAGAAATCACATCTCTGCTATCGGAAGGGTCTCAGGATAGGAATGGGAAGGACTTAGATATCACATCTCATGCTATAGGGAGGGTCTCAGTTTTGATATTAGAAGCATTGAGATATCACATCTCATGCTATCGGAAGGGTCCCAGGATTGGAATGGGAAGGAGTTGGATATCACATCTCAAGCTATCTCAGGATTGGAATGGGAAGGAGTTTGATATCACATCTCAAGCTATAGGAAGGGTCTCAGGTTTGGAAAGGGAAGGATTTGGATTTCACATCTCATGTTGTAGGATGGTTCTCATGTTTGGTTTTAGAAGCATTGAGATATCACATATGCTATCGGAAGGGTCTCAGGTTTGGAAAGGGAAGGATTTGGATTTCACATATGTTATAGGATGGTTCTCAGGTTTGGTTTTAGAAGCAGTAAGATATCACATCTCATGCTATAGGAAGGGTCTCAGGTTTGGAATGGGAAGGAGTTGGATACAAATCTCATGTTATAGGAAGGATCTCAGGTTTGGTATTAGAAGCATTGAGATATCACATATCATGCTATAGGAAAGGTCTCAGGATTGGAATGGGAAGGAGTTGGATATCACATCACATGCTAAAGGAAAGGTCTCAGGTTTGGAAGGGGAAGGATTTGGATCTCACATATGTTTTAGGACGGGTGTCAGGTTTGGTATTAGAAGCATTGAGATATCACATCTCATGGTATAGGAAGGGTCACAGGATTGGAATGGGAAGGAGTTGGATAGCACATCTCAAGCTATCTCAGGATTGGAATGGGAAGGAGTTTGATATCACATCTCAAGCTATAGGAAGGGTCTCAGGTTTGGAAAGGGAATGATTTGGATTTCACATGTTACAGGATAGTTCTCATGTTTGCTTTAGAAGCATTGAGATATCACATCTCATGTTATAGGAAGGATCTCAGGTTTGGTATTAGAAGCATTGAGATATCACATCTCATGCTATAGGAAGGGTCTCAGGTTTGGAATGGGAAGGAGTTGGATATCACATCTCATGCTATAGGAAGGATCTCAGGTTTGGTGTTAGAAGCATTGAGATATCAGATCTCATGCTATCGGAAGGATCTCAGGTTTGGTATTAGAAGCATTGAGATATCACATCTCATGCTACCAGAAGGGTCTCAGGATTGGAATGGGAAGGAGTCGGATATCACATCTCATGCTAAAGGGAGGGTTTCAGGTTTGGAAGTGGAAGGATTTGGATATCACATCTCATGTTATAGGAAGATCTCAGGTTTGGTATTAGAAGCATTGAGATATCACATCTCATGCTATCGGAAGGATCTCAGGTTTGGTATTAGAAGCATTGAGATATCACATCTCATGCTATAGGAAGGGTCTCAGGATTGGAATGGGAAGGAGTTGGATATCACATCTCATGCTATAGGAAGGGTCTCAGGTTTGGTATTACAAACATTGTGATATTACATCTCATGCTATAGGAAGGGTTTCAGGATTGGATTGGGAAGGAGTTGGATATCACATCTCATGCTATAGGAAGGGTCTCAGGTTTGGAATGGGAAGGATTTGTACATCACATCTCTTGCTATAGGAAGGGCCTCAGGTTTGGTAAGAGAAACATTAAGATATCACATCTCATGCTATCGGAAGGGTCTCAGGATTGGAATGGGAAGGAATTGGATATCACATCTCAAGCTATCTCAGGATTGGAATGGGAAGGAGTTTGATATCACATCTCAAGCTATAGGAAGGGTCTCAAGTTTGGAAGGGGAAGGATTTGGATTTCACATCTCATGTTTTAGGACGGGTCTCAGGTTTGGTATTAGAAACATTGAGATATCACATCTCATGGTATAGGAAGGGTTTCAGGATTGGAATGGGAAGTAGTTGGATATCACATCTCATGCAATAGGAAGGGTCTCAGGTTTGATAGAAGCATTGAGATATCACATCTCATGCTATAGGAAGGGTCTCAGGATTGGAATGTGAAGGATTTGGATATCACATCATGCTAAAGGTAGGGTCTCAGGTTTGGTATAAGCATTGAGATATCACATCTCTGCTATCGGAAGGGTCTCAGGATTGGATTGGGAAGGAGTTGGATATCCCTTATGCTATAGGAAGGGTATCAGGTTGGAATGGGAAGGAGTTGGATATCACATCTCATGCTATAGGAAGGGTCTCAAGATTGAAATGGGAAGGATTTGGATATCACATCTCTTGCTATAGGAAGGGTCTCAGGTTTTTTATTAGAAACATTGAGATATCACATCTCATGCTATAGGAAGGGTTTCAGGATTGGAATGGGAAGGAGTTGGATATCCCTTCTCATGCTAAAGGAAGGTCAGGTTGGAATGGGAAGGAGTTGGATATCACATCTCGTTATAGGAAGGGTCTCAGGATTGGAATGGGAAGGATTTGGATATCACATCTCTTGCTATAGGAAGGGTCTCAGGTTTTTTATTAGAAACATTGAGCCATCACATCTCATGCTATAGGAAGGGTTTCAGAATTGGAATGGAAGGATTTGGATATCACATCTCATGCTAATTGAAGGGTGTCAGGTTTGGAAGGGGAAGGATTTGGATATCATATCTCATGTTATAGGACGGGTCCCAGGTTTGGTATTAGAAGCATTGAGATATCACATCTCATGCTATAGGAGGTGTCTCAGGATTGGAATGGGAAGGAGTTGGATATCACGTCTCATGTTATAGGAAGGGTCTCAGGATTGGAATGGCAAGGAGTTGGATATCACATCTCATGCTAAAGGAAGGGTCTCAGGTTTGATAGAAGCATTGAGATCACATCTCATGCTATAGGAAGGAACTCAGGATTGCAATGGGAAGGAGTTGGATATCACATATCATGCCATAGGATGGGTCATCAGGTTTGGTATAAGCATTGAGATATCACATCTCTGCTATCGGAAGGGTCTCAGGATAGGAATGGGAAGGACTTAGATACTCATACTATAGGGAGGGTCTCAGTTTTGATATTAGAAGCATTGAGCTATCACATCTCATGCTATCGGAAGGGTCTCAGGATTGGAATGGGATGGAGTTGGATACAACATCTCAAGCTATCTCAGGATTGGAATGGGAAGGAGTTTGATATCACATCTCAAGCTATAGGAAGGGTCTCAGGTTTGGAAGGGGAAGTATTTGGATCTCACATCTCATGTTTTAGGACCGGTCTCAGGTTTGGTATTAGAAGCATTGAGATATCACATCTCATGGTATAGGAAGGGTCTCAGGATTGGAATGGGAAGGAGTTGGATATCACATCTCAAGCTATCTCAGGATTGGAATGGGAAGGAGTTTGATATCACATCTCAAGCTATAGGAAGGGTCTCAGGTTTGGAAAGGGAAGGATTTGGATTTCACATCTCATGTTATAGGATGGTTCTCATGTTTGGTTTTAGTAGCATTGAGATATCACATCTCATGCTATCGGAAGGGTCTCAGGTTTGGAAAGGGAAGGATTTGGAGTTCACATGTTATAGGATGGTTCTCAGGTTTGGTTTTAGAAGCATTACAATATAACATCTCATGCTATAGGAAGGGTCTCAGGTTTGGAATGGGAAGGAGTTGGATATCACATTGAATGGGAAGGAGTTTGATATCACATCTCAAGCTATAGGAAGGGTCTCAGGTTTGGAAAGGGAATGATTTGGATTTCACATCTCATGTTATAGGATGGTTCTCATGTTTGGTTTTAGAAGCATTGAGATATCACATCTCATGCTATCAGAAGGGTCTCAGGTTTGGAATGGGAAGGAGTTTGATATCACATCTCATGCTATAGGAAGGATCTCAGGTTTGGTATTAGAAGCATTGAGAAATCACATCTCATGCTATAGGAAGGGTCTCAGGATTGGAATCGGAAGGAGTTGTATATGACATCTCTTGCTGTTAAGACGGATTTCTGAACTCTGTCCTGGTGGCGCAGAAGTTCAGAAGGCCAACCTAATTACTTGGAACAGGGTAACCTCTGGACGAACCAGACCAATCAAGGTAGCGATCGGATTTGGATATCACATCTCATGCTATAGGAAGGGTCTCAGGTTTGGAATGAGAAGGAGTTGGATATCACATCTCATGCTATAGGAAGGATCTCAGGTTTGGTGTTAGAAGCATTGAGATATCAGATCTCATGCTATCGGAAGGATCTCAGGTTTGGTATTAGAAGCATTGAGATATCACATCTCATGCTACCAGAAGGGTCTCAGGATTGGAATGGGAAGGAGTCGGATATCACATCTCATGCTAAAGGGAGGGTTTCAGGTTTGGAAGTGGAAGGATTTGGATATCACATCTCATGTTAAGGAAGATCTAAGGTTTGGTATTAGAAGCATTGAGATATCACATCTCATGCTATTGGTAGGATCTCAGGTTTGGTATTAGAAGCATTGAGATATCACATCTCATGCTATAGGAAGGGTCTCAGGATTGGAATGGGAAGGAGTTGGATATCACATCTCATGCTATAGGAAGGGTCTCAGGTTTGGTATTACAAACATTGTGATATTACATCTCATGCTATAGGAAGGGTTTCAGGATTGGATTGGGAAGGAGTTGGATATCACATCTCATGCTATAGGAAGGGTCTCAGGTTTGGAATGGGAAGGATTTGTACATCACATCTCTTGCTATAGGAAGGGCCTCAGGTTTGGTAAGAGAAACATTAAGATATCACATCTCATGCTATCGGAAGGGTCTCAGGATTGGAATGGGAAGGAGTTGGATATCACATCTCAAGCTATCTCAGGATTGGAATGGGAAGGAGTTTGATATCACATCTCAAGCTATAGGAAGGGTCTCAAGTTTGGAAGGGGAAGGATTTGGATTTCACATCTCATGTTTTAGGACGGGTCTCAGGTTTGGTATTAGAAACATTGAGATATCACATCTCATGGTATAGGAAGGGTTTCAGGATTGGAATGGGAAGGAGTTGGATATCACATCTCATGCAATAGGAAGGGTCTCAGGTTTGATAGAAGCATTGAGATATCACATCTCATGCTATAGGAAGGGTCTCAGGATTGGAACGGGAAGGAGTAGTATATGACATCTCATGCCATAGGAAGGGTCTCAGGTTTGGTATAAGCATTGAGATATCACATCTCTGCTATCGGAAGTGTCTCAGGATTGGAATGGGAAGGAATTGGATATCCCATCTCATGTCATAGGAAGGATCTCAGGTTTGCTATTAGAAGCACTGAGATATCACATCTCATGCTATAGGAATGGTCTCAGGATTGGAATTTGAAGGAGTTGGATATTACATTCTTGCTATAGGAAGGGTCTCAGGTTTGGAATGGGAAGGAGTTGGATATCCCATCTCATGTCATAGGAAGGATCTCAGGTTTGCTATTAGAAGCACTGAGATATCACATCTCATGCTATAGGAATGGTCTCAGGATTGGAATGGGAAGGAGTTGGATATTACATTCTTGCTATAGGAAGGGTCTCAGGTTTGGAACGGGAAGGAGTTGGATATCACATCTCATGCTTTAAGAAGGGTCTCAGTTTTGGTATTAGAAGCATTGAGATATCACATCTCATGCTATAGGAAGGGTCTCAGGATTGGAATGGGAAGGAGTTGGATATCACATCTCATGCTATAGGAAGGGTCTCAGGTTTGGTATTACAAGCATTGCGATATTACATCTCATGCTATAGGAAGGGTCTCAGGTTTGGAATGGGGAGGATTTGTATATCACATCTCTTGCTATAGGAAGGGCCTCAGGTTTGGTATGAGAAACATTGAGATATCACATCTCATGGTATAGGAAGGATCTCAGGATTGGAATGGGAAGGAGTTGGATATCACATCTCATGTTATAGGAAGGATATCAGGTTTGGTATTAGAAGCATTGAGATATCACATCTCATGCTATAGGAAGTGTCTCTGTTTTGGGATGGGAAGGAGTTGGAGATAACATCTCATGCTATATGAAGGGTCTCAGGTCTGGTATTAGAAGCTTTGAGATTTCACATTTCATACTATAGGAAGGGTCTCTGGTTTGGGATGGGAAGGAGTTGGATATCACATCTCATGCTATAACAAGGGTCTCAGGTTTGGTATTAGAAGCATTGAGATATCACATCTCATGCTATAGGAAGGGTCTCAGGTTTGGAATGGGAAGGAGTTGGATATCACATCTCAGGCTATAGGAAGGATCTCAGTTTTGGAATGAGAAGGAGTTGGATATCACATATCATGTTATATGAAGGCTCTCAGGTTTGGTATTAGAAGCATTGAGATATCACATCTCATGCTATAGTAAGGGTCTCAGGATTGGCATGGGAAGGAGTTTGATATCACATCTCATGCTAAAGGAAGGGTCTCCGGTTTGGAATGGGAAGGAGTTGGATATCACATCTCATGTTATAGGAAGGATCTCAGGTTTGGTGTTAGAAACATTGAGATAACACATCTCATGCTATAGGAAGGGTCTCAGGATTGAAATGGGAAGGAGTTGGATATCACATCTCATGCTATCGTAAGGGTCTCAGGATTGGAATAGGAAGGAGTTGGATATCCCATCTCATGCTTTAAGAAGGGTCTCAGGTTTGGTATTAGAAGCATTGAGATATCACATCTCATGCTATAGGAAGGGTCTAAGGATTGGAATGGGAAGGAGTTGGATATCACACATGCTATAGGAAGGGTCTCAGGTTTGGTATTACAAGCATTGTGATATTACATCTCATGCTATAGGAAGGGTCTCAGGATTGGATTGGGAAGTAGTTGGATATCACATCTGATGCTATAGGAAGGGTCTCAGGTTTGGAATGGGAAGGATTTGTACATCACATCTCTTGCTATAGGAAGGGCCTCAGGTTTGGTATGAGAAACATTGAAATATCACATCTCATGGTATAGGAAGGATCTCAGGATTGGAATGTGAAGGAGTTGGATATCACATCTCGTGTTATAGGAAGGATATCAAGTTTGGTATTAGAAGCATTGAGATATCACATCTCATGCTATAGGAAGGGTCTCAGGTTTGGTAGAAGCATTGAGATATCACATCTCATGCTATAGGAAGGGTCTCAGGATTGGAATGGGAAGGAGTAGTATATGGCCTCTCATGCCATAGGAATGGTCTCAGGTTTGGTACAAGCATTGAGATATCACATCTCTGCTATCGGAAGGGTCTCAGGTTTGGAAAGGGAAGGAGTTGGATATCACGTCTCATGCTATAGGAAGGTTCTCAGGTTTGGTATTAGAAGCATTGAGATATCACATCTCATGCTATAGGAAGGGTCTCAGTATTGGAATGGGAAGGAGTTGGATATAACATCTCATGCTACAGGAAGGGTCTCAGGTTTGGAATGGGAAGGAATTGGATATCACATCTCATGTTATAGGAAGGATCTCAGGTCTGGTATTAGAAGCATTGTGATATCACATCTCATGCCATAGGAAGGGTCTCAGGTTTGGAGTGGGAAGGAGTTGGATATCACATCTCATGCTATAGGAAGGGTCTCAGGTTTGGTAGAAGCATTGAGATATCACATCTCATGCTATAGGAAGGGTCTCCTGATTGGAATGGGTAGTAGTTGTATATTACATCTCATGCCATAGGAAGGGTCTCAGGTTTGGTATAAGCATTGAGATATCACATCTCTGCTATCGGAAGGGTCTCAGGATTGGAATGGGAAGGAGTTGGATATCCCATCTCATGTTATAGGAAGGGTCTCAGGTTTGGTATTAGAAGCATTGAGATATCACATCTCATGCTATAGGAAAGGTCTCAGGATTGGGATGGGAAGGACTTGGATATCTCATCTCATGTTATAGGACGGGTCTCAGGTGTGGTATTAGAAGGATTGAGATATCACATCGCATGCTGTAGGAAGGGTCTCAGGTTTGGAATGGGAAGGAATTGGATATCACATCTCATGTCATAGGAAGGATCTCAGGTTTGCTATTAGAAGCATTGAGATATCACTTCTCAAGCTATAGGAAGGGTCTCAGGTTTGGAAAGGGAAGGATTTGGATTTCACATCTCATGTTGTAGGATGGTTCTCATGTTTGGTTTTAGAAGCATTGAGATATCACATCTCATGCTATCGGAAGGGTCTCAGGTTTGGAAAGGGAAGGATTTGGATTTCACATATGTTATAGGATGGTTCTCAGGTTTGGTTTTAGAAGCAGTAAGATATCACATCTCATGTTATAGGAAAGGTCTCAGGATTGGAATGGGAAGGAGTTGGATATCACATCACATGCTAAAGGAAAGGTCTCAGGTTTGGAAGGGGAAGGATTTGGATATCCCATCTCATGTCATAGGAAGGATCTCAGGTTTGATATTAGAAGCACTGAGATATCACATCTCATGCTATCGGAAGGGTCTCAGGTTTGGAATGGGAAGGAGTTGGATACAAATCTCATGTTATAGGAAGGATCTCAGGTTTGGTATTAGAAGCATTGAGATATCACATATCATGCTATAGGAAAGGTCTCAGGATTGGAATGGGAAGGAGTTGGATATCACATCACATGCTAAAGGAAAGGTCTCAGGTTTGGAAGGGGAAGGATTTGGATCTCACATATGTTTTAGGACGGGTGTCAGGTTTGTTATTAGAAGCATTGAGATATCACATCTCATGGTATAGGAAGGGTCTCAGGATTGGAATGGGAAGGAGTTGGATGGCACATCTCAAGCTATCTCAGGATTGGAATGGGAAGGAGTTTGATATCACATCTCAAGCTATAGGAAGGGTCTCAGGTTTGGAAAGGGAATGATTTGGATTTCACATGTTACAGGATAGTTCTCATGTTTGGTTTTAGAAGCATTGAGATATCACATCTCATGTTATAGGAAGGATCTCAGGTTTGGTATTAGAAGCATTGAGATATCACATCTCATGCTATAGGAAGGGTCTCAGGTTTGGAATGGGAAGGAGTTGGATATCACATCTCATGCTATAGGAAGGATCGCAGGTTTGGTGTTAGAAGCATTGAGATATCAGATCTCATGCTATCGGAAGGATCTCAGGTTTGGTATTAGAAGCATTGAGATATCACATCTCATGCTACCAGAAGGGTCTCAGGATTGGAATGGGAAGGAGTCGGATATCACATCTCATGCTAAAGGGAGGGTTTCAGGTTTGGAAGTGGAAGGATTTGGATATCACATCTCATGTTATAGGAAGATCTCAGGTTTGGTATTAGAAGCATTGAGATATCACATCTCATGCTATCGGAAGGATCTCAGGTTTGGTATTAGAAGCATTGAGATATCACATCTCATGCTATAGGAAGGGTCTCAGGATTGGAATGGGAAGGAGTTGGATATCACATCTCATGCTATAGGAAGGGTCTCAGGTTTGGTATTACAAACATTGTGATATTACATCTCATGCTATAGGAAGGGTTTCAGGATTGGATTGGGAAGGAGTTGGATATCACATCTCATGCTATAGGAAGGGTCTCAGGTTTGGAATGGGAAGGATTTGTACATCACATCTCTTGCTATAGGAAGGGCCTCAGGTTTGGTAAGAGAAACATTAAGATATCACATCTCATGCTATCGGAAGGGTCTCAGGATTGGAATGGGAAGGAGTTGGATATCACATCTCAAGCTATCTCAGGATTGGAATGGGAAGGAGTTTGATATCACATCTCAAGCTATAGGAAGGGTCTCAAGTTTGGAAGGGGAAGGATTTGGATTTCACATCTCATGTTTTAGGACGGGTTTCAGGATTGGAATGGGAAGGAGTTGGATATCACATCTCATGCAATAGGAAGGGTCTCAGGTTTGATAGAAGCATTGAGATATCACATCTCATGCTATAGGAAGGGTCTCAGGATTGGAATGGGAAGGAGTTGGATATCACATCTCATGCCATAGGAAGAGTCTCAGGTTTGGTATAAGCATTGAGATATCACATCTCTGCTATCGTAAGGGTCTCAGGATTGGAATAGGAAGGAGTTGGATATCCCATCTCATGCTTTAAGAAGGGTCTCAGGTTTGGTATTAGAAGCATTGAGATATCACATCTCATGCTATAGGAAGGGTCTAAGGATTGGAATGGGAAGGAGTTGGATATCACATCTTATGCTATAGGAAGGGTCTCAGGTTTGGTATTACAAGCATTGTGATATTATATCTCATGCTATAGGTATGGTCTCAGGATTGGATTGGGAAGGAGTTGGATATCACATCTCATGCTATAGGAAGGGTCTCAGGTTTGGAATGGGAAGGGTTTGTACATCACATCTCTTGCTATAGGAAGGGCCTCAGGTTTGGTATGAGAAACATTGAGATATCACATCTCATGTTATAGGAAGGATATCAGGTTTGGTATTAGAAGCATTGAGATATCACATCTCATGATATAGGAAGGGTCTCAGGATTGGAATGGGAAGGAGTTGGATATCACATCTCATGCTATAGGAAGGGTCTCAGGTTTGGTAGAAGCATTGAGATATCACATCTCATGCTATAGGAAGGGTCTCCGGATTGGAATGGGAAGTAGTTGTATATGACATCTCATGCCATAGGAAGGGTAGCACATATGCTATAGGAAGGGTCTCAGGTTTGGAACACGGGAAGGAGTTGGATATCACATCTCATGCTTTAAGAAGGGTCTCAGTTTTGGTATTAGAAGCATTGAGATATCACATCTCATGCTATAGGAAGGGTCTCAGGATTGGAATGGGAACGAGTTGGATATCACATCTCATGCTATAGGAAGGGTCTCAGGATTGGATTGGGAAGGAGTCGGATATCACATCCCATGCTATAGGAAAGGTCTCAGGTTTGGAATGGGAATGATTTGTATATCACATCTCTTGCTATAGGAAGGGCCTCAGGTTTGGTATCAGAAACATTGAGATATCACATCTCATGGTATAGGAAGGATCTCAGTATTGGAATGGAAAGGGGTTGGATATCACATCTCATGCTATAGGAAGGGTCTCAGGATTGGAATGGGAAGGAGTTGGATATCACATCTCATGCTATAGGAAGGGTCTCAGGTTTGGTAGAAGCATTAAGATATCACATCTCATGCTATAGGAAGGGTCTCAGGATTGGAATGGGAAGGAGTAGTATATGACATCTCATGCCATAGGAAGGGTCTCAGGTTTGGTATAAGCATTGAGATATCACATCTCTGCTATCGGAAGGGTCTCGGGATTGGAATGGGAAGGAGTTGGATATTACATTCTTGCTATAGGAAGGGTCTCAGGTTTGGAACGGGAAGGAGTTGGATATCCCATCTCATGTCATAGGAAGGATCTCAGGTTTGCTATTAGAAGCACTGAGATATCACATCTCATGCTATAGGAATGGTCTCAGGATTGGAATGGGAAGGAGTTGGATATTACATTCTTGCTATAGGAAGGGTCTCAGGTTTGGAACGGGAAGGAGGTGGATATCACATCTCATGCTTTAAGAAGGGTCTCAGTTTTGGTATTAGAAGCATTGAGATATCACATCTCATGCTCTAGGAAGGGTCTCAGGATTGGAATGGGAAGTAGTTGGATATCACATCTCATGCTATAGGAAGGGTCTCAGGTTTGGTATTACAAGCATTGCGATATTACATCTCATGCTATAGGAAGGGTCTCAGGTTTGGAATGGGGAGGATTTGTATATCACATCTCTTGCTATAGGAAGGGCCTCAGGTTTGGTATGAGAAACATTGAGATATCACATCTCATGGTATAGGAAGGATCTCAGGATTGGAATGGGAAGGAGTTGGATATCACATCTCATGTTATAGGAAGGATATCAGGTTTGGTATTAGAAGCATTGAGATATCACATCTCATGCTATAGGAAGGGTCTCTGTTTTGGGATGGGAAGGAGTTGGAGATAACATCTCATGCTATATGAAGGGTCTCAGGTTTGGTATTAGAAGCTTTGAGATATCACATTTCATACTATAGGAAGGGTCTCTGGTTTGGGATGGGAAGGAGTTGGATATCACATCTCATGCTATAACAAGGGTCTCAGGTTTGGTATCAGAAGCATTGAGATATCACATCTCATGCTATAGGAAGGGTCTCAGGTTTGGAATGGGAAGGAGTTGGATATCACATCTCAGGCTATAGGAAGGATCTCAGGTTTGGAATGAGAAGGAGTTGGATATCACATATCATGTTATATGAAGGCTCTCAGGTTTGGTATTAGAAGCATTGAGATATCACATCTCATGCTATAGTAAGGGTCTCAGGATTGGCATGGGAAGGAGTTTGATATCACATCTCATGCTAAAGGAAGGGTCTCCGGTTTGGAATGGGAAGGAGTTGGATATCACATCTCATGTTATAGGAAGGATCTCAGGTTTGGTATTAGAAACATTGAGATAACACATCTCATGCTATAGGAAGGGTCTCAGGATTGAAATGGGAAGGAGTTGGATATCACATCTCATGCTATCGTAAGGGTCTCAGGATTGGAATAGGAAGGAGTTGGATATCCCATCTCATGCTTTAAGAAGGGTCTCAGGTTTGGTATTAGAAGCATTGAGATATCACATCTCATGCTATAGGAAGGGTCTAAGGATTGGAATGGGAAGGAGTTGGATATCACACATGCTATAGGAAGGGTCTCAGGTTTGGTATTACAAGCATTGTGATATTACATCTCATGCTATAGGAAGGGTCTCAGGATTGGATTGGGAAGGAGTTGGATATCACATCTGATGCTATAGGAAAGGTCTCAGGTTTGGAATGGGAAGGATTTGTACATCAAATCTCTTGCTATAGGAAGGGCCTCAGGTTTGGTATGAGAAACATTGAAATATCACATCTCATGGTATAGGAACGATCTCAGGATTGGAATGTGAAGGAGTTGGATATCACATCTCGTGTTATAGGAAGGATATCAAGTTTGGTATTAGAAGCATTGAGATATCACATCTCATGCTATAGGAAGGGTCTCAGGTTTGGTAGAAGCATTGAGATATCACATCTCATGCTATAGGAAGGGTCTCAGGATTGGAATGGGAAGGAGTTGGATATCACATCTGATGCTATAGGAAAGGTCTCAGGTTTGGAATGGGAAGGATTTGTACATCAAATCTCTTGCTATACGAAGGGCCTCAGGTTTGGTATGAGAAACATTGAGATATCACATCTCATGGTATAGGAAGGATCTCAGGATTGGAATGGGAAGGAGTTGGATATCACATCTCATGTTATAGGAAGGATATCAGGTTTGGTATTAGAAGCATTGAGATATCACATCTCATGCTATAGGAAGGGTCTCTGTTTTGGGATGGGAAGGAGTTGGAGATAACATCTCATGCTATATGAAGGGTCTCAGGTTTGGTATTAGAAGCTTTGAGATATCACATTTCATACTATAGGAAGGGTCTCTGGTTTGGGATGGGAAGGAGTTGGATATCACATCTCATACTATAACAAGGGTCTCAGGTTTGGTATCAGAAGCATTGAGATATCACATCTCATGCTATAGGAAGGGTCTCAGGTTTGGAATGGGAAGGAGTTGGATATCACATCTCAGGCTATAGGAAGGATCTCAGGTTTGGAATGAGAAGGAGTTGGATATCACATATCATGTTATATGAAGGCTCTCAGGTTTGGTATTAGAAGCATTGAGATATCACATCTCATGCTATAGTAAGGGTCTCAGGATTGGCATGGGAAGGAGTTTGATATCACATCTCATGCTAAAGGAAGGGTCTCCGGTTTGGAATGGGAAGGAGTTGGATATCACATCTCATGTTATAGGAAGGATCTCAGGTTTGGTATTAGAAACATTGAGATAACACATCTCATGCTATAGGAAGGGTCTCAGGATTGAAATGGGAAGGAGTTGGATATCACATCTCATGCTATCGTAAGGGTCTCAGGATTGGAATAGGAAGGAGTTGGATATCCCATCTCATGCTTTAAGAAGGGTCTCAGGTTTGGTATTAGAAGCATTGAGATATCACATCTCATGCTATAGGAAGGGTCTAAGGATTGGAATGGGAAGGAGTTGGATATCACACATGCTATAGGAAGGGTCTCAGGTTTGGTATTACAAGCATTGTGATATTACATCTCATGCTATAGGAAGGGTCTCAGGATTGGATTGGGAAGGAGTTGGATATCACATCTGATGCTATAGGAAAGGTCTCAGGTTTGGAATGGGAAGGATTTGTACATCAAATCTCTTGCTATAGGAAGGGCCTCAGGTTTGGTATGAGAAACATTGAAATATCACATCTCATGGTATAGGAAGGATCTCAGGATTGGAATGTGAAGGAGTTGGATATCACATCTCGTGTTATAGGAAGGATATCAAGTTTGGTATTAGAAGCATTGAGATATCACATCTCATGCTATAGGAAGGGTCTCAGGTTTGGTAGAAGCATTGAGATATCACATCTCATGCTATAGGAAGGGTCTCAGGATTGGAATGGGAAGGAGTAGTATATGACCTCTCATGCCATAGGAAGGGTCTCAGGTTTGGTACAAGCATTGAGATATCACATCTCTGCTATCGGAAGGGTCTCAGGTTTGGAAAGGGAAGGAGTTGGATATCACGTCTCATGCTATAGGAAGGTTCTCAGGTTTGGTATTAGAAGCATTGAGATATCACATCTCATGCTATAGGAAGGGTCTCAGTATTGGAATGGGAAGGAGTTGGATATCACATCTCATGCTACAGGAAGGGTCTCAGGTTTGGAATGGGAAGGAATTGGATATCACATCTCATGTTATAGGAAGGATCTCAGGTCTGGTATTAGAAGCATTGTGATATCACATCTCATGCCATAGGAAGGGTCTCAGGTTTGGAGTGGGAAGGAGTTGGATATCACATCTCATGCTATAGGAAGGGTCTCAGGTTTGGTAGAAGCATTGAGATATCACATCTCATGCTATAGGAAGGGTCTCCGGATTGGAATGGGTAGTAGTTGTATATTACATCTCATGCCATAGGAAGGGTCTCAGGTTTGGTATAAGCATTGAGATATCACATCTCTGCTATCGGAAGGGTCTCAGGATTGGAATGGGAAGGAGTTGGATATCCCATCTCATGTTATAGGAAGGGTCTCAGGTTTGGTATTAGAAGCATTGAGATATCACATCTCATGCTATAGGAAAGGTCTCAGGATTGGGATGGGAAGGACTTGGATATCTCATCTCATGTTATAGGACGGGTCTCAGGTGTGGTATTAGAAGGATTGAGATATCACATCGCATGCTGTAGGAAGGGTCTCAGGTTTGGAATGGGAAGGAATTGGATATCACATCTCATGTCATAGGAAGGATCTCAGGTTTGCTATTAGAAGCATTGAGATATCACTTCTCATGCTATAGGAATGGTCTCAGGATTGGAATGGGAAGGAGTTGGATATTACATTCTTGCTATATGAAGGGTCTCAGGTTTGGAATGGGAAGGAGTTGGATGTCACATATGCTATAGGAAGGGTCTCAGGTTTGGAACGGGAAGTAGTTGGATATCACATCTCATGCTTTAAGAAGGGTCTCAGTTTTGGTATTAAAAGCATTGAGATATCACATCTCATGCTATCGTAAGGGTCTCAGGATTGGAATAGGAAGGAGTTGGATATCCCATCTCATGCTTTAAGAAGGGTCTCAGGTTTGGTATTAGAAGCATTGAGATATCACATCTCATGCTATAGGAAGGGTCTAAGGATTGGAATGGGAAGGAGTTGGATATCACACATGCTATAGGAAGGGTCTCAGGTTTGGTATTACAAGCATTGTGATATTACATCTCATGCTATAGGAAGGGTCTCAGGATTGGATTGGGAAGGAGTTGGATATCACATCTGATGCTATAGGAAAGGTCTCAGGTTTGGAATGGGAAGGATTTGTACATCAAATCTCTTGCTATAGGAAGGGCCTCAGGTTTGGTATGAGAAACATTGAAATATCACATCTCATGGTATAGGAAGGATCTCAGGATTGGAATGTGAAGGAGTTGGATATCACATCTCGTGTTATAGGAAGGATATCAAGTTTGGTATTAGAAGCATTGAGATATCACATCTCATGCTATAGGAAGGGTCTCAGGTTTGGTAGAAGCATTGAGATATCACATCTCATGCTATAGGAAGGGTCTCAGGATTGGAATGGGAAGGAGTAGTATATGACCTCTCATGCCATAGGAAGGGTCTCAGGTTTGGTACAAGCATTGAGATATCACATCTCTGCTATCGGAAGGGTCTCAGTATTGGAATGGGAAGGAGTTGGATATCACATCTCATGCTACAGGAAGGGTCTCAGGTTTGGAATGGGAAGGAATTGGATATCACATCTCATGTTATAGGAAGGATCTCAGGTCTGGTATTAGAAGCATTGTGATATCACATCTCATGCCATAGGAAGGGTCTCAGGTTTGGAGTGGGAAGGAGTTGGATATCACATCTCATGCTATAGGAAGGGTCTCAGGTTTGGTAGAAGCATTGAGATATCACATCTCATGCTATAGGAAGGGTCTCCGGATTGGAATGGGTAGTAGTTGTATATTACATCTCATGCCATAGGAAGGGTCTCAGGTTTGGTATAAGCATTGAGATATCACATCTCTGCTATCGGAAGGGTCTCAGGATTGGAATGGGAAGGAGTTGGATATCCCATCTCATGTTATAGGAAGGGTCTCAGGTTTGGTATTAGAAGCATTGAGATATCACATCTCATGCTATAGGAAAGGTCTCAGGATTGGGATGGGAAGGACTTGGATATCTCATCTCATGTTATAGGACGGGTCTCAGGTGTGGTATTAGAAGGATTGAGATATCACATCGCATGCTGTAGGAAGGGTCTCAGGTTTGGAATGGGAAGGAATTGGATATCACATCTCATGTCATAGGAAGGATCTCAGGTTTGCTATTAGAAGCATTGAGATATCACTTCTCATGCTATAGGAATGGTCTCAGGATTGGAATGGGAAGGAGTTGGATATTACATTCTTGCTATATGAAGGGTCTCAGGTTTGGAATGGGAAGGAGTTGGATGTCACATATGCTATAGGAAGGGTCTCAGGTTTGGAACGGGAAGTAGTTGGATATCACATCTCATGCTTTAAGAAGGGTCTCAGTTTTGGTATTAAAAGCATTGAGATATCACATCTCATGCTATAGGAAGGGTCTCAGGATTGGAATGGGAAGGAGTTGGATATCACATCTCATGCTATAGGAATGGTCTCAGGTTTGGTATTACAAGCATTGTGATATTACATCTCATGCTATAGGAAGGGTCTCAGGATTGGATTGGGAAAGAGTCGGATATCACATCTCATGCTATAGGAAGGGTCTCAGGTTTGGAATGGGAAGGATTTGTATATCACATCTCTTGCTATAGGAAGGGCCTCAGGTTTGGTATGAGAAACATTGAGATATCACATCTCATGGTATAGGAAGGATCTCAGTATTGGAATGGAAAGGAGTTGGATATCACATCTCATGTTATAGGAAGGATATCAGGTTTGGTATTAGAAGCATTGAGACATCACATCTCATGCTATAGGAAGGGTCTCAGGATTGGAATGGGAAGGCGTTGGATATCACATCTCATGCTATAGGAAGGGTCTCAAGTTTGGTAGAAGCATTGAGATATCACAACTCATGCTATAGGAAGGGTCCCAGGATTGGAATGGGAAGCAGTAGTATATGACATCTCATGCCATAGGAAGGGTCTCAGGTTTGGTATAAGCATTGAGATATCACATCTCTGCTATCGGAAGGGTCTCGGGATTGGAATGGTAAGGAGTTTATATATCACATCTCATGTTATAGGAAGGATATCATGTTTGGTATTAGAAGCATTGAGATATCACATCTCATGCTATAGGAAGGATCTCAGGATTGGAATGGGAAGGACTTGGATATCACATCTCATGCTATAGGGAGGGTCTCAGGTTTGATATTAGAAGCATTGAGATATCACATCTCATGCTATCGGAAGGGTCTCAGGATTGGAATGGGAAGGAGTTGGATATCACATCTCATGCTAAAGGAAGGGTCTCAGGCTTGGAAGGGGAAGGATTTGGATATCACATCTCATGTTGTAGGACGGGTCTCAGGTTTGGTACTACAAGCATTGAGATATCACATCTCATGGTATAGGAAGGGTCTCAGGATTGGAATGGGAAGGAGTTGGATATCACATCTCAAGCTATAGGAAGGGTCTCAGGATTGGAATGGGAAGGAGTTTGATATCACATCTCATGCCATAGGAAGGGTCTCAGTTTTGGTAGAAGCATTGAGAAATGACATCTCATGCTATCGGAAGGGTCTCAGGATTGGATTGGGAAGGAGTTGGATATCCCATCTCATGCTATATGAAGGGTGTCAGGTTTGGTATTAGAAGCATTGAGATATCACATCTCGTGCTATAGGAAGGGTCTCAGGATTGGAATGGGAAGGAGTAGGATATCACATCTCATGCTATAGGAAGGGTCTCAGGTTTGGTATTAGAAGCATTGAGATATCAATTCTCATGGTATAGGAAGGGTCTCAGAATTGGAATGGGAAGGAGTTGGATATCACATCCATGTTATAGGAAGGGTCTCAGGATTGGAATGCGAAGGATTTGGATATCACATCTCTTGCTATAGGAAGGGTCTCAGGTTTTTTATTAGACACATTGAGATATCACATCTCATGCTAAAGGAAGGATTTCAGGATTCGAATGGGAAGGATTTGGATATCATATCTCATGTTATAGGACGGGTCCCAGGTTTGGTATTAGAAGCACTGAGATATCACATCTCATGGTATAGGAAGGGTCTCAGGATTGGAATGGGAAGGAGTTGGATATCCCTTCTCATGCTATAGGAAGGGTCTCAGGTTGGAATGGGAAGGAGTTGGATATCACATCTCATGTTATAGGAAGGGTCTCTGGATTGGAATGGGAAGGATTTGGATATCATATCTCTTGCTATAGGAAGGGTCTCATGTTTTTTATTAGAAACAGAAATATCACATCTCATGGTATAGGAAGGGTTTCAGGATTGGAATGGGAAGGATTTGGATATCACATCTCATGCTAAAGGAAGGGTCTCAGGTTTGGAAGGGGAAGGAGTAGGATATCACATCTCATGCTAAAGGAAGGGTCTCAGGTTTGATAGAAGCATTGAAATATTACAGCTCATGCTATAGGAAGGGTCTCAGGATTGGAATGGGAAGGAGTTGGATATCACATCTCATGCTAAAGGAAGGGTCTCAGGTTTGATAGAAGCATTGAGATATCACATCTCATGCTATAGGAAGGGTCTCAGGTTTGGTATAAGCATTGAGATATCACATCTCTGCTATCGGAAGGGTCTCAGGATAGGAATGGGAAGGACTTAGATATCACATCTCATGCTATAGGGAGGGTCTCAGTTTTGATATTAGAAGCATTGAGATATCACATCTCATGCTATCGGAAGGGTCTCAGGATTGGAATGGGAAGGAGTTGGATATCACATCTCAAGCTATCTCAGGATTGGAATGGGAAGGAGTTTGATATCACATCTCAAGCTATAGGAAGGGTCTCAGGTTTGGAAGGGGAAGGATTTGGATCTCACATCTCATGTTTTAGGACGGGTCTCAGGTTTGGTATTAGAAGCATTGAGATATCACATCTCATGGTATAATAAGGGTCTCAGGATTGGAATGGGAAGGAGTTTGATATCACATCTCAAGCTATAGGAAGGGTCTCAGGTTTGGGAAGTGAAGGATTTGGATAGCACATCTCATGTTATAGGATGGTTCTCATGTTTGGTTTTAGAAGCATTGAGATATCACATCTCATGCTATAGGAAAGGTCTCAGGATTGGGATGGGAAGGACTTGGATATCTCATCTCATGTTATAGGACGGGTCTCAGGTGTGGTATTAGAAGGATTGAGATATCACATCGCATGCTGTAGGAAGGGTCTCAGGTTTGGAATGGGAAGGAATTGGATATCACATCTCATGTCATAGGAAGGATCTCAGGTTTGCTATTAGAAGCATTGAGATATCACTTCTCATGCTATAGGAATGGTCTCAGGATTGGAATGGGAAGGAGTTGGATATTACATTCTTGCTATATGAAGGGTCTCAGGTTTGGAATGGGAAGGAGTTGGATGTCACATATGCTATAGGAAGGGTCTCAGGTTTGGAACGGGAAGTAGTTGGATATCACATCTCATGCTTTAAGAAAGGTCTCAGTTTTGGTATTAGAAGCATTGAGATATCACATCTCATGCTATAGGAAGGGTCTCAGGATTGGAATGGGAAGGAGTTGGATATCACATCTCATTCTATAGGAATGGTCTCAGGTTTGGTATTACAAGCATTGTGATATTACATCTCATGCTATAGGAAGGGTCTCAGGATTGGATTGGGAAAGATTTGTATATCACATCTCTTGCTATAGGAAGGGCCTCAGGTTTGGTATGAGAAACATTGAGATATCACATCTCATGGTATAAGAAGGATCTCAGTATTGGAATGGAAAGGAGTTGGATATCACATCTCATGTTATAGGAAGGGTCTCAAGTTTGGTAGAAGCATTGAGATATCACATCTCATGCTATAGGAAGGGTCTCAGGATTGGAATGGGAAGGAGTTGGATATCACATCTCATGCTATAGGAAGGGTCTCAAGTTTGGTAGAAGCATTGAGATATCACATCTCATGCTATAGGAAGGGTCTCAGGATTGGAATGGGAAGCAGTAGTATATGACATCTCATGCCATAGGAAGGGTCTCAGGTTTGGTATAAGCATTGAGATATTACATCTCTGCTATCGGAAGGGTCTCGGGATTGGAATGGTAAGGAGTTTATATATCACATCTCATGTTATAGGAAGGATATCATGTTTGGTATTAGAAGCATTGAGATATCACATCTCATGCTATAGGAAGGATCTCAGGATTGGAATGGGAAGGACTTGGATATCACATCTCTTGCTATAGGAAGGGCCTCAGGTTTGGTATGAGAAACATTGAGATATCACATCTCATGGTATAAGAAGGATCTCAGTATTGGAATGGAAAGGAGTTGGATATCACATCTCATGTTATAGGAAGGGTCTCAAGTTTGGTAGAAGCATTGAGATATCACATCTCATGCTATAGGAAGGGTCTCAGGATTGGAATGGGAAGGAGTTGGATATCACATCTCATGCTATAGGAAGGGTCTCAAGTTTGGTAGAAGCATTGAGATATCACATCTCATGCTATAGGAAGGGTCTCAGGATTGGAATGGGAAGCAGTAGTATATGACATCTCATGCCATAGGAAGGGTCTCAGGTTTGGTATAAGCATTGAGATATCACATCTCTGCTATCGGAAGGGTCTCGGGATTGGAATGGTAAGGAGTTTATATATCACATCTCATGTTATAGGAAGGATATCATGTTTGGTATTAGAAGTATTGAGATATCACATCTCATGCTATAGGAAGGATCTCAGGATTGGAATGGGAAGGACTTGGATATCACATCTCATGCTATAGGGAGGGTCTCAGGTTTGATATTAGAAGCATTGAGATATCACATCTCATGCAATCGGAAGGGTCTCAGGATTGGAATGGGAAGGAGTTGGATATCACATCTCATGCTAAAGGAAGGGTCTCAGGCTTGGAAGGGGAAGGATTTGGATATCACATCTCATGTTGTAGGACGGGTCTCAGGTTTGGTACTACAAGCATTGAGATATCACATCTCATGGTATAGGAAGGGTCTCAGGATTGGAATGGGAAGGAGTTGGATATCACATCTCAAGCTATAGGAAGGGTCTCAGGATTGGAATGGGAAGGAGTTTGATATCACATCTCATGCCATAGGAAGGGTCTCAGTTTTGGTAGAAGCATTGAGAAATGACATCTCATGCTATCGGAAGGGTCTCAGGATTGGATTGGGAAGGAGTTGGATATCCCATCTCATGCTATATGAAGGGTGTCAGGTTTGGTATTAGAAGCATTGAGATATCACATCTCGTGCTATAGGAAGGGTCTCAGGATTGGAATGGGAAGGAGTAGGATATCACATCTCATGCTATAGGAAGGGTCTCAGGTTTGGTATTAGAAGCATTGAGATATCAATTCTCATGGTATAGGAAGGGTCTCAAAATTGGAATGGGAAGGAGTTGGATATCACATCCATGTTATAGGAAGGGTCTCAGGATTGGAATGCGAAGGATTTGGATATCACATCTCTTGCTATAGGAAGGGTCTCAGGTTTTTTATTAGACACATTGAGATATCACATCTCATGCTAAAGGAAGGGTTTCAGGATTCGAATGGGAAGGATTTGGATATCATATCTCATGTTATAGGACGGGTCCCAGGTTTGGTATTAGAAGCACTGAGATATCACATCTCATGGTATAGGAAGGGTCTCAGGATTGGAATGGGAAGGAGTTGGATATCCCTTCTCATGGTATAGGAAGGGTCTCAGGTTAGAATGGGAAGGAGTTGGATATCACATCTCATGTTATAGGAAGGGTCTCGGGATTGGAATGGGAAGGATTTGGATATCATATCTCTTGCTATAGGAAGGGTCTCATGTTTTTTATTAGAAACAGAAATTTCACATCTCATGGTATAGGAAGGGTTTCAGGATTGGAATGGGAAGGATTTGGATATCACATCTCATGCTAAAGGAAGGGTCTCAGGTTTGGAAGGGGAAGGAGTTGGATATCACATCTCATGCTAAAGGAAGGGTCTCAGGTTTGATAGAAGCATTGAAATATTACAGCTCATGCTATAGGAAGGGTCTCAGGATTGGAATGGGAAGGAGTTGGATATCACATCTCATGCTAAAGGAAGGGTCTCAGGTTTGATAGAAACATTGAGATATCACATCTCATGCTATAGGAAGGGTCTCAGGTTTGGTATAAGCATTGAGATATCACATCTCTGCTATCGGAAGGGTCTCAGGATAGGAATGGGAAGGACTTGGATATCACATCTCATGCTATAGGGAGGGTCTCAGTTTTGATATTAGAAGCATTGAGATATCACATCTCATGCTATCGGAAAGGTCTCAGGATTGGAATGGGAAGGAGTTGGATATCACATCTCAAGCTATCTCAGGATTGGAATGGGAAGGAGTTTGATATCACATCTCAAGCTATATGAAGGGTCTCAGGTTTGGAAGGGGAAGGATTTGGATCTCACATCTCATGTTTTAGGACGGGTCTCAGGTTTGGTATTAGAAGCATTGAGATATCACATCTCATGGTATAATAAGGGTCTCAGGATTGGAATGGGAAGGAGTTTGATATCACATCTCAAGCTATAGGAAGGGTCTCAGGTTTGGGAAGGGAAGGATTTGGATAGCACATCTCATGTTATAGGATGGTTCTCATGTTTGGTTTTAGAAGCATTGAGATATCACATCTCATGCTATCGGAAAGGTCTCAGGTTTGGAATGGGAAGGAGTTGGATATCACATCTCATGTTATAGGAAGGATCTCAGGTTTGGTATTAGAGGCATTGAGATATCATATCTCATGCTATATGAAGGGTCTCAGGATTGGAATGTGAAGGATTTGGATATCACATCTCATGCTAAAGGAAGGGTCTCGGGTTTGGCAGAAGCATTGAGATATCACATCTCATGCTATAGGAAGGGTCTCAGGATTGGAATGGGAAGGATTTGGATATCACATCTCATGCCATAGTAAGGGTCTCAGGTTTGGTATAAGCATTGAGATATCACATCTCTGCTATCGGAAGGGTCTCAGGATTGGATTGGGAAGGAGTTGGATATCCCTTCTCATGCTATAGGAAGGGTCTCAGGTTGGAATGGGAAGGAGTTGGATATCACATCTCATGTTATAGGTAGGGTCTCAGGATTGGAATGGGAAGGATTTGGATATCACATCTCTTGCTATAGGAAGGGTCTCAATTTTTTATTAGAAACATTGAGATATCACATCTCATGCTATAGGAAGGGTTTCAGGATTGGAATGGGAAGGATTTGGATATCACATCTCATGCTAAAGGAAGGGTCTCAGGTTTGGAAGGGGAAGGAGTTGGATATCACAACTCATGGTAAAGGAAGGGTCTCAGGTTTGATAGAAGCATTGAGATATTACAGCTCATGCTATAGGAAGGGTCTCAGGATTGGAATGGGAAGGAGTTGGATATCACATCTCATGCTAAAGGAAGGGTCTCAGGTTTGATAGAAGCATTGAGATATCACATCTCATGCTATAGGAAGGGTCTCAGATTTGGTATAAGCATTGAGATATCACATCTCTGCTATCGGAAGGGTCTCAGGATAGGAATGGGAAGGACTTAGATATCACATCTCATGCTATAGGGAGGGTCTCAGTTTTGATATTAGAAGCATTGAGATATCACATCTCATGCTATCGGAAGGGTCTCAGGATTGGAATGGGAAGGAGTTGGATATCACATCTCAAGCTATCTCAGGATTGGAATGGGAAGGAGTTTGATATCACATCTCAAGCTATAGGAAGGGTCTCAGGTTTGGAAGGGGAAGGATTTGGATCTCACATCTCATGTTTTAGGACGGGTCTCAGGTTTGGTATTAGAAGCATTGAGATATTTTCTTTTCTTTTTTATTTATTTGCATTTGTTAAGCGCGCTTGCAGCCCGTAAGGCATCGAGGCGCTGTTACAGAGGATACGCAAACTTAGGATTACAGACAGGTGCCAGGAGGGCTCTTAGTTACAGATTGGTAGGCATATATGCAGTGGACGATACAGGTTCAGGTTAAACAAAGAGTCTGGTTTTGATAGCCTTACGGAAGGCTAGGTGGGATTGAATGAGTCTTAGGTGAGGTGGCAGAGCGTTCCAGTGCGTGGCTGCTAGGGTGGGGAAGCTGGAGCCACCAGCGCGCACTTTCCCAGTAGTAGGCGTGACAATTGTGTTGGCATAAGGGGACCTGAGAGGTCTCGTGGCGGTGTGCCTAGTAATTCTGTTGGTCAGGTAAGGAGGGGCAAGTTCGTGAAGGCATTTGTGTGTGAGAGCAAGAGTTTTAAAGACAATTCTCTCTTTGACAGGGAGCCAGTGTGCTTGCCTTCTGATTTCGGAGATATGGTTTCTTCTTGAGGTACCGGTGGCTGCCCTTAGCGCATTGTTCTGGGCTAGCTGCAATTTGGCCAGGTTTTTGCTGGATGTCCCCATGAGAAGGGCATTACAGTAGTCAAGTCTTGACCCGATAATTGCCCTGGCAATCGTGAGGCAATTTTGACGGGCCAAGAAGGGCCTGGCTGCATTGAGGACTTTGGAGTAGTAGGCTGAGGATGCAGCGATAGCATTGACCTGTTTATCCATGGACAGGTCGGAGTCAAGGTAGACTCCGAGTGTCTTAACATGGTTCGAGACCTTGATTGGAATGTTATCAAGTGAGAAGGAGGCGTACTGATCTCTGAGGTTACCCAGAGTGAAGGGTGACCCAATGAGGAGGAGTTCGGTCTTTTCGCTGTTGAGGCACAGCCAATTCTCCGCCATCCAGGATTGGATGGTAGTGTAGATAGAGGTGAGGGTGTTGGAATCTGCTAGGTAGTCGCTCGTGAGTCGGATCAGTACCTGCGTATCATCAGCATAGTTGGTATATGAAATACCAAGGGAATCCAAGATGCTAAACAGGGGCCTTGTAAAGAGGTTATAGAGTGTTGGGGCGATACAGGATCCCTGAGGGACACCGCAGGTGAGGAGGCTAGGGGTGGCGGCGGCAGCTTCAGAAAAGACTTTCATGGCCCTTTCTTGGAGAAAGGAGGTGATCCACTGGCAGGCTTTCGGGGAGAAGTTGGCTTGGGTGGCTAGGTGGTGACACAAGGTGTTGTGGTCAACCAGATCGAACGCTGCGGATAGATCCAGGAGCAGTAGGAGGGCAGGTTTGCCTGCATCTCTGAGGTCATCCATTTGGTTCTTTAGATCTAGGAGGGCCGTTTCAGTGCCATGTCGGGGGCGGAACCCAGATTGCCGCAGGCCGAGGAGACGGTTGTCCTCTAAGAACTTTTGGACCTGCAGGTAGGCTGCTTTGGCCAAGATTTTGAGCAGGAATGGTACAGTTGTGATGGGCCTGTAATTCCCCGGGACGGTTGGGTCGAGTGAGGGTTTCTTGAGGAGTGGGCGTACCCACGCTTCCTTGAGTCCTGATGGGACATGGCCTGATTGGAAGGAGGAGTTGATAAAGGCTGTAAGGAAGGGGGCGAGAGTATGTGCGGAGTCTTTGATGAGGCTGGCTGGGCAGGCATCGCCTTTACAATTGGAGGGTTTAATATAGTTGAGGAGGATGATGACCTCTTGCTCAGTGATGTCTTTGAATTCGAACATCGGGGATGACGTGGACTTGATGGGTGGCTTGGCGTGGATGTTCGCTATGATATGGGAAAGGGTTTTTTGGTGGCCACAAATTTTTGTTTGGAGGGTGTTGAGCTTCTCTAGCATGGCAGATTGAATGCTGTTGCACCACTTGTCATCTTTGATAACTGAGGAGGGGGGGGCAGATGGTTTTTCAAGTTCCCTGAAGATTGTGAATAGTTCCTTAGATCCTGACTTGGCGTCGGAGATCCTGGCGTTGAAGGAGGCAGCCTTTGCCAGTGTGATGTTAGTCTTGTAGGATTTGGAAATGGCTTTGAACTTCTGTTTAGTGGCTTCAGAGGGGTTTGCTTTCCAGGAGGATAGTGCAATCCTCTTTTGCGCACGTTGGTCAAGGAGTTCTTTAGAGAACCATGAGTTAGCATGTTTGGCTTTCTTAGCTTTTTTGAGAGTCAGGGGAGCAATGGCGTCCACGGCTGACGTGATGACATCCTTGAAGGTGTCAGCTAAGGTGTCAGGGTTATTAGATGAAGGTGCCTGAAGGGCTGGGTTAAGGAGGTAGGGTGCTAGGTTCTCGACTGTGAGGAGGCGTGAGCTCCTGGCGTAGGTGGCGAGGCATGGTGATGGCGGAGAGAGAGCCACTTTTCTGGTTCCGAGGTTGAATTGGATGTAGTGATGGTCAGACCAGGGGATAGGGGTATTGGCCGTGATGAGAAGGGAGCAGTTGTGATGACTGATCCAGTCAAGGGTGCGCCCTTTGATGTGCGTGGTGTCAGAAATGGAGTGCACAAAGCTGATGTTGGAGAGTGCCTTCTTGAGGTGTTTCGCTGGGGAGTCTTTAGGGTCATTCAGCCCTAGGTTGAGGTCACCAAGGAGTAGAACCTGAGAGGTCTTTTTGATGTTGTGAGACAATGCAGGGATAAGGGTGTCATGGAAGTCCGTACATGGGCCAGGGGGTCTGTATACAATGTGCATGGATATGGTGCAGTTGGGCGAGACATTGATTTTCAGCGGGAGGTAGTCACTATTGCTATCAAGGATGCCTTCAACTTCTCTGATGGTAAGGGTGTCCCTCGCGATGAGGGCAACGCCTCCACCTCTCTGAGAGGTGCGGTCTTTCCTAAAAATGGAATATCCAGGTGGGATGGCAAGTGATAAGACTGGGCCTGAGCTTTCATTCAGCCAGGTTTCAGTAAGGATGAGGAGGTCGAGCTTGTTGTTTATGAGCAGGTCGTTGATGTCAAGGGCGTGAGCTGGTATGGAGCGGGCATTAAGCAGGGCGCAGCTTAGCATGTAGGCATGGGGAGGCGTGGGGATAGGTGGGCTGGTGGGTGAGGATGGAGTGTCAGAAGTACTAGGTGGTGTGGTCGAGGGTGTGGCAACAGTAGGATGAATAGGCACAGAAACATCATTGAGCTGCACAAAATCAAGTGTGGTCATGGGTGTGGCAACAGTAGGATGAATAGGCACAGAAACATCATTGAGCTGCACAAAATCAAGTGTGGTCATGGGTGTGGCAACAGTAGGATGAATAGGCACAGAAACATCATTGAGCTGCACAAAATCAAGTGTGGTCATGGGTGTGGCAACAGTAGGATGAATAGGCACAGAAACATCATTGAGCTGCACAAAATCAAGTGTGGTCATGGGTGTGGCAACAGTAGGATGAATAGGCACAGAAACATCATTGCGCTGCACAAAATCAAGTGTGGTCATGGGGGCGGCAACAGTATGCGCTACAGGCATGGGTGCAGTAGGACTGAAGGGCGAAGGTTGTGGGGCAAAGTTAAAGTTCATAGTAGGGTTGGTGATCGTGAAGTATTGTTTGTTGACAAGACCCTTGATGATGAACTGTCGTGCCGTGGCAGAGCATGTGTGTGCTGGCCGCTGGCTTCTTATGCCCAACCTAACATTTCGGTAACCCAAGGTAGGGGTAGAACTGATGGGGTTGGTGGGCTGAGTGCGGGACCGTAGTCGCGCATTCCTGCTGTGGTACAGCAGAGGGCGTGTGTTTGCTAGCAAGGTAGGCGCACATGAAGGTTGTAGCATGGGGGCATTAATGCTAATGGCCTTACCTTGTACTGGTTTAACAAGGCGTGGGGGCGCCAACTGCGCCATCGAGCAGCGGAGAGCTGCAGAGAGAAATGCGGCCTTGGGGGAGTAACTGGCAGTTCTTGGGTGTCTGGGCTGAGGTGAAACTTAAGTTTCTGGGACACCACTCCTACCAAGAGAGTGCAGATTCTTCATTCCCTGAAGGGGAAACTGTTAATATATATTGTGCAGCGTGTCGCGTTTAGCTCTCTCATAGCATGAGGGAATTTTATGGCGAGGCGCGTGGTGTTTAATATTTGGTTAGAGCTGCAATATGCTCTGGATGCAGCGTGTGGAGTCGTGCTTCTTGTGCCTGGGACCGTTGGGAAGCTGGACCCCCGCTTTGCGTATGTTTGTATAGGGGTGTTTTCTGAGACGGGGCTTCCCGTGCCTCCGTTATACAGCAGTCTTATGTGGATGGGTTAACAGCCGGGCCTTGGTGTCGAGTGATTCGGGTTTCCCTGGGGGGGGGGAGGGAGGGAAACGGGACGCCTGGCTTGACACCCCCAAAACTCTGTGCCGCGGACACACCGAGGCTCAAGAGTCTCCTGTGCAATGACAGCCCCTGCGCAGGGGGGGCGGGGGGGGTGGGGGAGGGGGCCCACAGCCGCCGAATCTACAGGTGCTCTCCGCTGTGCGGAGCGCCCGCGACCACCTTACTTGTTGCACGAGGTGTCCGCGGCGCCTTGGGGCCCCCTCCTTAAGAGCTTCACGCGTCTCTCCTCTGCTCTTGTAAACTGGGAGGCAGCTCTCGCGTTGTGTAGTTGCGGCGGGGACCGTTAGGTCGGGCCAAACTTCCGCGAGGAGATTTTTATGTGCAACTGCACTTCCCCGCTACAGAGCTTTTCAAAGTCCGGTGCTCTTCCAATTTCTTCTTTTTTCTTTATTTTCTCCTTCTTTTCCCCTTTTCCTTCAGTGGCGCACCTCGTTTGTCAGGTATAATAAGGGTCTCAGGATTGGAATGGGAAGGAGTTTGATATCACATCTCAAGCTATAGGAAGGGTCTCAGGTTTGGGAAGGGAAGGATTTGGATAGCACATCTCATGTTATAGGATGGTTCTCATGTTTGGTTTTAGAAGCATTGAGATATCATATCTCATGCTATCGGAAAGGTCTCAGGTTTGGAATGGGAAGGAGTTGGATATCACATCTCATGTTATAGGAAGGATCTCAGGTTTGGTATTAGAAGCATTGAGATATCATATCTCATGCTATAGGAAGGGTCTCAGGATTGGAATGTGAAGGATTTGGATATCACATCTCATGCTAAAGGAAGGGTCTCAGGTTTGGCAGAAGCATTGAGATATCACATCTCATGCTATAGGAAGGGTCTCAGGATTGGAATGGGAAGGATTTGGATATCACATCTCATGCCATAGTAAGGGTCTCAGGTTTGGTATAAGCATTGAGATATCACATCTCTGCTATCGGAAGGGTCTCAGGATTGGATTGGGAAGGAGTTGGATATCCCTTCTCATGCTATAGGAAGGGTCTCAGGTTGGAATGGGAAGGATTTGGATATCACATCTCATGTTATAGGTAGGGTCTCAGGATTGGAATGGGAAGGATTTGGATATCACATCTCTTGCTATAGGAAGGGTCTCAGGTTTGTATTAGAAACATTGAGATATCACATCTCATGCTATAGGAAGGGTTTCAGGATTGGAATGGGAAGGATTTGGATATCACATCTCATGCTAAAGGAAGGGTATCAGGTTTGGAAGGGGAAGGATTTGGATATCATATCTCATGTTATAGGACGGGTCCCAGGTTTGGTATTAGAAGCATTGAGATATCACATCTCATGGTATAGGAAGGGTCTCAGGATTGGAATGGGAAGGAGTTGGATATCACATCTCATCCAATAGGAAGGGTCTCAGGTTTGGAATGGGAAATAATTGGATATCACATCTCATGTTATAGGAAGGATCTCAGGATTGGAATGGGAAGGATTTGGATATCACATCTCTTGCTATAGGAAGGGTCTCAGGATTGGAATGGGAAGGAGTTCGATTTCCCTTCTCATGCTATAGGAAGGGTCTCAGGTTGGAATGGGAAGGACTTGGATAACACATCTCATGTTATAGGAAGGGTCTCAGGATTGGAATGGGAAGGATTTGGATATCACATCTCTTGCTATAGGAAGGGTCTCAGGTTTTTTATTAGAAACATTGAGTTATCACATCTCATGCTATAGGAAGGGTTTCAGGATTGGAATGGGAAGGATTTGGATATCACATCTCATGCTAAAGGAAGGGTCTTAGGTTTGGAAGGGGAAGGATTTGGATATCACATCTCATGTTATAGGACGGGTCCCAGGTTTGGTATTAGAAGCATTGAGATATCACAACTCATGCTATAGGAAGGGTCTCAGGATTGGAATGGGAAGGAGTTGGATATCACATGTCATGCTAAAGGAAGGGTCTCAGGTTTGATAGAAGCATTGAGATTTCACATCTCATGCTATAGGAAGGGTCTCAGGATTGGAATGGGAAGGAGTTGGATATCACATCTCATGCCATAGGAAGGGTCTCAGATTTGGTATAAGCATTGAGATATAACATCTCTGCTATCGGAAGGGTCTCAGGATAGGAATGGGAAGGACTTAGATATCACATCTCATGCTATAGGGAGGGTCTCAGTTTTGATATTAGAGGCATTGAGATATCACATCTCATGGTATAGGAAGGGTCTCAGGATTGGAATGGGAAGGAGTTGGATAGCACATCTCAAGCTATCTCAGGATTGGAATGGGAAGGAGTTTGATATCACATCTCAAGCTATAGGAAGGGTCTCAGGTTTGGAAAGGGAAGGATTTGGATTTCACATCTCATGTTGTAGGATGGTTCTCATGTTTGGTTTTAGAAGCATTGAGATATCACATCTCATGCTATCGGAAGGGTCTCAGGTTTGGAAAGGGAAGGATTTGGATTTCACATATGTTATAGGATGGTTCTCAGATTTGGTTTTAGAAGCATTAAGATATCACATCTCATGCTATAGGAAGGGTCTCAGGTTTGGAATGGGAAGGAGTTGGATACACATCTCATGTTATAGGAAGGATCTCAGGTTTGGTATTAGAAGCATTGAGATATCACATATCATGCTATAGGAAAGGTCTCAGGATTGGAATGGGAAGGAGTTGGATATCACATCTCATGCTAAAGGAAAGGTCTCAGGTTTGGAAGGGGAAGGATTTGGATCTCACAAATGTTTTAGGACGGGTGTCAGGTTTGGTATTAGAAGCATTAAGATATCACATCTCGTGTTATAGGAAGGATCTCGGGTTTGGAATTAGAAGCATTGAGATATCACATCTCATGCTATAGGAAGGGTCTCAGGTTTGGAATGGGAAGGAGTTGGATATCACATCTCATGCTATAGGAAGGATCTCAGGTTTGGTATTAGAAGCATTGAGATATCAGATCTCATGCTATCGGAAGGATCTCAGGTTTGGTATTAGAAGCATTGAGATATCACATCTCATGCTACCAGAAGGGTCTCAGGATTGGAATGGGAAGGAGTCGGATATCACATCTCATGCTAAAGGGAGGGTTTCAGGTTTGGAAGTGGAAGGATTTGGATATCACATCTCATGTTATAGGAAGATCTCAGGTTTGGTATTAGAAGCATTGAGATATCACATCTCATGCTGTCGGAAGGATCTCAGGTTTGGTATTAGAAGCATTGAGATATCACATCTCATGCTATCAGAAGGGTCTCAGGATTGGAATGGGAAGGAGTCGGATATCACATCTCATGCTAAAGGGAGGGTCTCAGGTTTGGAAGGGGAAGGATTTGAATATCACATCACATGTTATAGGAAGGATCTCAGGTTTGGTATTAGAGGCATTGAGATATCACATCTCATGCTATAGGAAGGGTCTCAGGATTGGAATGGGAAGGAGTTGGATATCACATCTCATGCTAAAGGAAGGGTCTCAGTTTTGGTAGAAGCATTGAGATATCACATCTCATGCTATAGGAAGGGTCTCAGTTTTGGTAGAAGCATTGAGATATCACATCTCTGCTATCGGAAGGGTCTCAGGATAGGAATGGGAAGGACTTAGATATCACATCTCATGCTATAGGGAGGGTCTCAGTTTTGATATTAGAAGCATTGAGATATCACATCTCATGCTATCGGAAGGGTCTCAGGATTGGAATGGGAAGGAGTTGGATATCACATCTCAAGCTATCTCAGGATTGGAATGGGAAGGAGTTTGATATCACATCTCAAGCTATAGGAAGGGTCTCAGGTTTGGAAGGGGAAGGATTTGGATCTCACATCTCATGTTTTAGGACGGGTCTCAGGTTTGGTATTAGAAGCATTGAGATATCACATCTCATGGTATAATAAGGGTCTCAGGATTGGAATGGGAAGGAGTTTGATATCACATCTCAAGCTATAGGAAGGGTCTCAGGTTTGGGAAGGGAAGGATTTGGATAGCACATCTCATGTTATAGGATGGTTCTCATGTTTGGTTTTAGAAGCATTGAGATATCACATCTCATGCTATCGGAAAGGTCTCAGGTTTGGAATGGGAAGGAGTTGGATATCACATCTCATGTTATAGGAAGGATCTCAGGTTTGGTATTAGAGGCATTGAGATATCATATCTCATGCTATATGAAGGGTCTCAGGATTGGAATGTGAAGGATTTGGATATCACATCTCATGCTAAAGGAAGGGTCTCGGGTTTGGCAGAAGCATTGAGATATCACATCTCATGCTATAGGAAGGGTCTCAGGATTGGAATGGGAAGGATTTGGATATCACATCTCATGCCATAGTAAGGGTCTCAGGTTTGGTATAAGCATTGAGATATCACATCTCTGCTATCGGAAGGGTCTCAGGATTGGATTGGGAAGGAGTTGGATATCCCTTCTCATGCTATAGGAAGGGTCTCAGGTTGGAATGGGAAGGAGTTGGATATCACATCTCTTGCTATAGGAAGGGTCTCAGTTTTTTATTAGAAACATTGAGATATCACATCTCATGCTATAGGAAGGGTTTCAGGATTGGAATGGGAAGGATTTGGATATCACATCTCATGCTAAAGGAAGGGTCTCAGGTTTGGAAGGGGAAGGAGTTGGATATCACAACTCATGGTAAAGGAAGGGTCTCAGGTTTGATAGAAGCATTGAGATATTACAGCTCATGCTATAGGAAGGGTCTCAGGATTGGAATGGGAAGGAGTTGGATATCACATCTCATGCTAAAGGAAGGGTCTCAGGTTTGATAGAAGCATTGAGATATCACATCTCATGCTATAGGAAGGGTCTCAGGTTTGGTATAAGCATTGAGATATCACATCTCTGCTATCGGAAGGGTCTCAGGATAGGAATGGGAAGGACTTAGATATCACATCTCATGCTATAGGGAGGGTCTCAGTTTTGATATTAGAAGCATTGAGATATCACATCTCATGCTATCGGAAGGGTCTCAGGATTGGAATGGGAAGGAGTTGGATATCACATCTCAAGCTATAGGAAGGGTCTCAGGTTTGGAAGGGGAAGGATTTGGATCTCACATCTCATGTTTTAGGACGGGTCTCAGGTTTGGTATTAGAAGCATTGAGATATTTTTTTTTATTTTTTATTTATTTGCATTTTTTAAGCGCGCTTGCAGCCCGTAAGGCATCGAGGCGCTGTTACAGAGGATACGCAAACTTAGGATTACAGACAGGTGCCAGGAGGGCTCTTAGTTACAGATTGGTAGGCATATATGCAGTGGACGATACAGGTTCAGGTTAAACAAAGAGTCTGGTTTTGATAGCCTTACGGAAGGCTAGGTGGGATTGAATGAGTCTTAGGTGAGGTGGCAGAGCGTTCCAGTGCGTGGCTGCTAGGGTGGGGAAGCTGGAGCCACCAGCGTGCACTTTCCCAGTAGTAGGCGTGACAATTGTGTTGGCATAAGGGGACCTGAGAGGTCTCGTGGCGGTGTGCCTAGTAATTCTGTTGGTCAGGTAAGGAGGGGCAAGTTCGTGAAGGCATTTGTGTGTGAGAGCAAGAGTTTTAAAGACAATTCTCTCTTTGACAGGGAGCCAGTGTGCTTGCCTTCTGATTTCGGAGATATGGTTTCTTCTTGAGGTACCGGTGGCTGCCCTTAGCGCATTGTTCTGGGCTAGCTGCAATTTGGCCAGGTTTTTGCTGGATGTCCCCACGAGAAGGGCATTACAGTAGTCAAGTCTTGACCCGATAATTGCCCTGGCAATCGTGAGGCAATTTTGACGGGCCAAGAAGGGCCTGGCTGCATTGAGGACTTTGGAGTAGTAGGCTGAGGATGCAGCGATAGCATTGACCTGTTTATCCATGGACAGGTCGGAGTCAAGGTAGACTCCGAGTGTCTTAACATGGTTCGAGACCTTGATTGGAATGTTATCAAGTGAGAAGGAGGCGTACTGATCTCCGAGGTTACCCAGAGTGAAGGGTGACCCAATGAGGAGGAGTTCGGTCTTTTCGCTGTTGAGGCACAGCCAATTCTCCGCCATCCAGGATTGGATGGTAGTGTAGATAGAGGTGAGGGTGTTGGAATCTGCTAGGTAGTCGCTCGTGAGTGGGATCAGTACCTGCGTATCGTCAGCATAGTTGGTATATGAAATACCAAGGGAATCCAAGATGCTAAACAGGGGCCTTGTAAAGAGGTTATAGAGTGTTGGGGCGATACAGGATCCCTGAGGGACACCGCAGGTGAGGAGGCTAGGGGTGGCGGCGGCAGCTTCAGAAAAGACTTTCATGGCCCTTTCTTGGAGAAAGGAGGTGATCCACTGGCAGGCTTTCGGGGAGAAGTTGGCTTGGGTGGCTAGGTGGTGACACAAGGTGTTGTGGTCAACCAGATCGAACGCTGCGGATAGATCCAGGAGCAGTAGGAGGGCAGGTTTGCCTGCATCTCTGAGGTCATCCATTTGGTTCTTTAGATCTAGGAGGGCCGTTTCAGTGCCATGTCGGGGGCGGAACCCAGATTGCCGCAGGCCGAGGAGACGGTTGTCCTCTAAGAACTTTTGGACCTGCAGGTAGGCTGCTTTGGCCAAGATTTTGAGCAGGAATGGTACAGTTGTGATGGGCCTGTAATTCCCCGGGACGGTTGGGTCGAGTGAGGGTTTCTTGAGGAGTGGGCGTACCCACGCTTCCTTGAGTCCTGATGGGACATGGCCTGATTGGAAGGAGGAGTTGATAAAGGCTGTAAGGAAGGGGGCGAGAGTATGTGCGGAGTCTTTGATGAGGCTGGCTGGGCAGGCATCGCCTTTACAATTGGAGGGTTTAATATAGTTGAGGAGGATGATGACCTCTTGCTCAGTGATGTCTTTGAATTCGAACATCGGGGATGACGTGGACTTGATGGGTGGCTTGGCGTGGATGTTCGCTATGATATGGGAAAGGGCTTTTTGGTGGCCACAAATTTTTGTTTGGAGGGTGTTGAGCTTCTCTAGCATGGCAGATTGAATGCTGTTGCACCACTTGTCATCTTTGATAACTGAGGAGGGGGGGGCAGATGGTTTTTCAAGTTCCCTGAAGATTGTGAATAGTTCCTTAGATCCTGACTTGGCGTCGGAGATCCTGGCGTTGAAGGAGGCAGCCTTTGCCAGTGTGATGTTAGTCTTGTAGGATTTGGAAATGGCTTTGAACTTCTGTTTAGTGGCTTCAGAGGGGTTTGCTTTCCAGGAGGATAGTGCAATCCTCTTTTGCGCACGTTGGTCAAGGAGTTCTTTAGAGAACCATGAGTTAGCATGTTTGGCTTTCTTAGCTTTTTTGAGAGTCAGGGGAGCAATGGCGTCCACGGCTGACGTGATGACATCCTTGAAGGTGTCAGCTAAGGTGTCAGGGTTATTAGATGAAGGTGCCTGAAGGGCTGGGTTAAGGAGGTAGGGTGCTAGGTTCTCGACTGTGAGGAGGCGTGAGCTCCTGGCGTAGGTGGCGAGGCATGGTGATGGCGGAGAGAGAGCCACTTTTCTGGTTCCGAGGTTGAATTGGATGTAGTGATGGTCAGACCAGGGGATAGGGGTATTGGCTGTGATGAGAAGGGAGCAGTTGTGATGACTGATCCAGTCAAGGGTGCGCCCTTTGATGTGCGTGGTGTCAGAAATGGAGTGCACAAAGCTGATGTTGGAGAGTGCCTTCTTGAGGTGTTTCGCTGGGGAGTCTTTAGGGTCATTCAGCCCTAGGTTGAGCTCACCAAGGAGTAGAACCTGAGAGGTCTTTTTGATGTTGTGAGACAATGCAGGGATAAGGGTGTCATGGAAGTCCGTACATGGGCCAGGGGGTCTGTATACAATGTGCATGGATATGGTGCAGTTGGGCGAGACATTGATTTTTAGCGGGAGGTAGTCACTATTGCTATCAAGGATGCCTTCAGCTTCTCTGATGGTAAAGGTGTCCCTCGCGATGAGGGCAACGCCTCCACCTCTCTGAGAGGTGCGGTCTTTCCTAAAAATGGAATATCCAGGTGGGATGGCGAGTGATAAGACTGGGCCTGAGCTTTCATTCAGCCAGGTTTCAGTAAGGATGAGGAGGTCGAGCTTGTTGTTTATGAGCAGGTCGTTGATGTCAAGGGCGTGAGCTGGTATGGAGCGGGCATTAAGCAGGGCGCAGCTTAGCATGTAGGCATGGGGAGGCGTGGGGATAGGTGGGCTGGTGGGTGAGGATGGAGGGTCAGAAGTACTAGGTGGTGTGGTCGAGGGTGTGGCAACAGTAGGATGAATAGGCACAGAAACATCATTGAGCTGCACAAAATCAAGTGTGGTCATGGGTGTGGCAACAGTAGGATGAATAGGCACAGAAACATCATTGAGCTGCACAAAATCAAGTGTGGTCATGGGTGTGGCAACAGTAGGATGAATAGGCACAGAAACAACATTGAGCTGCACAAAATCAAGTGTGGTCATGGGTGTGGCAACAGTAGGATGAATAGGCACAGAAACATCATTGAGCTGCACAAAATCAAGTGTGGTCATGGGTGTGGCAACAGTAGGATGAATAGGCACAGAAACATCATTGCGCTGCACAAAATCAAGTGTGGTCATGGGGGCGGCAACAGTATGCGCTACAGGCATGGGTGCAGTAGGACTGAAGGGCGAAGGTTGTGGGGCAAAGTTAAAGTTCATAGTAGCGTTGGTGATCGTGAAGTATTGTTTGTTGACAAGACCCTTGATGATGAACTGTCGTGCCGTGGCAGAGCATGTGTGTGCTGGCCGCTGGCTTCTTATGCCCAACCTAACATTTCGGTAACCCAAGGTAGGGGTAGAACTGATGGGGTTGGTGGGCTGAGTGCGGGACCGTAGTCGCGCATTCCTGCTGTGGTACAGCAGAGGGCGTGTGTTTGCTAGCAAGGTAGGCGCACATGAAGGTTGTAGCATGGGGGCATTAATGCTAATGGGCTTACCTTGTACTGGTTTAACAAGGCATGGGGGCGCCAACTGCGCCATCGAGCAGCGGAGAGCTGCAGAGAGAAATGCGGCCTTGGGGGAGTAACTGGCAGTTCTTGGGTGTCTGGGCTGAGGTGAAACTTAAGTTTCTGGGACACCACTCCTACCAAGAGAGTGCAGATTCTTCATTCCCTGAAGGGGAAACTGTTAATATATATTGTGCAGCGTGTCGCGTTTAGCTCTCTCATAGCATGAGGGAATTTTATGGCGAGGCGCGTGGTGTTTAATATTTGGTTAGAGCTGCAATATGCTCTGGATGCAGCGTGTGGAGTCGTGCTTCTTGTGCCTGGGACCGTTGGGAAGCTGGACCCCCCCTTTGCGTATGTTTGTATAGGGGTGTTTTCTGAGACGGGGCTTCCCGTGCCTCCGTTATACAGCAGTCTTATGTGGATGGGTTAACAGCCGGGCCTTGGTGTCGAGTGATTCGGGTTTCCCTGGGGGGGGGGGGGAGGGAGGGGAACGGGACGCCTGGCTTGACACCCCCAAAACTCTGTGCCGCGGACACACCGAGGCTCAAGAGTCTCCTGTGCAATGACAGCCCCTGCGCAGGTGGGGTGGGGGGGTGGGGGAGGGGGCCCACAGCCGCCGAATCTACAGGTGCTCTCCGCTGTGCAGAGCACCCGCGACCACCTTACTTGTTGCACGAGGTGTCCGCGGCGCCTTGGGGCCCCCTCCTTAAGAGCTTCACGCGTCTCTCCTCTGCTCTTGTAAACTGGGAGGCAGCTCTCGCGTTGCGTAGTTGCGGCGGGGACCGTTAGGTCGGGCCAAACTTCCGCGAGGAGATTTTTATGTGCAACTGCACTTCCCCGCTACAGAGCTTTTCAAAGTCCGGTGCTCTTCCAATTTCTTCTTTTTTCTTTATTTTCTCCTTCTTTTCCCCTTTTCCTTCAGTGGCGCACCTCGTTTGTCAGGTATAATAAGGGTCTCAGGATTGGAATGGGAAGGAGTTTGATATCACATCTCAAGCTATAGGAAGGGTCTCAGGTTTGGGAAGGGAAGGATTTGGATAGCACATCTCATGTTATAGGATGGTTCTCATGTTTGGTTTTAGAAGCATTGAGATATCATATCTCATGCTATCGGAAAGGTCTCAGGTTTGGAATGGGAAGGAGTTGGATATCACATCTCATGTTATAGGAAGGATCTCAGGTTTGGTATTAGAAGCATTGAGATATCATATCTCATGCTATAGGAAGGGTCTCAGGATTGGAATGTGAAGGATTTGGATATCACATCTCATGCTAAAGGAAGGGTCTCAGGTTTGGCAGAAGCATTGAGATATCACATCTCATGCTATAGGAAGGGTCTCAGGATTGGAATGGGAAGGATTTGGATATCACATCTCATGCCATAGTAAGGGTCTCAGGTTTGGTATAAGCATTGAGATATCACATCTCTGCTATCGGAAGGGTCTCAGGATTGGATTGGGAAGGAGTTGGATATCCCTTCTCATGCTATAGGAAGGGTCTCAGGTTGGAATGGGAAGGATTTGGATATCACATCTCATGTTATAGGTAGGGTCTCAGGATTGGAATGGGAAGGATTTGGATATCACATCTCTTGCTATATGAAGGGTCTCAGGTTTTTATTAGAAACATTGAGATATCACATCTCATGCTATAGGAAGGGTTTCAGGATTGGAATGGGAAGGATTTGGATATCACATCTCATGCTAAAGGAAGGGTATCAGGTTTGGAAGGGGAAGGATTTGGATATCATATCTCATGTTATAGGACGGGTCCCAGGTTTGGTATTAGAAGCATTGAGATATCACATCTCATGGTATAGGAAGGGTCTCAGGATTGGAATGGGAAGGAGTTGGATATCACATCTCATCCAATAGGAAGGGTCTCAGGTTTGGAATGGGAAATAATTGGATATCACATCTCATGTTATAGGAAGGATCTCAGGATTGGAATGGGAAGGATTTGGATATCACATCTCTTGCTATAGGAAGGGTCTCAGGATTGGAATGGGAAGGAGTTCGATTTCCCTTCTCATGCTATAGGAAGGGTCTCAGGTTGGAATGGGAAGGACTTGGATAACACATCTCATGTTATAGGAAGGGTCTCAGGATTGGAATGGGAAGGATTTGGATATCACATCTCTTGCTATAGGAAGGGTCTCAGGTTTTTTATTAGAAACATTGAGTTATCACATCTCATGCTATAGGAAGGGTTTCAGGATTGGAATGGGAAGGATTTGGATATCACATCTCATGCTAAAGGAAGGGTCTTTGGTTTGGAAGGGGAAGGATTTGGATATCACATCTCATGTTATAGGACGGGTCCCAGGTTTGGTATTAGAAGCATTGAGATATCACAACTCATGCTATAGGAAGGGTCTCAGGATTGGAATGGGAAGGAGTTGGATATCACATGTCATGCTAAAGGAAGGGTCTCAGGTTTGATAGAAGCATTGAGATTTCACATCTCATGCTATAGGAAGGGTCTCAGGATTGGAATGGGAAGGAGTTGGATATCACATCTCATGCCATAGGAAGGGTCTCAGATTTGGTATAAGCATTGAGATATAACATCTCTGCTATCGGAAGGGTCTCAGGATAGGAATGGGAAGGACTTAGATATCACATCTCATGCTATAGGGAGGGTCTCAGTTTTGATATTAGAGGCATTGAGATATCACATCTCATGCTATCGGAAGGGTCCCAGGATTGGAATGGGAAGGAGTTGGATATCACATCTCAAGCTATCTCAGGATTGGAATGGGAAGGAGTTTGATATCACATCTCAAGCTATAGGAAGGGTCTCAGGTTTGGAAAGGGAAGGATTTGGATTTCACATCTCATGTTGTAGGATGGTTCTCATGTTTGGTTTTAGAAGCATTGAGATATCACATCTCATGCTATCGGAAGGGTCTCAGGTTTGGAAAGGGAAGGATTTGGATTTCACATATGTTATAGGATAGTTCTCAGGTTTGGTTTTAGAAGCATTAAGATATCACATCTCATGCTATAGGAAGGGTCTCAGGTTTGGAATGCGAAGGAGTTGGATACACATCTCATGTTATAGGAAGGATCTCAGGTTTGGTATTAGAAGCATTGAGATATCACATATCATGCTATAGGAAAGGTCTCAGGATTGGAATGGGAAGGAGTTGGATATCACATCTCATGCTAAAGGAAAGGTCTCAGGTTTGGAAGGGGAAGGATTTGGATCTCACAAATGTTTTAGGACGGGTGTCAGGTTTGGTATTAGAAGCATTGAGATATCACATCTCATGGTATAGGAAGGGTCTCAGGATTGGAATGGGAAGGAGTTGGATAGCACATCTCAAGCTATCTCAGGATTGGAATGGGAAGGAGTTTGATATCACATCTCAAGCTATAGGAAGGGTCTCAGGTTTGGAAAGGGAATGATTTGGATTTCACATGTTACAGGATAGTTCTCATGTTTGGTTTTAGAAGCATTAAGATATCACATCTCATGTTATAGGAAGGATCTCAGGTTTGGTATTAGAAGCATTGAGATATCACATCTCATGCTATAGGAAGGGTCTCAGGTTTGGAATGGGAAGGAGTTGGATATCACATCTCATGCTATAGGAAGGATCTCAGGTTTGGTATTAGAAGCATTGAGATATCAGATCTCATGCTATCGGAAGGATCTCAGGTTTGGTATTAGAAGCATTGAGATATCACATCTCATGCTACCAGAAGGGTCTCAGGATTGGAATGGGAAGGAGTCGGATATCACATCTCATGCTAAAGGGAGGGTCTCAGGTTTGGAATGGGAAGGAGTTGGATATCACATCTCATGCTATAGGAAGGATCTCAGGTTTGGTATTAGAAGCATTGAGATATCACATCTCATGCTATCAGAAGGGTCTCAGGATTGGAATGGGAAGGAGTCGGATATCACATCTCATGCTAAAGGGAGGGTCTCAGGTTTGGAAGGGGAAGGATTTGAATATCACATCACATGTTATAGGAAGGATCTCAGGTTTGGTATTAGAGGCATTGAGATATCACATCTCATGCTATAGGAAGGGTCTCAGGATTGGAATGGGAAGGAGTTGGATATCACATCTCATGCTAAAGGAAGGGTCTCAGTTTTGGTAGAAGCATTGAGATATCACATCTCATGCTATAGGAAGGGTCTCAGGATTGGAATGGGAAGGAGTTGGATATCACATCTCATGCCATAGGAAGGGTCTCAGGTTTGGTATAAGCATTGAGATATCACATTGGTCTCAGGATTGGATTGGGAAGGAGTTGGATATCACATCTCATCCAATAGGAAGGGTCTCAGGTTTGGAATGGGAAGGAATTGGATATCACATCTCATGTTATAGGAAGGATCTCAGGATTGGAATGGGAAGGATTTGGATATCACATCTCTTGCTATAGGAAGGGTCTCAGGTTTTTTATCAGAAACATTGAGATATCACATCTCATGCTATAGGAAGGGTTTCAGGATTGGAATGGGAAGGAGTTGGATATCACATCTCATGTTATAGGAAGGATCTCAGGATTGGAATGGGAAGGATTTGGATATCACATCTCTTGCTATAGGAAGGGTCTCAGGTTTTTTATTAGAAACATTGAGATATCACATCTCATGCTAAAGGAAGGGTTTCAGGATTCGAATGGGAAGGATTTGGATATCATATCTCATGTTATAGGACGGGTCCCAGGTTTGGTATTAGAAGCATTGAGATATCACATCTCATGGTATAGGAAGGGTCTCAGGATTGGAATGGGAAGGAGTTGGATATCCCTTCTCATGCTATAGGAAGGGTCTCAGGTTGGAATGGGAAGGAGTTGGATATCACATCTCATGTTATAGGAAGGGTCTCAGGATTGGAATGGGAAGGATTTGGATATCATATCTCTTGCTATAGGAAGGGTCTCATGTTTTTTATTAGAAACAGAGATATCACATCTCATGGTATAGGAAGGGTTTCAGGATTGGAATGGGGAGGATTTGGATATCACATTTCATGCTAAAGGAAGGGTCTCAGGTTTGGAAGGGGAAGGATTTGGATATCACATCTCATGTTATAGGACGGGTCCCAGGTTTGGTATTAGAAGCATTGAGATATCACAACTCATGCTATAGGAAGGGTCTCAGGATTGGAATGGGAAGGAGTTGGATATCACATGTCATGCTAAAGGAAGGGTCTCAGGTTTGATAGAAGCATTGAGATTTCACATCTCATGCTATAGGAAGGGTCTCAGGATTGGAATGGGAAGGAGTTGGATATCACATCTCATGCCATAGGAAGGGTCTCAGATTTGGTATAAGCATTGAGATATAACATCTCTGCTATCGGAAGGGTCTCAGGATAGGAATGGGAAGGACTTAGATATCACATCTCATGCTATAGGGAGGGTCTCAGTTTTGATATTAGAGGCATTGAGATATCACATCTCATGCTATCGGAAGGGTCCCAGGATTGGAATGGGAAGGAGTTGGATATCACATCTCAAGCTATCTCAGGATTGGAATGGGAAGGAGTTTGATATCACATCTCAAGCTATAGGAAGGGTCTCAGGTTTGGAAAGGGAAGGATTTGGATTTCACATCTCATGTTGTAGGATGGTTCTCATGTTTGGTTTTAGAAGCATTGAGATATCACATCTCATGCTATCGGAAGGGTCTCAGGTTTGGAAAGGGAAGGATTTGGATTTCACATATGTTATAGGATAGTTCTCAGGTTTGGTTTTAGAAGCATTAAGATATCACATCTCATGCTATAGGAAGGGTCTCAGGTTTGGAATGCGAAGGAGTTGGATACACATCTCATGTTATAGGAAGGATCTCAGGTTTGGTATTAGAAGCATTGAGATATCACATATCATGCTATAGGAAAGGTCTCAGGATTGGAATGGGAAGGAGTTGGATATCACATCTCATGCTAAAGGAAAGGTCTCAGGTTTGGAAGGGGAAGGATTTGGATCTCACAAATGTTTTAGGACGGGTGTCAGGTTTGGTATTAGAAGCATTGAGATATCACATCTCATGGTATAGGAAGGGTCTCAGGATTGGAATGGGAAGGAGTTGGATAGCACATCTCAAGCTATCTCAGGATTGGAATGGGAAGGAGTTTGATATCACATCTCAAGCTATAGGAAGGGTCTCAGGTTTGGAAAGGGAATGATTTGGATTTCACATGTTACAGGATAGTTCTCATGTTTGGTTTTAGAAGCATTAAGATATCACATCTCATGTTATAGGAAGGATCTCAGGTTTGGTATTAGAAGCATTGAGATATCACATCTCATGCTATAGGAAGGGTCTCAGGTTTGGAATGGGAAGGAGTTGGATATCACATCTCATGCTATAGGAAGGATCTCAGGTTTGGTATTAGAAGCATTGAGATATCAGATCTCATGCTATCGGAAGGATCTCAGGTTTGGTATTAGAAGCATTGAGATATCACATCTCATGCTACCAGAAGGGTCTCAGGATTGGAATGGGAAGGAGTCGGATATCACATCTCATGCTAAAGGGAGGGTCTCAGGTTTGGAATGGGAAGGAGTTGGATATCACATCTCATGCTATAGGAAGGATCTCAGGTTTGGTATTAGAAGCATTGAGATATCACATCTCATGCTATCAGAAGGGTCTCAGGATTGGAATGGGAAGGAGTCGGATATCACATCTCATGCTAAAGGGAGGGTCTCAGGTTTGGAAGGGGAAGGATTTGAATATCACATCACATGTTATAGGAAGGATCTCAGGTTTGGTATTAGAGGCATTGAGATATCACATCTCATGCTATAGGAAGGGTCTCAGGATTGGAATGGGAAGGAGTTGGATATCACATCTCATGCTAAAGGAAGGGTCTCAGTTTTGGTAGAAGCATTGAGATATCACATCTCATGCTATAGGAAGGGTCTCAGGATTGGAATGGGAAGGAGTTGGATATCACATCTCATGCCATAGGAAGGGTCTCAGGTTTGGTATAAGCATTGAGATATCACATTGGTCTCAGGATTGGATTGGGAAGGAGTTGGATATCACATCTCATCCAATAGGAAGGGTCTCAGGTTTGGAATGGGAAGGAATTGGATATCACATCTCATGTTATAGGAAGGATCTCAGGATTGGAATGGGAAGGATTTGGATATCACATCTCTTGCTATAGGAAGGGTCTCAGGTTTTTTATCAGAAACATTGAGATATCACATCTCATGCTATAGGAAGGGTTTCAGGATTGGAATGGGAAGGAGTTGGATATCACATCTCATGTTATAGGAAGGATCTCAGGATTGGAATGGGAAGGATTTGGATATCACATCTCTTGCTATAGGAAGGGTCTCAGGTTTTTTATTAGAAACATTGAGATATCACATCTCATGCTAAAGGAAGGGTTTCAGGATTCGAATGGGAAGGATTTGGATATCATATCTCATGTTATAGGACGGGTCCCAGGTTTGGTATTAGAAGCATTGAGATATCACATCTCATGGTATAGGAAGGGTCTCAGGATTGGAATGGGAAGGAGTTGGATATCCCTTCTCATGCTATAGGAAGGGTCTCAGGTTGGAATGGGAAGGAGTTGGATATCACATCTCATGTTATAGGAAGGGTCTCAGGATTGGAATGGGAAGGATTTGGATATCATATCTCTTGCTATAGGAAGGGTCTCATGTTTTTTATTAGAAACAGAGATATCACATCTCATGGTATAGGAAGGGTTTCAGGATTGGAATGGGGAGGATTTGGATATCACATTTCATGCTAAAGGAAGGGTCTCAGGTTTGGAAGCGGAAGGAGTTGGATATCACATCTCATGCTAAAGGAAGGGTCTCAGGTTTGATAGAAGCATTGAGATATCACATCTCATGCTATAGGAAGGGTCTTAGGTTTGGTATAAGCATTGAGATATCACATCTCTGCTATCGGAAGGGTCTCAGGTTAGGAATGGGAAGGAGTTGGATATCACATCTCAAGCTATCTCAGGATTGGAATGGGAAGGAGTTTGATATCACATCTCAAGCTTTAGGAAGGGTCTCAGGTTTGGAAGGGGAAGGATTTGGATCTCACATCTCATGTTTTAGGACGGGTCTCAGGTTTGGTATTAGAAACATTGAGATATCACATCTCATGGTATAGGAAGGGTCTCAGGATTGGAATGGGAAGGAGTTGGATATCACATCTCATGCTATAGGAAGGGTCTCAGTTTTGATATTAGAAGCATTGAGATATCACATCTCATGCTATCGGAAGGGTCTCAGGATTGGAATGGGAAGGAGTTGGATATCACATCTCAAGCTATCTCAGGATTGGAATGGGAAGGAGTTTGATATCACATCTCAAGCTTTAGGAAGGGTCTCAGGTTTGGAAGGGGAAGGATTTGGATCTCACATCTCATGTTTTAGGACGGGTCTCAGGTTTGGTATTAGAAACATTGAGATATCACATCTCATGGTATAGGAAGGGTCTCAGGATTGGAATGGGAAGGAGTTGGATATTACATCTCATGCTATAGGAAGGGTCTCAGGTTTGGTAGAAGCATTGAGATATCACATCTCATGCTATAGGAAGGGTCCCAGGATTGGAATGGGAAGGAGTTGGATATCACATCTCATGCCATAGGAAGGGTCTCAGGTTTGGTATAAGCATTGAGATATCACATCTCTGCTATCATAGGGGTCTCATGATTGGTATAGGAAGGAGTTGTATATCCCATCTCATGCTTTAAGAAGGGTCTCAGGTTTGGTATTAGAATTATTGAGATATCACATCTCATGCTATAGGAAGGGTCTAAGGATTGGAATGGGAAGGAGTTGGGTATCACATCTTATGCTATAGGAAGGGTCTCAGGTTTGGTATTAGAAGCATTGTGATATTACATCTCATGCTATAGGAAGGGTCTCAGGATTGGATTGGGAAGGAGTTGGATATCACATCTCATGCTATAGGAAGGGTCTCAGGTTTGGAATGGGAAGGGTTTGTACATCACATCTCTTGCTATAGGAAGGGCCTCAGGTTTGGTATGAGAAACATTGAGATATCACATCTCATGGTATAGGAAGGATCTCAGGATTAGAATGGGAAGGAGTTGGATATCACATCTCATGTTATAGGAAGGATATCAGGTTTGGTATTAGAAGCATTGAGATATCACATCTCATGATATAGGAAGGGTCTCAGGATTGGAATGGGAAGGAGTTGGATATCACATCTCATGCCATAGGAAGGGTCTCAGGTTTGGTATAAGCATTGAGATATCACATTGGTCTCAGGATTGGATTGGGAAGGAGTTGGATATCACATCTCATCCAATAGGAAGGGTCTCAGGTTTGGAATGGGAAGGAATTGGATATCACATCTCATGTTATAGGAAGGATCTCAGGATTGGAATGGGAAGGATTTGGATATCACATCTCTTGCTATAGGAAGGGTCTCAGGTTTTTTATCAGAAACATTGAGATATCACATCTCATGCTATAGGAAGGGTTTCAGGATTGGAATGGGAAGGAGTTGGATATCACATCTCATGTTATAGGAAGGATCTCAGGATTGGAATGGGAAGGATTTGGATATCACATCTCTTGCTATAGGAAGGGTCTCAGGTTTTTTATTAGAAACATTGAGATATCACATCTCATGCTAAAGGAAGGGTTTCAGGATTCGAATGGGAAGGATTTGGATATCATATCTCATGTTATAGGACGGGTCCCAGGTTTGGTATTAGAAGCATTGAGATATCACATCTCATGGTATAGGAAGGGTCTCAGGATTGGAATGGGAAGGAGTTGGATATCCCTTCTCATGCTATAGGAAGGGTCTCAGGTTGGAATGGGAAGGAGTTGGATATCACATCTCATGTTATAGGAAGGGTCTCAGGATTGGAATGGGAAGGATTTGGATATCATATCTCTTGCTATAGGAAGGGTCTCATGTTTTTTATTAGAAACAGAGATATCACATCTCATGGTATAGGAAGGGTTTCAGGATTGGAATGGGGAGGATTTGGATATCACATTTCATGCTAAAGGAAGGGTCTCAGGTTTGGAAGCGGAAGGAGTTGGATATCACATCTCATGCTAAAGGAAGGGTCTCAGGTTTGATAGAAGCATTGAGATATCACATCTCATGCTATAGGAAGGGTCTTAGGTTTGGTATAAGCATTGAGATATCACATCTCTGCTATCGGAAGGGTCTCAGGTTAGGAATGGGAAGGAGTTGGATATCACATCTCAAGCTATCTCAGGATTGGAATGGGAAGGAGTTTGATATCACATCTCAAGCTTTAGGAAGGGTCTCAGGTTTGGAAGGGGAAGGATTTGGATCTCACATCTCATGTTTTAGGACGGGTCTCAGGTTTGGTATTAGAAACATTGAGATATCACATCTCATGGTATAGGAAGGGTCTCAGGATTGGAATGGGAAGGAGTTGGATATCACATCTCATGCTATAGGAAGGGTCTCAGTTTTGATATTAGAAGCATTGAGATATCACATCTCATGCTATCGGAAGGGTCTCAGGATTGGAATGGGAAGGAGTTGGATATCACATCTCAAGCTATCTCAGGATTGGAATGGGAAGGAGTTTGATATCACATCTCAAGCTTTAGGAAGGGTCTCAGGTTTGGAAGGGGAAGGATTTGGATCTCACATCTCATGTTTTAGGACGGGTCTCAGGTTTGGTATTAGAAACATTGAGATATCACATCTCATGGTATAGGAAGGGTCTCAGGATTGGAATGGGAAGGAGTTGGATATTACATCTCATGCTATAGGAAGGGTCTCAGGTTTGGTAGAAGCATTGAGATATCACATCTCATGCTATAGGAAGGGTCCCAGGATTGGAATGGGAAGGAGTTGGATATCACATCTCATGCCATAGGAAGGGTCTCAGGTTTGGTATAAGCATTGAGATATCACATCTCTGCTATCATAAGGGTCTCATGATTGGTATAGGAAGGAGTTGTATATCCCATCTCATGCTTTAAGAAGGGTCTCAGGTTTGGTATTAGAATTATTGAGATATCACATCTCATGCTATAGGAAGGGTCTAAGGATTGGAATGGGAAGGAGTTGGGTATCACATCTTATGCTATAGGAAGGGTCTCAGGTTTGGTATTAGAAGCATTGTGATATTACATCTCATGCTATAGGAAGGGTCTCAGGATTGGATTGGGAAGGAGTTGGATATCACATCTCATGCTATAGGAAGGGTCTCAGGTTTGGAATGGGAAGGGTTTGTACATCACATCTCTTGCTATAGGAAGGGCCTCAGGTTTGGTATGAGAAACATTGAGATATCACATCTCATGGTATAGGAAGGATCTCAGGATTAGAATGGGAAGGAGTTGGATATCACATCTCATGTTATAGGAAGGATATCAGGTTTGGTATTAGAAGCATTGAGATATCACATCTCATGATATAGGAAGGGTCTCAGGATTGGAATGGGAAGGTTTTGGATATCACATCTCATGCTATAGGAAGGGTCTCAGGAATGGAATGGGAAGGAGTAGTATATGACATCTCATGCCATAGGAAGGGTCTCAGGTTTGGTATAAGCATTGAGATATCACATCTCTGCTATCGAAAGGGTCTCAGGATTGGAATGGGAAAGAGTTGGATATCCCATCTCATGTTATAGGAAGGGTCTCAGGTTTGGTATTAGAAGCATTGAGATTTCACATCTCATGCTATAGGAAGGGTCTCAGGATTGGAATGGGAAGGGCTTGGATATCCCATCTCATGTTATAGGACGGGTCTCAGGTGTGGTATTAGAAGCATTGAGATATCACATCGCATGCTGTAGGAAGGGTCTCAGGTTTGGAATGGGAAGGAATTGGATATCACATCTCATGTCATAGGAAGGATATCAGGTTTTCTATTAGAAGCATTGAGATATCACATCTCATGCTATAGGAAAGGTCTCAGGATTGGAATGGGAACTAGTTGGATATTACATTCTTGTTATAGGAAGGGTCTCAGGTTTGGAATGGGAAGGAGTTGGATATCACATATGCTATAGGAAGGGTCTCAGGTTTGGAACGGGAAGGAGTTGGATATCTCATCTCATGCTTAAAGAAGGGTCTCAGTTTTGGTATTAGAAGCATTGAGATATCACATCTCATGCTATAGGAAGGGTCTCAGGATTGGAATGGGAAGGAGTTGGATATCACATCTCATGGTATAGGAAGGGTCTCAGGGTTGGTATTACAAGCATTGTGATATTACATCTCATGCTATAGGAAGGGTCTCAGGATTGGATTGGGAAGGAGTCGGATATCACATCTCATGCTATAGGAAGGGTATCAGGTTTGGGAAGGATTTGTATATCACATCTCTTGCTATAGGAAGGACCTCAGGTTTGGTATGAGAAACATTGAGATATCACATCTCATAGTATAGGAAGGATCTCAGTATTGGAATGGAAAGGAGTTGGATATCACATCTCATGTTATAGGAAGGATATCAGGTGTGGTATTAGAAGCATTGAGATATAACATCTCATGCTATAGGAAGGGTCTCAGGATTGGAATGGGAAGGAGTTGGACATCACATCTCATGCTATAGGGAGGGTCTCAGGTTTGGTAAAAGCATTGAGATATCAGATCTCATGCTATCGGAAGGATCTCAGGTTTGGTATTAGAAGCATTGAGATATCACATCTCATGCTACCAGAAGGGTCTCAGGATTGGAATGGGAAGGAGTCGGATATCACATCTCATGCTAAAGGGAGGGTTTCAGGTTTGGAAGTGGAAGGATTTGGATATCACATCTCATGTTATAGGAAGATCTCAGGTTTGGTATTAGAAGCATTGAGATATCACATCTCATGCTATCGGAAGGATCTCAGGTTTGGTATTAGAAGCATTGAGATATCACATCTCATGCTATCAGAAGGGTCTCAGGATTGGAATGGGAAGGAGTCGGATATCACATCTCATGCTAAAGGGAGGGTCTCAGGTTTGGAAGTGGAAGGATTTGGATATCACATCTCATGTTATAGGAAGGATCTCAGGTTTGATATTAGAAGCATTGAGATATCACATCTCATGCTATAGGAAGGGTCTCAGGATTGGAATGGGAAGGAGTTGGATATCACATCTCATGCTAAAGGAAGGGTCTCAGTTTTGGTAGAAGCATTGAGATATCACATCTCATGCTATAGGAAGGGTCTCAGGATTGGAATGGGAAGGAGTTGGATATCACATCTCATGCCATAGGAAGGGTCTCAGGTTTGGTATAAGCATTGAGATATCACATTGGTCTCAGGATTGGATTGGGAAGGAGTTGGATATCACATCTCATCCAATAGGAAGGGTCTCAGGTTTGGAATGGGAAGGAATTGGATATCACATCTCATGTTATAGGAAGGATCTCAGGATTGGAATGGGAAGGATTTGGATATCACATCTCTTGCTATAGGAAGGGTCTCAGGTTTTTTATCAGAAACATTGAGATATCACATCTCCTGCTATAGGAAGGGTTTCAGGATTGGAATGGGAAGGAGTTGGATATCACATCTCATGTTATAGGAAGGGTCTCAGGATTGGAATGGGAAGGAGTAGTATATGACATCTCATGCCATAGGAAGGGTCTCAGGTTTGGTATAAGCATTGAGATATCACATCTCTGCTATCGAAAGGGTCTCAGGATTGGAATGGGAAAGAGTTGGATATCCCATCTCATGTTATAGGAAGGGTCTCAGGTTTGGTATTAGAAGCATTGAGATTTCACATCTCATGCTATAGGAAGGGTCTCAGGATTGGAATGGGAAGGGCTTGGATATCCCATCTCATGTTATAGGACGGGTCTCAGGTGTGGTATTAGAAGCATTGAGATATCACATTGCATGCTGTAGGAAGGGTCTCAGGTTTGGAATGGGAAGGAATTGGATATCACATCTCATGTCATAGGAAGGATATCAGGTTTTCTATTAGAAGCATTGAGATATCACATCTTATGCTATAGGAAAGGTCTCAGGATTGGAATGGGAACTAGTTGGATATTACATTCTTGTTATAGGAAGGGTCTCAGGTTTGGAATGGGAAGGAGTTGGATATCACATATGCTATAGGAAGGGTCTCAGGTTTGGAACGGGAAGGAGTTGGATATCTCATCTCATGCTTAAAGAAGGGTCTCAGTTTTGGTATTAGAAGCATTGAGATATCACATCTCATGCTATAGGAAGGGTCTCAGGATTGGAATGGGAAGGAGTTGGATATCACATCTCATGGTATAGGAAGGGTCTCAGGGTTGGTATTACAAGCATTGTGATATTACATCTCATGCTATAGGAAGGGTCTCAGGATTGGATTGGGAAGGAGTCGGATATCACATCTCATGCTATAGGAAGGGTATCAGGTTTGGGAAGGATTTGTCTATCACATCTCTTGCTATAGGAAGGGCCTCAGGTTTGGTATGAGAAACATTGAGATATCACATCTCAAAGTATAGGAAGGATCTCAGTATTCGAATGGAAAGGAGTTGGATATCACATCTCATGTTATAGGAAGGATATCAGGTGTGGTATTAGAAGCATTGAGATATAACATCTCATGCTATAGGAAGGGTTTCAGGTTTGGAAGTGGAAGGATTTGGATATCACATCTCATGTTATAGGAAGATCTCAGGTTTGGTATTAGAAGCATTGAGATATCACATCTCATGCTATCAGAAGGGTCTCAGGATTGGAATGGGAAGGAGTCGGATATCACATCTCATGCTAAAGGGAGGGTCTCAGGTTTGGAAGTGGAAGGATTTGGATATCACATCTCATGTTATAGGAAGTGTTAAGACGGATTTCTGAACTCTGTCCTGGTGGCGCAGAAGTTCAGAAGGCCAACCTAATTACTTGGAACAGGGTAACCTCTGGACGAGCCAGACCAATCAAGGTAGCGATCGCGGCGGTCAAGACTAGATCTCAAGAGGGGTGAGGGTGACTGAAAGCCCGCAATGAGCACACAAAACCAGAACACTTACAAACTACTCCAAACAGGTGTTATATCAAAAATATATACACATTTATTTTAAGGCCTTTAAAACAACGACTGTAGCGAGAAAAGCACAATATCACAATATTAAACCAACACATACCATATCAACACAATATATATACAAATACTACAGTCGCAAGCGTTTAAAGCACGAAATATGTAGTCCACCTGAAAGGGAAGGAAAACAGGCAGTGCGATAATGCTTTCGACTCAGTTCGCCTTCATAGGCACCTAACTAGATGGAAGTCCGAGCCCTGCGAAGAGTGGAGCCTGGTGCTCAAAGTACCTGCACGCGCTGGTGCCAACGGGCAAAAGGAGAAGCTCTTCGAAGGAAGTCAGGCAGTTCGGGTTAGTGCACAGCAGAAGAAGAACAGGGTCCGCAACTCAAGCGCAGCCTCCACAGCGGGCAGAAGAAGAGCGCGAGTACGGGCGAAAAGGGTGCTGTTTTACACAGCGAGGAAAAGCAATGGGCTACTGCAGGAGGGCGACCAGATCCTAGCTATGCTACTCACCGGTCCCCGAAGCAAGCAGTCCCAGGCTTCTCCACGTTAGTTTCAGCAGCTGGCAGGTTCAGAAGAGCAGGGAACGCTTTGTAGTCGTGTAGAGCAAAAAGACGTCCCAATCGACGAAACCGGCACAGTTTGTTGCCGCAGCAGGACAACGGAGCGGCCGTGCGTATCTGAGTCAAAAGTACACTCCTCCCTTCAGACCTGGGAACGCCAAGTGCACGAAGCGTGGGAGAGTGACAAGGACTCGAGATACTGCACAACCTGGCGGCGGTTGCAGAGCCAGACTCCTTTGTAAGCTGGTCAGTCAACTGGATGGCCCAGAGACGCTTCCGAAGGCTTACTGCGAGGAGTTGATGAAGATGCCGGGAATAGCTGTTCCTGCTATCCCAAAGGTCGAAGCACCAGTACAGGCCTTCTGGTTCGATCAAAGGAGGACAGGGGCTCTCAGGACGACAGCAGTGCAAAGGAGGATTCCTTCAGCGGGTCACCAGCGATTCCTCGGTCCAGCCTCTTGGTTGCAGGATACTTGGCTCCTGTATTCCTTCGTTCGTGAGAACTCAGGAGATCGACATGGTAGTGGTGTTTCCAGCCTCCTCTTATCCATGGTTCCCTTCGCGCCAAAACGGAGGCGAGCCAATGGGAGATCCGCTCATCAACACACATACCATACGTGGACCAATCACGGACCACGGTGGTCCCAAGCATTCACACCACCCTAGACTCTCTGGCACCCAGGATGTGTATTGGGACCAGACATCCCAGCCCACACCCTGGAGGCACACAAACGACATGTAGAAGCCCGCGAAAGCATCCGTGTTTCGCGGGAAAGTACATGCCCAAATAAGGAAGGTTTCCAGGTCGCTGGACCTGGGGAAGGTGAAGGGAGCAAGACGGTCAGTGGACAGGACAAAGGAGCCTCGTGGTCTGGCCATTTTGGGGAGCCAGGCCACCATTTTGGGTTCAGTGCAAAAACGTGCTCAGAACGCCAAAAGGAGCTCAAAATATACAAAACGATCGCTGCCACCATTCCAGTCCCTGAATGACTTGCACCGATCAAATACCATCCTAAACGAGTATCTAGGGCCTGTAGAAGGCTAGAGACCCAAGAGAGCTGTAACTTAGCTTACAGTGCCCTCTTGTGTCGTGTTGCACTAAAGCTGCGACACGATAAAAGAAACTACGGGAAACAACGTTCCCCGGTACTGACTGTCTTAAGGGCATGTCAGTTTCCCCGTAAGAAAGGAGCGAAAGCCCAGAGAAGTGCGGCAGAAGGCTGTACTTCTCTGGCAAAGTCAAGAACAAGGTTAAAAACAATAGCAAAAAGTTTAGGGGTTGCCACATGGAAGGAAGATTACCTACAATTACGAAATCTTTCCTAACAGGAAGGATCTCAGGTTTGATATTAGAAGCATTGAGATATCACATCTCATGCTATAGGAAGGGTCTCAGGAATGGAATGGGAAGGAGTTGGATATCACATCTCATGCTAAAGGAAGGGTCTCAGTTTTGGTAGAAGCATTGAGATATCACATCTCATGCTATAGGAAGGGTCTCAGGATTGGAATGGGAAGGAGTTGGATATCACATCTCATGCCATAGGAAGGGTCTCAGGTTTGGTATAAGCATTGAGATATCACATTGGTCTCAGGATTGGATTGGGAAGGAGTTGGATATCACATCTCATCCAATAGGAAGGGTCTCAGGTTTGGAATGGGAAGGAATTGGATATCACATCTCATGTTATAGGAAGGATCTCAGGATTGGAATGGGGAGGATTTGGATATCACATCTCTTGCTATAGGAAGGGTCTCAGGTTTTTTATCAGAAACATTGAGATATCACATCTCATGCTATAGGAAGGGTTTCAGGATTGGAATGGGAAGGAGTTGGATATCACATCTCATGTTATAGGAAGGGTCTCAGGATTGGAATGGGAAGGATTTGGATATCACATCTCTTGCTATAGGAAGGGTCTCAGGTTTTTTATTAGAAACATTGAGATATCACATCTCATGCTAAAGGAAGAGTTTCAGGATTCGAATGGGAAGGATTTGGATATCATATCTCATGTTATAGGACGGGTCCCAGGTTTGGTATTAGAAGCATTGAGATATCACATCTCATGGTATAGGAAGGGTCTCAGGATTGGAATGGGAAGGAGTTGGATATCACATCTTATGCTATAGGAAGGGTCTCAGGATTGGTATTACAAGCATTGTGATATTACATCTCATGCTATAGGAAGGGTCTCAGGATTGGATTGGGAAGGAGTTGGATATCACATCTCATGCTATAGGAAGGGTCTCAGGTTTGGAATGGGAAGGATTTGTACATCACATCTCTTGCTATAGGAAGGGCCTCAGGTTTGGTATGAGAAACATTGAGATATCACATCTCATGCTATCGGAAGGGTCAAAGGATTGGAATGGGAAGGAGTTGGATATCACATCTCAAGCTATCTCAGGATTGGAATGGGAAGGAGTTTGATATCACATCTCAAGCTATAGGAAGGGTCTCAGGTTTGGAAGGGGAAGGATTTGGATCTCACATCTCATGTTTTAGGACGGGTCTCAGGTTTGGTATTAGAAACATTGAGATATCACATCTCATGGTATAGGAAGGGTCTCAGGATTGGAATGGGAAGGAATTGGATATCACATCTCATGCTATAGGAAGGGTCTCAGGTTTGGTAGAAGCATTGAGATATCACATCTCATGCTATAGGAAGGGTCTCAGGATTGGAATGGGAAGGAGTTGGATATCACATCTCATGCTAAAGGAAGGGTCTCAGTTTTGGTAGAAGCATTGAGATATCACATCTCATGCTATAGGAAGTGTCTCAGGATTGGAATGGGAAGGAGTTGGATATCACATCTCATGCCATATGAAGGGTCTCAGGTTTGGTATAAGCATTGAGATATCACATTGGTCTCAGGATTGGAATGGGAAGGAGTTGGATATCACATCTCATCCAATAGGAAGGGTCTCAGGTTTGGAATGGGAAGGAATTGGATATCACATCTCATGTTATAGGAAGGATCTCAGGATTGGAATGGGAAGGATTTGGATATCACATCTCTTGCTATAGGAAGGGTCTCAGGTTTTTTATTAGAAATATTGAGATATCACATCTCATGCTATAAGAAGGGTTTCAGGATTGGAATGGGAAGGAGTTGGATATCTCATCTCATGTTATAGGAAGGGTCTCAGGAGTGGAATGGGAAGGATTTGGATATCACATCTCTTGCTATAGGAAGGGTCTCAAGTTTTTTATTAGAAACATTGAGATATCACATCTCATGCTAAAGGAAGGGTTTCAGGATTGGAATGGGAAGGATTTGGATATCATATCTCATGTTATAGGACAGGTCCCAGGTTTGGTATTAGAAGCATTGAGATATCACATCTCATGGAATAGGAAGGGTCTCAGGATTGGAATGGGAAGGAGTTGGATATCCCTTCTCATGCTATAGGAAGGGTCTCAGGTTGGAATGGGAAGGAGTTGGATATCACATCTCATGTTATAGGAAGTGTCTCAGGATTGGAATGGGATGGATTTGGATATCATATCTCTTGCTATAGGAAGGGTCTCATGTTTTTTATTAGAAACATAGAGATAACACATCTCATGGTATAGGAAGGGTTTCAGGATTGGGATGGGAAGGATTTGGATATCACATCTCATGCTAAAGGAAGGGTCTCAGGTTTGGAAGGGGAAGGAGTTGGATATCACATCTCATGCTAAAGGAAGGGTCTCAGGTTTGATAGAAGCATTGAGATATTACATCTTATGCTATAGGAAGGGTCTCAGGATTGGAATGGGAAGGAGTTGGATGTCACATCTCATGCTAAAGGAAGTGTCTCAGGTTTGATAGAAGCATTGAGATATCACATCTCATGCTATAGGAAGATCTCGGGTTTGGTATTAGAAGCATTGAGATATCACATCTCATGCTATCGGAAGGATCTCAGGTTTGGTATTAGAAGCATTGAGATATCACATCTCATGCTATCAGAAGGGTCTCAGGATTGGAATGGGAAGGAGTTGGATATCACATCTCATGCTAAAGGAAGGGTCTCAGTTTTGGTAGAAGCATTGAGATATCACATCTCATGCTATAGGAAGGGTCTCAGGATTGGAATGGGAAGGAGTTGGATATCACATCTCATGCCATAGGAAGGGTCTCAGGTTTGGTATTAGCATTGAGATATCACATTGGTCTCAGGATTGGATTGGGAAGGAGTCGGATATCACATCTCATGCTAAAGGGAGGGTCTCAGGTTTGGAAGTGGAAGGATTTGGATATCACATCTCATGTTATAGGAAGGATCTCAGGTTTGATATTAGAAGCATTGAGATATCACATCTCATGCTATAGGAAGGGTCTCAGGATTGGAATGGGAAGGAGTTGGATATCACATCTCATGCCATAGGAAGGGTCTCAGGTTAGGTATAAGCATTGAGATATCACATTGGTCTCAGGATTGGATTGGGAAGGAGTTGGATATCACATCTCATGCCATAGGAAGGGTTTCAGGATTGGAATGGGAAGGAGTTGGATATCACATCTCATGTTATAGGAAGGGTCTCAGGATTGGAATGGGAAGGATTTGGATATCACATCTCTTGCTATAGGAAGGGTCTCAGGTTTTTTTATTAGAAACATTGAGATATCACATCTCATGCTAAAGGAAGGGTTTCAGGATTGGAATGGGAAGGATTTGGATATCATATCTCATGTTATAGGACGGGTCCCAGGTTTGGTATTAGAAGCATTGAGATATCACATCTCATGGTATAGGAAGGGTCTCAGGATTGGAATGGGAAGGAGTTGGATATCCCTTCTCATTCTATAGGAAGGGTCTCAGGTTGGAACGGGAAGGAGTTGGATATCACATCTCATGTTATAGGAAGGGTCTCAGGATTGGAATGGGAAGGATTTGGATATCATATCTCTTGCTACAGGAAGGGTCTCATGTTTTTTATTAGAAAAATAGAGATATCACATCTCATGGTATAGGAAGGGTTTCAGGATTGGAATGGGAAGGATTTGGATATCACATCTCATGCTAAAGGAAGGGTCTCAGGTTTGGAAGGCGAAGGAGTTGGATATCACATCTCATGCTAAAGGAAGGGTCTCAGGTTTGATAGAAGCATTGAGATATTACATCTCATGCTATAGGAAGGGTCTCAGGTTTGGTATAAGCATTGAGATATCACATCTCTGCTATCGGAAGGGTCTCAGGATAGGAATGGGAAGGACTCAGATATCACATCTCATGCTATAGGGAGGGTCTCAGTTTTGATATTAGAAGCATTGAGATCTCACATCTCATGCTATCGGAAGGGTCTCAGGATTGGAATGGGAAGGAGTTGGATATCACATCTCAAGCTATCTCAGGATTGGAATGGGAAGGAGTTTGATATCACATCTCAAGCTATAGGAAGGGTCTCAGGTTTGGAAGGGGAAGGATTTGGATCTCACATCTCATGTTTTAGGACGGGTCTCAGGTTTGGTATTAGAAACATTGAGATATCACATCTCATGGTATAGGAAGGGTCTCAGGATTTGAATGGGAAGGAGTTGGATATCACATCTCATGCTATAGGAAGGGTCTCAGGTTTGGTAGAAGCATTGAGATATCACATCTCATGGTATAGGAAGGGTCCCAGGATTGGAATGGGAAGGAGTTGGATATCACATCTCATGCCATAGGAAGGGTCTCAGGTTTGGTATAAGCATTGAGATATCACATCTCTGCTATCATAAGGGTCTCAGGATTGGTATAGGAAGGAGTTGGATATCCCATCTCATGCTTTAAGAAGCGTCTCAGGTTTGGTATTAGAAGCATTGAGATATCACATCTCATGCTATAGGAAGGGTCTAAGGATTGGAATGGGAAGGAGTTGGATATCACATCTTATGCTATAGGAAGGGTCTCAGGTTTGGTATTACAAGCATTGTGATATTACATCTCATATAGGAAGGGTCTCAGGATTGCATTGGGAAGGAGTTGGATATCACATCTCATGCTATAGGAAGGGTCTCAGGTTTGGAATGGGAAGGGTTTGTACATCACATCTCTTGCTATAGGAAGGGCCTCAGGTTTGGTATGAGAAACATTGAGATATCACATCTCATGGTATAGGAAGGATCTCAGGATTAGAATGGGAAGGAGTTGGATATCACATCTCATGTTATAGGAAGGGTCTCAGGTTTGGAAGAAGCATTGAGATATCACATCTCATGCTATAGGAAGGGTCTCAGGATTGGAATGGGAAGGAGTAGTATATGACATCTCATGCCATAGGAAGGGTCTCAGGTTTGGTATAAGCATTGAGATATCACATCTCTGCAATCGGAAGGGTTTCAGGTTTGGAAAGGGAAGGAGTTGGATATCACATCTCATGCTATAGGAAGGGTCTCAGGTTTGGTATTAGAAGCATTGAGATATCACATCTCATGCTATAGGAAGGGTCTCAGGTTTGGAATGGGAAGGATTTGGATATCACATCTCATGCTATAGGAAGGGTCTCCGGATTGGAATGGGAAGTAGTTGTATATGACATCTCATGCCATAGGAAGGGTCTCAGGTTTGGTATAAGCATTGAGATATCACATCTCTGCTATCGAAAGGGTCTCAGGATTGGAATGGGAAGGAGTTGGATATCCCATCTCATGTTATAGGAAGGGTCTCAGGTTTGGTATTAGAAGCATTGAGATTTCACATCTCATGCTATAGGAAGGGTCTCAGGATTGGAATGGGAAGGGCTTGGATATCCCATCTCAGGTCTCAGGAAGGATCTCAGGTTTTCTATTAGAAGCATTGAGATATCACATCTCATGCTATAGGAAAGGTCTCAGGATTGGAATGGGAAGGAGTTGGATATTACATTCTTGCTATAGGAAGGGTCTCAGGTTTGGAATGGGAAGGAGTTGGATATCACATATGCTATAGGAAGGGTCTCAGGTTTGGAACGGCAAGGAGTTGGATATCACATCTCATGCTTAAAGAAGGGTCTCAGTTTTGGTATTAGAAGCATTGAGATATCACATCTCATGCTATAGGAAGGGTCTCAGGATTGGAATGGGAAGGAGTTGGATATCACATCTCATGCTATAGGAAGGGTCTCAGGTTTGGTATTACAAGCATTGTGATATTACATCTCATGCTATAGGAAGGGTCTCAGGATTGGATTGGGAAGGAGTCGGATATCACATCTCATGCTATGGGAAGGGTATCAGGTTTGGGAAGGATTTGTATATCACATCTCTTGCTATAGGAAGGGCCTCAGGTTTGGTATGAGAAACATTGAGATATCACATCTCATGGTATAGGAAGGATCTCAGTATTGGAATGGAAAGGAGTTGGATATCACATCTCATGTTATAGGAAGGATATCAGGTGTGGTATTAGAAGCATTGAGATATCACATCTCATGCTATAGGAAGGGTCTCAGGATTGGTATGAGAAACATTGAAATATCACATCTCATGGTATAGGAAGGATCTCAGGATTGGAATGTGAAGGATTTGGATATCACATCTCGTGTTATAGGAAGGATATCAAGTTTGGTATTAGAAGCATTGAGATATCACATCTCATGCTATAGGAAGGGTCTCAGGTTTGGTAGAAGCATTGAGATATCACATCTCATGCTATAGGAAGGGTCTCAGGATTGGAATGGGAAGGAGTAGTATATGACCTCTCATGCCATAGGAATGGTCTCAGGTTTGGTACAAGCATTGAGATATCACATCTCTGCTATCGGAAGGGTCTCAGGTTTGGAAAGGGAAGGAGTTGGATATCACGTCTCATGCTATAGGAAGGTTCTCAGGTTTGGTATTAGAAGCATTGAGATATCACATCTCATGCTATAGGTAGGGTCTCAGTATTGGAATGGGAAGGAGTTGGATATCACATCTCATGCTACAGGAAGGGTCTCAGGTTTGGAATGGGAAGGAATTGGATATCACATCTCATGTTATAGGAAGGATCTCAGGTCTGGTATTAGAAGCATTGTGATATCACATCTCATGCCATAGGAAGGGTCTCAGGTTTGGAGTGGGAAGGAGTTGGATATCACATCTCATGCTATAGGAAGGGTCTCAGGTTTGGTAGAAGCATTGAGATATCACATCTCATGCTATAGGAAGGGTCTCCGGATTGGAATGGGTAGTAGTTGTATATTACATCTCATGCCATAGGAAGGGTCTCAGGTTTGGTATAAGCATTGAGATATCACATCTCTGCTATCGGAAGGGTCTCAGGATTGGAATGGGAAGGAGTTGGATATCCCATCTCATGTTATAGGAAGGGTCTCAGGTTTGGTATTAGAAGCATTGAGATATCACATCTCATGCTATAGGAAAGGTCTCAGGATTGGAATGGGAAGGACTTGGATATCTCATCTCATGTTATAGGACGGGTCTCAGGTGTGGTATTAGAAGGATTGAGATATCACATCGCATGCTGTAGGAAGGGTCTCAGGTTTGGAATGGGAAGGAATTGGATATCACATCTCATGTCATAGGAAGGATCTCAGGTTTGCTATTAGAAGCATTGAGATATCACTTCTCAAGCTATAGGAAGGGTCTCAGGTTTGGAAAGGGAAGGATTTGGATTTCACATCTCATGTTGTAGGATGGTTCTCATGTTTGGTTTTAGAAGCATTGAGATATTACATCTCATGCTATCGGAAGGGTCTCAGGTTTGGAAAGGGAAGGATTTGGATTTCACATATGTTATAGGATGGTTCTCAGGTTTGGTTTTAGAAGCAGTAAGATATCACATCTCATGCTATAGGAAGGGTCTCAGGTTTGGAATGGGAAGGAGTTGGATACAAATCTCATGTTATAGGAAGGATCTCAGGTTTGGTATTAGAAGCATTGAGATATCACATATCATGCTATAGGAAAGGTCTCAGGATTGGAATGGGAAGGAGTTGGATATCACATCACATGCTAAAGGAAAGGTCTCAGGTTTGGAAGGGGAAGGATTTGGATCTCACATATGTTTTAGGACGGGTGTCAGGTTTGGTATTAGAAGCATTGAGATATCACATCTCATGGTATAGGAAGGGTCTCAGGATTGGAATGGGAAGGAGTTGGATAGCACATCTCAAGCTATCTCAGGATTGGAATGGGAAGGAGTTTGATATCACATCTCAAGCTATAGGAAGGGTCTCAGGTTTGGAAAGGGAATGATTTGGATTTCACATGTTACAGGATAGTTCTCATGTTTGGTTTTAGAAGCATTGAGATATCACATCTCATGTTATAGGAAGGATCTCAGGTTTGGTATTAGAAGCATTGAGATATCACATCTCGTGCTATAGGAAGGGTCTCAGGTTTGGAATGAGAAGGAGTTGGATATCACATCTCATGCTATAGGAAGGATCTCAGGTTTGGTGTTAGAAGCATTGAGATATCAGATCTCATGCTATCGGAAGGATCTCAGGTTTGGTATTAGAAGCATTGAGATATCACATCTCATGCTACCAGAAGGGTCTCAGGATTGGAATGGGAAGGAGTCGGATATCACATCTCATGCTAAAGGGAGGGTTTCAGGTTTGGAAGTGGAAGGATTTGGATATCACATCTCATGTTATAGGAAGATCTCAGGTTTGGTATTAGAAGCATTGAGATATCACATCTCATGCTATCGGAAGTATCTCAGGTTTGGTATTAGAAGCATTGAGATATCACATCTCATGCTATAGGAAGGGTCTCAGGATTGGAATGGGAAGGAGTTGGATATCACATCTCATGCTATAGGAAGGGTCTCAGGTTTGGTATTACAAACATTGTGATATTACATCTCATGCTATAGGAAGGGTTTCAGGATTGGATTGGGAAGGAGTTGGATATCACATCTCATGCTATAGGAAGGGTCTCAGGTTTGGAATGGGAAGGATTTGTACATCACATCTCTTGGTATAGGAAGGGCCTCAGGTTTGGTAAGAGAAACATTAAGATATCACATCTCATGCTATCGGAAGGGTCTCAGGATTGGAATGGGAAGGAGTTGGATATCACATCTCAAGCTATCTCAGGATTGGAATGGGAAGGAGTTTGATATCACATCTCAAGCTATAGGAAGGGTCTCAAGTTTGGAAGGGGAAGGATTTGGATTTCACATCTCATGTTTAAGGACGGGTCTCAGGTTTGGTATTAGAAACATTGAGATATCACATCTCATGGTATAGGAAGGGTTTCAGGATTGGAATGGGAAGGAGTTGGATATCACATCTCATGCAATAGGAAGGGTCTCAGGTTTGATAGAAGCATTGAGATATCACATCTCATGCTATAGGAAGGGTCTCAGGATTGGAATGGGAAGGAGTTGGATATCACATCTCATGCCATAGGAAGAGTCTCAGGTTTGGTATAAGCATTGAGATATCACATCTCTGCTATCGTAAGGGTCTCAGGATTGGAATAGGAAGGAGTTGGATATCCCATCTCATGCTTTAAGAAGGGTCTCAGGTTTGGTATTAGAAGCATTGAGATATCACATCTCATGCTATAGGAAGGGTCTAAGGATTGGAATGGGAAGGAGTTGGATATCACATCTTATGCTATAGGAAGGGTCTCAGGATTGGAATGGGAAGGAGTAGTATATGACATCTCATGCCATAGGAAGGGTCTCAGGTTTGGTATAAGCATTGAGATATCACATCTCTGCTATCGGAAGTGTCTCAGGATTGGAATGGGAAGGAATTGGATATCCCATCTCATGTCATAGGAAGGATCTCAGGTTTGCTATTAGAAGCACTGAGATATCACATCTCATGTTATAGGAAGGATATCAGGTTTGGTATTAGAAGCATTGAGATATCACATCTCATGATATAGGAAGGGTCTCAGGATTGGAATGGGAAGGAGTTGGATATCACATCTCATGCTATAGGAAGGGTCTCAGGTTTGGTAGAAGCATTGAGATATCACATCTCATGCTATAGGAAGGGTCTCCGGATTGGAATGGGAAGTAGTTGTATATGACATCTCATGCCATAGGAAGGGTAGCACATATGCTATAGGAAGGGTCTCAGGTTTGGAACACGGGAAGGAGTTGGATATCACATCTCATGCTTTAAGAAGGGTCTCAGTTTTGGTATTAGAAGCATTGAGATATCACATCTCATGCTATAGGACGGGTCTCAGGATTGGAATGGGAACGAGTTGGATATCACATCTCATGCTATAGGAAGGGTCTCAGGATTGGATTGGGAAGGAGTCGGATATCACATCCCATGCTATAGGAAAGGTCTCAGGTTTGGAATGGGAATGATTTGTATATCACATCTCTTGCTATAGGAAGGGCCTCAGGTTTGGTATCAGAAACATTGAGATATCACATCTCATGGTATAGGAAGGATCTCAGTATTGGAATGGAAAGGGGTTGGATATCACATCTCATGTTATAGGAAGGATATCAGGTTTGGTATTAGAAGCATTGAGATATCACATCTCATGCTATAGGAAGGGTCTCAGGATTGGAATGGGAAGGAGTTGGATATCACATCTCATGCTATAGGAAGGGTCTCAGGTTTGGTAGAAGCATTGAGATATCACATCTCATGCTATAGGAAGGGTCTCAGGATTGGAATGGGAAGGAGTAGTATATGACATCTCATGCCATAGGAAGGGTCTCAGGTTTGGTATAAGCATTGAGATATCACATCTCTGCTATCGGAAGTGTCTCAGGATTGGAATGGGAAGGAATTGGATATCCCATCTCATGTCATAGGAAGGATCTCAGGTTTGCTATTGGAAGCACTGAGATATCACATCTCATGCTATAGGAATGGTCTCAGGATTGGAATGGGAAGGAGTTGGATATTACATTCTTGCTATAGGAAGGGTCTCAGGTTTGGAATGGGAAGGAGTTGGATATCCCATCTCATGTCATAGGAAGGATCTCAGGTTTGCTATTAGAAGCACTGAGATATCACATCTCATGCTATAGGAATGGTCTCAGGATTGGAATGGGAAGGAGTTGGATATTACATTCTTGCTATAGGAAGGGTCTCAGGTTTGGAACGGGAAGGAGTTGGATATCACATCTCATGCTTTAAGAAGGGTCTCAGTTTTGGTATTAGAAGCATTGAGATATCACATCTCATGCTATAGGAAGGGTCTCAGGATTGGAATGGGAAGGAGTTGGATATCACATCTCATGCTATAGGAAGGGTCTCAGGTTTGGTATTACAAGCATTGCGATATTACATCTCATGCTATAGGAAGGGTCTCAGGTTTGGAATGGGGAGGATTTGTATATCACATCTCTTGCTATAGGAAGGGCCTCAGGTTTGGTATGAGAAACATTGAGATATCACATCTCATGGTATAGGAAGGATCTCAGGATTGGAATGGGAAGGAGTTGGATATCACATCTCATGTTATAGGAAGGATATCAGGTTTGGTATTAGAAGCATTGAGATATCACATCTCATGCTATAGGAAGTGTCTCTGTTTTGGGATGGGAAGGAGTTGGAGATAACATCTCATGCTATATGAAGGGTCTCAGGTTTGGTATTAGAAGCTTTGAGATATCACATTTCATACTATAGGAAGGGTCTCTGGTTTGGGATGGGAAGGAGTTGGATATCACATCTCATGCTATAACAAGGGTCTCAGGTTTGGTATTAGAAGCATTGAGATATCACATCTCATGCTATAGGAAGGGTCTCAGGTTTGGAATGGGAAGGAGTTGGATATCACATCTCAGGCTATAGGAAGGATCTCAGTTTTGGAATGAGAAGGAGTTGGATATCACATATCATGTTATATGAAGGCTCTCAGGTTTGGTATTAGAAGCATTGAGATATCACATCTCATGCTATAGTAAGGGTCTCAGGATTGGCATGGGAAGGAGTTTGATATCACATCTCATGCTAAAGGAAGGGTCTCCGGTTTGGAATGGGAAGGAGTTGGATATCACATCTCATGTTATAGGAAGGATCTCAGGTTTGGTATTAGAAACATTGAGATAACACATCTCATGCTATAGGAAGGGTCTCAGGATTGGAATAGGAAGGAGTTGGATATCCCATCTCATGCTTTAAGAAGGGTCTCAGATTTGGTATTAGAAGCATTGAGATATCACATCTCATGCTATAGGAAGGGTCTAAGGATTGGAATGGGAAGGAGTTGGATATCACACATGCTATAGGAAGGGTCTCAGGTTTGGTATTACAAGCATTGTGATATTACATCTCATGCTATAGGAAGGGTCTCAGGATTGGATTGGGAAGTAGTTGGATATCACATCTGATGCTATAGGAAGGGTCTCAGGTTTGGAATGGGAAGGATTTGTACATCACATCTCTTGCTATAGGAAGGGCCTCAGGTTTGGTATGAGAAACATTGAAATATCACATCTCATGGTATAGGAAGGATCTCAGGATTGGAATGTGAAGGAGTTGGATATCACATCTCGTGTTATAGGAAGGATATCAAGTTTGGTATTAGAAGCATTGAGATATCACATCTCATGCTATAGGAAGGGTCTCAGGTTTGGTAGAAGCATTGAGATATCACATCTCATGCTATAGGAAGGGTCTCAGGATTGGAATGGGAAGGAGTAGTATATGACCTCTCATGCCATAGGAATGGTCTCAGGTTTGGTACAAGCATTGAGATATCACATCTCTGCTATCGGAAGGGTCTCAGGTTTGGAAAGGGAAGGAGTTGGATATCACATCTCATGCTACAGGAAGGGTCTCAGGTTTGGAATGGGAAGGAATTGGATATCACATCTCATGTTATAGGAAGGATCTCAGGTCTGGTATTAGAAGCATTGTGATATCACATCTCATGCCATAGGAAGGGTCTCAGGTTTGGAGTGGGAAGGAGTTGGATATCACATCTCATGCTATAGGAAGGGTCTCAGGTTTGGAAAGGGAAGGATTTGGATTTCACATATGTTATAGGATGGTTCTCAGGTTTGGTTTTAGAAGCAGTAAGATATCACATCTCATGCTATAGGAAGGGTCTCAGGTTTGGAATGGGAAGGAGTTGGATACAAATCTCATGTTATAGGAAGGATCTCAGGTTTGGTATTAGAAGCATTGAGATATCACATATCATGCTATGGGAAAGGTCTCAGGATTGGAATGGGAAGGAGTTGGATATCACATCACATGCTAAAGGAAAGGTCTCAGGTTTGGAAGGGGAAGGATTTGGATCTCACATATGTTTTAGGACGGGTGTCAGGTTTGGTATTAGAAGCATTGAGATATCACATCTCATGCTATAGGAAGGGTCTCAGGTTTGGAATGAGAAGGAGTTGGATATCACATCTCATGCTATAGGAAGGATCTCAGGTTTGGTGTTAGAAGCATTGAGATATCAGATCTCATGCTATCGGAAGGATCTCAGGTTTGGTATTAGAAGCATTGAGATATCACATCTCATGCTACCAGAAGGGTCTCAGGATTGGAATGGGAAGGAGTCGGACATCACATCTCATGCTAAAGGGAGGGTTTCAGGTTTGGAAGTGGAAGGATTTGCATATCACATCTCATGTTATAGGAAGATCTCAGGTTTGGTATTAGAAGCATTGAGATATCACATCTCATGCTATCGGAAGGATCTCAGGTTTGGTATTAGAAGCATTGAGATATCACATCTCATGCTATAGGAAGGGTCTCAGGATTGGAATGGGAAGGAGTTGGATATCACATCTCATGCTATAGGAAGGGTCTCAGGTTTGGTATTACAAACATTGTGATATTACATCTCATGCTATAGGAAGGGTTTCAGGATTGGATTGGGAAGGAGTTGGATATCACATCTCATGCTATAGGAAGGGTCTCAGGTTTGGAATGGGAAGGATTTGTACATCACATCTCTTGCTATAGGAAGGGCCTCAGGTTTGTTAAGAGAAACATTAAGATATCACATCTCATGCTATCGGAAGGGTCTCAGGATTGGAATGGGAAGGAGTTGGATATCACATCTCAAGCTATCTCAGGATTGGAATGGGAAGGATTTTGATATCACATCTCAAGCTATAGGAAGGGTCTCAAGTTTGGAAGGGGAAGGATTTGGATTTCACATCTCATGTTTTAGGACGGGTCTCAGGTTTGGTATTAGAAACATTGAGATATCACATCTCATGGTATAGGAAGGGTTTCAGGATTGGAATGGGAAGGAGTTGGATATCACATCTCATGCAATAGGAAGGGTCTCAGGTTTGATAGAAGCATTGAGATATCACATCTCATGCTATAGGAAGGGTCTCAGGATTGGAATGGGAAGGAGTTGGATATCACATCTCATGCCATAGGAAGAGTCTCAGGTTTGGTATAAGCATTGAGATATCACATCTCTGCTATCGTAAGGGTCTCAGGATTGGAATAGGAAGGAGTTGGATATCCCATCTCATGCTTTAAGAAGGGTCTCAGGTTTGGTATTAGAAGCATTGAGATATCACATCTCATGCTATAGGAAGGGTCTAAGGATTGGAATGGGAAGGAGTTGGATATCACATCTTATGCTATAGGAAGGGTCTCAGGTTTGGTATTACAAGCATTGTGATATTATATCTCATGCTATAGGAAGGGTCTCAGGATTGGATTGGGAAGGAGTTGGATATCACATCTCATGCTATAGGAAGGGTCTCAGGTTTGGAATGGGAAGGGTTTGTACATCACATCTCTTGCTATAGGAAGGGCCTCAGGTTTGGTATGAGAAACATTGAGATATCACATCTCATGTTATAGGAAGGATATCAGGTTTGGTATTAGAAGCATTGAGATATCACATCTCATGATATAGGAAGGGTCTCAGGATTGGAATGGGAAGGAGTTGGATATCACATCTCATGCTATACGAAGGGTCTCCGGTTTGGTAGAAGCATTGAGATATCACATCTCATGCTATAGGAAGGGTCTCCGGATTGGAATGGGAAGTAGTTGTATATGACATCTCATGCCATAGGAAGGGTAGCACATATGCTATAGGAAGGGTCTCAGGTTTGGAACACGGGAAGGAGTTGGATATCACATCTCATGCTTTAAGAAGGGTCTCAGTTTTGGTATTAGAAGCATTGAGATATCACATCTCATGCTATAGGAAGGGTCTCAGGATTGGAATGGGAACGAGTTGGATATCACATCTCATGCTATAGGAAGGGTCTCAGGATTGGATTGGGAAGGAGTCGGATATCACTTCCATGCTATAGGAAAGGTCTCAGGTTTGGAATGGGAATGATTTGTATATCACATCTCTTGCTATAGGAAGGGCCTCAGGTTTGGTATCAGAAACATTGAGATATCACATCTCATGGTATAGGAAGGATCTCAGTATTGGAATGGAAAGGGGTTGGATATCACATCTCATGTTATAGGAAGGATATCAGGTTTGGTATTAGAAGCATTGAGATATCACATCTCATGCTATAGGAAGGGTCTCAGGATTGGAATGGGAAGGAGTTGGATATCACATCTCATGCTATAGGAAGGGTCTCAGGTTTGGTAGAAGCATTGAGATATCACATCTCATGCTATAGGAAGGGTCTCAGGATTGGAATGGGAAGGACTAGTATATGACATCTCATGCCATAGGAAGGGTCTCAGGTTTGGTATAAGCATTGAGATATCACATCTCTGCTATCGGAAGTGTCTCAGGATTGGAATGGGAAGGAATTGGATATCCCATCTCATGTCATAGGAAGGATCTCAGGTTTGCTATTAGAAGCACTGAGATATCACATCTCATGCTATAGGAATGGTCTCAGGATTGGAATGGGAAGGAGTTGGATATTACATTCTTGCTATAGGAAGGGTCTCAGGTTTGGAATGGGAAGGAGTTGGATATCCCATCTCATGTCATAGGAAGGATCTCAGGTTTGCTATTAGAAGCACTGAGATATCACATCTCATGCTATAGGAATGGTCTCAGGATTGGAATGGGAAGGAGTTGGATATTACATTCTTGCTATAGGAAGGGTCTCAGGTTTGGAACGGGAAGGAGTTGGATATCACATCTCATGCTTTAAGAAAGGTCTCAGTTTTGGTATTAGAAGCATTGAGATATCACATCTCATGCTATAGGAAGGGTCTCAGGATTGGAATGGGAAGGAGTTGGATATCACATCTCATGCTATAGGAAGGGTCTCAGGTTTGGTATTACAAGCATTGCGATATTACATCTCATGCTATAGGAAGGGTCTCAGGTTTGGAATGGGGAGGATTTGTATATCACATCTCTTGCTATAGGAAGGGCCTCAGGTTTGGTATGAGAAACATTGAGATATCACATCTCATGGTATAGGAAGGATCTCAGGATTGGAATGGGAAGGAGTTGGATATCACATCTCATGTTATAGGAAGGATATCAGGTTTGGTATTAGAAGCATTGAGATATCACATCTCATGCTATAGGAAGTGTCTCTGTTTTGGGATGGGAAGGAGTTGGAGATAACATCTCATGCTATATGAAGGGTCTCAGGTTTGGTATTAGAAGCTTTGAGATATCACATTTCATACTATAGGAAGGGTCTCTGGTTTGGGATGGGAAGGAGTTGGATATCACATCTCATGCTATAACAAGGGTCTCAGGTTTGGTATTAGAAGCATTGAGATATCACATCTCATGCTATAGGAAGGGTCTCAGGTTTGGAATGGGAAGGAGTTGGATATCACATCTCAGGCTATAGGAAGGATCTCAGTTTTGGAATGAGAAGGAGTTGGATATCACATATCATGTTATATGAAGGCTCTCAGGTTTGGTATTAGAAGCATTGAGATATCACATCTCATGCTATAGTAAGGGTCTCAGGATTGGCATGGGAAGGAGTTTGATATCACATCTCATGCTAAAGGAAGGGTCTCCGGTTTGGAATGGGAAGGAGTTGGATATCACATCTCATGTTATAGGAAGGATCTCAGGTTTGGTATTAGAAACATTGAGATAACACATCTCATGCTATAGGAAGGGTCTCAGGATTGAAATGAGAAGGAGTTGGATATCACATCTCATGCTATAGGAAGGATCTCAGGTTTGGTGTTAGAAGCATTGAGATATCAGATCTCATGCTATCGGAAGGATCTCAGGTTTGGTATTAGAAGCATTGAGATATCACATCTCATGCTACCAGAAGGGTCTCAGGATTGGAATGGGAAGGAGTCGGATATCACATCTCATGCTAAAGGGAGGGTTTCAGGTTTGGAAGTGGATGGATTTGGATATCACATCTCATGTTATAGGAAGATCTCAGGTTTGGTATTAGAGGCATTGAGATATCACATCTCATGCTATCGGAAGGATCTCAGGTTTGGTATTAGAAGCATTGAGATATCACATCTCATGCTATAGGAAGGGTCTCAGGATTGGAATGGGAAGGAGTTGGATATCACATCTCATGCTATAGGAAGGGTCTCAGGTTTGGTATTACAAACATTGTGATATTACATCTCATGCTATAGGAAGGGTTTCAGGATTGGATTGGGAAGGAGTTGGATATCACATCTCATGCTATAGGAAGGGTCTCAGGTTTGGAATGGGAAGGATTTGTACATCACATCTCTTGCTATAGGAAGGGCCTCAGGTTTGGTAAGAGAAACATTAAGATATCACATCTCATGCTATCGGAAGGGTCTCAGGATTGGAATGGGAAGGAGTTGGATATCACATCTCAAGCTATCTCAGGATTGGAATGGGAAGGAGTTTGATATCACATCTCAAGCTATAGGAAGGGTCTCAAGTTTGGAAGGGGAAGGATTTGGATTTCACATCTCATGTTTTAGGACGGGTCTCAGGTTTGGTATTAGAAACATTGAGATATCACATCTCATGGTATAGGAAGGGTTTCAGGATTGGAATGGGAAGGAGTTGGATATCACATCTCATGCAATAGGAAGGGTCTCAGGTTTGATAGAAGCATTGAGATATCACATCTCATGCTATAGGAAGGGTCTCAGGATTGGAATGGGAAGGAGTTGGATATCACATCTCATGCCATAGGAAGAGTCTCAGGTTTGGTATAAGCATTGAGATATCACATCTCTGCTATCGTAAGGGTCTCAGGATTGGAATAGGAAGGAGTTGGATATCCCATCTCATGCTTTAAGAAGGGTCTCAGGTTTGGTATTAGAAGCATTGAGATATCACATCTCATGCTATAGGAAGGGTCTAAGGATTGGAATGGGAAGGAGTTGGATATCACATCTTATGCTATAGGAAGGGTCTCAGGTTTGGTATTACAAGCATTGTGATATTATATCTCATGCTATAGGAAGGGTCTCAGGATTGGATTGGGAAGGAGTTGGATATCACATCTCATGCTATAGGAAGGGTCTCAGGTTTGGAATGGGAAGGGTTTGTACATCACATCTCTTGCTATAGGAAGGGCCTCAGGTTTGGTATGAGAAACATTGAGATATCACATCTCATGTTATAGGAAGGATATCAGGTTTGGTATTAGAAGCATTGAGATATCACATCTCATGATATAGGAAGGGTCTCAGGATTGGAATGGGAAGGAGTTGGATATCACATCTCATGCTATAGGAAGGGTCTCAGGTTTGGTAGAAGCATTGAGATATCACATCTCATGCTATAGGAAGGGTCTCCGGATTGGAATGGGAAGTAGTTGTATATGACATCTCATGCCATAGGAAGGGTAGCACATATGCTATAGGAAGGGTCTCAGGTTTGGAACACGGGAAGGAGTTGGATATCACATCTCATGCTTTAAGAAGGGTCTCAGTTTTGGTATTAGAAGCATTGAGATATCACATCTCATGCTATAGGAAGGGTCTCAGGATTGGAATGGGAACGAGTTGGATATCACATCTCATGCTATAGGAAGGGTCTCAGGATTGGATTGGGAAGGAGTCGGATATCACATCCCATGCTATAGGAAAGGTCTCAGGTTTGGAATGGGAATGATTTGTATATCACATCTCTTGCTATAGGAAGGGCCTCAGGTTTGGTATCAGAAACATTGAGATATCACATCTCATGGTATAGGAAGGATCTCAGTATTGGAATGGAAAGGGGTTGGATATCACATCTCATGTTATAGGAAGGATATCAGGTTTGGTATTAGAAGCATTGAGATATCACATCTCATGCTATAGGAAGGGTCTCAGGATTGGAATGGGAAGGAGTTGGATATCACATCTCATGCTATAGGAAGGGTCTCAGGTTTGGTAGAAGCATTGAGATATCACATCTCATGCTATAGGAAGGGTCTCAGGATTGGAATGGGAAGGAGTAGTATATGACATCTCATGGCATAGGAAGGGTCTCAGGTTTGGTATAAGCATTGAGATATCACATCTCTACTATCGGAAGTGTCTCAGGATTGGAATGGGAAGGAATTGGATATCCCATCTCATGTCATAGGAAGGATCTCAGGTTTGCTATTAGAAGCACTGAGATATCACATCTCATGCTATAGGAATGGTCTCAGGATTAGAATGGGAAGGAGTTGGATATTACATTCTTGCTATAGGAAGGGTCTCAGGTTTGGAATGGGAAGGAGTTGGATATCCCATCTCATGCCATAGGAAGGATCTCAGGTTTGCTATTAGAAGCACTGAGATATCACATCTCATGCTATAGGAATGGTCTCAGGATTGGAATGGGAAGGAGTTGGATATTACATTCTTGCTATAGGAAGGGTCTCAGGTTTGGAACGGGAAGGAGTTGGATATCACATCTCATGCTTTAAGAAGGGTCTCAGTTTTGGTATTAGAAGCATTGATATATCACATCTCATGCTATAGGAAGGGTCTCAGGATTGAAATGGGAAGGAGTTGGATATCACATCTCATGCTATAGGAAGGGTCTCAGGTTTGGTATTACAAGCATTGCGATATTACATCTCATGCTATAGGAAGGGTCTCAGGTTTGGAATGGGGAGGATTTGTATATCACATCTCTTGCTATAGGAAGGGCCTCAGGTTTGGTATGAGAAACATTGAGATATCACATCTCATGGTATAGGAAGGATATCAGGTTTGGTATTAGAAGCATTGAGATATCACATCTCATGCTATAGGAAGTGTCTCTGTTTTGGGATGGGAAGGAGTTGGAGATAACATCTCATGCTATATGAAGGGTCTCAGGTTTGGTATTAGAAGCTTTGAGATATCACATTTCATACTATAGGAAGGGTCTCTGGTTTGGGATGGGAAGGAGTTGGATATCACATCTCATGCTATAACAAGGGTCTCAGGTTTGGTATTAGAAGCATTGAGATATCACATCTCATGCTATAGGAAGGGTCTCAGGTTTGGAATGGGAAGGAGTTGGATATCACATCTGAGGCTATAGGAATGATCTCAGTTTTGGAATGAGAAGGAGTTGGATATCACATATCATGTTATATGAAGGCTCTCAGGTTTGGTATTAGAAGCATTGAGATATCACATCTCATGCTATAGTAAGGGTCTCAGGATTGGCATGGGAAGGAGTTTGATATCACATCTCATGCTAAAGGAAGGGTCTCCGGTTTGGAATGGGAAGGAGTTGGATATCACATCTCATGTTGTAGGAAGGATCTCAGGTTTGGTATTAGAAACATTGAGATAACACATCTCATGCTATAGGAAGGGTCTCAGGATTGAAATGGGAAGGAGTTGGATATCACATCTCATGCTATCGTAAGGGTCTCAGGATTGGAATAGGAAGGAGTTGGATATCCCATCTCATGCTTTAAGAAGGGTCTCAGGTTTGGTATTAGAAGCATTGAGATATCACATCTCATGCTATAGGAAGGGTCTAAGGATTGGAATGGGAAGGAGTTGGATATCACACATGCTATAGGAAGGGTCTCAGGTTTGGTATTACAAGCATTGTGATATTACATCTCATGCTATAGGAAGGGTCTCAGGATTGGATTGGGAAGTAGTTGGATATCACATCTGATGCTATAGGAAGGGTCTAAGGATTGGAATGGGAAGGAGTTGGATATCACACATGCTATAGGAAGGGTCTCAGGTTTGGTATTACAAGCATTGTGATATTACATCTCATGCTATAGGAAGGGTCTCAGGATTGGATTGGGAAGTAGTTGGATATCACATCTGATGCTATAGGAAGGGCCTCAGGTTTGGTATGAGAAGCATTGAGATATCACATCTCATGCTATAGTAAGGGTCTCAGGATTGGCATGGGAAGGAGTTTGATATCACATCTCATGCTAAAGGAAGGGTCTCCGGTTTGGAATGGGAAGGAGTTGGATATCACATCTCATGTTATAGGAAGGATCTCAGGTTTGGTATTAGAAACATTGAGATAACACATCTCATGCTATAGGAAGGGTCTCAGGATTGAAATGGGAAGGAGTTGGATATCACATCTCATGCTATCGTAAGGGTCTCAGGATTGGAATAGGAAGGAGTTGGATATCCCATCTCATGCTTTAAGAAGGGTCTCAGGTTTGGTATTAGAAGCATTGAGATATCACATCTCATGCTATAGGAAGGGTCTAAGGATTGGAATGGGAAGGAGTTGGATATCACACATGCTATAGGAAGGGTCTCAGGTTTGGTATTACAAGCATTGTGATATTACATCTCATGCTATCGTAAGGGTATCAGGATTGGATTTGGAAGTAGTTGGATATCCCATCTCATGCTATAGGAAGGGGCTCAGGTTTGGAAGGGGAAGGAGTTGGATATCACATTTCATGTTAGAGGTAGAATCTCAGGTTTGATATTAGAAGCATTGAGATAGCACATCTCATGCTATCGGAAGGGTCTCAGGATTGGAATGGTAAGGAGTTGGATATCACATCTCATGCTAAAGGAAAGGTCTCAGGTTTGGAAGGGGAAGGATTTGGATCTCACATCTCATGTTTTAGGACGGGTCTCAGGTTTGGTATTAGAAGCATTGAGATATGACATCTCATGGTATAATAAGGGTCTCAGGATTGGAATGGGAAGGAGTTGGATATCACATCTCATGCTATAGGAAGGCTCTCAGGTTTGGAAGGGGAAGGAGTTGGATATCACATTTCCCATCTCATGCTATAGGAAGGGTCTCAGGTTTGGTATTAGAAGCATTGAGATATCACATCTCATGGTATAGGAAGGATCTCAGGATTGGAATGTAAAGGAGTTGGATATCACATCTCGTGTTATAGGAAGGATATCAAGTTTGGTATTAGAAGCATTGAGATATCACATCTCATGCTATAGGAAGGGTCTCAGGTTTGGTAAAAGCATTGAGATATCACATCTCATGCTATAGGAAGGGTCTCAGGATTGGAATGGGAAGGAGTAGTATATGACCTCTCATGCCATAGGAATGGTCTCAGGTTTGGTACAAGCATTGAGATATCACATCTCTGCTATCGGAAGGGTCTCAGGTTTGGAAAGGGAAGGAGTTGGATATCACGTCTCATGCTATAGGAAGGTTCTCAGGTTTGGTATTAGAAGCATTGAGATATCACATCTCATGCTATAGGAAGGGTCTCAGTATTGGAATGGGAAGGAGTTGGATATCACATCTCATGCTACAGGAAGGGTCTCAGGTTTGGAATGGGAAGGAATTGGATATCACATCTCATGTTATAGGAAGGATCTCAGGTCTGGTATTAGAAGCATTGTGATATCACATCTCATGCCATAGGAAGGGTCTCAGGTTTGGAGTGGGAAGGAGTTGGATATCACATCTCATGCTATAGGAAGGGTCTCAGGTTTGGAAAGGGAAGGATTTGGATTTCACATCTCATGTTGTAGGATGGTTCTCATGTTTGGTTTTAGAAGCATTGAGATATCACATCTCATGCTATCGGAAGGGTCTCAGGTTTGGAAAGGGAAGGATTTGGATTTCACATATGTTATAGGATGGTTCTCAGGTTTGGTTTTAGAAGCAGTAAGATATCACATCTCATGCTATAGGAAGGGTCTCAGGTTTGGAATGGGAAGGAGTTGGATACAAATCTCATGTTATAGGAAGGATCTCAGGTTTGGTATTAGAAGCATTGAGATATCACATATCATGCTATAGGAAAGGTCTCAGGATTGGAATGGGAAGGAGTTGGATATCACATCACATGCTAAAGGAAGGGTCTCAGGTTTGGAAAGGGAAGGATTTGGATTTCACATCTCATGTTGTAGGATGGTTCTCATGTTTGGTTTTAGAAGCATTGAGATATCACATCTCATGCTATCGGAAGGGTCTCAGGTTTGGAAAGGGAAGGATTTGGATTTCACATATGTTATAGGATGGTTCTCAGGTTTGGTTTTAGAAGCAGTAAGATATCACATCTCATGCTATAGGAAGGGTCTCAGGTTTGGAATGGGAAGGAGTTGGATACAAATCTCATGTTATAGGAAGGATCTCAGGTTTGGTATTAGAAGCATTGAGATATCACATATCATGCTATAGGAAGTGTCTCAGGATTGGAATGGGAAGGACTTGGATATCACATCTCATGCTATAGGGAGGCTCTCAAGTTTGATATTAGAAGCATTGAGATATCACATCTCATGCTATAGGAAGGGTCTCAGGATTGGAATGGGAAGGAGTTGGATATCACATCTCATGCTATTGGAAGGGTCTCAGGTTTGGTATAAGCAGTGAGATATCACATCTCATGCTATAGGAAGTGTCTCAGGATTGGAATGGGAAGGAGTTGGATATCACATCTCATGTTATAGGAAGGATCTCAGGTTTGGTATAAGAATTGAGATATCACATCTCTGCTATCGGAAGGGTCTCAGGATTGGAATGGGAAGGAGTTGGATATTCCAATCTCATGTTATAGGAAGGGTGTCAGGTTTGGTATTAGAAGCATTGAGATATCACATCTCATGGTAAAGGAAGGGTCTCAGGATTGGAATGGGAAGGAGTTGGATAGCACATCTCAAGCTATCTCAGGATTGGAATGGGAAGGAGTTTGATATCACATCTCAAGCTATAGGAAGGGTCTCAGGTTTGGAAAGGGAATGATTTGGATTTCACATGTTACAGGATAGTTCTCATGTTTGGTTTTAGAAGCATTGAGATATCACATCTCATGTTATAGGAAGGATCTCAGGTTTGGTATTAGAAGCATTGAGATATCACATCTCATGCTATAGGAAGGGTCTCAGGTTTGGAATGAGAAGGAGTTGGATATCACATCTCATGCTATAGGAAGGATCTCAGGTTTGGTGTTAGAAGCATTGAGATATCAGATCTCATGCTATCGGAAGGATCTCAGGTTTGGTATTAGAAGCATTGAGATATCACATCTCATGCTACCAGAAGGGTCTCAGGATTGAAATGGGAAGGAGTCGGATATCACATCTCATGCTAAAGGGAGGGTTTCAGGTTTGGAAGTGGAAGGATTTGGATATCACATCTCATGTTATAGGAAGATCTCAGGTTTGGTATTAGAAGCATTGAGATATCACATCTCATGCTATCGGAAGGATCTCAGGTTTGGTATTAGAAGCATTGAGATATCACATCTCATGCTATAGGAAGGGTCTCAGGATTGGAATGGGAAGGAGTTGGATATCACATCTCATGCTATAGGAAGGGTCTCAGGTTTGGTATTACAAACATTGTGATATTACATCTCATGCTATAGGAAGGGTTTCAGGATTGGATTGGGAAGGAGTTGGATATCACATCTCATGCTATAGGAAGGGTCTCAGGTTTGGAATGGGAAGGATTTGTACATCACATCTCTTGCTATAGGAAGGGCCTCAGGTTTGGTAAGAGAAACATTAAGATATCACATCTCATGCTATCGGAAGGGTCTCAGGATTGGAATGGGAAGGAGTTGGATATCACATCTCAAGCTATCTCAGGATTGGAATGGGAAGGAGTTTGATATCACATCTCAAGCTATAGGAAGGGTCTCAAGTTTGGAAGGGGAAGGATTTGGATTTCACATCTCATGTTTTAGGACGGGTCTCAGGTTTGGTATTAGAAACATTGAGATATCACATCTCATGGTATAGGAAGGGTTTCAGGATTGGAATGGGAAGGAGTTGGATATCACATCTCATGCAATAGGAAGGGTCTCAGGTTTGATAGAAGCATTGAGATATCACATCTCATGCTATAGGAAGGGTCTCAGGATTGGAATGGGAAGGAGTTGGATATCACATCTCATGCCATAGGAAGAGTCTCAGGTTTGGTATAAGCATTGAGATATCACATCTCTGCTATCGTAAGGGTCTCAGGATTGGAATAGGAAGGAGTTGGATATCCCATCTCATGCTTTAAGAAGGGTCTCAGGTTTGGTATTAGAAGCATTGAGATATCACATCTCATGCTATAGGAAGGGTCTAAGGATTGGAATGGGAAGGAGTTGGATATCACATCTTATGCTATAGGAAGGGTCTCAGGTTTGGTATTACAAGCATTGTGATATTATATCTCATGCTATAGGAAGGGTCTCAGGATTGGATTGGGAAGGAGTTGGATATCACATCTCATGCTATAGGAAGGGTCTCAGGTTTGGAATGGGAAGGGTTTGTACATCACATCTCTTGCTATAGGAAGGGCCTCAGGTTTGGTATGAGAAACATTGAGATATCACATCTCATGTTATAGGAAGGATATCAGGTTTGGTATCAGAAGCATTGAGATATCACATCTCATGATATAGGAAGGGTCTCAGGATTGGAATGGGAAGGAGTTGGATATCACATCTCATGCTATAGGAAGGGTCTCAGGTTTGGTAGAAGCATTGAGATATCACATCTCATGCTATAGGAAGGGTCTCCGGATTGGAATGCGAAATAGTTGTATATGACATCTCATGCCATAGGAAGGGTAGCACATATGCTATAGGAAGGGTCTCAGGTTTGGAACACGGGAAGGAGTTGGATATCACATCTCATGCTTTAAGAAGGGTCTCAGTTTTGGTATTAGAAGCATTGAGATATCACATCTCATGCTATAGGAAGGGTCTCAGGATTGGAATGGGAACGAGTTGGATATCACATCTCATGCTATAGGAAGGGTCTCAGGATTGGATTGGGAAGGAGTCGGATATCACATCCCATGCTATAGGAAAGGTCTCAGGTTTGGAATGGGAATGATTTGTATATCACATCTCTTGCTATAGGAAGGGCCTCAGGTTTGGTATCAGAAACATTGAGATATCACATCTCATGGTATAGGAAGGATCTCAGTATTGGAATGGAAAGGGGTTGGATATCACATCTCATGTTATAGGAAGGATATCAGGTTTGGTATTAGAAGCATTGAGATATCACATCTCATGCTATAGGAAGGGTCTCAGGATTGGAATGGGAAGGAGTTGGATATCACATCTCATGCTATAGGAAGGGTCTCAGGTTTGGTAGAAGCATTGAGATATCACATCTCATGCTATAGGAAGGGTCTCAGGATTGGAATGGGAAGGAGTAGTATATGACATCTCATGCCATAGGAAGGGTCTCAGGTTTGGTATAAGCATTGAGATATCACATCTCTGCTATCGGAAGTGTCTCAGGATTGGAATGGGAAGGAATTGGATATCCCATCTCATGTCATAGGAAGGATCTCAGGTTTGCTATTAGAAGCACTGAGATATCACATCTCATGCTATAGGAATGGTCTCAGGATTGGAATGGGAAGGAGTTGGATATTACATTCTTGCTATAGGAAGGGTCTCAGGTTTGGAATGGGAAGGAGTTGGATATCCCATCTCATGTCATAGGAAGGATCTCAGGTTTGCTATTAGAAGCACTGAGATATCACATCTCATGCTATAGGAATGGTCTCAGGATTGGAATGGGAAGGAGTTGGATATTACATTCTTGCTATAGGAAGGGTCTCAGGTTTGGAACGGGAAGGAGTTGGATATCACATCTCATGCTTTAAGAAGGGTCTCAGTTTTGGTATTAGAAGCATTGAGATATCACATCTCATGCTATAGGAAGGGTCTCAGGATTGGAATGGGAAGGAGTTGGATATCACATCTCATGCTATAGGAAGGGTCTCAGGTTTGGTATTACAAGCATTGCGATATTACATCTCATGCTATAGGAAGGGTCTCAGGTTTGGAATGGGGAGGATTTGTATATCACATCTCTTGCTATAGGAAGGGCCTCAAGTTTGGTATGAGAAACATTGAGATATCACATCTCATGGTATAGGAAGGATCTCAGGATTGGAATGGGAAGGAGTTGGATATCACATCTCATGTTATAGGAAGGATATCAGGTTTGGTATTAGAAGCATTGAGATATCACATCTCATGCTATAGGAAGTGTCTCTGTTTTGGGATGGGAAGGAGTTGGAGATAACATCTCATGCTATATGAAGGGTCTCAGGTTTGGTATTAGAAGCTTTGAGATATCACATTTCATACTATAGGAAGGGTCTCTGGTTTGGGATGGGAAGGAGTTGGATATCACATCTCATGCTATAACAAAGGTCTCAGGTTTGGTATTAGAAGCATTGAGATATCACATCTCATGCTATAGGAAGGGTCTCAGGTTTGGAATGGGAAGGAGTTGGATATCACATCTCATGTTATAGGAAGGATATCAGGTTTGGTATTAGAAGCATTGAGATATCACATCTCATGCTATAGGAAGTGTCTCTGTTTTGGGATGGGAAGGAGTTGGAGATAACATCTCATGCTATATGAAGGGTCTCAGGTTTGGTATTAGAAGCTTTGAGATATCACATTTCATACTATAGGAAGGGTCTCTGGTTTGGGATGGGAAGGAGTTGGATATCACATCTCATGCTATAACAAGGGTCTCAGGTTTGGTATTAGAAGCATTGAGATATCACATCTCATGCTATAGGAAGGGTCTCAGGTTTGGAATGGGAAGGAGTTGGATATCACATCTGAGGCTATAGGAATGATCTCAGTTTTGGAATGAGAAGGAGTTGGATATCACATATCATGTTATATGAAGGCTCTCAGGTTTGGTATTAGAAGCATTGAGATATCACATCTCATGCTTTAGTAAGGGTCTCAGGATTGGCATGGGAAGGAGTTTGATATCACATCTCATGCTAAAGGAAGGGTCTCCGGTTTGGAATGGGAAGGAGTTGGATATCACATCTCATGTTATAGGAAGGATCTCAGGTTTGGTATTAGAAACATTGAGATAACACATCTCATGCTATAGGAAGGGTCTCAGGATTGAAATGGGAAGGAGTTGGATATCACATCTCATGCTATCGTAAGGGTCTCAGGATTGGAATAGGAAGGAGTTGGATATCCCATCTCATGCTTTAAGAAGGGTCTCAGGTTTGGTATTAGAAGCATTGAGATATCACATCTCATGCTATAGGAAGGGTCTAAGGATTGGAATGGGAAGGAGTTGGATATCACACATGCTATAGGAAGGGTCTCAGGTTTGGTATTACAAGCATTGTGATATTACATCTCATGCTATAGGAAGGGTCTCAGGATTGGATTGGGGAGTAGTTGGATATCACATCTGATGCTATAGGAAGGGTCTCAGGTTTGGAATGGGAAGGATTTGTACATCACATCTCTTGCTATAGGAAGGGCCTCAGGTTTGGTATGAGAAACATTGAAATATCACATCTCATGGTATAGGAAGGATCTCAGGATTGGAATGTGAAGGAGTTGGATATCACATCTCGTGTTATAGGAAGGATATCAAGTTTGGTATTAGAAGCATTGAGATATCACATCTCATGCTATAGGAAGGGTCTCAGGTTTGGTAGAAGCATTGAGATATCACATCTCATGCTATAGGAAGGGTCTCAGGATTGGAATGGGAAGGAGTAGTATATGACCTCTCATGCCATAGGAATGGTCTCAGGTTTGGTACAAGCATTGAGATATCACATCTCTGCTATCGGAAGGGTCTCAGGTTTGGAAAGGGAAGGAGTTGGATATCACGTCTCATGCTATAGGAAGGTTCTCAGGTTTGGTATTAGAAGCATTGAGATATCACATCTCATGCTATAGGAAGGGTCTCAGTATTGGAATGGGAAGGAGTTGGATATCACATCTCATGCTACAGGAAGGGTCTCAGGTTTGGAATGGGAAGGAATTGGATATCACATCTCATGTTATAGGAAGGATCTCAGGTCTGGTATTAGAAGCATTGTGATATCACATCTCATGCCATAGGAAGGGTCTCAGGTTTGGAGTGGGAAGGAGTTGGATATCACATCTCATGCTATAGGAAGGGTCTCAGGTTTGGAAAGGGAAGGATTTGGATTTCACATCTCATGTTGTAGGATGGTTCTCATGTTTGGTTTTAGAAGCATTGAGATATCACATCTCATGCTATCGGAAGGGTCTCAGGTTTGGAAAGGGAAGGATTTGGATTTCACATATGTTATAGGATGGTTCTCAGGTTTGGTTTTAGAAGCAGTAAGATATCACATCTCATGCTATAGGAAGGGTCTCAGGTTTGGAATGGGAAGGAGTTGGATACAAATCTCATGTTATAGGAAGGATCTCAGGTTTGGTATTAGAAGCATTGAGATATCACATATCATGCTATAGGAAAGGTCTCAGGATTGGAATGGGAAGGAGTTGGATATCACATTACATGCTAAAGGAAAGGTCTCAGGTTTGGAAGGGGAAGGATTTGGATCTCGCATATGTTTTAGGACGGGTGTCAGGTTTGGTATTAGAAGCATTGAGATATCACATCTCATGGTAAAGGAAGGGTCTCAGGATTGGAATGGGAAGGAGTTGGATAGCACATCTCAAGCTATCTCAGGATTGGAATGGGAAGGAGTTTGATATCACATCTAAAGCTATAGGAAGGGTCTCAGGTTTGGAAAGGGAATGATTTGGATTTCACATGTTACAGGATAGTTCTCATGTTTGGTTTTAGAAGCATTGAGATATCACATCTCATGTTATAGGAAGGATCTCAGGTTTGGTATTAGAAGCATTGAGATATCACATCTCATGCTATAGGAAGGGTCTCAGGTTTGGAATGAGAAGGAGTTGGATATCACATCTCATGCTATAGGAAGGATCTCAGGTTTGGTGTTAGAAGCATTGAGATATCAGATCTCATGCTATCGGAAGGATCTCAGGTTTGGTATTAGAAGCATTGAGATATCACATCTCATGCTACCAGAAGGGTCTCAGGATTGAAATGGGAAGGAGTCGGATATCACATCTCATGCTAAAGGGAGGGTTTCAGGTTTGGAAGTGGAAGGATTTGGATATCACATCTCATGTTATAGGAAGATCTCAGGTTTGGTATTAGAAGCATTGAGATATCACATCTCATGCTATCGGAAGGATCTCAGGTTTGGTATTAGAAGCATTGAGATATCACATCTCATGCTATAGGAAGGGTCTCAGGATTGGAATGGGAAGGAGTTGGATATCACATCTCATGCTATAGGAAGGGTCTCAGGTTTGGTATTACAAACATTGTGATATTACATCTCATGCTATAGGAAGGGTTTCAGGATTGGATTGGGAAGGAGTTGGATATCACATCTCATGCTATAGGAAGGGTCTCAGGTTTGGAATGGGAAGGATTTGTACATCACATCTCTTGCTATAGGAAGGGCCTCAGGTTTGGTAAGAGAAACATTAAGATATCACATCTCATGCTATCGGAAGGGTCTCAGGATTGGAATGGGAAGGAGTTGGATATCACATCTCAAGCTATCTCAGGATTGGAATGGGAAGGAGTTTGATATCACATCTCAAGCTATAGGAAGGGTCTCAAGTTTGGAAGGGGAAGGATTTGGATTTCACATCTCATGTTTTAGGACGGGTCTCAGGTTTGGTATTAGAAACATTGAGATATCACATCTCATGGTATAGGAAGGGTTTCAGGATTGGAATGGGAAGGAGTTGGATATCACATCTCATGCAATAGGAAGGGTCTCAGGTTTGATAGAAGCATTGAGATATCACATCTCATGCTATAGGAAGGGTCTCAGGATTGGAATGGGAAGGAGTTGGATATCACATCTCATGCCATAGGAAGAGTCTCAGGTTTGGTATAAGCATTGAGATATCACATCTCTGCTATCGTAAGGGTCTCAGGATTGGAATAGGAAGGAGTTGGATATCCCATCTCATGCTTTAAGAAGGGTCTCAGGTTTGGTATTAGAAGCATTGAGATATCACATCTCATGCTATAGGAAGGGTCTAAGGATTGGAATGGGAAGGAGTTGGATATCACATCTTATGCTACAGGAAGGGTCTCAGGTTTGGTATTACAAGCATTGTGATATTATATCTCATGCTATAGGAAGGGTCTCAGGATTGGATTGGGAAGGAGTTGGATATCACATCTCATGCTATAGGAAGGGTCTCAGGTTTGGAATGGGAAGGGTTTGTACATCACATCTCTTGCTATAGGAAGGGCCTCAGGTTTGGTATGAGAAACATTGAGATATCACATCTCATGTTATAGGAAGGATATCAGGTTTGGTATCAGAAGCATTGAGATATCACATCTCATGATATAGGAAGGGTCTCAGGATTGGAATGGGAAGGAGTTGGATATCACATCTCATGCTATAGGAAGGGTCTCAGGTTTGGTAGAAGCATTGAGATATCACATCTCATGCTATAGGAAGGGTCTCCGGATTGGAATGCGAAGTAGTTGTATATGACATCTCATGCCATAGGAAGGGTAGCACATATGCTATAGGAAGGGTCTCAGGTTTGGAACACGGGAAGGAGTTGGATATCACATCTCATGCTTTAAGAAGGGTCTCAGTTTTGGTATTAGAAGCATTGAGATATCACATCTCATGCTATAGGAAGGGTCTCAGGATTGGAATGGGAACGAGTTGGATTTCACATCTCATGCTATAGGAAGGGTCTCAGGATTGGATTGGGAAGGAGTCGGATATCACATCCCATGCTATAGGAAAGGTCTCAGGTTTGGAATGGGAATGATTTGTATATCACATCTCTTGCTATAGGAACGGCCTCAGGTTTGGTATCAGAAACATTGAGATATCACATCTCATGGTATAAGAAGGATCTCAGTATTGGAATGGAAAGGGGTTGGATATCACATCTCATGTTATAGGAAGGATATCAGGTTTGGTATTAGAAGCATTGAGATATCACATCTCATGCTATAGGAAGGGTCTCAGGATTGGAATGGGAAGGAGTTGGATATCACATCTCATGCTATAGGAAGGGTCTCAGGTTTGGTAGAAGCATTGAGATATCACATCTCATGCTATAGGAAGGGTCTCAGGATTGGAATGGGAAGGAGTAGTATATGACATCTCATGCCATAGGAAGGGTCTCAGGTTTGGTATAAGCATTGAGATATCACATCTCTGCTATCGGAAGTGTCTCAGGATTGGAATGGGAAGGAATTGGATATCCCATCTCATGTCATAGGAAGGATCTCAGGTTTGCTATTAGAAGCACTGAGATATCACATCTCATGCTATAGGAATGGTCTCAGGATTGGAATGGGAAGGAGTTGGATATTACATTCTTGCTATAGGAAGGGTCTCAGGTTTGGAATGGGAAGGAGTTGGATATCCCATCTCATGTCATAGGAAGGATCTCAGGTTTGCTATTAGAAGCACTGAGATATCACATCTCATGCTATAGGAATGGTCTCAGGATTGGAATGGGAAGGAGTTGGATATTACATTCTTGCTATAGGAAGGGTCTCAGGTTTGGAACGGGAAGGAGTTGGATATCACATCTCATGCTTTAAGAAGGGTCTCAGTTTTGGTATTAGAAGCATTGAGATATCACATCTCATGCTATAGGAAGGGTCTCAGGATTGGAATGGGAAGGAGTTGGATATCACATCTCATGCTATAGGAAGGGTCTCAGGTTTGGTATTACAAGCATTGCGATATTACATCTCATGCTATAGGAAGGGTCTCAGGTTTGGAATGGGGAGGATTTGTATATCACATCTCTTGCTATAGGAAGGGCCTCAAGTTTGGTATGAGAAACATTGAGATATCACATCTCATGGTATAGGAAGGATCTCAGGATTGGAATGGGAAGGAGTTGGATATCACATCTCATGTTATAGGAAGGATATCAGGTTTGGTATTAGAAGCATTGAGATATCACATCTCATGCTATAGGAAGTGTCTCTGTTTTGGGATGGGAAGGAGTTGGAGATAACATCTCATGCTATATGAAGGGTCTCAGGTTTGGTATTAGAAGCTTTGAGATATCACATTTCATACTATAGGAAGGGTCTCTGGTTTGGGATGGGAAGGAGTTGGATATCACATCTCATGCTATAACAAGGGTCTCAGGTTTGGTATTAGAAGCATTGAGATATCACATCTCATGCTATAGGAAGGGTCTCAGGTTTGGAATGGGAAGGAGTTTGATATCACATCTCAGGCTATAGGAAGGATCTCAGTTTTGGAATGAGAAGGAGTTGGATATCACATATCATGTTATATGAAGGCTCTCAGGTTTGGTATTAGAAGCATTGAGATATCACATCTCATGCTATAGTAAGGGTCTCAGGATTGGCATGGGAAGGAGTTTGATATCACATCTCATGCTAAAGGAAGGGTCTCCGGTTTGGAATGGGAAGGAGTTGGATATCACATCTCATGTTATAGGAAGGATCTCAGGTTTGGTATTAGAAACATTGAGATAACACATCTCATGCTATAGGAAGGGTCTCAGGATTGAAATGGGAAGGAGTTGGATATCACATCTCATGCTATCGTAAGGGTCTCAGGATTGGAATAGGAAGGAGTTGGATATCCCATCTCATGCTTTAAGAAGGGTCTCAGGTTTGGTATTAGAAGCATTGAGATATCACATCTCATGCTATAGGAAGGGTCTAAGGATTGGAATGGGAAGGAGTTGGATATCACACATGCTATAGGAAGGGTCTCAGGTTTGGTATTACAAGCATTGTGATATTACATCTCATGCTATAGGAAGGGTCTCAGGATTGGATTGGGAAGTAGTTGGATATCACATCTGATGCTATAGGAAGGGTCTCAGGTTTGGAATGGGAAGGATTTGTACATCACATCTCTTGCTATAGGAAGGGCCTCAGGTTTGGTATGAGAAACATTGAAATATCACATCTCATGGTATAGGCAGGATCTCAGGATTGGAATGTGAAGGAGTTGGATATCACATCTCGTGTTATAGGAAGGATATCAAGTTTGGTATTAGAAGCATTGAGATATCACATCTCATGCTATAGGAAGGGTCTCAGGTTTGGTAGAAGCATTGAGATATCACATCTCATGCTATAGGAAGGGTCTCAGGATTGGAATGGGAAGGAGTAGTATATGACCTCTCATGCCATAGGAATGGTCTCAGGTTTGGTACAAGCATTGAGATATCACATCTCTGCTATCGGAAGGGTCTCAGGTTTGGAAAGGGAAGGAGTTGGATATCACGTCTCATGCTATAGGAAGGTTCTCAGGTTTGGTATTAGAAGCATTGAGATATCACATCTCATGCTATAGGAAGGGTCTCAGTATTGGAATGGGAAGGAGTTGGATATCACATCTCATGCTACAGGAAGGGTCTCAGGTTTGGAATGGGAAGGAATTGGATATCACATCTCATGTTATAGGAAGGATCTCAGGTCTGGTATTAGAAGCATTGTGATATCACATCTCATGCCATAGGAAGGGTCTCAGGTTTGGAGTGGGAAGGAGTTGGATATCACATCTCATGCTATAGGAAGGGTCTCAGGTTTGGTAGAAGCATTGAGATATCACATCTCATGCTATAGGAAGGGTCTCCGGATTGGAATGGGTAGTAGTTGTATATTACATCTCATGCCATAGGAAGGGTCTCAGGTTTGGTATAAGCATTGAGATATCACATCTCTGCTATCGGAAGGGTCTCAGGATTGGAATGGGAAGGAGTTGGATATCCCATCTCATGTTATAGGAAGGGTCTCAGGTTTGGTATTAGAAGCATTGAGATATCACATCTCATGCTATAGGAAAGGTCTCAGGATTGGGATGGGAAGGACTTGGATATCTCATCTCATGTTATAGGACGGGTCTCAGGTGTGGTATTAGAAGGATTGAGATATCACATCGCATGCTGTAGGAAGGGTCTCAGGTTTGGAATGGGAAGGAATTGGATATCACATCTCATGTCATAGGAAGGATCTCAGGTTTGCTATTAGAAGCATTGAGATATCACTTCTCAAGCTATAGGAAGGGTCTCAGGTTTGGAAAGGGAAGGATTTGGATTTAACATCTCATGTTGTAGGGTGGTTCTCATGTTTGGTTTTAGAAGCATTGAGATATCACATCTCATGCTATCGGAAGGGTCTCAGGTTTGGAAAGGGAAGGATTTGGATTTCACATATGTTATAGGATGGTTCTCAGGTTTGGTTTTAGAAGCAGTAAGATATCACATCTCATGTTATAGGAAAGGTCTCAGGATTGGAATGGGAAGGAGTTGGATATCACATCACATGCTAAAGGAAAGGTCTCAGGTTTGGAAGGGGAAGGATTTGGATATCCCATCTCATGTCATAGGAAGGATCTCAGGTTTGCTATTAGAAGCACTGAGATATCACATCTCATGCTATCGGAAGGGTCTCAGGTTTGGAATGGGAAGGAGTTGGATACAAATCTCATGTTATAGGAAGGATCTCAGGTTTGGTATTAGAAGCATTGAGATATCACATATCATGCTATAGGAAAGGTCTCAGGATTGGAATGGGAAGGAGTTGGATATCACATCACATGCTAAAGGAAAGGTCTCAGGTTTGGAAGGGGAAGGATTTGGGTCTCACATATGTTTTAGGACGGGTGTCAGGTTTGGTATTAGAAGCATTGAGATATCACATCTCATGGTATAGGAAGGGTCTCAGGATTGGAATGGGAAGGAGTTGGATAGCACATCTCAAGCTATCTCAGGATTGGAATGGGAAGGAGTTTGATATCACATCTCAAGCTATAGGAAGGGTCTCAGGTTTGGAAAGGGAATGATTTGGATTTCACATGTTACAGGATAGTTCTCATGTTTGGTTTTAGAAGCATTGGGATATCACATCTCATGTTATAGGAAGGATCTCAGGTTTGGTATTAGAAGCATTGAGATATCACATCTCATGCTATAGGAAGGGTCTCAGGTTTGGAATGGGAAGGAGTTGGATATCACATCTCATGCTATAGGAAGGATCTCAGGTTTGGTGTTAGAAGCATTGAGATATCAGATCTCATGCTATCGGAAGGATCTCAGGTTTGGTATTAGAAGCATTGAGATATCACATCTCATGCTACCAGAAGGGTCTCAGACTTGGAATGGGAAGGAGTCGGATATCACATCTCATGCTAAAGGGAGGGTTTCAGGTTTGGAAGTGGAAGGATTTGGATATCACATCTCATGTTATAGGAAGATCTCAGGTTTGGTATTAGAAGCATTGAGATATCACATCTCATGCTATCGGAAGGATCTCAGGTTTGGTATTAGAAGCATTGAGATATCACATCTCATGCTATAGGAAGGGTCTCAGGTTTGGTATTACAAACATTGTGATATTACATCTCATGCTATAGGAAGGGTTTCAGGATTGGATTGGGAAGGAGTTGGATATCACATCTCATGCTATAGGAAGGGTCTCAGGTTTGGAATGGGAAGGATTTGTACATCACATCTCTTGCTATAGGAAGGGAATCAGGTTTGGTAAGAGAAACATTAAGATATCACATCTCATGCTATCGGAAGGGTCTCAGGATTGGAATGGGAAGGATTTGGATATCACATCTCAAGCTATCTCAGGATTGGAATGGGAAGGAGTTTGATATCACATCTCAAGCTATAGGAAGGGTCTCAAGTTTGGAAGGGGAAGGATTTGGATTTCACATCTCATGTTTTAGGACGGGTCTCAGGTTTGGTATTAGAAACATTGAGATATCACATCTCATGGTATAGGAAGGGTTTCAGGATTGGAATGGGAAGGAGTTGGATATCACATCTCATGCAATAGGAAGGGTCTCAGGTTTGATAGAAGCATTGAGATATCACATCTCATGCTATAGGAAGGGTCTCAGGATTGGAATGGGAAGGAGTTGGATATCACATCTCATGCCATAGGAAGAGTCTCAGGTTTGGTATAAGCATTGAGATATCACATCTCTGCTATCGTAAGGGTCTCAGGATTGGAATAGGAAGGAGTTGGATATCCCATCTCATGCTTTAAGAAGGGTCTCAGGTTTGGTATTAGAAGCATTGAGATATCACATCTCATGCTATAGGAAGGGTCTAAGGATTGGAATGGGAAGGAGTTGGATATCACATCTTATGCTATAGGAAGGGTCTCAGGTTTGGTATTACAAGCATTGTGATATTATATCTCATGCTATAGGAAGGGTCTCAGGATTGGATTGGGAAGGAGTTGGATATCACATCTCATGCTATAGGAAGGGTCTCAGGTTTGGAATGGGAAGGGTTTGTACATCACATCTCTTGCTATAGGAAGGGCCTCAGGTTTGGTATGAGAAACATTGAGATATCACATCTCATGTTATAGGAAGGATATCAGGTTTGGTATTAGAAGCATTGAGATATCACATCTCATGATATAGGAAGGGTCTCAGGATTGGAATGGGAAGGAGTTGGATATCACATCTCATGCTATAGGAAGGGTCTCAGGTTTGGTAGAAGCATTAAGATATCAAATCTCATGCTATAGGAAGGGTCTCAGGATTGGAATGGGAAGGAGTAGTATATGACATCTCATGCCATAGGAAGGGTCTCAGGTTTGGTATAAGCATTGAGATATCACATCTCTGCTATCGGAAGGGTCTCGGGATTGGAATGGGAAGGAGTTGGATATTACATTCTTGCTATAGGAAGGGTCTCAGGTTTGGAACGGGAAGGAGTTGGATATCCCATCTCATGTCATAGGAAGGATCTCAGGTTTGCTATTAGAAGCACTGAGATATCACATCTCATGCTATAGGAATGGTCTCAGGATTGGAATGGGAAGGAGTTGGATATTACATTCTTGCTATAGGAAGGGTCTCAGGTTTGGAACGGGAAGGAGTTGGATATCACATCTCATGCTTTAAGAAGGGTCTCAGTTTTGGTATTAGAAGCATTGAGATATCACATCTCATGCTCTAGGAAGGGTCTCAGGATTGGAATGGGAAGGAGTTGGATATCACATCTCATGCTACAGGAAGGGTCTCAGGTTTGGTATTACAAGCATTGCGATATTACATCTCATGCTATAGGAAGGGTCTCAGGTTTGGAATGGGGAGGATTTGTATATCACATCTCTTGCTATAGGAAGGGCCTCAGGTTTGGTATGAGAAACATTGAGATATCACATCTCATGGTATAGGAAGGATCTCAGGATTGGAATGGGAAGGAGTTGGATATCACATCTCATGTTATAGGAAGGATATCAGGTTTGGTATTAGAAGCATTGAGATATCACATCTCATGCTATAGGAAGGGTCTCTGTTTTGGGATGGGAAGGAGTTGGAGATAACATCTCATGCTATATGAAGGGTCTCAGGTTTGGTATTAGAAGCTTTGAGATATCACATTTCATACTATAGGAAGGGTCTCTGGTTTGGGATGGGAAGTAGTTGGATATCACATCTCATGCTATAACAAGGGTCTCAGGTTTGGTATCAGAAGCATTGAGATATCACATCTCATGCTATAGGAAGGGTCTCAGGTTTGGAATGGGAAGGAGTTGGATATCACATTTCAGGCTATAGGAAGGATCTCAGGTTTGGAATGAGAAGGAGTTGGATATCACATATCATGTTATATGAAGGCTCTCAGGTTTGGTATTAGAAGCATTGAGATATCACATCTCATGCTATAGTAAGGGTCTCAGGATTGGCATGGGAAGGAGTTTGATATCACATCTCATGCTAAAGGAAGGATCTCAGGTTTGGTATTAGAAACATTGAGATAACACATCTCATGCTATAGGAAGGGTCTCAGGATTGAAATGGGAAGGAGTTGGATATAACATCTCATGCTATCGTAAGGGTCTCAGGATTGGAATAGGAAGGAGTTGGATATCCCATCTCATGCTTTAAAAAGGGTCTCAGGTTTGGTATTAGAAGCATTGAGATATCACATCTCATGCTATAGGAAGGGTCTAAGGATTGGAATGGGAAGGAGTTGGATATCACACATGCTATAGGAAGGGTCTCAGGTTTGGTATTACAAGCATTGTGATATTACATCTCATGCTATAGGAAGGGTCTCAGGATTGGATTGGGAAGGAGTTGGATATCACATCTGATGCTATAGGAAAGGTCTCAGGTTTGGAATGGGAAGGATTTGTACATCACATCTCTTGCTATAGGAAGGGCCTCAGGTTTGGTATGAGAAACATTGAAATATCACATCTCATGGTATAGGAAGGATCTCAGGATTGGAATGTGAAGGAGTTGGATATCACATCTCGTGTTATAGGAAGGATATCAAGTTTGGTATTAGAAGCATTGAGATATCACATCTCATGCTATAGGAAGGGTCTCAGGTTTGGTAGAAGCATTGAGATATCACATCTCATGCTATAGGAAGGGTCTCAGGATTGGAATGGGAAGGAGTAGTATATGACCTCTCATGCCATAGGAAGGGTCTCAGGTTTGGTACAAGCATTGAGATATCACATCTCTGCTATCGGAAGGGTCTCAGGTTTGGAAAGGGAAGGAGTTGGATATCACGTCTCATGCTATAGGAAGGTTCTCAGGTTTGGTATTAGAAGCATTGAGATATCACATCTCATGCTATAGGAAGGGTCTCAGTATTGGAATGGGAAGGAGTTGGATATCACATCTCATGCTACAGGAAGGGTCTCAGGTTTGGAATGGGAAGGAATTGGATATCACATCTCATGTTATAGGAAGGATCTCAGGTCTGGTATTAGAAGCATTGTGATATCACATCTCATGCCATAGGAAGGGTCTCAGGTTTGGAGTGGGAAGGAGTTGGATATCACATCTCATGCTATAGGAAGGGTCTCAGGTTTGGTAGAAGCATTGAGATATCACATCTCATGCTATAGGAAGGGTCTCCGGATTGGAATGGGTAGTAGTTGTATATTACATCTCATGCCATAGGAAGGGTCTCAGGTTTGGTATAAGCATTGAGATATCACATCTCTGCTATCGGAAGGGTCTCAGGATTGGAATGGGAAGGAGTTGGATATCCCATCTCATGTTATAGGAAGGGTCTCAGGTTTGGTATTAGAAGCATTGAGATATCACATCTCATGCTATAGGAAAGGTCTCAGGATTGGGATGGGAAGGACTTGGATATCTCATCTCATGTTATAGGACGGGTCTCAGGTGTGGTATTAGAAGGATTGAGATATCACATCGCATGCTGTAGGAAGGGTCTCAGGTTTGGAATGGGAAGGAATTGGATATCACATCTCATGTCATAGGAAGGATCTCAGGTTTGCTATTAGAAGCATTGAGATATCACTTCTCATGCTATAGGAATGGTCTCAGGATTGGAATGGGAAGGAGTTGGATATTACATTCTTGCTATATGAAGGGTCTCAGGTTTGGAATGGGAAGGAGTTGGATGTCACATATGCTATAGGAAGGGTCTCAGGTTTGGAACGGGAAGTAGTTGGATATCACATCTCATGCTTTAAGAAGGGTCTCAGTTTTGGTATTAAAAGCATTGAGATATCACATCTCATGCTATAGGAAGGGTCTCAGGATTGGAATGGGAAGGAGTTGGATATCACATCTCATGCTATAGGAATGGTCTCAGGTTTGGTATTACAAGCATTGTGATATTACATCTCATGCTATAGGAAGGGTCTCAGGATTGGATTGGGAAAGAGTCGGATATCACATCTCATGCTATAGGAAGGGTCTCAGGTTTGGAATGGGAAGGATTTGTATATCACATCTCTTGCTATAGGAAGGGCCTCAGGTTTGGTATGAGAAACATTGAGATATCACATCTCATGGTATAGGAAGGATCTCAGTATTGGAATGGAAAGGAGTTGGATATCACATCTCATGTTATAGGAAGGATATCAAGTTTGGTATTAGAAGCATTGAGACATCACATCTCATGCTATAGGAAGGGTCTCAGGATTGGAATGGGAAGGAGTTGGATATCACATCTCATGCTATAGGAAGGGTCTCAAGTTTGGTAGAAGCATTGAGATATCACATCTCATGCTATAGGAAGGGTCCCAGGATTGGAATGGGAAGCAGTAGTATATGACATCTCATGCCATAGGAAGGGTCTCAGGTTTGGTATAAGCATTGAGATATCACATCTCTGCTATCGGAAGGGTCTCGGGATTGGAATGGTAAGGAGTTTATATATCACATCTCATGTTATAGGAAGGATATCATGTTTGGTATTAGAAGCATTGAGATATCACATCTCATGCTATAGGAAGGATCTCAGGATTGGAATGGGAAGGACTTGGATATCACATCTCATGCTATAGGGAGGGTCTCAGGTTTGATATTAGAAGCATTGAGATATCACATCTCATGCTATCGGAAGGGTCTCAGGATTGGAATGGGAAGGAGTTGGATATCACATCTCATGCTAAAGGAAGGGTCTCAGGCTTGGAAGGGGAAGGATTTGGATATCACATCTCATGTTGTAGGACGGGTCTCAGGTTTGGTACTACAAGCATTGAGATATCACATCTCATGGTATAGGAAGGGTCTCAGGATTGGAATGGGAAGGAGTTGGATATCACATCTCAAGCTATAGGAAGGGTCTCAGGATTGGAATGGGAAGGAGTTTGATATCACATCTCATGCCATAGGAAGGGTCTCAGTTTTGGTAGAAGCATTGAGAAATGACATCTCATGCTATCGGAAGGGTCTCAGGATTGGATTGGGAAGGAGTTGGATATCCCATCTCATGCTATATGAAGGGTGTCAGGTTTGGTATTAGAAGCATTGAGATATCACATCTCGTGCTATAGGAAGGGTCTCAGGATTGGAATGGGAAGGAGTTGGATATCACATCTCAGGCTATAGGAAGGATCTCAGGTTTGGAATGAGAAGGAGTTGGATATCACATATCATGTTATATGAAGGCTCTCAGGTTTGGTATTAGAAGCATTGAGATATCACATCTCATGCTATAGTAAGGGTCTCAGGATTGGCATGGGAAGGAGTTTGATATCACATCTCATGCTAAAGGAAGGATCTCAGGTTTGGTATTAGAAACATTGAGATAACACATCTCATGCTATAGGAAGGGTCTCAGGATTGAAATGGGAAGGAGTTGGATATCACATCTCATGCTATCGTAAGGGTCTCAGGATTGGAATAGGAAGGAGTTGGATATCCCATCTCATGCTTTAAGAAGGGTCTCAGGTTTGGTATTAGAAGCATTGAGATATCACATCTCATGCTATAGGAAGGGTCTAAGGATTGGAATGGGAAGGAGTTGGATATCACACATGCTATAGGAAGGGTCTCAGGTTTGGTATTACAAGCATTGTGATATTACATCTCATGCTATAGGAAGGGTCTCAGGATTGGATTGGGAAGGAGTTGGATATCACATCTGATGCTATAGGAAAGGTCTCAGGTTTGGAATGGGAAGGATTTGTACATCACATCTCTTGCTATAGGAAGGGCCTCAGGTTTGGTATGAGAAACATTGAAATATCACATCTCATGGTATAGGAAGGATCTCAGGATTGGAATGTGAAGGAGTTGGATATCACATCTCGTGTTATAGGAAGGATATCAAGTTTGGTATTAGAAGCATTGAGATATCACATCTCATGCTATAGGAAGGGTCTCAGGTTTGGTAGAAGCATTGAGATATCACATCTCTGCTATCGGAAGGGTCTCAGGTTTGGAAAGGGAAGGAGTTGGATATCACGTCTCATGCTATAGGAAGGTTCTCAGGTTTGGTATTAGAAGCATTGAGATATCACATCTCATGCTATAGGAAGGGTCTCAGGATTGGAATGGGAAGGAGTTGGATATGACCTCTCATGCCATAGGAAGGGTCTCAGGTTTGGTACAAGCATTGAGATATCACATCTCTGCTATCGGAAGGGTCTCAGGTTTGGAAAGGGAAGGAGTTGGATATCACGTCTCATGCTATAGGAAGGTTCTCAGGTTTGGTATTAGAAGCATTGAGATATCACATCTCATGCTATAGGAAGGGTCTCAGTATTGGAATGGGAAGGAGTTGGATATCACATCTCATGCTATAGGAAGGGTCTCAGGTTTGGTAGAAGCATTGAGATATCACATCTCATGCTATAGGAAGGGTCTCCGGATTGGAATGGGTAGTAGTTGTATATTACATCTCATGCCATAGGAAGGGTCTCAGGTTTGGTATAAGCATTGAGATATCACATCTCTACTATCGGAAGGGTCTCAGGATTGGAATGGGAAGGAGTTGGATATCCCATCTCATGTTATAGGAAGGGTCTCAGGTTTGGTATTAGAAGCATTGAGATATCACATCTCTACTATCGGAAGGGTCTCAGGTTTGGAATGGGAAGGAATTGGATATCACATCTCATGTCATAGGAAGGATCTCAGGTTTACTATTAGAAGCATTGAGATATCACTTCTCATGCTATAGGAATGGTCTCAGGATTGGAATGGGAAGGAGTTGGATATTACATTCTTGCTATATGAAGGGTCTCAGGTTTGGAATGGGAAGGAGTTGGATGTCACATATGCTATAGGAAGGGTCTCAGGTTTGGAACGGGAAGTAGTTGGATATCACATCTCATGCTTTAAGAAGGGTCTCAGTTTTGGTATTAAAAGCATTGAGATATCACATCTCATGCTATAGGAAGGGTCTCAGGATTGGAATGGGAAGGAGTTGGATATCACATCTCATGCTATAGGAATGGTCTCAGGTTTGGTATTACAAGCATTGTGATATTACATCTCATGCTATAGGAAGGGTCTCAGGATTGGATTGGGAAAGAGTCGGATATCACATCTCATGCTATAGGAAGGGTCTCAGGTTTGGAATGGGAAGGATTTGTATATCACATCTCTTGCTATAGGAAGGGCCTCAGGTTTGGTATGAGAAACATTGAGATATCACATCTCATGGTATAGGAAGGATCTCAGTATTGGAATGGAAAGGAGTTGGATATCACATCTCATGTTATAGGAAGGATATCAGGTTTGGTATTAGAAGCATTGAGACATCACATCTCATGCTATAGGAAGGGTCTCAGGATTGGAATGGGAAGGAGTTGGATATCACATCTCATGCTATAGGAAGGGTCTCAAGTTTGGTAGAAGCATTGAGATATCACATCTCATGCTATAGGAAGGGTCCCAGGATTGGAATGGGAAGCAGTAGTATATGACATCTCATGCCATAGGAAGGGTCTCAGGTTTGGTATAAGCATTGAGATATCACATCTCTGCTATCGGAAGGGTCTCGGGATTGGAATGGTAAGGAGTTTATATATCACATCTCATGTTATAGGAAGGATATCATGTTTGGTATTAGAAGCATTGAGATATCACATCTCATGCTATAGGAAGGATCTCAGGATTGGAATGGGAAGGACTTGGATATCACATCTCATGCTATAGGGAGGGTCTCAGGTTTGATATTAGAAGCATTGAGATATCACATCTCATGCCATCGGAAGGGTCTCAGGATTGGAATGGGAAGGAGTTGGATATCACATCTCATGCTAAAGGAAGGGTCTCAGGCTTGGAAGGGGAAGGATTTGGATATCACATCTCATGTTGTAGGACGGGTCTCAGGTTTGGTACTACAAGCATTAAGATATCACATCTCATGGTATAGGAAGGGTCTCAGGATTGGAATGGGAAGGAGTTGGATATCACATCTCAAGCTATAGGAAGGGTCTCAGGATTGGAATGGGAAGGAGTTTGATATCACATCTCATGCCAGAGGAAGGGTCTCAGTTTTGGTAGAAGCATTGAGAAATGACATCTCATGCTATCGGAAGGGTCTCAGGATTGGATTGGGAAGGAGTTGGATATCCCATCTCATGCTATATGAAGGGTGTCAGGTTTGGTATTAGAAGCATTGAGATATCACATCTCGTGCTATAGGAAGGGTCTCAGGATTGGAATGGGAAGGAGTAGGATATCACATCTCATGCTATAGGAAGGGTCTCAGGTTTGGTATTAGAAGCATTGAGATATCAATTCTCATGGTATAGGAAGGGTCTCAGAATTGGAATGGGAAGGAGTTGGATATCACATCCATGTTATAGGAAGGGTCTCAGGATTGGAATGCGAAGGATTTGGATATCACATCTCTTGCTATAGGAAGGGTCTCAGGTTTTTTATTAGACACATTGAGATATCACATCTCATGCTAAAGGAAGGGTTTCAGGATTCGAATGGGAAGGATTTGGATATCATATCTCATGTTATAGGACGGGTCCCAGGTTTGGTATTAGAAGCACTGAGATATCACATCTCATGGTATAGGAAGGGTCTCAGGATTGGAATGGGAAGGAGTTGGATATCCCTTCTCATGCTATAGGAAGGGTCTCAGGTTGGAATGGGAAGGAGTTGGATATCACATCTCATGTTATAGGAAGGGTCTCGGGATTGGAATGGGAAGGATTTGGATATCATATCTCTTGCTATAGGAAGGGTCTCATGTTTTTTATTAGAAACAGAAATATCACATCTCATGGTATAGGAAGGGTTTCAGGATTGGAATGGGAAGGATTTGGATATCACATCTCATGCTAAAGGAAGGGTCTCAGGTTTGGAAGGGGAAGGAGTAGGATATCACATCTCATGCTAAAGGAAGGGTCTCAGGTTTGATAGAAGCATTGAAATATTACAGCTCATGCTATAGGAAGGGTCTCAGGATTGGAATGGGAAGGAGTTGGATATCACATCTCATGCTAAAGGAAGGGTCTCAGGTTTGATAGAAGCATTGAGATATCACATCTCATGCTATAGGAAGGGTCTCAGGTTTGGTATAAGCATTGAGATATCACATCTCTGCTATCGGAAGGGTCTCAGGATAGGAATGGGAAGGACTTAGATATCACATCTCATGCTATAGGGAGGGTCTCAGTTTTGATATTAGAAGCATTGAGATATCACATCTCATGCTATCGGAAGGGTCTCAGGATTGGAATGGGAAGGAGTTGGATATCACATCTCAAGCTATCTCAGGATTGGAATGGGAAGGAGTTTGATATCACATCTCAAGCTATAGGAAGGGTCTCAGGTTTGGAAGGGGAAGGATTTGGATCTCACATCTCATGTTTTAGGACGAGTCTCAGGTTTGGTATTAGAAGCATTGAGATATCACATCTCATGGTATAATAAGGGTCTCAGGATTGGAATGGGAAGGAGTTTGATATCACATCTCAAGCTATAGGAAGGGTCTCAGGTTTGGGAAGTGAAGGATTTGGATAGCACATCTCATCTTATAGGATGGTTCTCATGTTTGGTTTTAGAAGCATTGAGATATCACATCTCATGCTATAGGAAAGGTCTCAGGATTGGGATGGGAAGGACTTGGATATCTCTTCTCATGTTATAGGACGGGTCTCAGGTGTGGTATTAGAAGGATTGAGATATCACATCGCATGCTGTAGGAAGGGTCTCAGGTTTGGAATGGGAAGGAATTGGATATCACATCTCATGTCATAGGAAGGATCTCAGGTTTGCTATTAGAAGCATTGAGATATCACTTCTCATGCTATAGGAATGGTCTCAGGATTGGAATGGGAAGGAGTTGGATATTACATTCTTGCTATATGAAGGGTCTCAGGTTTGGAATGGGAAGGAGTTGGATGTCACATATGCTATAGGAAGGGTCTCAGGTTTGGAACGGGAAGTAGTTGGATATCACATCTCATGCTTTAAGAAGGGTCTCAGTTTTGGTATTAGAAGCATTGAGATATCACATCTCATGCTATAGGAAGGGTCTCAGGATTGGAATGGGAAGGAGTTGGATATCACATCTCATGCTATAGGAATGGTCTCAGGTTTGGTATTACAAGCATTGTGATATTACATCTCATGCTATAGGAAGGGTCTCAGGATTGGATTGGGAAAGAGTCGGATATCACATCTCATGCTATAGGAAGGGTCTCAGGTTTGGAATGGGAAGGATTTGTATATCACATCTCTTGCTATAGGAAGGGCCTCAGGTTTGGTATGAGAAACATTGAGATATCACATCTCATGGTATAAGAAGGATCTCAGTATTGGAATGGAAAGGAGTTGGATATCACATCTCATGTTACAGGAAGGGTCTCAAGTTTGGTAGAAGCATTGAGATATCACATCTCATGCTATAGGAAGGGTCTCAGGATTGGAATGGGAAGGAGTTGGATATCACATCTCATGCTATAGGAAGGGTCTCAAGTTTGGTAGAAGCATTGAGATATCACATCTCATGCTATAGGAAGGGTCTCAGGATTGGAATGGGAAGCAGTAGTATATGACATCTCATGCCATAGGAAGGGTCTCAGGTTTGGTATAAGCATTGAGATATCACATCTCTGCTATCGGAAGGGTCTCGGGATTGGAATGGTAAGGAGTTTATATATCACATCTCATGTTATAGGAAGGATATCATGTTTGGTATTAGAAGCATTGAGATATCACATCTCATGCTATAGGAAGGATCTCAGGATTGGAATGGGAAGGACTTGGATATCACATCTCATGCTATAGGGAGGGTCTCAGGTTTGATATTAGAAGCATTGAGATATCACATCTCATGCAATCGGAAGGGTCTCAGGATTGGAATGGGAAGGAGTTGGATATCACATCTCATGCTAAAGGAAGGGTCTCAGGCTTGGAAGGGGAAGGATTTGGATATCACATCTCATGTTGTAGGACGGGTCTCAGGTTTGGTACTACAAGCATTGAGATATCACATCTCATGGTATAGGAAGGGTCTCAGGATTGGAATGGGAAGGAGTTGGATATCACATCTCAAGCTATAGGAAGGGTCTCAGGATTGGAATGGGAAGGAGTTTGATATCACATCTCATGCCATAGGAAGGGTCTCAGTTTTGGTAGAAGCATTGAGAAATGACATCTCATGCTATCGGAAGGGTCTCAGGATTGGATTGGGAAGGAGTTGGATATCCCATCTCATGCTATATGAAGGGTGTCAGGTTTGGTATTAGAAGCATTGAGATATCACATCTCGTGCTATAGGAAGGGTCTCAGGATTGGAATGGGAAGGAGTAGGATATCACATCTCATGCTATCGGAAGGGTCTCAGGTTTGGTATTAGAAGCATTGAGATATCAATTCTCATGGTATAGGAAGGGTCTCAAAATTGGAATGGGAAGGAGTTGGGTATCACATCCATGTTATAGGAAGGGTCTCAGGATTGGAATGCGAAGGATTTGGATATCACATCTCTTGCTATAGGAAGGGTCTCAGGTTTTTTATTAGACAGATTGAGATATCACATCTCATGCTAAAGGAAGGGTTTCAGGATTCGAATGGGAAGGATTTGGATATCATATCTCATGTTATAGGACGGGTCCCAGGTTTGGTATTAGAAGCACTGAGATATCACATCTCATGGTATAGGAAGGGTCTCAGGATTGGAATGGGAAGGAGTTGGATATCCCTTCTCATGGTATAGGAAGGGTCTCAGGTTAGAATGGGAAGGAGTTGGATATCACATCTCATGTTATAGGAAGGGTCTCGGGATTAGAATGGGAAGGATTTGGATATCATATCTCTTGCTATAGGAAGGGTCTCATGTTTTTTATTAGAAACAGAAATATCACATCTCATGGTATAGGAAGGGTTTCAGGATTGGAATGGGAAGGATTTGGATATCACATCTCATGCTAAAGGAAGGGTCACAGGTTTGGAAGGGGAAGGAGTTGGATATCACATCTCATGCTAAAGGAAGGGTCTCAGGTTTGATAGAAGCATTGAAATATTACAGCTCATGCTATAGGAAGGGTCTCAGGATTGGAATGGGAAGGAGTTGGATATCACATCTCATGCTAAAGGAAGGGTCTCAGGTTTGATAGAAACATTGAGATATCACATCTCATGCTATAGGAAGGGTCTCAGGTTTGGTATAAGCATTGAGATATCACATCTCTGCTATCGGAAGGGTCTCAGGATAGGAATGGGAAGGACTTGGATATCACATCTCATGCTATAGGGAGGGTCTCAGTTTTGATATTAGAAGCATTGAGATATCACATCTCATGCTATCGGAAAGGTCTCAGGATTGGAATGGGAAGGAGTTGGATATCACATCTCAAGCTATCTCAGGATTGGAATGGGAAGGAGTTTGATATCACATCTCAAGCTATAGGAAGGGTCTCAGGTTTGGAAGGGGAAGGATTTGGATCTCACATCTCATGTTTTAGGACGGGTCTCAGGGTTGGTATTAGAAGCATTGAGATATCACATCTCATGGTATAATAAGGGTCTCAGGATTGGAATGGGAAGGAATTTGATATCACATCTCAAGCTATAGGAAGGGTCTCAGGTTTGTGAAGGGAAGGATTTCTATAGCACATCTCATGTTATAGGATGGTTCTCATGTTTGGTTTTAGAAGCATTGAGATATCACATCTCATGCTATCGGAAAGGTCTCAGGTTTGGAATGGGAAGGAGTTGGATATCACATCTCATGTTATAGGAAGGATCTCAGGTTTGGTATTAGAGGCATTGAGATATCATATCTCATGCTATATGAAGGGTCTCAGGATTGGAATGTGAAGGATTTGGATATCACATCTCATGCTAAAGGAAGGGTCTCGGGTTTGGCAGAAGCATTGAGATATCACATCTCATGCTATAGGAAGGGTCTCAGGATTGGAATGGGAAGGATTTGGATATCACATCTCATGCCATAGTAAGGGTCTCAGGTTTGGTATAAGCATTGAGATATCACATCTCTGCTATCGGAAGGGTCTCAGGTTGGAATGGGAAGGAGTTGGATATCACATCTCATGTTATAGGTAGGGTCTCAGGATTGGAATGGGAAGGATTTGGATATCACATCTCTTGCTATAGGAAGGGTCTCAGTTTTTTATTAGAAACATTGAGATATCACATCTCATGCTATAGGAAGGGTTTCAGGATTGGAATGGGAAGGATTTGGATATCACATCTCATGCTAAAGGAAGGGTCTCAGGTTTGGAAGGGGAAGGAGTTGGATATCACAACTCATGGTAAAGGAAGGGTCTCAGGTTTGATAGAAGCATTGAGATATTACAGCTCATGCTATAGGAAGGGTCTCAGGATTGGAATGGGAAGGAGTTGGATATCACATCTCATGCTAAAGGAAGGGTCTCAGGTTTGATAGAAGCATTGAGATATCACATCTCATGCTATAGGAAGGGTCTCAGGTTTGGTATAAGCATTGAGATATCACATCTCTGCTATCGGAAGGGTCTCAGGATAGGAATGGGAAGGACTTAGATATCACATCTCATGCTATAGGGAGGGTCTCAGTTTTGATATTAGAAGCATTGAGATATCACATCTCATGCTATCGGAAGGGTCTCAGGATTGGAATGGGAAGGAGTTGGATATCAAATCTCAAGCTATCTCAGGATTGGAATGGGAAGGAGTTTGATATCACATCTCAAGCTATAGGAAGGGTCTCAGGTTTGGAAGGGGAAGGATTTGGATCTCACATCTCATGTTTTAGGACGGGTCTCAGGTTTGGTATTAGAAGCATTGAGATATTTTCTTTTATTTTTTATTTATTTGCATTTATTAAGCGCGCTTGCAGCCCGTAAGGCATCGAGGCGCTGTTACAGAGGATACGCAAACTTAGGATTACAGACAGGTGCCAGGAGGGCTCTTAGTTACAGATTGGTAGGCATATATGCAGTGGACGATACAGGTTCAGGTTAAACAAAGAGTCTGGTTTTGATAGCCTTACGGAAGGCTAGGTGGGATTGAATGAGTCTTAGGTGAGGTGGCAGAGCGTTCCAGTGCGTGGCTGCTAGGGTGGGGAAGCTGGAGCCACCAGCGCGCACTTTCCCAGTAGTAGGCGTGACAATTGTGTTGGCATAAGGGGACCTGAGAGGTCTCGTGGCGGTGTGCCTAGTAATTCTGTTGGTCAGGTAAGGAGGGGCAAGTTCGTGAAGGCATTTGTGTGTGAGAGCAAGAGTTTTAAAGACAATTCTCTCTTTGACAGGGAGCCAGTGTGCTTGCCTTCTGATTTCGGAGATATGGTTTCTTCTTGAGGTACCGGTGGCTGCCCTTAGCGCATTGTTCTGGGCTAGCTGCAATTTGGCCAGGTTTTTGCTGGATGTCCCCACGAGAAGGGCATTACAGTAGTCAAGTCTTGACCCGATAATTGCCCTGGCAATCGTGAGGCAATTTTGACGGGCCAAGAAGGGCCTGGCTGCATTGAGGACTTTGGAGTAGTAGGCTGAGGATGCAGCGATAGCATTGACCTGTTTATCCATGGACAGGTCGGAGTCAAGGTAGACTCCGAGTGTCTTAACATGGTTCGAGACCTTGATTGGAATGTTATCAAGTGAGAAGGAGGCGTACTGATCTCCGAGGTTACCCAGAGTGAAGGGTGACCCAATGAGGAGGAGTTCGGTCTTTTCGCTGTTGAGGCACAGCCAATTCTCCGCCATCCAGGATTGGATGGTAGTGTAGATAGAGGTGAGGGTGTTGGAATCTGCTAGGTAGTCGCTCGTGAGTGGGATCAGTACCTGCGTATCGTCAGCATAGTTGGTATATGAAATACCAAGGGAATCCAAGATGCTAAACAGGGGCCTTGTAAAGAGGTTATAGAGTGTTGGGGCGATACAGGATCCCTGAGGGACACCGCAGGTGAGGAGGCTAGGGGTGGCGGCGGCAGCTTCAGAAAAGACTTTCATGGCCCTTTCTTAGAGAAAGGAGGTGATCCACTGGCAGGCTTTCGGGGAGAAGTTGGCTTGGGTGGCTAGGTGGTGACACAAGGTGTTGTGGTCAACCAGATCGAACGCTGCGGATAGATCCAGGAGCAGTAGGAGGGCAGGTTTGCCTGCATCTCTGAGGTCATCCATTTGGTTCTTTAGATCTAGGAGGGCCGTTTCAGTGCCATGTCGGGGGCGGAACCCAGATTGCCGCAGGCCGAGGAGACGGTTGTCCTCTAAGAACTTTTGGACCTGCAGGTAGGCTGCTTTGGCCAAGATTTTGAGCAGGAATGGTACAGTTGTGATGGGCCTGTAATTCCCCGGGACGGTTGGGTCGAGTGAGGGTTTCTTGAGGAGTGGGCGTACCCACGCTTCCTTGAGTCCTGATGGGACATGGCCTGATTGGAAGGAGGAGTTGATAAAGGCTGTAAGGAAGGGGGCGAGAGTATGTGCGGAGTCTTTGATGAGGCTGGCTGGGCAGGCATCGCCTTTACAATTGGAGGGTTTAATATAGTTGAGGAGGATGATGACCTCTTGCTCAGTGATGTCTTTGAATTCGAACATCGGGGATGACGTGGACTTGATGGGTGGCTTGGCGTGGATGTTCGCTATGATATGGGAAAGGGCTTTTTGGTGGCCACAAATTTTTGTTTGGAGGGTGTTGAGCTTCTCTAGCATGGCAGATTGAATGCTGTTGCACCACTTGTCATCTTTGATAACTGAGGAGGGGGGGGCAGATGGTTTTTCAAGTTCCCTGAAGATTGTGAATAGTTCCTTAGATCCTGACTTGGCGTCGGAGATCCTGGCGTTGAAGGAGGCAGCCTTTGCCAGTGTGATGTTAGTCTTGTAGGATTTGGAAATGGCTTTGAACTTCTGTTTAGTGGCTTCAGAGGGGTTTGCTTTCCAGGAGGATAGTGCAATCCTCTTTTGCGCACGTTGGTCAAGGAGTTCTTTAGAGAACCATGAGTTAGCATGTTTGGCTTTCTTAGCTTTTTTGAGAGTCAGGGGAGCAATGGCGTCCACGGCTGACGTGATGACATCCTTGAAGGTGTCAGCTAAGGTGTCAGGGTTATTAGATGAAGGTGCCTGAAGGGCTGGGTTAAGGAGGTAGGGTGCTAGGTTCTCGACTGTGAGGAGGCGTGAGCTCCTGGCGTAGGTGGCGAGGCATGGTGATGGCGGAGAGAGAGCCACTTTTCTGGTTCCGAGGTTGAATTGGATGTAGTGATGGTCAGACCAGGGGATAGGGGTATTGGCCGTGATGAGAAGGGAGCAGTTGTGATGACTGATCCAGTCAAGGGTGCGCCCTTTGATGTGCGTGGTGTCAGAAATGGAGTGCACAAAGCTGATGTTGGAGAGTGCCTTCTTGAGGTGTTTCGCTGGGGAGTCTTTAGGGTCATTCAGCCCTAGGTTGAGGTCACCAAGGAGTAGAACCTGAGAGGTCTTTTTGATGTTGTGAGACAATGCAGGGATAAGGGTGTCATGGAAGTCCGTACATGGGCCAGGGGGTCTGTATACAATGTGCATGGATATGGTGCAGTTGGGCGAGACATTGATTTTTAGCGGGAGGTAGTCACTATTGCTATCAAGGATGCCTTCAACTTCTCTGATGGTAAGGGTGTCCCTCGCGATGAGGGCAACGCCTCCACCTCTCTGAGAGGTGCGGTCTTTCCTAAAAATGGAATATCCAGGTGGGATGGCAAGTGATAAGACTGGGCCTGAGCTTTCATTCAGCCAGGTTTCAGTAAGGATGAGGAGGTCGAGCTTGTTGTTTATGAGCAGGTCGTTGATGTCAAGGGCGTGAGCTGGTATGGAGCGGGCATTAAGCAGGGCGCAGCTTAGCATGTAGGCATGGGGAGGCGTGGGGATAGGTGGGCTGGTGGGTGAGGATGGAGTGTCAGAAGTACTAGGTGGTGTGGTCGAGGGTGTGGCAACAGTAGGATGAATAGGCACAGAAACATCATTGAGCTGCACAAAATCAAGTGTGGTCATGGGTGTGGCAACAGTAGGATGAATAGGCACAGAAATATCATTGAGCTGCACAAAATCAAGTGTGGTCATGGGTGTGGCAACAGTAGGATGAATAGGCACAGAAACATCATTGAGCTGCACAAAATCAAGTGTGGTCATGGGTGTGGCAACAGTAGGATGAATAGGCACAGAAACATCATTGCGCTGCACAAAATCAAGTGTGGTCATGGGGGCGGCAACAGTATGCGCTACAGGCATGGGTGCAGTAGGACTGAAGGGCGAAGGTTGTGGGGCAAAGTTAAAGTTCATAGTAGGGTTGGTGATCGTGAAGTATTGTTTGTTGACAAGAACCTTGATGATGAACTGTCGTGCCGTGGCAGAGCATGTGTGTGCTGGCCGCTGGCTTCTTATGCCCAACCTAACATTTCGGTAACCCAAGGTAGGGGTAGAACTGATGGGGTTGGTGGGCTGAGTGCGGGACCGTAGTCGCGCATTCCTGCTGTGGTACAGCAGAGGGCGTGTGTTTGCTAGCAAGGTAGGCGCACATGAAGGTTGTAGCATGGGGGCATTAATGCTAATGGCCTTACCTTGTACTGGTTTAACAAGGCGTGGGGGCGCCAACTGCGCCATCGAGCAGCGGAGAGCTGCAGAGAGAAATGCGGCCTTGGGGGAGTAACTGGCAGTTCTTGGGTGTCTGGGCTGAGGTGAAACTTAAGTTTCTGGGACACCACTCCTACCAAGAGAGTGCAGATTCTTCATTCCCTGAAGGGGAAACTGTTAATATATATTGTGCAGCGTGTCGCGTTTAGCTCTCTCATAGCATGAGGGAATTTTATGGCGAGGCGCGTGGTGTTTAATATTTGGTTAGAGCTGCAATATGCTCTGGATGCAGCGTGTGGAGTCGTGCTTCTTGTGCCTGGGACCGTTGGGAAGCTGGACCCCCGCTTTGCGTATGTTTGTATAGGGGTGTTTTCTGAGACGGGGCTTCCCGTGCCTCCGTTATACAGCAGTCTTATGTGGATGGGTTAACAGCCGGGCCTTGGTGTCGAGTGATTCGGGTTTCCCTGGGGGGGGGGAGGGAGGGGAACGGGACGCCTGGCTTGACACCCCCAAAACTCTGTGCCGCGGACACACCGAGGCTCAAGAGTCTCCTGTGCAATGACAGCCCCTGCGCAGGGGGGGCGGGGGGGCCCACAGCCGCCGAATCTACAGGTGCTCTCCGCTGTGCGGAGCGCCCGCGACCACCTTACTTGATGCACGAGGTGTCCGCGGCGCCTTGGGGCCCCCTCCTTAAGAGCTTCACGCGTCTCTCCTCTGCTCTTGTAAACTGGGAGGCAGCTCTCGCGTTGTGTAGTTGCGGCGGGGACCGTTAGGTCGGGCCAAACCTCCGCGAGGAGATTTTTATGTGCAACTGCACTTCCCCGCTACAGAGCTTTTCAAAGTCCGGTGCTCTTCCAATTTCTTCTTTTTTCTTTATTTTCTCCTTCTTTTCCCCTTTTCCTTCAGTGGCGCACCTCGTTTGTCAGGTATAATAAGGGTCTCAGGATTGGAATGGGAAGGAGTTTGATATCACATCTCAAGCTATAGGAAGGGTCTCAGGTTTGGGAAGGGAAGGATTTGGATAGCACATCTCATGTTATAGGATGGTTCTCATGTTTGGTTTTAGAAGCATTGAGATATCATATCTCATGCTATCGGAAAGGTCTCAGGTTTGGAATGGGAAGGAGTTGGATATCACATCTCATGTTATAGGAAGGATCTCAGGTTTGGTATTAGAAGCATTGAGATATCATATCTCATGCTATAGGAAGGGTCTCAGGATTGGAATGTGAAGGATTTGGATATCACATCTCATGCTAAAGGAAGGGTCTCAGGTTTGGCAGAAGCATTGAGATATCACATCTCATGCTATAGGAAGGGTCTCAGGATTGGAATGGGAAGGATTTGGATATCACATCTCATGCCATAGTAAGGGTCTCAGGTTTGGTATAAGCATTGAGATATCACATCTCTGCTATCGGAAGGGTCTCAGGATTGGATTGGGAAGGAGTTGGATATCCCTTCTCATGCTATAGGAAGGGTCTCAGGTTGGAATGGGAAGGATTTGGATATCACATCTCATGTTATAGGTAGGGTCTCAGGATTGGAATGGGAAGGATTTGGATATCACATCTCTTGCTATAGGAAGGGTCTCAGGTTTTTATTAGAAACATTGAGATATCACATCTCATGCTATAGGAAGGGTTTCAGGATTGGAATGGGAAGGATTTGGATATCACATCTCATGCTAAAGGAAGGGTATCAGGTTTGGAAGGGGAAGGATTTGGATATCATATCTCATGTTATAGGACGGGTCCCAGGTTTGGTATTAGAAGCATTGAGATATCACATCTCATGGTATAGGAAGGGTCTCAGGATTGGAATGGGAAGGAGTTGGATATCACATCTCATCCAATAGGAAGGGTCTCAGGTTTGGAATGGGAAATAATTGGATATCACATCTCATGTTATAGGAAGGATCTCAGGATTGGAATGGGAAGGATTTGGATATCACATCTCTTGCTATAGGAAGGGTCTCAGGATTGGAATGGGAAGGAGTTCGATTTCCCTTCTCATGCTATAGGAAGGGTCTCAGGTTGGAATGGGAAGGACTTGGATAACACATCTCATGTTATAGGAAGGGTCTCAGGATTGGAATGGGAAGGATTTGGATATCACATCTCTTGCTATAGGAAGGGTCTCAGGTTTTTTATTAGAAACATTGAGTTATCACATCTCATGCTATAGGAAGGGTTTCAGGATTGGAATGGGAAGGATTTGGATATCACATCTCATGCTAAAGGAAGGGTCTTAGGTTTGGAAGGGGAAGGATTTGGATATCACATCTCATGTTATAGGACGGGTCCCAGGTTTGGTATTAGAAGCATTGAGATATCACAACTCATGCTATAGGAAGGGTCTCAGGATTGGAATGGGAAGGAGTTGGATATCACATGTCATGCTAAAGGAAGGGTCTCAGGTTTGATAGAAGCATTGAGATTTCACATCTCATGCTATAGGAAGGGTCTCAGGATTGGAATGGGAAGGAGTTGGATATCACATCTCATGCCATAGGAAGGGTCTCAGATTTGGTATAAGCATTGAGATATAACATCTCTGCTATCGGAAGGGTCTCAGGATAGGAATGGGAAGGACTTAGATATCACATCTCATGCTATAGGGAGGGTCTCAGTTTTGATATTAGAGGCATTGAGATATCACATCTCATGCTATCGGAAGGGTCCCAGGATTGGAATGGGAAGGAGTTGGATATCACATCTCAAGCTATCTCAGGATTGGAATGGGAAGGAGTTTGATATCACATCTCAAGCTATAGGAAGGGTCTCAGGTTTGGAAAGGGAAGGATTTGGATTTCACATCTCATGTTGTAGGATGGTTCTCATGTTTGGTTTTAGAAGCATTGAGATATCACATCTCATGCTATCGGAAGGGTCTCAGGTTTGGAAAGGGAAGGATTTGGATTTCACATATGTTATAGGATGGTTCTCAGATTTGGTTTTAGAAGCATTAAGATATCACATCTCATGCTATAGGAAGGGTCTCAGGTTTGGAATGGGAAGGAGTTGGATACACATCTCATGTTATAGGAAGGATCTCAGGTTTGGTATTAGAAGCATTGAGATATCACATATCATGCTATAGGAAAGGTCTCAGGATTGGAATGGGAAGGAGTTGGATATCACATCTCATGCTAAAGGAAAGGTCTCAGGTTTGGAAGGGGAAGGATTTGGATCTCACAAATGTTTTAGGACGGGTGTCAGGTTTGGTATTAGAAGCATTGAGATATCACATCTCATGGTATAGGAAGGGTCTCAAGATTGGAATGGGAATGATTTGGATTTCACATGTTACAGGATAGTTCTCATGTTTGGTTTTAGAAGCATTAAGATATCACATCTCATGTTATAGGAAGGATCTCGGGTTTGGTATTAGAAGCATTGAGATATCACATCTCATGCTATAGGAAGGGTCTCAGGTTTGGAATGGGAAGGAGTTGGATATCACATCTCATGCTATAGGAAGGATCTCAGGTTTGGTATTAGAAGCATTGAGATATCAGATCTCATGCTATCGGAAGGATCTCAGGTTTGGTATTAGAAGCATTGAGATATCACATCTCATGCTACCAGAAGGGTCTCAGGATTGGAATGGGAAGGAGTCGGATATCACATCTCATGCTAAAGGGAGGGTTTCAGGTTTGGAAGTGGAAGGATTTGGATATCACATCTCATGTTATAGGAAGATCTCAGGTTTGGTATTAGAAGCATTGAGATACCACATCTCATGCTATCGGAAGGATCTCAGGTTTGGTATTAGAAGCATTGAGATATCACATCTCATGCTATCAGAAGGGTCTCAGGATTGGAATGGGAAGGAGTCGGATATCACATCTCATGCTAAAGGGAGGGTCTCAGGTTTGGAAGGGGAAGGATTTGAATATCACATCACATGTTATAGGAAGGATCTCAGGTTTGGTATTAGAGGCATTGAGATATCACATCTCATGCTATAGGAAGGGTCTCAGGATTGGAATGGGAAGGAGTTGGATATCACATCTCATGCTAAAGGAAGGGTCTCAGTTTTGGTAGAAGCATTGAGATATCACATCTCATGCTATAGGAAGGGTCTCAGTTTTGGTAGAAGCATTGAGATATCACATCTCTGCTATCGGAAGGGTCTCAGGATAGGAATGGGAAGGACTTAGATATCACATCTCATGCTATAGGGAGGGTCTCAGTTTTGATATTAGAAGCATTGAGATATCACATCTCATGCTATCGGAAGGGTCTCAGGATTGGAATGGGAAGGAGTTGGATATCACATCTCAAGCTATCTCAGGATTGGAATGGGAAGGAGTTTGATATCACATCTCAAGCTATAGGAAGGGTCTCAGGTTTGGAAGGGGAAGGATTTGGATCTCACATCTCATGTTTTAGGACGGGTCTCAGGTTTGGTATTAGAAGCATTGAGATATCACATCTCATGGTATAATAAGGGTCTCAGGATTGGAATGGGAAGGAGTTTGATATCACATCTCAAGCTATAGGAAGGGTCTCAGGTTTGGGAAGGGAAGGATTTGGATAGCACATCTCATGTTATAGGATGGTTCTCATGTTTGGTTTTAGAAGCATTGAGATATCACATCTCATGCTATCGGAAAGGTCTCAGGTTTGGAATGGGAAGGAGTTGGATATCACATCTCATGTTATAGGAAGGATCTCAGGTTTGGTATTAGAGGCATTGAGATATCATATCTCATGCTATATGAAGGGTCTCAGGATTGGAATGTGAAGGATTTGGATATCACATCTCATGCTAAAGGAAGGGTCTCGGGTTTGGCAGAATCATTGAGATATCACATCTCATGCTATAGGAAGGGTCTCAGGATTGGAATGGGAAGGAGTTGGATATCACATCTCATGTTATAGGAAGGGTCTCAGGTTGGAATGGGAAGGAGTTGGATATCACATCTCATGCTATAGGTAGGGTTCCAGGATTGGAATGGGAAGGAGTCGGATATCACATCTCATGCTAAAGGGAGGGTCTCAGGTTTGGAAGGGGAAGGATTTGAATATCACATCACATGTTATAGGAAGGATCTCAGGTTTGGTATTAGAGGCATTGAGATATCACATCTCATGCTATAGGAAGGGTCTCAGGATTGGAATGGGAAGGAGTTGGATATCACATCTCATGCTAAAGGAAGGGTCTCAGTTTTGGTAGAAGCATTGAGATATCACATCTCATGCTATAGGAAGTGTCTCAGGATTGGAATGGGAAGGAGTTGGATATCACATCTCATGCCATATGAAGGGTCTCAGGTTTGGTATAAGCATTGAGATATCGCATTGGTCTCAGGATTGGAATGGGAAGGAGTTGGATATCACATCTCATCCAATAGGAAGGGTCTCAGGTTTGGAATGGGAAGGAATTGGATATCACATCTCATGTTATAGGAAGGATCTCAGGATTGGAATGGGAAGGATTTGGATATCACATCTCTTGCTATAGGAAGGGTCTCAGGTTTTTTATTAGAAATATTGAGATATCACATCTCATGCTATAAGAAGGGTTTCAGGATTGGAATGGGAAGGAGTTGGATATCTCATCTCATGTTATAGGAAGGGTCTCAGGAGTGGAATGGGAAGGATTTGGATATCACATCTCTTGCTATAGGAAGGGTCTCAAGTTTTTTATTAGAAACATTGAGATATCACATCTCATGCTAAAGGAAGGGTTTCAGGATTGGAATGGGAAGGATTTGGATATCATATCTCATGTTATAGGACAGGTCCCAGGTTTGGTATTAGAAGCATTGAGATATCACATCTCATGGAATAGGAAGGGTCTCAGGATTGGAATGGGAAGGTGTTGGATATCCCTTCTCATGCTATAGGAAGGGTCTCAGGTTGGAATGGGAAGGAGTTGGATATCACATCTCATGTTATAGGAAGTGTCTCAGGATTGGAATGGGAAGGATTTGGATATCATATCTCTTGCTATAGGAAGGGTCTCATGTTTTTTATTAGAAACATAGAGATAACACATCTCATGGTATAGGAAGGGTTTCAGGATTGGAATGGGAAGGATTTGGATATCACATCTCATGCTAAAGGAAGGGTCTCAGGTTTGGAAGGGGAAGGAGTTGGATATCACATCTCATGCTAAAGGAAGGGTCTCAGGTTTGATAGAAGCATTGAGATATTACATCTTATGCTATAGGAAGGGTCTCAGGATTGGAATGGGAAGGAGTTGGATATCACATCTCATGCTAAAGGAAGTGTCTCAGGTTTGATAGAAGCATTGAGATATCACATCTCATGCTATAGGAAGATCTCGGGTTTGGTATTAGAAGCATTGAGATATCACATCTCATGCTATCGGAAGGATCTCAGGTTTGGTAGTAGAACCATTGAGATATCACATCTCATGCTATCAGAAGGGTCTCAGGATTGGAATGGGAAGGAGTTGGATATCACATCTCATGCTAAAGGAAGGGTCTCAGTTTTGGTAGAAGCATTGAGATATCACATCTCATGCTATAGGAAGGGTCTCAGGATTGGAATGGGAAGGAGTTGGATATCACATCTCATGCCATAGGAAGGGTCTCAGGTTTGGTATAAGCATTGAGATATCACATTGGTCTCAGGATTGGATTGGGAAGGAGTCGGATATCACATCTCATGCTAAAGGGAGGGTCTCAGGTTTGGAAGTGGAAGGATTTGGATATCACATCTCATGTTATAGGAAGGATCTCAGGTTTGATATTAGAAGCATTGAGATATCACATCTCATGCTATAGGAAGGGTCTCAGGATTGGAATGGGAAGGAGTTGGATATCACATCTCATGCCATAGGAAGGGTCTCAGGTTAGGTATAAGCATTGAGATATCACATTGGTCTCAGGATTGGATTGGGAAGGAGTTGGATATCACATCTCATGCCATAGGAAGGGTTTCAGGATTGGAATGGGAAGGAGTTGGATATCACATCTCATGTTATAGGAAGGGTCTCAGGATTGGAATGGGAAGGATTTGGATATCACATCTCTTGCTATAGGAAGGGTCTCAGGTTTTTTTATTAGAAACATTGAGATATCACATCTCATGCTAAAGGAAGGGTTTCAGGATTGGAATGGGAAGGATTTGGATATCATATCTCATGTTATAGGACGGGTCCCAGGTTTGGTATTAGAAGCATTGAGATATCACATCTCATGGTATAGGAAGGGTCTCAGGATTGGAATGGGAAGGAGTTGGATATCCCTTCTCATTCTATAGGAAGGGTCTCAGGTTGGAATGGGAAGGAGTTGGATATCACATCTCATGTTATAGGAAGGGTCTCAGGATTGGAATGGGAAGGATTTGGATATCATATCTCTTGCTACAGGAAGGGTCTCATGTTTTTTATTAGAAAAATAGAGATATCACATCTCATGGTATAGGAAGGGTTTCAGGATTGGAATGGGAAGGATTTGGATATCACATCTCATGCTAAAGGAAGGGTCTCAGGTTTGGAAGGCGAAGGAGTTGGATATCACATCTCATGCTAAAGGAAGGGTCTCAGGTTTGATAGAAGCATTGAGATATTACATCTCATGCTATAGGAAGGGTCTCAGGATTGGAATGGGAAGGAGTTGGATATCACATCTCATGCTAAAGGAAGGGTCTCAGGTTTGATAGAAGCATTGAGATATCACATCTCATGCTATAGGAAGGGTCTCAGGTTTGGTATAAGCATTGAGATATCACATCTCTGCTATCGGAAGGGTCTCAGGATAGGAATGGGAAGGACTCAGATATCACATCTCATGCTATAGGGAGGGTCTCAGTTTTGATATTAGAAGCATTGAGATATCACATCTCATGCTATCGGAAGGGTCTCAGGATTGGAATGGGAAGGAGTTGGATATCACATCTCAAGCTATCTCAGGATTGGAATGGGAAGGAGTTTGATATCACATCTCAAGCTATAGGAAGGGTCTCAGGTTTGGAAGGGGAAGGATTTGGATCTCACATCTCATGTTTTAGGACGGGTCTCAGGTTTGGTATTAGAAACATTGAGATATCACATCTCATGGTATAGGAAGGGTCTCAGGATTTGAATGGGAAGGAGTTGGATATCACATCTCATGCTATAGGAAGGGTCTCAGGTTTGGTAGAAGCATTGAGATATCACATCTCATGGTATAGGAAGGGTCCCAGGATTGGAATGGGAAGGAGTTGGATATCACATCTCATGCCATAGGAAGGGTCTCAGGTTTGGTATAAGCATTGAGATATCACATCTCTGCTATCATAAGGGTCTCAGGATTGGTATAGGAAGGAGTTGGATATCCCATCTCATGCTTTAAGAAGCGTCTCAGGTTTGGTATTAGAAGCATTGAGATATCACATCTCATGCTATAGGAAGGGTCTAAGGATTGGAATGGGAAGGAGTTGGATATCACATCTTATGCTCCAGGAAGGGTCTCAGGTTTGGTATTACAAGCATTGTGATATTACATCTCATATAGGAAGGGTCTCAGGATTGGATTGGGAAGGAGTTGGATATCACATCTCATGCTATAGGAAGGGTCTCAGGTTTGGAATGGGAAGGGTTTGTACATCACATCTCTTGCTATAGGAAGGGCCTCAGGTTTGGTATGAGAAACATTGAGATATCACATCTCATGGTATAGGAAGGATCTCAGGATTAGAATGGGAAGGAGTTGGATATCACATCTCATGTTATAGGAAGGGTCTCAGGTTTGGTAGAAGCATTGAGATATCACATCTCATGCTATAGGAAGGGTCTCAGGATTGGAATGGGAAGGAGTAGTATATGACATCTCATGCCATAGGAAGGGTCTCAGGTTTGGTATAAGCATTGAGATATCACATCTCTGCAATCGGAAGGGTTTCAGGTTTGGAAAGGGAAGGAGTTGGATATCACATCTCATGCTATAGGAAGGGTCTCAGGTTTGGTATTAGAAGCATTGAGATATCACATCTCATGCTATAGGAAGGGTCTCAGGTTTGGAATGGGAAGGATTTGGATATCACATCTCATGCTATAGGAAGGGTCTCCGGATTGGAATGGGAAGTAGTTGTATATGACATCTCATGCCATAGGAAGGGTCTCAGGTTTGGTATAAGCATTGAGATATCACATCTCTGCTATTAAAAGGGTCTCAGGATTGGAATGGGAAGGAGTTGGATATCCCATCTCATGTTATAGGAAGGGTCTCAGGTTTGGTATTAGAAGCATTGAGATTTCACATCTCATGCTATAGGAAGGGTCTCAGGATTGGAATGGGAAGGGCTTGGATATCCCATCTCATGTCTCAGGAAGGATCTCAGGTTTTCTATTAGAAGCATTGAGATATCACATCTCATGCTATAGGAAAGCTCTCAGGATTGGAATGGGAAGGAGTTGGATATTACATTCTTGCTATAGGAAGGGTCTCAGGTTTGGAATGGGAAGGAGTTGGATATCACATATGCTATAGGAAGGGTCTCAGGTTTGGAACGGCAAGGAGTTGGATATCACATCTCATGCTTAAAGAAGGGTCTCAGTTTTGGTATTAGAAGCATTGAGATATCACATCTCATGCTATAGGAATGGTCTCAGGATTGGAATGGGAAGGAGTTGGATATCACATCTCATGCTATAGGAAGGGTCTCAGGTTTGGTATTACAAGCATTGTGATATTACATCTCATGCTATAGGAAGGGTCTCAGGATTGGATTGGGAAGGAGTCGGATATCACATCTCATGCTATGGGAAGGGTATCAGGTTTGGGAAGGATTTGTATATCACATCTCTTGCTATAGGAAGGGCCTCAGGTTTGGTATGAGAAACATTGAGATATCACATCTCATGGTATAGGAAGGATCTCAGTATTGGAATGGAAAGGAGTTGGATATCACATCTCATGTTATAGGAAGGATATCAGGTGTGGTATTAGAAGCATTGAGATATCACATCTCATGCTATAGGAAGGGTCTCAGGATTGGAATGGGAAGGAGTTGGATATCACATCTCATGCTATAGGGAGGGTCTCAGGTTTGGTAGAAGCATTGAGATATCACATCTCATGCTATAGGAAGGGTCTCAGGATTGGAATGTAAAGGAGTAGTATATGACATCTCATGCCATAGGAAGGGTCTCAGGTTTGGTATAAGCATTGAGATATCACATCTCTGCTATCGAAAGGGTCTCAGGATTGGAATGGGAAGGAGTTGGATATCCCATCTCATGTTATAGGAAGGGTCTCAGGTTTGGTATTAGAAGCATTGAGATTTCACATCTCATGCTATAGGAAGGGTCTCAGGATTGGAATGGGAATGGCTTGGATATCCCATCTCAGGTCTCAGGAAGGATCTCAGGTTTTCTATTAGAAGCATTGAGATATCACATCTCATGCTATAGGAAAGGTCTCAGGATTGGAATGGGAAGGAGTTGGATATTACATTCTTGCTATAGGAAGGGTCTCAGGTTTGGAATGGGAAGGAGTTGGATATCACATATGCTATAGGAAGGGTCTCAGGTTTGGAACGGCAAGGAGTTGGATATCACATCTCATGCTTAAAGAAGGGTCTCAGTTTTGGTATTAGAAGCATTGAGATATCACATCTCATGCTATAGGAAGGGTCTCAGGATTGGAATGGGAAGGAGTTGGATATCACATGTCATGCTAAAGGAAGGGTCTCAGGTTTGATAGAAGCATTGAGATTTCACATCTCATGCTATCGGAAGGGTCTCAGGATTGGAATGGGATGGAGTTGGATATCACATCTCATGCCATAGGAAGGGTCTCAGTGCTCAATGCTTCTAATACCAAACCTGGGACCCGTCCTATAACATGAGATGTGATATCCAAATCCTTCCCCTTCCAAACCCAAGACCCTTCCTTTAGCATGAGATGTGATATCCAAATCCGATCGCTACCTTGATTGGTCTGGCTCGTCCAGAGGTTACCCTGTTCCAAGTAATTAGGTTGGCCTTCTGAACTTCTGCGCCACCAGGACAGAGTTCAGAAATCCGTCTTAACAGCATGAGATGTCATATACAACTCCTTCCGATTCCAATCCTGAGACCCTTCCTATAGCATGAGATGTGATATCTCAATGCTTCTAATACCAAACCTGAGATCCTTCCTATAGCATGAGATGTGATATCAAACTCCTTCCCATTCCAAACCTGAGACCCTTCTGATAGCATGAGATGTGATATCTCAATGCTTCTAAAACCAAACCTGAGAACCATCCTATAACATGAGATGTGAAATCCAAATCATTCCCTTTCCAAACCTGAGACCCTTCCTATAGCTTGAGATGTGATATCAAACTCCTTCCCATTCAATGTGATATCCAACTCCTTCCCATTCCAAACCTGAGACCCTTCCTATAGCATGAGATGTTATATCGTAATGCTTCTAAAACCAAACCTGAGAACCATCCTATAACATGTGAACTCCAAATCCTTCCCTTTCCAAACCTGAGACCCTTCCGATAGCATGAGATGTGATATCTCAATGCTACTAAAACCAAACATGAGAACCATCCTATAACATGAGATGTGAAATCCAAATCCTTCCCTTTCCAAACCTGAGACCCTTCCTATAGCTTGAGATGTGATATCAAACTCCTTCCCATTCCAAACCTGAGATAGCTTGAGATGTGATATCCAACTCCTTCCCATTCCAATCCTGAGACCCTTCCTATACCATGAGATGTGATATCTCAATGCTTCTAATACCAAACCTGAGACCCGTCCTAAAACATGAGATGTGAGATCCAAATACTTCCCCTTCCAAACCTGAGACCCTTCCTATAGCTTGAGATGTGATATCAAACTCCTTCCCATTCCAATCCTGAGATAGCTTGAGATGTGATATCCAACTCCATCCCATTCCAATCCTGAGACCCTTCCGATAGCATGAGATGTGATAGCTCAATGCTTCTAATATCAAAACTGAGACCCTCCCTATAGTATGAGTATCTAAGTCCTTCCCATTCCTATCCTGAGACCCTTCCGATAGCAGAGATGTGATATCTCAATGCTTATACCAAACCTGATGACCCATCCTATGGCATGAGATGTGATATCCAACTCCTTCCCATTGCAATCCTGAGTTCCTTCCTATAGCATGAGATGTGATCTCAATGCTTCTATCAAACCTGAGACCCTTCCTTTAGCATGAGATGTGATATCCAACTCCATGCCATTCCAATCCTGAGACCCTTCCTATAACATGAGACGTGATATCCAACTCCTTCCCATTCCAATCCTGAGACACCTCCTATAGCATGAGATGTGATATCTCAATGCTTCTAATACCAAACCTGGGACCCGTCCTATAACATGAGATATGATATCCAAATCCTTCCCCTTCCAAACCTGAGACCCTTCAATTAGCATGAGATGTGATATCCAAATCCTTCCATTCCAATTCTGAAACCCTTCCTATAGCATGAGATGTGATGGCTCAATGTTTCTAATAAAAAACCTGAGACCCTTCCTATAGCAAGAGATGTGATATCCAAATCCTTCCCATTCCAATCCTGAGACCCTTCCTATAACGAGATGTGATATCCAACTCCTTCCCATTCCAACCTGACCTTCCTTTAGCATGAGAAGGGATATCCAACTCCTTCCCATTCCAATCCTGAAACCCTTCCTATAGCATGAGATGTGATATCTCAATGTTTCTAATATAAAACCTGAGACCCTTCCTATAGCAAGAGATGGGATATCCAAATCCTTCCCATTTCAATCTTGAGACCCTTCCTATAGCATGAGATGTGATATCCAACTCCTTCCCTTTCTAACCTGATACCCTTCCTATAGCATAAGGGATATCCAACTCCTTCCCAATCCAATCCTGAGACCCTTCCGATAGCAGAGATGTGATATCTCAATGCTTATACCAAACCTGAGACCCTACCTTTAGCATGATGTGATATCCAAATCCTTCACATTCCAATCCTGAGACCCTTCCTATAGCATGAGATGTGATATCTCAATGCTTCTAATACCAAACCTGAGAACCATCCTATAACATGAGATGTGAAATCCCAATCCTTCCCTTCCCAAACCTGAGACCCTTCCTATAGCTCGAGATGTGATATCAAACTCCTTCCCATTCCAATCCTGAGATAGCTTGAGATGTGATGTCCAACTCCTTCCCATTCCAATCCTGAGACCCTTATCATACCATGAGATGTGATATCTCAAGGCTTCTAATACCAAACCTGAGACCCGTCCTAAAACATGAGATGTGAGATCCAAATCCTTCCCCTTCCAAACCTGAGACCTTTCCTTTAGCATATGTGATATCCAACTCCTTCCCATTCCAAACCTGAGACCCTTCCTACAGCATGCAATGTGATATCTCAATGCTTCTAATACCACACCTGAGACCCGTCCTATAACATGAGATGGGATATCCAAGCCCTTCCCATTCCAATCCTGAGACCCTTCCTATAGCATGAGATGTGATATCTCAATGCTTCTAATACCAAACCTGAGACCCTTCCTATAACATGAGATGGGATATCCAACTCCTTCCCATTCCAATCCTGAGACCCTTTCGATAGCAGAGATGTGATATCTCAATGCTTCTAATACCAAAATTGATATCCTTCCAATAACATGAGATGTGATATCTCAATGTTTCTCATACCAAACCTGAGACCCTTCCTATAGCATAAAATGTGATATCCAACTCCTTCCCATTCCAATCCTTAGACCCTTCCTATAGCATGAGATGTGATATCTCAATGCTTCTAAAACCAAACCTGAGACCCTTCTTAAAGCATGAGATGGGATATCCAACTCCTTCCTATTCCAATCCTGAGACCCTTACGATAGCAGAGATGTGATATCTCAATGCTTATACCAAAGCTGAGACCCTTCCTATGGCATGAGATGTGATATCCAACTCCTTTCCATTCCAATCCTGAGACCCTTCCTATAGCATGAGATGTGATATCTCAATGCTTCTACCAAACCTGAGACCCTTCCTATTGCATGAGATGTGATATCCAACTCCTTCCCAATCCAATCCTGAGACCCTTCCTATACCATGAGATGGGATATCTCAATGTTTCTAATACCAAACCTGAGACCCGTCCTAAAACATGAGATGTGAAATCCAAATCCTTCCCCTTTTCAAACCTGAGACCCTTCCTATAGCTTGAGATGTGATATCAAACTCCTTCCCATTCCAATCCTGAGATAGCTTGAGACGTGATATCCAACTCCTTCCCATTCCAAACCTGAGGCCCTTCCTATAGCAAGAGATGTGATGTACAAATCCTTCCCATTCCAAACCTGAGACCCTTCCTATAGCATGAGATGTGATATCCAACTCCTTCCCAATCCAATCCTGAGACCCTTCCTATAGCATGAGATGTAATATCACAATGCTTGTAATACCAAACCTGAGACCCTTCCTATAGCATAAGATGTGATATCCAACTCCTTCCCATTCCAATCCTTAGACCCTTCCTATAGCATGAGATGTGATATCTCAATGCTTCTAATACCAAACCTGAGACCCTTCTTAAAGCATGAGATGGGATATCCAACTCCTTCCTATTCCAATCCTGAGACCCTTACGATAGCAGAGATGTGATATATCAATGCTTATACCAAACCTGAGACCCTTCCTATGGCATGAGATGTGATATCCAACTCCTTTCCATTCCAATCCTGAGACCCTTCCTATAGCATGAGATGTGATATCTCAATGCTTCTAATACCAAAACTGAGACCCTTCTTAAAGCATGAGATGTGATATCCAACTCCTTCCCGTGTTCCAAACCTGAGACCCTTCCTATAGCATATGTGATATCCAACTCCTTCCCATTGCAAACCTGAGACCCTTCCTATAGCAAGAATGTAATATCCAACTCCTTCCCATTCCAATCCTGAGACCATTCCTATAGCATGAGATGTGATATCTCAATGCTTCTAATAGAAAACCTGAGATCCTTCCTATGACATGAGATGTGATATCCAATTCCTTCCCATTCCAAACCTGAGACCATTCCTACAGCATGCAATGTGATATCTCAATGCTTCTAATACCACACCTGAGACCCGTCCTATAACATGAGATGGGATATCCAAGCCCTTCCCATTCCAATCCTGAGACCCTTCCTATAGCATGAGATGTGATATCTCAATGCTTCTAATACCAAATCTGAGACCCTTCCTATAACATGAGATGGGATATCCAACTCCTTCCCATTCCAATCCTGAGACCCTTTCGATAGCAGAGATGTGATATCTCAATGCTTCTAATACCAAACCTGATATCCTTCCTATAACATGAGATGTGATATCTCAATGTTTCTCATACCAAACCTGAGGCCCTTCCTACAGCAAGAGATGTGATGTACAAACCCTTCCCATTCCAAACCTGAGACCCTTCCTATAGCATGAGATGTGATATCCAACTCCTTCCCAATCCAATCCTGAGACCCTTCCTATACCATGAGATATAATATCACAATGCTTGTAATACCAAACCTGAGACCCTTCCTATAGCATAAAATGTGATATCCAACTCCTTCCCATTCCAATCCTTAGACCCTTCCTATAGCATGAGATGTGATATCTCAATGCTTCTAATACCAAACCTGAGACCCTTCTTAAAGCATGAGATGGGATATCCAACTCCTTCCTATTCCAATCATGAGACCCTTACGATAGTAGAGATGTGATATCTCAATGCTTATACCAAACCTGAGACCCTTCCTATGGCATGAGATGTGATATCCAACTCCTTTCCATTCCAATCCTGAGACCCTTCCTATAGCATGAGATGTGATATCTCAATGCTTCTACCAAACCTGAGACCCTTCCTATGGCATGAGATGTGATATCCAACTCCTTGCCATTCAAATCCTGAGACCCTCCCTATAACAAGAGATGTCATATCCAACTCCTTCCCATTCCAAACCTGAGACCCTTCCTTTAGCATGAGATGTGATATCCAAATCCTTCACATTCCAATCCGGAGACCAATCCTATAGCATGAGATGTGATATCTCAATGCTTCTAATACCAAACCTGAGACCCTTCCGATAGCATGAGATGTGATATCTCAATGCTTCAAAAACCAAACATGAGAACCATCCTATAACATGAGATGTGAAATCCAAATCCTTCCCTTCCCAAACCTGAGACTCTTCCTATAGCATGAGATGTGATATCTCAATGCTTCTACCAAACCTGAAACCCTTCCTATAGCATGAGATGTGATATCCAACTCCTTCCCATTCCAATCCTGAGACACTTCCTATAGCATGAGATGTGATATCACAATGCTTCTAATACCAAACCTGAGACCCATCCTATAACATGAGATGTGATATCCAAATCCTTCCCCTTCCAAACCTGAGACCCTTCCTTTAGCATGAGATGTGATATCCAGCTCCTCCCATTCCAATCCTGAGACCCTTCCGATAGCATGAGATGTGGTATCTCAATGCTTCTAATATCAAAACTGAGACCCTCTCTATAGCATGAGATGTGATATCTAAGTCCTTCCCATTCCAATCCTGAGACCCTTCCGATAGCAGAGATGTGATATCTCAATGCTTATACCAAACCTGAGACCCTTCCTATGGCATGAGATGTGATATCCAACTCCTTGCCATTCAAATCCTGAGACCCTCCCTATAACAAGAGATGTCATATCCAACTCCTTCCCATTCCAAACCTGAGACCCTTCCTTTAGCATGAGATGTAATATCCAAATCCTTCACATTCCAATCCGGAGACCAATCCTATAGCATGAGATGTGATATCTCAATTCTTCTAATATCAAAACTGAGACCAACAAAAATGATATGTGATATCTAAGTCCTTCCCATTCCAATCCTGAGACCCTTCCTATAGCATGAGATGTGATATCTCAATGCTTCTAATATCAAACTTGACACCCTCCCTATAGCATGAGATGTGATATCCAAGTCCTTCCCATTCCAATCCTGAGACACTTCCTATAGCATGAGATGTGATATCTCAATGCTTCTAATACCAAACCTGAGACTCTTCCTATAACATGAGATGGGATATCCAACTCCTTCCCATTCCAATCCTGAGACTCTTCCGATAGCAGAGATGTGATATCTCAATGCTTATACCAAACCTGAGACCCTTCCTACGGCATGAGATGTCATATACAACTCCTTCCCATTCCAATCCTGAGACCCTTCCTATAGCATGAGATGTGATATCTCAATGCTTATACCAAACCTGAGACCCTTCCTATAGCATGAGATGTGATATCCAACTCCTTCCCATTCCAATCCTGAGACCCTTCCTATAGCATGAGATGTGATGTCTCAATGCTTCTAATACCAAACCTGAGATCCTTCCTATAACATGAGATGTGATATCCAACTCCTTCCATTCCAATCCTGAGACCCTTCCTATAGCATGAGATTTGATATATCAATGCTTATACCAAACCTGAGACCCTTCCTATAGCATGAGATGTGATATCCAACTCCTTCCCGTTCCAAACCTGAGACCCTTCCTTTAGCATGAGATGTGATATCCAGCTCCTTCCCATTCCAATACTGAGACACTTCCGATAGCATGAGATGTGATATCTCAATGCTTCTAATATCAAAACTGAGACCAACAAAAATGATATGTGATATCTAAGTCCTTCCCATTCCAATCCTGAGACCCTCCCTATAGCATGAGATGTGATATCCAAGTCCTTCCCATTCCAATCCTGAGACCCTTCCTATAGCATGAGATGTGATATCTCAATGCTTCTAATACCAAACCTGAGACCCTTCCTATAACATGAGATGGGAATATCCAACTCCTTACCATTCCAATCCTGAGACCCTTCCGATAGCAGAGATGTGATATCTCAATGCTTATACCAAACCTGAGATCCTTCCTATAACATGAGATGTGATATCCAACTCCTTCCCATTCCAATCCTGAGACCCTTCCTATAGCATGAGATGTGATATCTCACTGCTTATACCAAACCTGAGACCCTTCCTATAGCATGAGATGTGATATCCAACTCCTTCCCATTCCAATCCTGAGACCCTTCCTATAGCATGAGATGTGATATCTCACTGCTTATACCAAACCTGAGACCCTTCCTATAGCATGAGATGTGATATCCAACTCCTTCCCATTCCAATCCTGAGACCCTTCCTATAGCATGAGATGTGATATCTCAATGCTTCTAATATCAAACTTGAGACCCTCCCTATAGCATGAGATGTGATATCCAAGTCCTTCCCATTCCAATCCTGAGACACTTCCTATAGCATGAGATGTGATATCTCAATGCTTCTAATACCAAACCTGAGACCCTTCCTATAACATGAGATGGGATATCCAACTCCTTCCCATTCCAATCCTGAGACCCTTCCAATAGCAGAGATGTGATATCTCAATGCGTATACCAAACCTGAGACCCTTCCTACGGCATGAGATGTCATATACAACTCCTTCCCATTCCAATCCTGAGACCCTTCCTATAGCATGAGATGTGATATCTCAATGCTTATACCAAACCTGAGACCCTTCCTATAGCATGAGATGTGATATCCAACTCCTTCCCATTCCAATCCTGAGACCCTTCCTATAGCATGAGATGTGATGTCTCAATGCTTCTAATACCAAACCTGAGATCCTTCCTATAACATGAGATGTGATATCCAACTCCTTCCATTCCAATCCTGAGACCCTTCCTATAGCATGAGATTTGATATCTCAATGCTTATACCAAACCTGAGACCCTTCCTATAGCATGAGATGTGATATCCCAGTCTTTCCCATTCCAATCCTTAGACCCTTCCTACAGCATGCAATATGATATCTCAATGATTCTAATAACAATCCTGAGACCCTTCCTATAACATGAGATGGGATATCCAATTCCTTCCCATTCCAATCCTGAGACACTTCCGATAGCAGAGATGTGATATCTCAATGCTTATACCAAACCTGAGACCCTTCCTATAACATGAGATCGGATATCCAACTCCTTCCCGTTCCAAACCTGAGACCCTTCCTTTAGCATGAGATGTAATATCCAGCTCCTTCCCATTCCAATCCTGAGACACTTCCGATAGCATGAGATGTGATATCTCAATGCTTCTAATATCAAAACTGAAACCCTCCCTATAGCATGATATGTGATATCAAAGTCCTTCCCATTCCAATCCTGAGACCCTTCCTATAGCATGAGATGTGATATCTCAATGCTTCTACCAAACCTGAGACCCTTCCTTTAGCATGAGATGTGATATCCAACTCCTTCCCATTCCAACCTGAGACCCTTCCTATAGCATGAGAAGGGATATCCAACTCCTTCCCAATCCAATCCTGAGACCCTTCCGATAGCATAGATGTGATATCTCAATGCTTATACCAAACCTGAGACCCTTCCTATGGCATGAGATGTGATATCCAACTCCTTGCCATTCAAATCCTGAGACCCTCCCTATAACAAGAGATGTCATATCCAACTCCTTCCCATTCCAAACCTGAGACCCTTCCTTTAGCATGAGATGTGATATCCAAATCCTTCACATTCCAATCCGGAGACTCTTCCTATAACATGAGATGAGATATCCAACTCCTTCCCAATCCAATCCTGAGACCCTTCCGATAGCAGAGATGTGATATCTCAATGCTTATACCAAACCTGAGACCCTTCCTATGGCATGAGATGTGATATCCAACTCCTTGCCATTCAAATCCTGAGACCCTCCCTATAACAAGAGATGTCATATCCAACTCCTTCCCATTCCAAACCTGAGACCCTTCCTTTAGCATGAGATGTGATTTCCAAATCCTTCACATTCCAATCCGGAGACCAATCCTATAGCATGAGATGTGATATCTCAATGCTTCTAATACCAAACTTGAGACCCTTCCGATAGCATGAGATGTGATATCTCTATGCTTCAAAAACCAAACATGAGAACCATCCTATAACATGAGATGTGAATTCCAAATCCTTCCCTTCCCAAACCTGAGACTCTTCCTATAGCATGAGATGTGATATCTCAATGCTTCTAATATCAAACTTCAGACCCTCCCTATAGCATGAGATGTGATATCCAAGTCCTTCCCATTCCAATCCTGAGACACTTCCTATAGCATGAGATGTGATATCTCAATGCTTCTAATACCAAACCTGAGACTCTTCCTATAACATGAGATGGGATATCCAACTCCTTCCCATTCCAATCCTGAGACTCTTCTGATAGCAGAGATGTGATATCTCAATGCTTCTACCAAACCTGAGACCCTTCCTTTAGCATAAGATGTGATATCCAACTCCTTCCCATTCCAATCCTGAGACCCTTCCTATAGCATGAGATGTGATATCTCAATACTTCTAATACCAAACCTGAGATCCTTCCGATAACATGAGATGTGATATCCAAATCCTTCCCCTTCCAAACCTGAGACCCTCCCTTTAGCATGAGATGTGATATCCAACTCCTTCCCATTCCAATCCTGAGACCCTTCTGATAGCATGAGATGTGATATCTCAATGCTTCTAATACCAAACCTGAGATCCTTCCTATAACATGAGATGTGATATCCAAATCCTTCCCCTTCCAAACCTGAGACCCTCCCTTTAGCATGAGATGTGATATCCAACTCCTTCCCATTCCAATCCTGAGACCCTTCTGATAGCATGAGATGTGATATCTCAATGCCTCTAATACCAAACCTGAGATCCTACCTCTAACATGAAATGTGATATCCAACTCTTTCCCCTTCCAAACCTGAGAGCCTTCCTATAACATGAGATGTGATATCCAACTCCTTCCCATTCCAACCTGAGACCCTTCCTATAGCATGAGATGTGATATCTCAATGCCTCTAATACCAAACCTGAGATCCTTCCTCTAACATGAAATGTGATATCCAACTCCTTCCCTTTCCAAACCTGAGAGCCTATCTATAGCATGAGATGTGATATCCAAGTCCTTCCCATTCCAATCCTTAGACCCTTCCTACAGCATGCAATATGATATCTCAATGATTCTAATAACAAACCTGAGACCCGTCCTATAACATGAGATGGGATATCCAACTCCTTCCCATTCCAATCCTGAGACACTTCCGATAGCAGAGATGTGATATCTCAATGCTTATACCAAACTTGAGACCCTTCCTATAACATGAGATGTGATATCCAACTCCTTCCCGTTCCAAACCTGAGACCCTTCCTTTAGCATGAGATGTGATATCCAGCTCCTTCCCATTCCAATACTGAGACACTTCCGATAGCATGAGATGTGATATCTCAATGCTTCTAATATCAAAACTGAGACCAACAAAAATGATATGTGATATCTAAGTCCTTCCCATTCAAATCCTGAGACCCTTCCTATAGCATGAGATGTGATATCTCAATGCTTATACCAAACTTGAGACCCTTCCTACGGCATGAGATGTCATATACAACTCCTTCCCATTCCAATCCTGAGACCCTTCCTATAGCATGAGATGTGATATCTCAATGCTTATACCAAACCTGAGACCCTTCCTATAGCATGAGATGTGATATCCAACTCCTTCCCATTCCAATCCTGAGACCCTTCCTATAGCATGAGATGTGATGTCTCAATGCTTCTAATACCAAACCTGAGATCCTTCCTATAACATGAGATGTGATATCCAACTCCTTCCATTCCAATCCTGAGACCCTTCCTATAGCATGAGATTTGATATCTCAATGCTTATACCAAACCTGAGACCCTTCCTATAGCATGAGATGTGATATCCCAGTCTTTCCCATTCCAATCCTTAGACCCTTCCTACAGCATGCAATATGATATCTCAATGATTCTAATAACAATCCTGAGACCCGTCCTATAACATGAGATGGGATATCCAATTCCTTCCCATTCCAATCCTGAGACACTTCCGATAGCAGAGATGTGATATCTCAATGCTTATACCAAACCTGAGACCCTTCCTATAACATGAGATCGGATATCCAACTCCTTCCCGTTCCAAACCTGAGACCCTTCCTTTAGCATGAGATGTAATATCCAGCTCCTTCCCATTCCAATCCTGAGACACTTCCGATAGCATGAGATGTGATATCTCAATGCTTCTAATATCAAAACTGAAACCCTCCCTATAGCATGATATGTGATATCAAAGTCCTTCCCATTCCAATCCTGAGACCCTTCCTATAGCATGAGATGTGATATCTCAATGCTTCTACCAAACCTGAGACCCTTCCTTTAGCATGAGATGTGATATCCAACTCCTTCCCATTCCAACCTGAGACCCTTCCTATAGCATGAGAAGGGATATCCAACTCCTTCCCAATCCAATCCTGAGACCCTTCCGATAGCATAGATGTGATATCTCAATGCTTATACCAAACCTGAGACCCTTCCTATGTCATGAGATGTGATATCCAACTCCTTGCCATTCAAATCCTGAGACCCTCCCTATAACAAGAGATGTCATATCCAACTCCTTCCCATTCCAAACCTGAGACCCTTCCTTTAGCATGAGATGTGATATCCAAATCCTTCACATTCCAATCCGGAGACTCTTCCTATAACATGAGATGAGATATCCAACTCCTTCCCAATCCAATCCTGAGACCCTTCCGATAGCAGAGATGTGATATCTCAATGCTTATACCAAACCTGAGACCCTTCCTATGGCATGAGATGTGATATCGAACTCCTTGCCATTCAAATCCTGAGACCCTCCCTATAACAAGAGATGTCATATCCAACTCCTTCCCATTCCAAACCTGAGACCCTTCCTTTAGCATGAGATGTGATTTCCAAATCCTTCACATTCCAATCCGGAGACCAATCCTATAGCATGAGATGTGATATCTCAATGCTTCTAATACCAAACCTGAGACCCTTCCGATAGCATGAGATGTGATATCTCTATGCTTCAAAAACCAAACATGAGAACCATCCTATAACATGAGATGTGAATTCCAAATCCTTCCCTTCCCAAACCTGAGACTCTTCCTATAGCATGAGATGTGATATCTCAATGCTTCTAATATCAAACTTGAGACCCTCCCTATAGTATGAGATGTGATATCCAAGTCCTTCCCATTCCAATCCTGAGACACTTCCTATAGCATGAGATGTGATATCTCAATGCTTCTAATACCAAACCTGAGACTCTTCCTATAACATGAGATGGGATATCCAACTCCTTCCCATTCCAATCCTGAGACTCTTCTGATAGCAGAGATGTGATATCTCAATGCTTATACCAAACATGAGACCCTTCCTACGGCATGAGATGTCATATACAACTCCTTCCCATTCCAATCCTGAGACCCTTCCTATAGCATGAGATGTGATATCTCAATGCTTATACCAAACCTGAGACCCTTCCTATAGCATGAGATGTGATATCCAACTCCTTCCCATTCCAATCCTGAGACCCTTCCTATAGCATGAGATGTGATGTCTCAATGCTTCTAATACCAAACCTGAGATCCTTCCTATAACATGAGATGTGATATCCAACTCCTTCCATTCCAATCCTGAGACCCTTCCTATAGCATGAGATTTGATATCTCAATGCTTATACCAAACCTGAGACCCTTCCTATAGCATGAGATGTGATATCCAAGTCTTTCCCATTCCAATCCTTAGACCCTTCCTACAGCATGCAATATGATATCTCAATGATTCTAATAACAATCCTGAGACCCATCCTATAACATGAGATGGGATATCCAATTCCTTCCCATTCCAATCCTGAGACACTTCCGATAGCAGAGATGTGATATCTCAATGCTTATACCAAACCTGAGACCCTTCCTACAACATGAGATCGGATATCCAACTCCTTCCCGTTCCAAACCTGAGACCCTTCCTTTAGCATGAGATGTAATATCCAGCTCCTTCCCATTCCAATCCTGAGACACTTCCGATAGCATGAGATGTGATATTTCAATGCTTCTAATATCAAAACTGAAACCCTCCCTATAGCATGATATGTGATATCTAAGTCCTTCCCATTCCAATCCTGAGACCCTTCCTATAGCATGAGATGTGATATCTCAATGCTTCTACCAAACCTGAGACCCTTCCTTTAGCATGAGATGTGATATCCAACTCCTTCCCATTCCAACCTGAGACCCTTCCTATAGCATGAGAAGGGATATCCAACTCCTTCCCAATCCAATCCTGAGACCCCTCCGATAGCAGAGATGTGATATCTCAATGCTTATACCAAACCTGAGACCCTTCCTATGGCATGAGATGTGATATCCAACTCCTTGCCATTCAAATCCTGAGACCCTCCCTATAACAAGAGATGTCATATCCAACTCCTTCCCATTCCAAACCTGAGACCCTTCCTTTAGCATGAGATGTGATATCCAAATCCTTCACATTCCAATCCGGAGACCAATCCTATAGCATGAGATGTGATATCTCAATGCTTCTAATACCAAACCTGAGACTCTTCCGATAGCATGAGATGTGATATCTCAATGCTTCAAAAACCAAACATGAGAACCATCCCATAACATGAGATGTGAAATCCAAATCCTTCCCTTCCCAAACCTGAGACTCTTCCTATAGCATGAGATGTGATATCTCAATGCTTCTAATATCAAACTTGAGACCCTCCCTATAGCATGAGATGTGATATCCAAGTCCTTCCCATTCCAATCCTGAGACACTTCCTATAGCATGAGATGTGATATCTCAATGCTTCTAATACCAAACCTGAGACTCTTCCTATAACATGAGATGAGATATCCAACTCCTTCCCATTCAAATCCTGAGACTCTTCTGATAGCAGAGATGTGATATCTCAATGCTTATACCAAACCTGAGACCCTTCCTACGGCATGAGATGTCATATACAACTCCTTCCCATTCCAATCCTGAGACCCTTCCTATAGCATGAGATGTGATATCTCAGTGCTTCTAATATCAAACTTGAGACCCTCCCTATAGCATGAGATGTGATATCCAAGTCCTTCCCATTCCAATCCTGAGACACTTCCTATAGCATGAGATGTGATATCTCAATGCTTCTAATACCAAACATGAGACCCTTCTTATAGCATGAGATGTGATATCCAACTCCTTCCCATTCCAATCCTGAGACCCTTCCTATAGCATGAGATGTGATGTCTCAATGCTTCTAATACCAAACCTGAGATCCTTCCTATAACATGAGATGTGATATCCAACTCCTTCCATTCCAATCCTGAGACCCTTCCTATAGCATGAGATGTGATATCTCAATGCCTATACCAAACCTGAGACCCTTCCTATAGCATGAGATGTGATATCCAAGTCTTTCCCATTCCAATCCTTAGACCCTTCCTACAGCATGCAATATGATATCTCAATGATTCTAATAACAATCCTGTGACCCGTCCTTTAACATGAGATGGGATATCCAATTCCTTCCCATTCCAATCCTGAGACACTTCCGATAGCAGAGATGTGATATCTCAATGCTTATACCAAACCTGAGACCCTTCCTATAACATGAGATCGGATATCCAACTCCTTCCCGTTCCAAACCTGAGACCCTTCCTTTAGCATGAGATGTAATATCCAGCTCCTTCCCATTCCAATCCTGAGACACTTCCGATAGCATGAGATGTGATATCTCAATGCTTCTAATATCAAAACTGAAACCCTCCCTATAGCATGATATGTGATATCTAAGTCCTTCCCATTCCAATCCTGAGACCCTTCCTATAGCATGAGATGTGATATCTCAATGCTTCTACCAAACCTGAGACCCTTCCTATAGCATGAGAAGGGATATCCAACTCCTTCCCAATCCAATCCTGAGACCCTTCCGATAGCAGAGATGTGATATCTCAATGCTTATACCAAAGCTGAGACCCTTCCTATGGCATGAGATGTGATATCCAACTCCTTGCCATTCAAATCCTGAGACCCTCCCTATAACAAGAGATGTCATATCCAACTCCTTCCCATTCCAAACCTGAGACCCTTCCTTTAGCATGAGATGTGATATCCAAATCCTTCACATTCCAATCCTGAGACCCTTCCTATAACATGAGATGTGATATCCAACTCCTTCCCAATCCAATCCTGAGACCCTTCCGATAAGAGATGTGATATCTCAATGCTTATACCAAACCTGAGACCCTTCCTATGGCATGAGATGTGATATCCAACTCCTTGCCATTCAAATCCTGAGACCCTCCCTATAACAAGAGATGTCATATCCAACTCCTTCCCATTCCAAACCTGAGACCCTTCCTTTAGCATGAGATGTGATATCCAAATCCTTCCCTTCCCAAACCTGAGACTCTTCCTATAGCATGAGATGTGATATCTCAATGCTTCAAAAACCAAACATGAGAACCATCCTATAACATGAGATGTGAATTCCAAATCCTTCCCTTCCCAAACCTGAGACTCTTCCTATAGCATGAGATGTGATATCTCAATGCTTCTAATATCAAACTTGAGACCCTCCCTATAGTATGAGATGTGATATCCAAGTCCTTCCCATTCCAATCCTGAGACACTTCCTATAGCATGAGATGTGATATCTCAATGCTTCTAATACCAAACCTGAGACTCTTCCTATAACATGAGATGGGATATCCAACTCCTTCCCATTCCAATCCTGAGACTCTTCTGATAGCAGAGATGTGATATCTCAATGCTTATACCAAACATGAGACCCTTCCTACGGCATGAGATGTCATATACAACTCCTTCCCATTCCAATCCTGAGACCCTTCCTATAGCATGAGATGTGATATCTCAATGCTTATACCAAACCTGAGACCCTTCCTATAGCATGAGATGTGATATCCAACTCCTTCCCATTCCAATCCTGAGACCCTTCCTATAGCATGAGATGTGATGTCTCAATGCTTCTAATACCAAACCTGAGATCCTTCCTATAACATGAGATGTGATATCCAACTCCTTCCATTCCAATCCTGAGACCCTTCCTATAGCATGAGATTTGATATCTCAATGCTTATACCAAACCTGAGACCCTTCCTATAGCATGAGATGTGATATCCAAGTCTTTCCCATTCCAATCCTTAGACCCTTCCTACAGCATGCAATATGATATCTCAATGATTCTAATAACAATCCTGAGACCCATCCTATAACATGAGATGGGATATCCAATTCCTTCCCATTCCAATCCTGAGACACTTCCGATAGCAGAGATGTGATATCTCAATGCTTATACCAAACCTGAGACCCTTCCTACAACATGAGATCGGATATCCAACTCCTTCCCGTTCCAAACCTGAGACCCTTCCTTTAGCATGAGATGTAATATCCAGCTCCTTCCCATTCCAATCCTGAGACACTTCCGATAGCATGAGATGTGATATTTCAATGCTTCTAATATCAAAACTGAAACCCTCCCTATAGCATGATATGTGATATCTAAGTCCTTCCCATTCCAATCCTGAGACCCTTCCTATAGCATGAGATGTGATATCTCAATGCTTCTACCAAACCTGAGACCCTTCCTTTAGCATGAGATGTGATATCCAACTCCTTCCCATTCCAACCTGAGACCCTTCCTATAGCATGAGAAGGGATATCCAACTCCTTCCCAATCCAATCCTGAGACCCCTCCGATAGCAGAGATGTGATATCTCAATGCTTATACCAAACCTGAGACCCTTCCTATGGCATGAGATGTGATATCCAACTCCTTGCCATTCAAATCCTGAGACCCTCCCTATAACAAGAGATGTCATATCCAACTCCTTCCCATTCCAAACCTGAGACCCTTCCTTTAGCATGAGATGTGATATCCAAATCCTTCACATTCCAATCCGGAGACCAATCCTATAGCATGAGATGTGATATCTCAATGCTTCTAATACCAAACCTGAGACCCTTCCGATAGCATGAGATGTGATATCTCAATGCTTCAAAAACCAAACATGAGAACCATCCCATAACATGAGATGTGAAATCCAAATCCTTCCCTTCCCAAACCTGAGACTCTTCCTATAGCATGAGATGTGATATCTCAATGCTTCTAATATCAAACTTGAGACCCTCCCTATAGCATGAGATGTGATATCCAAGTCCTTCCCATTCCAATCCTGAGACACTTCCTATAGCATGAGATGTGATATCTCAATGCTTCTAATACCAAACCTGAGACTCTTCCTATAACATGAGATGAGATATCCAACTCCTTCCCATTCAAATCCTGAGACTCTTCTGATAGCAGAGATGTGATATCTCAATGCTTATACCAAACCTGAGACCCTTCCTACGGCATGAGATGTCATATACAACTCCTTCCCATTCCAATCCTGAGACCCTTCCTATAGCATGAGATGTGATATCTCAGTGCTTCTAATATCAAACTTGAGACCCTCCCTATAGCATGAGATGTGATATCCAAGTCCTTCCCATTCCAATCCTGAGACACTTCCTATAGCATGAGATGTGATATCTCAATGCTTCTAATACCAAACATGAGACCCTTCTTATAGCATGAGATGTGATATCCAACTCCTTCCCATTCCAATCCTGAGACCCTTCCTATAGCATGAGATGTGATGTCTCAATGCTTCTAATACCAAACCTGAGATCCTTCCTATAACATGAGATGTGATATCCAACTCCTTCCATTCCAATCCTGAGACCCTTCCTATAGCATGAGATGTGATATCTCAATGCCTATACCAAACCTGAGACCCTTCCTATAGCATGAGATGTGATATCCAAGTCTTTCCCATTCCAATCCTTAGACCCTTCCTACAGCATGCAATATGATATCTCAATGATTCTAATAACAATCCTGTGACCCGTCCTTTAACATGAGATGGGATATCCAATTCCTTCCCATTCCAATCCTGAGACACTTCCGATAGCAGAGATGTGATATCTCAATGCTTATACCAAACCTGAGACCCTTCCTATAACATGAGATCGGATATCCAACTCCTTCCCGTTCCAAACCTGAGACCCTTCCTTTAGCATGAGATGTAATATCCAGCTCCTTCCCATTCCAATCCTGAGACACTTCCGATAGCATGAGATGTGATATCTCAATGCTTCTAATATCAAAACTGAAACCCTCCCTATAGCATGATATGTGATATCTAAGTCCTTCCCATTCCAATCCTGAGACCCTTCCTATAGCATGAGATGTGATATCTCAATGCTTCTACCAAACCTGAGACCCTTCCTTTAGCATGAGATGTGATATCCAACTCCTTCCCATTCCAACCTGAGACCCTTCCTATAGCATGAGAAGGGATATCCAACTCCTTCCCAATCCAATCCTGAGACCCTTCCGATAGCAGAGATGTGATATCTCAATGCTTATACCAAAGCTGAGACCCTTCCTATGGCATGAGATGTGATATCCAACTCCTTGCCATTCAAATCCTGAGACCCTCCCTATAACAAGAGATGTCATATCCAACTCCTTCCCATTCCAAACCTGAGACCCTTCCTTTAGCATGAGATGTGATATCCAAATCCTTCACATTCCAATCCTGAGACCCTTCCTATAACATGAGATGTGATATCCAACTCCTTCCCAATCCAATCCTGAGACCCTTCCGATAAGAGATGTGATATCTCAATGCTTATACCAAACCTGAGACCCTTCCTATGGCATGAGATGTGATATCCAACTCCTTGCCATTCAAATCCTGAGACCCTCCCTATAACAAGAGATGTCATATCCAACTCCTTCCCATTCCAAACCTGAGACCCTTCCTTTAGCATGAGATGTGATATCCAAATCCTTCCCTTCCCAAACCTGAGACTCTTCCTATAGCATGAGATGTGATATCTCAATGCTTCTAATATCAAACTTGAGAACCATCCTATAACATGAGATGTGAAATCCAAATCCTTCCCTTCCCAAACCTGAGACTCTTCCTATAGCATGAGATGTGATATCTCAATGCTTCTAATACCAAACCTGAGACTCTTCCTATAACATGAGATGGGATATCCAACTCCTTCCCATTCCAATCCTGAGACTCTTCTGATAGCAGAGATGTGATATCTCAATGCTTATACCAAACCTGAGACCCTTCCTACGGCATGAGATGTCATATACAACTCCTTCCCATTCCAATCCTGAGACCCTTCCTATAGCATGAGATGTGATATCTCAATGCTTATACCAAACCTGAGACCCTTCCTATAGCATGAGATGTGATATCCAACTCCTTCCCATTCCAATCCTGAGACCCTTCCTATAGCATGAGATGCGATGTATCAATGCTTCTAATACCAAACCTGAGATCCTTCCTATAACATGAGATGTGATATCCAACTCCTTCCATTCCAATCCTGAGACCCTTCCTATAGCATGAGATTTGATATCTCAATGCTTATACCAAACCTGAGACCCTTCCTATAGCATGAGATGTGATATCCAAGTCTTTCCCATTCCAATCCTTAGACCCTTCCTACAGCATGCAATATGATATCTCAATGATTCTAATAACAATCCTGAGACCCGTCCTATAACATGAGATGGGATATCCAATTCCTTCCCATTCCAATCCTGAGACACTTCCGATAGCAGAGATGTGATATCTCAATGCTTATACCAAACCTGAGACCCTTCCTATAACATGAGATCGGATATCCAACTCCTTCCCGTTCCAAACCTGAGACCCTTCCTTTAGCATGAGATGTAATATCCAGCTCCTTCCCATTCCAATCCTGAGACACTTCCGATAGCATGAGATGTGATATCTCAATGCTTCTAATATCAAAACTGAAACCCTCCCTATAGCATGATATGTGATATCTAAGTCCTTCCCATTCCAATCCTGAGACCCTTCCTATAGCAGGAGATGTGATATCTCAATGCTTCTACCAAACCTGAGACCCTTCCTTTAGCATGAGATGTGATATCCAACTCCTTCCCATTCCAACCTGAGACCCTTCCAGTAGCATGAGAAGGGATATCCAACTCCTTCCCAATCCAATCCTGAGACCCTTCCGATAGCAGAGATGTGATATCTCTATGCTTATACCAAACCTGCGACCCTTCCTATGGCATGAGATGTGATATCCAACTCCTTGCCATTCAAATCCTGAGACCCTCCCTATAACAAGAGATGTCATATCCAACTCCTTCCCATTCCAAACCTGAGACCCTTCCTTTAGCATGAGATGTGATATCCAAATCCTTCACATTCCAATCCGGAGACCCTTCCTATAACATGAGATGTGATATCCAACTCCTTCCCAATCCAATCCTGAGACCCTTCCGATAGCAGAGATGTGATATCTCAATGCTTATACCAAACCTGAGACCCTTCCTATGGCATGAGATGTGATATCCAACTCCTTGCCATTCAAATCCTGAGACCCTCCCTATAACAAGAGATGTCATATCCAACTCCTTCCCATTCCAAACCTGAGACCCTTCCTTTAGCATGAGATGTGATATCCAAATCCTTCACATTCCAATCCGGAGACCAATCCTATAGCATGAGATGTGATATCTCAATGCTTCTAATACCAAACCTGAGACCCTTCCGATAGCATGAGATGTGATATCTCAATGCTTCAAAAACCAAACATGAGAACCATCCTATAACATGAGATGTGAAATCCAAATCCTTCCCTTCCCAAACCTGAGACTCTTCCTATAGCATGAGATGTGATATCTCAATGCTTCTAATATCAAACTTGAGACCCTCCCTATAGCATGAGATGTGATATCCAAGTCCTTCCCATTCCAATCCTGAGACACTTCCTATAGCATGAGATGTGATATCTCAATGCTTCTAATACCAAACCTGAGACTCTTCCTATAACATGAGATGGGATATCCAACTCCTTCCCATTCCAATCCTGAGACTCTTCTGATAGCAGAGATGTGATATCTCAATGCTTATACCAAACCTGAGACCCTTCCTACGGCATGAGATGTCATATACAACTCCTTCCCATTCCAATCCTGAGACCCTTCCTATAGCATGAGATGTGATATCTCAATGCTTATACCAAACATGAGACCCTTCCTATAGCATGAGATGTGATATCCAACTCCTTCCCATTCCAATCCTGAGACCCTTCCTATAGCATGAGATGTTATGTCTCAATGCTTCTAATACCAAACCTGAGATCCTTCCTATAACATGAGATGTGATATCCAACTCCTTCCATTCCAATCCTGAGACCCTTCCTATAGCATGAGATTTGATATCTCAATGCTTATACCAAACCTGAGACCCTTCCTATAGCATGAGTTGTGATATCCAAGTCTTTCCCATTCCAATCCTTAGACCCTTCCTACAGCATGCAATATGATATCTCAATGATTCTAATAACAATCCTGAGACCCGTCCTATAACATGAGATGGGATATCCAATTCCTTCCCATTCCAATCCTGAGACACTTCCGATAGCAGAGATGTGATATCTCAATGCTTATACCAAACCTGAGACCCTTCCTATAACATGAGATCGGATATCCAACTCCTTCCCGTTCCAAACCTGAGACCCTTCCTTTAGCATGAGATGTAATATCCAGCTCCTTCCCATTCCAATCCTGAGACACTTCCGATAGCATGAGATGTGATATCTCAATGCTTCTAATATCAAAACTGAAACCCTCCCTATAGCATGATATGTGATATCTAAGTCCTTCCCATTCCAATCCTGAGACCCTTCCTAGAGCATGAGATGTGATATCTCAATGCTTCTACCAAACCTGAGACCCTTCCTTTAGCATGAGATGTGATATCCAACTCCTTCCCATTCCAACCTGAGACCCTTCCTATAGCATGAGAAGGGATATCCAACTCCTTCCCAATCCAATCCTGAGACCCTTCCGATAGCAGAGATGTGATATCTCAATGCTTATACCAAACCTGAGACCCTTCCTATGGCATGAGATGTGATATCCAACTCCTTGCCATTCAAATCCTGAGACCCTCCCTATAACAAGAGATGTCATATCCAACTCCTTCCCATTCCAAACCTGAGACCCTTCCTTTAGCATGAGATGTGATATCCAAATCCTTCACATTCCAATCCGGAGACCCTTCCTATAACATGAGATGTGATATCCAACTCCTTCCCAATCCAATCCTGAGACCCTTCCGATAGCAGAGATGTGATATCTCAATGCTTATACCAAACCTGAGACCCTTCCTATGGCATGAGATGTGATATCCAACTCCTTGCCATTCAAATCCTGAGACCCTCCCTATAACAAGAGATGTCATATCCAACTCCTTCCCATTCCAAACCTGAGACCCTTCCTTTAGCATGAGATGTGATATCCAAATCCTTCACATTCCAATCCGGAGACCAATCCTATAGCATGAGATGTGATATCTCAATGCTTCTAATACCAAACCTGAGACCCTTCCGATAGCATGAGATGTGATATCTCAATGCTTCAAAAACCAAACATGAGAACCATCCTATAACATGAGATGTGAAATCCAAATCCTTCCCTTCCCAAACCTGAGACCCTCCCTATAGCATGAGATGTGATATCCAAGTCCTTCCCATTCCAATCCTGAGACACTTCCTATAGCATGAGATGTGATATCTCAATGCTTCTAATACCAAACCTGAGACTCTTCCTATAACATGAGATGGGATATCCAACTCCTTCCCATTCCAATCCTGAGACTCTTCTGATAGCAGAGATGTGATATCTCAATGCTTATACCAAACCTGAGACCCTTCCTACGGCATGAGATGTCATATACAACTCCTTCCCATTCCAATCCTGAGACCCTTCCTATAGCATGAGATGTGATATCTCAATGCTTATACCAAACCTGAGACCCTTCCTATAGCATGAGATGTGATATCCAACTCCTTCCCATTCCAATCCTGAGACCCTTCCTATAGCATGAGATGCGATGTATCAATGCTTCTAATACCAAACCTGAGATCCTTCCTATAACATGAGATGTAATATCCAACTCCTTCCATTCCAATCCTGAGACCCTTCCTATAGCATGAGATTTGATATCTCAATGCTTATACCAAACCTGAGATCCTTCCTATAACATGAGATGTGATATCCAACTCCTTCCATTCCAATCCTGAGACCCTTCCTACAGCATGCAATATGATATCTCAATGATTCTAATAACAATCCTGAGACCCGTCCTATAACATGAGATGGGATATCCAATTCCTTCCCATTCCAATCCTGAGACACTTCCGAGAGCAGAGATGTGATATCTCAATGCTTATACCAAACCTGAGACCCTTCCTATAACATGAGATCGGATATCCAACTCCTTCCCGTTCCAAACCTGAGACCCTTCCTTTAGCATGAGATGTAATATCCAGCTCCTTCCCATTCCAATCCTGAGACACTTCCGATAGCATGAGATGTGATATCTCAATGCTTCTAATATCAAAACTGAAACCCTCCCTATAGCATGATATGTGATATCTAAGTCCTTCCCATTCCAATCCTGAGACCCTTCCTATAGCATGAGATGTGATATCTCAATGCTTCTACCAAACCTGAGACCCTTCCTTTAGCATGAGATGTGATATCCAACTCCTTCCCATTCCAACCTGAGACCCTTCCTATAGCATGAGAAGGGATATCCAACTCCTTCCCAATCCAATCCTGAGACCCTTCAGATAGCAGAGATGTGATATCTCTATGCTTATACCAAACCTGAGACCCTTCCTATGGCATGAGATGTGATATCCAACTCCTTGCCATTCAAATCCTGAGACCCTCCCTATAACAAGAGATGTCATATCCAACTCCTTCCCATTCCAAACCTGAGACCCTTCCTTTAGCATGAGATGTGATATCCAAATCCTTCACATTCCAATCCGGAGACCCTTCTTATAACATGAGATGTGATATCCAACTCCTTCCCAATCCAATCCTGAGACCCTTCCGATAGCAGAGATGTGATAACTCAATGCTTATACCAAACCTGAGACCCTTCCTATGGCATGACATGTGATATCCAACTCCTTGCCATTCAAATCCTGAGACCCTCCCTATAACAAGAGATGTCATATCCAACTCCTTCCCATTCCAAACCTGAGACCCTTCCTTTAGCATGAGATGTGATATCCAAATCCTTCACATTACAATCCAGAGACCAATCCTATAGCATGAGATGTGATATCTCAATGCTTCTAATACCAAACCTGAGACCTTTCCGATAGCATGAGATGTGATATCTCAATGCTTCAAAAACCAAACATGAGAACCATCCTATAACATGAGATGTGAAATCCAAATCCTTCCCTTCCCAAACCTGAGACTCTTCCTATAGCATGAGATGTGATATCTCAATGCTTCTACCAAACCTGAAACCCTTCCTATAGCATGAGATGTGATATACAACTCCTTCCCATTCCAATCCTGAGACACTTCCTATAGCATGAGATGTGATATCACAATGCTTCTAATACCAAACCTGAGACCCATTCTATAACATGAGATGTGATATCCAAATCCTTCCCCTTCCAAACCTGAGACCCTTCCTTTAGCATGAGATGTGATATCCAGCTCCTACCATTCCAATCCTGAGACCCTTCCGATAGCATGAGATGTGATATCTCAATGCTTCTAATATCAAAACTGAGACCCTCCCTATAGCATGAGATGTGATATCTAAGTCCTTCCCATTCCAATCCTGAGACCCTTCCGATAGCAGAGATGTGATATCTCAATGCTTATACCAAACCTGAGACCCTTCCTATGGCATGAGATGTGATATCCAACTCCTTGCCATTCAAATCCTGAGACCCTCCCTATAACAAGAGATGTCATATCCAACTCCTTCCCATTCCAAACCTGAGACCCTTCCTTTAGCATGAGATGTGATATCCAAATCCTTCACATTCCAATCCGGAGACCAATCCTATAGCATGAGATGTGATATCTCAATGCTTCTAATACCAAACCTGAGACCCTTCCGATAGCATGAGATGTAATATCTCAATGCTTCAAAAACCAAACATGAGAACCATCCTATAACATGAGATGTGAAATCCAAATCCTTCCCTTCCCAAACCTGAGACTCTTCTTATAGCATGAGATGTGATATCTCAATGCTTCTAATATCAAACTTGAGACCCTCCCTATAGCATGAGATGTGATATCCAAGTCCTTCCCATTCCAATCCTGAGACACTTCCTATAGCATGAGATGTGATATCTCAATGCTTCTAATACCAAACCTGAGACTCTTCCTATAACATGAGATGGGATATCCAACTCCTTCCCATTCCAATCCTGAGACTCTTCTGATAGCAAAGATGTGATATCTCAATGCTTATACCAAACCTGAGACCCTTCCTACGGCATGAGATGTCATATACAACTCCTTCCCATTCCAATCCTGAGACCCTTCCTATAGCATGAGATGTGAAATCTCAATGCTTATACCAAACCTGAGACCCTTCCTATAGCATGAGATGTGATATCCAACTCCTTCCCATTCCAATCCTGAGACCCTTCCTATAGCATGAGATGTGATGTCTCAATGCTTATACCAAACCTGAGACCCTTCCTATAGCATGAGATGTGATATCCAAGTCTTTCCCATTCCAATCCTTAGACCCTTCCTACAGCATGCAATATGATATCTCAATGATTCTAATAACAATCTTGAGACCCGTCCTATAACATGAGATGGGATATCCAATTCCTTCCCATTCCAATCCTGAGACACTTCCGATAGCAGAGATGTGATATCTCAATGCTTATACCAAACCTGAGACCCTTCCTATAACATGAGATCGGATATCCAACTCCTTCCCGTTCCAAACCTGAGACCCTTCCTTTAGCATGAGATGTAATATCCAGCTCCTTCCCATTCCAATCCTGAGACACTTCCGATAGCATGAGATGTGATATCTCAATGCTTCTAATATCAAAACTGAAACCCTCCCTATAGCATGATATGTGATATCTAAGTCCTTCCCATTCCAATCCTGAGACCCTTCCTACAGCATGAGATGTGATATCTCAATGCTTCTACCAAACCTGAGACCCTTCCTTTAGCATGAGATGTGATATCCAACTCCTTCCCATTCCAACCTGAGACCCTTCCTATAGCATGAGAAGGGATATCCAACTCCTTCCCAATCCAATCCTGAGACCCTTCCGATAGCAGAGATGTGATATCTCAATGCTTATACCAAACCTGAGACCCTTCCTATGGCATGAGATGTGATATCCAACTCCTTGCCATTCAAATCCTGAGACCCTCCCTATAACAAGAGATGTCATATCCAACTCCTTCCCATTCCAAACCTGAGACCCTTCCTTTAGCATGAGATGTGATATCCAAATCCTTCACATTCCAATCCGGAGACCCTTCCTATAACATGAGATGTGATATCCAACTCCTTCCCAATCCAATCCTGTGACCCTTCCGATAGCAGAGATGTGATATCTCAATGCTTATACCAAACCTGAGACCCTTCCTATGGCATGAGATGTGATATCCAACTCCTTGCCATTCAAATCCTGAGACCCTCCCTATAACAAGAGATGTCATATCCAACTCCTTCCCATTCCAAACCTGAGACCCTTCCTTTAGCATGAGATGTGATATCCAAATCCTTCACATTCCAATCCAGAGACCAATCCTATAGCATGAGATGTGATATCTCAATGCTTCTAATACCAAACCTGAGACCCTTCCGATAGCATGAGATGTGATATCTCAATGCTTCAAAAACCAAACATGAGAACCATCCTATAACATGAGATGTGAAATCCAAATCCTTCCCTTCCCAAACCTGAGACTCTTCCTATAGCATGAGATGTGATATCTCAATGCTTCTACCAAACCTGAAACCCTTCCTATAGCATGAGATGTGATATCCAACTCCTTCCCATTCCAATCCTGAGACACTTCCTATAGCATGAGATGTGATATCACAATGTTTCTAATACCAAACCTGAAACCCATCCTATAACATGAGATGTGATATCCAAATCCTTCCCCTTCCAAACCTGAGACCCTTCCTTTAGCATGAGATGTGATATCCAGCTCCTCCCATTCCAATCCTGAGACCCTTCCGATAGCATGAGATGTGATATCTCAATGCTTCTAATATCAAAACTGAGACCCTCCCTATAGCATGAGATGTGATATCTAAGTCCTTCCCATTCCAATCCTGAGACCCTTCCGATAGCAGAGATGTGATATCTCAATGCTTATACCAAACCTGAGACCCTTCCTATGGCATGAGATGTGATATCCAACTCCTTGCCATTCAAATCCTGAGACCCTCCGTATAACAAGAGATGTCATATCCAACTCCTTCCCATTCCAAACCTGAGACCCTTCCTTTAGCATGAGATGTGATATCCAAATCCTTCACATTCCAATCCGGAGACCAATCCTATAGCATGAGATGTGATATCTCAATGCTTCTAATACCAAACCTGAGACTCTTCCTATAGCATGAGATGTGATATCTCAATGCTTCTAATATCAAACTTGAGACCCTCCCTATAGCATGAGATGTGATATCCAAGTCCTTCCCATTCCAATCCTGAGACACGTCCTATAGCATGAGATGTGATATCTCAATGCTTCTAATACCAAACCTGAGACTCTTCCTATAACATGAGATGGGATATCCAACTCCTTCCCATTCCAATCCTGAGACTCTTCTGATAGCAGAGATGTGATATCTCAATGCTTATACCAAACCTGAGACCCTTCCTACGGCATGAGATGTCATATACAACTCCTTCCCATTCCAATCCTGAGACCCTTCCTATAGCATGAGATGTGATATCTCAATGCTTATACCAAACCTGAGACCCTTCCTATAGCATGAGATGTGATATCCAACTCCTTCCCATTCCAATCCTTAGACCCTTCCTACAGCATGCAATATGATATCTCAATGATTCTAATAACAATCCTGAGACCCGTCCTATAACATGAGATGGGATATCCAATTCCTTCCCATTCCAATCCTGAGACACTTCCGATAGCAGAGATGTGATATCTCAATGCTTATACCAAACCTGAGACCCTTCCTATAACATGAGATCGGATATCCAACTCCTTCCCGTTCCAAACCTGAGACCCTTCCTTTAGCATGAGATGTAATATCCAGCTCCTTCCCATTCCAATCCTGAGACACTTCCGATAGCATGAGATGTGATATCTCAATGCTTCTAATATCAAAACTGAAACCCTCCCTATAGCATGATATGTGATATCTAAGTCCTTCCCATTCCAATCCTGAGACCCTTCCTATAGCATGAGATGTGATATCTCAATGCTTCTACCAAACCTGAGACCCTTCCTTTAGCATGAGATGTGATATCCAACTCCTTCCCATTCCAACCTGAGACCCTTCCAGTAGCATGAGAAGGGATATCCAACTCCTTCCCAATCCAATCCTGAGACCCTTCCGATAGCAGAGATGTGATATCTCTATGCTTATACCAAACCTGCGACCCTTCCTATGGCATGAGATGTGATATCCAACTCCTTGCCATTCAAATCCTGAGACCCTCCCTATAACAAGAGATGTCATATCCAACTCCTTCCCATTCCAAACCTGAGACCCTTCCTTTAGCATGAGATGTGATATCCAAATCCTTCACATTCCAATCCGGAGACCCTTCCTATAACATGAGATGTGATATCCAACTCCTTCCCAATCCAATCCTGAGACCCTTCCGATAGCAGAGATGTGATATCTCAATGCTTATACCAAACCTGAGACCCTTCCTATGGCATGAGATGTGATATCCAACTCCTTGCCATTCAAATCCTGAGACCCTCCCTATAACAAGAGATGTCATATCCAACTCCTTCCCATTCCAAACCTGAGACCCTTCCTTTAGCATGAGATGTGATATCCAAATCCTTCACATTCCAATCCAGAGACCAATCCTATAGCATGAGATGTGATATCTCAATGCTTCTAATACCAAACCTGAGACCCTTCCGATAGCATGAGATGTGATATCTCAATGCTTCAAAAACCAAACATGAGAACCATCCTACAACATGAGATGTGAAATCCAAATCCTTCCCTTCCCAAACCTGAGACTCTTCCTATAGCATGAGATGTGATATCTCAATGCTTCTAATATCAAACTTGAGACCCTCCCTATAGCATGAGATGTGATATCCAAGTCCTTCCCATTCCAATCCTGAGACACTTCCTATAGCATGAGATGTGATATCTCAATGCTTCTAATACCAAACCTGAGACTCTTCCTATAACATGAGATGGGATATCCAACTCCTTCCCATTCAAATCCTGAGACTCTTCTGATAGCAGAGATGTGATATCTCAATGCTTATACCAAACCTGAGACCCTTCCTACGGCATGAGATGTCATATACAACTCCTTCCCATTCCAATCCTGAGACCCTTCCTATAGCATGAGATGTGATATCTCAATGCTTATACCAAACCTGAGACCCTTCCTATAGCATGAGATGTAATATCCAACTCTTTCCCATTCCAATCCTGAGACCCTTCCTATAGCATGAGATGTGATGTCTCAATGCTTCTAATACCAAACCTGAGATCCTTCCTATAACATGAGATGTGATATCCAACTCCTTCCATTCCAATCCTGAGACCCTTCCTATAGCATGAGATTTGATATCTCAATGCTTATACCAAACCTGAGACCCTTCCTATAGCATGAGATGTGATATCCAAGTCTTTCCCATTCCAATCCTTAGACCCTTCCTACAGCATGCAATATGATATCTCAATGATTCTAATAACAATCCTGAGACCCGTCCTATAACATGAGATGGGATATCCAATTCCTTCCCATTCCAATCCTGAGACACTTCCGATAGCAGAGATGTGATATCTCAATGCTTATACCAAACCTGAGACCCTTCCTACAACATGAGATTGGATATCCAACTCCTTCCCGTTCCAAACCTGAGACCCTTCCTTTAGCATGAGATGTGATATCCAGCTCCTTCCCATTCCAATCCTGAGACACTTCCGATAGCATGAGATGTGATATCTCAATGCTTCTAATATCAAAACTGAGACCCTCCCTATAGCATGATATGTGATATCTAAGTCCTTCCCATTCCAATCCTGAGACCCTTCCTATAGCATGAGATGTGATATCTCAATGCTTCTACCAAACCTGAGACCCTTCCTTTAGCATGAGATGTGATATCCAACTCCTTCCCATTCCAACCTGAGACCCTTCCTATAGCATGAGAAGGGATATCCAACTCCTTCCCAATCCAATCCTGAGACCCCTCCGATAGCAGAGATGTGATATCTCAATGCTTATACCAAACCTGAGACCCTTCCTATGGCATGAGATGTGATATCCAACTCCTTGCCATTCAAATCCTGAGACCCTCCCTATAACAAGAGATGTCATATCCAACTCCTTCCCATTCCAAACCTGAGACCCTTCCTTTAGCATGAGATATGATATCCAAATCCTTCACATTCCAATCCGGAGACCCTTCCTATAACATGAGATGTGATATCCAACTCCTTCCCAATCCAATCCTGAGACCCTTCTGATAGCAGAGATGTGATATCTCAATGCTTATACCAAACCTGAGACCCTTCCTATGGCATGAGATGTGATATCCAACTCCTTGCCATTCAAATCCTGAGACCCTAGCTATAACAAGAGATGTCATATCCAACTCCTTCCCATTCCAAACCTGAGACCCTTCCTTTAGCATGAGATGTGATATCCAAATCCTTCACATTCCAATCCGGAGACCAATCCTATAGCATGAGATGTGATATCTCAATGCTTCTAATACCAAACCTGAGACCCTTCCGATAGCATGAGATGTGATATCTCAATGCTTCAAAAACCAAACATGAGAACCATCCTATAACATGAGATGTGAAATCCAAATCCTTCCCTTCCCAAACCTGAGACTCTTCCTATAGCATGAGATGTGATATCTCAATGCTTCTACCAAACCTGAAACCCTTCCTATAGCATGAGATGTGATATCCAACTCCTTCCCATTCCAATCCTGAGACACTTCCTATAGCATGAGATGTGATATCACAATGCTTCTAATACCAAACCTGAGACCCATCCTATAACATGAGATGTGATATCCAAATCCTTCCCCTTCCAAACCTGAGACCCTTCCTTTAGCATGAGATGTGATATCCAGCTCCTCCCATTCCAATCCTGAGACCCTTCCGATAGCATGAGATGTGGTATCTCAATGCTTCTAATATCAAAACTGAGACCCTCCCTATAGCATGAGATGTGATATCTAAGTCCTTCCCATTCCAATCCTGAGACCCTTCCGATAGCAGAGATGTGATATCTCAATGCTTATACCAAACCTGAGACCCTTCCTATTGCATGAGATGTGATATCCAACTCCTTGCCATTCAAATCCTGAGACCCTCCCTATAACAAGAGATGTCATATCCAACTCCTTCCCATTCCAAACCTGAGACCCTTCCTTTAGCATGAGATGTGATATCCAAATCCTTCACATTCCAATCCGGAGACCAATCCTATAGCATGAGATGTGATATCTCAATGCTTCTAATACCAAACCTGAGACCATTCCGATAGCATGAGATGTGATATCTCAATGCTTCAAAAACCAAACATGAGAACCATCCTATAACATGAGATGTGAAATCCAAATCCTTCCCTTCCCAAACCTGAGACTCTTCCTATAGCATGAGATGTGATATCTCAATGCTTCTAATATCAAACTTGAGACCCTCCCTATAGCATGAGATGTGATATCCAAGTCCTTCCCATTCCAATCCTGAGACACTTCCTATAGCATGAGATGTGATATCTCAATGCTTCTAATACCAAACCTGAGACTCTTCCTATAACATGAGATGGGATATCCAACTCCTTCCCATTCCAATCCTGAGACTCTTCTGATAGCAGAGATGTGATATCTCAATGCTTATACCAAACCTGAGACCCTTCCTACGGCATGAGATGTCATATACAACTCCTTCCCATTCCAATCCTGAGACCCTTCCTATAGCATGAGATGTGATATCTCAATGCTTATACCAAACATGAGACCCTTCCTATAGCATGAGATGTGATATCCAACTCCTTCCCATTCCAATCCTGAGACCCTTCCTATAGCATGAGATGTTATGTCTCAATGCTTCTAATACGAAACCTGAGATCCTTCCTATAACATGAGATGTGATATCCAACTCCTTCCATTCCAATCCTGAGACCCTTCCTATAGCATGAGATTTGATATCTCAATGCTTATACCAAACCTGAGACCCTTCCTATAGCATGAGTTGTGATATCCAAGTCTTTCCCATTCCAATCCTTAGACCCTTCCTACAGCATGCAATATGATATCTCAATGATTCTAATAACAATCCTGAGACCCGTCCTATAACATGAGATGGGATATCCAATTCCTTCCCATTCCAATCCTGAGACACTTCCGATAGCAGAGATGTGATATCTCAATGCTTATACCAAACCTGAGACCCTTCCTATAACATGAGATCGGATATCCAACTCCTTCCCGTTCCAAACCTGAGACCCTTCCTTTAGCATGAGATGTAATATCCAGCTCCTTCCCATTCCAATCCTGAGACACTTCCGATAGCATGAGATGTGATATCTCAATGCTTCTAATATCAAAACTGAAACCCTCCCTATAGCATGATATGTGATATCTAAGTCCTTCCCATTCCAATCCTGAGACCCTTCCTATAGCATGAGATGTGATATCTCAATGCTTCTACCAAACCTGAGACCCTTCCTTTAGCATGAGATGTGATATCCAACTCCTTCCCATTCCAACCTGAGACCCTTCCTATAGCATGAGAAGGGATATCCAACTCCTTCCCAATCCAATCCTGAGACCCTTCCGATAGCAGAGATGTGATATCTCAATGCTTATACCAAACCTGAGACCCTTCCTATGGCATGAGATGTGATATCCAACTCCTTGCCATTCAAATCCTGAGACCCTCCCTATAACAAGAGATGTCATATCCAACTCCTTCCCATTCCAAACCTGAGACCCTTCCTTTAGCATGAGATGTGATATCCAAATCCTTCACATTCCAATCCGGAGACCCTTCCTATAACATGAGATGTGATATCCAACTCCTTCCCAATCCAATCCTGAGACCCTTCCGATAGCAGAGATGTGATATCTCAATGCTTATACCAAACCTGAGACCCTTCCTATGGCATGAGATGTGATATCCAACTCCTTGCCATTCAAATCCTGAGACCCTCCCTATAACAAGAGATGTCATATCCAACTCCTTCCCATTCCAAACCTGAGACCCTTCCTTTAGCATGAGATGTGATATCCAAATCCTTCACATTCCAATCCGGAGACCAATCCTATAGCATGAGATGTGATATCTCAATGCTTCTAATACCAAACCTGAGACCCTTCCGATAGCATGAGATGTGATATCTCAATGCTTCAAAAACCAAACATGAGAACCATCCTATAACATGAGATGTGAAATCCAAATCCTTCCCTTCCCAAACCTGAGACTCTTCCTATAGCATGAGATGTGATATCTCAATGCTTCTAATATCAAACTTGAGACCCTCCCTATAGCATGAGATGTGATATCCAAGTCCTTCCCATTCCAATCCTGAGACACTTCCTATAGCATGAGATGTGATATCTCAATGCTTCTAATACCAAACCTGAGACTCTTCCTATAACATGAGATGGGATATCCAACTCCTTCCCATTCCAATCCTGAGACTCTTCTGATAGCAGAGATGTGATATCTCAATGCTTATACCAAACCTGAGACCCTTCCTACGGCATGAGATGTCATATACAACTCCTTCCCATTCCAATCCTGAGACCCTTCCTATAGCATGAGATGTGATATCTCAATGCTTATACCAAACCTGAGACCCTTCCTATAGCATGAGATTTGATATCCAACTCCTTCCCATTCCAATCCTGAGACCCTTCCTATAGCATGAGATGCGATGTATCAATGCTTCTAATACCAAACCTGAGATCCTTCCTATAACATGAGATGTAATATCCAACTCCTTCCATTCCAATCCTGAGACCCTTCCTATAGCATGAGATTTGATATCTCAATGCTTATACCAAACCTGAGATCCTTCCTATAACATGAGATGTGATATCCAACTCCTTCCATTCCAATCCTGAGACCCTTCCTACAGCATGCAATATGATATCTCAATGATTCTAATAACAATCCTGAGACCCGTCTTATAACATGAGATGGGATATCCAATTCCTTCCCATTCCAATCCTGAGACACTTCCGATAGCAGAGATGTGATATCTCAATGCTTATACCAAACCTGAGACCCTTCCTATAACATGAGATCGGATATCCAACTCCTTCCCGTTCCAAACCTGAGACCCTTCCTTTAGCATGAGATGTAATATCCAGCTCCTTCCCATTCCAATCCTGAGACACTTCCGATAGCATGAGATGTGATATCTCAATGCTTCTAATATCAAAACTGAAACCCTCCCTATAGCATGATATGTGATATCTAAGTCCTTCCCATTCCAATCCTGAGACCCTTCCTATAGCATGAGATGTGATATCTCAATGCTTCTACCAAACCTGAGACCCTTCCTTTAGCATGAGATGTGATATCCAACTCCTTCCCATTCCAACCTGAGACCCTTCCTATAGCATGAGAAGGGATATCCAACTCCTTCCCATCCAATCCTGAGACCCTTCCGATAGCAGAGATGTGATATCTCTATGCTTATACCAAACCTGAGACCCTTCCTATGGCATGAGATGTGATATCCAACTCCTTGCCATTCAAATCCTGAGACCCTCCCTATAACAAGAGATGTCATATCCAACTCCTTCCCATTCCAAACCTGAGACCCTTCCTTTAGCATGAGATGTGATATCCAAATCCTTCACATTCCAATCCGGAGACCCTTCTTATAACATGAGATGTGATATCCAACTCCTTCCCAATCCAATCCTGAGACCCTTCCGATAGCAGAGATGTGATATCTCAATGCTTATACCAAACCTGAGACCCTTCCTATGGCATGAGATGTGATATCCAACTCCTTGCCATTCAAATCCTGAGACCCTCCCTATAACAAGAGATGTCATATCCAACTCCTTCCCATTCCAAACCTGAGACCCTTCCTTTAGCATGAGATGTGATATCCAAATCCTTCACATTCCAATCCAGAGACCAATCCTATAGCATGAGATGTGATATCTCAATGCTTCTAATACCAAACCTGAGACCCTTCCGATAGCATGAGATGTGATATCTCAATGCTTCAAAAACCAAACATGAGAACCATCCTATAACATGAGATGTGAAATCCAAATCCTTCCCTTCCCAAACCTGAGACTCTTCCTATAGCATGAGATGTGATATCTCAATGCTTCTACCAAACCTGAAACCCTTCCTATAGCATGAGATGTGATATACAACTCCTTCCCATTCCAATCCTGAGACACTTCCTATAGCATGAGATGTGATATCACAATGCTTCTAATACCAAACCTGAGACCCATTCTATAACATGAGATGTGATATCCAAATCCTTCCCCTTCCAAACCTGAGACCCTTCCTTTAGCATGAGATGTGATATCCAGCTCCTACCATTCCAATCCTGAGACCCTTCCGATAGCATGAGATGTGATATCTCACTGCTTCTAATATCAAAACTGAGACCCTCCCTATAGCATGAGATGTGATATCTAAGTCCTTCCCATTCCAATCCTGAGACCCTTCAGATAGCAGAGATGTGATATCTCAATGCTTATACCAAACCTGAGACCCTTCCTATGGCATGAGATGTGATATCCAACTCCTTGCCATTCAAATCCTGAGACCCTCCCTATAACAAGAGATGTCATATCCAACTCCTTCCCATTCCAAACCTGAGACCCTTCCTTTAGCATGAGATGTGATATCCAAATCCTTCACATTCCAATCCGGAGACCAATCCTATAGCATGAGATGTGATATCTCAATGCTTCTAATACCAAACCTGAGACCCTTCCGATAGCATGAGATGTAATATCTCAATGCTTCAAAAACCAAACATGAGAACCATCCTATAACATGAGATGTGAAATCCAAATCCTTCCCTTCCCAAACCTGAGACTCTTCCTATAGCATGAGATGTGATATCTCAATGCTTCTAATATCAAACTTGAGACCCTCCCTATAGCATGAGATGTGATATCCAAGTCCTTCACATTCCAATCCTGAGACACTTCCTATAGCATGAGATGTGATATCTCAATGCTTCTAATACCAAACCTGAGACTCTTCCTATAACATGAGATGGGATATCCAACTCCTTCCCATTCCAATCCTGAGACTCTTCTGATAGCAGAGATGTGATATCTCAATGCTTATACCAAACCTGAGGCCCTTCCTACGGCATGAGATGTCATATACAACTCCTTCCCATTCCAATCCTGAGACCCTTCCTATAGCATGAGATGTGATATCTCAATGATTCTAATAACAATCCTGAGACCCGTCCTATAACATGAGATGGGATATCCAATTCCTTCCCATTCCAATCCTGAGACACTTCCGATAGCAGAGATGTGATATCTCAATGCTTATACCAAACCTGAGACCCTTCCTATAACATGAGATCGGATATCCAACTCCTTCCCGTTCCAAACCTGAGACCCTTCCTTTAGCATGAGATGTAATATCCAGCTCCTTCCCATTCCAATCCTGAGACACTTCCGATAGCATGAGATGTGATATCTCAATGCTTCTAATATCAAAACTGAAACCCTCCCTATAGCATGATATGTGATATCTAAGTCCTTCCCATTCCAATCCTGAGACCCTTCCTATAGCATGAGATGTGATATCTCAATGCTTCTACCAAACCTGAGACCCTTCCTTTAGCATGAGATGTGATATCCAACTCCTTCCCATTCCAACCTGAGACCCTTCCTATAGCATGAGAAGGGATATCCAACTCCTTCCCAATCCAATCCTGAGACCCTTCCGATAGCAGAGATGTGATATCTCAATGCTTATACCAAACCTGAGACCCTTCCTATGGCATGAGATGTGATATCCAACTCCTTGCCATTCAAATCCTGAGACCCTCCCTATAACAAGAGATGTCATATCCAACTCCTTCCCATTCCAAACCTGAGACCCTTCCTTTAGCATGAGATGTGATATCCAAATCCTTCACATTCCAATCCGGAGACCCTTCCTATAACATGAGATGTGATATCCAACTCCTTCCCAATCCTATCCTGAGACCCTTCCGATAGCAGAGATGTGATATCTCAATGCTTATACCAAACCTGAGACCCTTCCTATAGCATGAGATGTGATATCCAACTCCTTCCGATTCCAATCCTGAGACCCTTCCTACAGCATGCAATATGATATCTCAATGATTCTAATAACAATCCTGAGACCCGTCTTATAACATGAGATGGGATATCCAATTCCTTCCCATTCCAATCCTGAGACACTTCCGATAGCAGAGATGTGATATCTCAATGCTTATACCAAACCTGAGACCCTTCCTATAACATGAGATCGGATATCCAACTCCTTCCCGTTCCAAACCTGAGACCCTTCCTTGTGCATGAGATGTAATATCCAGCTCCTTCCCATTCCAATCCTGAGACACTTCCGATAGCATGAGATGTGATATCTCAATGCTTCTAATATCAAAACTGAAACCCTCCCTATAGCATGATATGTGATGTCTAAGTCCTTCCCATTCCAATCCTGAGACCCTTCCTATAGCATGAGATGTGATATCTCAATGCTTCTACCAAACCTGAGACCCTTCCTTTAGCATGAGATGTGATATCCAACTCCTTCCCATTCCAACCTGAGACCCTTCCTATAGCATGAGAAGGGATATCCAACTCCTTCCCAATCCAATCCTGAGACCCTTCCGATAGCAGAGATGTGATATCTCTATGCTTATACCAAACCTGAGACCCTTCCTATGGCATGAGATGTGATATCCAACTCCTTGCCATTCAAATCCTGAGACCCTCCCTATAACAAGAGATGTCATATCCAACTCCTTCCCATTCCAAACCTGAGACCCTTCCTTTAGCATGAGATGTGATATCCAAATCCTTCACATTCCAATCCGGAGACCCTTCTTATAACATGAGATGTGATATCCAACTCCTTCCCAATCCAATCCTGAGACCCTTCCGATAGCAGAGATGTGATATCTCAATGCTTATACCAAACCTGAGACCCTTCCTATGGCATGAGATGTGATATCCAACTCCTTGCCATTCAAATCCTGAGACCCTCCCTATAACAAGAGATGTCATATCCAACTCCTTCCCATTCCAAACCTGAGACCCTTCCTTTAGCATGAGATGTGATATCCAAATCCTTCACATTCCAATCCAGAGACCAATCCTATAGCATGAGATGTGATATCTCAATGCTTCTAATACCAAACCTGAGACCCTTCCGATAGCATGAGATGTGATATCTCAATGCTTCAAAAACCAAACATGAGAACCATCCTATAACATGAGATGTGAAATCCAAATCCTTCCCTTCCCAAACCTGAGACTCTTCCAATAGCATGAGATGTGATATCTCAATGCTTCTACCAAACCTGAAACCCTTCCTATAGCATGAGATGTGATATACAACTCCTTCCCATTCCAATCCTGAGACACTTCCTATAGCATGAGATGTGATATCACAATGCTTCTAATACCAAACCTGAGACCCATTCTATAACATGAGATGTGATATCCAAATCCTTCCCCTTCCAAACCTGAGACCCTTCCTTTAGCATGAGATGTGATATCCAGCTCCTACCATTCCAATCCTGAGACCCTTCCGATAGCATGAGATGTGATATCTCAATGCTTCTAATATCAAAACTGAGACCCTCCCTATAGCATGAGATGTGATATCTAAGTCCTTCCCATTCCAATCCTGAGACCCTTCCGATAGCAGAGATGTGATATCTCAATGCTTATACCAAACCTGAGACCCTTCCTATGGCATGAGATGTGATATCCAACTCCTTGCCATTCAAATCCTGAGACCCTCCCTATAACAAGAAATGTCATATCCAACTCCTTCCCATTCCAAACCTGAGACCCTTCCTTTAGCATGAGATGTGATATCCAAATCCTTCACATTCCAATCCGGAGACCAATCCTATAGCATGAGATGTGATATCTCAATGCTTCTAATACCAAACCTGAGACCCTTCCGATAGCATGAGATGTAATATCTCAATGCTTCAAAAACCAAACATGAGAACCATCCTATAACATGAGATGTGAAATCCAAATCCTTCCCTTCCCAAACCTGAGACTCTTCCTATAGCATGAGATGTGATATCTCAATGCTTCTAATATCAAACTTGAGACCCTCCCTATAGCATGAGATGTGATATCCAAGTCCTTCCCATTCCAATCCTGAGACACTTCCTATAGCATGAGATGTGATATCTCAATGCTTCTAATACCAAACCTGAGACTCTTCCTATAACATGAGAAGGGATATCCAACTCCTTCCCATTCCAATCCTGAGACTCTTCTGATAGCAGAGATGTGATATCTCAATGCTTATACCAAACCTGAGACCCTTCCTACGGCATGAGATGTCATATACAACTCCTTCCCATTCCAATCCTGAGAGCCTTCCTATAGCATGAGATGTGATATCTCAATGCTTATACCAAACCTGAGACCCTTCCTATAGCATGAGATGTGATATCCAAGTCTTTCCCATTCCAATCCTTAGACCCTTCCTACAGCATGCAATATGATATCTCAATGATTCTAATAACAATCCTGAGACCCGTCCTATAACATGAGATGGGATATCCAATTCCTTCCCATTCCAATCCTGAGACACTTCCGATAGCAGAGATGTGATATCTCAATGCTTATACCAAACCTGAGACCCTTCCTATAACATGAGATCGTATATCCAACTCCTTCCCGTTCCAAACCTGAGACCCTTCCTTTAGCATGAGATGTAATATCCAGCTCCTTCCCATTCCAATCCTGAGACACTTCCGATAGCATGAGATGTGATATCTCAATGCTTCTAATATCAAAACTGAAACCCTCCCTATAGCATGATATGTGATATCTAAGTCCTTCCCATTCCAATCCTGAGACCCTTCCTATAGCATGAGATGTGATATCTCAATGCTTCTACCAAACCTGAGACCCTTCCTTTAGCATGAGATGTGATATCCAACTCCTTCCCATTCCAACCTGAGACCCTTCCTATAGCATGAGAAGGGATATCCAACTCCTTCCCAATCCAATCCTGAGACCCTTCCGATAGCAGAGATGTGATATCTCAATGCTTATACCAAACCTGAGACCCTGCCTATGGCATGAGATGTGATATCCAACTCCTTGCCATTCAAATCCTGAGACCCTCCCTATAACAAGAGATGTCATATCCAACTCCTTCCCATTCCAACCTGAGACCCTTCCTATAGCATGAGAAGGGATATCCAACTCCTTCCCAATCCAATCCTGAGACCCTTCCGATAGCAGAGATGTGATATCTCTATGCTTATACCAAACCTGAGACCCTTCCTATGGCATGAGATGTGATATCCAACTCCTTGCCATTCAAATCCTGAGACCCTCCCTATAACAAGAGATGTCATATCCAACTCCTTCCCATTCCAAACCTGAGACCCTTCCTTTAGCATGAGATGTGATATCCAAATCCTTCACATTCCAATCCGGAGACCCTTCTTATAACATGAGATGTGATATCCAACTCCTTCCCAATCCAATCCAGAGACCCTTCCGATAGCAGAGATGTGATATCTCAATGCTTATACCAAACCTGAGACCCTTCCTATGGCATGAGATGTGATATCCAACTCCTTGCCATTCAAATCCTGAGACCCTCCCTATAACAAGAGATGTCATATCCAACTCCTTCCCATTCCAAACCTGAGACCCTTCCTTTAGCATGAGATGTGATATCCAAATCCTTCACATTCCAATCCAGAGACCAATCCTATAGCATGAGATGTGATATCTCAATGCTTCTAATACCAAACCTGAGACCCTTCCGATAGCATGAGATGTGATATCTCAATGCTTCAAAAACCAAACATGAGAACCATCCTATAACATGAGATGTGAAATCCAAATCCTTCCCTTCCCAAACCTGAGACTCTTCCTATAGCATGAGATGTGATATCTCAATGCTTCTAATATCAAACTTGAGACCCTCCCTATAGCATGAGATGGGATATCCAACTCCTTCCCATTCCAATCCTGAGACTCTTCTGATAGCAGAGATGTGATATCTCAATGCTTATACCAAACCTGAGACCCTTCCTACGGCATGAGATGTCATATACAACTCCTTCCCATTCCAATCCTGAGACCCTTCCTATAGCATGAGATGTGATATCTCAATGCTTATACCAAACCTGAGACCCTTCCTATAGCATGAGATGTGATATCCAAGTCTTTCCCATTCCAATCCTTAGACCCTTCCTACAGCATGCAATATGATATCTCAATGATTCTAATAACAATCCTGAGACCCGTCCTATAACATGAGATGGGATATCCAATTCCTTCCCATTCCAATCCTGAGACACTTCCGATAGCAGAGATGTGATATCTCAATGCTTATACCAAACCTGAGACCCTTCCTATAACATGAGATCGTATATCCAACTCCTTCCCGTTCCAAACCTGAGACCCTTCCTTTAGCATGAGATGTAATATCCAGCTCCTTCCCATTCCAATCCTGAGACACTTCCGATAGCATGAGATGTGATATCTCAATGCTTCTAATATCAAAACTGAAACCCTCCCTATAGCATGATATGTGATATCTAAGTCCTTCCCATTCCAATCCTGAGACCCTTCCTATAGCATGAGATGTGATATCTCAATGCTTCTACCAAACCTGAGACCCTTCCTTTAGCATGAGATGTGATATCCAACTCCTTCCCATTCCAACCTGAGACCCTTCCTATAGCATGAGAAGGGATATCCAACTCCTTCCCAATCCAATCCTGAGACCCTTCCGATAGCAGAGATGTGATATCTCAATGCTTATACCAAACCTGAGACCCTGCCTATGGCATGAGATGTGATATCCAACTCCTTGCCATTCAAATCCTGAGACCCTCCCTATAACAAGAGATGTCATATCCAACTCCTTCCCATTCCAACCTGAGACCCTTCCTATAGCATGAGAAGGGATATCCAACTCCTTCCCAATCCAATCCTGAGACCCTTCCGATAGCAGAGATGTGATATCTCTATGCTTATACCAAACCTGAGACCCTTCCTATGGCATGAGATGTGATATCCAACTCCTTGCCATTCAAATCCTGAGACCCTCCCTATAACAAGAGATGTCATATCCAACTCCTTCCCATTCCAAACCTGAGACCCTTCCTTTAGCATGAGATGTGATATCCAAATCCTTCACATTCCAATCCGGAGACCCTTCTTATAACATGAGATGTGATATCCAACTCCTTCCCAATCCAATCCTGAGACCCTTCCGATAGCAGAGATGTGATATCTCAATGCTTATACCAAACCTGAGACCCTTCCTATGGCATGAGATGTGATATCCAACTCCTTGCCATTCAAATCCTGAGACCCTCCCTATAACAAGAGATGTCATATCCAACTCCTTCCCATTCCAAACCTGAGACCCTTCCTTTAGCATGAGATGTGATATCCAAATCCTTCACATTCCAATCCAGAGACCAATCCTATAGCATGAGATGTGATATCTCAATGCTTCTAATACCAAACCTGAGACCCTTCCGATAGCATGAGATGTGATATCTCAATGCTTCAAAAACCAAACATGAGAACCATCCTATAACATGAGATGTGAAATCCAAATCCTTCCCTTCCCAAACCTGAGACTCTTCCTATAGCATGAGATGTGATATCTCAATGCTTCTACCAAACCTGAAACCCTTCCTATAGCATGAGATGTGATATACAACTCCTTCCCATTCCAATCCTGAGACACTTCCTATAGCATGAGATGTGATATCACAATGCTTCTAATACCAAACCTGAGACCCATTCTATAACATGAGATGTGATATCCAAATCCTTCCCCTTCCAAACCTGAGACCCTTCCTTTAGCATGAGATGTGATATCCAGCTCCTACCATTCCAATCCTGAGACCCTTCCGATAGCATGAGATGTGATATCTCAATGCTTCTAATATCAAAACTGAGACCCTCCCTATAGCATGAGATGTGATATCTAAGTCCTTCCCATTCCAATCCTGAGACCCTTCCGATAGCAGAGATGTGATATCTCAATGCTTATACCAAACCTGAGACCCTTCCTATGGCATGAGATGTGATATCCAACTCCTTGCCATTCAAATCCTGAGACCCTCCCTATAACAAGAAATGTCATATCCAACTCCTTCCCATTCCAAACCTGAGACCCTTCCTTTAGCATGAGATGTGATATCCAAATCCTTCACATTCCAATCCGGAGACCAATCCTATAGCATGAGATGTGATATCTCAATGCTTCTAATACCAAACCTGAGACCCTTCCGATAGCATGAGATGTAATATCTCAATGCTTCAAAAACCAAACATGAGAACCATCCTATAACATGAGATGTGAAATCCAAATCCTTCCCTTCCCAAACCTGAGACTCTTCCTATAGCATGAGATGTGATATCTCAATGCTTCTAATATCAAACTTGAGACCCTCCCTATAGCATGAGATGTGATATCCAAGTCCTTCCCATTCCAATCCTGAGACACTTCCTATAGCATGAGATGTGATATCTCAATGCTTCTAATACCAAACCTGAGACTCTTCCTATAACATGAGATGGGATATCCAACTCCTTCCCATTCCAATCCTGAGACTCTTCTGATAGCAGAGATGTGATATCTCAATGCTTATACCAAACCTGAGACCCTTCCTACGGCATGAGATGTCATATACAACTCCTTCCCATTCCAATCCTGAGACCCTTCCTATAGCATGAGATGTGATATCTCAATGCTTATACCAAACCTGAGACCCTTCCTATAGCATGAGATGTGATATCCAAGTCTTTCCCATTCCAATCCTTAGACCCTTCCTACAGCATGCAATATGATATCTCAATGATTCTAATAACAATCCTGAGACCCGTCCTATAACATGAGATGGGATATCCAATTCCTTCCCATTCCAATCCTGAGACACTTCCGATAGCAGAGATGTGATATCTCAATGCTTATACCAAACCTGAGACCCTTCCTATAACATGAGATCGTATATCCAACTCCTTCCCGTTCCAAACCTGAGACCCTTCCTTTAGCATGAGATGTAATATCCAGCTCCTTCCCATTCCAATCCTGAGACACTTCCGATAGCATGAGATGTGATATCTCAATGCTTCTAATATCAAAACTGAAACCCTCCCTATAGCATGATATGTGATATCTAAGTCCTTCCCATTCCAATCCTGAGACCCTTCCTATAGCATGAGATGTGATATCTCAATGCTTCTACCAAACCTGAGACCCTTCCTTTAGCATGAGATGTGATATCCAACTCCTTCCCATTCCAACCTGAGACCCTTCCTATAGCATGAGAAGGGATATCCAACTCCTTCCCAATCCAATCCTGAGACCCTTCCGATAGCAGAGATGTGATATCTCAATGCTTATACCAAACCTGAGACCCTGCCTATGGCATGAGATGTGATATCCAACTCCTTGCCATTCAAATCCTGAGACCCTCCCTATAACAAGAGATGTCATATCCAACTCCTTCCCATTCCAAACCTGAGACCCTTCCTTTAGCATGAGATGTGATATCCAAATCCTTCACATTCCAATCCGGAGACCCTTCCTATAACATGAGATGTGATATCCAACTCCTTCCCAATCCAATCCTGTGACCCTTCCGATAGCAGAGATGTGATATCTCAATGCTTATACCAAACCTGAGACCCTTCCTATGGCATGAGATGTGATATCCAACTCCTTGCCATTCAAATCCTGAGACCCTCCCTATAACAAGAGATGTCATATCCAACTCCTTCCCATTCCAAATCTGAGACCCTTCCTTTAGCATGAGATGTGATATCCAAATCCTTCACATTCCAATCCAGAGACCAATCCTATAGCATGAGATGTGATATCTCAATGCTTCTAATACCAAACCTGAGACCCTTCCGATAGCATGAGATGTGATATCTCAATGCTTCAAAAACCAAACATGAGAACCATCCTATAACATGAGATGTGAAATCCAAATCCTTCCCTTCCCAAACCTGAGACTCTTCCTATAGCATGAGATGTGATATCTCAATGCTTCTACCAAACCTGAAACCCTTCCTATAGCATGAGATGTGATATCCAACTCCTTCCCATTCCAATCCTGAGACACTTCCTATAGCATGAGATGTGATATCACAATGCTTCTAATACCAAACCTGAAACCCATCCTATAACATGAGATGTGATATCCAAATCCTTCCCCTTCCAAACCTGAGACCCTTCCTTTAGCATGAGATGTGAGATCCAGCTCCTCCCATTCCAATCCTGAGACCCTTCCGATAGCATGAGATGTGATATCTCAATGCTTCTAATATCAAAACTGAGACCCTCCCTATAGCATGAGATGTGATATCTAAGTCCTTCCCATTCCAATCTTGAGACCCTTCCGATAGCAGAGATGTGATATCTCAATGCTTATACCAAACCTGAGACCCTTCCTATGGCATGAGATGTGATATCCAACTCCTTGCCATTCAAATCCTGAGACCCTCCCTATAACAAGAGATGTCATATCCAACTCCTTCCCATTCCAAACCTGAGACCCTTCCTTTAGCATGAGATGTGATATCCAAATCCTTCACATTCCAATCCGGAGACCAATCCTATAGCATGAGATGTGATATCTCAATGCTTCTAATACCAAACCTGAGACTCTTCCTATAGCATGAGATGTGATATCTCAATGCTTCTAATATCAAACTTGAGACCCTCCCTATAGCATGAGATGTGATATCCAAGTCCTTCCCATTCCAATCCTGAGACACTTCCTATAGCATGAGATGTGATATCTCAATGCTTCTAATACCAAACCTGAGACTCTTCCTATAACATGAGATGGGATATCCAACTCCTTCCCATTCCAATCCTGAGACTCTTCTGATAGCAGAGATGTGATATCTCAATGCTTATACCAAACCTGAGACCCTTCCTACGGCATGAGATGTCATATACAACTCCTTCCCATTCCAATCCTGAGACCCTTCCTATAGCATGAGATGTGATATCTCAATGCTTATACCAAACCTGAGACCCTTCCTATAGCATGAGATGTGATATCCAACTCCTTCCCATTCCAATCCTGAGACCCTTCCTATAGCATGAGATTTGATGTCTCAATGCTTCTAATACCAAACCTGAGATCCTTCCTATAACATGAGATGTGATATCCAACTCCTTCAATTCCAATCCTGAGACCCTTCCTATAGCATGAGATTTGATATCTCAATGCTTATACCAAACCTGAGACCCTTCCTATAGCATGAGATGTGATATCCAAGTCTTTCCCATTCCAATCCTTAGACCCTTCCTACAGCATGCAATATGATATCTCAATGATTCTAATAACAATCCTGTGACCCGTCCTATAACATGAGATGGGATATCCAATTCCTTCCCATTCCAATCCTGAGACACTTCCGATAGCAGAGATGTGATATCTCAATGCTTATACCAAACCTGAGACCCTTCCTATAACATGAGATCGGATATCCAACTCCTTCCCGTTCCAAACCTGAGACCCTTCCTTTAGCATGAGATGTAATATCCAGCTCCTTCCCATTCCAATCCTGAGACACTTCCGATAGCATGAGATGTGATATCTCAATGCTTCTAATATCAAAACTGAAACCCTCCCTATAGCATGATATGTGATATCTAAGTCCTTCCCATTCCAATCCTGAGACCCTTCCTATAGCATGAGATGTGATATCTCAATGCTTCTACCGAACCTGAGACCCTTCCTTTAGCATGAGATGTGATATCCAACTCCTTCCCATTCCAACCTGAGACCCTTCCTATAGCATGAGAAGGGATATCCAACTCCTTCCCAATCCAATCCTGAGACCCTTCCGATAGCAGAGATGTGATATCTCAATGCTTATACCTGAGACCCTTCCTATGGCATGAGATGTGATATCCAACTCCTTGCCATTCAAATCCTGAGACCCTCCCTATAACAAGAGATGTCATATCCAACTCCTTCCCATTCCAAACCTGAGACCCTTCCTTTAGCATGAGATGTGATATCCAAATCCTTCACATTCCAATCCGGAGACCCTTCCTATAACATGAGATGTGATATCCAACTCCTTCCCAATCCAATCCTGAGACCCTTCCGATAGCAGAGATGTGATATCTCAATGCTTATACCAAACCTGAGATCCTTCCTATGGCATGAGATGTGATATCCAACTCCTTGCCATTCAAATCCTGAGACCCTCCCTATAACAAGAGATGTCATATCCAACTCCTTCCCATTCCAAACCTGAGACCCTTCCTTTAGCATGAGATGTGATATCCAAATCCTTCACATTCCAATCCGGAGACCAATCCTATAGCATGAGATGTGATATCTCAATGCTTCTAATACCAAACCTGAGACCCTTCCGATAGCATGAGATGTGATATCTCAATGCTTCAAAAACCAAACATGAGAACCATCCTATAACATGAGATGTGAAATCCAAATCCTTCCCTTCCCAAACCTGAGACTCTTCCTATAGCATGAGATGTGATATCTCAATGCTTCTACCAAACCTGAAACCCTTCCTATAGCATGAGATGTGATATCCAACTCCTTCCCATTCCAATCCTGAGACACTTCCTATAGCATGAGATGTGATATCACAATGCTTCTAATACCAAACCTGAGACCCATCCTATAACATGAGATGTGATATCCAAATCCTTCCCCTTCCAAACCTGAGACCCTTCCTTTAGCATGAGATGTGATATCCAGCTCCTCCCATTCCAATCCTGAGACCCTTCCGATAGCATGAGATGTGATATCTCAATGCTTCTAATATCAAAACTGAGACCCTCCCTATAGCATGAGATGTGATATCTAAGTCCTTCCCATTCCAATCCTGAGACCCTTCCGATAGCAGAGATGTGATATCTCAATGCTTATACCAAACCTGAGACCCTTCCTATGGCATGAGATGTGATATCCAACTCCTTGCCGTTCAAATCCTGAGACCCTCCCTATAACAAGAGATGTCATATCCAACTCCTTCCCATTCCAAACCTGAGACCCTTCCTTTAGCATGAGATGTGATATCCAAATCCTTCACATTCCAATCCGTAGACCAATCCTATAGCATGAGATGTGATATCTCAATGCTTCTAATACCAAACCTGAGACCCTTCCGATAGCATGAGATGTGATATCTCAATGCTTCAAAAACCAAACATGAGAACCATCCTATAACATGAGATGTGAAATCCAAATCCTTCCCTTCCCAAACCTGAGACTCTTCCTATAGCATGAGATGTGATATCTCAATGCTTCTAATATCAAACTTGAGACCCTCCCTATAGCATGAGATGTGATATCCAAGTCCTTCCCATTCCAATCCTGAGACACTTCCTATAGCATGAGATGTGATATCTCAATGCTTCTAATACCAAACCTGAGACTCTTCCTATAACATGAGATGGGATATCCAACTCCTTCCCATTCCAATCCTGAGACTCTTTTGATAGCAGAGATGTGATATCTCAATGCTTATACCAAACCTGAGACCCTTCCTACGGCATGAGATGTCATATACAACTCCTTCCCATTCCAATCCTGAGACCCTTCCCAAAGCATGAGATGTGATATCTCAATGCTTATACCAAACCTGAGAACCTTCCTATAGCATGAGATGTGATATCCAACTCCTTCCCATTCCAATCCTGAGACCCTTCCTATAGCATGAGATGTGATGTCTCAATGCTTCTAATACCAAACCTGAGATCCTTCCTATAACATGAGATGTGATATCCAACTCCTTCCATTCCAATCCTGAGACCCTTCCTATAGCATGAGATTTGATATCTCAATGCTTATACCAAACCTGAGACCCTTCCTATAGCATGAGATGTGATATCCAAGTCTTTCCCATTCCAATCCTTAGACCCTTCATACAGCATGCAATATGATATCTCAATGATTCTAATAACAATCCTGAGACCCGTCCTATAACATGAGATGGGATATCCAATTCCTTCCCATTCCAATCCTGAGACACTTCCGATAGCAGAGATGTGATATCTCAATGCTTATACCAAATCTGAGACCCTTCCTATAACATGAGATCGGATATCCAACTCCTTCCCGTTCCAAACCTGAGACCCTTCCTTTAGCATGAGATGTAATATCCAGCTCCTTCCCATTCCAATCCTGAGACACTTCCGATAGCATGAGATGTGATATCTCAATGTTTCTACCAAACCTGAGACCCTTCCTTTAGCATGAGATGTGATATCCAACTCCTTCCCATTCCAACCTGAGACCCTTCCTATAGCATGAGAAGGGATATCCAACTCCTTCCCAATCCAATCCTGAGACCCTTCCGATAGCAGAGATGTGATATCTCAATGCTTATACCAAACCTGAGACCCTTCCTATGGCATGAGATGTGATATCCAACTCCTTGCCATTCAAATCCTGAGACCCTCCCTATAACAAGAGATGTCATATCCAACTCCTTCCCATTCCAAACCTGAGACCCTTCCTTTAGCATGAGATGTGATATCCAAATCCTTCACATTCCAATCCGGAGACCCTTCCTATAACATGAGATGTGATATCCAACTCCTTCCCAATCCAATCCTGAGACCCTTCCGATAGCAGAGATGTGATATCTCAATGCTTATACCAAACCTGAGACCCTTCCTATGGCATGAGATGTGATATCCAACTCCTTCACATTCCAATCCAGAGACCAATCCTATAGCATGAGATGTGATATCTCAATGCTTCTAATACCAAACCTGAGACCCTTCCGATAGCATGAGATGTGATATCTCAATGCTTCAAAAACCAAACATGAGAACCGTCCTATAACATGAGATGTGAAATCCAAATCCTTCCCTTCCCAAACCTGAGACTCTTCCTATAGCATGAGATGTGATATCTCAATGCTTCTAATATCAAACTTGAGACCCTCCCTATAGCATGAGATGTGATATCCAAGTCCTTCCCATTCCAATCCTGAGACACTTCCTATAGCATGAGATGTGATATCTCAATGCTTCTAATACCAAACCTGAGACTCTTCCTATAACATGAGATGGGATATCCAAATCCTTCCCATTCCAATCCTGAGACTCTTCTGATAGTAGAGATGTGATATCTCAATGCTTATACCAAACCTGAGACCCTTCCTACGGCATGAGATGTCATATACAACTCCTTCCCATTCCAATCCTGAGACCCTTCCTATAGCATGAGATGTGATATCTCAATGCTTATACCAAACCTGAGACCCTTCCTATAGCATGAGATGTGATATCCAACTCCTTCCCATTCCAATCCTGAGACCCTTCCTATAGCATGAGATGTGATGTCTCAATGCTTCTAATACCAAACCTGAGATCCTTCGTATAACATGAGATGTGATATCCAACTCCTTCCATTCCAATCCTGAGACCCTTCCTATAGCATGAGATTTGATATCTCAATGCTTATACCAAACCTCAGACCCTTCCTATAGCATGAGATGTGATATCCAAGTCTTTCCCATTCCAATCCTTAGACCCTTCCTACAGCATGCAATATGATATCTCAATGATTCTAATAACAATCCTGAGACCCGTCCTATAACATGAGATGGGATATCCAACTCCTTCCCATTCCAATCCTGAGACACTTCCGATAGCAGAGATGTGATATCTCAATGCTTATACCAAACCTGAGACCCTTCCTATAACATGAGATCGGATATCCAACTCCTTCCCGTTCCAAACCTGAGACCCTTCCTTTAGCATGAGATGTAATATCCAGCTCCTTCCCATTCCAATCCTGAGACACTTCCGATAGCATGTGATGTGATATCTCAATGCTTCTAATATCAAAACTGAAACCCTCCCTATAGCATGAGATGTGATATCCAACTCCTTCCCATTCCAACCTGAGACCCTTCCTATAGCATGAGAAGGGATATCCAACTCCTTCCCAATCCAATCCTGAGACCCTTCCGATAGCAGAGATGTGATATCTCAATGCTTATACCAAACCTGAGACCCTTCCTATGGCATGAGATGTGATATCCAACACCTTGCCATTCAAATCCTGAGACCCTCCCTATAACAAGAGATGTCATATCCAACTCCTTCCCATTCCAAACCTGAGACCCTTCCTTTAGCATGAGATGTGATATCCAAATCCTTCACATTCCAATCCGGAGACCCTTCCTATAACATGAGATGTGATATCCAACTCCTTCCCAATCCAATCCTGAGACCCTTCCGATAGCAGAGATGTGATATCTCAATGCTTATACCAAACCTGAGACCCTTCCGATAGCAGAGATGTGATATCTCAATGCTTATACCAAACCTGAGACCCTTCCTATGGCATGAGATGTGATATCCAACACCTTGCCATTCAAATCCTGAGACCCTCCCTATAACAAGAGATGTCATATCCAACTCCTTCCCATTCCAAACCTGAGACCCTTCCTTTAGCATGAGATGTGATATCCAAATCCTTCACATTCCAATCCGGAGACCCTTCCTATAAAATGAGATGTGATATCCAACTCCTTCCCAATCCAATCCTGAGACCCTTCCGATAGCAGAGATGTGATATCTCAATGCTTATACCAAACCTGAGACCCTTCCTATAGCATGAGATGTGATATCCAACTCCTTCCGATTCCAATCCTGAGACCCTTCCTATAGCATGAGATGTGATATCGCAATGCTTCTACCAAAACTGAGACCCTTCCTTTAGCATGAGATGTGATATCCAAGTCCTTCCCATTCCAATCCTGAGAGCCTTCCTATAGCATGAGATGTGATATCTCAATGCTTCTAATACCAAACCTGAGATCCTTCCGATAGCATGAGATGTGATATCTCAATGCTTCTAATACCAAACCTGAGATCCTTCCTATAACATGAGATGTGATATCCAAATCCTTCCCCATCCAAACCTGAGACCCTCCCTTTAGCATGTTATGTGATATCCAACTCCTTCCCATTCCAATCCTGATACCCTTCTGATAGCATGAGATGTGATATCTCAATGCCTCTAATACCAAACCTGAGATCCTACCTCTAACATGAAATGTGATATCCAACTCCTTCCCTTTCCAAACCTGAGAGCCTTCCTACAGCATGAGATGTGATATCCAAGTCCTTCCCATTCCAATCTTGAGACCCTTCCTATAACATGAGATGTGATATCCAACTCTTTCCCATTCCAACCTGAGACCTTTCCTATAGCATGAGATGGGATATCCAACAACTCCTTCCAAATCCAATCCTGATACCCTTCCGATAGCATGAGATGTGATATCCCAATGCTTCTACAAAACCTGAGACCCATACCATGGCATGATGTGATATCAAACTCCCGTCCTATACCATGAGACTTGATATCTCAATGCTTCTAATACCAAACCTGAGACCGGTCAAATAACATGAGATGTGATATCCAAATCCTTCCCTTCCAAACCTGAGACCCTTCCTTTAGCATGAGATGTGATATCCAAATCCTTCCCATTCCAATCCTTAAACCCTTCCTATAGCATGAGATGTGATATCTCAATGTTTCTAATAAAAAACCTGAGACCCTTCCTATAGCAAGAGATGTGATATCCAAATCCTTCCCATTCCAACCTGAGACCCTTCCTATAGCATGAGAAGGGATATCCAACTCCTTCCCATTCCAATCCTTAAACCCTTCCTATAGCATGAGATGTGATATCTCAATGTTTCTAATAAAAAACCTGAGACCCTTCCTATAGCAAGAGATGTGATATCCAAATCCTTCCCATTCCAACCTGAGACCCTTCCTATAGCATGAGAAGGGATATCCAACTCCTTCCCATTCCAATCCTGAGATCCTTCATATAACATGAGATGTGATATCCAATTCCTTCCCATTCCAAACCTGAGACCCTTCCTATTGGATGAGATGTGATATCCAACTCCTTCCCATTCCAAACCTGAGACCCTTCCTATACCATAAGATGTGATATCTCAATGCTTCTAATACCAAACCTGGGACCCGTCCTATAACATGAGATATGATATCCAAATCCTTCCCATTCCAATCCTGAAACCCTTCCGATAGCATGAGATGTGATATCTCAATGTTTCTAATAAAAAACCTGAGACCCTTCATATAGCAAGAGATGTGATATCCAAATACTTCCCATTTCAATCGTGAGACCCTTCCTATAACATGAGATATGATATCCAACTCCTTCCCATTCCAATCCTGAGACCCTTCCGATAGCAGAGATGTGATATCTCAATGCTTATACCAAACCTGAGACCCTTCCTTTAGCATGAGATTTGATATCCAAATCCTTCACATTCCAATCCTGAGACCCTTCCTATAGCATGAGATGTGATATCTCAATGCTTCTAATACCAAACCTGAGATGCTTCCTATAACATGAGATGTGATATCCAACTCCTTCCCATTCCAAACCTGAGACCCTTCCGATAGCATGAGATGTGATATCTCAATGCTTCTAAAACCAAACATGAGAACCATCCTATAACATGAGATGTGAAATCCCAATCCTTCCCTTCCCAAACCTGAGACCCTTCCTATAGCTTGAGATGTGATATCAAACTCCTTCCCATTCCAATCCTGAAATAGCTTGAGATGTGATATCCAACTCCTTCCCATTCCAATCCTGAGACCCTTATTATACCATGAGATGTGATATCTCAAGGCTTCTAATACCAAACCTGAGACCCGTCCTAAAACATGAGATGTGAGATCCAAATCCTTCCCCTTCCAAACCTGAGACCTTTCCTTTAGCATATGTGATATCCAACTACTTCCCATTCCAATCCTGAGACACTTCCGATAGCATGAGATGTGATATCTCAATGCTTCTAATATCAAAACTGAAACCCTCCCTATAGCATGAGATGTGATATCCAACTCCTTCCCATTCCAACCTGAGACCCTTCCTATAGCATGAGAAGGGATATCCAACTCCTTCCCAATCCAATCCTGAGACCCTTCCGATAGCAGAGATGTGATATCTCAATGCTTATACCAAACCTGAGACCCTTCCTATGGCATGAGATGTGATATCCAACACCTTGCCATTCAAATCCTGAGACCCTCCCTATAACAAGAGATGTCATATCCAACTCCTTCCCATTCCAAACCTGAGACCCTTCCTTTAGCATGAGATGTGATATCCAAATCCTTCACATTCCAATCCGGAGACCCTTCCTATAACATGAGATGTGATATCCAACTCCTTCCCAATCCAATCCTGAGACCCTTCCGATAGCAGAGATGTGATATCTCAATGCTTATACCAAACCTGAGACCCTTCCTATAGCATGAGATGTGATATCCAACTCCTTCCGATTCCAATCCTGAGACCCTTCCTATAGCATGAGATGTGATATCGCAATGCTTCTACCAAAACTGAGACCCTTCCTTTAGCATGAGATGTGATATCCAAGTCCTTCCCATTCCAATCCTGAAACCCTTCCGATAGCATGAGATGTGATATCTCAATGTTTCTAATAAAAAACCTGAGACCCTTCATATAGCAAGAGATGTGATATCCAAATACTTCCCATTTCAATCTTGAGACCCTTCCTATAACATGAGATATGATATCCAACTCCTTCCTATTCCAACATGAGACCCTTCCTATAGCATGAGAAGGGATGTCCAACTCCTTCCCAATCCAATCCTGAGACCCTTCCGATAGCAGAGATGTGATATCTCAATGCTTATACCAAACCTGAGACCCTTCCTTTAGCATGAGATTTGATATCCAAATCCTTCACATTCCAATCCTGAGACCCTTCCTATAGCATGAGATGTGATATCTCAATGCTTCTAATACCAAACCTGAGATGCTTCCTATAACATGAGATGTGATATCCAACTCCTTCCCATTCCAAACCTGAGACCCTTCCGATAGCATGAGATGTGATATCTCAATGCTTCTAAAACCAAACATGAGAACCATCCTATAACATGAGATGTGAAATCCCAATCCTTCCCTTCCCAAACCTGAGAAACTTCCTATAGCTTGAGATGTGATATCAAACTCCTTCCCATTCCAATCCTGAAATAGCTTGAGATGTGATATCCAACTCCTTCCCATTCCAATCCTGAGACCCTTATTATACCATGAGATGTGATATCTCAAGGCTTCTAATACCAAACCTGAGACCCGTCCTAAAACATGAGATGTGAGATCCAAATCCTTCCCCTTCCAAACCTGAGACCTTTCCTTTAGCATATGTGATATCCAACTACTTCCCATTCCAATCCTGAGACACTTCCGATAGCATGAGATGTGATATCTCAATGCTTCTAATATCAAAACTGAAACCCTCCCTATAGCATGAGATGTGATATCCAACTCCTTCCCATTCCAACCTGAGACCCTTCCTATAGCATGAGAAGGGATATCCAACTCCTTCCCAATCCAATACTGAGACCCTTCCGATAGCAGAGATGTGATATCTCAATGCTTATACCAAACCTGAGACCCTTCCTATGGCATGAGATGTGATATCCAACACCTTGCCATTCAAATCCTGAGACCCTCCCTATAACAAGAGATGTCATATCCAACTCCTTCCCATTCCAAACCTGAGACCCTTCCTTTAGCATGAGATGTGATATCCAAATCCTTCACATTCCAATCCGGAGACCCTTCCTATAACATGAGATGTGATATCCAACTCCTTCCCAATCCAATCCTGAGACCCTTCCGATAGCAGAGATGTGATATCTCAATGCTTATACCAAACCTGAGACCCTTCCTATAGCATGAGATGTGATATCCAACTCCTTCCGATTCCAATCCTGAGACCCTTCCTATAGCATGAGATGTGATATCGCAATGCTTCTACCAAAACTGAGACCCTTCCTTTAGCATGAGATGTGATATCCAAGTCCTTCCCATTCCAATCCTGAGACCCTTCCTATAGCATGAGATGTGATATCTCAATGCTTCTAATACCAAACCTGAGATCCTTCCGATAGCATGAGATGTGATATCTCAATGCTTCTAATACCAAACCTGAGATCCTTCCTATAACATGAGATGTGATATCCAAATCCTTCCCCATCCAAACCTGAGACCCTCCCTTTAGCATGAGATGTGATATCCAACTCCTTCCCATTCCAATCCTGATACCCTTCTGATAGCATGAGATGTGATATCTCAATGCCTCTAATACCAAACCTGAGATCCTACCTCTAACATGAAATGTGATATCCAACTCCTTCGTTTTCCAAACCTGAAAGCCTTCCTACAGCATGAGATGTGATATCCAAGTCCTTCCCATTCCAATCTTGAGACCCTTCCTATAACATGAGATGTGATATCCAACTCTTTCCCATTCCAACCTGAGACCTTTCCTATAGCATGAGATGGGATATCCAACAACTCCTTCCAAATCCAATCCTGAGACCCTTCCTATGGCATGAGATGTGATATCCAACTCCTTGCCATTCAAATCCTGAGACCCTCCCTATAACAAGAGATGTCATATCCAACTCCTTCCCATTCCAAACCTGAGACCCTTCCTTTAGCATGAGATGTGATATCCAAATCCTTCACATTCCAATCCAGAGACCAATCCTATAGCATGAGATGTGATATCTCAATGCTTCTAATACCAAACCTGAGACCCTTCCGATAGCATGAGATGTGATATCTCAATGCTTCAAAAACCAAACATGAGAACCATCCTATAACATGAGATGTGAAATCCAAATCCTTCCCTTCCCAAACCTGAGACTCTTCCTATAGCATGAGATGTGATATCTCAATGCTTCTACCAAACCTGAAACCCTTCCTATAGCATGAGATGTGATATCCAACTCCTTCCCATTCCAATCCTGAGACACTTCCTATAGCATGAGATGTGATATCACAATGCTTCTAAAACCAAACCTGAAACCCATCCTATAACATGAGATGTGATATCCAAATCCTTCCCCTTCCAAACCTGAGACCCTTCCTTTAGCATGAGATGTGATATCCAGCTCCTCCCATTCCAATCCTGAGACCCTTCCGATAGCATGAGATGTGATATCTCAATGCTTCTAATATCAAAACTGAGACCCTCCCTATAGCATGAGATGTGATATCTAAGTCCTTCCCATTCCAATCCTGAGACCCTTCCGATAGCAGAGATGTGGTATCTCAATGCTTATACCAAACCTGAGACCCTTCCTATGGCATGAGATGTGATATCCAACTCCTTGTCATTCAAATCCTGAGACCCTCCCTATAACAAGAGATGTCATATCCAACTCCTTCCCATTCCAAACCTGAGACCCTTCCTTTAGCATGAGATGTGATATCCAAATCCTTCACATTCCAATCCGGAGACCAATCCTATAGCATGAGATGTGATATCTCAATGCTTCTAATACCAAACCTGAGACCCTTCCGATAGCATGAGATGTGATATCTCAATGCTTCAAAAACCAAACATGAGAACCATCCTATAGCATGAGATGTGAAATCCAAATCCTTCCCTTCCCAAACCTGAGACTCTTCCTATAGCATGAGATGTGATATCTCAATGCTTCTAATATCAAACTTGAGACCCTCCCTATAGCATGAGATGTGATATCCAAGTCCTTCCCATTCCAATCCTGAGACACTTCCTATAGCATGAGATGTGATATCTCAATGCTTCTAATACCAAACCTGAGACTCTTCCTATAACATGAGATGGGATATCCAACTCCTTCCCATTCCAATCCTGAGACTCTTCTGATAGCAGAGATGTGATATCTCAATGCTTATACCAAACCTGAGACCCTTCCTACGGCATGAGATGTCATATACAACTCCTTCCCATTCCAATCCTGAGACCCTTCCTATAGCATGAGATGTGATATCTCAATGCTTATACCAAACCTGAGACCCTTCCTATAGCATGAGATGTGATATCCAACTCCTTCCCATTCCAATCCTGAGACCCTTCCTATAGCATGAGATTTGATGTCTCAATGCTTCTAATACCAAACCTGAGATCCTTCCTATTACATGAGATGTGATATCCAACTCCTTCCATTCCAATCCTGAGACCCTTCCTATAGCATGAGATTTGATATCTCAATGCTTATACCAAACCTGAGACCCTTCCTATAGCATGAGATGTGATATCCAAGTCTTTCCCATTCCAATCCTTAGACCCTTCCTACAGCATGCAATATGATATCTCAATGATTCTAATAACAATCCTGAGACCCGTCCTATAACATGAGATGGGATATCCAATTCCTTCCCATTCCAATCCTGAGACACTTCCGATAGCAGAGATGTGATATCTCAATGCTTATACCAAACCTGAGACCCTTCCTATAACATGAGATCGGATATCCAACTCCTTCCCGTTCCAAACCTGAGACCCTTCCTTTAGCATGAGATGTAATATCCAGCTCCTTCCCATTCCAATCCTGAGACCCTTCCTATAGCATGAGATGTGATATCTCAATGCTTCTACCAAACCTGAGACCCTTCCTTTAGCATGAGATGTGATATCCAACTCCTTCCCATTCGAACCTGAGACCCTTCCTATAGCATGAGAAGGGATATCCAACTCCTTCCCAATCCAATCCTGAGACCCTTCCGATAGCAGAGATGTGATATCTCAATGCTTATACCAAACCTGAGACCCTTCCTATGGCATGAGATGTGATATCCAACTCCTTGCCATTCAAATCCTGAGACCCTCCCTATAACAAGAGATGTCATATCCAACTCCTTCCCATTCCAAACCTGAGACCCTTCCTTTAGCATGAGATGTGATATCCAAATCCTTCACATTCCAATCCGGAGACCCTTCCTATAACATGAGATGTGATATCCAACTCCTTCCCAATCCAATCCTGAGACCCTTCCGATAGCAGAGATGTGATATCTCAATGCTTATACCAAACCTGAGACCCTTCCTATGGCATGAGATGTGATATCCAACTCCTTGCCATTCAAATCCTGAGACCCTCCCTATAACAAGAGATGTCATATCCAACTCCTTCCCATTCCAAACCTGAGACCCTTCCTTTAGCATGAGATGTGATATCCAAATCCTTCACATTCCAATCCGGAGACCAATCCTATAGCATGAGATGTGATATCTCAATGCTTCTAATACCAAACCTGAGACCCTTCCGATAGCATGAGATGTGATATCTCAATGCTTCAAAAACCAAACATGAGAACCATCCTATAACATGAGATGTGAAATCCAAATCCTTCCCTTCCCAAACCTGAGACTCTTCCTATAGCATGAGATGTGATATCTCAATGCTTCTACCAAACCTGAAACCCTTCCTATAGCATGAGATGTGATATACAACTCCTTCCCATTCCAATCCTGAGACACTTCCTATAGCATGAGATGTGATATCACAATGCTTCTAATACCAAACCTGAGACCCATCCTATAACATGAGATGTGATATCCAAATCCTTCCCCTTCCAAACCTGAGACCTTTCCTTTGGCATGAGATGTGATATCCAGCTCCTCCCATTCCAATCCTGAGACCCTTCCGATAGCATGAGATGTGATATCTCAATGCTTCTAATATCAAAACTGAGACCCTCCCTATAGCATGAGATGTGATATCTAAGTCCTTCCCATTCCAATCCTGAGACCCGATATCTCAAAGCTTATACCAAACCTGAGACGCTTCCTATGGCATGAGATGTGATATCCAACTCCTTGCCATTCAAATCCTGAGACCCTCCCTATAACAAGAGATGTCATATCCAACTCCTTCCCATTCCAAACCTGAGACCCTTCCTTTAGCATGAGATGTGATATCCAAATCCTTCACATTCCAATCCGGAGACCAATCCTATAGCATGAGATGTGATATCTCAATGCTTCTAATACCAAACCTGAGACCCTTCCGATAGCATGAGATGTGATATCTCAATGCTTCAAAAACCAAACATGAGAACCATCCTATAACATGAGATGTGAAATCCAAATCCTTCCCTTCCCAAACCTGAGACTCTTCCTATAGCATGAGATGTGATATCTCAATGCTTCTAATATCAAACTTGAGACCCTCCCTATAGCATGAGATGTGATATCCAGGTCCTTCCCATTCCAATCCTGAGACACTTCCTATAGCATGAGATGTGATATCTCAATGCTTCTAATACCAATCCTGAGACTCTTCTGATAGCAGAGATGTGATATCTCAATGCTTATACCAAACCTGAGACCCTTCCTACGGCATGAGATGTCATATACAACTCCTTCCCATTCCAATCCTGAGACCCTTCCTATAGCATGAGATGTGATATCTCAATGCTTATACCAAACCTGAGACCCTTCCTATAGCATGAGATGTGATATCCAACTCCTTCCCATTCCAATCCTGAGACCCTTCCTATAGCATGAGATGTGATGTCTCAATGCTTCTAATACCAAACCTGAGATCCTTCCTATAACATGAGATGTGATATCCAACTCCTTCCATTCCAATCCTGAGACCCTTCCTATAGCATGAGATTTGATATCTCAATGCTTATACCAAACCTGAGACCCTTCCTATAGCATGAGATGTGATATCCAAGTCTTTCCCATTCCAATCCTTAGACCCTTCATACAGCATGCAATATGATATCTCAATGATTCTAATAACAATCCTGAGACCCGTCCTATAACATGAGATGGGATATCCAATTCCTTCCCATTCCAATCCTGAGACACTTCCGATAGCAGAGATGTGATATCTCAATGCTTATACCAAACCTGAGACCCTTCCTATAACATGAGATCGGATATCCAACTCCTTCCCGTTCCAAACCTGAGACCCTTCCTTTAGCATGAGATGTAATATCCAGCTCCTTCCCATTCCAATCCTGAGACACTTCCGATAGCATGAGATGTGATATCTCAATGCTTCTACCAAACCTGAGACCCTTCCTTTAGCATGAGATGTGATATCCAACTCCTTCCCATTCCAACCTGAGACCCTTCCTATAGCATGAGAAGGGATATCCAACTCCTTCCCAATCCAATCCTGAGACCCTTCCGATAGCAGAGATGTGATATCTCAATGCTTATACCAAACCTGAGACCCTTCCTATGGCATGAGATGTGATATCCAACTCCTTGCCATTCAAATCCTGAGACCCTCCCTATAACAAGAGATGCCATATCCAACTCCTTCCCATTCCAAACCTGAGACCCTTCCTTTAGCATGAGATGTGATATCCAAATCCTTCACATTCCAATCCGGAGACCCTTCCTATAACATGAGATGTGATATCCAACTCCTTCCCAATCCAATCCTGAGACCCTTCCGATAGCAGAGATGTGATATCTCAATGCTTATACCAAACCTGAGACCCTTCCTATGGCATGAGATGTGATATCCAACTCCTTCCCATTCCAAACCTGAGACCCTTCCTTTAGCATGAGATGTGATATCCAAATCCTTCACATTCCAATCCAGAGACCAATCCTATAGCATGAGATGTGATATCTCAATGCTTCTAATACCAAACCTGAGACCCTTCCGATAGCATGAGATGTGATATCTCAATGCTTCAAAAACCAAACATGAGAACCGTCCTATAACATGAGATGTGAAATCCAAATCCTTCCCTTCCCAAACCTGAGACTCTTCCTATAGCATGAGATGTGATATCTCAATGCTTCTAATATCAAACTTGAGACCCTCCCTATAGCATGAGATGTGATATCCAAGTCCTTCCCATCCAATCTTGAGACACTTCCTATAGCATGAGATGTGATATCTCAATGCTTCTAATACCAAACCTGAGACTCTTCCTATAGCATGAGATGGGATATCCAACTCCTTCCCATTCCAATCCTGAGACTCTTCTGATAGCAGAGATGTGATATCTCAATGCTTATACCAAACCTGAGACCCTTCCTACGGCATGAGATGTCATATACAACTCCTTCCCATTCCAATCCTGAGACCCTTCCTATAGCATGAGATGTGATATCTCAATGCTTATACCAAACCTGAGACCCTTCCTATAGCATGAGATGTGATATCCAACTCCTTCCCATTCCAATCCTGAGACCCTTCCTATAGCATGAGATGTGATGTCTCAATGCTTCTAATACCAAACCTGAGATCCTTCCTATAACATGAGATGTGATATCCAACTCCTTCCATTCCAATCCTGAGACCCTTCCTATAGCATGAGATTTGATATCTCAATGCTTATACCAAACCTGAGACCCTTCCTATAGCATGAGATGTGATATCCAAGTCTTTCCCATTCTAATCCTTAGACCCTTGCTACAGCATGCAATATGATATCTCAATGATTCTAATAACAATCCTGAGACCCGTCCTATAACATGAGATGGGATATCCAACAGCTTCCCATTCCAATCCTGAGACACTTCCGATAGCAGAGATGTGATATTTCAATGCTTATACCAAACCTGAGACCCTTCCTATAACATGAGATCGGATATCCAACTCCTTCCCGTTCCAAACCTGAGACCCTTCCTTTAGCATGAGATGTAATATCCAGCTCCTTCCCATTCCAATCCTGAGACACTTCCGATAGCATGAGATGTGATATCTCAATGCTTCTAATATCAAAACTGAAACCCTCCCTATAGCATGAGATGTGATATCCAACTCCTTCCCTTTCCAACCTGAGACCCTTCCTATAGCATGAGAAGGGATATCCAACTCCTTCCCAATCCAATCCTGAGACCCTTCCGATAGCAGAGATGTGATATCTCAATGCTTATACCAAACCTGAGACCCTTCCTATGGCATGAGATGTGATATCCAACACCTTGCCATTCAAATCCTGAGACCCTCCCTATAACAAGAGATGTCATATCCAACTCCTTCCCATTCCAAACCTGAGACCCTTCCTTTAGCATGAGATGTGATATCCAAATCCTTCACATTCCAATCCGGAGACCCTTCCTATAACATGAGATGTGATATCCAACTCCTTCCCAATCCAAATTGAGACCCTTCCGATAGCAGAGATGTGATATCTCAATGCTTATACCAAACCTGAGACCCTTCCTATAGCATGAGATGTGATATCCAACTCCTTCCGATTCCAATCCTGAGACCCTTCCTATAGCATGAGATGTGATATCGCAATGCTTCTACCAAAACTGAGACCCTTCCTTTAGCATGAGATGTGATATCCAAGTCCTTCCCATTCCAAACCTGAGACCCTTCCTACAGCTCGAGATGTGATATCAAACTCCTTCCCATTCCAATCCTGAGATAGCTTGAGATGTGATGTCCAACTCCTTCCCATTCCAATCCTGAGACCCTTATCATACCATATGTGATATCTCAAGGCTTCTAATACTAAACCTGAGACCCGTCCTAAAACATGAGATGTGCGATCCAAATCCTTCCCCTTCCAAACCTGAGACCTTTCCTTTAGCATATGTGATATCCTACTCCTTCCCATTCCAATCCTGAGACCCTTCCCATAGCATGAGATGTGATATCTCAATGTTTCTAATATCAAACCTGAGAACCTCCCTATAGCATGAGATGTGATATCCAACTCCTTCCAATTCCAATACTGAGACCCTTCCAATAGCATATGTGATATCTCAGTGCTTCTAATATCAAAACTGAGACCCTCCCTATAGCATGAGATGTGATATCCAACTCCTTCCCATTCCAATCGAGACCCTTCCTATAACGAGATGTGATATCTCTTTGCTACTAATACCAAACCTGAGCCCCTTCATGTGATATCCAACTCCTTCTCATTCCAAACTTGTGACCCTTCCTGTAGCATGAAATGTGATTTCTCACCCCTTCCAATGCCAAACCCGAGACCATTCCCACAGCCTGAGATTTGAAATCTCATTTCTTCCAATACCAAACCCGAGACCCTTCCGATAGGATGAGATTTACTATCTCACTCCTTAAAATACCAAACTCGAGTCCCTTCCTAAAGGATGTGATTCTAATACCAAACCTGAGACTCTCCCTACAACAAGAGATGTCATATCCAACTCCTTCCCATTCCAATCCTCAGACTCTTCCTATAGTATGACATGTGATATCGAACTTCCCATTCCAATCCTGAGACTCAGACCTCCCCGTCTAACCTTCTCACCACTCCTAGCTCCCGGATTGATCATGAACTCCTGCTGTCTCTTCGCTCCCTTCTTCTGCTTCCTTTCCTCTCTCCTTCCTCATCTGCCCTAGGTCAGGCTCCTTCTACACCTCCGCAGGGATTACTGATTTCTACCCCTCCCCACTCTCAACTCTCACTCAGTTTCAAACACTCATCTGACATCTGCCATTTCCTGGAAGTACCCGACCTTGATGTTCTTGGTCTAACCGAGACATGGTTGACGGCCAGCGCTATCTCGAGCTTTGACACTTTCCTCCCTGATGACAAGTTCCTCTCCATGCCCAGATCCAACCGTTCTTGAGGGGGAGTATCCTTGATTCCTGTAGTAAATTGCTTTCCTTTGCAGGCCGACTCCTCTCACGAATGCCTTGTCTGCATGCATTCTCTCTTTCCTGGCGAATCTCTCACCGTGGCTATTTGCCTACCCCCTTCCTCTCTCAGTGGATACACGGTGTATGTACTGTGTCCGTGCGTTTGTTGTCGAATCCTGAAGTTTTTAACCACTGTTCTCCCATACAAGGGGGGGTCAACATCTACTGCTGTTCACAGGCTGATTGTATACGGCTGAAATCTTCAAGGCATTATCAGCTTTCCTGACTGTTTTGGAACGTGTATTTGCCATCTGTTAATGCAGTCGCCTTGTGGTCATCGTCCCTTTTAGTTTACAGGCTGCACTCCCCTGGTGATCACATTCTCTTCTCCAGAGCAGGCTAACTACCAGCTGCTCCTCCTCAGAGGCGTTCCTTCTTTCTGTCCCTGTTCCCTGCACCGTTTCGCGTTGCATGTACTCGCTTCCCACCTCTCTGGTTTAGATGCGTGTTCCCTGCCTTCTCTCCTCTTCCTACAGCCTTCCAATGAGCTCCACAAGATAGTGTTCAGAATGCTTCATAACCCCATTATTCAACATATAGCTGTAACCCGCTAGACGTATTGAAACGTGCTAAAAACTAGCAAAAATAGCTAGAAAATGTACTTCCCTCCCGTTTTTGTAAATACGAATTCTGGTGGGTTCCCATGTTGTATGTACTGTGTCCGTGCGTTTGTTGTCGAATCCTGAAGTTTTTAACCACTGTTCTCCCATACTAGGGGGGGTCAACATCTACTGCTGTTCACAGACTGAATGTATACGGCTGAAATCTTCAAGGCATTATCAGCTTTCCTGACTGTTTTGGAACGTGTATTTGCCATCTGTTAATGCAGTCGCCTTGTGGTCATCGTCCCTTTTAGTTTACAGGCTGCACTCCCCTGGTGATCACATTCTCCTCTCCAGAGCAGGCTAACTACCAGCTGCTCCTCCTCAGAGGCGTTCCTTCTTTCTGTCCCTGCTCCCTGCACCGTTTCGCGTTGCCTGTACTCGCTTCCCACCTCTCTGGTTTAGATGCGTGTTCCCTGCCTTCTCTCCTCTTCCTACAGCCTTCCAATGAGCTCCACAAGATAGTGTTCAGAATGCTTCATAACCCCATTATTCAACATATAGCTGTAACCCGCTAGACGTATTGAAACGTGCTAAAAACGAGCAAAAATAGCTAGAAAATGTACTTCCCTCGCGTTTTTGTAAATGCGAATTCTGGTGGGTTCCCATGTTGTATGTACTGTGTCCGTACGTTTGTTGTCGAATCCTGAAGTTTTTAACCACTGTTCTCCCATACTAGGGGGGTCAACATCTACTGCTGTTCACAGGCTGAATGTATACGGCTGAAATCTTCAATGCATTATCAGCTTTCCTGAATTTTTTGGAACGTGTATTTGCCATCCGTTAATGCAGTCGCCCTGTGTTCATCGTCCCTTCTAGTTTACAGGCTGCACTCCCCTGGTGATCACATTCTCCTCTCCAGAGCAGGCTAACTACCAGCTGCTCCTCCTCATAGGCGTTCATCCTTTCTGTCCCTGCTCCCTGCACTGTTTCGCGTTGCATGTACTCGCTTCCCAGCTCTCTGGTTTAGATGCGTGTTCCCTGCCTTCTCTGCTCTTTTGGCTTAATGCACAAAAAACCCAGACTCGTTTAAAAGTGGAAAAGGTCGCTTTAATGTGACAGGCCAAAGCTTACAATCAAACGCTTAACTGGCTCCATGGCCTAACAAACTAAAGGAATATTTTAACCACCACTTAAATAAATTAAACATTTTCATTTTCCCCCAACAATTAAATAATTAAATAACCCAATTCCTCCCTAATGATCCCTTGGATCCTACCGTCTCCTTGCCCCTTTTCCAGGCGTCCCGCTTTCTCCCAGGGGCCATGCCCCTCCAGGCTCAATACCTGTTCCCCCGGGGTGACCTGCTTGTGCAAACAGCGCCACCCCATCCTTTCCCGTGTCATTCCCCCATTGTGCTTCCCTCCCCCCACATCAAAAGGGGCCATGCCCCCGGCGCCCCGACCCACTTCAACACCCTTCAAACTCCCCTCTACACCAAACTCCACCTTTCCTATGACCTGCAGCCAGCCTGACCTGCCACATCAGCAACATATATTACACACACTTTCACAATGCCCTGACCTGTCACACAAAACTACCAACCCTACCTTCCTAACAGACCCCAAAACTCATGAACCCGCCCTGTCATCTAAAAAACCCCCTGCATAATCCCATGAACAATGGACCCCCCCATATTACATACCCAGACACTACCCAACGAAGTGAAAGGGGTGGGAGGGCGGGACAATCATCAAGTCCTAACTGTCGCCTGCCTCCCGAACCTTCCCTGAGCCCTTAAATACCCCCCCCCAGGAGGCGCTCTGCCCCACGGCCACTCGCTGGCCATGTGCATCGCCAAAAAACTCCCCGGGGGGAAACGCTTCGCGTTCCCCCCGGGGCCCCCCTTTTGGCTTAATGCACAAAAAACCCAGACTCGTTTAAAAGTGGAAAAGGTTGCTTTAATGTGACAGGCCAAAGCTTACAATCAAACGCTTAACTGGCTCCATGGCCTAACAAACTAAAGGAATATTTTAACCACCACTTAAATAAATTAAACATTTTCATTTTCCCCCAACAATTAAATAATTAAATAACCCAATTCCTCCCTAATGATCCCTTGGATCCTACCGTCTCCTTGCCCCTTTTCCAGGCGTCCCGCTTTCTCCCAGGGGCCATGCCCCTCCAGGCTCAATACCTGTTCCCCCGGGGTGACCTGCTTGTGCAAACAGCGCCACCCCATCCTTTCCCGTGTCATTCCCCCATTGTGCTTCCCTCCCCCCACATCAAAAGGGGCCATGCCCCCGGCACCAGAAAAACCCTCCCCCGAGTAGTTCTTTCTGCCCCACTCCCCCCCCAAACTTTTCTACCTCAAACTTTTTACCCAGTCTCCCAGCCCAGAAACAAGAAGAGCCACCCGTATCCCTCACCAGGTCATTCTCCCCTGCATGCAGAATCACCACCTCTGGAACCCCAAGCGTTCCCTCATCCCTGCCAATATAGGAAGCAGCTGATCCCACCGCAGGCCCCCCAACCCGTGCCGTCTCACCACCACTTCCTTGTAACTGCACCCCTGTTACCTTCCAAACCCCTTTTCTCCACTTCCTTCCCAGCCCACTTAACAATTTAATGGCCAACAAATCAAAACGTGCGCCAACTCCCCTTCCTTTCGCGCAGCATCTGAAAAAGAAAATACAAAATCACTGACAAGTCAAAAATATTTCAACAACAGTTGGCCCACAAAGTCCTAACCACCTTTTCAACATCCCCATTATCAAACTCCCTGCCGTACCCCTTATATTTCCCAGACCTCCAACGTCCCAATCTTTTCACCTTGTCTTCTGAAAAAACCCAGCCCGGTACCCTCAGATGCTGCGCCCATCCTAAAGTAATAAGTCCCGAAATCCTCTTCCTTTTCTCCCACTGCCACCAACTCCTTCCGCGATACCCCTAGCACCTGGAACTGGGCATAAGACCTTGCTCCCACGACCCAGCCGAAACCAAGAGCCCCTTCCCTTCTTATCCGTCTTAGACCTCTTAATCTTGATGTCTAAACCTTCTTCTGTAATTTGAACATCTTCCCACTGCAGTCCCCCTACCCCCCTTTTCCCCCGACCAACTTAAAAACCCTGAAAGCCCCCAAACAATAACCACGTAAAAACAAGTCGCAGACAGCTCCCCTACAAGCAATAAACCATTTGTTCCACTTGTTGTGCCCAGTTTATTCCTTTACATTCCTGCATTGTCCCCCCTGCACCGGGGGCCCACGTGCACCCCCGTCCATGCAGGCCCTTTAGTTTATTCCTCCTCTCGCCATTGCACCAGGGGCCAAACCTGCACCCCCGTCCATGCAGTCCCTTCATTATAACTCTTCAAGCTCCTCGCATCCATTACCACCTTTTTCCCGCCTGCACCCGGGGCCCTAATGCACCCCCGTCCATGCAGGCCCCTTTTTTGCCTTACTCCTCTCCACCGCTGCACCAGGGGCCAAACCTGCGCCCCCGTCCATGCAGTTCCTTCCATATCACCATCTTCAAGCTACTTGCGTCCATTACCACCTGTTTCCCACCTGCACCAGGGGGCCTAGTGCACCCCCGTCCATGCAGGCCCCCTTTTTTCCTTTACTCCTCTCCACCGCTGCACCAGGGGCCAAACCTGCGCCCCCGTCCATGCAGACCATTACACATAAATTCCTCTTCCGGCACCTCGCTTCTCTGTTCCACTTTTTTTTTTTTTTTTTTTTTTTTTAATTTAGCTGCACCAGGGGCCCTAGTGCACCCCCGTCCATGCAGACCCAACTCCTCACTTCCCCCTGCTGCACCAGAGGTGCTCCCGCACCTCCGTCCATGCAGCCTGAAGCCTACTCACCTTGTCGTGCGGCAAGCGTGAGGGCTTCACCACCGTCGTCCATGCCCTCCAAACGACAGCTACCTCCCCTTAACAATTACCACCGTTACATCCCCCCTGCGGCCCTCCCCTACCTACGCGTCTTCCTCCTCACCCTTCTCCTGCCCCCCTTTAAGTTGCCCCCAACAATCTTTCATCAAACCTTGTGCCCCCCCTCCTTTTACATTAAACTGAGCCCGACCTACCAGCACACCCCAATTTACCTGGTATGCGGTCCTTCCCCCACACTTCCTTGCCCCGCTCCTCGCCCTGACCCACTGTCCCTTGCCTGAAAACAATCTGTAACCGGATGCCGACCCGCACACCTGCTGCACTCGTGTTTAAATTTGCACATCCACCTCGTGCAGCCTTCTTTATTGAACGCCCAACATGCAGTTGAGGGCTGTCCTTCGCCTCCTCCCCCCACCCCCTCATGGGCGGGGCGACCAAGAAAGGGCCGGTAAGGCACAGGCAGCCCACTTGCTGCGTGCAATGTCGGGGCAGGCCTCGTTGGAGCCATCCATTGCAGCCAAAGATCCATGTCTATCTCCCCCCAGACCGCCTGACTGTCCTCCGCCATTCTCGCTCTGAATTCCTCATCATAGCGTACCCAGGCAAACTCCCAAAACTCGTGAAAGCCTTCCTAATTACGTCCATATATTTAAGCAGGGCCACGCAACGCTCCGGGAATTTTTCACAGTACACACTGGCATAAATAATAAACGCCGACGTCCACTCAATAGTCACTGGGACCCTTGGGCGTGAAGCCAGTTCCCTCTCTTCCTCCTTAGACCCCTCCTTTGCTCTCACTTCCCTATGGAGCAATTTAAAGACATCCACAAATTCCCCTGCCTGAATCTTCTCCCTGGTCGCTGCCATCAAGTGCGCCCCCAATGGTTTTGTTAACCCCATGTATGGCCATTTTTTCTCCTTTCTTTTCACTTCACACTCCTTATCTTTTCCGGCTTGCACTTCGAGCACCAATGTCTCCACCACCTTGTCCGTTTGGACCTCCACTGAGCAAATGCTCTTTCCAACCCCCTCGGCTCCAATGGCCTGCACACCAACTTCCTTCCTTACACCTTGGAAACCAGCCCGTTCCTCCCCTGTCCACCTATTTGTAACCCCTCTCTGCCATGCAGATGACCATTCCCTTTCCCGCTCACCTCTTTCCACACCTGCCACCTGCGGCCTGGCGTCCACACCGGTGCTCCTCATCTCCATTCTTAGAGGGCTCCTACATTGTGGATGCGAGCTCCTGCCCGGGATGATTTGATGATCTTCCTGCGAGCCCGGGGCGTCCGCCCCGCCGCTCCTTTGACTTCTTCTCAGCGGAGTTGTGGGAACCCCTGCCTGGTCCTCTTCTCTCGGGCGAAGCGTTCCGACCTCCACCCCGGAATCCTCATTGCTAGGGGCTGTGCTGCGCCCTCTAGGCTCTCCATGCGTTGACTGAGGCGGGGCCGTACTGAAACCCTCACCCTCCACCTGACCAGCGGGGGCTGCGCAGCGCCCTCCGCCCTCACTCCTCCTACCCGGGGGGGCCGTTCCGCGCCCCACTCTAACCTCCTCACTTGAAGGGAACCTCTCCCTCCTTTCTCCACCTGCACTCTTCTGCAGGTATTTACCCCTTCTTCCACTTTGCCCTGTCACCCCCCTCTGCACCCCTTCACTTGCCCCCTTCTTATTCCTCTGAGCCACCTCATGACCCGAAATCATTTCTCCCCCTGCCGCCCTCCTGTCTATCCCCTTTCTCGCTTTCCGCCCCTAATTTCCCAAACCTCCCCTCTCCCCGCCGATGGGGTGCAGGCCATCATTGCCGCGAGAGCCCCATCTGCCGCTGCTCTACGCTGCGGCCTACCACCACTTATCTCCCCCCCCCCCATGGCCTCTCCGCCTGTGACCTCCCCCACTGCCCTTTCCCACTGGGCCCCAGATGCCCAACTAATTATTTCCAAAGCCTCCCTCAGAGCCTCCGCATCAACCCGGCCCTTTTTGCCGGCTCTCTGGCCCACCATCGTGCACTACTAATCTGATTGTGCACAATATATATGCCCCCTGCAAATGAACCTAACAAACCTAAGCCCCCGAGCAAAAACTACCCATGGACCTAATCCCCAAACTGAAAAAATGCTAGCTTTGAAACTAGCTTTTTTTTTTTTTTTTTTTAAACCCCCCCCCCACTTCCAACCACCCCCTGCACCCGGATAGCCCACCCTTTTTCCCACTCCCTTACGAGCTGCTTCGCTCGAAAAAAAAAAACCCCACAGGACCCCCCCCACCCTCCACCCCCCTGCTCAAAAACCCCTTCCTTTCCTTAAACCCCCTATTCCTGCTTTCCCTTTCTTTTTATTAAATTCTTTTTTTTTATTTTTTTATTACTGCCCCCCACTCCGTCTACCCCGCTCCACCGCCCCCCCCTCCCCCTAGTGGCCCCAACGCCGCACCGCAGTACCTTCTTAAACTCAATGGGATCATAACAGGGGGAGCGGTCCCTTTAAGAGGGCCGCTCTGCCCCCTCCCTGCTGCACGCCGGCACCGCACACTATGAAAAGAAGCCCAGCACACGCGGGCTCAACTAACCCATGGCTCCCCACACTAAAGAGCCGCGGGGGCCGGCAACATCAATGCCGCGCCCTGCGGGCCCACACTACGACCGTCGAGGGAATGACCGCCCAGCTCCCTCACTAAAAAAAAAAAAAAAAAAAAAAAAAAAAAAACCCAACTGCCGCCTCGAACCACCCGCCCTGCTGAAAGCCAACCCGCGAGCGGCGGCTTCGGTAAGGAGGGGGCGGGGGGGTACCTTATGTACGGTACCCCCGACTATTCGGGGCCCGCGACCCCCGCCCTCATTAATTTTTTTTTATTTTTTTTTATTTTTTTATATGCGGCGCCGCCGCCGACACTCTCCCTCGGCCCTTATCTCCCCCCTCCCCCTCCCCCTCCCCATCCCCTATCCCCTACCTCAAACACCTCGTTAGGCCCCAATCAGGGAAGGCTCGGGAGCAGGCGACAGGACAATCATCAAGTCCTAACTGTCACCTGCCTCCCGAACCTTCCCTGAGCCCTTAAATACCCCCCCCAGGAGGCGCTCTGCCCCACGGCCACTCGCTGGCCATGTGCATCGCCAAAAAACTCCCCGGGGGGAAACGCTTCGCGTTCCCTCCGGGGCCCCCCTTCCTAAAGCCTTCCAAGGAGCTCCACAAGATAGTGTTCAGAATGCTTTATAACACCCATTATTAGCCGTAACCCGCTAGACGTATTGAAACGTGCTAAAAACTAGCAAACACAGCTAGAAAATGTACTTTCCTCGCGTTTTGGTAAATGCGAATTCTGGTGGATTCCCATTTTGTACTCTGTTCGTGCGTTTGTTCAGTCGAATCCTGTTCTTTTGAACCACTCTTCTCCCATAAAAGGGAGGATCAAAATGTGTTGTTCACAGGCTGAATTTATACTGCTGAAATGATCGCTTCCCTGCTCTCTGGTTTAGACGCGTGTACCCTGCATTTACCAAAACGCGAGGGAAGTACATTTTCTAGCTATTTTTGCTGGTTTTAGCACGTTTTAATACGTCTAGCGGGTTACAGCTATATGTTGAATAATGGGGTTATAAAGAATTCTGAACACTGTGTCTTGTGGAGCTCATTGGAAGGCTGTAGGAAGAGGAGTGAAGGCAGGGAACATGCATCTAAACCAGAGAGCTTGGAAGCGAGTACATGCAACACGGTGCAGGGAGCAGGAACAGAAAGGAGGAACGCCTCTGAGGAGGAGCAGCTGGTAGTTACCCTGCTCTGGAGAGGAGAATGTGATCACCAGGGGAGTGCAGCCTGTAAACTAAAAGGGAGGATGACCACAAGGCAACTGTATTAATAGATGGCAAATACACGTTCCAAAACAGTCAGGAAAGCTGATAATGCCTTGAAGATTTCAACCGTATACATTCAGCCTGTGAACCTGTGAACAGCAGTAGATGTTGAACCCCCCTTGTATGGGAGAACAGTGGTTAAAAACTTCAGGATTCGACAACAAACGCACGGACAATGTACATACATGGGAACCCATCAGAATTCGCATTTACAAAAACGCGAGGAAAGTACATTTTCTAGCTGGTTTTGCTAGTTTACAGCACATTTCAATACGTCTAGCGGGTTACGGCTATATGATGAATAATGGGTGTTATAAAGCATTCTGAGCACCGTGTATCTTTTGAAGCTCATTTGTTGATTTGAAGGCAGCGGGAAGAGGAGAGAAGGCAGGGAACACGCGTCTAAACCAGAGAGCTGGGAAGCGAGTGTTTGCAACGCGAAACGGTGCAGGGAGCAGGGACAGAAAGGGAGAACTCCACTGAGGAGGAACAGCTGGTAGGTAGCCTTCTTTGGAGATGAGAACTTGATCACCACGGGAGAGGATTGTTGAGAGGGTAACAGAGGGGGAGGTCTGAGATCAGAAAATCCTGAGTATTCCCTGCAGTGTGTAGGGCCAGTGACATGTACAGTTGCAGATCTCGTAAAAGTCCAGGTCAGGAAGCATACAGGTTCATGTTGAATTCTCCAAGTAGGCGGAGTTGAGTGGTAGGAGGCTAGGATGGAGAAGTCCATCCACTGAGAGAGGAAGGGGGTAGGCAAATAGCCACGGTGAGAGAATGGCCAGGAAAGAGAGAATGCATGCAGACAAGGCATTCGTGAGAGGAGTCGGCCTGCAAAGGAAAGCAATTTACTACAGGAATCAAGGATGCTCCCCCCTCAAGAACGGTTGGATCTGGGCATGGAGAGGAACTTGTCATCAGGGAGGAAAGTGTCAAAGCTCGAGACAGCGCTGGCCGTCAACCATGTCTCGGTTAGACCAAGAACATCAAGGTCGGGTTCTTCCAGGAAATGGCAGATGTCAGATGAGTTTTTGAAACTGAGTGAGAGTTGAGAGTGGGGAGGGGTACAAATCAGTAATCCCTGCGGAGGTGTAGAAGGAGCCTGACCTAGGGCAGATGAGGAAGGAGAGAGGAAAGGAAGCAGAAGGGAGAGAGGAGACAGCAGGAGTGCATGATCCATCCGGGAGCTAGGAGTGGTGAGAAGGTTAGACGGGGAGGTCTGAGTCTCAGGATTGGAATGGGAAGTTCGATATCACATGTCATGCTATAGGAAGAGTCTCAGGATTGGAATGGGAAGGAGTTGGATATGACATCTCTTGTTATAGGGAGGGTCTCAGGTTTGGTATTAGAATCGCATCCTTTAGGAAGGGACTCGAGTTTGGTATTTTAAGGAGTGAGATAGTAAATCTCATCCTATCGGAAGGGTCTCGGGTTTGGTATTGGAAGAAATGAGATTTCAAATCTCAGGCTGTGGGAATGGTCTCGGGTTTGGTATTGGAAGGGGTGAAAATCACATTTCATGCTACAGGAAGGGTCACAAGTTTGGAATGGGAAGGAGTTGGATATCACATATACTACGAGAAGGGGCTCAGGTTTGGTATTAGAAGCATAGAGATATCACATCTCATGTTATAGGAAGGGTCTCGATTGGAATGGGAAGGAGTTAGATATCACATCTCATGCTATAGGGAGGGTCTCAGTTTTGATATTAGAAGCATTGAGATATCACATATGCTATTGGAAGGGTCGCAGTATTTGAATTGGAAGGAGTTTGATATCCCTTCTCATGCTATAGGAAGGGTCTCAGGTTGGAATGGGAAGGATTTGGATATCACATCTCTTGCTATAGGAAGGGTCTCAGGTTTTTTATTAGAAACATTGAGATATCACATCTCATGCTATAGGAAGGGTTTAAGGATTGGAATGGGAAGGAGTTGGATATCCCTTCTCATGCTATAGGAAGGGTCTCAGGTTGGAATGGGAAGGATTTGGATATCACATCTCTTGCTATAGGAAGGGTCTCAGGTTTTTTATTAGAAGCATTGAGATATCAAGTCTCATGGTATAGGACGGGAGTTTGATATCACATCATGCCATGGTATGGGTCTCAGGTTTTGTAGAAGCATTGGGATATCACATCTCATGCTATCGGAAGGGTATCAGGATTGGATTTGTAAGGAGTTGTTGGATATCCCATCTCATGCTATAGGAAAGGTCTCAGGTTGGAATGGGAAAGAGTTGGATATCACATCTCATGTTATAGGAAGGGTCTCAAGATTGGAATGGGAAGGACTTGGATATCACATCTCATGCTAAAGGAAGGGTCTCAGGTTTGGAATGGGAAGGAGTTGGATATGACATCTTTTGTTATAGGGAGGGTCTCAGGATTTGAATGGCAAGGTGTTGGATATCACATCTCATGCCATAGGAAGGGTCTCAGGTTTGGTATAAGCATTGAGATATCACATCTCTGCTATTGGAAGGGTCTCAGGATTGGATTGGGAAGGAGTTGGATATCCCTTCTCATGCTATAGGAAGGGTCTCAGGTTGGAATGGGAAGGAGTTGGATATCACATCTCATGCTATAGGGAGGGTTTCAGGATTGGAATGGGAAGGAGTTGGATATCACATCTCATGTTAAAGGGAGGGTCTCAGGTTTGGATGGGGAAGGATTTGGATATCACATCTCATGTTATAGGAAGGATCTCAGGTTTGGTATTAGAAGCATTGAGATATCATATCTCATGCTATCGGAAGGATCTCAGGTTTGGTATTAGAAGCATTGAGATATCACATCTCACGCTATAGGAAGGGTCTCAGGATTGGAATGGGAAGGACTTGGATATCACATCTCATGCTAAAGGAAGGGTCTCAGTTTTGGTAGAAGCATTGCGATATCACATCTCATGCTATAGGAAGGGTCTCGGGATTGGAATCGGAAGGAGTTGGATATCACATCTCATGCTATAGGAAGGGTCTCAGGTTTGGTATAAGCATTGAGATATCACATCTCTGCTATCGGAAGGGTCTCAGGATTGGATTGGGAAGGAGTTGGATATCACATCTCATGTTATAGGAAGGGTCTCCGGATTGGAATGTGAAGGATTTGGATATCACATCTCATGCTAAAGGAAGGGTCTCAGGTTTGGAATGGGAAGGAGTTGGATATGACATCTCTTGTTATAGGGAGGGTCTCAGGATTTGAATGGCAAGGTGTTGGATATCACATCTCATGCCATAGGAAGGGTCTCAGGTTTGGTATAAGCATTGAGATATCACATCTCTGCTATCGGAAGGGTCTCAGGATGGGATTGGGAAGGAGTTGGATATCCCTTCTCATGCTATAGGAAGGGTCTCAGGTTGGAATGGGAAGGAGTTGGATATCACATCTCATGCTATAGGGAGGGTTTCAGTTTTGATATTAGAAGCATTGAGATATCACATCTCATGCTATCGGAAGTGTCTCAGGATTGGAATGGGAAGTAGTTGGATATCACATATGCTAAAGGAAAGGTCTCAGGTTTGGAAGGGGAAGGATTTGGATCTCACATCTCATGTTTTAGGACGGGTCTCAGGTTTGGTATTAGAAGCCTTGAGATATCACATCTCATGGTATAATAAGGGTCTCAGGATTGGAATGGGAAGGAATTGGATATCACATCTCGAGCTATTTCAGGATTGGAATGGGAAGGAGTTTGATATCACATCTCAAGCTATAGGAAGGGTCTCAGGTTTGGGAAGGGAAGGATTGGGATTTCACATCTCATGTTATAGGATGGTTCTCATGTTTGGTTTTAGAAGCATTGAGATATCACATCTCATGCTATCGGAAGGGTCTCAGGTTTGGAATGGGAAGGAGTTGGATATCACATCTCATGTTATAGGAAGCATCTCAGGTTTGGTATTAGAAGCATTGAGATATCACATCTCATGCTATAGGAAGGGTCTCAGGATTGGAATGTGAAGGATTTGGATATCAAATCTCATGCTAAAGGAAGGGTCTCAGGTTTGGTATAAGCATTGAGATATCACATCTCTGCTATCGGAAGGGTCTCAGGATTGGATTGGGAAGGAGTTGGACATCCCTTCTCATGCTATAGGAAGGGTCTCATGTTGGAATGGGAAGGAGTTGGATATCATATCTCATGTTATAGGAAGGGTCTCAAGATTGAAATGGGAAGTATTTGGATATCACATCTCTTGCTATATGAAGGGTCTCAGGTTTTTTATTAGAAACATTGAGATATCACGTCTCATGCTATCGGAAGGGTTTCAGGATTGGAATGGGAAGGATTTGGATATCATATCTCATGTTATAGGACGGGTCCCAGGTTTGGTATTAGAAGCATTGAGATATCACATCTTATGGTATAGGAAGGGTCTCAGGTTTGGAATGGGAAGGAGTTGGATATCACATCTCATCCAATAGGAAGGGTCTCAGGTTTGGAATGGGAAGGAATTGGATATCACATCTCATGTTATAGGAAGGATCACAGGATTGGAATGGGAAGGAGTTGGATATCCCTTCTCATGCTATAGGAAGGGTCTCAGGTTGGAATGGGAAGGATTTGGATATCACATCTCTTGCTATAGGAAGGGTCTCAGGTTTTTTATTAGAAACATTGAGATATCACATCTCATGCTATAGGAAGGGTTTAAGGATTGGAATGGGAAGGAGTTGGATATCCCTTCTCATGCTATAGGAAGGGTCTCAGGTTGGAATGGGAAGGATTTGGATATCACATCTCTTGCTATAGGAAGGGTCTCAGGTTTTTTATTAGAAACATTGAGATATCACATCTCATGCTATAGGAAGGGTTTAAGGATTGGAATGGGAAGGATTTGGATATCACATCTCATGCTAAAGGAAGGGTCTCAGGTTTGGAACCGGAAGGATTTGGATATCACATCTCATGTTATTTGACCGGTCTCAGGTTTGGTATTAGAAGCATTGAGATATCAAGTCTCATGGTATAGGACGGGAGTTTGATATCACATCATGCCATGGTATGGGTCTCAGGTTTTGTAGAAGCATTGGGATATCACATCTCATGCTATCGGAAGGGTATCAGGATTGGATTTGGAAGGAGTTGTTGGATATCCCATCTCATGCTATAGGAAAGGTCTCAGGTTGGAATGGGAAAGAGTTGGATATCACATCTCATGTTATAGGAAGGGTCTCAAGATTGGAATGGGAAGGACTTGGATATCACATCTCATGCTGTAGGAAGGCTCTCAGGTTTGGAAAGGGAAGGAGTTGGATATCACATTTCATGTTAGAGGTAGGATCTCAGGTTTGGTATTAGAGGCATTGAGATATCACATCTCATGCTATCAGAAGGGTATCAGGATTGGAATGGGAAGGAGTTGGATATCACATCTCATGCTAAAGGGAGGGTCTCAGGTTTGGATGGGGAAGGATTTGGATATCACATCTCATGTATAGGAAGGATCTCAGGTTTGGTATTAGAAGCATTGAGATATCACATCTCATGCTATCGGAAGGATCTCAGGTTTGGTATTAGAAGCATTGAGATATCACATCTCATGCTATAGGAAGGGTCTCAGGATTGGAATGGGAAGGACTTGGATATCACATCTCATGCTAAAGGAAGGGTCTCAGTTTTGGTAGAAGCATTGCGATATCACATCTCATGCTATAGGAAGGGTCTCAGGATTGGAATCGGAAGGAGTTGGATATCACATCTCATGCTATAGGAAGGGTCTCAGGTTTGGTATAAGCATTGAGATATCACATCTCTGCTATCGGAAGGGTCTCAGGATTGGATTGGGAAGGAGTTGGATATCATATCTCATGTTATAGGAAGGGTCTCCGGATTGGAATGTGAAGGATTTGGATATCACATCTCATGCTAAAGGAAGGGTCTCAGGTTTGGAATGGGAAGGAGTTGGATATGACATCTCTTGTTATAGGGAGGGTCTCAGGATTTGAATGGCAAGGTGTTGGATATCACATCTCATGCCATAGGAAGGGTCTCAGGTTTGGTATAAGCATTGAGATATCACATCTCTGCTATCGGAAGGGTCTCAGGATTGGATTGGGAAGGAGTTGGATATCCCTTCTCATGCTATAGGATGGGTCTCAGGTTGGAAAGGGAAGGAGTTGGATATCACATCTCATGCTATAGGGAGGGTTTCAGTTTTGATATTAGAAGCATTGAGATATCACATCTCATGCTATCGGAAGTGTCTCAGGATTGGAATGGGAAGGAGCTGGATATTACATCTCATGCTAAAGGAAGGGTCTCAGGTTTGGAACGGGAAGGAGTTGGATATCCGATCTCATGTTATAGGAAGGGTCTCAGGTTTGGTATAAGCATTGAGATATCACATCTCTGCTATCGGAAGTGTCTCAGGATTGGAATGGGAAGGAGTTGGATATCCCATCTCATGTTATAGGACGGGTCTCAGGATTGTTATTAGAATCATTGAGATATCATATTGCATGCTGTAGGAAGGGTCTAAGGATTAGAATGGGAAAGACTTGGATATCACATCTCATGCTATAGGAAGGGTCTCAGGTTTGGTATAAGCATTGAGATATCAAATCTCATGCTATAGGAAGGGTCTCAGGATTGGAATGGAAGGAGTTGGATATCACATCTCATGTTATAGGAACGATCTCAGGTTTGGTATTAGAAGCATTGAGACATCACATCTCATGCTATAGGAAGGGTCTCAGGATTGGAATGGGAAGGAGTTGGATATCACATCTCATGCTATAGGAAGGGTCTCAGGTTTGGTATAAGCATTGAGATATCACATCTCATGCTATAGGAAGGGTCTCAGGATTGGAATGGGAAGGAGTTGTATATGAAATCTCATGCCGTAGGAAGGGTCTCAGGTTTGGTATAAGCATTGAGATATCACATCTCTGCTATCAGAAGAGTCTCAGGATTGGAATGGGAAGGAGTTGGATATCCCATCTCATGTTATAGGAAGAGTCTCAGGTTTGGTATTAGAAGCATTGAGATATCACATCTCATGCTATAGGAAGTGTCTCAAGATTGGAATGGGAAGGACTTGGATATCACATCTCATGCTATAGGGAGGGTCTCAAGTTTGATATTAGAAGCATTGAGATATCACATCTCATGCTATAGGAAGAGTCTCAGGTTTGGGAAGGGAAGGATTTGGATTTCACATCTCATGTTATAGGACGGTTCTCATGTTTGGTTTTTGAAGCATTGAGATATCACATCTCATGCTATCGGAAGGGTCTCAGGTTTGGTATTAGAAGCATTGAGATATCACATCTCATGCTATAGGATTGGTCTCTGGATTGGAATGTGAAGGATTTGGATATCACATCTCATGCTAAAGGAAGGGTCTCAGGTTTGGAATGGGAAGGAGTTGGATATCACATCTCATGCCATAGGAAGGGTCTCAGGTTTGGTATAAGCATTGAGATATCACATCTCTGCTATCGGAAGGGTCTCAGGATTGGATTGGGAAGGAGTTGGATATCACATCTCATGTTATAGGAAGGGTCTCCGGATTGGAATGTGAAGGATTTGGATATCACATCTCATGCTAAAGGAAGGGTCTCAGGTTTGGAATGGGAAGGAGTTGGATATGACATCTCGTTATAGGGAGGGTCTCAGGATTTGAATGGCAAGGAGTTGGATATCACATCTCATGCCATAGGAAGGGTCTCAGGTTTGGTATAAGCATTGAGATATCACATCTCTGCTATCGGAAGGGTCTCAGGATTGGATTGGGAAGGAGTTGGATATCCCTTCTCATGCTATAGGAAGGGTCTCAGGTTGGAATGGGAAGGAGTTGGATATCACATCTCATGCTAAAGGAAGGGTCTCAGGTTTGGTAGAAGCATTGAGATATTACATCTCATGCTATCGGAAGTGTCTCAGGATTGGAATGGGAAGGAGCTGGATATTACATCTCATGCTAAAGGAAGGGTCTCAGGTTTGGAACGGGAAGGAGTTGGATATCCGATCTCATGTTATAGGAAGGGTCTCAGGTTTGGTATAAGCATTGAGATATCACATCTCTGCTATCGGAAGTGTCTCAGGATTGGAATGGGAAGGAATTGGATATCCCATCTCATGTTATAGGACGGGTCTCAGGATTGTTATTAGAATCATTGAGATATCATATTGCATGCTGTAGGAAGGGTCTAAGGATTGGAATGGGAAAGACTTGGATATCACATCTCATGCTATAGGAAGGGTCTCAGGTTTGGTATAAGCATTGAGATATCAAATCTCATGCTATAGGACGGGTCTCAGGATTGGAATGGAAGGAGTTGGATATCACATCTCATGTTATAGGAAGGATCTCAGGTTTGGTATTAGAAGCATTGAGACATCACATCTCATGCTATAGGAAGGGTCTCAGGATTGGAATGGGAAGGAGTTGGATATCACATCTCATGCTATAGGAAGGGTCTCAGGTTTGGTATAAGCATTGAGATATCACATCTCATGCTATAGGAAGGGTCTCAGGATTGGAATGGGAAGGAGTTGTATATGACATCTCATGCCGTAGGAAGGGTCTCAGGTTTGGTATAAGCATTGAGATATCACATCTCTGCTATCAGAAGAGTCTCAGGATTGGAATGGGAAGGAGTTGGATATCCCATCTCATGTTATAGGAAGAGTCTCAGGTTTGGTATTAGAAGCATTGAGATATCACATCTCATGCTATAGGAAGTGTCTCAGGATTGGAATGGGAAGGACTTGGATATCACATCTCATGCTATAGGGAGGGTCTCAAGTTTGATATTAGAAGCATTGAGATATCACATCTCATGCTATAGGAAGAGTCTCAGGTTTGGGAAGGGAAGGATTTGGATTTCACATCTCATGTTATAGGATGGTTCTCATGTTTGGTTTTTGAAGCATTGAGATATCACATCTCATGCTATCGGAAGGGTCTCAGGTTTGGTATTAGAAGCATTGAGATATCACATCTCATGCTATAGGATTGGTCTCCGGATTGGAATGTGAAGGATTTGGATATCACATCTCATGCTAAAGGAAGGGTCTCAGGTTTGGAATGGGAAGGAGTTGGATATGACATCTCTTGTTATAGGGAGGGTCTCAGGATTTGAATGGCAAGGAGTTGGATATCACATCTCATGCCATAGGAAGGGTCTCAGGTTTGGTATAAGCATTGAGATATCGGGTCTCAGGATTGGAATGGGAAGGACTTAGATATCACATCTCATGCTATAGGGAGGGTCTCAGTTTTGATATTAGAAGCATTGAGATATCACATCTCATGCTATCGGAAGGGTCTCAGGATTGGAATGGGAGGAGCTGGATATCACATCTCATGCTAAAGGAAGGGTCTCAGGTTTGGAAGGGGAAGGATTTGGATATCACATCTCATGTTATAGGATGGGTCTCAGGTTTGGTATTAGAAGCATTGTGATATCACATCTCATGCTATAGGAAGTGTCTCAGGATTGGAATGGGAAGGAGTTGGATATCACATCTCATGCTATAGGAAGGGTTTCAGGTTTGGTAGAAGCATTGAGATATCACATCTCATGCTATAGGAAGAGTCTCAGGTTTGGGAAGGGAAGGATTTGGATTTCACATCTCATGTTATAGGATGGTTCTCATGTTTGGTTTTTGAAGCATTGAGATATCACATCTCATGCTATCGGAAGGGTCTCAGGTTTGGTATTAGAAGCATTGAGATATCACATCTCATGCTATAGGATTGGTCTCCGGATTGGAATGTGAAGGATTTGGATATCACATCTCATGCTAAAGGAAGGGTCTCAGGTTTGGAATGGGAAGGAGTTGGATATGACATCTCTTGTTATAGGGAGGGTCTCAGGATTTGAATGGCAAGGAGTTGGATATCACATCTCATGCCATAGAAAGGGTCTCAGGTTTGGTATGAGCATTGGGATATCACATCTCTGCTATCGGAAGGGTCTCAGGATTGGATTGGGAAGAAGTTGGATATCACATCTCATGTTATAGGAAGGGTCTCCGGATTGGAATGTGAAGGATTTGGATATCACATCTCATGCTAAAGGAAGGGTCTCAGGTTTGGAATGGGAAGGAGTTGGATATGACATCTCTTGTTATAGGGAGGGTCTCAGGATTTGAATGGCAAGGAGTTGGATATCACATCTCATGCCATAGGAAGGGTCTCAGGTTTGGTATAAGCATTGAGATATCACATCTCTGCTATCGGAAGGGTCTCAGGATTGGATTGGGAAGGAGTTGGATATCCCTTCTCATGCTATAGGAAGGGTCTCAGGTTGGAATGGGAAGGAGTTGGATATCACATCTCATGCTAAAGGAAGGGTCTCAGGTTTGGTAGAAGCATTGAGATATCACATCTCATGCTATAGGAAGGGTCTCAGGATTGGAATGGGAAGGACTTAGATATCACATATCATGCTATAGGGAGGGTTTCAGTTTTGATATTAGAAGCATTGAGATATCACATCTCATGCTATCGGAAGTGTCTCAGGATTGGAATGGGAAGGAGCTGGATATTACATCTCATGCTAAAGGAAGGGTCTCAGGTTTGGAACGGGAAGGAGTTGGATATCCGATCTCATGTTATAGGAAGGGTCTCAGGTTTGGTATAAGCATTGAGATATCACATCTCTGCTATCAGAAGAGTCTCAGGATTGGAATGGGAAGGAGTTGGATATCCCATCTCATGTTATAGGAAGAGTCTCAGGTTTGGTATTAGAAGCATTGAGATATCACATCTCATGCTATAGGAAGTGTCTCAGGATTGGAATGGGAAGGACTTGGATATCACATCTCATGCTATAGGGAGGGTCTCAAGTTTGATATTAGAAGCATTGAGATATCACATCTCATGCTATCGGAAGTGTCTCAGGATTGGAATGGGAAGGAGCTGGATATTACATCTCATGCTAAAGGAAGGGTCTCAGGTTTGGAACGGGAAGGAGTTGGATATCCGATCTCATGTTATAGGAAGGGTCTCAGGTTTGGTATAAGCATTGAGATATCACATCTCTGCTATCGGAAGTGTCTCAGGATTGGAATGGGAAGGAATTGGATATCCCATCTCATGTTATAGGACGGGTCTCAGGATTGTTATTAGAATCATTGAGATATCATATTGCATGCTGTAGGAAGGGTCTAAGGATTGGAATGGGAAAGACTTGGATATCACATCTCATGCTATAGGAAGGGTCTCAGGTTTGGTATAAGCATTGAGATATCAAATCTCATGCTATAGGAAGGGTCTCAGGATTGGAATGGAAGGAGTTGGATATCACATCTCATGTTATAGGAAGGATCTCAGGTTTGGTATTAGAAGCATTGAGACATCAAATCTCATGCTATAGGAAGGGTCTCAGGATTGGAATGGGAAGGAGTTGGATATCACATCTCATGCTATAGGAAGGGTCTCAGGTTTGCTATAAGCATTGAGATATCACATCTCATGCTATAGGAAGGGTCTCAGGATTGGAATGGGAAGGAGTTGTATATGACATCTCATGCCGTAGGAAGGGTCTCAGGTTTGGTATAAGCATTGAGATATCACATCTCTGCTATCAGAAGAGTCTCAGGATTGGAATGGGAAGGAGTTGGATATCCCATCTCATGTTATAGGAAGAGTCTCAGGTTTGGTATTAGAAGCATTGAAATATCACATCTCATGCTATATGAAGTGTCTCAGGATTGGAATGGGAAGGACTTGGATATCACATCTCATGCTATAGGGAGGGTCTCAATTTTGATATCAGAAGGATTGAGATATCACATCTCATGCTATAGGAAGAGTCTCAGGTTTGGGAAGGGAAGGATTTGGATTTCACATCTCATGTTATAGGATGGTTCTCATGTTTGGTTTTTGAAGCATTGAGATATCACATCTCATGCTATCGGAAGGGTCTCAGGTTTGGTATTAGAAGCATTGAGATATCACATCTCATGCTATAGGATTGGTCTCCGGATTGGAATGTGAAGGATTTGGATATCACATCTCATGCTAAAGGAAGGGTCTCAGGTTTGGAATGGGAAGGAGTTGGATATGACATCTCTTGTTATAGGGAGGGTCTCAGGATTTGAATGGCAAGGAGTTGGATATCACATCTCATGCCATAGGAAGGGTCTCAGGTTTGGTATAAGCATTGAGATATCACATCTCTGCTATCGGAAGGGTCTCAGGATTGGAATGGGAAGGACTTAGATATCACATCTCATGCTATAGGGAGGGTCTCGGTTTTGATATTAGAAGCATTGAGATATCACATCTCATGCTATCGGAAGGGTCTCAGGATTGGAATGGGAGGAGCTGGATATCACATCTCATGCTAAAGGAAGGGTCTCAGGTTTGGAAGGGGAAGGATTTGGATATCACATCTCATGTTATAGGATGGGTTTCAGGTTTGGTATTAGAAGCATTGTGATATCACATCTCATGCTATAGGAAGTGTCTCAGGATTGGAATGGGAAGGAGTTGGATATAACATCTCATGCTATAGGAAGGGTTTCAGGTTTAGTAGAAGCATTGAGATATCACATCTCATGCTATAGGAAGAGTCTCAGGTTTGGGAAGGGAAGGATTTGGATTTCACATCTCATGTTATAGGATTGTTCTCATGTTTGGTTTTTGAAGCATTGAGATATCACATCTCATGCTATCGGAAGGGTCTCAGGTTTGGTATTAGAAGCATTGAGATATCACATCTCATGCTATAGGATTGGTCTCTGGATTGGAATGTGAAGGATTTGGATATCACATCTCATGCTAAAGGAAGGGTCTCAGGTTTGGAATGGGAAGGAGTTGGATATGACATCTCTTGTTATAGGGAGGGTCTCAGGATTTGAATGGCAAGGAGTTGGATATCACATCTCATGCCATAGGAAGGGTCTCAGGTTTGGTATAAGCATTGAGATATCACATCTCTGCTATCGGAAGGGTCTCAGGATTGGATTGGGAAGGAGTTGGATATCACATCTCATGTTATAGGAAGGGTCTCCGGATTGGAATGTGAAGGATTTGGATATCACATCTCATGCTAAAGGAAGGGTCTCAGGTTTGGAATGGGAAGGAGTTGGATATGACATCTCTTGTTATAGGGAGGGTCTCAGGATTTGAATGGCAAGGAGTTGGATATCACATCTCATGCCATAGGAAGGGTCTCAGGTTTGGTATAAGCATTGAGATATCACATCTCTGCTATCGGAAGGGTCTCAGGATTGGATTGGGAAGGAGTTGGATATCCCTTCTCATGCTATAGGAAGGGTCTCAGGTTGGAATGGGAAGGAGTTGGATATCACATCTCATGCTAAAGGAAGGGTCTCAGGTTTGGTAGAAGCATTGAGATATCACATCTCATGCTATAGGAAGGGTCTCAGGATTGGAATGGGAATGACTTAGATATCACATATCATGCTATAGGGAGGGTTTCAGTTTTGATATTAGAAGCATTGAGATATCACATCTCATGCTATCGGAAGTGTCTCAGGATTGGAATGGGAAGGAGCTGGATATTACATCTCATTCTAAAGGAAGGGTCTCAGGTTTGGAACGGGAAGGAGTTGGATATCCGATCTCATGTTATAGGAAGGGTCTCAGGTTTGGTATAAGCATTGAGATATCACATCTCTGCTATCGGAAGTGTCTCAGGATTGGAATGGGAAGGAATTGGATATCCCATCTCATGTTATAGGACGGGTCTCAGGATTGTTATTAGAATCATTGAGATATCATATTGCATGCTGTAGGAAGGGTCTAAGGATTGGAATGGGAAAGACTTGGATATCACATCTCATGCTATAGGAAGAGTCTCAGGTTTGGTATAAGCATTGAGATATCAAATCTCATGCTATAGGAAGGGTCTCAGGATTGGAATGGAAGGAGTTGGATATCACATCTCATGTTATAGGAAGGATCTCAGGTTTGGTATTAGAAGCATTGAGACATCACATCTCATGCTATAGGAAGGGTCTCAGGATTGGAATGGGAAGGAGTTGGATATCACATCTCATGCTATAGGAAGGGTCTCAGGTTTGGTATAAGCATTGAGATATCACATCTCATGCTATAGGAAGGGTCTCAGGATTGGAATGGGAAGGAGTTGTATATGACATCTCATGCCGTAGGAAGGGTCTCAGGTTTGGTATAAGCATTGAGATATCACATCTCTGCTATCAGAAGAGTCTCAGGATTGGAATGGGAAGGAGTTGGATATCCCATCTCATGTTATAGGAAGAGTCTCAGGTTTGGTATTAGAAGCATTGAGATATCACATCTCATGCTATAGGAAGTGTCTCAGGATTGGAATGGGAAGGACTTGGATATCACATCTCATGCTATAGGGAGGGTCTCAAGTTTGATATTAGAAGCATTGAGATATCACATCTCATGCTATAGGAAGAGTCTCAGGTTTGGGAAGGGAAGGATTTGGATTTCACATCTCATGATATAGGATGGTTCTCATGTTTGGTTTTTGAAGCATTGAGATATTACATCTCATGCTATCGGAAGGGTCTCAGGTTTGGTATTAGAAGCATTGAGATATCACATCTCATGCTATAGGATTGGTCTCCGGATTGGAATGTGAAGGATTTGGATATCACATCTCATGCTAAAGGAAGGGTCTCAGGTTTGGAATGGGAAGGAGTTGGATATGACATCTCTTGTTATAGGGAGGGTCTCAGGATTTGAATGGCAAGGAGTTGGATATCACATCTCATGCCATAGGAAGGGTCTCAGGTTTGGTATAAGCATTGAGATATCACATCTCTGCTATCGGAAGGGTCTCAGGATTGGATTGGGAAGGAGTTGGATATCACATCTCATGTTATAGGAAGGGTCTACGGATTGGAATGTGAAGGATTTGGATATCACATCTCATGCTAAAGGAAGGGTCTCAGGTTTGGAATGGGAAGGAGTTGGATATGACATCTCTTGTTATAGGGAGGGTCTCAGGATTTGAATGGCAAGGTGTTGGATATCACATCTCATGCCATAGGAAGGGTCTCAGGTTTGGTATAAGCATTGAGATATCACATCTCTGCTATCGGAAGGGTCTCAGGATTGGATTGGGAAGGAGTTGGATATCCCTTCTCATGCTATAGGAAGGGTCTCAGGTTGGAATGGAAAGGAGTTGGATATCACATCTCATGCTATAGGGAGGGTTTCAGTTTTGATATTAGAAGCATTGAGATATCACATCTTATGGTATAGGAAGGGTCTCAGGTTTGGAATGGGAAGGAGTTGGATATCACATCTCATCCAATAGGAAGGGTCTCAGGTTTGGAATGGGAAGGAATTGGATATCACATCTCATGTTATAGGAAGGATCTCAGGATTGGAATGGGAAGGAGTTGGATATCCCTTCTCATGCTATAGGAAGGGTCTCAGGTTGGAATGGGAAGGATTTGGATATCACATCTCTTGCTATAGGAAGGGTCTCAGGTTTTTTATTAGAAACATTGAGATATCACATCTCATGCTATAGGAAGGGTTTAAGAATTGGAATGGGAAGGAGTTGGATATCCCTTCTCATGCTATAGGAAGGGTCTCAGGTTGGAATGGGAAGGATTTGGATATCACATCTCTTGCTATAGGAAGGGTCTCAGGTTTTTTATTAGAAACATTGAGATATCACATCTCATGCTATAGGAAGGGTTTAAGGATTGGAATGGGAAGGATTTGGATATCACATCTCATGCTAAAGGAAGGGTCTCAGGATTGGAATGGAAGGAGTTGGATATCACATCTCATGTTATAGGAAGGATCTCAGGTTTGGTATTAGAAGCATTGAGACATCAAATCTCATGCTATAGGAAGGGTCTCAGGATTGGAATGGGAAGGAGTTGGATATCACATCTCATGCTATAGGAAGGGTCTCAGGTTTGGTATAAGCATTGAGATATCACATCTCATGCTATAGGAAGGGTCTCAGGATTGGAATGGGAAGGAGTTGTATATGACATCTCATGCCGTAGGAAGGGTCTCAGGTTTGGTATAAGCATTGAGATATCACATCTCTGCTATCAGAAGAGTCTCAGGATTGGAATGGGAAGGAGTTGGATATCCCATCTCATGTTATAGGAAGAGTCTCAGGTTTGGTATTAGAAGCATTGAGATATCACATCTCATGCTATATGAAGTGTCTCAGGATTGGAATGGGAAGGACTTGGATATCACATCTCATGCTATAGGGAGGGTCTCAATTTTGATATTAGAAGGATTGAGATATCACATCTCATGCTATAGGAAGAGTCTCAGGTTTGGGAAGGGAAGGATTTGGATTTCACATCTCATGTTATAGGATGGTTCTCATGTTTGGTTTTTGAAGCATTGAGATATCACATCTCATGCTATCGGAAGGGTCTCAGGTTTGGTATTAGAAGCATTGAGATATCACATCTCATGCTATAGGATTGGTCTCCGGATTGGAATGTGAAGGATTTGGATATCACATCTCATGCTAAAGGAAGGGTCTCAGGTTTGGAATGGGAAGGAGTTGGATATGACATCTCTTGTTATAGGGAGGGTCTCAGGATTTGAATGGCAAGGAGTTGGATATCACATCTCATGCCATAGGAAGGGTCTCAGGTTTGGTATAAGCATTGAGATATCACATCTCTGCTATCGGAAGGGTCTCAGGATTGGAATGGGAAGGACTTAGATATCACATCTCATGCTATAGGGAGGGTCTCAGTTTTGATATTAGAAGCATTGAGATATCACATCTCATGCTATCGGAAGGGTCTCAGGATTGGAATGGGAGGAGGCTGGATATCACATCTCATGCTAAAGGAAGGGTCTCAGGTTTGGAAGGGGAAGGATTTGGATATCACATCTCATGTTATAGGATGGGTTTCAGGTTTGGTATTAGAAGCATTGTGATATCACATCTCATGCTATAGGAAGTGTCTCAGGATTGGAATGGGAAGGAGTTGGATATAACATCTCATGCTATAGGAAGGGTTTCAGGTTTAGTAGAAGCATTGAGATATCACATCTCATGCTATAGGAAGAGTCTCAGGTTTGGGAAGGGAAGGATTTGGATTTCACATCTCATGTTATAGGATTGTTCTCATGTTTGGTTTTTGAAGCATTGAGATATCACATCTCATGCTATCGGAAGGGTCTCAGGTTTGGTATTAGAAGCATTGAGATATCACATCTCATGCTATAGGATTGGTCTCTGGATTGGAATGTGAAGGATTTGGATATCACATCTCATGCTAAAGGAAGGGTCTCAGGTTTGGAATGGGAAGGAGTTGGATATGACATCTCTTGTTATAGGGAGGGTCTCAGGATTTGAATGGCAAGGAGTTGGATATCACATCTCATGCCATAGGAAGGGTCTCAGGTTTGGTATAAGCATTGAGATATCACATCTCTGCTATCGGAAGGGTCTCAGGATTGGATTGGGAAGGAGTTGGATATCACATCTCATGTTATAGGAAGGGTCTCCGGATTGGAATGTGAAGGATTTGGATATCACATCTCATGCTAAAGGAAGGGTCTCAGGTTTGGAATGGGAAGGAGTTGGATATGACATCTCTTGTTATAGGGAGGGTCTCAGGATTTGAATGGCAAGGAGTTGGATATCACATCTCATGCCATAGGAAGGGTCTCAGGTTTGGTATAAGCATTGAGATATCACATCTCTGCTATCGGAAGGGTCTCAGGATTGGATTGGGAAGGAGTTGGATATCCCTTCTCATGCTATAGGAAGGGTCTCAGGTTGGAATGGGAAGGAGTTGGATATCACATCTCATGCTAAAGGAAGGGTCTCAGGTTTGGTAGAAGCATTGAGATATCACATCTCATGCTATAGGAAGGGTCTCAGGATTGGAATGGGAAGGACTTAGATATCACATATCATGCTATAGGGAGGGTTTCAGTTTTGATATTAGAAGCATTGAGATATCACATCTCATGCTATCGGAAGTGTCTCAGGATTGGAATGGGAAGGAGCTGGATATTACATCTCATTCTAAAGGAAGGGTCTCAGGTTTGGAACGGGAAGGAGTTGGATATCCGATCTCATGTTATAGGAAGGGTCTCAGGTTTGGTATAAGCATTGAGATATCACATCTCTGCTATCGGAAGTGTCTCAGGATTGGAATGGGAAGGAATTGGATATCCCATCTCATGTTATAGGACGGGTCTCAGGATTGTTATTAGAATCATTGAGATATCATATTGCATGCTGTAGGAAGGGTCTAAGGATTGGAATGGGAAAGACTTGGATATCACATCTCATGCTATAGGAAGAGTCTCAGGTTTGGTATAAGCATTGAGATATCAAATCTCATGCTATAGGAAGGGTCTCAGGATTGGAATGGAAGGAGTTGGATATCACATCTCATGTTATAGGAAGGATCTCAGGTTTGGTATTAGAAGCATTGAGACATCACATCTCATGCTATAGGAAGGGTCTCAGGATTGGAATGGGAAGGAGTTGGATATCACATCTCATGCTATAGGAAGGGTCTCAGGTTTGGTATAAGCATTGAGATATCACATCTCATGCTATAGGAAGGGTCTCAGGATTGGAATGGGAAGGAGTTGTATATGACATCTCATGCCGTAGGAAGGGTCTCAGGTTTGGTATAAGCATTGAGATATCACATCTCTGCTATCAGAAGAGTCTCAGGATTGGAATGGGAAGGAGTTGGATATCCCATCTCATGTTATAGGAAGAGTCTCAGGTTTGGTATTAGAAGCATTGAGATATCACATCTCATGCTATAGGAAGTGTCTCAGGATTGGAATGGGAAGGACTTGGATATCACATCTCATGCTATAGGAAGGGTCTCAGGTTTTTTATTAGAAACATTGAGATATCACATCTCATGCTATAGGAAGGGTTTAAGGATTGGAATGGGAAGGATTTGGATATCACATCTCATGCTAAAGGAAGGGTCTCAGGTTTGGAACCGGAAGGATTTGGATATCACATCTCATGTTATTTGACCGGTCTCAGGTTTGGTATTAGAAGCATTGAGATATCAAGTCTCAGGGTATAGGACGGGAGTTTGATATCACATCATGCCATGGTATGGGTCTCAGGTTTTGTAGAAGCATTGGGATATCACATCTCATGCTATCGGAAGGGTATCAGGATTGGATTTGGAAGGAGTTGTTGGATATCCCATCTCATGCTATAGGAAAGGTCTCAGGTTGGAATGGGAAAGAGTTGGATATCACATCTCATGTTATAGGAAGGGTCTCAAGATTGGAATGGGAAGGACTTGGATATCACATCTCATGCTGTAGGAAGGCTCTCAGGTTTGGAAAGGGAAGGAGTTGGATATCACATTTCATGTTAGAGGTAGGATCTCAGGTTTGGTATTAGAGGCATTGAGATATCACATCTCATGCTATCGGAAGGATCTCAGGTTTGGTATTAGAAGCATTGAGATATCACATCTCATGCTATAGGAAGGGTCTCAGGATTGGAATGGGAAGGACTTGGATATCACATCTCATGCTAAAGGAAGGGTCTCAGTTTTGGTAGAAGCATTGCGATATCACATCTCATGCTATAGGAAGGGTCTCAGGATTGGAATCGGAAGGAGTTGGATATCACATCTCATGCTATAGGAAGGGTCTCAGGTTTGGTATAAGCATTGAGATATCACATCTCTGCTATCGGAAGGGTCTCAGGATTGGATTGGGAAGGAGTTGGATATCACATCTCATGTTATAGGAAGGGTCTCCGGATTGGAATGTGAAGGATTTGGATATCACATCTCATGCTAAAGGAAGGGTCTCAGGTTTGGAATGGGAAGGAGTTGGATATGACATCTCTTGTTATAGGGAGGGTCTCAGGATTTGAATGGCAAGGTGTTGGATATCACATCTCATGCCATAGGAAGGGTCTCAGGTTTGGTATAAGCATTGAGATATCACATCTCTGCTATCGGAAGGGTCTCAGGATTGGATTGGGAAGGAGTTGGATATCCCTTCTCATGCTATAGGATGGGTCTCAGGTTGGAAAGGGAAGGAGTTGGATATCACATCTCATGCTATAGGGAGGGTTTCAGTTTTGATATTAGAAGCATTGAGATATCACATCTCATGCTATCGGAAGTGTCTCAGGATTGGAATGGGAAGGAGCTGGATATTACATCTCATGCTAAAGGAAGGGTCTCAGGTTTGGAACGGGAAGGAGTTGGATATCCGATCTCATGTTATAGGAAGGTTCTCAGGTTTGGTATAAGCATTGAGATATCACATCTCTGCTATCGGAAGTGTCTCAGGATTGGAATGGGAAGGAGTTGGATATCCCATCTCATGTTATAGGACGGGTCTCAGGATTGTTATTAGAATCATTGAGATATCATATTGCATGCTGTAGGAAGGGTCTAAGGATTAGAATGGGAAAGACTTGGATATCACATCTCATGCTATAGGAAGGGTCTCAGGTTTGGTATAAGCATTGAGATATCAAATCTCATGCTATAGGAAGGGTCTCAGGATTGGAATGGAAGGAGTTGGATATCACATCTCATGTTATAGGAACGATCTCAGGTTTGGTATTAGAAGCATTGAGACATCACATCTCATGCTATAGGAAGGGTCTCAGGATTGGAATGGGAAGGAGTTGGATATCACATCTCATGCTATAGGAAGGGTCTCAGGTTTGGTATAAGCATTGAGATATCACATCTCTGCTATCGGAAGGGTCTCAGGATTGGATTGGGAAGGAGTTGGATATCACATCTCATGTTATAGGAAGGGTCTCCGGATTGGAATGTGAAGGATTTGGATATCACATCTCATGCTAAAGGAAGGGTCTCAGGTTTGGAATGGGAAGGAGTTGGATATGACATCTCTTGTTATAGGGAGGGTCTCAGGATTTGAATGGCAAGGTGTTGGATATCACATCTCATGCCATAGGAAGGGTCTCAGGTTTGGTATAAGCATTGAGATATCACATCTCTGCTATCGGAAGGGTCTCAGGATTGGATTGGGAAGGAGTTGGATATCCCTTCTCATGCTATAGGATGGGTCTCAGGTTGGAAAGGGAAGGAGTTGGATATCACATCTCATGCTATAGGGAGGGTTTCAGTTTTGATATTAGAAGCATTGAGATATCACATCTCATGCTATCGGAAGTGTCTCAGGATTGGAATGGGAAGGAGCTGGATATTACATCTCATGCTAAAGGAAGGGTCTCAGGTTTGGAACGGGAAGGAGTTGGATATCCGATCTCATGTTATAGGAAGGTTCTCAGGTTTGGTATAAGCATTGAGATATCACATCTCTGCTATCGGAAGTGTCTCAGGATTGGAATGGGAAGGAGTTGGATATCCCATCTCATGTTATAGGACGGGTCTCAGGATTGTTATTAGAATCATTGAGATATCATATTGCATGCTGTAGGAAGGGTCTAAGGATTAGAATGGGAAAGACTTGGATATCACATCTCATGCTATAGGAAGGGTCTCAGGTTTGGTATAAGCATTGAGATATCAAATCTCATGCTATAGGAAGGGTCTCAGGATTGGAATGGAAGGAGTTGGATATCACATCTCATGTTATAGGAACGATCTCAGGTTTGGTATTAGAAGCATTGAGACATCACATCTCATTCTATAGGAAGGGTCTCAGGATTGGAATGGGAAGGAGTTGGATATCACATCTCATGCTATAGGAAGGGTCTCAGGTTTGGTATAAGCATTGAGATATCACATCTCATGCTATAGGAAGGGTCTCAGGATTGGAATGGGAAGGAGTTGTATATGAAATCTCATGCCGTAGGAAGGGTCTCAGGTTTGGTATAAGCATTGAGATATCACATCTCTGCTATCAGAAGAGTCTCAGGATTGGAATGGGAAGGAGTTGGATATCCCATCTCATGTTATAGGAAGAGTCTCAGGTTTGGTATTAGAAGCATTGAGATATCACATCTCATGCTATAGGAAGTGTCTCAAGATTGGAATGGGAAGGACTTGGATATCACATCTCATGCTATAGGGAGGGTCTCAAGTTTGATATTAGAAGCATTGAGATATCACATCTCATGCTATAGGAAGAGTCTCAGGTTTGGGAAGGGAAGGATTTGGATTTCACATCTCATGTTATAGGACGGTTCTCATGTTTGGTTTTTGAAGCATTGAGATATCACATCTCATGCTATCGGAAGGGTCTCAGGTTTGGTATTAGAAGCATTGAGATATCACATCTCATGCTATAGGATTGGTCTCTGGATTGGAATGTGAAGGATTTGGATATCACATCTCATGCTAAAGGAAGGGTCTCAGGTTTGGAATGGGAAGGAGTTGGATATCACATCTCATGCCATAGGAAGGGTCTCAGGTTTGGTATAAGCATTGAGATATCACATCTCTGCTATCGGAAGGGTCTCAGGATTGGATTGGGAAGGAGTTGGATATCACATCTCATGTTATAGGAAGGGTCTCCGGATTGGAATGTTAAGGATTTGGATATCACATCTCATGCTAAAGGAAGGGTCTCAGGTTTGGAATGGGAAGGAGTTGGATATGACATCTCGTTATAGGGAGGGTCTCAGGATTTGAATGGCAAGGAGTTGGATATCACATCTCATGCCATAGGAAGGGTCTCAGGTTTGGTATAAGCATTGAGATATCACATCTCTGCTATCGGAAGGGTCTCAGGATTGGATTGGGAAGGAGTTGGATATCCCTTCTCATGCTATAGGAAGGGTCTCAGGTTGGAATGGGAAGGAGTTGGATATCACATCTCATGCTAAAGGAAGGGTCTCAGGTTTGGTAGAAGCATTGAGATATTACATCTCATGCTATCGGAAGTGTCTCAGGATTGGAATGGGAAGGAGCTGGATATTACATCTCATGCTAAAGGAAGGGTCTCAGGTTTGGAACGGGAAGGAGTTGGATATCCGATCTCATGTTATAGGAAGGGTCTCAGGTTTGGTATAAGCATTGAGATATCACATCTCTGCTATCGGAAGTGTCTCAGGATTGGAATGGGAAGGAATTGGATATCCCATCTCATGTTATAGGACGGGTCTCAGGATTGTTATTAGAATCATTGAGATATCATATTGCATGCTGTAGGAAGGGTCTAAGGATTGGAATGGGAAAGACTTGGATATCACATCTCATGCTATAGGAAGGGTCTCAGGTTTGGTATAAGCATTGAGATATCAAATCTCATGCTATAGGACGGGTCTCAGGATTGGAATGGAAGGAGTTGGATATCACATCTCATGTTATAGGAAGGATCTCAGGTTTGGTATTAGAAGCATTGAGACATCACATCTCATGCTATAGGAAGGGTCTCAGGATTGGAATGGGAAGGAGTTGGATATCACATCTCATGCTATAGGAAGGGTCTCAGGTTTGGTATAAGCATTGAGATATCACATCTCATGCTATAGGAAGGGTCTCAGGATTGGAATGGGAAGGAGTTGTATATGACATCTCATGCCGTAGGAAGGGTCTCAGGTTTGGTATAAGCATTGAGATATCACATCTCTGCTATCAGAAGAGTCTCAGGATTGGAATGGGAAGGAGTTGGATATCCCATCTCATGTTATAGGAAGAGTCTCAGGTTTGGTATTAGAAGCATTGAGATATCACATCTCATGCTATAGGAAGTGTCTCAGGATTGGAATGGGAAGGACTTGGATATCACATCTCATGCTATAGGGAGGGTCTCAAGTTTGATATTAGAAGCATTGAGATATCACATCTCATGCTATAGGAAGAGTCTCAGGTTTGGGAAGGGAAGGATTTGGATTTCACATCTCATGTTATAGGATGGTTCTCATGTTTGGTTTTTGAAGCATTGATATATCACATCTCATGCTATCGGAAGGGTCTCAGGTTTGGTATTAGAAGCATTGAGATATCACATCTCATGCTATAGGATTGGTCTCCGGATTGGAATGTGAAGGATTTGGATATCACATCTCATGCTAAAGGAAGGGTCTCAGGTTTGGAATGGGAAGGAGTTGGATATGACATCTCATGTTATAGGAAGGGTCTCCGGATTGGAATGTGAAGGATTTGGATATCACATCTCATGCTAAAGGAAGGGTCTCAGGTTTGGAATGGGAAGGAGTTGGATATGACATCTCTTGTTATAGGGAGGGTCTCAGGATTTGAATGGCAAGGAGTTGGATATCACATCTCATCCCATAGGAAGGGTCTCAGGTTTGGTATAAGCATTGAGATATCACATCTCTGCTATCGGAAGGGTCTCAGGATTGGATTGGGAAGGAGTTGGATATCCCTTCTCATGCTATAGGAAGGGTCTCAGGTTGGAATGGGAAGGAGTTGGATATCACATCTCATGCTAAAGGAAGGGTCTCAGGTTTGGTAGAAGCATTGAGATATCACATCTCATGCTATAGGAAGGGTCTCAGGATTGGAATGGGAAGGACTTAGATATCACATATCATGCTATAGGGAGGGTTTCAGTTTTGATATTAGAAGCATTGAGATATCACATCTCATGCTATCGGAAGTGTCTCAGGATTGGAATGGGAAGGAGCTGGATATTACATCTCATGCTAAAGGAAGGGTCTCAGGTTTGGAACGGGAAGGAGTTGGATATCCGATCTCATGTTATAGGAAGGGTCTCAGGTTTGGTATAAGCATTGAGATATCACATCTCTGCTATCGGAAGTGTCTCAGGATTGGAATGGGAAGGAATTGGATATCCCATCTCATGTTATAGGACGGGTCTCAGGATTGTTATTAGAATCATTGAGATATCATATTGCATGCTGTAGGAAGGGTCTAAGGATTGGAATGGGAAAGACTTGGATATCACATCTCATGCTATAGGAAGGGTCTCAGGTTTGGTATAAGCATTGAGATATCAAATCTCATGCTATAGGAAGGGTCTCAGGATTGGAATGGAAGGAGTTGGATATCACATCTCATGTTATAGGAAGGATCTCAGGTTTGGTATTAGAAGCATTGAGACATCAAATCTCATGCTATAGGAAGGGTCTCAGGATTGGAATGGGAAGGAGTTGGATATCACATCTCATGCTATAGGAAGGGTCTCAGGTTTGGTATAAGCATTGAGATATCACATCTCATGCTATAGGAAGGGTCTCAGGATTGGAATGGGAAGGAGTTGTATATGACATCTCATGCCGTAGGAAGGGTCTCAGGTTTGGTATAAGCATTGAGATATCACATCTCTGCTATCAGAAGAGTCTCAGGATTGGAATGGGAAGGAGTTGGATATCCCATCTCATGTTATAGGAAGAGTCTCAGGTTTGGTATTAGAAGCATTGAAATATCACATCTCATGCTATATGAAGTGTCTCAGGATTGGAATGGGAAGGACTTGGATATCACATCTCATGCTATAGGGAGGGTCTCAATTTTGATATCAGAAGGATTGAGATATAACATCTCATGCTATAGGAAGAGTCTCAGTTTTGGGAAGGGAAGGATTTGGATTTCACATCTCATGTTATAGGATGGTTCTCATGTTTGGTTTTTGAAGCATTGAGATATCACATCTCATGCTATCGGAAGGGTCTCAGGTTTGGTATTAGAAGCATTGAGATATCACATCTCATGCTATAGGATTGGTCTCCGGATTGGAATGTGAAGGATTTGGATATCACATCTCATGCTAAAGGAAGGGTCTCAGGTTTGGAATGGGAAGGAGTTGGATATGACATCTCTTGTTATAGGGAGGGTCTCAGGATTTGAATGGCAAGGAGTTGGATATCACATCTCATGCCATAGGAAGGGTCTCAGGTTTGGTATAAGCATTGAGATATCACATCTCTGCTATCGGAAGGGTCTCAGGATTGGAATGGGAAGGACTTAGATATCACATCTCATGCTATAGGGAGGGTCTCGGTTTTGATATTAGAAGCATTGAGATATCACATCTCATGCTATCGGAAGGGTCTCAGGATGGGAATGGGAGGAGCTGGATATCACATCTCATGCTAAAGGAAGGGTCTCAGGTTTGGAAGGGGAAGGATTTGGATATCACATCTCATGTTATAGGATGGGTTTCAGGTTTGGTATTAGAAGCATTGTGATATCACATCTCATGCTATAGGAAGTGTCTCAGGATTGGAATGGGAAGGAGTTGGATATAACATCTCATGCTATAGGAAGGGTTTCAGGTTTAGTAGAAGCATTGAGATATCACATCTCATGCTATAGGAAGAGTCTCAGGTTTGGGAAGGGAAGGATTTGGATTTCACATCTCATGTTATAGGATTGTTCTCATGTTTGGTTTTTGAAGCATTGAGATATCACATCTCATGCTATCGGAAGGGTCTCAGGTTTGGTATTAGAAGCATTGAGATATCACATCTCATGCTATAGGATTGGTCTCTGGATTGGAATGTGAAGGATTTGGATATCACATCTCATGCTAAAGGAAGGGTCTCAGGTTTGGAATGGGAAGGAGTTGGATATGACATCTCTTGTTATAGGGAGGGTCTCAGGATTTGAATGGCAAGGAGTTGGATATCACATCTCATGCCATAGGAAGGGTCTCAGGTTTGGTATAAGCATTGAGATATCACATCTCTGCTATCGGAAGGGTCTCAGGATTGGATTGGGAAGGAGTTGGATATCACATCTCATGTTATAGGAAGGGTCTCCGGATTGGAATGTGAAGGATTTGGATATCACATCTCATGCTAAAGGATTGGTCTCTGGATTGGAATGTGAAGGATTTGGATATCACATCTCATGCTAAAGGAAGGGTCTCAGGTTTGGAATGGGAAGGAGTTGGATATGACATCTCTTGTTATAGGGAGGGTCTCAGGATTTGAATGGCAAGGAGTTGGATATCACATCTCATGCCATAGGAAGGGTCTCAGGTTTGGTATAAGCATTGAGATATCACATCTCTGCTATCGGAAGGGTCTCAGGATTGGATTGGGAAGGAGTTGGATATCACATCTCATGTTATAGGAAGGGTCTCCGGATTGGAATGTGAAGGATTTGGATATCACATCTCATGCTAAAGGAAGGGTCTCAGGTTTGGAATGGGAAGGAGTTGGATATGACATCTCTTGTTATAGGGAGGGTCTCAGGATTTGAATGGCAAGGAGTTGGATATCACATCTCATGCCATAGGAAGGGTCTCAGGTTTGGTATAAGCATTGAGATATCACATCTCTGCTATCGGAAGGGTCTCAGGATTGGATTGGGAAGGAGTTGGATATCCCTTCTCATGCTATAGGAAGGGTCTCAGGTTGGAATGGGAAGGAGTTGGATATCACATCTCATGCTAAAGGAAGGGTCTCAGGTTTGGTAGAAGCATTGAGATATCACATCTCATGCTATAGGAAGGGTCTCAGGATTGGAATGGGAAGGACTTAGATATCACATATCATGCTATAGGGAGGGTTTCAGTTTTGATATTAGAAGCATTGAGATATCACATCTCATGCTATCGGAAGTGTCTCAGGATTGGAATGGGAAGGAGCTGGATATTACATCTCATTCTAAAGGAAGGGTCTCAGGTTTGGAACGGGAAGGAGTTGGATATCCGATCTCATGTTATAGGAAGGGTCTCAGGTTTGGTATAAGCATTGAGATATCACATCTCTGCTATCGGAAGTGTCTCAGGATTGGAATGGGAAGGAATTGGATATCCCATCTCATGTTATAGGACGGGTCTCAGGATTGTTATTAGAATCATTGAGATATCATATTGCATGCTGTAGGAAGGGTCTAAGGATTAGAATGGGAAAGACTTGGATATCACATCTCATGCTATAGGAAGAGTCTCAGGTTTGGTATAAGCATTGAGATATCAAATCTCATGCTATAGGAAGGGTCTCAGGATTGGAATGGAAGGAGTTGGATATCACATCTCATGTTATAGGAAGGATCTCAGGTTTGGTATTAGAAGCATTGAGACATCACATCTCATGCTATAGGAAGGGTCTCAGGATTGGAATGGGAAGGAGTTGGATATCACATCTCATGCTATAGGAAGGGTCTCAGGTTTGGTATAAGCATTGAGATATCACATCTCATGCTATAGGAAGGGTCTCAGGATTGGAATGGGAAGGAGTTGTATATGACATCTCATGCCGTAGGAAGGGTCTCAGGTTTGGTATAAGCATTGAGATATCACATCTCTGCTATCAGAAGAGTCTCAGGATTGGAATGGGAAGGAGTTGGATATCCCATCTCATGTTATAGGAAGAGTCTCAGGTTTGGTATTAGAAGCATTGAGATATCACATCTCATGCTATAGGAAGTGTCTCAGGATTGGAATGGGAAGGACTTGGATATCACATCTCATGCTATAGGGAGGGTCTCAAGTTTGATATTAGAAGCATTGAGATATCACATCTCATGCTATAGGAAGAGTCTCAGGTTTGGGAAGGGAAGGATTTGGATTTCACATCTCATGATATAGGATGGTTCTCATGTTTGGTTTTTGAAGCATTGAGATATTACATCTCATGCTATCGGAAGGGTCTCAGGTTTGGTATTAGAAGCATTGAGATATCACATCTCATGCTATAGGATTGGTCTCCGGATTGGAATGTGAAGGATTTTGATATCACATCTCATGCTAAAGGAAGGGTCTCAGGTTTGGAATGGGAAGGAGTTGGATATGACATCTCTTGTTATAGGGAGGGTCTCAGGATTTGAATGGCAAGGAGTTGGATATCACATCTCATGCCATAGGAAGGGTCTCAGGTTTGGTATAAGCATTGAGATATCACATCTCTGCTATCGGAAGGGTCTCAGGATTGGATTGGGAAGGAGTTGGATATCACATCTCATGTTATAGGAAGGGTCTCCGGATTGGAATGTGAAGGATTTGGATATCACATCTCATGCTAAAGGAAGGGTCTCAGGTTTGGAATGGGAAGGAGTTGGATATGACATCTCTTGTTATAGGGAGGGTCTCAGGATTTGAATGGCAAGGTGTTGGATATCACATCTCATGCCATAGGAAGGGTCTCAGGTTTGGTATAAGCATTGAGATATCACATCTCTGCTATCGGAAGGGTCTCAGGATTGGATTGGGAAGGAGTTGGATATCCCTTCTCATGCTATAGGAAGGGTCTCAGGTTGGAATGGAAAGGAGTTGGATATCACATCTCATGCTATAGGGAGGGTTTCAGTTTTGATATTAGAAGCATTGAGATATCACATCTCATGCTATCGGAAGTGTCTCAGGATTGGAATGGGAAGTAGTTGGATATCACATATGCTAAAGGAAAGGTCTCAGGTTTGGAAGGGGAAGGATTTGGATCTCACATCTCATGTTTTAGGACGGGTCTCAGGTTTGGTATTAGAAGCCTTGAGATATCACATCTCATGGTATAATAAGGGTCTCAGGATTGGAATGGGAAGGAGTTGGATATCACATCTCAAGCTATTTCAGGATTGGAATGGGAAGGAGTTTGATATCACATCTCAAGCTATAGGAAGGGTCTCGGGTTTGGGAAGGGAAGGATTGGGATTTCACATCTCATGTTATAGGATGGTTCTCATGTTTGGTTTTAGAAGCATTGAGATATCACATCTCATGCTATCGGAAGGGTCTCAGGTTTGGAATGGGAAGGAGTTGGATATCACATCTCATGTTATAGGAAGCATCTCAGGTTTGGTATTAGAAGCATTGAGATATCACTTCTCATGCTATAGGAAGGGTCTCAGGATTGGAATGTGAAGGATTTGGATATCAAATCTCATGCTAAAGGAAGGGTCTCAGGTTTGGTATAAGCATTGAGATATCACATCTCTGCTATCGGAAGGGTCTCAGGATTGGATTGGGAAGGAGTTGGACATCCCTTCTCATGCTATAGGAAGGGTCTCATGTTGGAATGGGAAGGAGTTGGATATCATATCTCATGTTATAGGAAGGGTCTCAAGATTGAAATGGGAAGTATTTGGATATCACATCTCTTGCTATATGAAGGGTCTCAGGTTTTTTATTAGAAACATTGAGATATCACGTCTCATGCTATCGGAAGGGTTTCAGGATTGGAATGGGAAGGATTTGGATATCATATCTCATGTTATAGGACGGGTCCCAGGTTTGGTATTAGAAGCATTGAGATATCACATCTTATGGTATAGGAAGGGTCTCAGGTTTGGAATGGGAAGGAGTTGGATATCACATCTCATCCAATAGGAAGGGTCTCAGGTTTGGAATGGGAAGGAATTGGATATCACATCTCATGTTATAGGAAGGATCTCAGGATTGGAATGGGAAGGAGTTGGATATCCCTTCTCATGCTATAGGAAGGGTCTCAGGTTGGAATGGGAAGGATTTGGATATCACATCTCTTGCTATAGGAAGGGTCTCAGGTTTTTTATTAGAAACATTGAGATATCACATCTCATGCTATAGGAAGGGTTTAAGAATTGGAATGGGAAGGAGTTGGATATCCCTTCTCATGCTATAGGAAGGGTCTCAGGTTGGAATGGGAAGGATTTGGATATCACATCTCTTGCTATAGGAAGGGTCTCAGGTTTTTTATTAGAAACATTGAGATATCACATCTCATGCTATAGGAAGGGTTTAAGGATTGGAATGGGAAGGATTTGGATATCACATCTCATGCTAAAGGAAGGGTCTCAGGTTTGGAAGGGGAAGGATTTGGATATCACATCTCATGTTATTTGACCGGTCTCAGGTTTGGTATTAGAAGCATTGAGATATCAAGTCTCATGGTATAGGACGGGAGTTTGATATCACATCATGCCATGGTATGGGTCTCAGGTTTTGTAGAAGCATTGGGATATCACATCTCATGCTATCGGAAGGGTATCAGGATTGGATTTGGAAGGAGTTGTTGGATATCCCATCTCATGCTATAGGAAAGGTCTCAGGTTGGAATGGGAAAGAGTTGGATATCACATCTCATGTTATAGGAAGGGTCTCAAGATTGGAATGGGAAGGACTTGGATATCACATCTCATGCTGTAGGAAGGCTCTCAGGTTTGGAAAGGGAAGGAGTTGGATATCACATTTCATGTTAGAGGTAGGATCTCAGGTTTGGTATTAGAGGCATTGAGATATCACATCTCATGCTATCAGAAGGGTATCAGGATTGGAATGGGAAGGAGTTGGATATCACATCTCATGCTAAAGGGAGGGTCTCAGGTTTGGATGGGGAAGGATTTGGATATCACATCTCATGTTATAGGAAGGATCTCAGGTTTGGTATTAGAAGCATTGAGATATCACATCTCATGCTATCGGAAGGATCTCAGGTTTGGTATTAGAAGCATTGAGATATCACATCTCATGCTATAGACAGGGGCTCAGGATTGGAATGGGAAGGACTTGGATATCACATCTCATGCTAAAGGAAGGGTCTCAGTTTTGGTAGAAGCATTGCGATATCACATCTCATGCTATAGGAAGGGTCTCAGGATTGGAATCGGAAGGAGTTGGATATCACATCTCATGCTATAGGAAGGGTCTCAGGTTTGGTATAAGCATTGAGATATCACATCTCTGCTATCGGAAGGGTCTCAGGATTGGATTGGGAAGGAGTTGGATATCACATCTCATGTTATAGGAAGGGTCTCCGGATTGGAATGTGAAGGATTTGGATATCACATCTCATGCTAAAGGAAGGGTCTCAGGTTTGGAATGGGAAGGAGTTGGATATGACATCTCTTGTTATAGGGAGGGTCTCAGGATTTGAATGGCAAGGTGTTGGATATCACATCTCATGCCATAGGAAGGGTCTCAGGTTTGGTATAAGCATTGAGATATCACATCTCTGCTATCGGAAGGGTCTCAGGATTGGATTGGGAAGGAGTTGGATATCCCTTCTCATGCTATAGGAAGGGTCTCAGGTTGGAAAGGGAAGGAGTTGGATATCACATCTCATGCTATAGGGAGGGTTTCAGTTTTGATATTAGAAGCATTGAGATATCACATCTCATGCTATCGGAAGTGTCTCAGGATTGGAATGGGAAGGAGCTGGATATTACATCTCATGCTAAAGGAAGGGTCTCAGGTTTGGAACGGGAAGGAGTTGGATATCCGATCTCATGTTATAGGAAGGGTCTCAGGTTTGGTATAAGCATTGAGATATCACATCTCTGCTATCGGAAGTGTCTCAGGATTGGAATGGGAAGGAGTTGGATATCCCATCTCATGTTATAGGACGGGTCTCAGGATTGTTATTAGAATCATTGAGATATCATATTGCATGCTGTAGGAAGGGTCTAAGGATTAGAATGGGAAAGACTTGGATATCACATTTCATGCTATAGGAAGGGTCTCAGGTTTGGTATAAGCATTGAGATATCAAATCTCATGCTATAGGAAGGGTCTCAGGATTGGAATGGAAGGAGTTGGATATCACATCTCATGTTATAGGAAGGATCTCAGGTTTGGTATTAGAAGCATTGAGACATCACATCTCATGCTATAGGAAGGGTCTCAGGATTGGAATGGGAAGGAGTTGGATATCACATCTCATGCTATAGGAAGGGTCTCAGGTTTGGTATAAGCATTGAGATATCACATCTCATGCTATAGGAAGGGTCTCAGGATTGGAATGGGAAGGAGTTGTATATGACATCTCATGCCGTAGGAAGGGTCTCAGGTTTGGTATAAGCATTGAGATATCACATCTCTGCTATCAGAAGAGTCTCAGGATTGGAATGGGAAGGAGTTGGATATCCCATCTCATGTTATAGGAAGAGTCTCAGGTTTGGTATTAGAAGCATTGAGATATCACATCTCATGCTATAGGAAGTGTCTCAAGATTGGAATGGGAAGGACTTGGATATCACATCTCATGCTATAGGGAGGGTCTCAAGTTTGATATTAGAAGCATTGAGATATCACATCTCATGCTATAGGAAGAGTCTCAGGTTTGGGAAGGGAAGGATTTGGATTTCACATCTCATGTTATAGGACGGTTCTCATGTTTGGTTTTTGAAGCATTGAGATATCACATCTCATGCTATCGGAAGGGTCTCAGGTTTGGTATTAGAAGCATTGAGATATCACATCTCATGCTATAGGATTGGTCTCTGGATTGGAATGTGAAGGATTTGGATATCACATCTCATGCTAAAGGAAGGGTTTCCGGTTTGGAATGGGAAGGAGTTGGATATCACATCTCATGCCATAGGAAGGGTCTCAGGTTTGGTATAAGCATTGAGATATCACATCTCTGCTATCGGAAGGGTCTCAGGATTGGATTGGGAAGGAGTTGGATATCACATCTCATGTTATAGGAAGGGTCTCCGGATTGGAATGTGAAGGATTTGGATATCACATCTCATGCTAAAGGAAGGGTCTCAGGTTTGGAATGGGAAGGAGTTGGATATGACATCTCTTGTTATAGGGAGGGTCTCAGGATTTGAATGGCAAGGAGTTGGATATCCCTTCTCATGCTATAGGAAGGGTCTCAGGTTGGAATGGGAAGGAGTTGGATATCACATCTCATGCTAAAGGAAGGGTCTCAGGTTTGGTAGAAGCATTGAGATATCACATCTCATGCTATCGGAAGTGTCTCAGGATTGGAATGGGAAGGAGCTGGATATTACATCTCATGCTAAAGGAAGGGTCTCAGGTTTGGAACGGGAAGGAGTTGGATATCCGATCTCATGTTATAGGAAGGGTCTCAGGTTTGGTATAAGCATTGAGATATCACATCTCTGCTATCGGAAGTGTCTCAGGATTGGAATGGGAAGGAATTGGATATCCCATCTCATGTTATAGGACGGGTCTCAGGATTGTTATTAGAATCATTGAGATATCATATTGCATGCTGTAGGAAGGGTCTAAGGATTGGAATGGGAAAGACTTGGATATCACATCTCATGCTATAGGAAGGGTCTCAGGTTTGGTATAAGCATTGAGATATCAAATCTCATGCTATAGGACGGGTCTCAGGATTGGAATGGAAGGAGTTGGATATCACATCTCATGTTATAGAAAGGATCTCAGGTTTGGTATTAGAAGCATTGAGACATCACATCTCATGCTATAGGAAGGGTCTCAGGATTGGAATGGGAAGGAGTTGGATATCACATCTCATGCTATAGGAAGGGTCTCAGGTTTGGTATAAGCATTGAGATATCACATCTCATGCTATAGGAAGGGTCTCAGGATTGGAATGGGAAGGAGTTGTATATGACATCTCATGCCGTAGGAAGGGTCTCAGGTTTGGTATAAGCATTGAGATATCACATCTCTGCTATCAGAAGAGTCTCAGGATTGGAATGGGAAGGAGTTGGATATCCCATCTCATGTTATAGGAAGAGTCTCAGGTTTGGTATTAGAAGCATTGAGATATCACATCTCATGCTATAGGAAGTGTCTCAGGATTGGAATGGGAAGGACTTGGATATCACATCTCATGCTATAGGGAGGGTCTCAAGTTTGATATTAGAAGCATTGAGATATCACATCTCATGCTATAGGAAGAGTCTCAGGTTTGGGAAGGGAAGGATTTGGATTTCACATCTCATGTTATAGGATGGTTCTCATGTTTGGTTTTTGAAGCATTGAGATATCACATCTCATGCTATCGGAAGGGTCTCAGGTTTGGTATTAGAAGCATTGAGATATCACATCTCATGCTATAGGATTGGTCTCCGGATTGGAATGTGAAGGATTTGGATATCACATCTCATGCTAAAGGAAGGGTCTCAGGTTTGGAATGGGAAGGAGTTGGATATGACATCTCTTGTTATAGGGAGGGTCTCAGGATTTGAATGGCAAGGAGTTGGATATCACATCTCATGCCATAGGAAGGGTCTCAGGTTTGGTATAAGCATTGAGATATCGGGTCTCGGGATTGGAATGGGAAGGACTTAGATATCACATCTCATGCTATAGGGAGGGTCTCAGTTTTGATATTAGAAGCATTGAGATATCACATCTCATGCTATCGGAAGGGTCTCAGGATTGGAATGGGAGGAGCTGGATATCACATCTCATGCTAAAGGAAGGGTCTCAGGTTTGGAAGGGGAAGGATTTGGATATCACATCTCATGTTATAGGATGGGTCTCAGGTTTGGTATTAGAAGCATTGTGATATCACATCTCATGCTATAGGAAGTGTCTCAGGATTGGAATGGGAAGGAGTTGGATATCACATCTCATGCTATAGGAAGGGTTTCAGGTTTGGTAGAAGCATTGAGATATCACATCTCATGCTATAGGAAGAGTCTCAGGTTTGGGAAGGGAAGGATTTGGATTTCACATCTCATGTTATAGGATGGTTCTCATGTTTGGTTTTTGAAGCATTGAGATATCACATCTCATGCTATCGGAAGGGTCTCAGGTTTGGTATTAGAAGCATTGAGATATCACATCTCATGCTATAGGATTGGTCTCCGGATTGGAATGTGAAGGATTTGGATATCACATCTCATGCTAAAGGAAGGGTCTCAGGTTTGGAATGGGAAGGAGTTGGATATGACATCTCTTGTTATAGGGAGGGTTTCAGGATTTGAATGGCAAGGAGTTGGATATCACATCTCATGCCATAGGAAGGGTCTCAGGTTTGGTATAAGCATTGAGATATCACATCTCTGCTATCGGAAGGGTCTCAGGATTGGATTGGGAAGAAGTTGGATATCACATCTCATGTTATAGGAAGGGTCTCCGGATTGGAATGTGAAGGATTTGGATATCACATCTCATGCTAAAGGAAGGGTCTCAGGTTTGGAATGCGAAGGAGTTGGATATGACATCTCTTGTTATAGGGAGGGTCTCAGGATTTGAATGGCAAGGAGTTGGATATCACATCTCATGCCATAGGAAGGGCCTCAGGTTTGGTATAAGCATTGAGATATCACATCTCTGCTATCGGAAGGGTCTCAGGATTGGATTGGGAAGGAGTTGGATATCCCTTCTCATGCTATAGGAAGGGTCTCAGGTTGGAATGGGAAGGAGTTGGATATCACATCTCATGCTAAAGGAAGGGTCTCAGGTTTGGTAGAAGCATTGAGATATCACATCTCATGCTATAGGAAGGGTCTCAGGATTGGAATGGGAAGGACTTAGATATCACATATCATGCTATAGGGAGGGTTTCAGTTTTGATATTAGAAGCATTGAGATATCACATCTCATGCTTTCGGAAGTGTCTCAGGATTGGAATGGGAAGGAGCTGGATATTACATCTCATGCTAGAGGAAGGGTCTCAGGTTTGTAACGGGAAGGAGTTGGATATCCGATCTCATGTTATAGGAAGGGTCTCAGGTTTGGGATAAGCATTGAGATATCACATCTCTGCTATCGGAAGTGTCTCAGGATTGGAATGGGAAGGAATTGGATATCCCATCTCATGTTATAGGACGGGTCTAAGGATTGTTATTAGAATCATTGAGATATCATATTGCATGCTGTAGGAAGGGTCTAAGGATTGGAATGGGAAAGACTTGGATATCACATCTCATGCTATAGGAAGGGTCTCAGGTTTGGTATGAGCATTGAGATATCAAATCTCATGCTATAGGAAGGGTCTCAGGATTGGAATGGAAGGAGTTGGATATCACATCTCATGTTATAGGAAGGATCTCAGGTTTGGTATTAGAAGCATTGAGACATCAAATCTCATGCTATAGGAAGGGTCTCAGGATTGGAATGGGAACGAGTTGGATATCACATCTCATGCTATAGGAAGGGTCTCAGGTTTGGTATAAGCATTGAGATATCACATCTCATGCTATAGGAAGGGTCTCAGGATTGGAATGGGAAGGAGTTGTATATGACATCTCATGCCGTAGGAAGGGTCTCAGGTTTGGTATAAGCATTGAGATATCACATCTCTGCTATCAGAAGAGTCTCAGGATTGGAATGGGAAGGAGTTGGATATCCCATCTCATGTTATAGGAAGAGTCTCAGGTTTGGTATTAGAAGCATTGAGATATCACATCTCATGCTATAGGAAGTGTCTCAGGATTGGAATGGGAAGGACTTGGATATCACATCTCATGCTATAGGGAGGGTCTCAAGTTTGATATTAGAAGCATTGAGATATCACATCTCATGCTATAGGAAGAGTCTCAGGTTTGGGAAGGGAAGGATTTGGATTTCACATCTCATGTTATAGGATGGTTCTCATGTTTGGTTTTTGAAGCATTGAGATATCACATCTCATGCTATCGGAAGGGTCTCAGGTTTGGTATTAGAAGCATTGAGATATCACATCTCATGCTATAGGATTGGTCTCCGGATTGGAATGTGAAGGATTTGGATATCACATCTCATGCTAAAGGAAGGGTCTCAGGTTTGGTTTTTGAAGCATTGAGATATCACATCTCATGCTATCGGAAGGGTCTCAGGTTTGGTATTAGAAGCATTGAGATATCACATCTCATGCTATAGGATTGGTCTCTGGATTGGAATGTGAAGGATTTGGATATCACATCTCATGCTAAAGGAAGGGTCTCAGGTTTGGAATGGGAAGGAGTTGGATATGACATCTCTTGTTATAGGGAGGGTCTCAGGATTTGAATGGCAAGGAGTTGGATATCACATCTCATGCCATAGGAAGGGTCTCAGGTTTGGTATAAGCATTGAGATATCACATCTCTGCTATCGGAAGGGTCTCAGGATTGGAATGGGAAGGACTTAGATATCACATCTCATGCTATAGGGAGGGTCTCAGTTTTGATATTAGAAGCATTGAGATATCACATCTCATGCTATCGGAAGGGTCTCAGGATTGGAATGGGAGGAGCTGGATATCACATCTCATGCTAAAGGAAGGGTCTCAGGTTTGGAAGGGGAAGGATTTGGATATCACATCTCATGTTATAGGATGGGTTTCAGGTTTGGTATTAGAAGCATTGTGATATCACATCTCATGCTATAGGAAGTGTCTCAGGATTGGAATGGGAAGGAGTTGGATATCACATCTCATGCTATAGGAAGGGTTTCAGGTTTGGTAGAAGCATTGAGATATCACATCTCATGCTATAGGAAGAGTCTCAGGTTTGGGAAGGGAAGGATTTGGATTTCACATCTCATGTTATAGGATTGTTCTCATGTTTGGTTTTTGAAGCATTGAGATATCACATCTCATGCTATCGGAAGGGTCTCAGGTTTGGTATTAGAAGCATTGAGATATCACATCTCATGCTATAGGATTGGTCTCTGGATTGGAATGTGAAGGATTTGGATATCACATCTCATGCTAAAGGAAGGGTCTCAGGTTTGGAATGGGAAGGAGTTGGATATGACATCTCTTGTTATAGGGATGGTCTCAGGATTTGAATGGCAAGGAGTTGGATATCACATCTCATGCCATAGGAAGGGTCTCAGGTTTGGTATAAGCATTGAGATATCACATCTCTGCTATCGGAAGGGTCTCAGGATTGGATTGGGAAGGAGTTGGATATCACATCTCATGTTATAGGAAGGGTCTCCGGATTGGAATGTGAAGGATTTGGATATCACATCTCATGCTAAAGGAAGGGTCTCAGGTTTGGAATGGGAAGGAGTTGGATATGACATCTCTTGTTATAGGGAGGGTCTCAGGATTTGAATGGCAAGGAGTTGGATATCACATCTCATGCCATAGGAAGGGTCTCAGGTTTGGTATAAGCATTGAGATATCACATCTCTGCTATCGGAAGGGTCTCAGGATTGGATTGGGAAGGAGTTGGATATCCCTTCTCATGCTATAGGAAGGGTCTCAGGTTGGAATGGGAAGGAGTTGGATATCACATCTCATGCTAAAGGAAGGGTCTCAGGTTTGGTAGAAGCATTGAGATATCACATCTCATGCTATAGGAAGGGTCTCAGGATTGGAATGGGAAGGACTTAGATATCACATATCATGCTATAGGGAGGGTTTCAGTTTTGATATTAGAAGCATTGAGATATCACATCTCATGCTATCGGAAGTGTCTCAGGATTGGAATGGAAAGGAGCTGGATATTACATCTCATGCTAAAGGAAGGGTCTCAGGTTTGGAACGGGAAGGAGTTGGATATCCGATCTCATGTTATAGGAAGGGTCTCAGGTTTGGTATAAGCATTGAGATATCACATCTCTGCTATCGGAAGTGTCTCAGGATTGGAATGGGAAGGAATTGGATATCCCATCTCATGTTATAGGACGGGTCTCAGGATTGTTATTAGAATCATTGAGATATCATATTGCATGCTGTAGGAAGGGTCTAAGGATTGGAATGGGAAAGACTTGGATATCACATCTCATGCTATAGGAAGAGTCTCAGGTTTGGTATAAGCATTGAGATATCAAATCTCATGCTATAGGAAGGGTCTCAGGATTGGAATGGAAGGAGTTGGATATCACATCTCAGGTTATAGGAAGGATCTCAGGTTTGGTATTAGAAGCATTGAGACATCACATCTCATGCTATAGGAAGGGTCTCAGGATTGGAATGGGAAGGAGTTGGATATCACATCTCATGCTATAGGAAGGGTCTCAGGTTTGGTATAAGCATTGAGATATCACATCTCATGCTATAGGAAGGGTCTCAGGATTGGAATGGGAAGGAGTTGTATATGACATCTCATGCCGTAGGAAGGGTCTCAGGTTTGGTATAAGCATTGAGATATCACATCTCTGCTATCAGAAGAGTCTCAGGATTGGAATGGGAAGGAGTTGGATATCCCATCTCATGTTATAGGAAGAGTCTCAGGTTTGGTATTAGAAGCATTGAGATATCACATCTCATGCTATAGGAAGTGTCTCAGGATTGGAATGGGAAGGGCTTGGATATCCCATCTCATGCTATAGGGAGGGTCTCAAGTTTGATATTAGAAGCATTGAGATATCACATCTCATGCTATTGGAAGAGTCTCAGGTTTGGGAAGGGAAGGATTTGGATTTCACATCTCATGTTATAGGATGGTTCTCATGTTTGGTTTTTGAAGCATTGAGATATTACATCTCATGCTATCGGAAGGGTCTCAGGTTTGGTATTAGAAGCATTGAGATATCACATCTCATGCTATAGGATTGGTCTCCGGATTGGAATGTGAAGGATTTGGATATCACATCTCATGCTAAAGGAAGGGTCTCAGGTTTGGAATGGGAAGGAGTTGGATATGACATCTCCTGTTATAGGGAGGGTCTCAGGATTTGAATGGCAAGGAGTTGGATATCACATCTCATGCCATAGGAAGGGTCTCAGGTTTGGTATAAGCATTGAGATATCACATCTCTGCTATCGGAAGGGTCTCAGGATTGGAATGGGAAGGACTTAGATATCACATCTCATGCTATAGGGAGGGTCTCAGTTTTGATATTAGAAGCATTGAGATATCACATCTCATGCTATCGGAAGGGTCTCAGGATTGGAATGGGAGGAGCTGGATATCACATCTCATGCTAAAGGAAGGGTCTCAGGTTTGGAAGGGGAAGGATTTGGATATCACATCTCATGTTATAGAATGGGTCTCAGGTTTGGTATTAGAAGCATTGTGATATCACATCTCATGCTATAGGAAGTGTCTCAGGATTGGAATGGGAAGGAGTTGTATATCACATCTCATGCTATAGGAAGGGTTTCAGGTTTGGTAGAAGCATTGAGATATCACATCTCATGCTATAGGAAGAGTCTCAGGTTTGGGAAGGGAAGGATTTGGATTTCACATCTCATGTTATAGGATGGTTCTCATGTTTGGTTTTTGAAGCATTGAGATATCACATCTCATGCTATCGGAAGGGTCTCAGGTTTGGTATTAGAAGCATTGAGATATCACATCTCATGCTATAGGATTGGTCTCTGGATTGGAATGTGAAGGATTTGGATATCACATCTCATGCTAAAGGAAGGGTCTCAGGTTTGGAATGGGAAGGAGTTGGATATGACATCTCTTGTTATAGGGAGGGTCTCAGGATTTGAATGGCAAGGAGTTGGATATCACATCTCATGCCATAGGAAGGGTCTCAGGTTTGGTATTAGAAGCCTTGAGATATCACATCTCATGGTATAATAAGGGTCTCAGGATTGGAATGGGAAGGAGTTGGATATCACATCTCAAGCTATTTCAGGATTGGAATGGGAAGGAGTTTGATATCACATCTCAAGCTATAGGAAGTGTCTCAGGTTTGGGAAGGGAAGGATTGGGATTTCACATCTCATGTTATAGGATGGTTCTCATGTTTGGTTTTAGAAGCATTGAGATATCACATCTCATGCTATCGGAAGGTTCTCAGGTTTGGAATGGGAAGGAGTTGGATATCACATCTCATGTTATAGGAAGCATCTCAGGTTTGGTATTAGAAGCATTGAGATATCACATCTCATGCTATAGGAAGGGTCTCAGGATTGGAATGTGAAGGATTTGGATATCAAATCTCATGCTAAAGGAAGGGTATCAGGTTTGGTATAAGCATTGAGATATCACATCTCTGCTATCGGAAGGGTCTCAGGATTGGATTGAGAAGGAGTTGGACATCCCTTCTCATGCTATAGGAAGGGTCTCATGTTGGAATTGGAAGGAGTTGGATATCATATCTCATGTTATAGGAAGGGTCTCAAGATTGAAATGGGAAGTATTTGGATATCACATCTCTTGCTATATGAAGGGTCTCAGGTTTGTTATTAGAAACATTGAGATATCACATCTCATGCTATCGGAAGGGTTTCAGGATTGGAATGAGAAGGATTTGGATATCATATCTCATGTTATAGGACGGGTCCCAGGTTTGGTATTAGAAGCATTGAGATATCACATCTTATGGTATAGGAAGGGTCTCAGGTTTGGAATGGGAAGGAGTTGGATATCACATCTCATCCAATAGGAAGGGTCTCAGGTTTGGAATGGGAAGGAATTGGATATCACATCTCATGTTATAGGAAGAATCTCAGGATTGGAATGGGAAGGAGTTGGATATCCCTTCTCATGCTATAGGAAGGGTCTCAGGTTGGAATGGGAAGGATTTGGATATCACATCTCTTGCTATAGGAAGGGTCTCAGGTTTTTTATTAGAAACATTGAGATATCACATCTCATGCTATAGGAAGGGTTTAAGGATTGGAATGGGAAGGAGTTGGATATCCCTTCTCATGCTATAGGAAGGGTCTCAGGTTGGAATGGGAAGGATTTGGATATCACATCTCTTGCTATAGGAAGGGTCTCAGGTTTTTTATTAGAAACATTGAGATATCACATCTCATGCTAAAGGAAGGGTCTCAGGTTTGGAAGGGGAAGGATTTGGATATCACATCTCATGTTATTTGACCGGTCTCAGGTTTGGTATTAGAAGCATTGAGATATCAAGTCTCATGGTATAGGACGGGAGTTTGATATCACATCATGCCATGGTATGGGTCTCAGGTTTTGTAGAAGCATTGGGATATCACATCTCATGCTATCGGAAGGGTATCAGGATTGGATTTGGAAGGAGTTGTTGGATATCCCATCTCATGCTATAGGAAAGGTCTCAGGTTGGAATGGGAAAGAGTTGGATATCACATCTCATGTTATAGGAAGGGTCTCAAGATTGGAATGGGAAGGACTTGGATATCACATCTCATGCTGTAGGAAGGCTCTCAGGTTTGGAAAGGGAAGGAGTTGGATATCACATTTCATGTTAGAGGTAGGATCTCAGGTTTGGTATTAGAGGCATTGAGATATCACATCTCATGCTATCAGAAGGGTATCAGGATTGGAATGGGAAGTAGTTGGATATCACATCTCATGCTAAAGGGAGGATCTCAGGTTTGGATGGGGAAGGATTTGGATATCACATCTCATGTTATAGGAAGGATCTCAGGTTTGGTATTAGAAGCATTGAGATATCACATCTCATGCTATCGGAAGGATCTCAGGTTTGGTATTAGAAGCATTGAGATATCACATCTCATGCTATAGGAAGGGTCTCAGGATTGGAATGGGAAGGACTTGGATATCACATCTCATGCTAAAGGAAGGGTCTCAGTTTTGGTAGAAGCATTGCGATATCACATCTCATGCTATAGGAAGGGTCTCAGGATTGGAATCGGAAGGAGTTGGATATCACATCTCATGCTATAGGAAGGGTCTCAGGTTTGGTATAAGCATTGAGATATCACATCTCTGCTATCGGAAGGGTCTCAGGATTGGATTGGGAAGGAGTTGGATATCACATCTCATGTTATAGGAAGGGTCTCCGGATTGGAATGTGAAGGATTTGGATATCACATCTCATGCTAAAGGAAGGGTCTCAGGTTTGGAATGGGAAGGAGTTGGATATGACATCTCTTGTTATAGGGAGGGTCTCAGGATTTGAATGGCAAGGTGTTGGATATCACATCTCATGCCATAGGAAGGGTCTCAGGTTTGGTATAAGCATTGAGATATCACATCTCTGCTATCGGAAGGGTCTCAGGATTGGATTGGGAAGGAGTTGGATATCCCTTCTCATGCTATAGGAAGGGTCTCAGGTTGGAAAGGGAAGGAGTTGGATATCACATCTCATGCTATAGGGAGGGTTTCAGTTTTGATATTAGAAGCATTGAGATATCACATCTCATGCTATCGGAAGTGTCTCAGGATTGGAATGGGAAGGAGCTGGATATTACATCTCATGCTAAAGGAAGGGTCTCAGGTTTGGAACGGGAAGGAGTTGGATATCCGATCTCATGTTATAGGAAGGGTCTCAGGTTTGGTATAAGCATTGAGATATCACATCTCTGCTATCAGAAGTGTCTCAGGATTGGAATGGGAAGGAGTTGGATATCCCATCTCATGTTATAGGACGGGTCTCAGGATTGTTATTAGAATCATTGAGATATCATATTGCATGCTGTAGCAAGGGTCTAAGGATTAGAATGGGAAAGACTTGGATATCACATCTCATGCTATAGGAAGGGTCTCAGGTTTGGTATAAGCATTGAGATATCAAATCTCATGCTATAGGAAGGGTCTCAGGATTGGAATGGAAGGAGTTGGATATCACATCTCATGTTATAGGAAGGATCTCAGGTTTGGTATTAGAAGCATTGAGACATCACATCTCATGCTATAGGAAGGGTCTCAGGATTGGAATGGGAAGGAGTTGGATATCACATCTCATGCTATAGGAAGGGTCTCAGGTTTGGTATAAGCATTGAGATATCACATCTCATGCTATAGGAAGGGTCTCAGGATTGGAATGGGAAGGAGTTGTATATGACATCTCATGCCGTAGCAAGGGTCTCAGGTTTGGTATAAGCATTGAGATATCACATCTCTGCTATCAGAAGAGTCTCAGGATTGGAATGGGAAGGAGTTGGATATCCCATCTCATGTTATAGGAAGAGTCTCAGGTTTGGTATTAGAAGCATTGAGATATCACATCTCATGCTATAGGAAGTGTCTCAAGATTGGAATGGGAAGGACTTGGATATCACATCTCATGCTATAGGGAGGGTCTCAAGTTTGATATTAGAAGCATTGAGATATCACATCTCATGCTATAGGAAGAGTCTCAGGTTTGGGAAGGGAAGGATTTGGATTTCACATCTCATGTTATAGGACGGTTCTCATGTTTGGTTTTTGAAGCATTGAGATATCACATCTCATGCTATCGGAAGGGTCTCAGGTTTGGTATTAGAAGCATTGAGATATCACATCTCATGCTATAGGATTGGTCTCTGGATTGGAATGTGAAGGATTTGGATATCACATCTCATGCTAAAGGAAGGGTCTCAGGTTTGGAATGGGAAGGAGTTGGATATCACATCTCATGCCATAGGAAGGGTCTCAGGTTTGGTATAAGCATTGAGATATCACATCTCTGCTATCGGAAGGGTCTCAGGATTGGATTGGGAAGGAGTTGGATATCACATCTCATGTTATAGGAAGGGTCTCCGGATTGGAATGTGAAGGATTTGGATATCACATCTCATGCTAAAGGAAGGGTCACAGGTTTGGAATGGGAAGGAGTTGGATATGGCATCTCTTGTTATAGGGAGGGTCTCAGGATTTGAATGGCAAGGAGTTGGATATCACATCTCATGCCATAGGAAGGGTCTCAGGTTTGGTATAAGCATTGAGATATCACATCTCTGCTATCGGAAGGGTCTCAGGATTGGATTGGGAAGGAGTTGGATATCCCTTCTCATGCTATAGGAAGGGTCTCAGGTTGGAATGGGAAGGAGTTTGATATCACATCTCATGCTAAAGGAAGGGTCTCAGGTTTGGTAGAAGCATTGAGATATCACATCTCATGCTATCGGAAGTGTCTCAGGATTGGAATGGGAAGGAGCTGGATATTACATCTCATGTTATAGGAAGGGTCTCAGGTTTGGTATAAGCATTGAGATATCACATCTCTGCTATCGGAAGTGTCTCAGGATTGGAATGGGAAGGAATTGGATATCCCATCTCATGTTATAGGACGGGTCTCAGGATTGTTATTAGAATCATTGAGATATCATATTGCATGCTATATGAAGGGTCTAAGGATTGGAATGGGAAAGACTTGGATATCACATCTCATGCTATAGGAAGGGTCTCAGGTTTGGTATAAGCATTGAGATATCAAATCTCATGCTATAGGAAGGGTCTCAGGATTGGAATGGAAGGAGTTGGATATCACATCTCATGTTATAGGAAGGATCTCAGGTTTGGTATTAGAAGCATTGAGACATCACATCTCATGCTATAGGAAGGGTCTCAGGATTGGAATGGGAAGGAGTTGGATATCACATCTCATGCTATAGGAAGGGTCTCAGGTTTGGTATAAGCATTGAGATATCACATCTCATGCTATAGGAAGGGTCTCAGGATTGGAATGGGAAGGAGTTGTATATGACATCTCATGCCGTAGGAAGGGTCTCAGGTTTGGTATAAGCATTGAGATATCACATCTCTGCTGTCAGAAGAGTCTCAGGATTGGAATGGGAAGGAGTTGGATATCCCATCTCATGTTATAGGAAGAGTCTCAGGTTTGGTATTAGAAGCATTGAGATATCACATCTCATGCTATAGGAAGTGTCTCAGGATTGGAATGGGAAGGACTTGGATATCACATCTCATGCTATAGGGAGGGTCTCAAGTTTGATATTAGAAGCATTGAGATATCACATCTCATGCTATAGGAAGAGTCTCAGGTTTGGGAAGGGAAGGATTTGGATTTCACATCTCATGTTATAGGATGGTTCTCATGTTTGGTTTTTGAAGCATTGAGATATCACATCTCATGCTATCGGAAGGGTCTCAGGTTTGGTATTAGAAGCATTGAGATATCACATCACATGCTATAGGATTGGTCTCCGGATTGGAATGTGAAGGATTTTGATATCACATCTCATGCTAAAGGAAGGGTCTCAGGTTTGGAATGGGAAGGAGTTGGATATGACATCTCTTGTTATAGGGAGGGTCTCAGGATTTGAATGGCAAGGAGTTGGATATCACATCTCATGCCATAGGAAGGGTCTCAGGTTTGGTATAAGCATTGAGATATCGGGTCTCAGGATTGGAATGGGAAGGACTTAGATATCACATCTCATGCTATAGGGAGGGTCTCAGTTTTGATATTAGAAGCATTGAGATATCACATCTCATGCTATCGGAAGGGTCTCAGGATTGGAATGGGAGGAGCTGGATATCACATCTCATGCTAAAGGAAGGGTCTCAGGTTTGGAAGGGGAAGGATTTGGATATCACATCTCATGTTATAGGATGGTTCTCAGGTTTGGTATTAGAAGCATTGTGATATCACATCTCATGCTATAGGAAGTGTCTCAGGATTGGAATGGGAAGGAGTTGGATATCACATCTCATGCTATAGGAAGGGTTTCAGGTTTGGTAGAAGCATTGAGATATCACATCTCATGCTATAGGAAGAGTCTCAGGTTTGGGAAGGGAAGGATTTGGATTTCACATCTCATGTTATAGGATGGTTCTCATGTTTGGTTTTTGAAGCATTGAGATATCACATCTCATGCTATCGGAAGGGTCTCAGGTTTGGTATTAGAAGCATTGAGATATCACATCTCATGCTATAGGATTGGTCTCAGGTTTGGAATGGGAAGGAGTTGGATATGACATCTCTTGTTATAGGGAGGGTCTCAGGATTTGAATGGCAAGGAGTTGGATATCACATCTCATGCCATAGGAAGGGTCTCAGGTTTGGTATACGCATTGAGATATCACATCTCTGCTATCGGAAGGGTCTCAGGATTGGATTGGGAAGGAGTTGGATATCACATCTCATGTTATAGGAAGGGTCTCCGGATTGGAATGTGAAGGATTTGGATATCACATCTCATGCTAAAGGAAGGGTCTCAGGTTTGGAATGGGAAGGAGTTGGATATGACATCTCTTGTTATAGGGAGGGTCTCAGGATTTGAATGGCAAGGAGTTGGATATCACATCTCATGCCATAGGAAGGGTCTCAGGTTTGGTATAAGCATTGAGATATCACATCTCTGCTATCGGAAGGGTCTCAGGATTGGATTGGGAAGGAGTTGGATATCCCTTCTCATGCTATAGGAAGGGTCTCAGGTTGGAATGGGAAGGAGTTGGATATCACATCTCATGCTAAAGGAAGGGTCTCAGGTTTGGTAGAAGCATTGAGATATCACATCCCATGCTATAGGAAGGGTCTCAGGATTGGAATGGGAAGGACTTAGATATCACATATCATGCTATAGGGAGGGTTTCAGTTTTGATATTAGAAGCATTGAGATATCACATCTCATGCTATCGGAAGTGTCTCAGGATTGGAATGGGAAGGAGCTGGATATTACATCTCATGCTAAAGGAAGGGTCTCAGGTTTGGAACGGGAAGGAGTTGGATATCCGATCTCATGTTATAGGAAGGGTCTCAGGTTTGGTATAAGCATTGAGATATCACATCTCTGCTATCGGAAGTGTCTCAGGATTGGAATGGGAAGGAATTGGATATTCCATCTCATGTTATAGGACGGGTCTCAGGATTGTTATTAGAATCATTGAGATATCATATTGCATGCTGTAGGAAGGGTCTAAGGATTGGAATGGGAAAGACTTGGATATCACATCTCATGCTATAGGAAGGGTCTCAGGTTTGGTATAAGCATTGAAATATCAAATCTCATGCTATAGGAAGGGTCTCAGGATTGGAATGGAAGGAGTTGGATATCACATCTCATGTTATAGGAAGGATCTCAGGTTTGGTATTAGAAGCATTGAGACATCAAATCTCATGCTATAGGAAGGGTCTCAGGATTGGAATGGGAAGGAGTTGGATATCACATCTCATGCTATAGGAAGGGTATCAGGTTTGGTATAAGCATTGAGATATCACATCTCATGCTATAGGAAGGGTCTCAGGATTGGAACGGGAAGGAGTTGTATATGACATCTCATGCCGTAGGAAGGGTCTCAGGTTTGGTATAAGCATTGAGATATCACATCTCTGCTATCAGAAGAGTCTCAGGATTGGAATGGGAAGGAGTTGGATATCCCATCTCATGTTATAGGAAGAGTCTCAGGTTTGGTATTAGAAGCATTGAGATATCACATTTCATGCTATAGGAAGTGTCTCAGGATTGGAATGGGAAGGACTTGGATATCACATCTCATGCTATAGGGAGGGTCTCAAGTTTGATATTAGAAGCATTGAGATATCACATCTCATGCTATAGGAAGAGTCTCAGGTTTGGGAAGGGAAGGATTTGGATTTCACATCTCATGTTATAGGATGGTTCTCATGTTTGGTTTTTGAAGCATTGAGATATCACATCTCATGCTATCGGAAGGGTCTCAGGTTTGGTATTAGAAGCATTGAGATATCACATCTCATGCTATAGGATTGGTCTCCGGATTGGAATGTGAAGGATTTGGATATCACATCTCATGCTAAAGGAAGGGTCTCAGGTTTGGAATGGGAAGGAGTTGGATATGACATCTCTTGTTATAGGGAGGGTCTCAGGATTTGAATGGCAAGGAGTTGGATATCACATCTCATGCCATAGGAAGGGTCTCAGGTTTGGTATAAGCATTGAGATACCACATCTCTGCTATCGGAAGGGTCTCAGGATTGGAATGGGAAGGACTTAGATATCACATCTCATGCTATAGGGAGGGTCTCAGTTTTGATATTAGAAGCATTGAGATATCACATCTCATGCTATCGGAAGGGTCTCAGGATTGGAATGGGAGGAGCTGGATATCACATCTCATGCTAAAGGAAGGGTCTCAGGTTTGGAAGGGGAAGGATTTGGATATCACATCTCATGTTATAGGATGGGTTTCAGGTTTGGTATTAGAAGCATTGTGATATCACATCTCATGCTATAGGAAGTGTCTCAGGATTGGAATGGGAAGGAGTTGGATATCACATCTCATGCTATAGGAAGGGTTTCAGGTTTGGTAGAAGCATTGAGATATCACATCTCATGCTATAGGAAGAGTCTCAGGTTTGGGAAGGGAAGGATTTGGATTTCACATCTCATGTTATAGGATGGTTCTCATGTTTGGTTTTTGAAGCATTGAGATATCACATCTCATGCTATCGGAAGGGTCTCAGGTTTGGTATTAGAAGCATTGAGATATCACATCTCATGCTATAGGATTGGTCTCTGGATTGGAATGTGAAGGATTTGGATATCACATCTCATGCTAAAGGAAGGGTCTCAGGTTTGGAATGGGAAGGAGTTGGATATGACATCTCTTGTTATAGGGAGGGTCTCAGGATTTGAATGGCAAGGAGTTGGATATCACATCTCATGCCATAGGAAGGGTCTCAGGTTTGGTATAAGCATTGAGATATCACATCTCTGCTATCGGAAGGGTCTCAGGATTGGATTGGGAAGGAGTTGGATATCACATCTCATGTTATAGGAAGGGTCTCCGGATTGGAATGTGAAGGATTTGGATATCACATCTCATGCTAAAGGAAGGGTCTCAGGTTTGGAATGGGAAGGAGTTGGATATGACATCTCTTGTTATAGGGAGGGTCTCAGGATTTGAATGGCAAGGAGTTGGATATCACATCTCATGCCATAGGAAGGGTCTCAGGTTTGGTATAAGCATTGAGATATCACATCTCTGCTATCGGAAGGGTCTCAGGATTGGATTGGGAAGGAGTTGGATATCCCTTCTCATGCTATAGGAAGGGTCTCAGGTTGGAATGGGAAGGAGTTGGATATCACATCTCATGCTAAAGGAAGGGTCTCAGGTTTGGTAGAAGCATTGAGATATCACATCTCATGCTATAGGAAGGGTCTCAGTATTGGAATGGGAAGGACTTAGATATCACATATCATGCTATAGGGAGGGTTTCAGTTTTGATATTAGAAGCATTGAGATATCACATCTCATGCTATCGGAAGTGTCTCAGGATTGGAATGGGAAGGAGCTGGATATTACATCTCATGCTAAAGGAAGGGTCTCAGGTTTGGAACGGGAAGGAGTTGGATATCCGATCTCATGTTATAGGAAGGGTCTCAGGTTTGCTATAAGCATTGAGATATCACATCTCTGCTATCGGAAGTGTCTCAGGATTGGAATGGTAAGGAATTGGATATCCCATCTCATGTTATAGGACGGGTCTCAGGATTGTTATTAGAATCATTGAGATATCATATTGCATGCTGTAGGAAGGATCTAAGGATTGGAATGGGAAAGACTTGGATATCACATCTCATGCTATAGGAAGAGTCTCAGGTTTGGTATAAGCATTGAGATATCAAATCTCATGCTATAGGAAGGGTCTCAGGATTGGAATGGGAAGGAGTTGGATATCACATCTCATGCTATAGGAAGGGCCTCAGGTTGGGTATAAGCATTGAGATATCACATCTCATGCTATAGGAAGGGTCTCAGGATTGGAATGGGAAGGAGTTGTATATGACATCTCATGCCGTAGGAAGGGTCTCAGGTTTGGTATAAGCATTGAGATATCACATCTCTGCTATCAGAAGAGTCTCAGGATTGGAATGGGAAGGAGTTGGATATCGCATCTCATGTTATAGGAAGAGTCTCAGGTTTGGTATTAGAAGCATTGAGATATCACATCTCATGCTATAGGAAGTGTCTCAGGATTGGAATGGGAAGGACTTGGATATCACATCTCATGCTATAGGGATGGTCTCAAGTTTGATATTAGAAGCATTGAGATATCACATCTCATGCTATAGGAAGAGTCTCAGGTTTGGGAAGGGAAGGATTTGGATTTCACATCTCTTGTTATAGGATGGTTCTCATGTTTGGTTTTTGAAGCATTGAGATATTACATCTCATGCTATCGGAAGGGTCTCAGGTTTGGTATTAGAAGCATTGAGATATCACATCTCATGCTATAGGATTGGTCTCCGGATTGGAATGTGAAGGATTTGGATATCACATCTCATGCTAAAGGAAGGGTCTCAGGTTTGGAATGGGAAGGAGTTGGATATGACATCTCTTGTTATAGAGAGGGTCTCAGGATTTGAATGGCAAGGAGTTGGATATCACATCTCATGCCATAGGAAGGGTCTCAGGTTTGGTATAAGCATTGAGATATCACATCTCTGCTATCGGAAGGGTCTCAGGATTGGAATGGGAAGGACTTAGATATCACATCTCATGCTATAGGGAGGGTCCCAGTTTTGATATTAGAAGCATTGAGATATCACATCTCATGCTATCGGAAGGGTCTCAGGATTGGAATGGGAGGAGCTGGATATCACATCTCATGCTAAAGGAAGGGTCTCAGGTTTGGAAGGGGAAGGATTTGGATATCACATCTCATGTTATAGAATGGGTCTCAGGTTTGGTATTAGAAGCATTGTGATATCACATCTCATGCTATAGGAAGTGTCTCAGGATTGGAATGGGAAGGAGTTGTATATCACATCTCATGCTATAGGAAGGGTTTCAGGTTTGGTAGAAGCATTGAGATATCACATCTCATGCTATAGGAAGAGTCTCAGGTTTGGGAAGGGAAGGATTTGGATTTCACATCTCATGTTATAGGATGGTTCTCATGTTTGGTTTTTGAAGCATTGAGATATCACATCTCATGCTATCGGAAGGGTCTCAGGTTTGGTATTAGAAGCATTGAGATATCACATCTCATGCTATAGGATTGGTCTCTGGATTGGAATGTGAAGGATTTGGATATCACATCTCATGCTAAAGGAAGGGTCTCAGGTTTGGAATGGGAAGGAGTTGGATATGACATCTCTTGTTATAGGGAGGGTCTCAGGATTTGAATGGCAAGGAGTTGGATATCACATCTCATGCCATAGGAAGGGTCTCAGGTTTGGTATTAGAAGCCTTGAGATATCACATCTCATGGTATAATAAGGGTCTCAGGATTGGAATGGGAAGGAGTTGGATATCACATCTCAAGCTATTTCAGGATTGGAATGGGAAGGAGTTTGATATCACATCTCAAGCTATAGGAAGTGTCTCAGGTTTGGGAAGGGAAGGATTGGGATTTCACATCTCATGTTATAGGATGGTTCTCATGTTTGGTTTTAGAAGCATTGAGATATCACATCTCATGCTATCGGAAGGGTCTCAGGTTTGGAATGGGAAGGAGTTGGATATCACATCTCATGTTATAGGAAGCATCTCAGGTTTGGTATTAGAAGCATTGAGATATCACATCTCATGCTATAGGAAGGGTCTCAGGATTGGAATGTGAAGGATTTGGATATCAAATCTCATGCTAAAGGAAGGGTCTCAGGTTTGGTATAAGCATTGAGATATCACATCTCTGCTATCGGAAGGGTCTCAGGATTGGATTGGGAAGGAGTTGGACATCCCTTCTCATGCTATAGGAAGGGTCTCATGTTGGAATGGGAAGGAGTTGGATATCATATCTCATGTTATAGGAAGGGTCTCAAGATTGAAATGGGAAGTATTTGGATATCACATCTCTTGCTATATGAAGGGTCTCAGGTTTTTTATTAGAAACATTGAGATATCACATCTCATGCTATCGGAAGGATTTCAGGATTGGAATGGGAAGGATTTGGATATCATATCTCATGTTATAGGACGGGTCCCAGGTTTGGTATTAGAAGCATTGAGATATCACATCTTATGGTATAGGAACGGTCTCAGGTTTGGAATGGGAAGGAGTTGGATATCACATCTCATCCAATAGGAAGGGTCTCAGGTTTGGAATGGGAAGGAATTGGATATCACATCTCATGTTATAGGAAGGATCTCAGGATTGAAATGGGAAGGAGTTGGATATCCCTTCTCATGCTATAGGAAGGGTCTCAGGTTGGAATGGGAAGGATTTGGATATCACATCTCTTGCTATAGGAAGGGTCTCAGGTTTTTTATTAGAAACATTGAGATATCACATCTCATGCTATAGGAAGGGTTTAAGGATTGGAATGGGAAGGAGTTGGATATCCCTTCTCATGCTATAGGAAGGGTCTCAGGTTGGAATGGGAAGGATTTGGATATCACATCTCTTGCTATAGGAAGGGTCTCAGGTTTTTTATTAGAAACATTGAGATATCACATCTCATGCTATAGGAAGGGTTTAAGGATTGGAATGGGAAGGATTTGGATATCACATCTCATGCTAAAGGAAGGGTCTCAGGTTTGGAAGGGGAAGGATTTGGATATCACATCTCATGTTATTTGACCGGTCTCAGGTTTGGTATTAGAAGCATTGAGATATCAAGTCTCATGGTATAGGACGGGAGTTTGATATCACATCATGCCATGGTATGGGTCTCAGGTTTTGTAGAAGCATTGGGATATCACATCTCATGCTATCGGAAGGGTATCAGGATTGGATTTGGAAGGAGTTGTTGGATATCCCATCTCATGCTATAGGAAAGGTCTCAGGTTGGAATGGGAAAGAGTTGGATATCACATCTCATGTTATAGGAAGGGTCTCAAGATTGGAATGGGAAGGACTTGGATATCACATCTCATGCTGTAGGAAGGCTCTCAGGTTTGGAAAGGGAAGGAGTTGGATATCACATTTCATGTTAGAGGTAGGATCTCAGGTTTGGTATTAGAGGCATTGAGATATCACATCTCATGCTATCAGAAGGGTATCAGGATTGGAATGGGAAGGAGTTGGATATCACATCTCATGCTAAAGGGAGGGTCTCAGGTTTGGATGGGGAAGGATTTGGATATCACATCTCATGTTATAGGAAGGATCTCAGGTTTGGTATTAGAAGCATTGAGATATCACATCTCATGCTATCGGAAGGATCTCAGGTTTGGTATTAGAAGCATTGAGATATCACATCTCATGCTATAGGAAGGGTCTCAGGATTGGAATGGGAAGGACTTGGATATCACATCTCATGCTAAAGGAAGGGTCTCAGTTTTGGTAGAAGCATTGCGATATCACATCTCATGCTATAGGAAGGGTCTCAGGATTGGAATCGGAAGGAGTTGGATATCACATCTCATGCTATAGGAAGGGTCTCAGGTTTGGTATAAGCATTGAGATATCACATCTCTGCTATCGGAAGGGTCTCAGGATTGGATTGGGAAGGAGTTGGATATCACATCTCATGTTATAGGAAGGGTCTCCGGATTGGAATGTGAAGGATTTGGATATCACATCTCATGCTAAAGGAAGGGTCTCAGGTTTGGAATGGGAAGGAGTTGGATATGACATCTCTTGTTATAGGGAGGGTCTCGGGATTTGAATGGCAAGGTGTTGGATATCATATCTCATGCCATAGGAAGGGTCTCAGGTTTGGTATAAGCATTGAGATATCACATCTCTGCTATCGGAAGGGTCTCAGGATTGGATTGGGAAGGAGTTGGATATCCCTTCTCATGCTATAGGAAGGGTCTCAGGTTGGAATGGGAAGGAGTTGGATATCACATCTCCTGCTATAGGGAGGGTTTCAGTTTTGATATTAGAAGCATTGAGATATCACATCTCATGCTATCGGAAGTGTCTCAGGATTGGAATGGGAAGGAGCTGGATATTACATCTCATGCTAAAGGAAGGGTCTCAGGTTTGGAACTGGAAGGAGTTGGATATCCGATCTCATGTTATAGGAAGGGTCTCAGGTTTGGTATAAGCATTGAGATATCACATCTCTGCTATCGGAAGTGTCTCAGGATTGGAATGGGAAGGAGTTGGATATCCCATCTCATGTTATAGGACGGGTCTCAGGATTGTTATTAGAATCATTGAGATATCATATTGCATGCTGTAGGAAGGGTCTAAGGATTGGAATGGGAAAGACTTGGATATCACATCTCATGCTATAGGAAGGGTCTCAGGTTTGGTATAAGCATTGAGATATCAAATCTCATGCTATAGGAAGGGTCTCAGGATTGGAATGGAAGGAGTTGGATATCACATCTCATGTTATAGGAAGGATCTCAGGTTTGGTATTAGAAGCATTGAGACATCACATCTCATGCTATAGGAAGGGTCTCAGGATTGGAATGGGAAGGAGTTGGATATCACATCTCATGCTATAGGAAGGGTCTCAGGTTTGGTATAAGCATTGAGATATCACATCTCATGCTATAGGAAGGGTCTCAGGATTGGAATGGGAAGGAGTTGTATATGACATCTCATGCCGTAGGAAGGGTCTCAGGTTTGGTATAAGCATTGAGATATCACATCTCTGCTATCAGAAGAATCTCAGGATTGGAATGGGAAGGAGTTGGATATCCCATCTCATGTTATAGGAAGAGTCTCAGGTTTGGTATTAGAAGCATTGAGATATCACATCTCATGCTATAGGAAGTGTCTCAGGATTGGAATGGGAAGGACTTGGATATCACATCTCATGCTATAGGGAGGGTCTCAAGTTTGATATTAGAAGCATTGAGATATCACATCTCATGCTATAGGAAGAGTCTCAGGTTTGGGAAGGGAAGGATTTGGATTTCACATCTCATGTTATAGGACGGTTCTCATGTTTGGTTTTTGAAGCATTGAGATATCACATCTCATGCTATCGGAAGGGTCTCAGGTTTGGTATTAGAAGCATTGAGATATCACATCTCATGCTATAGGATTGGTCTCTGGATTGGAATGTGAAGGATTTGGATATCACATCTCATGCTAAAGGAAGGGTCTCAGGTTTGGAATGGGAAGGAGTTGGATATGACATCTCTTGTTATAGGGAGGGTCTCAGGATTTGAATGGCAAGGAGTTGGATATCACATCTCATGCCATAGGAAGGGTCTCAGGTTTGGTATAAGCATTGAGATATCACATCTCTGCTATCGGAAGGGTCTCAGGATTGGATTGGGAAGGAGTTGGATATCACATCTCATGTTATAGGAAGGGTCTCCGGATTGGAATGTGAAGGATTTGGATATCACATCTCATGCTAAAGGAAGGGTCTCAGGTTTGGAATGGGAAGGAGTTGGATATGACATCTCTTGTTATAGGGAGGGTCTCAGGATTTGAATGGCAAGGAGTTGGATATCACATCTCATGCCATAGGAAGGGTCTCAGGTTTGGTATAAGCATTGAGATATCACATCTCTGCTATCGGAAGGGTCTCAGGATTGGATTGGGAAGGAGTTGGATATCCCTTCTCATGCTATAGGAAGGGTCTCAGGTTGGAATGGGAAGGAGTTGGATATCACATCTCATGCTAAAGGAAGGGTCTCAGGTTTGGTAGAAGCATTGAGATATCACATCTCATGCTATCGGAAGTGTCTCAGGATTGGAATGGGAAGGAGCTGGATATTACATCTCATGCTAAAGGAAGGGTCTCAGGTTTGGAACGGGAAGGAGTTGGATATCCGATCTCATGCTATAGGAAGGGTCTCAGGTTTGGTATAAGCATTGAGATATCACATCTCTGCTATCGGAAGTGTCTCAGGATTGGAATGGGAAGGAATTGGATATCCCATCTCATGTTATAGGACGGGTCTCAGGATTGTTAATAGAATCATTGAGATATCATATTGCATGCTGTATGAAGGGTCTAAGGATTGGAATGGGAAAGACTTGGATATCACATCTCATGCTATAGGAAGGGTCTCAGGTTTGGTATAAGCATTGAGATATCAAATCTCATGCTATAGGAAGGGTCTCAGGATTGGAATGGAAGGAGTTGGATATCACATCTCATGTTATAGGAAGGATCTCAGGTTTGGTATTAGAAGCATTGAGACATCACATCTCATGCTATAGGAAGGGTCTCAGGATTGGAATGGGAAGGAGTTGGATATCACATCTCATGCTATAGGAAGGGTCTCAGGTTTGGTATAAGCATTGAGATATCACATCTCATGCTATAGGAAGGGTCTCAGGATTGGAATGGGAAGGAGTTGTATATGACATCTCATGCCGTAGGAAGGGTCTCAGGTTTGGTATAAGCATTGAGATATCACATCTCTGCTATCAGAAGAGTCTCAGGATTGGAATGGGAAGGAGTTGGATATCCCATCTCATGTTATAGGAAGAGTCTCAGGTTTGGTATTAGAAGCATTGAGATATCACATCTCATGCTATAGGAAGTGTCTCAGGATTGGAATGGGAAGGACTTGGATATCACATCTCATGCTATAGGGAGGGTCTCAAGTTTGATATTAGAAGCATTGAGATATCACATCTCATGCTATAGGAAGAGTCTCAGGTTTGGGAAGGGAAGGATTTGGATTTCACATCTCATGTTATAGGATGGTTCTCATGTTTGGTTTTTGAAGCATTGAGATATCACATCTCATGCTATCGGAAGTGTCTCAGGATTGGAATGGGAAGGAGCTGGATATTACATCTCATGCTAAAGGAAGGGTCTCAGGTTTGGAACTGGAAGGAGTTGGATATCCGATCTCATGTTATAGGAAGGGTCTCAGGTTTGGTATAAGCATTGAGATATCACATCTCTGCTATCGGAAGTGTCTCAGGATTGGAATGGGAAGGAGTTGGATATCCCATCTCATGTTATAGGACGGGTCTCAGGATTGTTATTAGAATCATTGAGATATCATATTGCATGCTGTAGGAAGGGTCTAAGGATTGGAATGGGAAAGACTTGGATATCACATCTCATGCTATAGGAAGGGTCTCAGGTTTGGTATAAGCATTGAGATATCAAATCTCATGCTATAGGAAGGGTCTCAGGATTGGAATGGAAGGAGTTGGATATCACATCTCATTTTATAGGAAGGATCTCAGGTTTGGTATTAGAAGCATTGAGACATCACATCTCATGCTATAGGAAGGGTCTCAGGATTGGAATGGGAAGGAGTTGGATATCACATCTCATGCTATAGGAAGGGTCTCAGGTTTGGTATAAGCATTGAGATATCACATCTCATGCTATAGGAAGGGTCTCAGGATTGGAATGGGAAGGAGTTGTATATGACATCTCATGCCGTAGGAAGGGTCTCAGGTTTGGTATAAGCATTGAGATATCACATCTCATGCTATAGGGAGGGTCTCAAGTTTGATATTAGAAGCATTGAGATATCACATCTCATGCTATAGGAAGAGTCTCAGGTTTGGGAAGGGAAGGATTTGGATTTCACATCTCATGTTATAGGACGGTTCTCATGTTTGGTTTTTGAAGCATTGAGATATCACATCTCATGCTATCGGAAGGGTCTCAGGTTTGGTATTAGAAGCATTGAGATATCACATCTCATGCTATAGGATTGGTCTCTGGATTGGAATGTGAAGGATTTGGATATCACATCTCATGCTAAAGGAAGGGTCTCAGGTCTGGAATGGGAAGGAGTTGGATATGACATCTCTTGTTATAGGGAGGGTCTCAGGATTTGAATGGCAAGGAGTTGGATATCACATCTCATGCCATAGGAAGGGTCTCAGGTTTGGTATAAGCATTGAGATATCACATCTCTGCTATCGGAAGGGTCTCAGGATTGGATTGGGAAGGAGTTGGATATCACATCTCATGTTATAGGAAGGGTCTCCGGATTGGAATGTGAAGGATTTGGATATCACATCTCATGCTAAAGGAAGGGTCTCAGGTTTGGAATGGGAAGGAGTTGGATATGACATCTCTTGTTATAGGGAGGGTCTCAGGATTTGAATGGCAAGGAGTTGGATATCACATCTCATGCCATAGGAAGGGTCTCAGGTTTGGTATAAGCATTGAGATATCACATCTCTGCTATCGGAAGGGTCTCAGGATTGGATTGGGAAGGAGTTGGATATCCCTTCTCATGCTATAGGAAGGGTCTCAGGTTGGAATGGGAAGGAGTTGGATATCACATCTCATGCTAAAGGAAGGGTCTCAGGTTTGGTAGAAGCATTGAGATATCACATCTCATGCTATCGGAAGTGTCTCAGGATTGGAATGGGAAGGAGCTGGATATTACATCTCATGCTAAAGGAAGGGTCTCAGGTTTGGAACGGGAAGCAGTTGGATATCCGATCTCATGCTATAGGAAGGGTCTCAGGTTTGGTATAAGCATTGAGATATCACATCTCTGCTATCGGAAGTGTCTCAGGATTGGAATGGGAAGGAATTGGATATCCCATCTCATGTTATAGGACGGGTCTCAGGATTGTTATTAGAATCATTGAGATATCATATTGCATGCTGTATGAAGGGTCTAAGGATTGGAATGGGAAAGACTTGGATATCACATCTCATGCTATAGGAAGGGTCTCAGGTTTGGTATAAGCATTGAGATATCAAATCTCATGCTATAGGAAGGGTCTCAGGATTGGAATGGAAGGAGTTGGATATCACATCTCATGTTATAGGAAGGATCTCAGGTTTGGTATTAGAAGCATTGAGACATCACATCTCATGCTATAGGAAGGGTCTCAGGATTGGAATGGGAAGGAGTTGGATATCACATCTCATGCTATAGGAAGGGTCTCAGGTTTGGTATAAGCATTGAGATATCACATCTCATGCTATAGGAAGGGTCTCAGGATTGGAATGGGAAGGAGTTGTATATGACATCTCATGCCGTAGGAAGGGTCTCAGGTTTGGTATAAGCATTGAGATATCACATCTCTGCTATCAGAAGAGTCTCAGGATTGGAATGGGAAGGAGTTGGATATCCCATCTCATGTTATAGGAAGAGTCTCAGGTTTGGTATTAGAAGCATTGAGATATCACATCTCATGCTATAGGAAGTGTCTCAGGATTGGAATGGGAAGGACTTGGATATCACATCTCATGCTATAGGGAGGGTCTCAAGTTTGATATTAGAAGCATTGAGATATCACATCTCATGCTATAGGAAGAGTCTCAGGTTTGGGAAGGGAAGGATTTGGATTTCACATCTCATGTTATAGGATGGTTCTCATGTTTGGTTTTTGAAGCATTGAGATATCACATCTCATGCTATCGGAAGGGTCTCAGGTTTGGTATTAGAAGCGAGTAGTGTACATTTGGCTCAGATACACACGGCCGCTCCGTTGCCCTGCTGTGGTGACAAAACTGTGCAGGTTTTTTCGATTGGGACGTCTTTTTACTCAACACGACGACGAGGCGTTCCCTGCTCTTCTGAACCTGCCAGCTGCTGAAACTGACGCGGAGAAGCCTGGGTCTGCTTGCATCGGGGACCGGTGAGTAGTATAGCTAGGATCTGGTCGCCCTCCTGCAGGAGCCCATTGCTTTTCCCCGCTGTGTAAAACAGCACCCGTTTGTCCGTACTCGCGCTCTGCTTCTGCCCACTGTGGAGGCTGCGCTTGAGTCGCGGAACTTGTTCTTCTTCTGTATGCACTAAACTGAACTGCCTGACTTCCTTCGAAGAGCTTCTCCTTTTGCCCGTTGGCACCAGCGCGTGCAGGTACTTTGAGCACAAGGCTCCACTCTTCACAGGGCTCGGACTTCCATCTAGTTAGGTGTCTGTGAAGGCGAACTGAGTCTAAAGCATTGTATCGCACTGCCTGTTTTCCTTCCCTTTCAGGTGGACTACACATTTCGTGCATATAACGCTTGCGACTGTCGTATTTGTATATATATTGTGTTGATATGGTATGTGTTGGTTTAATATTGTGATATTGTGATTTTCTCGCTACGGTCATTGTTTTAAAGGCCTTAAAATAAACGTGTATATATTTTTTATATAACACCTGTTTGGAGTAGTTTGTAAGTGATCTTGTTTTGTGTGCTCATTGCGGGCTTTCAGTCACCCTCACCCCTCTTGAGACCTAGTCTTGACCGCCGCGATCGCTACCTTGATTGGTCTGGCTCGTCCAGAGGTTACCCTGTTCCAAGTAATTAGGTTGGCCTTCTGAACTTCTGCGCCACCAGGACAGAGTTCAGAAATCCGTCTTAACACATCTCATGTTATAGGACGGGTCTCAGGTTTGTTATTAGAATCATTGAGATATCATATTGCATGCTGTAGGAAGGGCCTAAGGATTGGAATGGGAAGGACTTGGATATCACATCTCATGCTATAGATAGGCTCTCAGGTTTGGAAAGGGAAGGAGTTGGATATCACATTTCATGTTAGAGGAAGGATCTCAGGTTTGGTATTAGAGGCATTGAGATATCACATCTCATGCTATAGGAAGGGTCTCAGGTTGGAATGGGAAGGAGTTGGATATCACATCTCATGTTATAGGAAGGCTCTCAGGTTTGGAAGGGGAAAGAGTTGGATATCACATTTCATGTTAGAGGTAGGATCTCAGGTTTGGTATTAGAGGCATTGAGATATCACATCTCATGCTATCAGAAGGGTCTCAGGATTGGAATGGGAAGGAGTTGGATATCACATCTCATGCTAAAGGGAGAGTCTCAGGTTTGGAAGGGGAAGGATTTGGATATCACATCTCATGTTATCGAAAGGATCTCAGGTTTGGTATTAGAAGTATTGAGATATCACATCTCATGCTATCAGAAGGGTCTCAGGATTGGAATGGGAAGGAGTTGGATATCACATCTCATGTTATAGGAAGGATCTCAGGTTTGGTATTAGAAGCATTGAGATATCACATCTCATGCTATCGGAAGGATCTCAGGTTTGGTATTAGAAACATTGAGATATCACATCTCATGCTATCAGAAGGGTCTCAGGATTGGAATGGGAAGGATTTGGATATCACATCTCATGTTATCGGAAGGATCTCAGGTTTGGTATTAGAAGTATTGAGATATCACATCTCATGCTATAGGAAGGGTCTCAGGATTGGAATGGGAAGGAGTTGGATATCACATCTCATGCTAAAGGAAGGGTCTCAGGTTTGGTAGAAGCATTGAGATATCACATCTCATGCTATCGGAAGTGTCTCAGGATTGGAATGGGAAGGAGCTGGATATCACATCTCATGCTAAAGGAAGGGTCTCAGGTTTGGAACGGGAAGGAGTTGGATATCCGATCTCATGTTATAGGAAGGGTCTCAGGTTAGGTATAAGCATTGAGATATCACATCTCTGCTATCGGAAGTGTCTCAGGATTGGAATGGGAAGGAATTGGATATCCCATCTCACGTTATAGGACGGGTCTCAGGATTGTTATTAGAATCATTGAGATATCATATTGCATGCTGTAGGAAGGGTCTAAGGATTGAATGGGAAGGACTTGGGTATCACATCTCATGCTATAGGAAGGGTCTCAGGTTTGGTATAAGCATTGAGATATCAAATCTCATGCTATAGGAAGGGTCTCAGGATTGGAATGGAAGGAGTTGGATATCACATCTCATGTTATAGGAAGGATCTCAGGTTTGGTATTAGAAGCATTGAGACATCACATCTCATGCTATGGGAAGGGTCTCAGGATTGGAATGGGAAGGAGTTGGATATCACATCTCATGCTATAGGAAGGGTCTCAGGTTTGGTATAAGCATTGAGATATCACATCTCATGCTATAGGAAGGGTCTCAGGATTGGAATGGGAAGGAGTTGTATATGACATCTCATGCCGTAGGAAGGGTCTCAGGTTTGGTATAAGCATTGAGATATCACATCTCTGCTATCGGAAGGGTCTCAGGATTGGAATGGGAAGGAGTTGGATATCCCATCTCATGTTATAGGAAGAGTCTCAGGTTTGGTATTAGAAGCATTGAGATATCACATCTCATGCTATAGGAAGTGTCTCAGGATTGGAATGGGAAGGACTTGGATATCACATCTCATGCTATAGGGAGGGTCTCAAGTTTGATATTAGAAGCATTGAGATATCACATCTCATGCTATAGGAAGGGTCTCAGGATTGGAATGGGAAGGAGTTGGATATCACATCTCATGCTATAGGAAGGGTCTCAGGTTTGGTATAAGCAGTAAGATATCACATCTCATGCTATAGGAAGTGTCTCAGTATTGGAATGGGAAGGAGTTGGATATCACATCTCATGTTATAGGAAGGATCTCAGGTTTGGTATAAGCATTGAGATATCACATCTCTGCTATCGGAAGGGTCTCAGGATTAGAATGGTAAGGAGTTGGATATTCCCATCTCATGTTATAGGAAGGGTCTCAGGTTTGGTATTAGAAGCATTGAGATATCACATCTCATGCTATAGGAAGGGTCTCAGGATTGGAATGGGAAGGACTTGGATATCCCATCTCATGCTATAGGGAGGGTCTCAGGATTGGAATGGGAAGGACTTAGATATCACATATCATTTTTGTTGGTCTCAGTTTTGATATTAGAAGCATTGAGATATCACATCTCATGCTATCGGAAGTGTCTCAGTATTGGAATGGGAAGGAGCTGGATATCACATCTAATGCTAAAGGAAGGGTCTCAGGATTGGAATGGGAAGGAGTTGTATATGACATCTCATGCCGTAGGAAGGGTCTCAGGTTTGGTATAAGCATTGAGATATCACATCTCTGCTATCGGAAGGGTCTCAGGATTGGAATGGGAAGGAGTTGGATATCCCATCTCATGTTATAGGAAGAGTCTCAGGTTTGGTATTAGAAGCATTGAGATATCACATCTCATGCTATAGGAAGTGTCTCAGGATTGGAATGGGAAGGACTTGGATATCACATCTCATGCTATAGGGAGGGTCTCAAGTTTGATATTAGAAGCATTGAGATATCACATCTCATGCTATAGGAAGGGTCTCAGGATTGGAATGGGAAGGACTTGGATATCCCATCTCATGCTATAGGGAGGGTCTCAGGATTGGAATGGGAAGGACTTAGATATCACATATCATTTTTGTTGGTCTCAGTTTTGATATTAGAAGCATTGAGATATCACATCTCATGCTATCGGAAGTGTCTCAGTATTGGAATGGGAAGGAGCTGGATATCACATCTAATGCTAAAGGAAGGGTCTCAGGTTTGGAACGGGAAGGAGTTGGATATCACATCTCATGCTATAGGAAGGGTCTCAGGTTTGGTATAAGCATTGAGATATCAAATCTCATGCTATAGGAAGGGTCTCAGGATTGGAATGGAAGGAGTTGGATATCACATCTCATGTTATAGGAAGGATCTCAGGTTTGGTATTAGAAGCATTGAGACATCACATCTCATGCTATAGGAAGGGTCTCAGGATTGGAATGGGAAGGAGTTGGATATCACATCTCATGCTATAGGAAGGGTCTCAGGTTTGGTATAAGCATTGAGATATCACATCTCATGCTATAGGAAGGGTCTCAGGATTGGAATGGGAAGGAGTTGTATATGACATCTCATGCCGTAGGAAGGGTCTCAGGTTTGGTATAAGCATTGAGATATCACATCTCATGCTATAGGAAGTGTCTCAGGATTGGAATGGGAAGGACTTGGATATCACTTCTCATGCTATAGGGAGGGTCTCAAGTTTGATATTAGAAGCAATGAGATATCACATCTCATGCTATAGGAAGGGTCTCAGGATTGGAATGGGAAGGACTTAGATATCTCATATCATTTTTGTTGGTCTCAGTTTTGATATTAGAAGCATTGAGATATCACATCTCATGCTATCGGAAGTGTCTCAGTATTGGAATGGGAAGGAGCTGGATATCACATCTCATGCTAAAGGAAGGGTCTCAGGTTTGGAACGGGAAGGAGTTGGATATCACATCTCATTTTATAGGAAGGGTCTCAGGTTTGGTATAAGCATTGAGATATCACATCTCTGCTATCGGAAGTGTCTCAGTATTGGAATGGGAAGGAGCTGGATATCACATCTCATGCTAAAGGAAGGGTCTCAGGTTTGGAACGGGAAGGAGTTGGATATCACATCTCATGTTATAGGAAGCGTCTCAGGTTTGGTATAAGCATTGAGATATCACATCTCTGCTATCGGAAGTGTCTCAGGATTGGAATGGGAAGGAGTTGGATATCCCATCTCATGTTATAGGACGGGTCTCAGGTTTGTTATTAGAATCATTGAGATATCATATTGCATGCTGTAGGAAGGGTCTAAGGATTGGAATGGGAAGGACTTGGATATCACATCTCATGCTATAGATAGGCTCTCAGGTTTGGAAAGGGAAGGAGTTGGATATCACATTTCATGTTAGAGGAAGGATCTCAGGTTTGGTATTAGAGGCATTGAGATATCACATCTCATGCTATAGGAAGGGTCTCAGGTTGGAATGGGAAGGAGTTGGATATCACATCTCATGTTATAGGAAGGCTCTCAGGTTTGGAAGGGGAAAGAGTTGGATATCACATTTCATGTTAGAGGTAGGATCTAAGGTTTGGTATCAGAGGCATTGAGATATCACATCTCATGCTATCAGAAGGGTCTCAGGATTGGAATGGGAAGGAGTTGGATATCACATCTCATGCTAAAGGGAGGGTCTCAGGTTTGGAAGGGGAAGGATTTGGATATCACATCTCATGTTATAGGAAGGATCTCAGGTTTGGCATTAGAAGCATTGAGATATCACATCTCATGCTATCGAAAGGATCTCAGGTTTGGTATTAGAAACATTGAGATATCACATTTCATGCTATCAGAAGGGTCTCAGGATTGAAATGGGAAGGATTTGGATATCACATCTCATGTTATCGGAAGGATCTCAGGTTTGGTATTAAAAGTATTGAGATATCACATCTCATGCTATAGGAAGGGTCTCAGGATTGGAATGGGAAGGAGTTGGATATCACATCTCATGCTAAAGGAAGGGTCTCAGGTTTGGTAGAAGCATTGAGATATCACATCTCATGCTATAGGAAGGGTCTTAGGATTGGAATGGGAAGGACTTAGATATCACATATCATGCTATAGGGAGGGTTTCAGTTTTGATATTAGAAGCATTGAGATATCACATCTCATGCTATCTGAAGTGTCTCAGGATTGGAATGGGAAGGAGCTGGATATCACATCTCATGCTAAAGGAAGGGTCTCAGGTTTGGAACGGGAAGGAGTTGGATATCCGATCTCATGTTATAGGAAGGGTCTCAGGTTTGGTATAAGCATTGAGATATCACATCTCTTCTATCGGAAGTGTCTCAGGATTGGAATGGGAAGGAATTGGATATCCCATCTCACGTTATAGGACGGGTCTCAGGATTGTTATTAGAATCATTGAGATATCATATTGCATGCTGTAGGAAGGGTCTAAGGATTGGAATGGGAAGGACTTGGGTATCACATCTCATGCTATAGGAAGGGTCTCAGGTTTGGTATAAGCATTGAGATATCAAATCTCATGCTATAGGAAGGGTCTCAGGATTGGAATGGAAGGAGTTGGATATCACATCTCATGTTATAGGAAGGATCTCAGGTTTGGTATTAGAAGCATTGAGACATCACATCTCATGCTATAGGAAGGGTCTCAGGATTGGAATGGGAAGGAGTTGGATATCACATCTCATGCTATAGGAAGGGTCTCAGGTTTGGTATAAGCATTGAGATATCACATCTCATGCTATAGGAAGGGTCTCAGGATTGGAATGGGAAGGAGTTGTATATGACATCTCATGCCGTAGGAAGGGTCTCAGGTTTGGTATAAGCATTGAGATATCACATCTCTGCTATCGGAAGGGTCTCAGGATTGGAATGGGAAGGAGTTGGATATCCCATCTCATGTTATAGGAAGAGTCTCAGGTTTGGTATTAGAAGCATTGAGATATCACATCTCATGCTATAGGAAGTGTCTCAGGATTGGAATGGGAAGGACTTGGATATCACATCTCATGCTATAGGGAGGGTCTCAAGTTTGATATTAGAAGCATTGAGATATCACATCTCATGCTATAGGAAGGGTCTCAGGATTGGAATGGGAAGGAGTTGGATATCACATCTCATGCTATAGGAAGGGTCTCAGGTTTGGTATAAGCAGTGAGATATCACATCTCATGCTATAGGAAGTGTCTCAGCATTGGAATGGGAAGGAGTTGGATATCACATCTCATATTATAGGAAGGATCTCAGGTTTGGTATAAGCATTGAGATATCACATCTCTGCTATCGGAAGGGTCTCAGGATTAGAATGGTAAGGAGTTGGATATTCCCATCTCATGTTATAGGGAGGGTCTCAGGATTGGAATGGGAAGGACTTAGATATCACATCTCATGCTATAGGGAGGGTCTCAGGATTGGAATGGGAAGGACTTAGATATCACATATCATTTTTGTTGGTCTCAGTTTTGATATTATAAGCATTGAGATATCACATCTCATGCTATCGGAAGTGTCTCAGTATTGGAATGGGAAGGAGCTGGATATCACATCTCATGCTAAAGGAAGGGTCTCAGGTTTGGAACGGGAAGGAGTTGGATATCACATCTCATGCTATAGGAAGGGTCTCAGGTTTGGTATAAGCATTGAGATATCAAATCTCATGCTATAGGAAGGGTCTCAGGATTGGAATGGAAGGAGTTGGATATCACATCTCATGTTATAGGAAGGATCTCAGGTTTGGTATTAGAAGCATTGAGACATCACATCTCATGCTATAGGAAGGGTCTCAGGATTGGAATGGGAAGGAGTTGGATATCACATCTCATGCTATAGGAAGGGTCTCAGGTTTGGTATAAGCATTGAGATATCACATCTCATGCTATAGGAAGGGTCTCAGGATTGGAATGGGAAGGAGTTGTATATGACATCTCATGCCGTAGGAAGGGTCTCAGGTTTGGTATAAGCATTGAGATATCACATCTCATGCTATAGGAAGTGTCTCAGGATTGGAATGGGAAGGACTTGGATATCACTTCTCATGCTATAGGGAGGGTCTCAAGTTTGATATTAGAAGCATTGAGATATCACATCTCATGCTATAGGAAGGGTCTCAGGATTGGAATGGGAAGAACTTAGATATCACATATCATTTTTGTTGGTCTCAGTTTTGATATTAGAAGCATTGAGATATCACATCTCATGCTATCGGAAGTGTCTCAGTATTGGAATGGGAAGGAGCTGGATATCACATCTCATGCTAAAGGAAGGGTCTCAGGTTTGGAACGGGAAGGAGTTGGATATCACATCTCATGTTATAGGAAGGGTCTCAGGTTTGGTATAAGCATTGAGATATCACATCTCTGCTATCGGAAGTGTCTCAGTATTGGAATGGGAAGGAGCTGGATATCACATCTCATGCTAAAGGAAGGGTCTCAGGTTTGGAACGGGAAGGAGTTGGATATCACATCTCATGTTATAGGAAGCGTCTCAGGTTTGGTATAAGCATTGAGATATCACATCTCTGCTATCGGAAGTGTCTCAGGATTGGAATGGGAAGGAGTTGGATATCCCATCTCATGTTATAGGACGGGTCTCAGGTTTGTTATTAGAATCATTGAGATATCATATTGCATGCTGTAGGAAGGGTCTAAGGATTGGAATGGGAAGGACTTGGATATCACATCTCATGCTATAGATAGGCTCTCAGGTTTGGAAAGGGAAGGAGTTGGATATCACATTTCATGTTAGAGGAAGGATCTCAGGTTTGGTATTAGAGGCATTGAGATATCACATCTCATGCTATAGGAAGGGTCTCAGGTTGGAATGGGAAGGAGTTGGATATCACATCTCATGTTATAGGAAGGCTCTCAGGTTTGGAAGGGGAAAGAGTTGGATATCACATTTCATGTTAGAGGTAGGATCTCAGGTTTGGTATCAGAGGCATTGAGATATCACATCTCATGCTAAAGGGAGGGTCTCAGGTTTGGAAGGGGAAGGATTTGGATATCACATCTCATGTTATAGGAAGGATCTCAGGTTTGGCATTAGAAGCATTGAGATATCACATCTCATGCTATCGGAAGGATCTCAGGTTTGGTATTAGAAACATTGAGATATCACATTTCATGCTATCAGAAGGGTCTCAGGATTGAAATGGGAAGGATTTGGATATCACATCTCATGTTATCGGAAGGATCTCAGGTTTGGTATTAAAAGTATTGAGATATCACATCTCATGCTATAGGAAGGGTCTCAGGATTGGAATGGGAAGGAGTTGGATATCACATCTCATGCTAAAGGAAGGGTCTCAGGTTTGGTAGAAGCATTGAGATATCACATCTCATGCTATAGGAAGGGTCTTAGGATTGGAATGGGAAGGACTTAGATATCACATATCATGCTATAGGGAGGGTTTCAGTTTTGATATTAGAAGCATTGAGATATCACATCTCATGCTATCTGAAGTGTCTCAGGATTGGAATGGGAAGGAGCTGGATATCACATCTCATGCTAAAGGAAGGGTCTCAGGTTTGGAACGGGAAGGAGTTGGATATCCGATCTCATGTTATAGGAAGGGTCTCAGGTTTGGTATAAGCATTGAGATATCACATCTCTTCTATCGGAAGTGTCTCAGGATTGGAATGGGAAGGAATTGGATATCCCATCTCAAGTTATAGGACGGGTCTCAGGATTGTTATTAGAATCATTGAGATATCATATTGCATGCTGTAGGAAGGGTCTAAGGATTGGAATGGGAAGGACTTGGGTATCACATCTCATGCTATAGGAAGGGTCTCAGGTTTGGTATAAGCATTGAGATATCAAATCTCATGCTATAGGAAGGGTCTCAGGATTGGAATGGAAGGAGTTGGATATCACATCTCATGTTATAGGAAGGATCTCAGGTTTGGTATTAGAAGCATTGAGACATCACATCTCATGCTATAGGAAGGGTCTCAGGATTGGAATGGGAAGGATTTGGATATCACATCTCATGCTATAGGAAGGGTCTCAGGTTTGGTATAAGCATTGAGATATCACATCTCATGCTATAGGAAGGGTCTCAGGATTGGAATGGGAAGGAGTTGTATATGACATCTCATGCCGTAGGAAGGGTCTCAGGTTTGGTATAAGCATTGAGATATCACATCTCTGCTATCGGAAGGGTCTCAGGATTGGAATGGGAAGGAGTTGGATATCCCATCTCATGTTATAGGAAGAGTCTCAGGTTTGGTATTAGAAGCATTGAGATATCACATCTCATGCTATAGGAAGTGTCTCAGGATTGGAATGGGAAGGACTTGGATATCACATCTCATGCTATAGGGAGGGTCTCAAGTTTGATATTAGAAGCATTGAGATATCACATCTCATGCTATAGGAAGGGTCTCAGGATTGGAATGGGAAGGAGTTGGATATCACATCTCATGCTATAGGAAGGGTCTCAGGTTTGGTATAAGCAGTGAGATATCACATCTCATGCTATAGGAAGTGTCTCAGCATTGGAATGGGAAGGAGTTGGATATCACATCTCATGTTATAGGAAGGATCTCAGGTTTGGTATAAGCATTGAGATATCACATCTCTGCTATCGGAAGGGTCTCAGGATTAGAATGGTAAGGAGTTGGATATTCCCATCTCATGTTATAGGGAGGGTCTCAGGATTGGAATGGGAAGGACTTAGATATCACATCTCATGCTATAGGGAGGGTCTCAGGATTGGAATGGGAAGGACTTAGATATCACATATCATTTTTGTTGGTCTCAGTTTTGATATTAGAAGCATTGAGATATCACATCTCATGCTATCGGAAGTGTCTCAGTATTGGAATGGGAAGGAGCTGGATATCACATCTCATGCTAAAGGAAGGGTCTCAGGTTTGGAACGGGAAGGAGTTGGATATCACATCTCATGCTATAGGAAGGGTCTCAGGTTTGGTATAAGCATTGAGATATCAAATCTCATGCTATAGGAAGGGTCTCAGGATTGGAATGGAAGGAGTTGGATATCACATCTCATGTTATAGGAAGGATCTCAGGTTTGGTATTAGAAGCATTGAGACATCACATCTCATGCTATAGGAAGGGTCTCAGGATTGGAATGGGAAGGAGTTGGATATCACATCTCATGCTATAGGAAGGGTCTCAGGTTTGGTATAAGCATTGAGATATCACATCTCATGCTATAGGAAGGGTCTCAGGATTGGAATGGGAAGGAGTTGTATATGACATCTCATGCCGTAGGAAGGGTCTCAGGTTTGGTATAAGCATTGAGATATCACATCTCATGCTATAGGAAGTGTCTCAGGATTGGAATGGGAAGGACTTGGATATCACTTCTCATGCTATAGGGAGGGTCTCAAGTTTGATATTAGAAGCATTGAGATATCACATCTCATGCTATAGGAAGGGTCTCAGGATTGGAATGGGAAGGACTTAGATATCACATATCATTTTTGTTGGTCTCAGTTTTGATATTAGAAGCATTGAGATATCGCAACACATGATATCTGAAGTATCTCAGTATTGGAATGGGAAGGAGCTGGATATCACATCTCATGCTAAAGGAAGGGTCTCAGGTTTGGAACGGGAAGGAGTTGGATATCACATCTCATGTTATAGGAAGGGTCTCAGGTTTGGTATAAGCATTGAGATATCACATCTCTGCTATCGGAAGTGTCTCAGTATTGGAATGGGAAGGAGCTGGATATCACATCTCATGCTAAAGGAAGGGTCTCAGGTTTGGAACGGGAAGGAGTTGGATATCACATCTCATGTTATAGGAAGCGTCTCAGGTTTGGTATAAGCATTGAGATATCACATCTCTGCTATCGGAAGTGTCTCAGGATTGGAATGGGAAGGAGTTGGATATCCCATCTCATGTTATAGGACGGGTCTCAGGTTTGTTATTAGAATCATTGAGATATCATATTGCATGCTGTAGGAAGGGTCTAAGGATTGGAATGGGAAGGACTTGGATATCACATCTCATGCTATAGATAGGCTCTCAGGTTTGGAAAGGGAAGGAGTTGGATATCACATTTCATGTTAGAGGAACGATCTCAGGTTTGGTATTAGAGGCATTGAGATATCACATCTCATGCTATAGGAAGGGTCTCAGGTTGGAATGGGAAGGAGTTGGATATCACATCTCATGTTATAGGAAGGCTCTCAGGTTTGGAAGGGGAAAGAGTTGGATATCACATTTCATGTTAGAGGTAGGATCTCAGGTTTGGTATCAGAGGCATTGAGATATCACATCTCATGCTATCCGAAGGGTCTCAGGATTGTAATGGGAAGGAGTTGGATACCACATCTCATGCTAAAGGGAGGGTCTCAGGTTTGGAAGGGGAAGGATTTGGATATCACATCTCATGTTATAGGAAGGATCTCAGGTTTGGCATTAGAAGCATTGAGATATCACATCTCATGCTATCGGAAGGATCTCAGGTTTGGTATTAGAAACATTGAGATATCACATTTCATGCTATCAGAAGGGTCTCAGGATTGAAATGGGAAGGATTTGGATATCACATCTCATGTTATCGGAAGGATCTCAGGTTTGGTATTAAAAGTATTGAGATATCACATCTCATGCTATAGGAAGGGTCTCAGGATTGGAATGGGAAGGAGTTGGATATCACATCTCATGCTAAAGGAAGGGTCTCAGGTTTGGTAGAAGCATTGAGATATCACATCTCATGCTATAGGAAGGGTCTTAGGATTGGAATGGGAAGGACTTAGATATCACATATCATGCTATAGGGAGGGTTTCAGTTTTGATATTAGAAGCATTGAGATATCACATCTCATGCTATCTGAAGTGTCTCAGGATTGGAATGGGAAGGAGCTGGATATCACATCTCATGCTAAAGGAAGGGTCTCAGGTTTGGAACGGGAAGGAGTTGGATATCCGATCTCATGTTATAGGAAGGGTCTCAGGTTTGGTATAAGCATTGAGATATCACATCTCTTCTATCGGAAGTGTCTCAGGATTGGAATGGGAAGGAATTGGATATCCCATCTCAAGTTATAGGACGGGTCTCAGGATTGTTATTAGAATCATTGAGATATCATATTGCATGCTGTAGGAAGGGTCTAAGGATTGGAATGGGAAGGACTTGGGTATCACATCTCATGCTATAGGAAGGGTCTCAGGTTTGGTATAAGCATTGAGATATCAAATCTCATGCTATAGGAAGGGTCTCAGGATTGGAATGGAAGGAGTTGGATATCACATCTCATGTTATAGGAAGGATCTCAGGTTTGGTATTAGAAGCATTGAGACATCACATCTCATGCTATAGGAAGGGTCTCAGGATTGGAATGGGAAGGAGTTGGATATCACATCTCATGCTATAGGAAGGGTCTCAGGTTTGGTATAAGCATTGAGATATCACATCTCATGCTATAGGAAGGGTCTCAGGATTGGAATGGGAAGGAGTTGTATATGACATCTCATGCCGTAGGAAGGGTCTCAGGTTTGGTATAAGCATTGAGATATCACATCTCTGCTATCGGAAGGGTCTCAGGATTGGAATGGGAAGGAGTTGGATATCCCATCTCATGTTATAGGAAGAGTCTCAGGTTTGGTATTAGAAGCATTGAGATATCACATCTCATGCTATAGGAAGTGTCTCAGGATTGGAATGGGAAGGACTTGGATATCACATCTCATGCTATAGGGAGGGTCTCAAGTTTGATATTAGAAGCATTGAGATATCACATCTCATGCTATAGGAAGGGTCTCAGGATTGGAATGGGAAGGAGTTGGATATCACATCTCATGCTATAGGAAGGGTCTCAGGTTTGGTATAAGCAGTGAGATATCACATCTCATGCTATAGGAAGTGTCTCAGCATTGGAATGGGAAGGAGTTGGATATCACATCTCATGTTATAGGAAGGATCTCAGGTTTGGTATAAGCATTGAGATATCACATCTCTGCTATCGGAAGGGTCTCAGGATTAGAATGGTAAGGAGTTGGATATTCCCATCTCATGTTATAGGGAGGGTCTTAGGATTGGAATGGGAAGGACTTAGATATCACATCTCATGCTATAGGGAGGGTCTCAGGATTGGAATGGGAAGGACTTAGATATCACATATCATTTTTGTTGGTCTCAGTTTTGATATTAGAAGCATTGAGATATCACATCTCATGCTATCGGAAGTGGCTCAGTATTGGAATGGGAAGGAGCTGGATATCACATCTCATGCTAAAGGAAGGGTCTCAGGTTTGGAACGAGAAGGAGTTGGATATCACATCTCATGCTATAGGAAGGGTCTCAGGTTTGGTATAAGCATTGAGATATCAAATCTCATGCTATAGGAAGGGTCTCAGGATTGGAATGGAAGGAGTTGGATATCACATCTCATGTTATAGGAAGGATCTCAGGTTTGGTATTAGAAGCATTGAGACATCACATCTCATGCTATAGGAAGGGTCTCAGGATTGGAATGGGAAGGAGTTGGATATCACATCTCATGCTATAGGAAGGGTCTCAGGTTTGGTATAAGCATTGAGATATCACATCTCATGCTATAGGAAGGGTCTCAGGATTGGAATGGGAAGGAGTTGTATATGACATCTCATGCCGTAGGAAGGGTCTCAGGTTTGGTATAAGCATTGAGATATCACATCTCATGCTATAGGAAGTGTCTCAGGATTGGAATGGGAAGGACTTGGATATCACTTCTCATGCTATAGGGAGGGTCTCAAGTTTGATATTAGAAGCATTGAGATATCACATCTCATGCTATAGGAAGGGTCTCAGGATTGGAATGGGAAGGACTTAGATATCACATATCATTTTTGTTGGTCTCAGTTTTGATATTAGAAGCATTGAGATATCACATCTCATGCTATCGGAAGTGTCTCAGTATTGGAATGGGAAGGAGCTGGATATCACATCTCATGCTAAAGGAAGGGTCTCAGGTTTGGAACGGGAAGGAGTTGGATATCACATCTCATGTTATAGGAAGGGTCTCAGGTTTGGTATAAGCATTGAGATATCACATCTCTGCTATCGGAAGTGTCTCAGGATTGGAATGGGAAGGAGTTGGATATCCCATCTCATGTTATAGGACGGGTCTCAGGTTTGTTATTAGAATCATTGAGATATCATATTGCATGCTGTAGGAAGGGTCTAAGGATTGGAATGGGAAGGACTTGGATATCACATCTCATGCTATAGATAGGCTCTCAGGTTTGGAAAGGGAAGGAGTTGGATATCACATTTCATGTTACAGGAAGGATCTCAGGTTTGGTATTAGAGGCATTGAGATATCACATCTCATGCTATAGGAAGGGTCTCAGGTTGGAATGGGAAGGAGTTGGATATCACATCTCATGTTATAGGAAGGCTCTCAGGTTTGGAAGGGGAAAGAGTTGGATATCACATTTCATGTTAGAGGTAGGATCTCAGGTTTGGTATTACAGGCATTGAGATATCACATCTCATGCTATCAGAAGGGTCTCAGGATTGGAATGGGAAGGAGTTGGATATCACATCTCATGCTAATGGGAGGGTCTCAGGTTTGGAAGGGGAAGGATTTGGATATCACATCTCATGTTATAGGAAGGATCTCAGGTTTGGTATTAGAAGCATTGAGATATCACATCTCATGCTATCGGAAGGATCTCAGGTTTGGTATTAGAAACATTGAGATATCACATCTCATGCTATCAGAAGGGTCTCAGGATTGGAATGGGAAGGAGTTGGATATCACATCTCATGCTAAAGGGAGGGTCTCAGGTTTGGAAGGGGAAGGATTTGGATATCACATCTCATGTTATCGGAAGGATCTCAGGTTTGGTATTAGAAGTATTGAGATATCACATCTCATGCTATCGGAAGGGTCTCAGGATTGGAATGGGAAGGAGTTGGATATCACATCTCATGCTAAAGGAAGGGTCTCAGGTTTGGTAGAAGCATTGAGATATCACATCTCATGCTATAGGAAGGGTCTTAGGATTGGAATGGGAAGGACTTAGATATCACATATCATGCTATAGGGAGGGTTTCAGTTTTGATATTAGAAGCATTGAGATATCACATCTCATGCTATCGGAAGTGTCTCAGGATTGGAATGGGAAGGAGCTGGATATCACATCTCATGCTAAAGGAAGGGTCTCAGGTTTGGAACGGGAAGGAGTAGGATATCCGATCTCATGTTATAGGAAGGGTCTCAGGTTTGGTATAAGCATTGAGATATCACATCTCTGCTATCGGAAGGGTCTCAGGATTGGAATGGGAAGGAGTTGGATATCCCATCTCATGTTATAGGAAGAGTCTCAGGTTTGGTATTAGAAGCATTGAGATATCACATCTCATGCTATAGGAAGTGTCTCAGGATTGGAATGGGAAGGACTTGGATATCACATCTCATGCTATAGGGAGGGTCTCAAGTTTGATATTAGAAGCATTGAGATATCACATCTCATGCTATAGGAAGGGTCTCAGGATTGGAATGGGAAGGAGTTGGATATCACATCTCATGCTATAGGAAGGGTCTCAGGTTTGGTATAAGCAGTGAGATATCACATCTCATGCTATAGGAAGTGTCTCAGCATTGGAATGGGAAGGAGTTGGATATCACATCTCATGTTATAGGAAGGATCTCAGGTTTGGTATAAGCATTGAGATATCACATCTCTGCTATCGGAAGGGTCTCAGGATTAGAATGGTAAGGAGTTGGATATTCCCATCTCATGTTATAGGGAGGGTCTCAGGATTGGAATGGGAAGGACTTAGATATCACATCTCATGCTATAGGGAGGGTCTCAGGATTGGAATGGGAAGGACTTAGATATCACATATCATTTTTGTTGGTCTCAGTTTTGATATTAGAAGCATTGAGATATCACATCTCATGCTATCGGAAGTGGCTCAGTATTGGAATGGGAAGGAGCTGGATATCACATCTCATGCTAAAGGAAGGGTCTCAGGTTTGGAACGGGAAGGAGTTGGATATCACATCTCATGCTATAGGAAGGGTCTCAGGTTTGGTATAAGCATTGAGATATCAAATCTCATGCTATAGGAAGGGTCTCAGGATTGGAATGGGAAGGAGTTGGATATCACATCTCATGTTATAGGAAGGCTCTCAGGTTTGGAAGGGGAAAGAGTTGGATATCACATTTCATGTTAGAGGTAGGATCTCAGGTTTGGTATTACAGGCATTGAGATATCACATCTCATGCTATCAGAAGGGTCTCAGGATTGGAATGGGAAGGAGTTGGATATCACATCTCATGCTAATGGGAGGGTCTCAGGTTTGGAAGGGGAAGGATTTGGATATCACATCTCATGTTATAGGAAGGATCTCAGGTTTGGTATTAGAAGCATTGAGATATCACATCTCATGCTATCGGAAGGATCTCAGGTTTGGTATTAGAAACATTGAGATATCACATCTCATGCTATCAGAAGGGTCTCAGGATTGGAATGGGAAGGAGTTGGATATCACATCTCATGCTAAAGGGAGGGTCTCAGGTTTGGAAGGGGAAGGATTTGGATATCACATCTCATGTTATCGGAAGGATCTCAGGTTTGGTATTAGAAGTATTGAGATATCACATCTCATGCTATCGGAAGGGTCTCAGGATTGGAATGGGAAGGAGTTGGATATCACATCTCATGCTAAAGGAAGGGTCTCAGGTTTGGTAGAAGCATTGAGATATCACATCTCATGCTATAGGAAGGGTCTTAGGATTGGAATGGGAAGGACTTAGATATCACATATCATGCTATAGGGAGGGTTTCAGTTTTGATATTAGAAGCATTGAGATATCACATCTCATGCTATCGGAAGTGTCTCAGGATTGGAATGGGAAGGAGCTGGATATCACATCTCATGCTAAAGGAAGGGTCTCAGGTTTGGAACGGGAAGGAGTAGGATATCCGATCTCATGTTATAGGAAGGGTCTCAGGTTTGGTATAAGCATTGAGATATCACATCTCTGCTATCGGAAGGGTCTCAGGATTGGAATGGGAAGGAGTTGGATATCCCATCTCATGTTATAGGAAGAGTCTCAGGTTTGGTATTAGAAGCATTGAGATATCACATCTCATGCTATAGGAAGTGTCTCAGGATTGGAATGGGAAGGACTTGGATATCACATCTCATGCTATAGGGAGGGTCTCAAGTTTGATATTAGAAGCATTGAGATATCACATCTCATGCTATAGGAAGGGTCTCAGGATTGGAATGGGAAGGAGTTGGATATCACATCTCATGCTATAGGAAGGGTCTCAGGTTTGGTATAAGCAGTGAGATATCACATCTCATGCTATAGGAAGTGTCTCAGCATTGGAATGGGAAGGAGTTGGATATCACATCTCATGTTATAGGAAGGATCTCAGGTTTGGTATAAGCATTGAGATATCACATCTCTGCTATCGGAAGGGTCTCAGGATTAGAATGGTAAGGAGTTGGATATTCCCATCTCATGTTATAGGGAGGGTCTCAGGATTGGAATGGGAAGGACTTAGATATCACATCTCATGCTATAGGGAGGGTCTCAGGATTGGAATGGGAAGGACTTAGATATCACATATCATTTTTGTTGGTCTCAGTTTTGATATTAGAAGCATTGAGATATCACATCTCATGCTATCGGAAGTGGCTCAGTATTGGAATGGGAAGGAGCTGGATATCACATCTCATGCTAAAGGAAGGGTCTCAGGTTTGGAACGGGAAGGAGTTGGATATCACATCTCATGCTATAGGAAGGGTCTCAGGTTTGGTATAAGCATTGAGATATCAAATCTCATGCTATAGGAAGGGTCTCAGGATTGGAATGGAAGGAGTTGGATATCACATCTCATGTTATAGGAAGGATCTCAGGTTTGGTATTAGAAGCATTGAGACATCACATCTCATGCTATAGGAAGGGTCTCAGGATTGGAATGGGAAGGAGTTGGATATCACATCTCATGCTATAGGAAGGGTCTCAGGTTTGGTATAAGCATTGAGATATCACATCTCATGCTATAGGAAGGGTCTCAGGATTGGAATGGGAAGGAGTTGTATATGACATCTCATGCCGTAGGAAGGGTCTCAGGTTTGGTATAAGCATTGAGATATCACATCTCATGCTATAGGAAGTGTCTCAGGATTGGAATGGGAAGGACTTGGATATCACTTCTCATGCTATAGGGAGGGTCTCAAGTTTGATATTAGAAGCATTGAGATATCACATCTCATGCTATAGGAAGGGTCTCAGGATTGGAATGGGAAGGACTTAGATATCACATATCATTTTTGTTGGTCTCAGTTTTGATATTAGAAGCATTGAGATATCACATCTCATGCTATCGGAAGTGTCTCAGTATTGGAATGGGAAGGAGCTGGATATCACATCTCATGCTAAAGGAAGGGTCTCAGGTTTGGAACGGGAAGGAGTTGGATATCACATCTCATGTTATAGGAAGGGTCTCAGGTTTGGTATAAGCATTGAGATATCACATCTCTGCTATCGGAAGTGTCTCAGGATTGGAATGGGAAGGAGTTGGATATCCCATCTCATGTTATAGGACGGGTCTCAGGTTTGTTATTAGAATCATTGAGATATCATATTGCATGCTGTAGGAAGGGTCTAAGGATTGGAATGGGAAGGACTTGGATATCACATCTCATGCTATAGATAGGCTCTCAGGTTTGGAAAGGGAAGGAGTTGGATATCACATTTCATGTTACAGGAAGGATCTCAGGTTTGGTATTAGAGGCATTGAGATATCACATCTCATGCTATAGGAAGGGTCTCAGGTTGGAATGGGAAGGAGTTGGATATCACATCTCATGTTATAGGAAGGCTCTCAGGTTTGGAAGGGGAAAGAGTTGGATATCACATTTCATGTTAGAGGTAGGATCTCAGGTTTGGTATTAGAGGCATTGAGATATCACATCTCATGCTATCAGAAGGGTCTCAGGATTGGAATGGGAAGGAGTTGGATATCACATCTCATGCTAATGGGAGGGTCTCAGGTTTGGAAGGGGAAGGATTTGGATATCACATCTCATGTTATAGGAAGGATCTCAGGTTTGGTATTAGAAGCATTGAGATATCACATCTCATGCTATCGGAAGGATCTCAGGTTTGGTATTAGAAACATTGAGATATCACATCTCATGCTATCAGAAGGGTCTCAGGATTGGAATGGGAAGGAGTTGGATATCACATCTCATGCTAAAGGGAGGGTCTCAGGTTTGGAAGGGGAAGGATTTGGATATCACATCTCATGTTATCGGAAGGATCTCAGGTTTGGTATTAGAAGTATTGAGATATCACATCTCATGCTATCGGAAGGGTCTCAGGATTGGAATGGGAAGGAGTTGGATATCACATCTCATGCTAAAGGAAGGGTCTCAGGTTTGGTAGAAGCATTGAGATATCACATCTCATGCTATAGGAAGGGTCTTAGGATTGGAATGGGAAGGACTTAGATATCACATATCATGCTATAGGGAGGGTTTCAGTTTTGATATTAGAAGCATTGAGATATCACATCTCATGCTATCGGAAGTGTCTCAGGATTGGAATGGGAAGGAGCTGGATATCACATCTCATGCTAAAGGAAGGGTCTCAGGTTTGGAACGGGAAGGAGTAGGATATCCGATCTCATGTTATAGGAAGGGTCTCAGGTTTGGTATAAGCATTGAGATATCACATCTCTGCTATCGGAAGTGTCTCAGGATTGGAATGGGAAGGAATTGGATATCCCATCTCACGTTATAGGACGGGTCTCAGGATTGTTATTAGAATCATTGAGATATCATATTGCATGCTGTAGGAAGGGTCTAAGGATTGGAATGGGAAGGACTTGGGTATCACATCTCATGCTATAGGAAGGGTCTCAGGTTTGGCATAAGCATTGAGATATCAAATCTCATTCTATAGGAAGGGTCTCAGGATTGGAATGGAAGGAGTTGGATATCACATCTCATGTTATAGGAAGAGTCTCAGGTTTGGTATTAGAAGCATTGAGATATCACATCTCATGCTATAGGAAGTGTCTCAGGATTGGAATGGGAAGGACTTGGATATCACATCTCATGTTATAGGAAGAGTCTCAGGTTTGGTATTAGAAGCATTGAGATATCACATCTCATGCTATAGGAAGTGTCTCAGGATTGGAATGGGAAGGACTTGGATATCACATCTCATGCTATAGGGAGGGTCTCAAGTTTGATATAAGAAGCATTGAGATATCACATCTCATGCTATAGGAAGGGTCTCAGGATTGGAATGGGAAGGAGTTGGATATCACATCTCATGCTATAGGAAGGGTCTCAGGTTTGGTATAAGCAGTGAGATATCACATCTCATGCTATAGGAAGTGTCTCAGTATTGGAATGGGAAGGAGTTGGATATCACATCTCATGTTATAGGAAGGATCTCAGGTTTGGTATAAGCATTGAGATATCACATCTCTGCTATCGGAAGGGTCTCAGGATTGGAATGGTAAGGAGTTGGATATTCCCATCTCATGTTATAGGAAGGGTCTCAGGTTTGGTATTAGAAGCATTGAGATATCACATCTCATGCTATAGGAAGGGTCTCAGGATTGGAATGGGAAGGACTTGGATATCACATCTCATGCTATAGGGAGGGTCTCAAGTTTGATATTAGAAGCATTGAGATATCACATCTCATGATATCGGAAGGGTCTCAGGATTGGAATGGGAAGGAGTTGGATATCACATCTCAAGCTATAGGAAGGGTCTCAGGATTGGAATGGGAAGGAGTTTGATATCACATCTCATGCCATAGTATGGGTCTCAGGTTTGGTAGAAGCATTGGGATATCACATCTCATGCTATCGGAAGGGTATCAGGATTGGATTTGGAAGGAGTTGGATATCCCATCTCATGCTATAGGAAGGGTCTCAGGTTGGAATGGGAAGGAGTTGGATATCACATCTCATGTTATAGGAAGGGTCTCAGGATTGGAATGGGAAGGACTTGGATATCACATCTCATGCTATAGGAAGGCTCTCAGGTTTGGAAGGGGAGAGAGTTGGATATCACATTTCATGTTAGAGGTAGGATCTCAGGTTTGGTATTAGAGGCATTGAGATATCACATCTCATGCTATCAGAAGGGTCTCAGGATTGGAATGGGAAAGATTTGGATATCACATCTTGTTAGGAAAGATTTCGTAATTGTAGGTAATTTTCCTTCCATGTGGCAACCCCTAAACTTTTTGCTGTTGTTTTTCACCTTGTTCTTGACTTTGCCAGAGAAGTGCAGCCTTCTGCCGCACTCCTCTGGGCTTTTGCTCCTTTCTTACGGGGAAACTGACATGCCCTTAAGACAGTCAGTACCGGGGAACGCTGTTTCCCGTAGTTTCTTTTATCATGTTGCGGCTTTAGTGCAACATGACACAAGAGGGCACTGTAAGCTAAGTTACAGCTCTCTTGGGTCTCTAGCCTTCTACAGGCCCTAGATACTCGTTTAGGATTGTATATGATCGGTGCAAGTGATTCAGGGACGGGAATGGTGGCAGCGATCGTTTCTTTGTATTTTGAGCTCCTTTTGGCGTTCTAAGCGCGTTTTCTGCGCTTAACCCAAAATGGTGGCCTGGCTCCCAAAATGGCCAGACCACGAGGCTCCTTTGTCCTGTCCGCTGACCGTCTTGCTCCCTTCAACTTCCCCAGGTCGAGCCGACCCGGGGCCTTCCTTATTTGGGCATGTACTTTCCCGCGAAACACAGATGCTTTCGCGGGCTTCTACATGTCTTGTGTGTGCCTCCAGGGTGTGGGCTGGGATGTCTGGTCCCAATACACATCCTGGGTGCCAGAGAGTCTAGGGTAGTGTGAATGCCTGGGACCACCGTGGTCCGTGATTGGTCCACGAATGGTGTGAGTGTTGATGAGTGGATCTCCCATTGGGTCCCCTCCGTTTTGGCGCGAAGGGAACCGTGGATAAGAGGGGGCTGGAAACACCACTACCATGTCGATCTCCTGAGTTCTCACGAACGAAGGAATACAGGAGCCAAGTATCCTGCAACCAAGAGGCTGGACCGAGGAATCGCTGGTGACCCGCTGAAGGACTCCTCCTCTGCACTGCTGTCGCCTTGTGAAACCCTTTTCACCTTTGATCGAACCAGAAGGCCTGTACTGGTACTTCGACCCTTGGAATAGCGGGAACAGCTATTCTCGGCATCTTCACCATCTCCTGCCAGTAAGCCTTCGGAAGCGTCTCTGGGCCATCCAGTTGACTGACCAGCTTACACGGGAGCCTTGCTCTGTAACCGCCGCCAGGTTGTGTAGTATTTCGAGTCCTTGTCACTCTCACACGCTTCGTACACTTGGCGTTCCCAGGTCGGAAGTGAGTAGTGTACATTTGGCTCAAATACACACGGCCGCTCCGTTGCCCTGCTGTGGTGACAAAACTGTGCAGGTTTCTTCGTTTGGGACGTCTTTTTACTCAACACGACGACGAGGCGTTCCCTGTTCTTCTGAACCTGCCAGCTGCTGAAACTGACGCGGAGAAGCCTGGGTCTGCTTGCATAGGGGACCGGTGAGTAGTATAGCTAGGATCTGGTCGCCCTCCTGCAGGAGCCCATTGCTTTTCCCCGCTGTGTAAAACAGCACCCGTTTGTCCGTACTCGCGCTCTGCTTCTGCCCACTGTGGAGGCTGCGCTTGAGTCGCGGAACTTGTTCTTCTTCTGTATGCACTAAACTGAACTGCCTGACTTCCTTCGAAGAGCTTCTCCTTTTGCCCGTTGGCACCAGCGCGTGCAGGTACTTTGAGCACAAGGCTCCACTCTTCGCAGGGCTCGGACTTCCATCTAGTTAGGTGTCTCTGAAGGCGAACTGAGTCTAAAGCATTGTATCGCACTGCCTGTTTTCCTTCCCTTTCAGGTGGACTACACATTTCGTGCATATAACGCTTGCGACTGTCGTATTTGTATATATATTGTGTTGATATGGTATGTGTGGTTACCAGTCAATTGGTCGAAAACATTTGGTCGACAGGACAATTGGTCGACACCATTTGGTCGAAGGCCAAATGGTCGAATTTTTTTTTTTTTTTTTTTACCCCTTTTTTGGTTTTTTTTGGGGGGGTCCCCCACCCAAACCCCTTTTTTTTCTTTTTTTTTTCTTTCCCCACACGAAAACCCACAAAAAAAATATATAAATAAAAAAAAAAAAATTCGACCATTTGGCATTCGACCAAATGGTGTCGACCAAATTGCAGTCGACCAAATTGCAGTCGACCAATTGACAGGACACCGGTATGTGTTGGTTTAATATTGTGATATTGTGATTTTCTCGCTACGGTCATTGTTTTAAAGGCCTTAAAATAAATGTGTATATATTTTTTATATAACACCTGTTTGGAGTAGTTTGTAAGTGATCTTGTTTTGTGTGCTCATTGCGGGCTTTCAGTCACCCTCACCGCTCTTGAGACCTAGTCTTGACCGCCGCGATCGCTACCTTGATTGGTCTGGCTCGTCCAGAGGTTACCGTGTTCCAAGTAATTAGGTTGGCCTTCTGAACTTCTGCGCCACCAGGACAGAGTTCAGAAATCCGTCTTAACACATCTCATGTTATAGGACGGGTCTCAGGTTTGTTATTAGAATCATTGAGATATCATATTGCATGCTGTAGGAAGGGCCTAAGGATTGGAATGGGAAGGACTTGGATATCACATCTCATGCTATAGATAGGCTCTCATGTTTGGAAAGGGAAGGAGTTGGATATCACATTTCATGTTAGAGGAAGGATCTCAGGTTTGGTATTAGAGGCATTGAGATATCACATCTCATGCTATAGGAAGGGTCTCAGGTTGGAATGGGAAGGAGTTGGATATCACATCTCATGTTATAGGAAGGCTCTCAGGTTTGGAAGGGGAAAGAGTTGGATATCACATTTCATGTTAGAGGTAGGATCTCAGGTTTGGTATTAGAGGCATTGAGATATCACATCTCATGCTATCAGAAGGGTCTCAGGATTGGAATGGGAAGGAGTTGGATATCACATCTCATGCTAAAGGGAGAGTCTCAGGTTTGGAAGGGGAAGGATTTGGATATCACATCTCATGTTATCGGAAGGATCTCAGGTTTGGTATTAGAAGTATTGAGATATCACATCTCATGCTATCAGAAGGGTCTCAGGATTGGAATGGGAAGGAGTTGGATAACACATTTCATGCTAAAGGGAGGGTCTCAGGTTTGGAAGGGGAAGGATTTGGATATCACATCTCATGTTATCGGAAGGATCTCAGGTTTGGTATTAGAAGTATTGAGATATCACATCTCATGCTATAGGAAGGGTCTCAGGATTGGAATGGGAAGGATTTGGATATCACATCTCATGCTATAGGAAGGGTCTCAGGTTTGGTATAAGCATGGAGATATCACTTCTCATGCTATAGGAAGTGTCTCAGGATTGGAATGGGAAGGAGTTGGATATCACATCTCATGTTATAGGAAGGATCTCAGGTTTGGTATTAGAAGCATTGAGACATCACATCTCATGCTATAGGAAGGGTCTCAGGATTGGAATGGGAAGGAGTTGGATATCACATCTCATGCTAAAGGGAGGGTCTCAGGTTTGGAAGGGGAAGGATTTGGATATTACATCTCGTGTTATAGGAATGATCTCAGGTTTGGTATTAGAAGCATTGAGATATCACATCTCATGCTATCGGAAGGATCTCAGGTTTGGTATTAGAAGCATTGAGATATCAAAACTCATGCTATAGGAAGGGTCTCAGGATTGGAATGGGAAGGAGTTTGATATCACATCTCATGCTATAGGAAGGGTCTCAGGATTGGAATGGGAAGGAGTTGTATATGACATCTCATGCCACAGGAAGGGTCTCAGGTTTGGTATAAGCATTGAGATATCACATCTCTGCTATCGGAAGGGTCTCAGGATTGGAATGGGAAGGAGTTGGATATCCCATCTTATGTTATAGGAAGGGTCTCAGGTTTGGTATTAGAAGCATTGAGATATCACATCTCATGCTATAGGAAGGGTCTCAGGATTGGAATGGGAAGGACTTGGATATCACATCTCATGCTAAAGGGAGGGTCTCAGGAATGGAAGGGGAAGGATTTGGATATCACATCTCATGTTATAGGAAGGATCTCAGGTTTGGTATTAGAGGCATTGAGATATCACATCTCATGCTATCAGAAGGATCTCAGGTTTGGTATTAGAGGCATTGAGATATCACATCTCATGCTAAAGGGAGGGTCTCAGGTTTGGAAGGGGAAGGATGTTGATATCACATCTCTTGTTATAGGAAGGATCACAGGTTTGGTATTAGAAGCATTGAGATATCACATCTCATGCTATCGGAAGGGTCTCAGGTTTTGAACGGGAAGGAGTTGGATATCACATCTTATGTTATAGGAAGAGTCTCAGGTTTGGTATAAGCATTGAGATATCACATCTCTGCTATCGGAGGTGTCTCAAGATTGGGATGGGAAGGAATTGGATATCACATCTCATGCTATAGGAAGGGTATCAGGTTTGGAACGGGAAGGAGTTGGATATCCCATCTCATGTTATAGGACGGGTCTCAGGTTTGATATTAGAAGCATTGAGATATCACATTGCATGCTGTAGGAAGGGTCTCAGGTTTGGTATTAAAAGCATTGAGATATCACATCTCATGCTATCAGAACGGTCTCAGGATTGGAATGGGAAGGAGTTGGATATCACATCTCATGCTAAAGGGAGGGTCTCAGGTTTGGAAGGGGAAGGATTTGGATATCACATCTCATGTTATCGGAAGGATCTCAGGTTTGGTATTAGAAGTATTGAGATATCACATCTCAGGCTATAGGAAGGGTCTCAGGATTGGAATGGGAAGGAATTGGATATCACATCTCATGCTAAAGGAAGGGTCTCAGGTTTGGTAGAAGCATTGAGATATCACATCTCATGCTATAGGAAGGGTCTCAGGATTGGAATGGGAAGGACTTAGATATCACATATCATGCTATAGGGAGGGTCTCATTTTTGATATTAGAAGCATTGAGATATCACATCTCATGCTATCGGAAGTGTCTCAGGATTGGAATGGGAAGGAGCTGGATATCACATCTCATGCTAAAGGAAGGGTCTCAGGTTTGGAACGGGAAGGAGTTGGATATCACATCTCATGCTATAGGAAGGGTCTCAGGTTTGGAACGGGAAGGAGTTGGATATCACATCTCATGTTATAGGAAGAGTCTCAGGTTTGGTATAAGCATTGAGATATCACATCTGTGCTATCAGAGGTGTCTCAGGATTGGGATGGGAAGGAATTGGATATCACATCTCATGCTATAGGAAGGGTATCAGGTTTGGAACGGGAAGGAGTTGGATATCCCATCTCATGTTATAGGACGGGTCTCAGGTTTGATATTAGAAGCATTGAGATATCACATCGCATGCTGTAGGAAGGGTCTCAGGTTTGGTATTAGAAGCATTGAGATATCACTTCTCATGCTATCAGAAGGGTCTCAGGATTGGAATGGGAAGGAGTTGGATATCACATCTCATGCTAAAGGGAGGGTCTCAGGTTTGGAAGGGGAAGGATTTGGATATCACATCTCATGTTATCGGAAGGATCTCAGGTTTGGTATTAGAAGTATTGAGATATCACATCTCATGCTATAGGAAGGGTCTCAGGATTGGAATGGGAAGGAGTTGGATATCACATCTCATGCTAAAGGAAGGGTCTCAGGTTTGGTAGAAGCATTGAGATATCACATCTCATGCTATCGTGAGTGTCTCAGGATTGGAATGGGAAGGAGCTGGATATCACATCTCATGCTAAAGGAAGAGTCTCAGGTTTGGAACGGGAAGGAGTTGGATATCACATCTCATGTTATAGGAAGGGTCTCAGGTTTGGTATAAGCATTGAGATATCACATCTCTGCTATCGGAAGTGTCTCAGGATTGGAATGGGAAGGACTTGGATATCCCATCTCATGTTATAGGACGGGTCTCAGGTTTGTTATTAGAATCATTGAGATATCATATTGCATGCTGTAGGAAGGGTCTAAGGATTGGAATGGGAAGGACTTGGATATCACATCTCATGCTATAGATAGGCTCTCAGGTTTGGAAAGGGAAGGAGTTGGATATCACATTTCATGTTAGAGGAAGGATCTCAGGTTTGGTATTAGAGGCATTGGGATATCACATCTCATGCTATAGGAAGGGTCTCAGGTTGGAATGGGAAGGAGTTGGATATCACATCTCATGTTATAGGAAGGCTCTCAGGTTTGGAAGGGGAAAGAGTTGGATATCACATTTCATGGTAGGTAGGATCTCAGGTTTGGTATTAGAGGCATTGAGATATCACATCTCATGCTATCAGAAGGGTCTCAGGATTGGAATGGGAAGGAGTTGGATATCACATCTCATGTTAAAGGGAGGGTCTCAGAATTGGAAGGGGAAGGATTTGGATATCACATCTCATGTTATAGGAAGGATCTCAGGTTTAGTATTAGAAGCATTGAGATATCACATCTCATGCTATCGGAAGGATCTCAGGTTTGGTATTAGAAGCATTGAGATATCACATCTCATGCTATCAGAAGGGTCTCAGGATTGGAATGGGAAGGAGTTGGATATCCCATCTCATGCTAAAGGGAGGGTCTCAGGTTTGGAAGGGGAAGGATTTGGATATCACATCTCATGTTATCGGAAGGATCTCAGGTTTGGTATTAGAAGTATTGAGATATCACATCTCATGCTATAGGAAGGGTCTCAGGATTGGAATGGGAAGGAGTTGGATATCACATCTCATGCTAAAGGAAGGGTCTCATGTTTGGTAGAAGCATAGAGATATCACATCTCATGCTATAGGAAGGGTCTCAGGATTGGAATGGGAAGGACTTAGATATCACATATCATGCTATAGGGAGGGTTTCAGTTTTGATATTAGAAGCATTGAGATATCACATCTCATGCTATCGGAAGTGTCTCAGGATTGGAATGGGAAGGAGCTGGATATCACATCTCATGCTAAAGGAAGGGTCTCAGGTTTGGAACGGGAAGGAGTTGGATATCCGATCTCATGTTATAGGAAGGGTCTAAGGTCTGGTATAAGCATTGAGATATCACATCTCTGCTATCGGAAGTGTCTCAGGATTGGAATGGGAAGGAGTTGGATATCCCATCTCATGTTATAGGAAGGGTCTCAGGTTTGGTATTAGAAGCATTGAGATATCACATCTCATGCTATCGGAAGGGTCTCAGGTTTTGAACGGGAAGGAGTTGGATATCACATCTTATGTTATAGGAAGAGTCTCAGGTTTGGTATAAGCATTGAGATATCACATCTCTGCTATCGGAGGTGTCTCAGGATTGGGATGGGAAGGAATTGGATATCACATCTCATGCTATAGGAAGGGTATCAGGTTTGGAACGGGAAGGAGTTGGATATCCCATCTCATGTTATAGGACGGGTCTCAGGTTTGATATTAGAAGCATTGAGATATCACATTGCATGCTGTAGGAAGGGTCTCAGGTTTGGTATTAGAAGCATTGAGATATCACATCTCATGCTATCAGAACAGTCTCAGGATTGGAATGGGAAGGAGTTGTATATCACATCTCATGCTAAAGGGAGGGTCTCAGGTTTGGAAGGGGAAGGATTTGGATATCACATCTCATGTTATCGGAAGGATCTCAGGTTTGGTATTAGAAGTATTGAGATATCACATCTCAGGCTATAGGAAGGGTCTCAGGATTGGAATGGGAAGGAGTTGGATATCACATCTCATGCTAAAGGAAGGGTCTCAGGTTTGGTAGAAGCATTGAGATACCACATCTCATGCTATAGGAAGGGTCTCAGGATTGGAATGGGAAGGACTTAGATATCACATATCATGCTATAGGGAGGGTCTCATTTTTGATATTAGAAGCATTGAGATATCACATCTCATGCTATCGGAAGTGTCTCAGGATTGGAATGGGAAGGAGCTGGATATCACATCTCATGCTAAAGGAAGGGTCTCAGGTTTGGAACGGGAAGGAGTTGGATATCACATCTCATGCTATAGGAAGGGTCTCAGGTTTGGAATGGGAAGGAGTTGGATATCACATCTCATGTTATAGGAAGAGTCTCAGGTTTGGTATAAGCATTGAGATATCACATCTGTGCTATCAGAGGTGTCTCAGGATTGGGATGGGAAGGAATTGGATATCACATCTCATGCTATAGGAAGGGTATCAGGTTTGGAACGGGAAGGAGTTGGATATCCCATCTCATGTTATAGGACGGGTCTCAGGTTTGATATTAGAAGCATTGAGATATCACATCGCATGCTGTAGGAAGGGTCTCAGGTTTGGTATAAGCATTGAGATATCACATCTCTGCTATCGGAAGGGTCTCAGGATTAGAATGGTAAGGAGTTGGATATTCCCATCTCATGTTATAGGAAGGGTCTCAGGTTTGGTATTAGAAGCATTGAGATATCACATCTCATGCTATAGGAAGGGTCTCAGGATTGGAATGGGAAGGACTTGGATATCCCATCTCATGCTATAGGGAGGGTCTCAGGATTGGAATGGGAAGGACTTAGATATCACATATCATTTTTGTTGGTCTCAGTTTTGATATTAGAAGCATTGAGATATCACATCTCATGCTATCGGAAGTGTCTCAGTATTGGAATGGGAAGGAGCTGGATATCACATCTAATGCTAAAGGAAGGGTCTCAGGTTTGGAACGGGAAGGAGTTGGATATCACATCTCATGCTATAGGAAGGGTCTCAGGTTTGGTATAAGCATTGAGATATCAAATCTCATGCTATAGGAAGGGTCTCAGGATTGGAATGGAAGGAGTTGGATATCACATCTCATGTTATAGGAAGGATCTCAGGTTTGGTATTAGAAGCATTGAGACATCACATCTCATGCTATAGGAAGGGTCTCAGGATTGGAATGGGAAGGAGTTGGATATCACATCTCATGCTATAGGAAGGGTCTCAGGTTTGGTATAAGCATTGAGATATCACATCTCATGCTATAGGAAGGGTCTCAGGATTGGAATGGGAAGGAGTTGTATATGACATCTCATGCCGTAGGAAGGGTCTCAGGTTTGGTATAAGCATTGAGATATCACATCTCATGCTATAGGAAGTGTCTCAGGATTGGAATGGGAAGGACTTGGATATCACTTCTCATGCTATAGGGAGGGTCTCAAGTTTGATATTAGAAGCAATGAGATATCACATCTCATGCTATAGGAAGGGTCTCAGGATTGGAATGGGAAGGACTTAGATATCACATATCATTTTTGTTGGTCTCAGTTTTGATATTAGAAGCATTGAGATATCACATCTCATGCTATCGGAAGTGTCTCAGTATTGGAATGGGAAGGAGCTGGATATCACATCTCATGCTAAAGGAAGGGTCTCAGGTTTGGAACGGGAAGGAGTTGGATATCACATCTCATTTTATAGGAAGGGTCTCAGGTTTGGTATAAGCATTGAGATATCACATCTCTGCTATCGGAAGTGTCTCAGTATTGGAATGGGAAGGAGCTGGATATCACATCTCATGCTAAAGGAAGGGTCTCAGGTTTGGAACGGGAAGGAGTTGGATATCACATCTCATGTTATAGGAAGCGTCTCAGGTTTGGTATAAGCATTGAGATATCACATCTCTGCTATCGGAAGTGTCTCAGGATTGGAATGGGAAGGAGTTGGATATCCCATCTCATGTTATAGGACGGGTCTCAGGTTTGTTATTAGAATCATTGAGATATCATATTGCATGCTGTAGGAAGGGTCTAAGGATTGGAATGGGAAGGACTTGGATATCACATCTCATGCTATAGATAGGCTCTCAGGTTTGGAAAGGGAAGGAGTTGGATATCACATTTCATGTTAGAGGAAGGATCTCAGGTTTGGTATTAGAGGCATTGAGATATCACATCTCATGCTATAGGAAGGGTCTCAGGTTGGAATGGGAAGGAGTTGGATATCACATCTCATGTTATAGGAAGGCTCTCAGGTTTGGAAGGGGAAAGAGTTGGATATCACATTTCATGTTAGAGGTAGGATCTAAGGTTTGGTATCAGAGGCATTGAGATATCACATCTCATGCTATCAGAAGGGTCTCAGGATTGGAATGGGAAGGAGTTGGATATCACATCTCATGCTAAAGGGAGGGTCTCAGGTTTGGAAGGGGAAGGATTTGGATATCACATCTCATGTTATAGGAAGGATCTCAGGTTTGGCATTAGAAGCATTGAGATATCACATCTCATGCTATCGGAAGGATCTCAGGTTTGGTATTAGAAACATTGAGATATCACATTTCATGCTATCAGAAGGGTCTCAGGATTGAAATGGGAAGGATTTGGATATCACATCTCATGTTATCGGAAGGATCTCAGGTTTGGTATTAAAAGTATTGAGATATCACATCTCATGCTATAGGAAGGGTCTCAGGATTGGAATGGGAAGGAGTTGGATATCACATCTCATGCTAAAGGAAGGGTCTCAGGTTTGGTAGAAGCATTGAGATATCACATCTCATGCTATAGGAAGGGTCTTAGGATTGGAATGGGAAGGACTTAGATATCACATATCATGCTATAGGGAGGGTTTCAGTTTTGATATTAGAAGCATTGAGATATCACATCTCATGCTATCTGAAGTGTCTCAGGATTGGAATGGGAAGGAGCTGGATATCACATCTCATGCTAAAGGAAGGGTCTCAGGTTTGGAACGGGAAGGAGTTGGATATCCGATCTCATGTTATAGGAAGGGTCTCAGGTTTGGTATAAGCATTGAGATATCACATCTCTTCTATCGGAAGTGTCTCAGGATTGGAATGGGAAGGAATTGGATATCCCATCTCACGTTATAGGACGGGTCTCAGGATTGTTATTAGAATCATTGAGATATCATATTGCATGCTGTAGGAAGGGTCTAAGGATTGGAATGGGAAGGACTTGGGTATCACATCTCATGCTATAGGAAGGGTCTCAGGTTTGGTATAAGCATTGAGATATCAAATCTCATGCTATAGGAAGGGTCTCAGGATTGGAATGGAAGGAGTTGGATATCACATCTCATGTTATAGGAAGGATCTCAGGTTTGGTATTAGAAGCATTGAGACATCACATCTCATGCTATAGGAAGGGTCTCAGGATTGGAATGGGAAGGAGTTGGATATCACATCTCATGCTATAGGAAGGGTCTCAGGTTTGGTATAAGCATTGAGATATCACATCTCATGCTATAGGAAGGGTCTCAGGATTGGAATGGGAAGGAGTTGTATATGACATCTCATGCCGTAGGAAGGGTCTCAGGTTTGGTATAAGCATTGAGATATCACATCTCTGCTATCGGAAGGGTCTCAGGATTGGAATGGGAAGGAGTTGGATATCCCATCTCATGTTATAGGAAGAGTCTCAGGTTTGGTATTAGAAGCATTGAGATATCACATCTCATGCTATAGGAAGTGTCTCAGGATTGGAATGGGAAGGACTTGGATATCACATCTCATGCTATAGGGAGGGTCTCAAGTTTGATATTAGAAGCATTGAGATATCACATCTCATGCTATAGGAAGGGTCTCAGGATTGGAATGGGAAGGAGTTGGATATCACATCTCATGCTATAGGAAGGGTCTCAGGTTTGGTATAAGCAGTGAGATATCACATCTCATGCTATAGGAAGTGTCTCAGCATTGGAATGGGAAGGAGTTGGATATCACATCTCATATTATAGGAAGGATCTCAGGTTTGGTATAAGCATTGAGATATCACATCTCTGCTATCGGAAGGGTCTCAGGATTAGAATGGTAAGGAGTTGGATATTCCCATCTCATGTTATAGGGAGGGTCTCAGGATTGGAATGGGAAGGACTTAGATATCACATCTCATGCTATAGGGAGGGTCTCAGGATTGGAATGGGAAGGACTTAGATATCACATATCATTTTTGTTGGTCTCAGTTTTGATATTATAAGCATTGAGATATCACATCTCATGCTATCGGAAGTGTCTCAGTATTGGAATGGGAAGGAGCTGGATATCACATCTCATGCTAAAGGAAGGGTCTCAGGTTTGGAACGGGAAGGAGTTGGATATCACATCTCATGCTATAGGAAGGGTCTCAGGTTTGGTATAAGCATTGAGATATCAAATCTCATGCTATAGGAAGGGTCTCAGGATTGGAATGGAAGGAGTTGGATATCACATCTCATGTTATAGGAAGGATCTCAGGTTTGGTATTAGAAGCATTGAGACATCACATCTCATGCTATAGGAAGGGTCTCAGGATTGGAATGGGAAGGAGTTGGATATCACATCTCATGCTATAGGAAGGGTCTCAGGTTTGGTATAAGCATTGAGATATCACATCTCATGCTATAGGAAGGGTCTCAGGATTGGAATGGGAAGGAGTTGTATATGACATCTCATGCCGTAGGAAGGGTCTCAGGTTTGGTATAAGCATTGAGATATCACATCTCATGCTATAGGAAGTGTCTCAGGATTGGAATGGGAAGGACTTGGATATCACTTCTCATGCTATAGGGAGGGTCTCAAGTTTGATATTAGAAGCATTGAGATATCACATTTCATGCTATAGGAAGGGTCTCAGGATTGGAATGGGAAGGACTTAGATATCACATATCATTTTTGTTGGTCTCAGTTTTGATATTAGAAGCATTGAGATATCACATCTCATGCTATCGGAAGTGTCTCAGTATTGGAATGGGAAGGAGCTGGATATCACATCTCATGCTAAAGGAAGGGTCTCAGGTTTGGAACGGGAAGGAGTTGGATATCACATCTCATGTTATAGGAAGGGTCTCAGGTTTGGTATAAGCATTGAGATATCACATCTCTGCTATCGGAAGTGTCTCAGTATTGGAATGGGAAGGAGCTGGATATCACATCTCATGCTAAAGGAAGGGTCTCAGGTTTGGAACGGGAAGGAGTTGGATATCACATCTCATGTTATAGGAAGCGTCTCAGGTTTGGTATAAGCATTGAGATATCACATCTCTGCTATCGGAAGTGTCTCAGGATTGGAATGGGAAGGAGTTGGATATCCCATCTCATGTTATAGGACGGGTCTCAGGTTTGTTATTAGAATCATTGAGATATCATATTGCATGCTGTAGGAAGGGTCTAAGGATTGGAATGGGAAGGACTTGGATATCACATCTCATGCTATAGATAGGCTCTCAGGTTTGGAAAGGGAAGGAGTTGGATATCACATTTCATGTTAGAGGAAGGATCTCAGGTTTGGTATTAGAGGCATTGAGATATCACATCTCATGCTATAGGAAGGGTCTCAGGTTGGAATGGGAAGGAGTTGGATATCACATCTCATGTTATAGGAAGGCTCTCAGGTTTGGAAGGGGAAAGAGTTGGATATCACATTTCATGTTAGAGGTAGGATCTCAGGTTTGGTATCAGAGGCATTGAGATATCACATCTCATGCTAAAGGGAGGGTCTCAGGTTTGGAAGGGGAAGGATTTGGATATCACATCTCATGTTATAGGAAGGATCTCAGGTTTGGCATTAGAAGCATTGAGATATCACATCTCATGCTATCGGAAGGATCTCAGGTTTGGTATTAGAAACATTGAGATATCACATTTCATGCTATCAGAAGGGTCTCAGGATTGAAATGGGAAGGATTTGGATATCACATCTCATGTTATCGGAAGGATCTCAGGTTTGGTATTAAAAGTATTGAGATATCACATCTCATGCTATAGGAAGGGTCTCAGGATTGGAATGGGAAGGAGTTGGATATCACATCTCATGCTAAAGGAAGGGTCTCAGGTTTGGTAGAAGCATTGAGATATCACATCTCATGCTATAGGAAGGGTCTTAGGATTGGAATGGGAAGGACTTAGATATCACATATCATGCTATAGGGAGGGTTTCAGTTTTGATATTAGAAGCATTGAGATATCACATCTCATGCTATCTGAAGTGTCTCAGGATTGGAATCTGAAGGAGCTGGATATCACATCTCATGCTAAAGGAAGGGTCTCAGGTTTGGAACGGGAAGGAGTTGGATATCCGATCTCATGTTATAGGAAGGGTCTCAGGTTTGGTATAAGCATTGAGATATCACATCTCTTCTATCGGAAGTGTCTCAGGATTGGAATGGGAAGGAATTGGATATCCCATCTCAAGTTATAGGACGGGTCTCAGGATTGTTATTAGAATCATTGAGATATCATATTGCATGCTGTAGGAAGGGTCTAAGGATTGGAATGGGAAGGACTTGGGTATCACATCTCATGCTATAGGAAGGGTCTCAGGTTTGGTATAAGCATTGAGATATCAAATCTCATGCTATAGGAAGGGTCTCAGGATTGGAATGGAAGGAGTTGGATATCACATCTCATGTTATAGGAAGGATCTCAGGTTTGGTATTAGAAGCATTGAGACATCACATCTCATGCTATAGGAAGGGTCTCAGGATTGGAATGGGAAGGAGTTGGATATCACATCTCATGCTATAGGAAGGGTCTCAGGTTTGGTATAAGCATTGAGATATCACATCTCATGCTATAGGAAGGGTCTCAGGATTGGAATGGGAAGGAGTTGTATATGACATCTCATGCCGTAGGAAGGGTCTCAGGTTTGGTATAAGCATTGAGATATCACATCTCTGCTATCGGAAGGGTCTCAGGATTGGAATGGGAAGGAGTTGGATATCCCATCTCATGTTATAGGAAGAGTCTCAGGTTTGGTATTAGAAGCATTGAGATATCACATCTCATGCTATAGGAAGTGTCTCAGGATTGGAATGGGAAGGACTTGGATATCACATCTCATGCTATAGGGAGGGTCTCAAGTTTGATATTAGAAGCATTGAGATATCACATCTCATGCTATAGGAAGGGTCTCAGGATTGGAATGGGAAGGAGTTGGATATCACATCTCATGCTATAGGAAGGGTCTCAGGTTTGGTATAAGCAGTGAGATATCACATCTCATGCTATAGGAAGTGTCTCAGCATTGGAATGGGAAGGAGTTGGATATCACATCTCATGTTATAGGAAGGATCTCAGGTTTGGTATAAGCATTGAGATATCACATCTCTGCTATCGGAAGGGTCTCAGGATTAGAATGGTAAGGAGTTGGATATTCCCATCTCATGTTATAGGGAGGGTCTCAGGATTGGAATGGGAAGGACTTAGATATCACATCTCATGCTATAGGGAGGGTCTCAGGATTGGAATGGGAAGGACTTAGATATCACATATCATTTTTGTTGGTCTCAGTTTTGATATTAGAAGCATTGAGATATCACATCTCATGCTATCGGAAGTGTCTCAGTATTGGAATGGGAAGGAGCTGGATATCACATCTCATGCTAAAGGAAGGGTCTCAGGTTTGGAACGGGAAGGAGTTGGATATCACATCTCATGCTATAGGAAGGGTCTCAGGTTTGGTATAAGCATTGAGATATCAAATCTCATGCTATAGGAAGGGTCTCAGGATTGGAATGGAAGGAGTTGGATATCACATCTCATGTTATAGGAAGGATCTCAGGTTTGGTATTAGAAGCATTGAGACATCACATCTCATGCTATAGGAAGGGTCTCAGGATTGGAATGGGAAGGAGTTGGATATCACATCTCATGCTATAGGAAGGGTCTCAGGTTTGGTATAAGCATTGAGATATCACATCTCATGCTATAGGAAGGGTCTCAGGATTGGAATGGGAAGGAGTTGTATATGACATCTCATGCCGTAGGAAGGGTCTCAGGTTTGGTATAAGCATTGAGATATCACATCTCATGCTATAGGAAGTGTCTCAGGATTGGAATGGGAAGGACTTGGATATCACTTCTCATGCTATAGGGAGGGTCTCAAGTTTGATATTAGAAGCATTGAGATATCACATCTCATGCTATAGGAAGGGTCTCAGGATTGGAATGGGAAGGACTTAGATATCACATATCATTTTTGTTGGTCTCAGTTTTGATATTAGAAGCATTGAGATATCGCAACACATGATATCTGAAGTATCTCAGTATTGGAATGGGAAGGAGCTGGATATCACATCTCATGCTAAAGGAAGGGTCTCAGGTTTGGAACGGGAAGGAGTTGGATATCACATCTCATGTTATAGGAAGGGTCTCAGGTTTGGTATAAGCATTGAGATATCACATCTCTGCTATCGGAAGTGTCTCAGTATTGGAATGGGAAGGAGCTGGATATCACATCTCATGCTAAAGGAAGGGTCTCAGGTTTGGAACGGGAAGGAGTTGGATATCACATCTCATGTTATAGGAAGCGTCTCAGGTTTGGTATAAGCATTGAGATATCACATCTCTGCTATCGGAAGTGTCTCAGGATTGGAATGGGAAGGAGTTGGATATCCCATCTCATGTTATAGGACGGGTCTCAGGTTTGTTATTAGAATCATTGAGATATCATATTGCATGCTGTAGGAAGGGTCTAAGGATTGGAATGGGAAGGACTTGGATATCACATCTCATGCTATAGATAGGCTCTCAGGTTTGGAAAGGGAAGGAGTTGGATATCACATTTCATGTTAGAGGAAGGATCTCAGGTTTGGTATTAGAGGCATTGAGATATCACATCTCATGCTATAGGAAGGGTCTCAGGTTGGAATGGGAAGGAGTTGGATATCACATCTCATGTTATAGGAAGGCTCTCAGGTTTGGAAGGGGAAAGAGTTGGATATCACATTTCATGTTAGAGGTAGGATCTCAGGTTTGGTATCAGAGGCATTGAGATATCACATCTCATGCTATCCGAAGGGTCTCAGGATTGTAATGGGAAGGAGTTGGATACCACATCTCATGCTAAAGGGAGGGTCTCAGGTTTGGAAGGGGAAGGATTTGGATATCACATCTCATGTTATAGGAAGGATCTCAGGTTTGGCATTAGAAGCATTGAGATATCACATCTCATGCTATCGGAAGGATCTCAGGTTTGGTATTAGAAACATTGAGATATCACATTTCATGCTATCAGAAGGGTCTCAGGATTGAAATGGGAAGGATTTGGATATCACATCTCATGTTATCGGAAGGATCTCAGGTTTGGTATTAAAAGTATTGAGATATCACATCTCATGCTATAGGAAGGGTCTCAGGATTGGAATGGGAAGGAGTTGGATATCACATCTCATGCTAAAGGAAGGGTCTCAGGTTTGGTAGAAGCATTGAGATATCACATCTCATGCTATAGGAAGGGTCTTAGGATTGGAATGGGAAGGACTTAGATATCACATATCATGCTATAGGGAGGGTTTCAGTTTTGATATTAGAAGCATTGAGATATCACATCTCATGCTATCTGAAGTGTCTCAGGATTGGAATGGGAAGGAGCTGGATATCACATCTCATGCTAAAGGAAGGGTCTCAGGTTTGGAACGGGAAGGAGTTGGATATCCGATCTCATGTTATAGGAAGGGTCTCAGGTTTGGTATAAGCATTGAGATATCACATCTCTTCTATCGGAAGTGTCTCAGGATTGGAATGGGAAGGAATTGGATATCCCATCTCAAGTTATAGGACGGGTCTCAGGATTGTTATTAGAATCATTGAGATATCATATTGCATGCTGTAGGAAGGGTCTAAGGATTGGAATGGGAAGGACTTGGGTATCACATCTCATGCTATAGGAAGGGTCTCAGGTTTGGTATAAGCATTGAGATATCAAATCTCATGCTATAGGAAGGGTCTCAGGATTGGAATGGAAGGAGTTGGATATCACATCTCATGTTATAGGAAGGATCTCGGGTTTGGTATTAGAAGCATTGAGACATCACATCTCATGCTATAGGAAGGGTCTCAGGATTGGAATGGGAAGGAGTTGGATATCACATCTCATGCTATAGGAAGGGTCTCAGGTTTGGTATAAGCATTGAGATATCACATCTCATGCTATAGGAAGGGTCTCAGGATTGGAATGGGAAGGAGTTGTATATGACATCTCATGCCGTAGGAAGGGTCTCAGGTTTGGTATAAGCATTGAGATATCACATCTCTGCTATCGGAAGGGTCTCAGGATTGGAATGGGAAGGAGTTGGATATCCCATCTCATGTTATAGGAAGAGTCTCAGGTTTGGTATTAGAAGCATTGAGATATCACATCTCATGCTATAGGAAGTGTCTCAGGATTGGAATGGGAAGGACTTGGATATCACATCTCATGCTATAGGGAGGGTCTCAAGTTTGATATTAGAAGCATTGAGATATCACATCTCATGCTATAGGAAGGGTCTCAGGATTGGAATGGGAAGGAGTTGGATATCACATCTCATGCTATAGGAAGGGTCTCAGGTTTGGTATAAGCAGTGAGATATCACATCTCATGCTATAGGAAGTGTCTCAGCATTGGAATGGGAAGGAGTTGGATATCACATCTCATGTTATAGGAAGGATCTCAGGTTTGGTATAAGCATTGAGATATCACATCTCTGCTATCGGAAGGGTCTCAGGATTAGAATGGTAAGGAGTTGGATATTCCCATCTCATGTTATAGGGAGGGTCTTAGGATTGGAATGGGAAGGACTTAGATATCACATCTCATGCTATAGGGAGGGTCTCAGGATTGGAATGGGAAGGACTTAGATATCACATATCATTTTTGTTGGTCTCAGTTTTGATATTAGAAGCATTGAGATATCACATCTCATGCTATCGGAAGTGGCTCAGTATTGGAATGGGAAGGAGCTGGATATCACATCTCATGCTAAAGGAAGGGTCTCAGGTTTGGAACGAGAAGGAGTTGGATATCACATCTCATGCTATAGGAAGGGTCTCAGGTTTGGTATAAGCATTGAGATATCAAATCTCATGCTATAGGAAGGGTCTCAGGATTGGAATGGAAGGAGTTGGATATCACATCTCATGTTATAGGAAGGATCTCAGGTTTGGTATTAGAAGCATTGAGACATCACATCTCATGCTATAGGAAGGGTCTCAGGATTGGAATGGGAAGGAGTTGGATATCACATCTCATGCTATAGGAAGGGTCTCAGGTTTGGTATAAGCATTGAGATATCACATCTCATGCTATAGGAAGGGTCTCAGGATTGGAATGGGAAGGAGTTGTATATGACATCTCATGCCATAGGAAGGGTCTCAGGTTTGGTATAAGCATTGAGATATCACATCTCATGCTATAGGAAGTGTCTCAGGATTGGAATGGGAAGGACTTGGATATCACTTCTCATGCTATAGGGAGGGTCTCAAGTTTGATATTAGAAGCATTGAGATATCACATCTCATGCTATAGGAAGGGTCTCAGGATTGGAATGGGAAGGACTTAGATATCACATATCATTTTTGTTGGTCTCAGTTTTGATATTAGAAGCATTGAGATATCACATCTCATGCTATCGGAAGTGTCTCAGTATTGGAATGGGAAGGAGCTGGATATCACATCTCATGCTAAAGGAAGGGTCTCATGTTTGGAACGGGAAGGAGTTGGATATCACATCTCATGTTATAGGAAGGGTCTCAGGTTTGGTATAAGCATTGAGATATCACATCTCTGCTATCGGAAGTGTCTCAGGATTGGAATGGGAAGGAGTTGGATATCCCATCTCATGTTATAGGACGGGTCTCAGGTTTGTTATTAGAATCATTGAGATATCATATTGCATGCTGTAGGAAGGGTCTAAGGATTGGAATGGGAAGGACTTGGATATCACATCTCATGCTATAGATAGGCTCTCAGGTTTGGAAAGGGAAGGAGTTGGATATCACATTTCATGTTACAGGAAGGATCTCAGGTTTGGTATTAGAGGCATTGAGATATCACATCTCATGCTATAGGAAGGGTCTCAGGTTGGAATGGGAAGGAGTTGGATATCACATCTCATGTTATAGGAAGGCTCTCAGGTTTGGAAGGGGAAAGAGTTGGATATCACATTTCATGTTAGAGGTAGGATCTCAGGTTTGGTATTACAGGCATTGAGATATCACATCTCATGCTATCAGAAGGGTCTCAGGATTGGAATGGGAAGGAGTTGGATATCACATCTCATGCTAATGGGAGGGTCTCAGGTTTGGAAGGGGAAGGATTTGGATATCACATCTCATGTTATAGGAAGGATCTCAGGTTTGGTATTAGAAGCATTGAGATATCACATCTCATGCTATCGGAAGGATCTCAGGTTTGGTATTAGAAACATTGAGATATCACATCTCATGCTATCAGAAGGGTCTCAGGATTGGAATGGGAAGGAGTTGGATATCACATCTCATGCTAAAGGGAGGGTCTCAGGTTTGGAAGGGGAAGGATTTGGATATCACATCTCATGTTATCGGAAGGATCTCAGGTTTGGTATTAGAAGTATTGAGATATCACATCTCATGCTATCGGAAGGGTCTCAGGATTGGAATGGGAAGGAGTTGGATATCACATCTCATGCTAAAGGAAGGGTCTCAGGTTTGGTAGAAGCATTGAGATATCACATCTCATGCTATAGGAAGGGTCTTAGGATTGGAATGGGAAGGACTTAGATATCACATATCATGCTATAGGGAGGGTTTCAGTTTTGATATTAGAAGCATTGAGATATCACATCTCATGCTATCGGAAGTGTCTCAGGATTGGAATGGGAAGGAGCTGGATATCACATCTCATGCTAAAGGAAGGGTCTCAGGTTTGGAACGGGAAGGAGTAGGATATCCGATCTCATGTTATAGGAAGGGTCTCAGGTTTGGTATAAGCATTGAGATATCACATCTCTGCTATCGGAAGGGTCTCAGGATTGGAATGGGAAGGAGTTGGATATCCCATCTCATGTTATAGGAAGAGTCTCAGGTTTGGTATTAGAAGCATTGAGATATCACATCTCATGCTATAGGAAGTGTCTCAGGATTGGAATGGGAAGGACTTGGATATCACATCTCATGCTATAGGGAGGGTCTCAAGTTTGATATTAGAAGCATTGAGATATCACATCTCATGCTATAGGAAGGGTCTCAGGATTGGAATGGGAAGGAGTTGGATATCACATCTCATGCTATAGGAAGGGTCTCAGGTTTGGTATAAGCAGTGAGATATCACATCTCATGCTATAGGAAGTGTCTCAGCATTGGAATGGGAAGGACTTAGATATCACATATCATTTTTGTTGGTCTCAGTTTTGATATTATAAGCATTGAGATATCACATCTCATGCTATCGGAAGTGTCTCAGTATTGGAATGGGAAGGAGCTGGATATCACATCTCATGCTAAAGGAAGGGTCTCAGGTTTGGAACGGGAAGGAGTTGGATATCACATCTCATGCTATAGGAAGGGTCTCAGGTTTGGTATAAGCATTGAGATATCAAATCTCATGCTATAGGAAGGGTCTCAGGATTGGAATGGAAGGAGTTGGATATCACATCTCATGTTATAGGAAGGATCTCAGGTTTGGTATTAGAAGCATTGAGACATCACATCTCATGCTATAGGAAGGGTCTCAGGATTGGAATGGGAAGGAGTTGGATATCACATCTCATGCTATAGGAAGGGTCTCAGGTTTGGTATAAGCATTGAGATATCACATCTCATGCTATAGGAAGGGTCTCAGGATTGGAATGGGAAGGAGTTGTATATGACATCTCATGCCGTAGGAAGGGTCTCAGGTTTGGTATAAGCATTGAGATATCACATCTCATGCTATAGGAAGTGTCTCAGGATTGGAATGGGAAGGACTTGGATATCACTTCTCATGCTATAGGGAGGGTCTCAAGTTTGATATTAGAAGCATTGAGATATCACATTTCATGCTATAGGAAGGGTCTCAGGATTGGAATGGGAAGGACTTAGATATCACATATCATTTTTGTTGGTCTCAGTTTTGATATTAGAAGCATTGAGATATCACATCTCATGCTATCGGAAGTGTCTCAGTATTGGAATGGGAAGGAGCTGGATATCACATCTCATGCTAAAGGAAGGGTCTCAGGTTTGGAACGGGAAGGAGTTGGATATCACATCTCATGTTATAGGAAGGGTCTCAGGTTTGGTATAAGCATTGAGATATCACATCTCTGCTATCGGAAGTGTCTCAGTATTGGAATGGGAAGGAGCTGGATATCACATCTCATGCTAAAGGAAGGGTCTCAGGTTTGGAACGGGAAGGAGTTGGATATCACATCTCATGTTATAGGAAGCGTCTCAGGTTTGGTATAAGCATTGAGATATCACATCTCTGCTATCGGAAGTGTCTCAGGATTGGAATGGGAAGGAGTTGGATATCCCATCTCATGTTATAGGACGGGTCTCAGGTTTGTTATTAGAATCATTGAGATATCATATTGCATGCTGTAGGAAGGGTCTAAGGATTGGAATGGGAAGGACTTGGATATCACATCTCATGCTATAGATAGGCTCTCAGGTTTGGAAAGGGAAGGAGTTGGATATCACATTTCATGTTAGAGGAAGGATCTCAGGTTTGGTATTAGAGGCATTGAGATATCACATCTCATGCTATAGGAAGGGTCTCAGGTTGGAATGGGAAGGAGTTGGATATCACATCTCATGTTATAGGAAGGCTCTCAGGTTTGGAAGGGGAAAGAGTTGGATATCACATTTCATGTTAGAGGTAGGATCTCAGGTTTGGTATCAGAGGCATTGAGATATCACATCTCATGCTAAAGGGAGGGTCTCAGGTTTGGAAGGGGAAGGATTTGGATATCACATCTCATGTTATAGGAAGGATCTCAGGTTTGGCATTAGAAGCATTGAGATATCACATCTCATGCTATCGGAAGGATCTCAGGTTTGGTATTAGAAACATTGAGATATCACATTTCATGCTATCAGAAGGGTCTCAGGATTGAAATGGGAAGGATTTGGATATCACATCTCATGTTATCGGAAGGATCTCAGGTTTGGTATTAAAAGTATTGAGATATCACATCTCATGCTATAGGAAGGGTCTCAGGATTGGAATGGGAAGGAGTTGGATATCACATCTCATGCTAAAGGAAGGGTCTCAGGTTTGGTAGAAGCATTGAGATATCACATCTCATGCTATAGGAAGGGTCTTAGGATTGGAATGGGAAGGACTTAGATATCACATATCATGCTATAGGGAGGGTTTCAGTTTTGATATTAGAAGCATTGAGATATCACATCTCATGCTATCTGAAGTGTCTCAGGATTGGAATCTGAAGGAGCTGGATATCACATCTCATGCTAAAGGAAGGGTCTCAGGTTTGGAACGGGAAGGAGTTGGATATCCGATCTCATGTTATAGGAAGGGTCTCAGGTTTGGTATAAGCATTGAGATATCACATCTCTTCTATCGGAAGTGTCTCAGGATTGGAATGGGAAGGAATTGGATATCCCATCTCAAGTTATAGGACGGGTCTCAGGATTGTTATTAGAATCATTGAGATATCATATTGCATGCTGTAGGAAGGGTCTAAGGATTGGAATGGGAAGGACTTGGGTATCACATCTCATGCTATAGGAAGGGTCTCAGGTTTGGTATAAGCATTGAGATATCAAATCTCATGCTATAGGAAGGGTCTCAGGATTGGAATGGAAGGAGTTGGATATCACATCTCATGTTATAGGAAGGATCTCAGGTTTGGTATTAGAAGCATTGAGACATCACATCTCATGCTATAGGAAGGGTCTCAGGATTGGAATGGGAAGGAGTTGGATATCACATCTCATGCTATAGGAAGGGTCTCAGGTTTGGTATAAGCATTGAGATATCACATCTCATGCTATAGGAAGGGTCTCAGGATTGGAATGGGAAGGAGTTGTATATGACATCTCATGCCGTAGGAAGGGTCTCAGGTTTGGTATAAGCATTGAGATATCACATCTCTGCTATCGGAAGGGTCTCAGGATTGGAATGGGAAGGAGTTGGATATCCCATCTCATGTTATAGGAAGAGTCTCAGGTTTGGTATTAGAAGCATTGAGATATCACATCTCATGCTATAGGAAGTGTCTCAGGATTGGAATGGGAAGGACTTGGATATCACATCTCATGCTATAGGGAGGGTCTCAAGTTTGATATTAGAAGCATTGAGATATCACATCTCATGCTATAGGAAGGGTCTCAGGATTGGAATGGGAAGGAGTTGGATATCACATCTCATGCTATAGGAAGGGTCTCAGGTTTGGTATAAGCAGTGAGATATCACATCTCATGCTATAGGGAGTGTCTCAGCATTGGAATGGGAAGGAGTTGGATATCACATCTCATGTTATAGGAAGGATCTCAGGTTTGGTATAAGCATTGAGATATCACATCTCTGCTATCGGAAGGGTCTCAGGATTAGAATGGTAAGGAGTTGGATATTCCCATCTCATGTTATAGGGAGGGTCTCAGGATTGGAATGGGAAGGACTTAGATATCACATCTCATGCTATAGGGAGGGTCTCAGGATTGGAATGGGAAGGACTTAGATATCACATATCATTTTTGTTGGTCTCAGTTTTGATATTAGAAGCATTGAGATATCACATCTCATGCTATCGGAAGTGTCTCAGTATTGGAATGGGAAGGAGCTGGATATCACATCTCATGCTAAAGGAAGGGTCTCAGGTTTGGAACGGGAAGGAGTTGGATATCACATCTCATGCTATAGGAAGGGTCTCAGGTTTGGTATAAGCATTGAGATATCAAATCTCATGCTATAGGAAGGGTCTCAGGATTGGAATGGAAGGAGTTGGATATCACATCTCATGTTATAGGAAGGATCTCAGGTTTGGTATTAGAAGCATTGAGACATCACATCTCATGCTATAGGAAGGGTCTCAGGATTGGAATGGGAAGGAGTTGGATATCACATCTCATGCTATAGGAAGGGTCTCAGGTTTGGTATAAGCATTGAGATATCACATCTCATGCTATAGGAAGGGTCTCAGGATTGGAATGGGAAGGAGTTGTATATGACATCTCATGCCGTAGGAAGGGTCTCAGGTTTGGTATAAGCATTGAGATATCACATCTCATGCTATAGGAAGTGTCTCAGGATTGGAATGGGAAGGACTTGGATATCACTTCTCATGCTATAGGGAGGGTCTCAAGTTTGATATTAGAAGCATTGAGATATCACATCTCATGCTATAGGAAGGGTCTCAGGATTGGAATGGGAAGGACTTAGATATCACATATCATTTTTGTTGGTCTCAGTTTTGATATTAGAAGCATTGAGATATCGCAACACATGATATCTGAAGTATCTCAGTATTGGAATGGGAAGGAGCTGGATATCACATCTCATGCTAAAGGAAGGGTCTCAGGTTTGGAACGGGAAGGAGTTGGATATCACATCTCATGTTATAGGAAGGGTCTCAGGTTTGGTATAAGCATTGAGATATCACATCTCTGCTATCGGAAGTGTCTCAGTATTGGAATGGGAAGGAGCTGGATATCACATCTCATGCTAAAGGAAGGGTCTCAGGTTTGGAACGGGAAGGAGTTGGATATCACATCTCATGTTATAGGAAGCGTCTCAGGTTTGGTATAAGCATTGAGATATCACATCTCTGCTATCGGAAGTGTCTCAGGATTGGAATGGGAAGGAGTTGGATATCCCATCTCATGTTATAGGACGGGTCTCAGGTTTGTTATTAGAATCATTGAGATATCATATTGCATGCTGTAGGAAGGGTCTAAGGATTGGAATGGGAAGGACTTGGATATCACATCTCATGCTATAGATAGGCTCTCAGGTTTGGAAAGGGAAGGAGTTGGATATCACATTTCATGTTAGAGGAAGGATCTCAGGTTTGGTATTAGAGGCATTGAGATATCACATCTCATGCTATAGGAAGGGTCTCAGGTTGGAATGGGAAGGAGTTGGATATCACATCTCATGTTATAGGAAGGCTCTCAGGTTTGGAAGGGGAAAGAGTTGGATATCACATTTCATGTTAGAGGTAGGATCTCAGGTTTGGTATCAGAGGCATTGAGATATCACATCTCATGCTATCCGAAGGGTCTCAGGATTGTAATGGGAAGGAGTTGGATACCACATCTCATGCTAAAGGGAGGGTCTCAGGTTTGGAAGGGGAAGGATTTGGATATCACATCTCATGTTATAGGAAGGATCTCAGGTTTGGCATTAGAAGCATTGAGATATCACATCTCATGCTATCGGAAGGATCTCAGGTTTGGTATTAGAAACATTGAGATATCACATTTCATGCTATCAGAAGGGTCTCAGGATTGAAATGGGAAGGATTTGGATATCACATCTCATGTTATCGGAAGGATCTCAGGTTTGGTATTAAAAGTATTGAGATATCACATCTCATGCTATAGGAAGGGTCTCAGGATTGGAATGGGAAGGAGTTGGATATCACATCTCATGCTAAAGGAAGGGTCTCAGGTTTGGTAGAAGCATTGAGATATCACATCTCATGCTATAGGAAGGGTCTTAGGATTGGAATGGGAAGGACTTAGATATCACATATCATGCTATAGGGAGGGTTTCAGTTTTGATATTAGAAGCATTGAGATATCACATCTCATGCTATCTGAAGTGTCTCAGGATTGGAATGGGAAGGAGCTGGATATCACATCTCATGCTAAAGGAAGGGTCTCAGGTTTGGAACGGGAAGGAGTTGGATATCCGATCTCATGTTATAGGAAGGGTCTCAGGTTTGGTATAAGCATTGAGATATCACATCTCTTCTATCGGAAGTGTCTCAGGATTGGAATGGGAAGGAATTGGATATCCCATCTCAAGTTATAGGACGGGTCTCAGGATTGTTATTAGAATCATTGAGATATCATATTGCATGCTGTAGGAAGGGTCTAAGGATTGGAATGGGAAGGACTTGGGTATCACATCTCATGCTATAGGAAGGGTCTCAGGTTTGGTATAAGCATTGAGATATCAAATCTCATGCTATAGGAAGGGTCTCAGGATTGGAATGGAAGGAGTTGGATATCACATCTCATGTTATAGGAAGGATCTCAGGTTTGGTATTAGAAGCATTGAGACATCACATCTCATGCTATAGGAAGGGTCTCAGGATTGGAATGGGAAGGAGTTGGATATCACATCTCATGCTATAGGAAGGGTCTCAGGTTTGGTATAAGCATTGAGATATCACATCTCATGCTATAGGAAGGGTCTCAGGATTGGAATGGGAAGGAGTTGTATATGACATCTCATGCCGTAGGAAGGGTCTCAGGTTTGGTATAAGCATTGAGATATCACATCTCTGCTATCGGAAGGGTCTCAGGATTGGAATGGGAAGGAGTTGGATATCCCATCTCATGTTATAGGAAGAGTCTCAGGTTTGGTATTAGAAGCATTGAGATATCACATCTCATGCTATAGGAAGTGTCTCAGGATTGGAATGGGAAGGACTTGGATATCACATCTCATGCTATAGGGAGGGTCTCAAGTTTGATATTAGAAGCATTGAGATATCACATCTCATGCTATAGGAAGGGTCTCAGGATTGGAATGGGAAGGAGTTGGATATCACATCTCATGCTATAGGAAGGGTCTCAGGTTTGGTATAAGCAGTGAGATATCACATCTCATGCTATAGGAAGTGTCTCAGCATTGGAATGGGAAGGAGTTGGATATCACATCTCATGTTATAGGAAGGATCTCAGGTTTGGTATAAGCATTGAGATATCACATCTCTGCTATCGGAAGGGTCTCAGGATTAGAATGGTAAGGAGTTGGATATTCCCATCTCATGTTATAGGGAGGGTCTTAGGATTGGAATGGGAAGGACTTAGATATCACATCTCATGCTATAGGGAGGGTCTCAGGATTGGAATGGGAAGGACTTAGATATCACATATCATTTTTGTTGGTCTCAGTTTTGATATTAGAAGCATTGAGATATCACATCTCATGCTATCGGAAGTGGCTCAGTATTGGAATGGGAAGGAGCTGGATATCACATCTCATGCTAAAGGAAGGGTCTCAGGTTTGGAACGAGAAGGAGTTGGATATCACATCTCATGCTATAGGAAGGGTCTCAGGTTTGGTATAAGCATTGAGATATCAAATCTCATGCTATAGGAAGGGTCTCAGGATTGGAATGGAAGGAGTTGGATATCACATCTCATGTTATAGGAAGGATCTCAGGTTTGGTATTAGAAGCATTGAGACATCACATCTCATGCTATAGGAAGGGTCTCAGGATTGGAATGGGAAGGAGTTGGATATCACATCTCATGCTATAGGAAGGGTCTCAGGTTTGGTATAAGCATTGAGATATCACATCTCATGCTATAGGAAGGGTCTCAGGATTGGAATGGGAAGGAGTTGTATATGACATCTCATGCCGTAGGAAGGGTCTCAGGTTTGGTATAAGCATTGAGATATCACATCTCATGCTATAGGAAGTGTCTCAGGATTGGAATGGGAAGGACTTGGATATCACTTCTCATGCTATAGGGAGGGTCTCAAGTTTGATATTAGAAGCATTGAGATATCACATCTCATGCTATAGGAAGGGTCTCAGGATTGGAATGGGAAGGACTTAGATATCACATATCATTTTTGTTGGTCTCAGTTTTGATATTAGAAGCATTGAGATATCACATCTCATGCTATCGGAAGTGTCTCAGTATTGGAATGGGAAGGAGCTGGATATCACATCTCATGCTAAAGGAAGGGTCTCATGTTTGGAACGGGAAGGAGTTGGATATCACATCTCATGTTATAGGAAGGGTCTCAGGTTTGGTATAAGCATTGAGATATCACATCTCTGCTATCGGAAGTGTCTCAGGATTGGAATGGGAAGGAGTTGGATATCCCATCTCATGTTATAGGACGGGTCTCAGGTTTGTTATTAGAATCATTGAGATATCATATTGCATGCTGTAGGAAGGGTCTAAGGATTGGAATGGGAAGGACTTGGATATCACATCTCATGCTATAGATAGGCTCTCAGGTTTGGAAAGGGAAGGAGTTGGATATCACATTTCATGTTACAGGAAGGATCTCAGGTTTGGTATTAGAGGCATTGAGATATCACATCTCATGCTATAGGAAGGGTCTCAGGTTGGAATGGGAAGGAGTTGGATATCACATCTCATGTTATAGGAAGGCTCTCAGGTTTGGAAGGGGAAAGAGTTGGATATCACATTTCATGTTAGAGGTAGGATCTCAGGTTTGGTATTACAGGCATTGAGATATCACATCTCATGCTATCAGAAGGGTCTCAGGATTGGAATGGGAAGGAGTTGGATATCACATCTCATGCTAATGGGAGGGTCTCAGGTTTGGAAGGGGAAGGATTTGGATATCACATCTCATGTTATAGGAAGGATCTCAGGTTTGGTATTAGAAGCATTGAGATATCACATCTCATGCTATCGGAAGGATCTCAGGTTTGGTATTAGAAACATTGAGATATCACATCTCATGCTATCAGAAGGGTCTCAGGATTGGAATGGGAAGGAGTTGGATATCACATCTCATGCTAAAGGGAGGGTCTCAGGTTTGGAAGGGGAAGGATTTGGATATCACATCTCATGTTATCGGAAGGATCTCAGGTTTGGTATTAGAAGTATTGAGATATCACATCTCATGCTATCGGAAGGGTCTCAGGATTGGAATGGGAAGGAGTTGGATATCACATCTCATGCTAAAGGAAGGGTCTCAGGTTTGGTAGAAGCATTGAGATATCACATCTCATGCTATAGGAAGGGTCTTAGGATTGGAATGGGAAGGACTTAGATATCACATATCATGCTATAGGGAGGGTTTCAGTTTTGATATTAGAAGCATTGAGATATCACATCTCATGCTATCGGAAGTGTCTCAGGATTGGAATGGGAAGGAGCTGGATATCACATCTCATGCTAAAGGAAGGGTCTCAGGTTTGGAACGGGAAGGAGTAGGATATCCGATCTCATGTTATAGGAAGGGTCTCAGGTTTGGTATAAGCATTGAGATATCACATCTCTGCTATCGGAAGGGTCTCAGGATTGGAATGGGAAGGAGTTGGATATCCCATCTCATGTTATAGGAAGAGTCTCAGGTTTGGTATTAGAAGCATTGAGATATCACATCTCATGCTATAGGAAGTGTCTCAGGATTGGAATGGGAAGGACTTGGATATCACATCTCATGCTATAGGGAGGGTCTCAAGTTTGATATTAGAAGCATTGAGATATCACATCTCATGCTATAGGAAGGGTCTCAGGATTGGAATGGGAAGGAGTTGGATATCACATCTCATGCTATAGGAAGGGTCTCAGGTTTGGTATAAGCAGTGAGATATCACATCTCATGCTATAGGAAGTGTCTCAGCATTGGAATGGGAAGGAGTTGGATATCACATCTCATGTTATAGGAAGGATCTCAGGTTTGGTATAAGCATTGAGATATCACATCTCTGCTATCGGAAGGGTCTCAGGATTAGAATGGTAAGGAGTTGGATATTCCCATCTCATGTTATAGGGAGGGTCTCAGGATTGGAATGGGAAGGACTTAGATATCACATCTCATGCTATAGGGAGGGTCTCAGGATTGGAATGGGAAGGACTTAGATATCACATATCATTTTTGTTGGTCTCAGTTTTGATATTAGAAGCATTGAGATATCACATCTCATGCTATCGGAAGTGGCTCAGTATTGGAATGGGAAGGAGCTGGATATCACATCTCATGCTAAAGGAAGGGTCTCAGGTTTGGAACGGGAAGGAGTTGGATATCACATCTCATGCTATAGGAAGGGTCTCAGGTTTGGTATAAGCATTGAGATATCAAATCTCATGCTATAGGAAGGGTCTCAGGATTGGAATGGGAAGGAGTTGGATATCACATCTCATGTTATAGGAAGGCTCTCAGGTTTGGAAGGGGAAAGAGTTGGATATCACATTTCATGTTAGAGGTAGGATCTCAGGTTTGGTATTACAGGCATTGAGATATCACATCTCATGCTATCAGAAGGGTCTCAGGATTGGAATGGGAAGGAGTTGGATATCACATCTCATGCTAATGGGAGGGTCTCAGGTTTGGAAGGGGAAGGATTTGGATATCACATCTCATGTTATAGGAAGGATCTCAGGTTTGGTATTAGAAGCATTGAGATATCACATCTCATGCTATCGGAAGGATCTCAGGTTTGGTATTAGAAACATTGAGATATCACATCTCATGCTATCAGAAGGGTCTCAGGATTGGAATGGGAAGGAGTTGGATATCACATCTCATGCTAAAGGGAGGGTCTCAGGTTTGGAAGGGGAAGGATTTGGATATCACATCTCATGTTATCGGAAGGATCTCAGGTTTGGTATTAGAAGTATTGAGATATCACATCTCATGCTATCGGAAGGGTCTCAGGATTGGAATGGGAAGGAGTTGGATATCACATCTCATGCTAAAGGAAGGGTCTCAGGTTTGGTAGAAGCATTGAGATATCACATCTCATGCTATAGGAAGGGTCTTAGGATTGGAATGGGAAGGACTTAGATATCACATATCATGCTATAGGGAGGGTTTCAGTTTTGATATTAGAAGCATTGAGATATCACATCTCATGCTATCGGAAGTGTCTCAGGATTGGAATGGGAAGGAGCTGGATATCACATCTCATGCTAAAGGAAGGGTCTCAGGTTTGGAACGGGAAGGAGTAGGATATCCGATCTCATGTTATAGGAAGGGTCTCAGGTTTGGTATAAGCATTGAGATATCACATCTCTGCTATCGGAAGGGTCTCAGGATTGGAATGGGAAGGAGTTGGATATCCCATCTCATGTTATAGGAAGAGTCTCAGGTTTGGTATTAGAAGCATTGAGATATCACATCTCATGCTATAGGAAGTGTCTCAGGATTGGAATGGGAAGGACTTGGATATCACATCTCATGCTATAGGGAGGGTCTCAAGTTTGATATTAGAAGCATTGAGATATCACATCTCATGCTATAGGAAGGGTCTCAGGATTGGAATGGGAAGGAGTTGGATATCACATCTCATGCTATAGGAAGGGTCTCAGGTTTGGTATAAGCAGTGAGATATCACATCTCATGCTATAGGAAGTGTCTCAGCATTGGAATGGGAAGGAGTTGGATATCACATCTCATGTTATAGGAAGGATCTCAGGTTTGGTATAAGCATTGAGATATCACATCTCTGCTATCGGAACGGTCTCAGGATTAGAATGGTAAGGAGTTGGATATTCCCATCTCATGTTATAGGGAGGGTCTCAGGATTGGAATGGGAAGGACTTAGATATCACATCTCATGCTATAGGGAGGGTCTCAGGATTGGAATGGGAAGGACTTAGATATCACATATCATTTTTGTTGGTCTCAGTTTTGATATTAGAAGCATTGAGATATCACATCTCATGCTATCGGAAGTGGCTCAGTATTGGAATGGGAAGGAGCTGGATATCACATCTCATGCTAAAGGAAGGGTCTCAGGTTTGGAACGGGAAGGAGTTGGATATCACATCTCATGCTATAGGAAGGGTCTCAGGTTTGGTATAAGCATTGAGATATCAAATCTCATGCTATAGGAAGGGTCTCAGGATTGGAATGGAAGGAGTTGGATATCACATCTCATGTTATAGGAAGGATCTCAGGTTTGGTATTAGAAGCATTGAGACATCACATCTCATGCTATAGGAAGGGTCTCAGGATTGGAATGGGAAGGAGTTGGATATCACATCTCATGCTATAGGAAGGGTCTCAGGTTTGGTATAAGCATTGAGATATCACATCTCATGCTATAGGAAGGGTCTCAGGATTGGAATGGGAAGGAGTTGTATATGACATCTCATGCCGTAGGAAGGGTCTCAGGTTTGGTATAAGCATTGAGATATCACATCTCATGCTATAGGAAGTGTCTCAGGATTGGAATGGGAAGGACTTGGATATCACTTCTCATGCTATAGGGAGGGTCTCAAGTTTGATATTAGAAGCATTGAGATATCACATCTCATGCTATAGGAAGGGTCTCAGGATTGGAATGGGAAGGACTTAGATATCACATATCATTTTTGTTGGTCTCAGTTTTGATATTAGAAGCATTGAGATATCACATCTCATGCTATCGGAAGTGTCTCAGTATTGGAATGGGAAGGAGCTGGATATCACATCTCATGCTAAAGGAAGGGTCTCAGGTTTGGAACGGGAAGGAGTTGGATATCACATCTCATGTTATAGGAAGGGTCTCAGGTTTGGTATAAGCATTGAGATATCACATCTCTGCTATCGGAAGTGTCTCAGGATTGGAATGGGAAGGAGTTGGATATCCCATCTCATGTTATAGGACGGGTCTCAGGTTTGTTATTAGAATCATTGAGATATCATATTGCATGCTGTAGGAAGGGTCTAAGGATTGGAATGGGAAGGACTTGGATATCACATCTCATGCTATAGATAGGCTCTCAGGTTTGGAAAGGGAAGGAGTTGGATATCACATTTCATGTTACAGGAAGGATCTCAGGTTTGGTATTAGAGGCATTGAGATATCACATCTCATGCTATAGGAAGGGTCTCAGGTTGGAATGGGAAGGAGTTGGATATCACATCTCATGTTATAGGAAGGCTCTCAGGTTTGGAAGGGGAAAGAGTTGGATATCACATTTCATGTTAGAGGTAGGATCTCAGGTTTGGTATTAGAGGCATTGAGATATCACATCTCATGCTATCAGAAGGGTCTCAGGATTGGAATGGGAAGGAGTTGGATATCACATCTCATGCTAATGGGAGGGTCTCAGGTTTGGAAGGGGAAGGATTTGGATATCACATCTCATGTTATAGGAAGGATCTCAGGTTTGGTATTAGAAGCATTGAGATATCACATCTCATGCTATCGGAAGGATCTCAGGTTTGGTATTAGAAACATTGAGATATCACATCTCATGCTATCAGAAGGGTCTCAGGATTGGAATGGGAAGGAGTTGGATATCACATCTCATGCTAAAGGGAGGGTCTCAGGTTTGGAAGGGGAAGGATTTGGATATCACATCTCATGTTATCGGAAGGATCTCAGGTTTGGTATTAGAAGTATTGAGATATCACATCTCATGCTATCGGAAGGGTCTCAGGATTGGAATGGGAAGGAGTTGGATATCACATCTCATGCTAAAGGAAGGGTCTCAGGTTTGGTAGAAGCATTGAGATATCACATCTCATGCTATAGGAAGGGTCTTAGGATTGGAATGGGAAGGACTTAGATATCACATATCATGCTATAGGGAGGGTTTCAGTTTTGATATTAGAAGCATTGAGATATCACATCTCATGCTATCGGAAGTGTCTCAGGATTGGAATGGGAAGGAGCTGGATATCACATCTCATGCTAAAGGAAGGGTCTCAGGTTTGGAACGGGAAGGAGTAGGATATCCGATCTCATGTTATAGGAAGGGTCTCAGGTTTGGTATAAGCATTGAGATATCACATCTCTGCTATCGGAAGTGTCTCAGGATTGGAATGGGAAGGAATTGGATATCCCATCTCACGTTATAGGACGGGTCTCAGGATTGTTATTAGAATCATTGAGATATCATATTGCATGCTGTAGGAAGGGTCTAAGGATTGGAATGGGAAGGACTTGGGTATCACATCTCATGCTATAGGAAGGGTCTCAGGTTTGGCATAAGCATTGAGATATCAAATCTCATTCTATAGGAAGGGTCTCAGGATTGGAATGGAAGGAGTTGGATATCACATCTCATGTTATAGGAAGAGTCTCAGGTTTGGTATTAGAAGCATTGAGATATCACATCTCATGCTATAGGAAGTGTCTCAGGATTGGAATGGGAAGGACTTGGATATCACATCTCATGTTATAGGAAGAGTCTCAGGTTTGGTATTAGAAGCATTGAGATATCACATCTCATGCTATAGGAAGTGTCTCAGGATTGGAATGGGAAGGACTTGGATATCACATCTCATGCTATAGGGAGGGTCTCAAGTTTGATATAAGAAGCATTGAGATATCACATCTCATGCTATAGGAAGTGTCTCAGTATTGGAATGGGAAGGAGTTGGATATCACATCTCATGTTATAGGAAGGATCTCAGGTTTGGTATAAGCAGTGAGATATCACATCTCATGCTATAGGAAGTGTCTCAGTATTGGAATGGGAAGGAGTTGGATATCACATCTCATGTTATAGGAAGGATCTCAGGTTTGGTATAAGCATTGAGATATCACATCTCTGCTATCGGAAGGGTCTCAGGATTGGAATGGTAAGGAGTTGGATATTCCCATCTCATGTTATAGGAAGGGTCTCAGGTTTGGTATTAGAAGCATTGAGATATCACATCTCATGCTATAGGAAGGGTCTCAGGATTGGAATGGGAAGGACTTGGATATCACATCTCATGCTATAGGGAGGGTCTCAAGTTTGATATTAGAAGCATTGAGATATCACATCTCATGATATCGGAAGGGTCTCAGGATTGGAATGGGAAGGAGTTGGATATCACATCTCAAGCTATAGGAAGGGTCTCAGGATTGGAATGGGAAGGAGTTTGATATCACATCTCATGCCATAGTATGGGTCTCAGGTTTGGTAGAAGCATTGGGATATCACATCTCATGCTATCGGAAGGGTATCAGGATTGGATTTGGAAGGAGTTGGATATCCCATCTCATGCTATAGGAAGGGTCTCAGGTTGGAATGGGAAGGAGTTGGATATCACATCTCATGTTATAGGAAGGGTCTCAGGATTGGAATGGGAAGGACTTGGATATCACATCTCATGCTATAGGAAGGCTCTCAGGTTTGGAAGGGGAGAGAGTTGGATATCACATTTCATGTTAGAGGTAGGATCTCAGGTTTGGTATTAGAGGCATTGAGATATCACATCTCATGCTATCAGAAGGGTCTCAGGATTGGAATGGGAAAGATTTGGATATCACATCTTGTTAGGAAAGATTTCGTAATTGTAGGTAATTTTCCTTCCATGTGGCAACCCCTAAACTTTTTGCTGTTGTTTTTCACCTTGTTCTTGACTTTGCCAGAGAAGTGCAGCCTTCTGCCGCACTCCTCTGGGCTTTTGCTCCTTTCTTACGGGGAAACTGACATGCCCTTAAGACAGTCAGTACCGGGGAACGCTGTTTCCCGTAGTTTCTTTTATCATGTTGCGGCTTTAGTGCAACATGACACAAGAGGGCACTGTAAGCTAAGTTACAGCTCTCTTGGGTCTCTAGCCTTCTACAGGCCCTAGATACTCGTTTAGGATTGTATATGATCGGTGCAAGTGATTCAGGGACGGGAATGGTGGCAGCGATCGTTTCTTTGTATTTTGAGCTCCTTTTGGCGTTCTAAGCGCGTTTTCTGCGCTTAACCCAAAATGGTGGCCTGGCTCCCAAAATGGCCAGACCACGAGGCTCCTTTGTCCTGTCCGCTGACCGTCTTGCTCCCTTCAACTTCCCCAGGTCGAGCCGACCCGGGGCCTTCCTTATTTGGGCATGTACTTTCCCGCGAAACACAGATGCTTTCGCGGGCTTCTACATGTCTTGTGTGTGCCTCCAGGGTGTGGGCTGGGATGTCTGGTCCCAATACACATCCTGGGTGCCAGAGAGTCTAGGGTAGTGTGAATGCCTGGGACCACCGTGGTCCGTGATTGGTCCACGAATGGTGTGAGTGTTGATGAGTGGATCTCCCATTGGGTCCCCTCCGTTTTGGCGCGAAGGGAACCGTGGATAAGAGGGGGCTGGAAACACCACTACCATGTCGATCTCCTGAGTTCTCACGAACGAAGGAATACAGGAGCCAAGTATCCTGCAACCAAGAGGCTGGACCGAGGAATCGCTGGTGACCCGCTGAAGGACTCCTCCTCTGCACTGCTGTCGCCTTGTGAAACCCTTTTCACCTTTGATCGAACCAGAAGGCCTGTACTGGTACTTCGACCCTTGGAATAGCGGGAACAGCTATTCTCGGCATCTTCACCATCTCCTGCCAGTAAGCCTTCGGAAGCGTCTCTGGGCCATCCAGTTGACTGACCAGCTTACACGGGAGCCTTGCTCTGTAACCGCCGCCAGGTTGTGTAGTATTTCGAGTCCTTGTCACTCTCACACGCTTCGTACACTTGGCGTTCCCAGGTCGGAAGTGAGTAGTGTACATTTGGCTCAGATACACACGGCCGCTCCGTTGCCCTGCTGTGGTGACAAAACTGTGCAGGTTTCTTCGATTGGGACGTCTTTTTACTCAACACGACGACGAGGCGTTCCCTGTTCTTCTGAACCTGCCAGCTGCTGAAACTGACGCGGAGAAGCCTGGGTCTGCTTGCATAGGGGACCGGTGAGTAGTATAGCTAGGATCTGGTCGCCCTCCTGCAGGAGCCCATTGCTTTTCCCCGCTGTGTAAAACAGCACCCGTTTGTCCGTACTCGCGCTCTGCTTCTGCCCACTGTGGAGGCTGCGCTTGAGTCGCGGAACTTGTTCTTCTTCTGTATGCACTAAACTGAACTGCCTGACTTCCTTCGAAGAGCTTCTCCTTTTGCCCGTTGGCACCAGCGCGTGCAGGTACTTTGAGCACAAGGCTCCACTCTTCGCAGGGCTCGGACTTCCATCTAGTTAGGTGTCTCTGAAGGCGAACTGAGTCTAAAGCATTGTATCGCACTGCCTGTTTTCCTTCCCTTTCAGGTGGACTACACATTTCGTGCATATAACGCTTGCGACTGTCGTATTTGTATATATATTGTGTTGATATGGTATGTGTGGTTACCAGTCAATTGGTCGAAAACATTTGGTCGACAGGACAATTGGTCGACACCATTTGGTCGAAGGCCAAATGGTCGAATTTTTTTTTTTTTTTTTTTACCCCTTTTTTGGTTTTTTTTGGGGGGGTCCCCCACCCAAACCCCTTTTTTTTCTTTTTTTTTTCTTTCCCCACACGAAAACCCACAAAAAAAATATATAAATAAAAAAAAAAAAATTCGACCATTTGGCATTCGACCAAATGGTGTCGACCAAATTGCAGTCGACCAAATTGCAGTCGACCAATTGACAGGACACCGGTATGTGTTGGTTTAATATTGTGATATTGTGATTTTCTCGCTACGGTCATTGTTTTAAAGGCCTTAAAATAAATGTGTATATATTTTTTATATAACACCTGTTTGGAGTAGTTTGTAAGTGATCTTGTTTTGTGTGCTCATTGCGGGCTTTCAGTCACCCTCACCGCTCTTGAGACCTAGTCTTGACCGCCGCGATCGCTACCTTGATTGGTCTGGCTCGTCCAGAGGTTACCGTGTTCCAAGTAATTAGGTTGGCCTTCTGAACTTCTGCGCCACCAGGACAGAGTTCAGAAATGCGTCTTAACACATCTCATGTTATAGGACGGGTCTCAGGTTTGTTATTAGAATCATTGAGATATCATATTGCATGCTGTAGGAAGGGCCTAAGGATTGGAATGGGAAGGACTTGGATATCACATCTCATGCTATAGATAGGCTCTCATGTTTGGAAAGGGAAGGAGTTGGATATCACATTTCATGTTAGAGGAAGGATCTCAGGTTTGGTATTAGAGGCATTGAGATATCACATCTCATGCTATAGGAAGGGTCTCAGGTTGGAATGGGAAGGAGTTGGATATCACATCTCATGTTATAGGAAGGCTCTCAGGTTTGGAAGGGGAAAGAGTTGGATATCACATTTCATGTTAGAGGTAGGATCTCAGGTTTGGTATTAGAGGCATTGAGATATCACATCTCATGCTATCAGAAGGGTCTCAGGATTGGAATGGGAAGGAGTTGGATATCACATCTCATGCTAAAGGGAGAGTCTCAGGTTTGGAAGGGGAAGGATTTGGATATCACATCTCATGTTATCGGAAGGATCTCAGGTTTGGTATTAGAAGTATTGAGATATCACATCTCATGCTATCAGAAGGGTCTCAGGATTGGAATGGGAAGGAGTTGGATAACACATTTCATGCTAAAGGGAGGGTCTCAGGTTTGGAAGGGGAAGGATTTGGATATCACATCTCATGTTATCGGAAGGATCTCAGGTTTGGTATTAGAAGTATTGAGATATCACATCTCATGCTATAGGAAGGGTCTCAGGATTGGAATGGGAAGGATTTGGATATCACATCTCATGCTATAGGAAGGGTCTCAGGTTTGGTATAAGCATGGAGATATCACTTCTCATGCTATAGGAAGTGTCTCAGGATTGGAATGGGAAGGAGTTGGATATCACATCTCATGTTATAGGAAGGATCTCAGGTTTGGTATTAGAAGCATTGAGACATCACATCTCATGCTATAGGAAGGGTCTCAGGATTGGAATGGGAAGGAGTTGGATATCACATCTCATGCTAAAGGGAGGGTCTCAGGTTTGGAAGGGGAAGGATTTGGATATTACATCTCGTGTTATAGGAATGATCTCAGGTTTGGTATTAGAAGCATTGAGATATCACATCTCATGCTATCGGAAGGATCTCAGGTTTGGTATTAGAAGCATTGAGATATCAAAACTCATGCTATAGGAAGGGTCTCAGGATTGGAATGGGAAGGAGTTTGATATCACATCTCATGCTATAGGAAGGGTCTCAGGATTGGAATGGGAAGGAGTTGTATATGACATCTCATGCCACAGGAAGGGTCTCAGGTTTGGTATAAGCATTGAGATATCACATCTCTGCTATCGGAAGGGTCTCAGGATTGGAATGGGAAGGAGTTGGATATCCCATCTTATGTTATAGGAAGGGTCTCAGGTTTGGTATTAGAAGCATTGAGATATCACATCTCATGCTATAGGAAGGGTCTCAGGATTGGAATGGGAAGGACTTGGATATCACATCTCATGCTAAAGGGAGGGTCTCAGGAATGGAAGGGGAAGGATTTGGATATCACATCTCATGTTATAGGAAGGATCTCAGGTTTGGTATTAGAGGCATTGAGATATCACATCTCATGCTATCAGAAGGATCTCAGGTTTGGTATTAGAGGCATTGAGATATCACATCTCATGCTAAAGGGAGGGTCTCAGGTTTGGAAGGGGAAGGATGTTGATATCACATCTCTTGTTATAGGAAGGATCACAGGTTTGGTATTAGAAGCATTGAGATATCACATCTCATGCTATCGGAAGGGTCTCAGGTTTTGAACGGGAAGGAGTTGGATATCACATCTTATGTTATAGGAAGAGTCTCAGGTTTGGTATAAGCATTGAGATATCACATCTCTGCTATCGGAGGTGTCTCAAGATTGGGATGGGAAGGAATTGGATATCACATCTCATGCTATAGGAAGGGTATCAGGTTTGGAACGGGAAGGAGTTGGATATCCCATCTCATGTTATAGGACGGGTCTCAGGTTTGATATTAGAAGCATTGAGATATCACATTGCATGCTGTAGGAAGGGTCTCAGGTTTGGTATTAAAAGCATTGAGATATCACATCTCATGCTATCAGAACGGTCTCAGGATTGGAATGGGAAGGAGTTGGATATCACATCTCATGCTAAAGGGAGGGTCTCAGGTTTGGAAGGGGAAGGATTTGGATATCACATCTCATGTTATCGGAAGGATCTCAGGTTTGGTATTAGAAGTATTGAGATATCACATCTCAGGCTATAGGAAGGGTCTCAGGATTGGAATGGGAAGGAATTGGATATCACATCTCATGCTAAAGGAAGGGTCTCAGGTTTGGTAGAAGCATTGAGATATCACATCTCATGCTATAGGAAGGGTCTCAGGATTGGAATGGGAAGGACTTAGATATCACATATCATGCTATAGGGAGGGTCTCATTTTTGATATTAGAAGCATTGAGATATCACATCTCATGCTATCGGAAGTGTCTCAGGATTGGAATGGGAAGGAGCTGGATATCACATCTCATGCTAAAGGAAGGGTCTCAGGTTTGGAACGGGAAGGAGTTGGATATCACATCTCATGCTATAGGAAGGGTCTCAGGTTTGGAACGGGAAGGAGTTGGATATCACATCTCATGTTATAGGAAGAGTCTCAGGTTTGGTATAAGCATTGAGATATCACATCTGTGCTATCAGAGGTGTCTCAGGATTGGGATGGGAAGGAATTGGATATCACATCTCATGCTATAGGAAGGGTATCAGGTTTGGAACGGGAAGGAGTTGGATATCCCATCTCATGTTATAGGACGGGTCTCAGGTTTGATATTAGAAGCATTGAGATATCACATCGCATGCTGTAGGAAGGGTCTCAGGTTTGGTATTAGAAGCATTGAGATATCACTTCTCATGCTATCAGAAGGGTCTCAGGATTGGAATGGGAAGGAGTTGGATATCACATCTCATGCTAAAGGGAGGGTCTCAGGTTTGGAAGGGGAAGGATTTGGATATCACATCTCATGTTATCGGAAGGATCTCAGGTTTGGTATTAGAAGTATTGAGATATCACATCTCATGCTATAGGAAGGGTCTCAGGATTGGAATGGGAAGGAGTTGGATATCACATCTCATGCTAAAGGAAGGGTCTCAGGTTTGGTAGAAGCATTGAGATATCACATCTCATGCTATAGGAAGGGTCTCAGGATTGGAATGGGAAGGACTTAGATATCACATATCATACTATAGGGAGTGTCTCAGTTTTGATATTAGAAGCATTGAGATATCACATCTCATGCTATCGTGAGTGTCTCAGGATTGGAATGGGAAGGAGCTGGATATCACATCTCATGCTAAAGGAAGAGTCTCGGGTTTGGAACGGGAAGGAGTTGGATATCACATCTCATGTTATAGGAAGGGTCTCAGGTTTGGTATAAGCATTGAGATATCACATCTCTGCTATCGGAAGTGTCTCAGGATTGTAATGGGAATGACTTGGATATCCCATCTCATGTTATAGGACGGGTCTCAGGTTTGTTATTAGAATCATTGAGATATCATATTGCATGCTGTAGGAAGGGTCTAAGGATTGGAATGGGAAGGACTTGGATATCACATCTCATGCTATAGATAGGCTCTCAGGTTTGGAAAGGGAAGGAGTTGGATATCACATTTCATGTTAGAGGAAGGATCTCAGGTTTGGTATTAGAGGCATTGAGATATCACATCTCATGCTATAGGAAGGGTCTCAGGTTGGAATGGGAAGGAGTTGGATATCACATCTCATGTTATAGGAAGGCTCTCAGGTTTGGAAGGGGAAAGAGTTGGATATCACATTTCATGTTAGAGGTAGGATCTCAGGTTTGGTATTAGAGGCATTGAGATATCACATCTCATGCTATCAGAAGGGTCTCAGGATTGGAATGGGAAGGAGTTGGATATCACATCTCATGTTAAAGGGAGGGTCTCAGAATTGGAAGGGGAAGGATTTGGATATCACATCTCATGTTATAGGAAGGATCTCAGGTTTAGTATTAGAAGCATTGAGATATCACATCTCATGCTATCGGAAGGATCTCAGGTTTGGTATTAGAAGCATTGAGATATCACATCTCATGCTATCAGAAGGGTCTCAGGATTGGAATGGGAAGGAGTTTAGTTATCACATCTCATGCTAAAGGGAGGGTCTCAGGTTTGGAAGGGGAAGGATTTGGATATCACATCTCATGTTATCGGAAGGATCTCAGGTTTGGTATTAGAAGTATTGAGATATCACATCTCATGCTATAGGAAGGGTCTCAGGATTGGAATGGGAAGGAGTTGGATATCACATCTCATGCTAAAGGAAGGGTCTCATGTTTGGTAGAAGCATTGAGATATCACATCTCATGCTATAGGAAGGGTCTCAGGATTGGAATGGGAAGGACTTAGATATCACATATCATGCTATAGGGAGGGTTTCAGTTTTGATATTAGAAGCATTGAGATATCACATCTCATGCTATCGGAAGTGTCTCAGGATTGGAATGGGAAGGAGCTGGATATCACATCTCATGCTAAAGGAAGGGTCTCAGGTTTGGAACGGGAAGGAGTTGGATATCCGATCTCATGTTATAGGAAGGGTCTAAGGTCTGGTATAAGCATTGAAATATCACATCTCTGCTATCGGAAGTGTCTCAGGATTGGAATGGGAAGGAGTTGGATATCCCATCTCATGTTATAGGAAGGGTCTCAGGTTTGGTATAAGCATTGAGATATCACATCTCATGCTATAGGAAGGGTCTCAGGATTGGAATGGGAAGGAGTTGGATATCACATCTCATGCTGTAGGAAGGGTCTCAGGTATGGTATAAGCATTGAGATATCACATCTCATGCTATAGGAAGGGTCTCAGGATTGGAATGGGAAGGAGTTGTATATGACATCTCATGCCGTAGGAAGGGTCTCAGGTTTGGTATAAGCATTGAGATATCACATCTCATGCTATAGGAAGGGTCTCAGGATTGGAATGGGAAGGAGTTGGATATCACATCTCATGCTATAGGAAGGGTCTCAGGTTTGGTATAAGCATTGAGATATCACATCTCATGCTATAGGAAGGGTCTCAGGATTGGAATGGGAAGGAGTTGTATATGACATCTCATGCCGTAGGAAGGGTCTCAGGTTTGGTATAAGCATTGAGATATCACATCTCTGCTATCGGAAGGGTCTCAGGATTGGAATGGGAAGGAGGTGGATATCCCATCTCATGTTATAGGAAGAGTCTCAGGTTTGGTATTAGAAGCATTGAGATATCACATCTCATGCTATAGGAAGTTTCTCAGGATTGGAATGGGAAGGACTTGGATATCACATCTCATGCTATAGGGAGGCTCCCAAGTTTGATATTAGAAGCATTGAGATATCACATCTCATGCTATAGGAAGGGTCTCAGGATTTGAATGGGAAGGAGTTGGATATCACATCTCATGATAAAGGAAGGGTCTAAGGTTTGGAAGGGGAAGGATTTGGATATCACATCTCATGTTATAGGACGGGTCTCAGGTTTGGTATTAGAAGCATTGAGATATCAAGTCTCATGGTATAGGAAGGGGATCAGAATTGGAATGGGAAGGAGTTGGATGTCACATCTCAAGCTATAGGAAGGGTCTCAGGATTGGAATGGGAAGGACTTGGATATCACATCTCATGCTATAGGGAGGGTCTCAAGTTTGATATTAGAAGCATTGAGATATCACATCTCATGATATCGGAAGGGTCTCAGGATTGGAATGGGAAGGAGTTGGATATCACATCTCATGATAAAGGAAGGGTCTAAGGTTTGGAAGGGGAAGGATTTGGATATCACATCTCATGTTATAGGACGGGTCTCAGGTTTGGTATTAGAAGCATTGAGATATCAAGTCTCATGGTATAGGAAGGGGCTCAGAATTGGAATGGGAAGGAGTTGGATATCAAGTCTCATGGTATAGGAAGGGGCTCAGAATTGGAATGGGAAGGAGTTGGATATCACATCTCATGCTAAAGGGAGGGTCTCAGGTTTGGAAGGGGAAGGATTTGGATATCACATCTCATGTTATAGGAAGGATCTCAGGTTTGGTATTAGAAGCATTGAGATATCACATCTCATGCTATTGGAAGGATCTCAGGATTGGTATTAGAAGCATTGAGATATCACATCTCATGCTATCAGAAGGGTCTCAGGTTTGGAAGGGGAAGGATTTGGATATCACATCTCATGTTATCGGAAGGATCTCTGGTTTGGTATTAGAAGTATTGAGATATCACATCTAATGCTATAGGAAGGGTCTCAGGATTGGAATGGGAAGGAGTTGGATATCACATCTCATGCTAAAGGAAGGGTCTCAGGTTTGGTAGAAGCATTGAGATATCACATCTCATGCTATAGGAAGGGTCTCAGGATTGGAATGGGAAGGAGTTTGATATCACATCTCATGATATAGGAAGGGTCTCAGGTTTGGTATAAGCATTGAGATATCACATCTCATGCTATAGGAAGGGTCTCAGGATTGGAATGGGAAGGAGTTGTATATGACATCTCATGCCGTAGGAAGGGTCTCAGGTTTGGTATAAGCATTGAGATATCACATCTCATGCTATAGGAAGGGTCTCAGGATTGGAATGGGATGGAGTTGGATATCACATCTCATGCTATAGGAAGGGTCTCAGGTTTGGTATAAGCATTGAGATATCACATCTCATGCTATAGGAAGGGTTTCAGGATTGGAATGGGAAGGAGTTGTATATGACATCTCATGCCGTAGGAAGGGTCTCAGGTTTGGTATAAGCATTGAGATATCACATCTCTGCTATCGGAAGGGTCTCAGGATTGGAATGGGAAGGAGTTGGATATCCCATCTCATGTTATAGGAAGAGTCTCAGGTTTGGTATTAGAAGCATTGAGATATCACATCTCATGCTATAGGAAGTGTCTCAGGATTGGAATGGGAAGGACTTGGATATCACATCTCATGCTATAGGGAGGCTCTAAAGTTTGATATTAGAAGCATTGAGATATCACATCTCATGCTATAGGAAGGGTCTCAGGATTGGAATGGGAAGGAGTTGGATATCACATCTCATGCTATAGGAAGGGTCTCAGGTTTGGTATAAGCAGTGAGATATCACATCTCATGCTATAGGAAGTGTCTCAGGATTGGAATGGGAAGGAGTTGGATATCACATCTCATGTTATAGGAAGGATCTCAGGTTTGGTATTAGAAGCATTGAGATATCACATCTCATGCTATAGGAAGGGTCTAAGGTTTGGAAGGGGAAGGATTTGGGTATCACATCTCATGTTATAGGACCGGTCTCAGGTTTGGTATTAGAAGCATTGAGATATCAAGTCTCATGGTATAGGACGGGTCTCAGAATTGGAATGGGAAGGAGTTGGATATCACATCTCAAGCTATAGGAAGGGTCTCAGGATTGGAATGGGAAGGAGTTTGATATCACATCTCATGCCATTGTATGGGTCTCAGGTTTTGTAGAAGCATTGGGATATCACATCTCATGCTATCAGAAGGGTATCGGGATTGGATTTGGAAGGAGTTGGATATCCCATCTCATGCTATAGGAAGGGCCTAAGGTTGGAATGTGAAGGAGTTGGATATCACTTCTCATGTTATAGGAAGGGTCTCAGGATTGGAATGGGAACGACTTGGATATCACATCTCATTCTATAGGAAGGCTCTCAGGGTTGGAAGGGGAAGGAGTTGGATATCACATTTCATGTAGAGATAGGATCTCAGGTTTGGTATTAGAGGCATTGAGATATCACATCTCATGCTATCAGAAGGGTCTCAGGATTGGAATGGGAAGGAGTTGGATATCACATCTCATGCTAAAGGGAGGGTCTAAGATTTGGAAGGGGAAGGATTTGGACATCACATCTCATGTTATATGAAGGATCTCAGGTTTGGTATTAGAGGCATTGAGATATCACATCTCATGCTATAGGAAGTGTCTCAGGATTGGAATGGGAAGGACTTGGATATCACTACTCATGCTATAGGGAGGGTCTCAAGTTTGATATTAGAAGCATTGAGATATCACATCTCATGCTATAGGAAGGGTCTCAGGATTGGAATGGGAAGGAGTTGGATATCACATCTCATGCTATAGGAAGGGTCTCACGTTTGGTATAAGCAGTGAGATATCACATCTCATGCTATAGGAAGGGTCTCAGGATTGGAATGGGAAGGAGTTGGATATCACATCTCATGTTATAGGAAGGGTCTCAGGTTTGGTATTAGAAGCATTGAGATATCACATCTCATGCTGTATGAAGGGTCTCAGGATTGGAATGGGAAGGAGTTGGATATCACATCTCATGCTAAAGGGAGGGTCTCAGGTTTGGAAGGGGAAGGATTTGGATATCACATCTCATGTTATAGGAAGGATCACAGGTTTGGTATTAGAAGCATTGAGATATCACATCTCATGCTATCGGAAGGGTCTCAGGATTGGAATGGGAAGGAGTTGGATATCACATCTCATGCTATAGGAAGGGTCTCAGGTTTGGAACGGGAAGGAGTTGGATATCACATCTCATGTTATAGGAAGAGTCTCAGGTTTGGTATAAGCATTGAGATATCACATCTCTGCTATCGGAGGTGTCTCAGGATTGGGATGGGAAGGAGTTGGATATTACATCTCATGCTATAGGAAGGGTATCAGGTATGGAACGGGAAGGAGTTGGATATCCCATCTCATGTTATAGGACGGGTCTCAGGTTTGGTATTAGAAGCATTGAGATATCACATCGCATGCTGTAGGAAGGATCTCAGGTTTGGAATGGGAAGGAATTGGATATCACATCTCATGTCATAGGAAGTATCTCAGGTTTGGTATTAGAAGCATTGAGATATCACATCTCATTCTATAGGAATGGTCTCAGGATTGGAATGGGTAGGAGTTGGATATTACATTCTTGCTATAGGAAGGGTCTCATGTTTGGAATGGGAAGGAGTTGGATATCACATATGCTATAGGAAGGGTCTCAGGTTTGGAACGGGAAGGAGTTGGATATCACATCTCATGTTATAGGAAGGGTCTCAGGTTTGGTATAAGCATTGAGATATCACATCTCTGCTATCGGAGGTGGCTCAGGATTGGAATGGGAAGGATTTGGATATCCCATCTCATGTTATAGGACGGGTCTCTGGTTTGGTATTAGAATCATTGAGATATCACATCGCATGCTGTAGGAAGGGTCTAAGGATTGGAATGGGATGGACTTGGATATCACATCTCATGCTATAGGTAGGCTCTCAGGTTTGGTATAAGCATTGAGATATCACATCTCATGCTATAGGAAGGGTCTCGGGATTGGAATGGGAAGGATTTGGATATCACATCTCATGCTATAGGAAGGGTCTCAGGTTTGGTATAAGCATGGAGATATCACTTCTCATGCTATAGGAAGTGTCTCAGGATTGGAATGGGAAGGAGTTGGATATCACATCTCATGTTATAGGAAGGATCTCAGGTTTGGTATTAGAAGCATTGAGACATCACATCTCATGCTATAGGAAGGGTCTCAGGATTGGAATGGGAAGGAGTTGGATATCACATCTCATGCTAAAGGGAGGGTCTCAGGTTTGGAAGGGGAAGGATTTCGATATTACATCTTGTGTTATAGGAATGATCTCAGGTTTGGTATTAGAAGCATTGAGATATCACATCTCATGCTATCGGAAGGATCTCAGGATTGGAATGGGAAGGAGTTCGATATCACATCTCATGCTATAGGAAGGGTCTCAGGATTGGAATGGGAAGGAGTTTTATATGACATCTCATGCCATAGGAAGGATCTCAGTTTTGGTTTTAGAAGCATTGAGACATCACATCTCATGTTATAGGAAGGGTCTCAGGATTGGAATGGGAAGGAGTTGGATATCACATCTCATGCTATAGGAAGGGTCTCAGGTTTGGTATAAGCATTGAGATATCACATCTCATGCTATAGGAAGGGTCTCAGGATTGGAATGGGAAGGAGTTGTATATGACATCTCATGCCACAGGAAGGGTCTCAGGTTTGGTATAAGCATTGAGATATCACATCTCTGCTATCGGAAGGGTCTCAGGATTGCAATGGGAAGGAGTTGGATATCCCATCTTATGTTATAGGAAGGGTCTCAGGTTTGGTATTAGAAGCATTGAGATATCACATCTCATGCTATAGGAAGGGTCTCAGGATTGGAATGGGAAGGACTTGGATATCACATCTCATGCTATAGGGAGGGTCTCACGTTTGGAAAGGGAAGGAGTTGGATATCACATTTCATGTTAGAGGTAGGATCTCAGGTTTGTTATTAGAGGCATTGAGATATCACATCTCATGCTATCAGAAGGGTCTCAGGATTGGAATGGGAAGGAGTTGGATATCACATCTCATGCTAAAGGGAGGGTCTCAGGAATGGAAGGGGAAGGATTTGGATATCACATCTCATGTTATAGGAAGGATCTCAGGTTTGGTATTAGAAGCATTGAGATATCACATCTCATGCTATCGGAAGGATCTCAGGTTTGGTATTAGAGGCATTGAGATATCACATCTCATGCTAAAGGGAGGGTCTCGGGTTTGGAAGGGAAAGGATTTGGATATCACATCTCTTGTTATAGGAAGGATCACAGGTTTGGTATTAGAAGCATTGAGATATCACATCTCATGCTATCGGAAGGGTCTCAGGATTGGAATGGGAAGGAGTTGGATATCACATCTCATGCTATAGGAAGGGTCTCAGGTTTGGAACGGGAAGGAGTTGGATATCACATCTCATGTTATAGGAAGAGTCTCAGGTTTGGTATAAGCATTGAGATATCACATCTCTGCTATCGGAGGTGTCTCAGGATTGGGATGGGAAGGAATTGGATATCACATCTCATGCTATAGGAAGGGTATCAGTTTTGGAACATGAAGGATTTGGATATCACATCTCATGTTATTGGACCGGTCTCAGGTTTGGTATTAGAAGCATTGAGATATCAAGTCTCATGGTATAGGACGGGAGTTTGATATTACATCTCATGCTATGGTATGGGTCTCAGGTTTTGTAGAAGCATTGGCATATCACATCTCATGCTATCGGAAGGGTATCAGGATTGGATTTGGAAGGAGTTGGATATCCCATCTCATGCTATAGGAAGGGTCTCAGGATTGGAATGGGAAGGACTTGGATATCACATCTCATGCTGTAGGAAGGCTCTCAGGTTTGGAAAGGGAAGGAGTTGGATATCACATTTCATGATATAGGAAGGGTCTCAGGTTTGGTATAAGCATTGAGATATCACATCTCATGCTATAGGAAGGGTCTCAGGATTGGAATGGGAAGGAGTTGTATATGACATCTCATGCCGTAGGAAGGGTCTCAGGTTTGGTATAAGCATTGAGATATCACATCTCATGCTATAGGAAGGGTCTCAGGATTGGAATGGGATGGAGTTGGATATCACATCTCATGCTATAGGAAGGGTCTCAGGTTTGGTATAAGCATTGAGATATCACATCTCATGCTATAGGAAGGGTTTCAGGATTGGAATGGGAAGGAGTTGTATATGACATCTCATGCCGTAGGAAGGGTCTCAGGTTTGGTATAAGCATTGAGATATCACATCTCTGCTATCGGAAGGGTCTCAGGATTGGAATGGGAAGGAGTTGGATATCCCATCTCATGTTATAGGAAGAGTCTCAGGTTTGGTATTAGAAGCATTGAGATATCACATCTCATGCTATAGGAAGTGTCTCAGGATTGGAATGGGAAGGACTTGGATATCACATCTCATGCTATAGGGAGGCTCTAAAGTTTGATATTAGAAGCATTGAGATATCACATCTCATGCTATAGGAAGGGTCTCAGGATTGGAATGGGAAGGAGTTGGATATCACATCTCATGCTATAGGAAGGGTCTCAGGTTTGGTATAAGCAGTGAGATATCACATCTCATGCTATAGGAAGTGTCTCAGGATTGGAATGGGAAGGAGTTGGATATCACATCTCATGTTATAGGAAGGATCTCAGGTTTGGTATTAGAAGCATTGAGATATCACATCTCATGCTATAGGAAGGGTCTAAGGTTTGGAAGGGGAAGGATTTGGGTATCACATCTCATGTTATAGGACCGGTCTCAGGTTTGGTATTAGAAGCATTGAGATATCAAGTCTCATGGTATAGGACGGGTCTCAGAATTGGAATGGGAAGGAGTTGGATATCACATCTCAAGCTATAGGAAGGGTCTCAGGATTGGAATGGGAAGGAGTTTGATATCACATCTCATGCCATTGTATGGGTCTCAGGTTTTGTAGAAGCATTGGGATATCACATCTCATGCTATCAGAAGGGTATCGGGATTGGATTTGGAAGGAGTTGGATATCCCATCTCATGCTATAGGAAGGGCCTAAGGTTGGAATGTGAAGGAGTTGGATATCACTTCTCATGTTATAGGAAGGGTCTCAGGATTGGAATGGGAACGACTTGGATATCACATCTCATTCTATAGGAAGGCTCTCAGGGTTGGAAGGGGAAGGAGTTGGATATCACATTTCATGTAGAGATAGGATCTCAGGTTTGGTATTAGAGGCATTGAGATATCACATCTCATGCTATCAGAAGGGTCTCAGGATTGGAATGGGAAGGAGTTGGATATCACATCTCATGCTAAAGGGAGGGTCTAAGATTTGGAAGGGGAAGGATTTGGACATCACATCTCATGTTATATGAAGGATCTCAGGTTTGGTATTAGAGGCATTGAGATATCACATCTCATGCTATAGGAAGTGTCTCAGGATTGGAATGGGAAGGACTTGGATATCACTACTCATGCTATAGGGAGGGTCTCAAGTTTGATATTAGAAGCATTGAGATATCACATCTCATGCTATAGGAAGGGTCTCAGGATTGGAATGGGAAGGAGTTGGATATCACATCTCATGCTATAGGAAGGGTCTCACGTTTGGTATAAGCAGTGAGATATCACATCTCATGCTATAGGAAGGGTCTCAGGATTGGAATGGGAAGGAGTTGGATATCACATCTCATGTTATAGGAAGGGTCTCAGGTTTGGTATTAGAAGCATTGAGATATCACATCTCATGCTGTATGAAGGGTCTCAGGATTGGAATGGGAAGGAGTTGGATATCACATCTCATGCTAAAGGGAGGGTCTCAGGTTTGGAAGGGGAAGGATTTGGATATCACATCTCATGTTATAGGAAGGATCACAGGTTTGGTATTAGAAGCATTGAGATATCACATCTCATGCTATCGGAAGGGTCTCAGGATTGGAATGGGAAGGAGTTGGATATCACATCTCATGCTATAGGAAGGGTCTCAGGTTTGGAACGGGAAGGAGTTGGATATCACATCTCATGTTATAGGAAGAGTCTCAGGTTTGGTATAAGCATTGAGATATCACATCTCTGCTATCGGAGGTGTCTCAGGATTGGGATGGGAAGGAGTTGGATATTACATCTCATGCTATAGGAAGGGTATCAGGTATGGAACGGGAAGGAGTTGGATATCCCATCTCATGTTATAGGACGGGTCTCAGGTTTGGTATTAGAAGCATTGAGATATCACATCGCATGCTGTAGGAAGGATCTCAGGTTTGGAATGGGAAGGAATTGGATATCACATCTCATGTCATAGGAAGTATCTCAGGTTTGGTATTAGAAGCATTGAGATATCACATCTCATTCTATAGGAATGGTCTCAGGATTGGAATGGGTAGGAGTTGGATATTACATTCTTGCTATAGGAAGGGTCTCATGTTTGGAATGGGAAGGAGTTGGATATCACATATGCTATAGGAAGGGTCTCAGGTTTGGAACGGGAAGGAGTTGGATATCACATCTCATGTTATAGGAAGGGTCTCAGGTTTGGTATAAGCATTGAGATATCACATCTCTGCTATCGGAGGTGGCTCAGGATTGGAATGGGAAGGATTTGGATATCCCATCTCATGTTATAGGACGGGTCTCTGGTTTGGTATTAGAATCATTGAGATATCACATCGCATGCTGTAGGAAGGGTCTAAGGATTGGAATGGGATGGACTTGGATATCACATCTCATGCTATAGGTAGGCTCTCAGGTTTGGTATAAGCATTGAGATATCACATCTCATGCTATAGGAAGGGTCTCGGGATTGGAATGGGAAGGATTTGGATATCACATCTCATGCTATAGGAAGGGTCTCAGGTTTGGTATAAGCATGGAGATATCACTTCTCATGCTATAGGAAGTGTCTCAGGATTGGAATGGGAAGGAGTTGGATATCACATCTCATGTTATAGGAAGGATCTCAGGTTTGGTATTAGAAGCATTGAGACATCACATCTCATGCTATAGGAAGGGTCTCAGGATTGGAATGGGAAGGAGTTGGATATCACATCTCATGCTAAAGGGAGGGTCTCAGGTTTGGAAGGGGAAGGATTTCGATATTACATCTTGTGTTATAGGAATGATCTCAGGTTTGGTATTAGAAGCATTGAGATATCACATCTCATGCTATCGGAAGGATCTCAGGATTGGAATGGGAAGGAGTTCGATATCACATCTCATGCTATAGGAAGGGTCTCAGGATTGGAATGGGAAGGAGTTTTATATGACATCTCATGCCATAGGAAGGATCTCAGTTTTGGTTTTAGAAGCATTGAGACATCACATCTCATGTTATAGGAAGGGTCTCAGGATTGGAATGGGAAGGAGTTGGATATCACATCTCATGCTATAGGAAGGGTCTCAGGTTTGGTATAAGCATTGAGATATCACATCTCATGCTATAGGAAGGGTCTCAGGATTGGAATGGGAAGGAGTTGTATATGACATCTCATGCCACAGGAAGGGTCTCAGGTTTGGTATAAGCATTGAGATATCACATCTCTGCTATCGGAAGGGTCTCAGGATTGCAATGGGAAGGAGTTGGATATCCCATCTTATGTTATAGGAAGGGTCTCAGGTTTGGTATTAGAAGCATTGAGATATCACATCTCATGCTATAGGAAGGGTCTCAGGATTGGAATGGGAAGGACTTGGATATCACATCTCATGCTATAGGGAGGGTCTCACGTTTGGAAAGGGAAGGAGTTGGATATCACATTTCATGTTAGAGGTAGGATCTCAGGTTTGTTATTAGAGGCATTGAGATATCACATCTCATGCTATCAGAAGGGTCTCAGGATTGGAATGGGAAGGAGTTGGATATCACATCTCATGCTAAAGGGAGGGTCTCAGGAATGGAAGGGGAAGGATTTGGATATCACATCTCATGTTATAGGAAGGATCTCAGGTTTGGTATTAGAAGCATTGAGATATCACATCTCATGCTATCGGAAGGATCTCAGGTTTGGTATTAGAGGCATTGAGATATCACATCTCATGCTAAAGGGAGGGTCTCGGGTTTGGAAGGGAAAGGATTTGGATATCACATCTCTTGTTATAGGAAGGATCACAGGTTTGGTATTAGAAGCATTGAGATATCACATCTCATGCTATCGGAAGGGTCTCAGGATTGGAATGGGAAGGAGTTGGATATCACATCTCATGCTATAGGAAGGGTCTCAGGTTTGGAACGGGAAGGAGTTGGATATCACATCTCATGTTATAGGAAGAGTCTCAGGTTTGGTATAAGCATTGAGATATCACATCTCTGCTATCGGAGGTGTCTCAGGATTGGGATGGGAAGGAATTGGATATCACATCTCATGCTATAGGAAGGGTATCAGTTTTGGAACATGAAGGATTTGGATATCACATCTCATGTTATTGGACCGGTCTCAGGTTTGGTATTAGAAGCATTGAGATATCAAGTCTCATGGTATAGGACGGGAGTTTGATATTACATCTCATGCTATGGTATGGGTCTCAGGTTTTGTAGAAGCATTGGCATATCACATCTCATGCTATCGGAAGGGTATCAGGATTGGATTTGGAAGGAGTTGGATATCCCATCTCATGCTATAGGAAGGGTCTCAGGATTGGAATGGGAAGGACTTGGATATCACATCTCATGCTGTAGGAAGGCTCTCAGGTTTGGAAAGGGAAGGAGTTGGATATCACATTTCATGTTAGAGGTAGGATCTCAGGTTTGGTATTAGAGACATTGAGATATCACACCTCATGCTATCAGAAGTGTTAGGAAAGATTTCGTAATTGTAGGTAATTTTCCTTCCATGTGGCAACCCCTAAACTTTTTGCTGTTGTTTTTCACCTTGTTCTTGACTTTGCCAGAGAAGTGCAGCCTTCTGCTGCACTCCTCTGGGCTTTCGCTCCTTTTCTCATGGGGAAACTGACATGCCCTTAAGACAGTCAGTACCGGGGAACGCTGTTTCACGTAGTTTCTTTTATCATGTTGCGGCTTTAGTGCAACATGACACAAGAGGGCACTGTAAGCTAAGTTACAGCTCTCTTGGGTCTCTAGCCTTCTACGGGCCCTAGATACTCGTTTAGGATTGTATCTGATCGGTACAAGTAATTCAGGGACGGGAATGGTGGCAGCGATCGTTTTCTTGTGTTTTGAGCTCCTTTTGGCGTTCTAAGCGCATTTCTCGCGCTTAACCCAAAATGGTGGCCTGGCTCCCAAAATGGCCAGACCACGAGGCTCCTTTGTCCTGTCCGCTGACCGTCTTGCTCCCTTCACCTTTCCCAGGTCGAGCCGACCCGGGGCCTTCCTTATTTGGGCATGTACTTTCCCGCGAAACACGGATGCTTTTGCGGGCTTCTACATGTCGTGTGTGTGCCTCCAGGATGTGGGCTGGGATGTCTGGTCCCAATACACATCCTGGGTGCCAGAGAGTCTAGGGTGGTGTGAATGCCTGGGACCACCGTGGTCCGTGATTGGTCCACGAATGGTGTGAGTGTTGATGAGCGGATCTCCCATCGGGTCCCCTCCGTTTTGGCGCGAAGGGAACCGTGGATAAGAGGGGGCTGGAAACACCACTACCATGTCGATCTCCTGAGTTCTCACGAACGAAGGAATACAGGAGCCAAGTATCCTGCAACCAAGAGGCTGGACCGAGGAATCGCTGGTGACCCGCTGAAGGACTCCTCCTTTGCACTGCTGTCGTCCTGTGAAACCCTTTCCTCCTTTGATCGAACCAGAAGGCCTGTACTGGTGCTTCGACCTTTGGAATAGCAGGAACAGCTATTCTCGGCAACTTCATCATCTCCTGCCAGTAAGCCTTCGGAAGCGTCTCTGGGCCATCCAGTTGACTGACCAGCTTACACGGGAGTCCTGCTCTGTAACCGCCGCCAGGTTGTGTAGTATCTCGAGTCCTTGTCACTCTCCCACGCTTCGTACTCTTGGCGTTCCCAGGTCTGAAGGGAGGAGTGGACATTTGGCTCAGATACACACGGCCGCTCCGTTGCCCTGCTGCGGCAACAAACTGTGCAGGTTTCTTCGATTGGGACGTCTTTTTGCTCTACACGACGACGAGGCGTTCCCTGCTCTTCTGAACCTGCCAGCTGCTGAAACTGACGCGGAGAAGCCTGGGTCTGCTTGCATCGGGGACCGGTGAGTAGCATAGCTAGGATCTGGTCGCCCTCCTGCAGGAGCCCATTGCTTTTCCCCGCTGTGTAAAACAGCACCCTTGTCCGTACTCGCGCTCTGCTTCTGCCCACTGTGGAGGCTGCGCTTGAGTCGCGGAACTTGTTCTTCTTCTTTCGTGCACTAAACTGAACTGCCTGACTTCCTTCAAAGAGCTTCTCCTTTTGCCCGTTGGCACCAGCGCGTGCAGGTACTTTGAGCACAAGGCTCCACTCTTCGCAGGGCTCGGACTTCCATCTAGTTAGGTGCCTCTGAAGGCGAACTGAGTCTAAGCATTATATCGCACTGCCTGTTTTCCTTCCCTTTTAGGTGGACTACACATTTCGTGCCTATAACGCTTGCGACTGTCGTATTTGTATATATATTGTGTGGATATGGTATGTGTTGGTTTAATATTGTGATATTGTGATTTTCTCGCTACGGTCATTGTTTTAAAGGCCTTAAAATAAATGTGTATATATTTTTTATATAACAACTGTTTGGAGTAGTTTGTAAGTGATCTTGCTTTGTGGGCTCATTACGAGCTTTCAGTCACCCTCACCCCTCTTGAGACCTAGTCTTGCCCGCCGCGATCGCTACCTTGATTGGTCTGGCTCGTCCAGAGGTTACCCTGTTCCAAGTAACTAGGTTGGCCTTCTGAACTTCTGCGCCACCAGGACAGAGTTCAGAAATCCGTCTTAACAAGAAGGGTATCAGGATTGGAATGGGAAGGAGTTGGATATCACATCTCATGCTAAAGGGAGGGTCTCAGGTTTGGAAGGGGAAGGATTTGGATATCACATCTCATGTTATAGGAAGGATCTCAGGTTTGGTATTATAAGCATTGAGATATCACATCTCATGCTATTGGAAGGATCTCAGGTTTGGTATTAAAAGCATTGAGATATCACATCTCATGCTATAGGAAGGGTCTCAGGATTGGAATGGGAAGGAGTTGGATATCACATCTCATGTTATAGGAAGGATCTCAGGTTTGGTATTAGAAGCATTGAGATATCACATCTCATGCTAAAGGAAGGGTCTCAGGATTGGAATGGGAAGGAGTTGGATATCACATCTCATGCTAAAGGAAGGTTCTCAGTTTTGGTAGAAGCATTGCGATATCACATCTCATGCTATAGGAAGGGTCTCAGGATTGGAATCGGAAGGAGTTGGATATCACATCTCATGCTATAGGAAGGGTCTCAGGTTTGGTAAAAGCATTGAAATATCACATCTCTGCTATCGGAAGGGTCTCAAGATTGGAATGGGAAGGACTTAGATATCACATCTCATGCTATAGGGAGGGTCTCAGTTTTGATATCAGAAGCATTGAGATATCACATCTCATGCTATCGGAAGGGTCTCAGGATTGGAATGGGAGGAGCTGGATATCACATCTCATGCTAAAGGAAGGGTCTCAGGTTTGGAAGGGGAAGGATTTGGATATCACATCTCATGTTATAGGACGGGTCTCAGGTTTGGTATTAGAAGCATTGTGATATCACATCTCATGCTATAGGAAGTGTCTCAGGATTGGAATGGGAAGGAGTTGGATATCACATCTCATGCTATAGGAAGGGTTTCAGGTTTGGTAGAAGCATTGAGATATCACATCTCATGCTATGGGAAGAGTCTCAGGTTTGGGAAGGGAAGGATTTGGATTTCACATCTCATGTTATAGGATGGTTCTCATGTTTGGTTTTTGAAGCATTGAGATATCACATCTCATGCTATCGGAAGGGTCTCAGGTTTGGAATGGGAAGGAGTTGGATATCACATCTCATGTTATAGGAAGGATCTCAGGTTTGGTATTAGAAGCATTGAGATATCACATCTCATGCTATAGGAAGGGTCTCAGGATTGGAATGGCAAGGAGTTGGATATCACATCTCATGCTAAAGGAAGGGTCTCAGGTTTGATAGAAGCATTGAGATATCACATCTCATGCTATAGGAAGGAACTCAGGATTGGAATGGGAAGGAGTTGGATATCACATCTCATGCCATAGGAAGGGTTATCAGGTTTGGTATAAACATTGAGATATCACATCTCATGCTATAGGAAGGATCTCAGGTTTGGTATTAGAAGCATTGAGACATCACATCTCATGCTATAGGAAGGGTCTCAGGATTGGAATTGGAAGTTGTATATGACATCTCATGCCATAGGAAGGATCTCAGGTTTGGTATAAGCATTGAGATATCACATCTCTGCTATCGGAAGGGTATCAGGATTGGAATGGGAAGGAGTTGGATATCCCATCTCATGTTATAGGAAGAGTCTCAGGTTTGGTATTAGAAGCATTGAGACATCACATCTCATGCTATAGGAAGGGTCTCAGGATTGGAATGGGAAGGAGTTGGATATCCCATCTCATGTTATAGGAAGGGTCTCAAGTTTGATATTAGAAGCATTGAGATATCACATCTCATGATATCGGAAGGGTCTCAGGATTGGAATGGGAAGGAGTTGGATATCACATCTCATGATAAAGGAAGGGTCTCAGGATTGGAATGGGAAGGACTTGGATATCACATTTCATGCTATAGGAAGGCTCTCAGGTTTGGAAGGGGAAGGAGTTGGATACCACATTTCATGTTAGAGGTAGAATCGCAGGTTTGGAATTAGAGGCATTGAGATATCACATCTCATGCTATCAGAAGGGTCTCAGGATTGGGATGGGAAGGCGTTGGATATAACATCTCATGCTAAAGGGAGGGTCTCAGATTTGGAAGGGGAAGGATTTGGATATCACATCTCATGTTATAGGAAGGATCTCAGGTTTGGTATTAGAAGCATTGAGATATCACTTCTCATGCTATCGGAAGGATCTCAGGTTTAGTATTAGAGGCATTGAAACATCACATCTCATGCTATCGGAAGGGTATCAGGATTGGATTTGGAAGTAGTTGGATATCCCATCTCATGCTATCTACCACACCTGAGACCCTTCCTTTAGCATGAGATGTGATATCCAACTCCTTCCCATTCCAATCCTGAGACCCTTCCTATAGCATGAGATGTGATATCTCAATGCTTCTAATACCAAACCTGAGACCCTTCCTATAGCATGAGATGGGAAATGTGATATCCAACTCCTTCCCCTTCCAAACCTGAGAGCCTTCCTATAGCATGAGATGTGATATCCAACTCCTTCCCATTCCAATCCTGAGACCCTTATTATACCATGAGATGTCATATCTCAATGCTTCTAATACCAAACCTGAGACCCGTCCTAAAACATGAGATGTGAGATCCAAATCCTTCCCCTTCCAAACCTGAGACCTTTCCTTTAGCATGAGATGTGATATCCAACTCCTTACCATTCCAATCCTGAGACCCTTCCGATAGCATGAGATGTGCTATCTCAATGCTTCTAATATCAAACCTGAGATTCTACCTCTAACATGAAATGTGATATCCAACTCCTTCCCCTTCCAAACCTGAGCCCCTTCCTATAGCATGAGATGGGATATCCAACTACTTCCAAATCCAATCCTGATACCCTTACGATAGCATGAGATGTGATATTTCAATGCCTCTAATACTAAACCTGAGATCCTTCCGATAGCATGAGAAGTGATATCTCAATGCTTCTAATACCAAACCTGAGATCCTTCCTATAACATGAGATGTGATATCCAAGTCCTTCCCATTCCAATCCTGAGACCCTTCCTTTATCATGAGATGTGATATCCAACTCCTTCCCATTCCAATCCTGAGACCTTTCCGATATCATGAGATGTGATATCTCAATGCTTCTAATATCAAACTTGAGACCCTCCCTACAGCATGAGATGTGATATCCAAGTCCTTCCCATTCCAATCCTGAGACCCTTCCTATAGCATGAGATGTGATATCTCAATGCTTCTAATACCAAACCTGAGACCCTTCCTATGACATGAGATGGGATATCCAACTCCTTCCCATTCCAATCCTGAGACCCTTCGGATAGCAGAGATATGATATCTCAATGCTTATACCAAGCCTGAGACCCTTCGTACAGCATGAGATGTGATATCCAAGTCCTTCCCATTCCAATCCTGAGACCCTTCCTATAGCATGAGATGTGATATCTCAATGCTTCTAATACCAAACCTGAGACCCTTCCTATGACATGAGATGGGATATCCAACTCCTTCCCATTCCAATCCTGAGACCCTTCCTATAGCATGAGATGTGATGTCTCAATGCTTCTAATACCAAACCTGAGATCCTTCCTATAACATGAGATGTGATATCCAACTCCTTCCCATTCCAATCCTGAGACCCTTCCTATAGCATGAGATGTGATATTTCACTGCTTATACCAAACCTGAGACCCTTCCTATAGCATGAGATGTGATATCCAACTCCTTCCCATTCCAATCCTGAGACCCTTCCTATAGCATGAGATGTGATATCTCAATGCTTCTAATATCAAACTTGAGACCCTCCCTATAGCATGAGACGTGATATCCAACTCCTTCCCATTCCAATCCTGAGACTCTTCCTATAGCATGAGATGTGATAACTCAATGCTTCTACCAAACCTGAGACCCTTCCTATAACATGAGATGGGATATCTTAATGCTTCTAATACCAAACCTGAGACCCGTCCTATAACATGAGATGTGATATCCAAATCCTTCCCCTTCCAAACCTGAGACCCTTCCTTTAGCATGAGATGTGATATCCAGCTCCTTCCCATTCCAATCCTGAGACCCTTCCGATGGCATGAGATGTGATATCTCAATGCTTCTAATATCAAAACTGAGACCCTCCCTATAGCATGAGATGTGATATCTAAGTCCTTCCCATTCCAATCCTGAGTCCCTTCCGATAGCAGAGATGTGATATCTCAATGCTTATACCAAACCTGAGACCCTTCCTATGGCATGAGATGTGATATCCAACTCCTTCCCATTTCAATCCTGAGACCCTTCCTATAGCATGAGATGTGATATCTCAATGCTTCTACCAAACATGAGACCCTTCCTTTAGCATGAGATGTGATATCCATCTCCTTCCCATTCCAATCCTGAGACCCTTCCTATAGCATGAGATGTGATATCTCAATGCTTCTAATACCAAACCTGAGATCCTTCCGATAACATGAGATGTGATATCCAAATCCTTCCCCTTCCAAACCTGAGACCCTCCCTTAAGCATGAGATGTGATATCCGACTCCTTCCCATTCCAATCCTGAGACCCTTCTGATAGCATGAGATGTGATATCTCAATTCTTCTAATACTAAACCTGAGATCCTTCCGATAGCATAAGAAGTGATGTCTCAATGCTCCTAATACCAAACCTGGGACCCGTCCTATAACATGAGATATTATATCCAAATCCTTCCCATTCCAATCCTGAAACCCTTCCTTTAGCATGAGATGTGATATCTCAATGTTTCTAATAAAAAACCTGAGACCCTTCCTATAGCAAGAGATGTGATATCCAGCTCCTTCCCATTCCAATCCTGAGACCCTTCCGATAGCATGAGATGTGATATCTCAATGCTTCTAATATCAAAACTGAAACCCTCCCTATAGCATGAGATGTGATATCTAAGTCCTTCCCATTCCAATCCTGAGACCCTTCCGATAGCAGAGATGTGATATCTCAATGCTTATACTAAACCTGAGACCCTTCCTATGGCATGAGATGTGATATCCAACTCCTTCCCATTTCAATCCTGAGACCCTTCCTATAGCATGAGATGTGATATCTCAATGCTTCTACCAAACATGAGACCCTTCCTTTAGCATGAGATGTGATATCCATCTCCTTCCCATTCCAATCCTGAGACCCTTCCTATAGCATGAGATGTGATATCTCAATGCTTCTAAAACCAAACCTGAGATCCTTCCGATAACATGAGATGTGATATCCAAATCCTTCCCCTTCCAAACCCGAGACCCTCCCTTTAGCATGAGATGTGATATCCAACTCCTTCCCATTCCAATCCTGAGACCCTTCTGATAGCATGAGATGTGATATCTCAATGCTTCTAATACTAAACCTGAGATCCTTCCGATAGCATGAGAAGTGATATCTCAATGCTTCTAATACCAAACCTGGGACCCGTCCTATAACATGAGATATGATATCCAAATCCTTCCCATTCCAATCCTGAAACCCTTCCTTTAGCATGAGATGTGATATCTCAATGTTTCTAATAAAAAACCTGAGACCGTTCCTATAGCATGAGAAGGGATATCCAATTCCTTCCCATTCCAATCCTGAGACCCTTCCTATAGCAAGAGATGTGATATCCAAATCCTTCCCATTCCAATCCTGAGATGCTTCCTTTAGCATGAGATGTGATATCCAAATCCTTCCCATTCCAATCCTGAAACCCCTCCTATAGCATGAGATGTGATATCTCAATGTTTCTAATAAAAAACTGAGACCCTTCCTATAGCAAGAGATGTGATATCCAAATCCTTCCCATTTCAATCCTGAGACCCTACCTATAACATGAGATGTGATATCCAACTCCTTCCCATTCCAACCTGAGACCCTTCCTATAACATGAGATGTGATATCCAACTCCTTCCCATTCCAATCCTGAAACCCTTCCTATAGCATGAGATGTGATATCTCAATGTTTCTAATAAAAAACCTGAGACCCTTCCAATAGCAAGAGATGTGCTATCCAAATCCTTCCCATTCCAATCCTGAGACCCTTCCTATAACATGAGATGTGATATCCAACTCCTTCCCATTCCAACCTGAGACGTTTCCTATAGCATGAGAAGGGATATCCAACTCCTTCCCATTCCAATCCTGAGACCCTTCCTATAGCAAGAGATGTGATATCCAAATCCTTCCCATTCCAATCCTGAGATCCTTCCTATAACATGAGATGTGATACCCAATTATTTCCCATTCCAAACCTGAGACCCTTCCTATTGGATGAGATGTGATATCCAACACCTTCCCATTCCAATCCTGACACCCTTCCTATACCATGAGATGTGATATCTCAATGCTTCTAATACCAAACCTGGGACCCGTCCTATAACATGAGATATGATATCCAAATCCTTCCCCTTCCAAGCCTGAGACCCTTCCTTTAGCATGAGATGTGATATCCAAATCCTTCCCATTCCAATCCTGAAACCCCTCCTATAGCATGAGATGTGATATCTCAATGTTTCTAATAAAAAACTGAGACCCTTCCTATAGCAAGAGATGTGATATCCAAATCCTTCCCATTCCAACCTGAGACCGTTCCTATAGCATGAGAAGGGATATCCAACTCCTTCCCATTCCAATCCTGAGACCCTTCCTATAGCAAGAGATGTGATATCCAAATCCTTCCCATTCCAATCCTGAGATGCTTCCTATAACATGAGATGTGATACCCAATTATTTCCCATTCCAAACCTGAGACCCTTCCTATTGGATGAGATGTGATATCCAACACCTTCCCATTCCAATCCTGACACCCTTCCTATACCATGAGATGTGATATCTCAATGCGTCTAATACCAAACCTGGGACTCGTCCTATAATATGAGATATGATATCCAAATCCTTCCCCTTCCAAACCTGAGACCCTTCCTTTAGCATGAGATGTGATATCCAAATCCTTCCCATTCCAATCCTGAAACCCCTCCTATAGCATGAGATGTGATATCTCAATGTTTCTAATAAAAAACTGAGACCCTTCCTATAGCAAGAGATGTGATATCCAAATCCTTCCCATTTCAATCCTGAGACCCTACCTATAACACGAGATGTGATATCCAACTCCTTCCCATTCCAACCTGAGACCCTTCCTATAACATGAGATGTGATATCCAACTCCTTCCCATTCCAATCCTGAAACCCTTCCTATAGCATGAGATGTGATATCTCAATGTTTCTAATAAAAAACCTGAGACCCTTCCAATAGCAAGAGATGTGCTATCCAAATCCTTCCCATTCCAATCCTGAGACCCTTCCTATAACATGAGATGTGATATCCAACTCCTTCCCATTCCAACCTGAGACGTTTGCTATAGCATGAGAAGGGATATCCAACTCCTTCCCATTCCAATCCTGAGACCCTTCCTATAGCAAGAGATGTGATATCCAAATCCTTCCCATTCCAATCCTGAGATCCTTCCTATAACATGAGATGTGATACCTAATTATTTCCCATTCCAAACCTGAGACCCTTCCTATTGGATGAGATGTGATATCCAACACCTTCCCATTCCAATCCTGACACCCTTCCTATACCATGAGATGTGATATCTCAATGCTTCTAATACCAAACCTGGGACCCGTCCTATAACATGAGATATGATATCCAAATCCTTCCCCTTCCAAACCTGAGACCCTTCCTTTAGCATGAGATGTGATATCCAAATCCTTCCCATTCCAATCCTGAAACCCCTCCTATAGCATGAGATGTGATATCTCAATGTTTCTAATAAAAAACTGAGACCCTTCCTATAGCAAGAGATGTGATATCCAACTCCTTCCCATTCCAATCCTGAAACCCTTCCTATAGCATGAGATGTGATATCTCAATGTTTCTAATAAAAAACCTGAGACCCTTCCAATAGCAAGAGATGTGCTATCCAAATCCTTCCCATTCCAATCCTGAGACCCTTCCTATAACATGAGATGTGATATCCAACTCCTTCCCATTCCAACCTGAGACGTTTCCTATAGCATGAGAATGGATATCCAACTCCTTCCCATTCCAATCCTGAGACCCTTCCTATAGCAAGAGATGTGATATCCAAATCCTTCCCATTCCAATCCTGAGATCCTTCCTATAACATGAGATGTGATACCCAATTATTTCCCATTCCAAACCTGAGACCCTTCCTATTGGATGCGATGTGATATCCAACACCTTCCCATTCCAATCCTGACACCCGTCCTATACCATGAGATGTGATATCTCAATGCTTCTAATACCAAACCTGGGACCCGTCCTATAACATGAGATATGATATCCAAATCCTTCCCCTTCCAAACCTGAGACCCTTCCTTTAGCATGAGATGTGATATCCAAATCCTTCCCATTCCAATCCTGAAACCCCTCCTATAGCATGAGATGTGATATCTCAATGTTTCTAATAAAAAACTGAGACCCTTCCTATAGCAAGAGATGTGATATCCAAATCCTTCCCATTTCAATCCTGAGACCCTTCCTATAACATGAGATGTGATATCCAACTCCTTCCCATTCCAACCTGAGACGTTTCCTATAGCATGAGAAGGGATATCCAACTCCTTCCCATTCCAATCCTGAGACCCTTCCTATAGCAAGAGATGTGATATCCAAATCCTTCCCATTCCAATCCTGAGATCCTTCCTATAACATGAGATGTGATACCCAATTATTTCCCATTCCAAACCTGAGACCCTTCCTATTGGATGAGATGTGATATCCAACACCTTCCCATTCCAATCCTGACACCCTTCCTATACCATGAGATGTGATATCTCAATGCTTCTAATACCAAACCTGGGACCCGTCCTATAACATGAGATATGATATCCAAATCCTTCCCCTTCCAAACCTGAGACCCTTCCTTTAGCATGAGATGTGATATCCAAATCCTTCCCATTCCAATCCTGAAACCCCTCCTATAGCATGAGATGTGATATCTCAATGTTTCTAATAAAAAACTGAGACCCTTCCTATAGCAAGAGATGTGATATCCAAATCCTTCCCATTTCAATCCTGAGACCCTACCTATAGCATGAGATGTGATATCCAACTCCTTCCCATTCCAACCTGAGACCGTTCCTATAGCATGAGAAGGGATATCCAACTCCTTCCCATTCCAATCCTGAGACCCTTCCTATAGCAAGAGATGTGATATCCAAATCCTTCCCATTCCAATCCTGAGATGCTTCCTATAACATGAGATGTGATACCCAATTATTTCCCATTCCAAACCTGAGACCCTTCCTATTGGATGAGATGTGATATCCAACACCTTCCCATTCCAATCCTGACACCCTTCCTATACCATGAGATGTGATATCTCAATGCATCTAATACCAAACCTGGGACTCGTCCTATAACATGAGATATGATATCCAAATCCTTCCCCTTCCAAACCTGAGACCCTTCCTTTAGCATGAGATGTGATATCCAAATCCTTCCCATTCCAATCCTGAAACCCCTCCTATAGCATGAGATGTGATATCTCAATGTTTCTAATAAAAAACTGAGACCCTTCCTATAGCAAGAGATGTGATATCCAAATCCTTCCCATTTCAATCCTGAGACCCTACCTATAACATGAGATGTGATATCCAACTCCTTCCCATTCCAACCTGAGACCCTTCCTATAACATGAGATGTGATATCCAACTCCTTCCCATTCCAATCCTGAAACCCTTCCTATAGCATGAGATGTGATATCTCAATGTTTCTAATAAAAAACCTGAGACCCTTCCAATAGCAAGAGATGTGCTATCCAAATCCTTCCCATTCCAATCCTGAGACCCTTCCTATAACATGAGATGTGATATCCAACTCCTTCCCATTCCAACCTGAGACGTTTCCTATAGCATGAGAAGGGATATCCAACTCCTTCCCATTCCAATCCTGAGACCCTTCCTATAGCAAGAGATGTGATATCCAAATCCTTCCCATTCCAATCCTGAGATCCTTCCTATAACATGAGATGTGATACCCAATTATTTCCCATTCCAAACCTGAGACCCTTCCTATTGGATGAGATGTGATATCCAACACCTTCCCATTCCAATCCTGACACCCTTCCTATACCATGAGATGTGATATCTCAATGCTTCTAATACCAAACCTGGGACCCGTCCTATAACATGAGATATGATATCCAAATCCTTCCCCTTCCAAGCCTGAGACCCTTCCTTTAGCATGAGATGTGATATCCAAATCCTTCCCATTCCAATCCTGAAACCCCTCCTATAGCATGAGATGTGATATCTCAATGTTTCTAATAAAAAACTGAGACCCTTCCTATAGCAAGAGATGTGATATCCAAATCCTTCCCATTCCAACCTGAGACCGTTCCTATAGCATGAGAAGGGATATCCAACTCCTTCCCATTCCAATCCTGAGACCCTTCCTATAGCAAGAGATGTGATATCCAAATCCTTCCCATTCCAATCCTGAGATGCTTCCTATAACATGAGATGTGATACCCAATTATTTCCCATTCCAAACCTGAGACCCTTCCTATTGGATGAGATGTGATATCCAACACCTTCCCATTCCAATCCTGACACCCTTCCTATACCATGAGATGTGATATCTCAATGCGTCTAATACCAAACCTGGGACTCGTCCTATAATATGAGATATGATATCCAAATCCTTCCCCTTCCAAACCTGAGACCCTTCCTTTAGCATGAGATGTGATATCCAAATCCTTCCCATTCCAATCCTGAAACCCCTCCTATAGCATGAGATGTGATATCTCAATGTTTCTAATAAAAAACTGAGACCCTTCCTATAGCAAGAGATGTGATATCCAAATCCTTCCCATTTCAATCCTGAGACCCTACCTATAACACGAGATGTGATATCCAACTCCTTCCCATTCCAACCTGAGACCCTTCCTATAACATGAGATGTGATATCCAACTCCTTCCCATTCCAATCCTGAAACCCTTCCTATAGCATGAGATGTGATATCTCAATGTTTCTAATAAAAAACCTGAGACCCTTCCAATAGCAAGAGATGTGCTATCCAAATCCTTCCCATTCCAATCCTGAGACCCTTCCTATAACATGAGATGTGATATCCAACTCCTTCGCATTCCAACCTGAGACGTTTGCTATAGCATGAGAAGGGATATCCAACTCCTTCCCATTCCAATCCTGAGACCCTTCCTATAGCAAGAGATGTGATATCCAAATCCTTCCAATTCCAATCCTGAGATCCTTCCTATAACATGAGATGTGATACCTAATTATTTCCCATTCCAAACCTGAGACCCTTCCTATTGGATGAGATGTGATATCCAACACCTTCCCATTCCAATCCTGACACCCTTCCTATACCATGAGATGTGATATCTCAATGCTTCTAATACCAAACCTGGGACCCGTCCTATAACATGAGATATGATATCCAAATCCTTCCCCTTCCAAACCTGAGACCCTTCCTTTAGCATGAGATGTGATATCCAAATCCTTCCCATTCCAATCCTGAAACCCCTCCTATAGCATGAGATGTGATATCTCAATGTTTCTAATAAAAAACTGAGACCCTTCCTATAGCAAGAGATGTGATATCCAACTCCTTCCCATTCCAATCCTGAAACCCTTCCTATAGCATGAGATGTGATATCTCAATGTTTCTAATAAAAAACCTGAGACCCTTCCAATAGCAAGAGATGTGCTATCCAAATCCTTCCCATTCCAATCCTGAGACCCTTCCTATAACATGAGATGTGATATCCAACTCCTTCCCATTCCAACCTGAGACGTTTCCTATAGCATGAGAAGGGATATCCAACTCCTTCCCATTTCAATCCTGAGACCCTTCCTATAGCAAGAGATGTGATATCCAAATCCTTCCCATTCCAATCCTGAGATCCTTCCTATAACATGAGATGTGATACCCAATTATTTCCCATTCCAAACCTGAGACCCTTCCTATTGGATGAGATGTGATATCCAACACCTTCCCATTCCAATCCTGACACCCGTCCTATACCATGAGATGTGATATCTCAATGCTTCTAATACCAAACCTGGGACCCGTCCTATAACATGAGATATGATATCCAAATCCTTCCCCTTCCAAACCTGAGACCCTTCCTTTAGCATGAGATGTGATATCCAAATCCTTCCCATTCCAATCCTGAAACCCCTCCTATAGCATGAGATGTGATATCTCAATGTTTCTAATAAAAAACTGAGACCCTTCCTATAGCAAGAGATGTGATATCCAAATCCTTCCCATTTCAATCCTGAGACCCTTCCTATAACATGAGATGTGATATCCAACTCCTTCCCATTCCAACCTGAGACGTTTCCTATAGCATGAGAAGGGATATCCAACTCCTTCCCATTCCAATCCTGAGACCCTTCCTATAGCAAGAGATGTGATATCCAAATCCTTCCCATTCCAATCCTGAGATCCTTCCTATAACATGAGATGTGATACCCAATTATTTCCCATTCCAAACCTGAGACCCTTCCTATTGGATGAGATGTAATATCCAACACCTTCCCATTCCAATCCTGACACCCTTCCTATACCATGAGATGTGATATCTCAATGCTTCTAATACCAAACCTGGGACCCGTCCTATAACATGAGATATGATATCCAAATCCTTCCCCTTCCAAACCTGAGACCCTTCCTTTAGCATGAGATGTGATATCCAAATCCTTCCCATTCCAATCCTGAAACCCCTCCTATAGCATGAGATGTGATATCTCAATGTTTCTAATAAAAAACTGAGACCCTTCCTATAGCAAGAGATGTGATATCCAAATCCTTCCCATTTCAATCCTGAGACCCTACCTATAGCATGAGATGTGATATCCAACTCCTTCCCATTCCAACCTGAGACCGTTCCTATAGCATGAGAAGGGATATCCAACTCCTTCCCATTCCAATCCTGAGACCCTTCCTATAGCAAGAGATGTGATATCCAAATCCTTCCCATTCCAATCCTGAGATGCTTCCAATAACATGAGATGTGATACCCAATTATTTCCCATTCCAAACCTGAGACCCTTCCTATTGGATGAGATGTGATATCCAACACCTTCCCATTCCAATCCTGACACCCTTCCTATACCATGAGATGTGATATCTCAATGCATCTAATACCAAACCTGGGACTCGTCCTATAACATGAGATATGATATCCAAATCCTTCCCCTTCCAAACCTGAGACCCTTCCTTTAGCATGAGATGTGATATCCAAATCCTTCCCATTCCAATCCTGAAACCCCTCCTATAGCATGAGATGTGATATCTCAATGTTTCTAATAAAAAACTGAGACCCTTCCTATAGCAAGAGATGTGATATCCAAATCCTTCCCATTTCAATCCTGAGACCCTACCTATAACATGAGATGTGATATCCAACTCCTTCCCATTCCAACCTGAGACCCTTCCTATAACATGAGATGTGATATCCAACTCCTTCCCATTCCAATCCTGAAACCCTTCCTATAGCATGAGATGTGATATCTCAATGTTTCTAATAAAAAACCTGAGACCCTTCCAATAGCAAGAGATGTGCTATCCAAATCCTTCCCATTCCAATCCTGAGACCCTTCCTATAACATGAGATGTGATATCCAACTCCTTCCCATTCCAACCTGAGACGTTTCCTATAGCATGAGAAGGGATATCCAACTCCTTCCCATTCCAATCCTGAGACCCTTCCTATAGCAAGAGATGTGATATCCAAATCCTTCCCATTCCAATCCTGAGATCCTTCCTATAACATGAGATGTGATACCCAATTATTTCCCATTCCAAACCTGAGACCCTTCCTATTGGATGAGATGTGATATCCAACACCTTCCCATTCCAATCCTGACACCCTTCCTATACCATGAGATGTGATATCTCAATGCTTCTAATACCAAACCTGGGACCCGTCCTATAACATGAGATATGATATCCAAATCCTTCCCCTTCCAAACCTGAGACCCTTCCTTTAGCATGAGATGTGATATCCAAATCCTTCCCATTCCAATCCTGAAACCCCTCCTATAGCATGAGATGTGATATCTCAATGTTTCTAATAAAAAACTGAGACCCTTCCTATAGCAAGAGATGTGATATCCAAATCCTTCCCATTTCAATCCTGAGACCCTACCTATAGCATGAGATGTGATATCCAACTCCTTCCCATTCCAACCTGAGACCCTTCCTATAACATGAGATGTGATATCCAACTCCTTCCCATTCCAATCCTGAAACCCTTCCTATAGCATGAGATGTGATATCTCAATGTTCTAATAAAAAACCTGAGACCCTTCCAATAGCAAGAGATGTGATATCCAAATCCTTCCCATTCCAATCCTGAGACCCTTCCTATAACATGAGATGTGATATCCAACTCCTTCCCATACCAACCTGAGACCCTTCCTATTGCATGAGAAGGGATATCCAACTCCTTCCCATTCCAATCCTGAGACCCTTCCTATAGCAAGAGATGTGATATCCAAATCCTTCCCATTCCAATCCTGAGATCCTTCCTATAACATGAGATGTGATATCTCAATGCTTCTAATACCAAACCTGAGACCCTTCCTATGACATGAGATGGGATATCCAACTCCTTCCCATTCCAATCCTGAGACCCTTCGGGTAGCATAGATGTGATATCTCAATGCTTATACCAAGCCTGAGACCCTTCCTATGGCATGAGATGTGATATCCAACTCCTTCCCATTCCAATCCTGAGACCCTTCCTATAGCATGAGATGTGATGTCTCAATGCTTCTAATACCAAACCTGAGATCCTTCCTATAACATGAGATGTGATATCCAACTCCTTCCCATTCCAATCCTGAGACTCTTCCTATAGCATGAGATGTGATATCTCACTGCTTATACCAAACCTGAGACCCTTCCTATAGCATGAGATGTGATATCCAACTCCTTCCCATTCCAATCCTGAGACCCTTCCTATAGCATGAGATGTGATATCTCAATGCTTCTAATATCAAACTTGAGACCCACCCTATAGCATGAGACGTGATATCCAACTCCTTCCCATTCCAATCCTGAGACTCGTCCTATAGCATGAGATGTGATATCTCAATGCTTCTACCAAACCTGAGACCCTTCCTATAACATGAGATGGGATATCCAACTCCTTCCCATTCCAATCCTCAGACACTTCCTATAGCATGAGATGTGATATCTCAATGCTTCTAATACCAAACCTGAGACCCTTCCTATGGCATGAGATTTGATATCAAACTCCTTCCCATTCCAATCCTGAGACCCTTCCTATAGCATGAGATATGATATCCAACTCCTTCCCATTCCAATCCTGAAACCCTTCCTATACCATGAGATGTGATATCTTAATGCTTCTAATACCAAACCTGAGACCCGTCCTATAACATGAGATGTGATATCCAAATCCTTACCCTCCCAACCTGAGACCCTTCCTTTAGCATGAGATGTGATATCCAGCTCCTTCCCATTCCAATCCTGAGACCCTTCCGATAGCATGAGATGTGATATCTCAATGCTTCTAATATCAAAACTGAGACCCTCCCTATAGCATGAGATGTGATATCTAAGTCCTTCCCATTCCAATCCTGAGACCCTTCCAATAGCAGAGATGTGATATCTCAATGCTTATACCAAACCTGAGACCCTTCCTATGGCATGAGATGTGATATCCAACTCCTTCCCATTTCAATCCTGAGACCCTTCCTATAGCATGAGATGTGATATCTCAATGCTTCTACCAAACATGAGACCCTTCCTTTAGCATGAGATGTGATATCCATCTCCTTCCCATTCCAATCCTGAGACCCTTCCTATAGCATGAGATGTGATATCTCAATGCTTCTAATACCAAACCTGAGATCCTTCCGATAACATGAGATGTGATATCCAAATCCTTCCCCTTCCAAACCTGAGACCCTCCCTTTAGCATGAGATGTGATATCCAACTACTTCCCATTCCAATCCTGAGACCCTTCTGATAGCATGAGATGTGATATCTCAATGCTTCTAATACTAAACCTGAGATCCTTCCGATAGCATGAGAAGTGATATCTCAATGCTTCTAATACCAAACCTGGGACCCGTCCTATAACATGAGATATTATATCCAAATCCTTCCCATTCCAATCCTGAAACCCTTCCTTTAGCATGAGATGTGATATCTCAATGTTTCTAATAAAAAACCTGAGACCCTTCCTATAGCAAGAGATGTGATATCCAAATCCTTCCCATTCCAATCCTGAGACCCTTCCTATAACATGAGATGTGATATCCAACTCCTTCCCATTCCAATCCTGAAACCCTTCCTATAGCATGAGATGTGATATCTCAATTTTTCTAATAAAAAACCTGAGACCCTTCCAATAGCAAGAGATGTGATATCCAAATCCTTCCCATTCCAATCCTGAGACCCTTCCTATAACATGAGATGTGATATCCAACTCCTTCCCATTCCAACCTGAGACCCTTCCTATAGCATGAGAAGGGATATCCAACGCCTTCCCATTCCAATCCTGAGACCCTTCCTATAGCAAGAGATGTGATATCCAATTCCTTCCCATTCCAATCCTGAGATCCTTCCTATAACATGAGATGTGATACCCAATTATTTCCCATTCCAAACCTGAGACCCTTCCTATTGGATGATATCCAACACCTTCCCATTCCAATCCTGACACCCTTCCTATACCATGAGATGTGATATCTCAATGCTTCTAATACCAAACCTGGGACCCGTCCTATAACATGAGATATGATATCCAAATCCTTCCCCTTCCAAACCTGAGACCCTTCCTTTAGCATGAGATGTGATATCCAAATCCTTCCCATTCCAATCCTGAAACCCCTCCTATAGCATGAGATGTGATATTTCAATGTTTCTAATAAAAAACTGAGACCCTTCCTATAGCAAGAGATGTGATATCCAAATCCTTCCCATTTCAATCCTGAGACCCTACCTATAACATGAGATGTGATATCCAACTCCTTCCCATTCCAACCTGAGACCCTTCCTATAGCATGAGATGTGATGTCTCAATGCTTCTAATACCAAACCTGAGATCCTTCCTATAACATGAGATGTGATATCCAACTCCTTCCCATTCCAATCCTGAGGCCCTTCCTATAGCATGAGATGTGATATCTCACTGCTTATACCAAACCTGAGACCCTTCCTATAGCATGAGATGTGATATCCAACTCCTTCCCATTCCAATCCTGAGACCCTTCCTATAGCATGAGATGTGATATCTCAATGCTTCTAATATCAAACTTGAGACCCTCCCTATAGCATGAGACGTGATATCCAACTCCTTCCCATTCAAATCCTGAGACTCTTCCTATAGCATGAGATGTGATATCTCAATGCTTCTACCAAACCTGAGACCCTTCCTATAACATGAGATGGGATATCCAACTCCTTCCCATTCCAATCCTCAGACACTTCCTATAGCATGAGATGTGATATCTCAATGCTTCTAATACCAAACCTGAGACCCTTCCTATGGCATGAGATTTGATATCAAACTCCTTCCCATTCCAATCCTGAGACCCTTCCTATAGCATGAGATATGATATCCAACTCCTTCCCATTCCAATCCTGAAACCCTTCCTATACCATGAGATGTGATATCTTAATGCTTCTAATACCAAACCTGAGACCCGTCCTATAACATGAGATGTGATATCCAAATCCTTCCCCTTCCAAACTTGAGACCCTTCCTTTAGCATGAGATGTGATATCCAGCTCCTTCCCATTCCAATCCTGAGACCCTTCCGATAGCATGAGATGTGATATATCAATGCTTCTAATATCAAAACTGAGACCCTCCCTATAGCATGAGATGTGATATCTAAGACCTTCCCATTCCAATCCTGAGACCCTTCCGATAGAAGAGATGTGATATCTCAATGCTTATACCAAACCTGAGACCCTTCCTATGGCATGAGATGTGATATCCAACTCCTTCCCATTTCAATCCTGAGACCCTTCCTATAGCATGAGATGTGATATCTCAATGCTTCTACCAAACATGAGACCCTTCCTTTAGCATGAGATGTGATATCCATCTCCTTCCCATTCCAATCCTGAGACCCTTCTGATAGCATGAGATGTGATATCTCAATGCTTCTAATACTAAACCTGAGATCCTTCCGATAGCATGAGAAGTGATATCCAAATCCTTCCCCTTCCAAACCTGAGACCCTCCCTTTAGCATGAGATGTGATATCCAACTCCTTCCCATTCCAATCCTGAGACCCTTCTGATAGCATGAGATGTGATATCTCAATGCTTCTAATACTAAACCTGAGATCCTTCCGATAGCATGAGAAGTGATATCTCAATGCTTCTAATACCAAACCTGGGACCCGTCCTATAACATGAGATATTATATCCAAATCCTTCCCATTCCAATCCTGAAACCCTTCCTTTAGCATGAGATGTGATATCTCAATGTTTCTAATAAAAAACCTGAGACCCTTCCTATAGCAAGAGATGTGATATCCAGCTCCTTCCCAATCCAATCCTGAGACCCTTCCGATAGCATGAGATGTGATATCTCAATGCTTTTTATATCAAAATTGAGACCCTCCCTATAGCATGAGATGTGATATCTAAGTCCTTCGCATTCCAATCCTGAGACCCTTCCGATAGCAGAGATGTGATATCTCAATGCTTATACCAAACCTGAGACCCTTCCTATGGCATGAGATGTGATATCCAACTCCTTCCCATTTCAATCCTGAGACCCTTCCTATAGCATGAGAAGTGATATCCAAATCCTTCCCCTTCCAAACCTGAGACCCTCCCTTTAGCATGAGATGTGATATCCAACTCCTTCCCATTCCAATCCTGAGACCCTTCTGATAGCATGAGATGTGATATCTCAATGCTTCTAATACTAAACCTGAGATCCTTCCGATAGCATGAGAAGTGATATCTCAATGCTTCTAATACCAAACCTGGGACCCGTCCTATAACATGAGATATTATATCCAAATCCTTCCCATTCCAATCCTGAAACCCTTCCTTTAGCATGAGATGTGATATCTCAATGTTTCTAATAAAAAACCTGAGACCCTTCCTATAGCAAGAGATGTGATATCCAGCTCCTTCCCAATCCAATCCTGAGACCCTTCCGATAGCATGAGATGTGATATCTCAATGCTTTTTATATCAAAATTGAGACCCTCCCTATAGCATGAGATGTGATATCTAAGTCCTTCGCATTCCAATCCTGAGACCCTTCCGATAGCAGAGATGTGATATCTCAATGCTTATACCAAACCTGAGACCCTTCCTATGGCATGAGATGTGATATCCAACTCCTTCCCATTTCAATCCTGAGACCCTTCCTATAGCATGAGATGTGATATCTCAATGCTTCTACCAAACATGAGACTCTTCCTTTAGCATGAGATGTGATATCCATCTCCTTCCCATTCCAATCCTGAGACCCTTCCTATCGCATGAGATGTGATATCTCAATGCTTCTAATACCAAACCTGAGATCCTTCCGATAACATGAGATGTGATATCCAAATCCTTCCCCTTCCAAACCTGAGACCCTCCCTTTAGCATGAGATGTGATATCCAACTCCTTCCCATTCCAATCCTGAGACCCTTCTGATAGCATGAGATGTGATATCTCAATGCTTCTAATACTAAACCTGAGATCCTTCCGATAGCATGAGAAGTGATATCTCAATGCTTCTAATACCAAACCTGGGACCCGTCCTATAACATGAGATATTATATCCAAATCCTTCCCATTCCAATCCTGAAACCCTTCCTTTAGCATGAGATGTGATATCTCAATGTTTCTAATAAAAAACCTGAGACCCTTCCTATAGCAAGAGATGTGATATCCAGCTCCTTCCCATTCCAATCCTGAGACCCTTCCGATAGCATGAGATGTGATATCTCAATGCTTTTTATATCAAAATTGAGACCCTCCCTATAGCATGAGATGTGATATCTAAGTCCTTCGCATTCCAATCCTGAGACCCTTCCGATAGCAGAGATGTGATATCTCAATGCTTATACCAAACTTGAGACCCTTCCTATGGCATGAGATGTGATATCCAACTCCTTCCCATTTCAATCCTGAGACCCTTCCTATAGCATGAGATGTGATATCTCAATGCTTCTAACAAACATGAGACCCTTCCTTTAGCATGAGATGTGATATCCATCTCCTTCCCATTCCAATCCTGAGACCCTTCCTATAGCATGAGATGTGATATCTCAATGCTTCTAATACCAAACCTGAGATCCTTCCGATAACATGAGATGTGATATCCAAATCCTTCCCCTTCCAAACCTGAGACCCTCCCTTTAGCATGAGATGTGATATCCAACTCCTTCCCATTCCAATCCTGAGACCCTTCTGATAGCATGAGATGTGATATCTCAATGCTTCTAATACTAAACCTGAGATCCTTCCGATAGCATGAGAAGTGATATCTCAATGCTTCTAATACCAAACCTGGGACCCGTCCTATAACATGAGATATGATATCCAAATCCTTCCCATTCCAATCCTGAAACCCTTCCTTTAGCATGAGATGTGATATCTCAATGTTTCTAATAAAAAACCTGAGACCCTTCCTATAGCAAGAGATGTGATATCCAAATCCTTCCCATTCCAATCCCGAGACCCTTCCTATAACATGAGATGTGATATCCAACTCCTTCCCATTCCAATCCTGAAACCCTTCCTATAGCATGAGATGTGATATCTCAATGTTTCTAATAAAAAACCTGAGACCCTTCCAATAGCACGAGATGTGATATCCAAATCCTTCCCATTCCAATCCTGAGACCCTTCCTATAACATGAGATGTGATATCCAACTCCTTCCCATTCCAACCTGAGACCCTTCCTATAGTATGAGAAGGGATATCCAACTCCTTCCCATTCCAATCCTGAGACCCTTCCTATAGCAAGAGATGTGATATCCAAATCCTTCCCATTCCAAACCTGAGATCCTTCCTATAACATGAGATGTGATACCCAATTATTTCCCATTCCAAACCTGAGACCCTTCCTATTGGATGAGATGTGATATCCAACACCTTCCCATTCCAATCCTGACACCCTTCCTATACCATGAGATGTGATATCTCAATGCTTCTAATACCAAACCTGGGACCCGTCCTATAACATGAGATATGATATCCAAATCCTTCCCCTTCCAAACCTGAGACCCTTCCTTTAGCATGAGATGTGATATCCAAATCCTTCCCATTCCAAACCTGAAACCCCTCCTATAGCATGAGATGTGATATCTCAATATTTCTAATAAAAAACCTGAGACCCTTCCAATAGCAAGAGATGTGATATCCAAATCCTTCCCATTCCAATCCTGAGACCCTTCCTATAACATGAGATGTGATATCCAACTCCTTCCCATTCCAACCTGAGACCCTTCATATAGCAGGAGAAGGGATATCCAACTCCTTCCCATTCCAATCCTGAGACCCTTCCTATAGCAAGAGATGTGATATCCAAATCATTCCCATTCCAATCCTGAGATCCTTCCTATAACATGAGATGTGATACCCAATTATTTCCCATTCCAAACCTGAGACCCTTCCTATTGGATGAGATGTGATATTCAACACCTTCCCATTCCAATCCTGACACCCTTCCTATACCATGAGATGTGATATCTCAATGTTTCTAATACAAAACTGAGACCCTTCCTATAGCAAGAGATGTGATATCCAAATCCTTCCCATTTCAATCCTGAAACCCCTCCTAAAGCATGAGATCTGATATCTCAATGTTTCTAATAAAAAACTGAGACCCTTCCTATAGCAAGAGATGTGATATCCAAATCCTTCCCATTTCAATCCTGAGACCCTACCTATAACATGAGATGTGATATCCAACTCCTTCCCATTCCAACCTGAGACCCTCCCTTTAGCATGAGATGTGATATCCAACTCCTTCCCATTCCAATCCTGAGACCCTTCTGATAGCATGAGATGTGATATCTCAATGCTTCTAATACTAAACCTGAGATCCTTCCGATAGCATGAGAAGTGATATCTCAATGCTTCTAATACCAAACCTGGGACCCGTCCTATAACATGAGATATTATATCCAAATCCTTCCCATTCCAATCCTGAAACCCTTCCTTTAGCATGAGATGTGATATCTCAATGTTTCTAATAAAAAACCTGAGACCCTTCCTATAGCAAGAGATGTGATATCCAAATCCTTCCCATTCCAATCCTGAGACCCTTCCTATAACATGAGATGTGATATCCAACTCCTTCCCATTCCAATCCTGAAACCCTTCCTATAGCATGAGATGTGATATCTCAATTTTTCTAATAAAAAACCTGAGACCCTTCCAATAGCAAGAGATGAGATATCCAAATCCTTCCCATTCCAATCCTGAGAACCTTCCTATAACATGAGATGTGATATCCAAATCCTTCCCATTCCAACCTGAGACCCTTCCTATAGCATGAGAAGGGATATCCAACTCCTTCCCATTCCAATCCTGAGACCCTTCCTATAGCAAGAGATGTGATATCCAAATCCTTCCCATTCCAATCCTGAGATCCTTCCTATAACATGAGATGTGATACCCAATTATTTCCCATTCCAAACCTGAGACCCTTCCTATTGGATGAGATGTGATATCCAACACCTTCCCATTCCAATCCTGACACCCTTCCTATACCATGAGATGTGATATCTCAATGCTTCTAATACCAAACCTGGGACCCGTCCTATAACATGAGATATGATATCCAAATCCTTCCCCTTCCAATCCTGAACCCCCTCCTATAGCATGAGATGTGATATCTCAATGTTTCTAATACAAAACTGAGACCCTTCCTATAGCAAGAGATGTGATATCCAAATCCTTCCCATTTCAATCCTGAGACCCTACCTATAACATGAGATGTGATATCCAACTCCTTCCCATTCCAACCTGAGACCCTTCCTATAGCATGAGATGTGATGTCTCAATGCTTCTAATACCAAACCTGAGATCCTTCCTATAACATGAGATGTGATATCCAACTCCTTCCCATTCCAATCCTGAGGCCCTTCCTATAGCATGAGATGTGATATCTCACTGCTTATACCAAACCTGAGACCCTTCCTATAGCATGAGATGTGATATCCAACTCCTTCCCATTCCAATCCTGAGACCCTTCCTATAGCATGAGATGTGATATCTCATCAAACTTGAGACCCTCGCTATAGCATGAGACGTGATATCCAACTCCTTCCCATTCCAATCCTGAGACTCTTCCTATAGCATGAGATGTGATATCTCAATGCTTCTACCAAACCTGAGACCCTTCCTATAACATGAGATGGGATATCCAACTCCTTCCCATTCCAATCCTCAGACACTTCCTATAGCATGAGATGTGATATCTCAATGCTTCTAATACCAAACCTGAGACCCTTCCTATGGCATGAGATTTGATATCAAACTCCTTCCCATTCCAATCCTGAGACCCTTCCTATAGCATGAGATATGATATCCAACTCCTTCCCATTCCAATCCTGAAACCCTTCCTATACCATGAGATGTGATATCTTAATGCTTCTAATACCAAACCTGAGACCCGTCCTATAACATGAGATGTGATATCCAAATCCTTCCCCTTCCAAACCTGAGACCCTTCATTTTGCATGAGATGTGATATCCAGCTCCTTCCCATTCCAATCCTGAGACCCTTCCGATAGCATGAGATGTGATATATCAATGCTTCTAATATCAAAACTGAGACCCTCCCTATAGCATGAGATGTGATATCTAAGACCTTCCCATTCCAATCCTGAGACCCTTCCGATAGCAGAGATGTGATATCTCAGTGCTTATACCAAACCTGAGACCCTTCCTATGGCATGAGATGTGATATCCAACTCCTTCCCATTTCAATCCTGAGACCCTTCCTATAGCATGAGATGTGATATCTCAATGCTTCTACCAAACATGAGACCCTTCCTATAACATGAGATGGGATATCCAACTCCTTCCCATTCCAATCCTCAGACACTTCCTATAGCATGAGATGTGATATCTCAATGCTTCCAATACCAAACCTGAGACCCTTCCTATGGCATGAGATTTGATATCAAACTCCTTCCCATTCCAATCCTGAGACCCTTCCTATAGCATGAGATATGATATCCAACTCCTTCCCATTCCAATCCTGAAACCCTTCCTATACCATGAGATGTGATATCTTAATGCTTCTAATACCAAACCTGAGACCCGTCCTATAACATGAGATGTGATATCCAAATCCTTCCCCTTCCAAACCTGAGACCCTTCCTTTAGCATGAGATGTGATATCCAGCTCCTTCCCATTCCAATCCTGAGACCCTTCCGATAGCATGAGATGTGATATATCAATGCTTCTAATATCAAAACTGAGACCCTCCCTATAGCATGAGATGTGATATCTAAGACCTTCCCATTCCAATCCTGAGACCCTTCCGATAGCAGAGATGTGATATCTCAGTGCTTATACCAAACCTGAGACCCTTCCTATGGCATGAGATGTGATATCCATCTCCTTCCCATTCCAATCCTGAGACCCTTCCTATAGCATGAGATGTGATATCTCAATGCTTCTAATACCAAACCTGAGATCCTTCCGATAACATGAGATGTGATATCCAAATCCTTCCCCTTCCAAACCTGAGACCCTCCCTTTAGCATAAGATGTGATATCCAACTCCTTCCCATTCCAATCCCGAGACCCTTCTGATAGCATGAGATGTGATATCTCAATGCTTCTAATACTAAACCTGAGATCCTTCCGATAGCATGAGAAGTGATATCTCAATGCTTCTAATACCAAACCTGGGACCCGTCCTATAACATGAGATATTATATCAAAATCCTTCCCATTCGAATCCTGAAACCCTTCCTTTAGCATGAGATGTGATATCTCAATGTTTCTAATAAAAAACCTGAGACCCTTCCTATAGCAAGAGATGTGATATCCAGCTCCTTCCCATTCCAATCCTGAGACCCTTCCGATAGCATGAGATGTGATATCTCAATGCTTCTAATATCAAAACTGAGACCCTCCCTATAGCATGAGATGTGATATCTAAGTCCTTCGCATTCCAATCCTGAGACCCTTCCGATAGCAGAGATGTGATATCTCAATGCTTATACCAAACCTGAGACCCTTCCTATGGCATGAGATGTGATATCCAACTCCTTCCCATTTCAATCCTGAGACCCTTCCTATAGCATGAGATGTGATATCTCAATGCTTCTACCAAACATGAGACCCTTCCTTTAGCATGAGATGTGATATCCATCTCCTTCCCATTCCAATCCTGAGACCCTTCCTATAGCATGAGATGTGATATCTCAATGCTTCTAATACCAAACCTGAGATCCTTCCGATAACATGAGATGTGATATCCAAATCCTTCCCCTTCCAAACCTGAGACCCTCCCTTTAGCATGAGATGTGATATCCAACTCCTTCCCATTCCAATCCTGAGACCCTTCTGATAGCATGAGATGTGATATCTCAATGCTTCTAATACTAAACCTGAGATCCTTCTGATAGCATGAGAAGTGATATCTCAATGCTTCTAATACCAAACCTGGGACCCGTCCTATAACATGAGATATGATATCCAAATCCTTCCCATTCCAATCCTGAAACCCTTCCTTTAGCATGAGATGTGATATCTCAATGTTTCTAATAAAACACCTGAGACCCTTCCTATAGCAAGAGATGTGATATCCAAATCCTTCCCATTCCAATCCTGAGACCCTTCCTATAACATGAGATGTGATATCCAACTCCTTCCCATTCCAATCCTGAAACCCTTCCTATAGCATGAGATGTGATATCTCAATGTTTCTAATAAAAAACCTGAGACCCTTCCAATAGCAAGAGATGTGATATCCAAATCCTTACCATTCCAATCCTGAGACCCTTCCTATAGTATGAGAAGGGATATCCAACTCCTTCCCATTCTAATCCTGAGACCCTTCCTATAGCAAGAGATGTGATATCCAAATCCTTCCCATTCCAATCCTGAGATCCTTCCTATAACATGAGATGTGATACCCAATTATTTCCCATTCCAAACCTGAGACCCTTCCTATTGGATGAGATGTGATATCCAACACCTTCCCATTCCAATCCTGACACCCTTCCTATACCATGAGATGTGATATCTCAATGCTTCTAATACCAAACCTGGGACACGTCCTATAACATGAGATATGATATCCAAATCCTTCCCCTTCCAAACCTGAGACCCTTCCTTTAGCATGAGATGTGATATCCAAATCCTTCCCATTCCAATCCTGAAACCCCTCCTATAGCATGAGATGTGATATCTCAATGTTTCTAATAAAAAACCTGAGACCCTTCCAATAGCAAGAGATGTGATATCCAAATCCTTCCCATTCCAATCCTGAGACCCTTCCTATAACATGAGATGTGATATCCAACTCCTTCCCATTCCAACCTGAGACCCTTCCTATAGCATGAGAAGGGATATCCAACTCCTTCCCATTCCAATCCTAAAACCCTTCCTATAGCAAGAGATGTGATATCCAAATCCTTCCCATTCCAATCCTGAGATCCTTCCTATAACATGAGATGTGATAACCAATTATTTACCATTCCAAACCTGAGACCCTTCCTATTGGATGAGATGTGATATTCAACACCTTCCCATTCCAATCCTGACACCCTTCCTATACCATGAGATGTGATATCTCAATGTTTCTAATACAAAACTGAGACCCTTCCTATAGCAAGAGATGTGATATCCAAATCCTTCCCATTTCAATCCTGAAACCCCTCCTAAAGCATGAGATCTGATATCTCAATGTTTCTAATAAAAAACTGAGACCCTTCCTATAGCAAGAGATGTGATATCCAAATCCTTCCCATTTCAATCCTGAGACCCTACCTATAACATGAGATGTGATATCCAACTCCTTCCCATTCCAACCTGAGACCCTCCCTTTAGCATGAGATGTGATATCCAACTCCTTCCCATTCCAATCCTGAGACCCTTCTGATAGCATGAGATGTGATATCTCAATGCTTCTAATACTAAACCTGAGATCCTTCCGATAGCATGAGAAGTGATATCTCAATGCTTCTAATACCAAACCTGGGACCCTTCCTTTAACATGAGATTTGATATCCAAATCCTTCCCATTCCAATCCTGAAACCCCTCCTATAGCATGAGATGTGATATCTCAATGTTTCTAATAAAAAACCTGAGACCCTTCCAATAGCAAGAGATGTGATATCCAAATCCTTCCCATTCCAATCCTGAGACCCTTCCTATAACATGAGATGTGATATCCAACTCCTTCCCATTCCAACCTGAGACCCTTCCTATAGCATGAGAAGGGATATCCAACTCCTTCCCATTCCAATCCTGAGACCCTTCCTATCGCAAGAGATGTGATATCCAAATCCTTCCCATTCCAATCCTGAGATCCTTCCTATAACATGAGATGTGATACCCAATTATTTCCCATTCCAAACCTGAGACCCTTCCTATTGGATGAGATGTGATATTCAACACCTTCCCATTCCAATCCTGACACCCTTCCTATACCATGAGATGTGATATCTCAATGTTTCTAATACAAAACTGAGACCCTTCCTATAGCAAGAGATGTGATATCCAAATCCTTCCCATTTCAATCCTGAGACCCTACCTATAACATATGTGATATCCAACTCCTTCCCATTCCAACCTGTGACCCTTCCTATAGCATGAGAAGGGATATCCAACTCCTTCCCAATCCAATCCTGAGACCCTTCCGATAGCAGAGATGTGATATATCAATGCTTATAGCAATCCTGAGACCCTTCCTATTGCATGAGATGTGATATCTCAATGCTTCTGCCAAACCTGAGACCCTTCCTTTAGCATGAGATGTGATATCCAAATCCTTCACATTCCAATCCTGAGACCCTTCCTATAGCATGAGATATGATATCTCAATGCTTCTAATACCAAACCTGAGATCCTTCCTATAACATGAGACGGGATATCCAACTCCTTCCCATTCCAATCCTGAGACTCTTCCTATAGCATGAGATGTTATATCTCAATGCTTCTACCAAACCTGAGACCCTTCCTATAACATGAGATAATATCCAAATCCTTCCCATTCCAATTCTGAGACCCGTCCTATAACATGAGTAATATCCAACTCCTTCCCATTCCAATTCTGAGACCCGTCCTATACCATGAGACTTGATATCTCAATGCTTCTAATACCAAACCTGAGACCGGTCTATAACATGAGATGTGATACCCAAATCCTTCCCCTTCCAAACCATAGACCCTTCCTATAGCATGAGATGTGATATCTCAATGCTTCTAATACCAAACCTGAGACCCTTCCTATAACGAGATGGGATATGCAACTCCTTCCCATTCCAATCCTGAGACCCTTCCGATAGCAGAGATGTGATATCTCAATGCTTATACCAAACCTGAGACCCTTCCTATGGCATGAGATGTCATATACAACTCCTTCCGATTCCAATCCTGAGACCCTTCCTATAGCATGAGATGTGATATCTCAATGCTTCTAATACCAAACCTGAGATCCTTCCTATAACATGAGATGTGATATCAAACTCCTTCCCATTCCAAACCTGAGACCCTTCCGATAGCATGATATGTGATATCACAATGCTTCTAAAACCAAACATGAGAACCATCCTATAACATGAGATGTGAAATCCAAATCATTCCCTTTCCAAACCTGAGACCCTTCCTATAGCTTGAGATGTGATATCAAACTCCTTCTCATTCAATGTGATATCCAACTCCTTCCCATTCCAATCCTGAGACCCTTCCTATACCATGAGATGTGATATTTCAATGCTTCTAATACCAAACCTGAGACCCGTCCTAAAACATGAGATGTGAGATCCAAATCCTTCCCCTTCCAAACCTGAGACCTTTCCTATAGCATGAGATGTGATATCTCAATGCTTCTTATACCAAACCTGAAATCCTTCCTATAACATGAGATGTGATATCCAAATCCTTCGCCTTCCAAACCTGAGACCCTCCCTTTAGAATGAGATGTGATATCCAACTCCTTCCCATTCCAAACCTGAGACCCTTCCGATAGCATGATATGTGATATCACAATGCTTCTAAAACCAAACATGAGAACCATCCTATAACATGAGATGTGAAATCCAAATCATTCCCTTTCCAAACCTGAGACCCTTCCTATAGCTTGAGATGTGATATCAAACTCCATCCCATTCAATGTGATATCCAACTCCTTCCCATTCCAATCCTGAGACCCTTCCTATACCATGAGATGTGATATTTCAATGCTTCTAATACCAAACCTGAGACCCGTCCTAAAACATGAGATGTGAGATCCAAATCCTTCCCCTTCCAAACCTGAGACCTTTCCTATAGCATGAGATGTGATATCTCAATGCTTCTTATACCAAACCTGAAATCCTTCCGATAGCATGAGATGTGATATCTCAATGCTTCTAATACCAAACCTGAGATCCTTCCTATAACATGAGATGTGATATCCAAATCCTTCGCCTTCCAAACCTGAGACCCTCCCTTTAGAATGAGATGTGATATCCAACTCCTTCCAATTCCAATCCTGATACCCTTCTGATAGTATGAGATGTGATATCTCAATGCCTCTAATACCAAACCTGAGATCCTACCTCTAACATGAAATGTGATATCCAACTCCTTCCCTTTCCAAACCTGAGAGCCTTCCTACAGCATGAGATGTGATATCCAAGTCCTTCCCATTCCAATCCTGAGACCCTTCCTATAACATGAGATGTGATATCCAACTCCTTCCCATTCCAACCTGAGACCCTTCCTATAGCATGAGATGGGATATCCAACTCCTTCCAAATCCAATCCTGATACCCTTCCGATAGCATGAGATGTGATATCCCAATGCTTCTACAAAACCTGAGACCCATACCATGGCATGAGATGTCATATCAAACTCCCCTCCTATACCACGAGATGTGATATCTCAATGCTTCTAATACCAAACCTGGGACCCGTCCTATAACATGAGATATGATATCCAAATCCTTCCCCTTCCAAACCTGAAACCCTTCCTATAGCATTAGAAGGGATATCCAACTCCTTCCCATTCCAATCCTGAGACCCTTCCTATACCATGAGATGTGATATCTCAATGCTTCTAATAAAAAACCTGAGACCCTTCATATAGCAAGAGATGTGATATCCAAATCCTTCCCATTCCAATCCTGAGATCCTTCCTATAACATGAGATGTGATATCCAATTCATTCCCATTCCAAACCTGAGACCCTTCCTATTGGATGAGATGTGATATCCAACTCCTCCCCATTCCAATCCTGAGTCCCTTCCTATACCATGAGATGTGATATCTCAATGCTTCTAATACCAAACCTGGGACCCGCCGTATAACATGAGATGTGATATCCAAATCCTTCCCATTCCAATCCTGAAACCCTTCCAATAGCATGAGAAGGGATATCCAACTCCTTCCCATTCCAATCCTGAGACCCTTCCTATACCATGAGATGTGATATCTCAATGCTTCTAATAAAAAACCTGAGACCCTTCCTATACCAAGAGATGTGATATCCGAATCCTTCCCATTCCAATCCTGAGATCCTTCCTATAACATGAGATGTGATATCCAATTCATTCCCATTCCAAACCTGAGACCCTTCCTATTGGATGAGATGTGATATCCAACTCCTTCCCATTCCAATCCTGAGACCCTTCCTATACCATGAGATGTGATATCTCAATGCTTATAATACCAAACCTGGGACCCGCCCTATAACATGAGATATGATATCCAAATCCTTCCCCTTCCAAACCTGAGACCCTTCCTTTAGCATGAGATGTGATATCCAAATCCTTCCCATTCCAATCCTGAAACCCTTCCTATAGCATGAGATGTGATATCTCAATGTTTCTAATAAAAAACCTGAGACCCTTCCTATAGCAAGAGATGTGATATCCAAATCCTTCCCATTTCAATCTTGAGACCCTTCCTATAGCATGAGATGTGATATCCAACTCCTTCCCATTCCAACCTGAGACCCTTCCTATAGCATGAGAAGGGATATCCAACTCCTTCCCAATCCAATCCTGAGACCCTTCCGATAGCAGAGATGTGATATCTCAATGCTTATACCAAACCTGAGACCCTACCTTTAGCATGATGTGATATCCAAATCCTTCACATTCCAATCCTGAGACCCTTCCTATAACATGAGATGTGATATCTCAATGCTTCTAATAACAAACCTGAGATCCTTCCTATAACATGAGATGTGATATCCAACTCCTTCCCATTCCAAACCTGAGACCCTTCCGATAGCATGAGAAGTGATATCTCAATGCTTCTAATACCAAACCTGGGACCCTTCCTTTAACATGAGATTTGATATCCAAATCCTTCCCATTCCAATCCTGAAACCCCTCCTATAGCATGAGATGTGATATCTCAATGTTTCTAATAAAAAACTGAGACCCTTCCTATAGCAAGAGATGTGATATCCAAATCCTTCCCATTTCAATCCTGAGACCCTACCTATAGCATGAGATGTGATATCCAACTCCTTCCCATTCCAACCTGAGACCGTTCCTATAGCATGAGAAGGGATATCCAACTCCTTCCCATTCCAATCCTGAGACCCTTCCTATAGCAAGAGATGTGATATCCAAATCCTTCCCATTCCAATCCTGAGATGCTTCCTATAACATGAGATGTGATACCCAATTATTTCCCATTCCAAACCTGAGACCCTTCCTATTGGATGAGATGTGATATCCAACACCTTCCCATTCCAATCCTGACACCCTTCCTATACCATGAGATGTGATATCTCAATGCATCTAATACCAAACCTGGGACTCGTCCTATAACATGAGATATGATATCCAAATCCTTCCCCTTCCAAACCTGAGACCCTTCCTTTAGCATGAGATGTGATATCCAAATCCTTCCCATTCCAATCCTGAAACCCCTCCTATAGCATGAGATGTGATATCTCAATGTTTCTAATAAAAAACTGAGACCCTTCCTATAGCAAGAGATGTGATATCCAAATCCTTCCCATTTCAATCCTGAGACCCTACCTATAACATGAGATGTGATATCCAACTCCTTCCCATTCCAACCTGAGACCCTTCCTATAACATGAGATGTGATATCCAACTCCTTCCCATTCCAATCCTGAAACCCTTCCTATAGCATGAGATGTGATATCTCAATGTTTCTAATAAAAAACCTGAGACCCTTCCAATAGCAAGAGATGTGCTATCCAAATCCTTCCCATTCCAATCCTGAGACCCTTCCTATAACATGAGATGTGATATCCAACTCCTTCCCATTCCAACCTGAGACGTTTCCTATAGCATGAGAAGGGATATCCAACTCCTTCCCATTCCAATCCTGAGACCCTTCCTATAGCAAGAGATGTGATATCCAAATCCTTCCCATTCCAATCCTGAGATCCTTCCTATAACATGAGATGTGATACCCAATTATTTCCCATTCCAAACCTGAGACCCTTCCTATTGGATGAGATGTGATATCCAACACCTTCCCATTCCAATCCTGACACCCTTCCTATACCATGAGATGTGATATCTCAATGCTTCTAATACCAAACCTGGGACCCGTCCTATAACATGAGATATGATATCCAAATCCTTCCCCTTCCAAACCTGAGACCCTTCCTTTAGCATGAGATGTGATATCCAAATCCTTCCCATTCCAATCCTGAAACCCCTCCTATAGCATGAGATGTGATATCTCAATGTTTCTAATAAAAAACTGAGACCCTTCCTATAGCAAGAGATGTGATATCCAAATCCTTCCCATTTCAATCCTGAGACCCTACCTATAGCATGAGATGTGATATCCAACTCCTTCCCATTCCAACCTGAGACCCTTCCTATAACATGAGATGTGATATCCAACTCCTTCCCATTCCAATCCTGAAACCCTTCCTATAGCATGAGATGTGATATCTCAATGTTTCTAATAAAAAACCTGAGACCCTTCCAATAGCAAGAGATGTGATATCCAAATCCTTCCCATTCCAATCCTGAGACCCTTCCTATAACATGAGATGTGATATCCAACTCCTTCCCATACCAACCTGAGACCCTTCCTATTGCATGAGAAGGGATATCCAACTCCTTCCCATTCCAATCCTGAGACCCTTCCTATAGCAAGAGATGTGATATCCAAATCCTTCCCATTCCAATCCTGAGATCCTTCCTATAACATGAGATGTGATATCTCAATGCTTCTAATACCAAACCTGAGACCCTTCCTATGACATGAGATGGGATATCCAACTCCTTCCCATTCCAATCCTGAGACCCTTCGGGTAGCATAGATGTGATATCTCAATGCTTATACCAAGCCTGAGACCCTTCCTATGGCATGAGATGTGATATCCAACTCCTTCCCATTCCAATCCTGAGACCCTTCCTATAGCATGAGATGTGATGTCTCAATGCTTCTAATACCAAACCTGAGATCCTTCCTATAACATGAGATGTGATATCCAACTCCTTCCCATTCCAATCCTGAGACTCTTCCTATAGCATGAGATGTGATATCTCACTGCTTATACCAAACCTGAGACCCTTCCTATAGCATGAGATGTGATATCCAACTCCTTCCCATTCCAATCCTGAGACCCTTCCTATAGCATGAGATGTGATATCTCAATGCTTCTAATATCAAACTTGAGACCCTCCCTATAGCATGAGACGTGATATCCAACTCCTTCCCATTCCAATCCTGAGACTCGTCCTATAGCATGAGATGTGATATCTCAATGCTTCTACCAAACCTGAGACCCTTCCTATAACATGAGATGGGATATCCAACTCCTTCCCATTCCAATCCTCAGACACTTCCTATAGCATGAGATGTGATATCTCAATGCTTCTAATACCAAACCTGAGACCCTTCCTATGGCATGAGATTTGATATCAAACTCCTTCCCATTCCAATCCTGAGACCCTTCCTATAGCATGAGATATGATATCCAACTCCTTCCCATTCCAATCCTGAAACCCTTCCTATACCATGAGATGTGATATCTTAATGCTTCTAATACCAAACCTGAGACCCGTCCTATAACATGAGATGTGATATCCAAATCCTTACCCTCCCAACCTGAGACCCTTCCTTTAGCATGAGATGTGATATCCAGCTCCTTCCCATTCCAATCCTGAGACCCTTCCGATAGCATGAGATGTGATATCTCAATGCTTCTAATATCAAAACTGAGACCCTCCCTATAGCATGAGATGTGATATCTAAGTCCTTCCCATTCCAATCCTGAGACCCTTCCAATAGCAGAGATGTGATATCTCAATGCTTATACCAAACCTGAGACCCTTCCTATGGCATGAGATGTGATATCCAACTCCTTCCCATTTCAATCCTGAGACCCTTCCTATAGCATGAGATGTGATATCTCAATGCTTCTACCAAACATGAGACCCTTCCTTTAGCATGAGATGTGATATCCATCTCCTTCCCATTCCAATCCTGAGACCCTTCCTATAGCATGAGATGTGATATCTCAATGCTTCTAATACCAAACCTGAGATCCTTCCGATAACATGAGATGTGATATCCAAATCCTTCCCCTTCCAAACCTGAGACCCTCCCTTTAGCATGAGATGTGATATCCAACTACTTCCCATTCCAATCCTGAGACCCTTCTGATAGCATGAGATGTGATATCTCAATGCTTCTAATACTAAACCTGAGATCCTTCCGATAGCATGAGAAGTGATATCTCAATGCTTCTAATACCAAACCTGGGACCCGTCCTATAACATGAGATATTATATCCAAATCCTTCCCATTCCAATCCTGAAACCCTTCCTTTAGCATGAGATGTGATATCTCAATGTTTCTAATAAAAAACCTGAGAGCCTTCCTATAGCAAGAGATGTGATATCCAAATCCTTCCCATTCCAATCCTGAGACCCTTCCTATAACATGAGATGTGATATCCAACTCCTTCCCATTCCAATCCTGAAACCCTTCCTATAGCATGAGATGTGATATCTCAATTTTTCTAATAAAAAACCTGAGACCCTTCCAATAGCAAGAGATGTGATATCCAAATCCTTCCCATTCCAATCCTGAGACCCTTCCTATAACATGAGATGTGATATCCAACTCCTTCCCATTCCAACCTGAGACCCTTCCTATAGCATGAGAAGGGATATCCAACGCCTTCCCATTCCAATCCTGAGACCCTTCCTATAGCAAGAGATGTGATATCCAATTCCTTCCCATTCCAATCCTGAGATCCTTCCTATAACATGAGATGTGATACCCAATTATTTCCCATTCCAAACCTGAGACCCTTCCTATTGGATGATATCCAACACCTTCCCATTCCAATCCTGAGACCCTTCCTATAACATGAGATGTGATATCCAACTCCTTCCCATTTCAATCCTGAGACCCTACCTATAACATGAGATGTGATATCCAACTCCTTCCCATTCCAACCTGAGACCCTTCCTATAGCATGAGATGTGATGTCTCAATGCTTCTAATACCAAACCTGAGATCCTTCCTATAACATGAGATGTGATATCCAACTCCTTCCCATTCCAATCCTGAGGCCCTTCCTATAGCATGAGATGTGATATCTCACTGCTTATACCAAACCTGAGACCCTTCCTATAGCATGAGATGTGATATCCAACTCCTTCCCATTCCAATCCTGAGACCCTTCCTATAGCATGAGATGTGATATCTCAATGCTTCTAATATCAAACTTGAGACCCTCCCTATAGCATGAGACGTGATATCCAACTCCTTCCCATTCAAATCCTGAGACTCTTCCTATAGCATGAGATGTGATATCTCAATGCTTCTACCAAACCTGAGACCCTTCCTATAACATGAGATGGGATATCCAACTCCTTCCCATTCCAATCCTCAGACACTTCCTATAGCATGAGATGTGATATCTCAATGCTTCTAATACCAAACCTGAGACCCTTCCTATGGCATGAGATTTGATATCAAACTCCTTCCCATTCCAATCCTGAGACCCTTCCTATAGCATGAGATATGATATCCAACTCCTTCCCATTCCAATCCTGAAACCCTTCCTATACCATGAGATGTGATATCTTAATGCTTCTAATACCAAACCTGAGACCCGTCCTATAACATGAGATGTGATATCCAAATCCTTCCCCTTCCAAACTTGAGACCCTTCCTTTAGCATGAGATGTGATATCCAGCTCCTTCCCATTCCAATCCTGAGACCCTTCCGATAGCATGAGATGTGATATATCAATGCTTCTAATATCAAAACTGAGACCCTCCCTATAGCATGAGATGTGATATCTAAGACCTTCCCATTCCAATCCTGAGACCCTTCCGATAGAAGAGATGTGATATCTCAATGCTTATACCAAACCTGAGACCCTTCCTATGGCATGAGATGTGATATCCAACTCCTTCCCATTTCAATCCTGAGACCCTTCCTATAGCATGAGATGTGATATCTCAATGCTTCTACCAAACATGAGACCCTTCCTTTAGCATGAGATGTGATATCCATCTCCTTCCCATTCCAATCCTGAGACCCTTCTGATAGCATGAGATGTGATATCTCAATGCTTCTAATACTAAACCTGAGATCCTTCCGATAGCATGAGAAGTGATATCTCAATGCTTCTAATACCAAACCTGGGACCCGTCCTATAACATGAGATATTATATCCAAATCCTTCCCATTCCAATCCTGAAACCCTTCCTTTAGCATGAGATGTGATATCTCAATGTTTCTAATAAAAAACCTGAGACCCTTCCTATAGCAAGAGATGTGATATCCAGCTCCTTCCCAATCCAATCCTGAGACCCTTCCGATAGCATGAGATGTGATATCTCAATGCTTTTTATATCAAAATTGAGACCCTCCCTATAGCATGAGATGTGATATCTAAGTCCTTCGCATTCCAATCCTGAGACCCTTCCGATAGCAGAGATGTGATATCTCAATGCTTATACCAAACCTGAGACCCTTCCTATGGCATGAGATGTGATATCCAACTCCTTCCCATTTCAATCCTGAGACCCTTCCTATAGCATGAGAAGTGATATCCAAATCCTTCCCCTTCCAAACCTGAGACCCTCCCTTTAGCATGAGATGTGATATCCAACTCCTTCCCATTCCAATCCTGAGACCCTTCTGATAGCATGAGATGTGATATCTCAATGCTTCTAATACTAAACCTGAGATCCTTCCGATAGCATGAGAAGTGATATCTCAATGCTTCTAATACCAAACCTGGGACCCGTCCTATAACATGAGATATTATATCCAAATCCTTCCCATTCCAATCCTGAAACCCTTCCTTTAGCATGAGATGTGATATCTCAATGTTTCTAATAAAAAACCTGAGACCCTTCCTATAGCAAGAGATGTGATATCCAGCTCCTTCCCAATCCAATCCTGAGACCCTTCCGATAGCATGAGATGTGATATCTCAATGCTTTTTATATCAAAATTGAGACCCTCCCTATAGCATGAGATGTGATATCTAAGTCCTTCGCATTCCAATCCTGAGACCCTTCCGATAGCAGAGATGTGATATCTCAATGCTTATACCAAACCTGAGACCCTTCCTATGGCATGAGATGTGATATCCAACTCCTTCCCATTTCAATCCTGAGACCCTTCCTATAGCATGAGATGTGATATCTCAATGCTTCTACCAAACATGAGACTCTTCCTTTAGCATGAGATGTGATATCCATCTCCTTCCCATTCCAATCCTGAGACCCTTCCTATCGCATGAGATGTGATATCTCAATGCTTCTAATACCAAACCTGAGATCCTTCCGATAACATGAGATGTGATATCCAAATCCTTCCCCTTCCAAACCTGAGACCCTCCCTTTAGCATGAGATGTGATATCCAACTCCTTCCCATTCCAATCCTGAGACCCTTCTGATAGCATGAGATGTGATATCTCAATGCTTCTAATACTAAACCTGAGATCCTTCCGATAGCATGAGAAGTGATATCTCAATGCTTCTAATACCAAACCTGGGACCCGTCCTATAACATGAGATATTATATCCAAATCCTTCCCATTCCAATCCTGAAACCCTTCCTTTAGCATGAGATGTGATATCTCAATGTTTCTAATAAAAAACCTGAGACCCTTCCTATAGCAAGAGATGTGATATCCAGCTCCTTCCCATTCCAATCCTGAGACCCTTCCGATAGCATGAGATGTGATATCTCAATGCTTTTTATATCAAAATTGAGACCCTCCCTATAGCATGAGATGTGATATCTAAGTCCTTCGCATTCCAATCCTGAGACCCTTCCGATAGCAGAGATGTGATATCTCAATGCTTATACCAAACTTGAGACCCTTCCTATGGCATGAGATGTGATATCCAACTCCTTCCCATTTCAATCCTGAGACCCTTCCTATAGCATGAGATGTGATATCTCAATGCTTCTAACAAACATGAGACCCTTCCTTTAGCATGAGATGTGATATCCATCTCCTTCCCATTCCAATCCTGAGACCCTTCCTATAGCATGAGATGTGATATCTCAATGCTTCTAATACCAAACCTGAGATCCTTCCGATAACATGAGATGTGATATCCAAATCCTTCCCCTTCCAAACCTGAGACCCTCCCTTTAGCATGAGATGTGATATCCAACTCCTTCCCATTCCAATCCTGAGACCCTTCTGATAGCATGAGATGTGATATCTCAATGCTTCTAATACTAAACCTGAGATCCTTCCGATAGCATGAGAAGTGATATCTCAATGCTTCTAATACCAAACCTGGGACCCGTCCTATAACATGAGATATGATATCCAAATCCTTCCCATTCCAATCCTGAAACCCTTCCTTTAGCATGAGATGTGATATCTCAATGTTTCTAATAAAAAACCTGAGACCCTTCCTATAGCAAGAGATGTGATATCCAAATCCTTCCCATTCCAATCCCGAGACCCTTCCTATAACATGAGATGTGATATCCAACTCCTTCCCATTCCAATCCTGAAACCCTTCCTATAGCATGAGATGTGATATCTCAATGTTTCTAATAAAAAACCTGAGACCCTTCCAATAGCACGAGATGTGATATCCAAATCCTTCCCATTCCAATCCTGAGACCCTTCCTATAACATGAGATGTGATATCCAACTCCTTCCCATTCCAACCTGAGACCCTTCCTATAGTATGAGAAGGGATATCCAACTCCTTCCCATTCCAATCCTGAGACCCTTCCTATAGCAAGAGATGTGATATCCAAATCCTTCCCATTCCAAACCTGAGATCCTTCCTATAACATGAGATGTGATACCCAATTATTTCCCATTCCAAACCTGAGACCCTTCCTATTGGATGAGATGTGATATCCAACACCTTCCCATTCCAATCCTGACACCCTTCCTATACCATGAGATGTGATATCTCAATGCTTCTAATACCAAACCTGGGACCCGTCCTATAACATGAGATATGATATCCAAATCCTTCCCCTTCCAAACCTGAGACCCTTCCTTTAGCATGAGATGTGATATCCAAATCCTTCCCATTCCAAACCTGAAACCCCTCCTATAGCATGAGATGTGATATCTCAATATTTCTAATAAAAAACCTGAGACCCTTCCAATAGCAAGAGATGTGATATCCAAATCCTTCCCATTCCAATCCTGAGACCCTTCCTATAACATGAGATGTGATATCCAACTCCTTCCCATTCCAACCTGAGACCCTTCATATAGCAGGAGAAGGGATATCCAACTCCTTCCCATTCCAATCCTGAGACCCTTCCTATAGCAAGAGATGTGATATCCAAATCATTCCCATTCCAATCCTGAGATCCTTCCTATAACATGAGATGTGATACCCAATTATTTCCCATTCCAAACCTGAGACCCTTCCTATTGGATGAGATGTGATATTCAACACCTTCCCATTCCAATCCTGACACCCCTCCTATACCATGAGATGTGATATCTCAATGTTTCTAATACAAAACTGAGACCCTTCCTATAGCAAGAGATGTGATATCCAAATCCTTCCCATTTCAATCCTGAAACCCCTCCTAAAGCATGAGATCTGATATCTCAATGTTTCTAATAAAAAACTGAGACCCTTCCTATAGCAAGAGATGTGATATCCAAATCCTTCCCATTTCAATCCTGAGACCCTACCTATAACATGAGATGTGATATCCAACTCCTTCCCATTCCAACCTGAGACCCTCCCTTTAGCATGAGATGTGATATCCAACTCCTTCCCATTCCAATCCTGAGACCCTTCTGATAGCATGAGATGTGATATCTCAATGCTTCTAATACTAAACCTGAGATCCTTCCGATAGCATGAGAAGTGATATCTCAATGCTTCTAATACCAAACCTGGGACCCGTCCTATAACATGAGATATTATATCCAAATCCTTCCCATTCCAATCCTGAAACCCTTCCTTTAGCATGAGATGTGATATCTCAATGTTTCTAATAAAAAACCTGAGACCCTTCCTATAGCAAGAGATGTGATATCCAAATCCTTCCCATTCCAATCCTGAGACCCTTCCTATAACATGAGATGTGATATCCAACTCCTTCCCATTCCAATCCTGAAACCCTTCCTATAGCATGAGATGTGATATCTCAATTTTTCTAATAAAAAACCTGAGACCCTTCCAATAGCAAGAGATGAGATATCCAAATCCTTCCCATTCCAATCCTGAGAACCTTCCTATAACATGAGATGTGATATCCAAATCCTTCCCATTCCAACCTGAGACCCTTCCTATAGCATGAGAAGGGATATCCAACTCCTTCCCATTCCAATCCTGAGACCCTTCCTATAGCAAGAGATGTGATATCCAAATCCTTCCCATTCCAATCCTGAGATCCTTCCTATAACATGAGATGTGATACCCAATTATTTCCCATTCCAAACCTGAGACCCTTCCTATTGGATGAGATGTGATATCCAACACCTTCCCATTCCAATCCTGACACCCTTCCTATACCATGAGATGTGATATATCAATGCTTCTAATACCAAACCTGGGACCCGTCCTATAACATGAGATATGATATCCAAATCCTTCCCCTTCCAATCCTGAACCCCCTCCTATAGCATGAGATGTGATATCTCAATGTTTCTAATACAAAACTGAGACCCTTCCTATAGCAAGAGATGTGATATCCAAATCCTTCCCATTTCAATCCTGAGACCCTACCTATAACATGAGATGTGATATCCAACTCCTTCCCATTCCAACCTGAGACCCTTCCTATAGCATGAGATGTGATGTCTCAATGCTTCTAATACCAAACCTGAGATCCTTCCTATAACATGAGATGTGATATCCAACTCCTTCCCATTCCAATCCTGAGGCCCTTCCTATAGCATGAGATGTGATATCTCACTGCTTATACCAAACCTGAGACCCTTCCTATAGCATGAGATGTGATATCCAACTCCTTCCCATTCCAATCCTGAGACCCTTCCTATAGCATGAGATGTGATATCTCATCAAACTTGAGACCCTCCCTATAGCATGAGACGTGATATCCAACTCCTTCCCATTCCAATCCTGAGACTCTTCCTATAGCATGAGATGTGATATCTCAATGCTTCTACCAAACCTGAGACCCTTCCTATAACATGAGATGGGATATCCAACTCCTTCCCATTCCAATCCTCAGACACTTCCTATAGCATGAGATGTGATATCTCAATGCTTCTAATACCAAACCTGAGACCCTTCCTATGGCATGAGATTTGATATCAAACTCCTTCCCATTCCAATCCTGAGACCCTTCCTATAGCATGAGATATGATATCCAACTCCTTCCCATTCCAATCCTGAAACCCTTCCTATACCATGAGATGTGATATCTTAATGCTTCTAATACCAAACCTGAGACCCGTCCTATAACATGAGATGTGATATCCAAATCCTTCCCCTTCCAAACCTGAGACCCTTCATTTTGCATGAGATGTGATATCCAGCTCCTTCCCATTCCAATCCTGAGACCCTTCCGATAGCATGAGATGTGATATATCAATGCTTCTAATATCAAAACTGAGACCCTCCCTATAGCATGAGATGTGATATCTAAGACCTTCCCATTCCAATCCTGAGACCCTTCCGATAGCAGAGATGTGATATCTCAGTGCTTATACCAAACCTGAGACCCTTCCTATGGCATGAGATGTGATATCCAACTCCTTCCCATTTCAATCCTGAGACCCTTCCTATAGCATGAGATGTGATATCTCAATGCTTCTACCAAACATGAGACCCTTCCTATAACATGAGATGGGATATCCAACTCCTTCCCATTCCAATCCTCAGACACTTCCTATAGCATGAGATGTGATATCTCAATGCTTCCAATACCAAACCTGAGACCCTTCCTATGGCATGAGATTTGATATCAAACTCCTTCCCATTCCAATCCTGAGACCCTTCCTATAGCATGAGATATGATATCCAACTCCTTCCCATTCCAATCCTGAAACCCTTCCTATACCATGAGATGTGATATCTTAATGCTTCTAATACCAAACCTGAGACCCGTCCTATAACATGAGATGTGATATCCAAATCCTTCCCCTTCCAAACCTGAGACCCTTCCTTTAGCATGAGATGTGATATCCAGCTCCTTCCCATTCCAATCCTGAGACCCTTCCGATAGCATGAGATGTGATATATCAATGCTTCTAATATCAAAACTGAGACCCTCCCTATAGCATGAGATGTGATATCTAAGACCTTCCCATTCCAATCCTGAGACCCTTCCGATAGCAGAGATGTGATATCTCAGTGCTTATACCAAACCTGAGACCCTTCCTATGGCATGAGATGTGATATCCAACTCCTTCCCATTTCAATCCTGAGACCCTTCCTTTAGCATGAGATGTGATATCCATCTCCTTCCCATTCCAATCCTGAGACCCTTCCTATAGCATGAGATGTGATATCTCAATGCTTCTAATACCAAACCTGAGATCCTTCCGATAACATGAGATGTGATATCCAAATCCTTCCCCTTCCAAACCTGAGACCCTCCCTTTAGCATAAGATGTGATATCCAACTCCTTCCCATTCCAATCCCGAGACCCTTCTGATAGCATGAGATGTGATATCTCAATGCTTCTAATACTAAACCTGAGATCCTTCCGATAGCATGAGAAGTGATATCTCAATGCTTCTAATACCAAACCTGGGACCCGTCCTATAACATGAGATATTATATCAAAATCCTTCCCATTCGAATCCTGAAACCCTTCCTTTAGCATGAGATGTGATATCTCAATGTTTCTAATAAAAAACCTGAGACCCTTCCTATAGCAAGAGATGTGATATCCAGCTCCTTCCCATTCCAATCCTGAGACCCTTCCGATAGCATGAGATGTGCTATCTCAATGCTTCTAATATCAAAACTGAGACCCTCCCTATAGCATGAGATGTGATATCTAAGTCCTTCGCATTCCAATCCTGAGACCCTTCCGATAGCAGAGATGTGATATCTCAATGCTTATACCAAACCTGAGACCCTTCCTATGGCATGAGATGTGATATCCAACTCCTTCCCATTTCAATCCTGAGACCCTTCCTATAGCATGAGATGTGATATCTCAATGCTTCTACCAAACATGAGACCCTTCCTTTAGCATGAGATGTGATATCCATCTCCTTCCCATTCCAATCCTGAGACCCTTCCTATAGCATGAGATGTGATATCTCAATGCTTCTAATACCAAACCTGAGATCCTTCCGATAACATGAGATGTGATATCCAAATCCTTCCCCTTCCAAACCTGAGACCCTCCCTTTAGCATGAGATGTGATATCCAACTCCTTCCCATTCCAATCCTGAGACCCTTCTGATAGCATGAGATGTGATATCTCAATGCTTCTAATACTAAACCTGAGATCCTTCTGATAGCATGAGAAGTGATATCTCAATGCTTCTAATACCAAACCTGGGACCCGTCCTATAACATGAGATATGATATCCAAATCCTTCCCATTCCAATCCTGAAACCCTTCCTTTAGCATGAGATGTGATATCTCAATGTTTCTAATAAAACACCTGAGACCCTTCCTATAGCAAGAGATGTGATATCCAAATCCTTCCCATTCCAATCCTGAGACCCTTCCTATAACATGAGATGTGATATCCAACTCCTTCCCATTCCAATCCTGAAACCCTTCCTATAGCATGAGATGTGATATCTCAATGTTTCTAATAAAAAACCTGAGACCCTTCCAATAGCAAGAGATGTGATATCCAAATCCTTACCATTCCAATCCTGAGACCCTTCCTATAGTATGAGAAGGGATATCCAACTCCTTCCCATTCTAATCCTGAGACCCTTCCTATAGCAAGAGATGTGATATCCAAATCCTTCCCATTCCAATCCTGAGATCCTTCCTATAACATGAGATGTGATACCCAATTATTTCCCATTCCAAACCTGAGACCCTTCCTATTGGATGAGATGTGATATCCAACACCTTCCCATTCCAATCCTGACACCCTTCCTATACCATGAGATGTGATATCTCAATGCTTCTAATACCAAACCTGGGACACGTCCTATAACATGAGATATGATATCCAAATCCTTCCCCTTCCAAACCTGAGACCCTTCCTTTAGCATGAGATGTGATATCCAAATCCTTCCCATTCCAATCCTGAAACCCCTCCTATAGCATGAGATGTGATATCTCAATGTTTCTAATAAAAAACCTGAGACCCTTCCAATAGCAAGAGATGTGATATCCAAATCCTTCCCATTCCAATCCTGAGACCCTTCCTATAACATGAGATGTGATATCCAACTCCTTCCCATTCCAACCTGAGACCCTTCCTATAGCATGAGAAGGGATATCCAACTCCTTCCCATTCCAATCCTAAAACCCTTCCTATAGCAAGAGATGTGATATCCAAATCCTTCCCATTCCAATCCTGAGATCCTTCCTATAACATGAGATGTGATACCCAATTATTTACCATTCCAAACCTGAGACCCTTCCTATTGGATGAGATGTGATATTCAACACCTTCCCATTCCAATCCTGACACCCTTCCTATACCATGAGATGTGATATCTCAATGTTTCTAATACAAAACTGAGACCCTTCCTATAGCAAGAGATGTGATATCCAAATCCTTCCCATTTCAATCCTGAAACCCCTCCTAAAGCATGAGATCTGATATCTCAATGTTTCTAATAAAAAACTGAGACCCTTCCTATAGCAAGAGATGTGATATCCAAATCCTTCCCATTTCAATCCTGAGACCCTACCTATAACATGAGATGTGATATCCAACTCCTTCCCATTCCAACCTGAGACCCTCCCTTTAGCATGAGATGTGATATCCAACTCCTTCCCATTCCAATCCTGAGACCCTTCTGATAGCATGAGATGTGATATCTCAATGCTTCTAATACTAAACCTGAGATCCTTCCGATAGCATGAGAAGTGATATCTCAATGCTTCTAATACCAAACCTGGGACCCTTCCTTTAACATGAGATTTGATATCCAAATCCTTCCCATTCCAATCCTGAAACCCCTCCTATAGCATGAGATGTGATATCTCAATGTTTCTAATAAAAAACCTGAGACCCTTCCAATAGCAAGAGATGTGATATCCAAATCCTTCCCATTCCAATCCTGAGACCCTTCCTATAACATGAGATGTGATATCCAACTCCTTCCCATTCCAACCTGAGACCCTTCCTATAGCATGAGAAGGGATATCCAACTCCTTCCCATTCCAATCCTGAGACCCTTCCTATCGCAAGAGATGTGATATCCAAATCCTTCCCATTCCAATCCTGAGATCCTTCCTATAACATGAGATGTGATACCCAATTATTTCCCATTCCAAACCTGAGACCCTTCCTATTGGATGAGATGTGATATTCAACACCTTCCCATTCCAATCCTGACACCCTTCCTATACCATGAGATGTGATATCTCAATGTTTCTAATACAAAACTGAGACCCTTCCTATAGCAAGAGATGTGATATCCAAATCCTTCCCATTTCAATCCTGAGACCCTACCTATAACATATGTGATATCCAACTCCTTCCCATTCCAACCTGTGACCCTTCCTATAGCATGAGAAGGGATATCCAACTCCTTCCCAATCCAATCCTGAGACCCTTCCGATAGCAGAGATGTGATATATCAATGCTTATAGCAATCCTGAGACCCTTCCTATTGCATGAGATGTGATATCTCAATGCTTCTGCCAAACCTGAGACCCTTCCTTTAGCATGAGATGTGATATCCAAATCCTTCACATTCCAATCCTGAGACCCTTCCTATAGCATGAGATATGATATCTCAATGCTTCTAATACCAAACCTGAGATCCTTCCTATAACATGAGACGGGATATCCAACTCCTTCCCATTCCAATCCTGAGACTCTTCCTATAGCATGAGATGTTATATCTCAATGCTTCTACCAAACCTGAGACCCTTCCTATAACATGAGATAATATCCAAATCCTTCCCATTCCAATTCTGAGACCCGTCCTATAACATGAGTAATATCCAACTCCTTCCCATTCCAATTCTGAGACCCGTCCTATACCATGAGACTTGATATCTCAATGCTTCTAATACCAAACCTGAGACCGGTCTATAACATGAGATGTGATACCCAAATCCTTCCCCTTCCAAACCATAGACCCTTCCTATAGCATGAGATGTGATATCTCAATGCTTCTAATACCAAACCTGAGACCCTTCCTATAACGAGATGGGATATGCAACTCCTTCCCATTCCAATCCTGAGACCCTTCCGATAGCAGAGATGTGATATCTCAATGCTTATACCAAACCTGAGACCCTTCCTATGGCATGAGATGTCATATACAACTCCTTCCGATTCCAATCCTGAGACCCTTCCTATAGCATGAGATGTGATATCTCAATGCTTCTAATACCAAACCTGAGATCCTTCCTATAACATGAGATGTGATATCAAACTCCTTCCCATTCCAAACCTGAGACCCTTCCGATAGCATGATATGTGATATCACAATGCTTCTAAAACCAAACATGAGAACCATCCTATAACATGAGATGTGAAATCCAAATCATTCCCTTTCCAAACCTGAGACCCTTCCTATAGCTTGAGATGTGATATCAAACTCCTTCTCATTCAATGTGATATCCAACTCCTTCCCATTCCAATCCTGAGACCCTTCCTATACCATGAGATGTGATATTTCAATGCTTCTAATACCAAACCTGAGACCCGTCCTAAAACATGAGATGTGAGATCCAAATCCTTCCCCTTCCAAACCTGAGACCTTTCCTATAGCATGAGATGTGATATCTCAATGCTTCTTATACCAAACCTGAAATCCTTCCTATAACATGAGATGTGATATCCAAATCCTTCGCCTTCCAAACCTGAGACCCTCCCTTTAGAATGAGATGTGATATCCAACTCCTTCCCATTCCAAACCTGAGACCCTTCCGATAGCATGATATGTGATATCACAATGCTTCTAAAACCAAACATGAGAACCATCCTATAACATGAGATGTGAAATCCAAATCATTCCCTTTCCAAACCTGAGACCCTTCCTATAGCTTGAGATGTGATATCAAACTCCATCCCATTCAATGTGATATCCAACTCCTTCCCATTCCAATCCTGAGACCCTTCCTATACCATGAGATGTGATATTTCAATGCTTCTAATACCAAACCTGAGACCCGTCCTAAAACATGAGATGTGAGATCCAAATCCTTCCCCTTCCAAACCTGAGACCTTTCCTATAGCATGAGATGTGATATCTCAATGCTTCTTATACCAAACCTGAAATCCTTCCGATAGCATGAGATGTGATATCTCAATGCTTCTAATACCAAACCTGAGATCCTTCCTATAACATGAGATGTGATATCCAAATCCTTCGCCTTCCAAACCTGAGACCCTCCCTTTAGAATGAGATGTGATATCCAACTCCTTCCAATTCCAATCCTGATACCCTTCTGATAGTATGAGATGTGATATCTCAATGCCTCTAATACCAAACCTGAGATCCTACCTCTAACATGAAATGTGATATCCAACTCCTTCCCTTTCCAAACCTGAGAGCCTTCCTACAGCATGAGATGTGATATCCAAGTCCTTCCCATTCCAATCCTGAGACCCTTCCTATAACATGAGATGTGATATCCAACTCCTTCCCATTCCAACCTGAGACCCTTCCTATAGCATGAGATGGGATATCCAACTCCTTCCAAATCCAATCCTGATACCCTTCCGATAGCATGAGATGTGATATCCCAATGCTTCTACAAAACCTGAGACCCATACCATGGCATGAGATGTCATATCAAACTCCCCTCCTATACCACGAGATGTGATATCTCAATGCTTCTAATACCAAACCTGGGACCCGTCCTATAACATGAGATATGATATCCAAATCCTTCCCCTTCCAAACCTGAAACCCTTCCTATAGCATTAGAAGGGATATCCAACTCCTTCCCATTCCAATCCTGAGACCCTTCCTATACCATGAGATGTGATATCTCAATGCTTCTAATAAAAAACCTGAGACCCTTCATATAGCAAGAGATGTGATATCCAAATCCTTCCCATTCCAATCCTGAGATCCTTCCTATAACATGAGATGTGATATCCAATTCATTCCCATTCCAAACCTGAGACCCTTCCTATTGGATGAGATGTGATATCCAACTCCTCCCCATTCCAATCCTGAGTCCCTTCCTATACCATGAGATGTGATATCTCAATGCTTCTAATACCAAACCTGGGACCCGCCGTATAACATGAGATGTGATATCCAAATCCTTCCCATTCCAATCCTGAAACCCTTCCAATAGCATGAGAAGGGATATCCAACTCCTTCCCATTCCAATCCTGAGACCCTTCCTATACCATGAGATGTGATATCTCAATGCTTCTAATAAAAAACCTGAGACCCTTCCTATACCAAGAGATGTGATATCCGAATCCTTCCCATTCCAATCCTGAGATCCTTCCTATAACATGAGATGTGATATCCAATTCATTCCCATTCCAAACCTGAGACCCTTCCTATTGGATGAGATGTGATATCCAACTCCTTCCCATTCCAATCCTGAGACCCTTCCTATACCATGAGATGTGATATCTCAATGCTTATAATACCAAACCTGGGACCCGCCCTATAACATGAGATATGATATCCAAATCCTTCCCCTTCCAAACCTGAGACCCTTCCTTTAGCATGAGATGTGATATCCAAATCCTTCCCATTCCAATCCTGAAACCCTTCCTATAGCATGAGATGTGATATCTCAATGTTTCTAATAAAAAACCTGAGACCCTTCCTATAGCAAGAGATGTGATATCCAAATCCTTCCCATTTCAATCTTGAGACCCTTCCTATAGCATGAGATGTGATATACAACTCCTTCCCATTCCAACCTGAGACCCTTCCTATAGCATGAGAAGGGATATCCAACTCCTTCCCAATCCAATCCTGAGACCCTTCCGATAGCAGAGATGTGATATCTCAATGCTTATACCAAACCTGAGACCCTACCTTTAGCATGATGTGATATCCAAATCCTTCACATTCCAATCCTGAGACCCTTCCTATAACATGAGATGTGATATCTCAATGCTTCTAATAACAAACCTGAGATCCTTCCTATAACATGAGATGTGATATCCAACTCCTTCCCATTCCAAACCTGAGACCCTTCCGATAGCATGAGAAGTGATATCTCAATGCTTCTAATACCAAACCTGGGACCCTTCCTTTAACATGAGATTTGATATCCAAATCCTTCCCATTCCAATCCTGAAACCCCTCCTATAGCATGAGATGTGATATCTCAATGTTTCTAATAAAAAACTGAGACCCTTCCTATAGCAAGAGATGTGATATCCAAATCCTTCCCATTTCAATCCTGAGACCCTACCTATAGCATGAGATGTGATATCCAACTCCTTCCCATTCCAACCTGAGACCGTTCCTATAGCATGAGAAGGGATATCCAACTCCTTCCCATTCCAATCCTGAGACCCTTCCTATAGCAAGAGATGTGATATCCAAATCCTTCCCATTCCAATCCTGAGATGCTTCCTATAACATGAGATGTGATACCCAATTATTTCCCATTCCAAACCTGAGACCCTTCCTATTGGATGAGATGTGATATCCAACACCTTCCCATTCCAATCCTGACACCCTTCCTATACCATGAGATGTGATATCTCAATGCATCTAATACCAAACCTGGGACTCGTCCTATAACATGAGATATGATATCCAAATCCTTCCCCTTCCAAACCTGAGACCCTTCCTTTAGCATGAGATGTGATATCCAAATCCTTCCCATTCCAATCCTGAAACCCCTCCTATAGCATGAGATGTGATATCTCAATGTTTCTAATAAAAAACTGAGACCCTTCCTATAGCAAGAGATGTGATATCCAAATCCTTCCCATTTCAATCCTGAGACCCTACCTATAACATGAGATGTGATATCCAACTCCTTCCCATTCCAACCTGAGACCCTTCCTATAACATGAGATGTGATATCCAACTCCTTCCCATTCCAATCCTGAAACCCTTCCTATAGCATGAGATGTGATATCTCAATGTTTCTAATAAAAAACCTGAGACCCTTCCAATAGCAAGAGATGTGCTATCCAAATCCTTCCCATTCCAATCCTGAGACCCTTCCTATAACATGAGATGTGATATCCAACTCCTTCCCATTCCAACCTGAGACGTTTCCTATAGCATGAGAAGGGATATCCAACTCCTTCCCATTCCAATCCTGAGACCCTTCCTATAGCAAGAGATGTGATATCCAAATCCTTCCCATTCCAATCCTGAGATCCTTCCTATAACATGAGATGTGATACCCAATTATTTCCCATTCCAAACCTGAGACCCTTCCTATTGGATGAGATGTGATATCCAACACCTTCCCATTCCAATCCTGACACCCTTCCTATACCATGAGATGTGATATCTCAATGCTTCTAATACCAAACCTGGGACCCGTCCTATAACATGAGATATGATATCCAAATCCTTCCCCTTCCAAACCTGAGACCCTTCCTTTAGCATGAGATGTGATATCCAAATCCTTCCCATTCCAATCCTGAAACCCCTCCTATAGCATGAGATGTGATATCTCAATGTTTCTAATAAAAAACTGAGACCCTTCCTATAGCAAGAGATGTGATATCCAAATCCTTCCCATTTCAATCCTGAGACCCTACCTATAGCATGAGATGTGATATCCAACTCCTTCCCATTCCAACCTGAGACCCTTCCTATAACATGAGATGTGATATCCAACTCCTTCCCATTCCAATCCTGAAACCCTTCCTATAGCATGAGATGTGATATCTCAATGTTTCTAATAAAAAACCTGAGACCCTTCCAATAGCAAGAGATGTGATATCCAAATCCTTCCCATTCCAATCCTGAGACCCTTCCTATAACATGAGATGTGATATCCAACTCCTTCCCATACCAACCTGAGACCCTTCCTATTGCATGAGAAGGGATATCCAACTCCTTCCCATTCCAATCCTGAGACCCTTCCTATAGCAAGAGATGTGATATCCAAATCCTTCCCATTCCAATCCTGAGATCCTTCCTATAACATGAGATGTGATATCTCAATGCTTCTAATACCAAACCTGAGACCCTTCCTATGACATGAGATGGGATATCCAACTCCTTCCCATTCCAATCCTGAGACCCTTCGGGTAGCATAGATGTGATATCTCAATGCTTATACCAAGCCTGAGACCCTTCCTATGGCATGAGATGTGATATCCAACTCCTTCCCATTCCAATCCTGAGACCCTTCCTATAGCATGAGATGTGATGTCTCAATGCTTCTAATATCAAACCTGAGATCCTTCCTATAACATGAGATGTGATATCCAACTCCTTCCCATTCCAATCCTGAGACTCTTCCTATAGCATGAGATGTGATATCTCACTGCTTATACCAAACCTGAGACCCTTCCTATAGCATGAGATGTGATATCCAACTCCTTCCCATTCCAATCCTGAGACCCTTCCTATAGCATGAGATGTGATATCTCAATGCTTCTAATATCAAACTTGAGACCCTCCCTATAGCATGAGACGTGATATCCAACTCCTTCCCATTCCAATCCTGAGACTCGTCCTATAGCATGAGATGTGATATCTCAATGCTTCTACCAAACCTGAGACCCTTCCTATAACATGAGATGGGATATCCAACTCCTTCCCATTCCAATCCTCAGACACTTCCTATAGCATGAGATGTGATATCTCAATGCTTCTAATACCAAACCTGAGACCCTTCCTATGGCATGAGATTTGATATCAAACTCCTTCCCATTCCAATCCTGAGACCCTTCCTATAGCATGAGATATGATATCCAACTCCTTCCCATTCCAATCCTGAAACCCTTCCTATACCATGAGATGTGATATCTTAATGCTTCTAATACCAAACCTGAGACCCGTCCTATAACATGAGATGTGATATCCAAATCCTTACCCTCCCAACCTGAGACCCTTCCTTTAGCATGAGATGTGATATCCAGCTCCTTCCCATTCCAATCCTGAGACCCTTCCGATAGCATGAGATGTGATATCTCAATGCTTCTAATATCAAAACTGAGACCCTCCCTATAGCATGAGATGTGATATCTAAGTCCTTCCCATTCCAATCCTGAGACCCTTCCAATAGCAGAGATGTGATATCTCAATGCTTATACCAAACCTGAGACCCTTCCTATGGCATGAGATGTGATATCCAACTCCTTCCCATTTCAATCCTGAGACCCTTCCTATAGCATGAGATGTGATATCTCAATGCTTCTACCAAACATGAGACCCTTCCTTTAGCATGAGATGTGATATCCATCTCCTTCCCATTCCAATCCTGAGACCCTTCCTATAGCATGAGATGTGATATCTCAATGCTTCTAATACCAAACCTGAGATCCTTCCGATAACATGAGATGTGATATCCAAATCCTTCCCCTTCCAAACCTGAGACCCTCCCTTTAGCATGAGATGTGATATCCAACTACTTCCCATTCCAATCCTGAGACCCTTCTGATAGCATGAGATGTGATATCTCAATGCTTCTAATACTAAACCTGAGATCCTTCCGATAGCATGAGAAGTGATATCTCAATGCTTCTAATACCAAACCTGGGACCCGTCCTATAACATGAGATATTATATCCAAATCCTTCCCATTCCAATCCTGAAACCCTTCCTTTAGCATGAGATGTGATATCTCAATGTTTCTAATAAAAAACCTGAGAGCCTTCCTATAGCAAGAGATGTGATATCCAAATCCTTCCCATTCCAATCCTGAGACCCTTCCTATAACATGAGATGTGATATCCAACTCCTTCCCATTCCAATCCTGAAACCCTTCCTATAGCATGAGATGTGATATCTCAATTTTTCTAATAAAAAACCTGAGACCCTTCCAATAGCAAGAGATGTGATATCCAAATCCTTCCCATTCCAATCCTGAGACCCTTCCTATAACATGAGATGTGATATCCAACTCCTTCCCATTCCAACCTGAGACCCTTCCTATAGCATGAGAAGGGATATCCAACGCCTTCCCATTCCAATCCTGAGACCCTTCCTATAGCAAGAGATGTGATATCCAATTCCTTCCCATTCCAATCCTGAGATCCTTCCTATAACATGAGATGTGATACCCAATTATTTCCCATTCCAAACCTGAGACCCTTCCTATTGGATGATATCCAACACCTTCCCATTCCAATCCTGAGACCCTTCCTATAACATGAGATGTGATATCCAACTCCTTCCCATTTCAATCCTGAGACCCTACCTATAACATGAGATGTGATATCCAACTCCTTCCCATTCCAACCTGAGACCCTTCCTATAGCATGAGATGTGATGTCTCAATGCTTCTAATACCAAACCTGAGATCCTTCCTATAACATGAGATGTGATATCCAACTCCTTCCCATTCCAATCCTGAGGCCCTTCCTATAGCATGAGATGTGATATCTCACTGCTTATACCAAACCTGAGACCCTTCCTATAGCATGAGATGTGATATCCAACTCCTTCCCATTCCAATCCTGAGACCCTTCCTATAGCATGAGATGTGATATCTCAATGCTTCTAATATCAAACTTGAGACCCTCCCTATAGCATGAGACGTGATATCCAACTCCTTCCCATTCAAATCCTGAGACTCTTCCTATAGCATGAGATGTGATATCTCAATGCTTCTACCAAACCTGAGACCCTTCCTATAACATGAGATGGGATATCCAACTCCTTCCCATTCCAATCCTCAGACACTTCCTATAGCATGAGATGTGATATCTCAATGCTTCTAATACCAAACCTGAGACCCTTCCTATGGCATGAGATTTGATATCAAACTCCTTCCCATTCCAATCCTGAGACCCTTCCTATAGCATGAGATATGATATCCAACTCCTTCCCATTCCAATCCTGAAACCCTTCCTATACCATGAGATGTGATATCTTAATGCTTCTAATACCAAACCTGAGACCCGTCCTATAACATGAGATGTGATATCCAAATCCTTCCCCTTCCAAACTTGAGACCCTTCCTTTAGCATGAGATGTGATATCCAGCTCCTTCCCATTCCAATCCTGAGACCCTTCCGATAGCATGAGATGTGATATATCAATGCTTCTAATATCAAAACTGAGACCCTCCCTATAGCATGAGATGTGATATCTAAGACCTTCCCATTCCAATCCTGAGACCCTTCCGATAGAAGAGATGTGATATCTCAATGCTTATACCAAACCTGAGACCCTTCCTATGGCATGAGATGTGATATCCAACTCCTTCCCATTTCAATCCTGAGACCCTTCCTATAGCATGAGATGTGATATCTCAATGCTTCTACCAAACATGAGACCCTTCCTTTAGCATGAGATGTGATATCCATCTCCTTCCCATTCCAATCCTGAGACCCTTCTGATAGCATGAGATGTGATATCTCAATGCTTCTAATACTAAACCTGAGATCCTTCCGATAGCATGAGAAGTGATATCTCAATGCTTCTAATACCAAACCTGGGACCCGTCCTATAACATGAGATATTATATCCAAATCCTTCCCATTCCAATCCTGAAACCCTTCCTTTAGCATGAGATGTGATATCTCAATGTTTCTAATAAAAAACCTGAGACCCTTCCTATAGCAAGAGATGTGATATCCAGCTCCTTCCCAATCCAATCCTGAGACCCTTCCGATAGCATGAGATGTGATATCTCAATGCTTTTTATATCAAAATTGAGACCCTCCCTATAGCATGAGATGTGATATCTAAGTCCTTCGCATTCCAATCCTGAGACCCTTCCGATAGCAGAGATGTGATATCTCAATGCTTATACCAAACCTGAGACCCTTCCTATGGCATGAGATGTGATATCCAACTCCTTCCCATTTCAATCCTGAGACCCTTCCTATAGCATGAGAAGTGATATCCAAATCCTTCCCCTTCCAAACCTGAGACCCTCCCTTTAGCATGAGATGTGATATCCAACTCCTTCCCATTCCAATCCTGAGACCCTTCTGATAGCATGAGATGTGATATCTCAATGCTTCTAATACTAAACCTGAGATCCTTCCGATAGCATGAGAAGTGATATCTCAATGCTTCTAATACCAAACCTGGGACCCGTCCTATAACATGAGATATTATATCCAAATCCTTCCCATTCCAATCCTGAAACCCTTCCTTTAGCATGAGATGTGATATCTCAATGTTTCTAATAAATAACCTGAGACCCTTCCTATAGCAAGAGATGTGATATCCAGCTCCTTCCCAATCCAATCCTGAGACCCTTCCGATAGCATGAGATGTGATATCTCAATGCTTTTTATATCAAAATTGAGACCCTCCCTATAGCATGAGATGTGATATCTAAGTCCTTCGCATTCCAATCCTGAGACCCTTCCGATAGCAGAGATGTGATATCTCAATGCTTATACCAAACCTGAGACCCTTCCTATGGCATGAGATGTGATATCCAACTCCTTCCCATTTCAATCCTGAGACCCTTCCTATAGCATGAGATGTGATATCTCAATGCTTCTACCAAACATGAGACTCTTCCTTTAGCATGAGATGTGATATCCATCTCCTTCCCATTCCAATCCTGAGACCCTTCCTATCGCATGAGATGTGATATCTCAATGCTTCTAATACCAAACCTGAGATCCTTCCGATAACATGAGATGTGATATCCAAATCCTTCCCCTTCCAAACCTGAGACCCTCCCTTTAGCATGAGATGTGATATCCAACTCCTTCCCATTCCAATCCTGAGACCCTTCTGATAGCATGAGATGTGATATCTCAATGCTTCTAATACTAAACCTGAGATCCTTCCGATAGCATGAGAAGTGATATCTCAATGCTTCTAATACCAAACCTGGGACCCGTCCTATAACATGAGATATTATATCCAAATCCTTCCCATTCCAATCCTGAAACCCTTCCTTTAGCATGAGATGTGATATCTCAATGTTTCTAATAAAAAACCTGAGACCCTTCCTATAGCAAGAGATGTGATATCCAGCTCCTTCCCATTCCAATCCTGAGACCCTTCCGATAGCATGAGATGTGATATCTCAATGCTTTTTATATCAAAATTGAGACCCTCCCTATAGCATGAGATGTGATATCTAAGTCCTTCGCATTCCAATCCTGAGACCCTTCCGATAGCAGAGATGTGATATCTCAATGCTTATACCAAACTTGAGACCCTTCCTATGGCATGAGATGTGATATCCAACTCCTTCCCATTTCAATCCTGAGACCCTTCCTATAGCATGAGATGTGATATCTCAATGCTTCTAACAAACATGAGACCCTTCCTTTAGCATGAGATGTGATATCCATCTCCTTCCCATTCCAATCCTGAGACCCTTCCTATAGCATGAGATGTGATATCTCAATGCTTCTAATACCAAACCTGAGATCCTTCCGATAACATGAGATGTGATATCCAAATCCTTCCCCTTCCAAACCTGAGACCCTCCCTTTAGCATGAGATGTGATATCCAACTCCTTCCCATTCCAATCCTGAGACCCTTCTGATAGCATGAGATGTGATATCTCAATGCTTCTAATACTAAACCTGAGATCCTTCCGATAGCATGAGAAGTGATATCTCAATGCTTCTAATACCAAACCTGGGACCCGTCCTATAACATGAGATATGATATCCAAATCCTTCCCATTCCAATCCTGAAACCCTTCCTTTAGCATGAGATGTGATATCTCAATGTTTCTAATAAAAAACCTGAGACCCTTCCTATAGCAAGAGATGTGATATCCAAATCCTTCCCATTCCAATCCCGAGACCCTTCCTATAACATGAGATGTGATATCCAACTCCTTCCCATTCCAATCCTGAAACCCTTCCTATAGCATGAGATGTGATATCTCAATGTTTCTAATAAAAAACCTGAGACCCTTCCAATAGCACGAGATGTGATATCCAAATCCTTCCCATTCCAATCTTGAGACCCTTCCTATAACATGAGATGTGATATCCAACTCCTTCCCATTCCAACCTGAGACCCTTCCTATAGTATGAGAAGGGATATCCAACTCCTTCCCATTCCAATCCTGAGACCCTTCCTATAGCAAGAGATGTGATATCCAAATCCTTCCCATTCCAAACCTGAGATCCTTCCTATAACATGAGATGTGATACCCAATTATTTCCCATTCCAAACCTGAGACCCTTCCTATTGGATGAGATGTGATATCCAACACCTTCCCATTCCAATCCTGACACCCTTCCTATACCATGAGATGTGATATCTCAATGCTTCTAATACCAAACCTGGGACCCGTCCTATAACATGAGATATGATATCCAAATCCTTCCCCTTCCAAACCTGAGACCCTTCCTTTAGCATGAGATGTGATATCCAAATCCTTCCCATTCCAAACCTGAAACCCCTCCTATAGCATGAGATGTGATATCTCAATATTTCTAATAAAAAACCTGAGACCCTTCCAATAGCAAGAGATGTGATATCCAAATCCTTCCCATTCCAATCCTGAGACCCTTCCTATAACATGAGATGTGATATCCAACTCCTTCCCATTCCAACCTGAGACCCTTCATATAGCAGGAGAAGGGATATCCAACTCCTTCCCATTCCAATCCTGAGACCCTTCCTATAGCAAGAGATGTGATATCCAAATCATTCCCATTCCAATCCTGAGATCCTTCCTATAACATGAGATGTGATACCCAATTATTTCCCATTCCAAACCTGAGACCCTTCCTATTGGATGAGATGTGATATTCAACACCTTCCCATTCCAATCCTGACACCCTTCCTATACCATGAGATGTGATATCTCAATGTTTCTAATACAAAACTGAGACCCTTCCTATAGCAAGAGATGTGATATCCAAATCCTTCCCATTTCAATCCTGAAACCCCTCCTAAAGCATGAGATCTGATATCTCAATGTTTCTAATAAAAAACTGAGACCCTTCCTATGGCAAGAGATGTGATATCCAAATCCTTCCCATTTCAATCCTGAGACCCTACCTATAACATGAGATGTGATATCCAACTCCTTCCCATTCCAACCTGAGACCCTCCCTTTAGCATGAGATGTGATATCCAACTCCTTCCCATTCCAATCCTGAGACCCTTCTGATAGCATGAGATGTGATATCTCAATGCTTCTAATACTAAACCTGAGATCCTTCCGATAGCATGAGAAGTGATATCTCAATGCTTCTAATACCAAACCTGGGACCCGTCCTATAACATGAGATATTATATCCAAATCCTTCCCATTCCAATCCTGAAACCCTTCCTTTAGCATGAGATGTGATATCTCAATGTTTCTAATAAAAAACCTGAGACCCTTCCTATAGCAAGAGATGTGATATCCAAATCCTTCCCATTCCAATCCTGAGACCCTTCCTATAACATGAGATGTGATATCCAACTCCTTCCCATTCCAATCCTGAAACCCTTCCTATAGCATGAGATGTGATATCTCAATTTTTCTAATAAAAAACCTGAGACCCTTCCAATAGCAAGAGATGAGATATCCAAATCCTTCCCATTCCAATCCTGAGAACCTTCCTATAACATGAGATGTGATATCCAAATCCTTCCCATTCCAACCTGAGACCCTTCCTATAGCATGAGAAGGGATATCCAACTCCTTCCCATTCCAATCCTGAGACCCTTCCTATAGCAAGAGATGTGATATCCAAATCCTTCCCATTCCAATCCTGAGATCCTTCCTATAACATGAGATGTGATACCCAATTATTTCCCATTCCAAACCTGAGACCCTTCCTATTGGATGAGATGTGATATCCAACACCTTCCCATTCCAATCCTGACACCCTTCCTATACCATGAGATGTGATATCTCAATGCTTCTAATACCAAACCTGGGACCCGTCCTATAACATGAGATATGATATCCAAATCCTTCCCCTTCCAATCCTGAACCCCCTCCTATAGCATGAGATGTGATATCTCAATGTTTCTAATACAAAACTGAGACCCTTCCTATAGCAAGAGATGTGATATCCAAATCCTTCCCATTTCAATCCTGAGACCCTACCTATAACATGAGATGTGATATCCAACTCCTTCCCATTCCAACCTGAGACCCTTCCTATAGCATGAGATGTGATGTCTCAATGCTTCTAATACCAAACCTGAGATCCTTCCTATAACATGAGATGTGATATCCAACTCCTTCCCATTCCAATCCTGAGGCCCTTCCTATAGCATGAGATGTGATATCTCACTGCTTATACCAAACCTGAGACCCTTCCTATAGCATGAGATGTGATATCCAACTCCTTCCCATTCCAATCCTGAGACCCTTCCTATAGCATGAGATGTGATATCTCATCAAACTTGAGACCCTCCCTATAGCATGAGACGTGATATCCAACTCCTTCCCATTCCAATCCTGAGACTCTTCCTATAGCATGAGATGTGATATCTCAATGCTTCTACCAAACCTGAGACCCTTCCTATAACATGAGATGGGATATCCAACTCCTTCCCATTCCAATCCTCAGACACTTCCTATAGCATGAGATGTGATATCTCAATGCTTCTAATACCAAACCTGAGACCCTTCCTATGGCATGAGATTTGATATCAAACTCCTTCCCATTCCAATCCTGAGACCCTTCCTATAGCATGAGATATGATATCCAACTCCTTCCCATTCCAATCCTGAAACCCTTCCTATACCATGAGATGTGATATCTTAATGCTTCTAATACCAAACCTGAGACCCGTCCTATAACATGAGATGTGATATCCAAATCCTTCCCCTTCCAAACCTGAGACCCTTCATTTTGCATGAGATGTGATATCCAGCTCCTTCCCATTCCAATCCTGAGACCCTTCCGATAGCATGAGATGTGATATATCAATGCTTCTAATATCAAAACTGAGACCCTCCCTATAGCATGAGATGTGATATCTAAGACCTTCCCATTCCAATCCTGAGACCCTTCCGATAGCAGAGATGTGATATCTCAGTGCTTATACCAAACCTGAGACCCTTCCTATGGCATGAGATGTGATATCCAACTCCTTCCCATTTCAATCCTGAGACCCTTCCTATAGCATGAGATGTGATATCTCAATGCTTCTACCAAACATGAGACCCTTCCTATAACATGAGATGGGATATCCAACTCCTTCCCATTCCAATCCTCAGACACTTCCTATAGCATGAGATGTGATATCTCAATGCTTCCAATACCAAACCTGAGACCCTTCCTATGGCATGAGATTTGATATCAAACTCCTTCCCATTCCAATCCTGAGACCCTTCCTATAGCATGAGATATGATATCCAACTCCTTCCCATTCCAATCCTGAAACCCTTCCTATACCATGAGATGTGATATCTTAATGCTTCTAATACCAAACCTGAGACCCGTCCTATAACATGAGATGTGATATCCAAATCCTTCCCCTTCCAAACCTGAGACCCTTCCTTTAGCATGAGATGTGATATCCAGCTCCTTCCCATTCCAATCCTGAGACCCTTCCGATAGCATGAGATGTGATATATCAATGCTTCTAATATCAAAACTGAGACCCTCCCTATAGCATGAGATGTGATATCTAAGACCTTCCCATTCCAATCCTGAGACCCTTCCGATAGCAGAGATGTGATATCTCAGTGCTTATACCAAACCTGAGACCCTTCCTATGGCATGAGATGTGATATCCAACTCCTTCCCATTTCAATCCTGAGACCCTTCCTTTAGCATGAGATGTGATATCCATCTCCTTCCCATTCCAATCCTGAGACCCTTCCTATAGCATGAGATGTGATATCTCAATGCTTCTAATACCAAACCTGAGATCCTTCCGATAACATGAGATGTGATATCCAAATCCTTCCCCTTCCAAACCTGAGACCCTCCCTTTAGCATAAGATGTGATATCCAACTCCTTCCCATTCCAATCCCGAGACCCTTCTGATAGCATGAGATGTGATATCTCAATGCTTCTAATACTAAACCTGAGATCCTTCCGATAGCATGAGAAGTGATATCTCAATGCTTCTAATACCAAACCTGGGACCCGTCCTATAACATGAGATATTATATCAAAATCCTTCCCATTCGAATCCTGAAACCCTTCCTTTAGCATGAGATGTGATATCTCAATGTTTCTAATAAAAAACCTGAGACCCTTCCTATAGCAAGAGATGTGATATCCAGCTCCTTCCCATTCCAATCCTGAGACCCTTCCGATAGCATGAGATGTGATATCTCAATGCTTCTAATATCAAAACTGAGACCCTCCCTATAGCATGAGATGTGATATCTAAGTCCTTCGCATTCCAATCCTGAGACCCTTCCGATAGCAGAGATGTGATATCTCAATGCTTATACCAAACCTGAGACCCTTCCTATGGCATGAGATGTGATATCCAACTCCTTCCCATTTCAATCCTGAGACCCTTCCTATAGCATGAGATGTGATATCTCAATGCTTCTACCAAACATGAGACCCTTCCTTTAGCATGAGATGTGATATCCATCTCCTTCCCATTCCAATCCTGAGACCCTTCCTATAGCATGAGATGTGATATCTCAATGCTTCTAATACCAAACCTGAGATCCTTCCGATAACATGAGATGTGATATCCAAATCCTTCCCCTTCCAAACCTGAGACCCTCCCTTTAGCATGAGATGTGATATCTCAATGCTTCTACCAAACATGAGACCCTTCCTTTAGCATGAGATGTGATATCCATCTCCTTCCCATTCCAATCCTGACACCCTTCCTATACCATGAGATGTGATATCTCAATGTTTCTAATACAAAACTGAGACCCTTCCTATAGCAAGAGATGTGATATCCAAATCCTTCCCATTTCAATCCTGAGACCCTACCTATAACATATGTGATATCCAACTCCTTCACATTCCAACCTGTGACCCTTCCTATAGCATGAGAAGGGATATCCAACTCCTTCCCAATCCAATCCTGAGACCCTTCCGATAGCAGAGATGTGATATCTCAATGCTTATAGCAATCCTGAGACCCTTCCTATTGCATGAGATGTGATATCTCAATGCTTCTGCCAAACCTGAGACCCTTCCTTTAGCATGAGATGTGATATCCAAATCCTTCACATTCCAATCCTGAGACCCTTCCTATAGCATGAGATATGATATCTCAATGCTTCTAATACCAAACCTGAGATCCTTCCTATAACATGAGACGGGATATCCAACTCCTTCCCATTCCAATCCTGAGACTCTTCCTATAGCATGAGATGTTATATCTCAATGCTTCTACCAAACCTGAGACCCTTCCTATAACATGAGATAATATCCAAATCCTTCCCATTCCAATTCTGAGACCCGTCCTATAACATGAGTAATATCCAACTCCTTCCCATTCCAATTCTGAGACCCGTCCTATACCATGAGACTTGATATCTCAATGCTTCTAATACCAAACCTGAGACCGGTCTATAACATGAGATGTGATACCCAAATCCTTCCCCTTCCAAACCATAGACCCTTCCTATAGCATGAGATGTGATATCTCAATGCTTCTAATACCAAACCTGAGACCCTTCCTATAACGAGATGGGATATGCAACTCCTTCCCATTCCAATCCTGAGACCCTTCCGATAGCAGAGATGTGATATCTCAATGCTTATACCAAACCTGAGACCCTTCCTATGGCATGAGATGTCATATACAACTCCTTCCGATTCCAATCCTGAGACCCTTCCTATAGCATGAGATGTGATATCTCAATGCTTCTAATACCAAACCTGAGATCCTTCCTATAACATGAGATGTGATATCAAACTCCTTCCCATTCCAAACCTGAGACCCTTCCGATAGCATGATATGTGATATCACAATGCTTCTAAAACCAAACATGAGAACCATCCTATAACATGAGATGTGAAATCCAAATCATTCCCTTTCCAAACCTGAGACCCTTCCTATAGCTTGAGATGTGATATCAAACTCCTTCTCATTCAATGTGATATCCAACTCCTTCCCATTCCAATCCTGAGACCCTTCCTATACCATGAGATGTGATATTTCAATGCTTCTAATACCAAACCTGAGACCCGTCCTAAAACATGAGATGTGAGATCCAAATCCTTCCCCTTCCAAACCTGAGACCTTTCCTATAGCATGAGATGTGATATCTCAATGCTTCTTATACCAAACCTGAAATCCTTCCTATAACATGAGATGTGATATCCAAATCCTTCGCCTTCCAAACCTGAGACCCTCCCTTTAGAATGAGATGTGATATCCAACTCCTTCCCATTCCAAACCTGAGACCCTTCCGATAGCATGATATGTGATATCACAATGCTTCTAAAACCAAACATGAGAACCATCCTATAACATGAGATGTGAAATCCAAATCATTCCCTTTCCAAACCTGAGACCCTTCCTATAGCTTGAGATGTGATATCAAACTCCATCCCATTCAATGTGATATCCAACTCCTTCCCATTCCAATCCTGAGACCCTTCCTATACCATGAGATGTGATATTTCAATGCTTCTAATACCAAACCTGAGACCCGTCCTAAAACATGAGATGTGAGATCCAAATCCTTCCCCTTCCAAACCTGAGACCTTTCCTATAGCATGAGATGTGATATCTCAATGCTTCTTATACCAAACCTGAAATCCTTCCGATAGCATGAGATGTGATATCTCAATGCTTCTAATACCAAACCTGAGATCCTTCCTATAACATGAGATGTGATATCCAAATCCTTCGCCTTCCAAACCTGAGACCCTCCCTTTAGAATGAGATGTGATATCCAACTCCTTCCAATTCCAATCCTGATACCCTTCTGATAGTATGAGATGTGATATCTCAATGCCTCTAATACCAAACCTGAGATCCTACCTCTAACATGAAATGTGATATCCAACTCCTTCCCTTTCCAAACCTGAGAGCCTTCCTACAGCATGAGATGTGATATCCAAGTCCTTCCCATTCCAATCCTGAGACCCTTCCTATAACATGAGATGTGATATCCAACTCCTTCCCATTCCAACCTGAGACCCTTCCTATAGCATGAGATGGGATATCCAACTCCTTCCAAATCCAATCCTGATACCCTTCCGATAGCATGAGATGTGATATCCCAATGCTTCTACAAAACCTGAGACCCATACCATGGCATGAGATGTCATATCAAACTCCCCTCCTATACCACGAGATGTGATATCTCAATGCTTCTAATACCAAACCTGGGACCCGTCCTATAACATGAGATATGATATCCAAATCCTTCCCCTTCCAAACCTGAAACCCTTCCTATAGCATTAGAAGGGATATCCAACTCCTTCCCATTCCAATCCTGAGACCCTTCCTATACCATGAGATGTGATATCTCAATGCTTCTAATAAAAAACCTGAGACCCTTCATATAGCAAGAGATGTGATATCCAAATCCTTCCCATTCCAATCCTGAGATCCTTCCTATAACATGAGATGTGATATCCAATTCATTCCCATTCCAAACCTGAGACCCTTCCTATTGGATGAGATGTGATATCCAACTCCTCCCCATTCCAATCCTGAGTCCCTTCCTATACCATGAGATGTGATATCTCAATGCTTCTAATACCAAACCTGGGACCCGCCGTATAACATGAGATGTGATATCCAAATCCTTCCCATTCCAATCCTGAAACCCTTCCAATAGCATGAGAAGGGATATCCAACTCCTTCCCATTCCAATCCTGAGACCCTTCCTATACCATGAGATGTGATATCTCAATGCTTCTAATAAAAAACCTGAGACCCTTCCTATAGCAAGAGATGTGATATCCGAATCCTTCCCATTCCAATCCTGAGATCCTTCCTATAACATGAGATGTGATATCCAATTCATTCCCATTCCAAACCTGAGACCCTTCCTATTGGATGAGATGTGATATCCAACTCCTTCCCATTCCAATCCTGAGACCCTTCCTATACCATGAGATGTGATATCTCAATGCTTATAATACCAAACCTGGGACCCGCCCTATAACATGAGATATGATATCCAAATCCTTCCCCTTCCAAACCTGAGACCCTTCCTTTAGCATGAGATGTGATATCCAAATCCTTCCCATTCCAATCCTGAAACCCTTCCTATAGCATGAGATGTGATATCTCAATGTTTCTAATAAAAAACCTGAGACCCTTCCTATAGCAAGAGATGTGATATCCAAATCCTTCCCATTTCAATCTTGAGACCCTTCCTATAGCATGAGATGTGATATCCAACTCCTTCCCATTCCAACCTGAGACCCTTCCTATAGCATGAGAAGGGATATCCAACTCCTTCCCAATCCAATCCTGAGACCCTTCCGATAGCAGAGATGTGATATCTCAATGCTTATACCAAACCTGAGACCCTACCTTTAGCATGATGTGATATCCAAATCCTTCACATTCCAATCCTGAGACCCTTCCTATAACATAAGATGTGATATCTCAATGCTTCTAATAACAAACCTGAGATCCTTCCTATAACATGAGATGTGATATCCAACTCCTTCCCATTCCAAACCTGAGACCCTTCCGATAGCATGAGAAGTGATATCTCAATGCTTCTAATACCAAACCTGGGACCCTTCCTTTAACATGAGATTTGATATCCAAATCCTTCCCATTCCAATCCTGAAACCCCTCCTATAGCATGAGATGTGATATCTCAATGTTTCTAATAAAAAACTGAGACCCTTCCTATAGCAAGAGATGTGATATCCAAATCCTTCCCATTTCAATCCTGAGACCCTACCTATAGCATGAGATGTGATATCCAACTCCTTCCCATTCCAACCTGAGACCGTTCCTATAGCATGAGAAGGGATATCCAACTCCTTCCCATTCCAATCCTGAGACCCTTCCTATAGCAAGAGATGTGATATCCAAATCCTTCCCATTCCAATCCTGAGATGCTTCCTATAACATGAGATGTGATACCCAATTATTTCCCATTCCAAACCTGAGACCCTTCCTATTGGATGAGATGTGATATCCAACACCTTCCCATTCCAATCCTGACACCCTTCCTATACCATGAGATGTGATATCTCAATGCATCTAATACCAAACCTGGGACTCGTCCTATAACATGAGATATGATATCCAAATCCTTCCCCTTCCAAACCTGAGACCCTTCCTTTAGCATGAGATGTGATATCCAAATCCTTCCCATTCCAATCCTGAAACCCCTCCTATAGCATGAGATGTGATATCTCAATGTTTCTAATAAAAAACTGAGACCCTTCCTATAGCAAGAGATGTGATATCCAAATCCTTCCCATTTCAATCCTGAGACCCTACCTATAACATGAGATGTGATATCCAACTCCTTCCCATTCCAACCTGAGACCCTTCCTATAACATGAGATGTGATATCCAACTCCTTCCCATTCCAATCCTGAAACCCTTCCTATAGCATGAGATGTGATATCTCAATGTTTCTAATAAAAAACCTGAGACCCTTCCAATAGCAAGAGATGTGCTATCCAAATCCTTCCCATTCCAATCCTGAGACCCTTCCTATAACATGAGATGTGATATCCAACTCCTTCCCATTCCAACCTGAGACGTTTCCTATAGCATGAGAAGGGATATCCAACTCCTTCCCATTCCAATCCTGAGACCCTTCCTATAGCAAGAGATGTGATATCCAAATCCTTCCCATTCCAATCCTGAGATCCTTCCTATAACATGAGATGTGATACCCAATTATTTCCCATTCCAAACCTGAGACCCTTCCTATTGGATGAGATGTGATATCCAACACCTTCCCATTCCAATCCTGACACCCTTCCTATACCATGAGATGTGATATCTCAATGCTTCTAATACCAAACCTGGGACCCGTCCTATAACATGAGATATGATATCCAAATCCTTCCCCTTCCAAACCTGAGACCCTTCCTTTAGCATGAGATGTGATATCCAAATCCTTCCCATTCCAATCCTGAAACCCCTCCTATAGCATGAGATGTGATATCTCAATGTTTCTAATAAAAAACTGAGACCCTTCCTATAGCAAGAGATGTGATATCCAAATCCTTCCCATTTCAATCCTGAGACCCTACCTATAGCATGAGATGTGATATCCAACTCCTTCCCATTCCAACCTGAGACCCTTCCTATAACATGAGATGTGATATCCAACTCCTTCCCATTCCAATCCTGAAACCCTTCCTATAGCATGAGATGTGATATCTCAATGTTTCTAATAAAAAACCTGAGACCCTTCCAATAGCAAGAGATGTGATATCCAAATCCTTCCCATTCCAATCCTGAGACCCTTCCTATAACATGAGATGTGATATCCAACTCCTTCCCATACCAACCTGAGACCCTTCCTATTGCATGAGAAGGGATATCCAACTCCTTCCCATTCCAATCCTGAGACCCTTCCTATAGCAAGAGATGTGATATCCAAATCCTTCCCATTCCAATCCTGAGATCCTTCCTATAACATGAGATGTGATATCTCAATGCTTCTAATACCAAACCTGAGACCCTTCCTATGACATGAGATGGGATATCCAACTCCTTCCCATTCCAATCCTGAGACCCTTCGGGTAGCATAGATGTGATATCTCAATGCTTATACCAAGCCTGAGACCCTTCCTATGGCATGAGATGTGATATCCAACTCCTTCCCATTCCAATCCTGAGACCCTTCCTATAGCATGAGATGTGATGTCTCAATGCTTCTAATACCAAACCTGAGATCCTTCCTATAACATGAGATGTGATATCCAACTCCTTCCCATTCCAATCCTGAGACTCTTCCTATAGCATGAGATGTGATATCTCACTGCTTATACCAAACCTGAGACCCTTCCTATAGCATGAGATGTGATATCCAACTCCTTCCCATTCCAATCCTGAGACCCTTCCTATAGCATGAGATGTGATATCTCAATGCTTCTAATATCAAACTTGAGACCCTCCCTATAGCATGAGACGTGATATCCAACTCCTTCCCATTCCAATCCTGAGACTCGTCCTATAGCATGAGATGTGATATCTCAATGCTTCTACCAAACCTGAGACCCTTCCTATAACATGAGATGGGATATCCAACTCCTTCCCATTCCAATCCTCAGACACTTCCTATAGCATGAGATGTGATATCTCAATGCTTCTAATACCAAACCTGAGACCCTTCCTATGGCATGAGATTTGATATCAAACTCCTTCCCATTCCAATCCTGAGACCCTTCCTATAGCATGAGATATGATATCCAACTCCTTCCCATTCCAATCCTGAAACCCTTCCTATACCATGAGATGTGATATCTTAATGCTTCTAATACCAAACCTGAGACCCGTCCTATAACATGAGATGTGATATCCAAATCCTTACCCTCCCAACCTGAGACCCTTCCTTTAGCATGAGATGTGATATCCAGCTCCTTCCCATTCCAATCCTGAGACCCTTCCGATAGCATGAGATGTGATATCTCAATGCTTCTAATATCAAAACTGAGACCCTCCCTATAGCATGAGATGTGATATCTAAGTCCTTCCCATTCCAATCCTGAGACCCTTCCAATAGCAGAGATGTGATATCTCAATGCTTATACCAAACCTGAGACCCTTCCTATGGCATGAGATGTGATATCCAACTCCTTCCCATTTCAATCCTGAGACCCTTCCTATAGCATGAGATGTGATATCTCAATGCTTCTACCAAACATGAGACCCTTCCTTTAGCATGAGATGTGATATCCATCTCCTTCCCATTCCAATCCTGAGACCCTTCCTATAGCATGAGATGTGATATCTCAATGCTTCTAATACCAAACCTGAGATCCTTCCGATAACATGAGATGTGATATCCAAATCCTTCCCCTTCCAAACCTGAGACCCTCCCTTTAGCATGAGATGTGATATCCAACTACTTCCCATTCCAATCCTGAGACCCTTCTGATAGCATGAGATGTGATATCTCAATGCTTCTAATACTAAACCTGAGATCCTTCCGATAGCATGAGAAGTGATATCTCAATGCTTCTAATACCAAACCTGGGACCCGTCCTATAACATGAGATATTATATCCAAATCCTTCCCATTCCAATCCTGAAACCCTTCCTTTAGCATGAGATGTGATATCTCAATGTTTCTAATAAAAAACCTGAGAGCCTTCCTATAGCAAGAGATGTGATATCCAAATCCTTCCCATTCCAATCCTGAGACCCTTCCTATAACATGAGATGTGATATCCAACTCCTTCCCATTCCAATCCTGAAACCCTTCCTATAGCATGAGATGTGATATCTCAATTTTTCTAATAAAAAACCTGAGACCCTTCCAATAGCAAGAGATGTGATATCCAAATCCTTCCCATTCCAATCCTGAGACCCTTCCTATAACATGAGATGTGATATCCAACTCCTTCCCATTCCAACCTGAGACCCTTCCTATAGCATGAGAAGGGATATCCAACGCCTTCCCATTCCAATCCTGAGACCCTTCCTATAGCAAGAGATGTGATATCCAATTCCTTCCCATTCCAATCCTGAGATCCTTCCTATAACATGAGATGTGATACCCAATTATTTCCCATTCCAAACCTGAGACCCTTCCTATTGGATGATATCCAACACCTTCCCATTCCAATCCTGAGACCCTTCCTATAACATGAGATGTGATATCCAACTCCTTCCCATTTCAATCCTGAGACCCTACCTATAACATGAGATGTGATATCCAACTCCTTCCCATTCCAACCTGAGACCCTTCCTATAGCATGAGATGTGATGTCTCAATGCTTCTAATACCAAACCTGAGATCCTTCCTATAACATGAGATGTGATATCCAACTCCTTCCCATTCCAATCCTGAGGCCCTTCCTATAGCATGAGATGTGATATCTCACTGCTTATACCAAACCTGAGACCCTTCCTATAGCATGAGATGTGATATCCAACTCCTTCCCATTCCAATCCTGAGACCCTTCCTATAGCATGAGATGTGATATCTCAATGCTTCTAATATCAAACTTGAGACCCTCCCTATAGCATGAGACGTGATATCCAACTCCTTCCCATTCAAATCCTGAGACTCTTCCTATAGCATGAGATGTGATATCTCAATGCTTCTACCAAACCTGAGACCCTTCCTATAACATGAGATGGGATATCCAACTCCTTCCCATTCCAATCCTCAGACACTTCCTATAGCATGAGATGTGATATCTCAATGCTTCTAATACCAAACCTGAGACCCTTCCTATGGCATGAGATTTGATATCAAACTCCTTCCCATTCCAATCCTGAGACCCTTCCTATAGCATGAGATATGATATCCAACTCCTTCCCATTCCAATCCTGAAACCCTTCCTATACCATGAGATGTGATATCTTAATGCTTCTAATACCAAACCTGAGACCCGTCCTATAACATGAGATGTGATATCCAAATCCTTCCCCTTCCAAACTTGAGACCCTTCCTTTAGCATGAGATGTGATATCCAGCTCCTTCCCATTCCAATCCTGAGACCCTTCCGATAGCATGAGATGTGATATATCAATGCTTCTAATATCAAAACTGAGACCCTCCCTATAGCATGAGATGTGATATCTAAGACCTTCCCATTCCAATCCTGAGACCCTTCCGATAGAAGAGATGTGATATCTCAATGCTTATACCAAACCTGAGACCCTTCCTATGGCATGAGATGTGATATCCAACTCCTTCCCATTTCAATCCTGAGACCCTTCCTATAGCATGAGATGTGATATCTCAATGCTTCTACCAAACATGAGACCCTTCCTTTAGCATGAGATGTGATATCCATCTCCTTCCCATTCCAATCCTGAGACCCTTCTGATAGCATGAGATGTGATATCTCAATGCTTCTAATACTAAACCTGAGATCCTTCCGATAGCATGAGAAGTGATATCCAAATCCTTCCCCTTCCAAACCTGAGACCCTCCCTTTAGCATGAGATGTGATATCCAACTCCTTCCCATTCCAATCCTGAGACCCTTCTGATAGCATGAGATGTGATATCTCAATGCTTATAATACCAAACCTGGGACCCGCCCTATAACATGAGATATGATATCCAAATCCTTCCCCTTCCAAACCTGAGACCCTTCCTTTAGCATGAGATGTGATATCCAAATCCTTCCCATTCCAATCCTGAAACCCTTCCTATAGCATGAGATGTGATATCTCAATGTTTCTAATAAAAAACCTGAGACCCTTCCTATAGCAAGAGATGTGATATCCAAATCCTTCCCATTTCAATCTTGAGACCCTTCCTATAGCATGAGATGTGATATCCAACTCCTTCCCATTCCAACCTGAGACCCTTCCTATAGCATGAGAAGGGATATCCAACTCCTTCCCAATCCAATCCTGAGACCCTTCCGATAGCAGAGATGTGATATCTCAATGCTTATACCAAACCTGAGACCCTACCTTTAGCATGATGTGATATCCAAATCCTTCACATTCCAATCCTGAGACCCTTCCTATAACATGAGATGTGATATCTCAATGCTTCTAATAACAAACCTGAGATCCTTCCTATAACATGAGATGTGATATCCAACTCCTTCCCATTCCAAACCTGAGACCCTTCCGATAGCATGAGAAGTGATATCTCAATGCTTCTAATACCAAACCTGGGACCCTTCCTTTAACATGAGATTTGATATCCAAATCCTTCCCATTCCAATCCTGAAACCCCTCCTATAGCATGAGATGTGATATCTCAATGTTTCTAATAAAAAACTGAGACCCTTCCTATAGCAAGAGATGTGATATCCAAATCCTTCCCATTTCAATCCTGAGACCCTACCTATAGCATGAGATGTGATATCCAACTCCTTCCCATTCCAACCTGAGACCGTTCCTATAGCATGAGAAGGGATATCCAACTCCTTCCCATTCCAATCCTGAGACCCTTCCTATAGCAAGAGATGTGATATCCAAATCCTTCCCATTCCAATCCTGAGATGCTTCCTATAACATGAGATGTGATACCCAATTATTTCCCATTCCAAACCTGAGACCCTTCCTATTGGATGAGATGTGATATCCAACACCTTCCCATTCCAATCCTGACACCCTTCCTATACCATGAGATGTGATATCTCAATGCATCTAATACCAAACCTGGGACTCGTCCTATAACATGAGATATGATATCCAAATCCTTCCCCTTCCAAACCTGAGACCCTTCCTTTAGCATGAGATGTGATATCCAAATCCTTCCCATTCCAATCCTGAAACCCCTCCTATAGCATGAGATGTGATATCTCAATGTTTCTAATAAAAAACTGAGACCCTTCCTATAGCAAGAGATGTGATATCCAAATCCTTCCCATTTCAATCCTGAGACCCTACCTATAACATGAGATGTGATATCCAACTCCTTCCCATTCCAACCTGAGACCCTTCCTATAACATGAGATGTGATATCCAACTCCTTCCCATTCCAATCCTGAAACCCTTCCTATAGCATGAGATGTGATATCTCAATGTTTCTAATAAAAAACCTGAGACCCTTCCAATAGCAAGAGATGTGCTATCCAAATCCTTCCCATTCCAATCCTGAGACCCTTCCTATAACATGAGATGTGATATCCAACTCCTTCCCATTCCAACCTGAGACGTTTCCTATAGCATGAGAAGGGATATCCAACTCCTTCCCATTCCAATCCTGAGACCCTTCCTATAGCAAGAGATGTGATATCCAAATCCTTCCCATTCCAATCCTGAGATCCTTCCTATAACATGAGATGTGATACCCAATTATTTCCCATTCCAAACCTGAGACCCTTCCTATTGGATGAGATGTGATATCCAACACCTTCCCATTCCAATCCTGACACCCTTCCTATACCATGAGATGTGATATCTCAATGCTTCTAATACCAAACCTGGGACCCGTCCTATAACATGAGATATGATATCCAAATCCTTCCCCTTCCAAACCTGAGACCCTTCCTTTAGCATGAGATGTGATATCCAAATCCTTCCCATTCCAATCCTGAAACCCCTCCTATAGCATGAGATGTGATATCTCAATGTTTCTAATAAAAAACTGAGACCCTTCCTATAGCAAGAGATGTGATATCCAAATCCTTCCCATTTCAATCCTGAGACCCTACCTATAGCATGAGATGTGATATCCAACTCCTTCCCATTCCAACCTGAGACCCTTCCTATAACATGAGATGTGATATCCAACTCCTTCCCATACCAACCTGAGACCCTTCCTATTGCATGAGAAGGGATATCCAACTCCTTCCCATTCCAATCCTGAGACCCTTCCTATAGCAAGAGATGTGATATCCAAATCCTTCCCATTCCAATCCTGAGATCCTTCCTATAACATGAGATGTGATATCTCAATGCTTCTAATACCAAACCTGAGACCCTTCCTATGACATGAGATGGGATATCCAACTCCTTCCCATTCCAATCCTGAGACCCTTCGGGTAGCATAGATGTGATATCTCAATGCTTATACCAAGCCTGAGACCCTTCCTATGGCATGAGATGTGATATCCAACTCCTTCCCATTCCAATCCTGAGACCCTTCCTATAGCATGAGATGTGATGTCTCAATGCTTCTAATACCAAACCTGAGATCCTTCCTATAACATGAGATGTGATATCCAACTCCTTCCCATTCCAATCCTGAGACTCTTCCTATAGCATGAGATGTGATATCTCACTGCTTATACCAAACCTGAGACCCTTCCTATAGCATGAGATGTGATATCCAACTCCTTCCCATTCCAATCCTGAGACCCTTCCTATAGCATGAGATGTGATATCTCAATGCTTCTAATATCAAACTTGAGACCCTCCCTATAGCATGAGACGTGATATCCAACTCCTTCCCATTCCAATCCTGAGACTCGTCCTATAGCATGAGATGTGATATCTCAATGCTTCTACCAAACCTGAGACCCTTCCTATAACATGAGATGGGATATCCAACTCCTTCCCATTCCAATCCTCAGACACTTCCTATAGCATGAGATGTGATATCTCAATGCTTCTAATACCAAACCTGAGACCCTTCCTATGGCATGAGATTTGATATCAAACTCCTTCCCATTCCAATCCTGAGACCCTTCCTATAGCATGAGATATGATATCCAACTCCTTCCCATTCCAATCCTGAAACCCTTCCTATACCATGAGATGTGATATCTTAATGCTTCTAATACCAAACCTGAGACCCGTCCTATAACATGAGATGTGATATCCAAATCCTTACCCTCCCAACCTGAGACCCTTCCTTTAGCATGAGATGTGATATCCAGCTCCTTCCCATTCCAATCCTGAGACCCTTCCGATAGCATGAGATGTGATATCTCAATGCTTCTAATATCAAAACTGAGACCCTCCCTATAGCATGAGATGTGATATCTAAGTCCTTCCCATTCCAATCCTGAGACCCTTCCAATAGCAGAGATGTGATATCTCAATGCTTATACCAAACCTGAGACCCTTCCTATGGCATGAGATGTGATATCCAACTCCTTCCCATTTCAATCCTGAGACCCTTCCTATAGCATGAGATGTGATATCTCAATGCTTCTACCAAACATGAGACCCTTCCTTTAGCATGAGATGTGATATCCATCTCCTTCCCATTCCAATCCTGAGACCCTTCCTATAGCATGAGATGTGATATCTCAATGCTTCTAATACCAAACCTGAGATCCTTCCGATAACATGAGATGTGATATCCAAATCCTTCCCCTTCCAAACCTGAGACCCTCCCTTTAGCATGAGATGTGATATCCAACTACTTCCCATTCCAATCCTGAGACCCTTCTGATAGCATGAGATGTGATATCTCAATGCTTCTAATACTAAACCTGAGATCCTTCCGATAGCATGAGAAGTGATATCTCAATGCTTCTAATACCAAACCTGGGACCCGTCCTATAACATGAGATATTATATCCAAATCCTTCCCATTCCAATCCTGAAACCCTTCCTTTAGCATGAGATGTGATATCTCAATGTTTCTAATAAAAAACCTGAGAGCCTTCCTATAGCAAGAGATGTGATATCCAAATCCTTCCCATTCCAATCCTGAGACCCTTCCTATAACATGAGATGTGATATCCAACTCCTTCCCATTCCAATCCTGAAACCCTTCCTATAGCATGAGATGTGATATCTCAATTTTTCTAATAAAAAACCTGAGACCCTTCCAATAGCAAGAGATGTGATATCCAAATCCTTCCCATTCCAATCCTGAGACCCTTCCTATAACATGAGATGTGATATCCAACTCCTTCCCATTCCAACCTGAGACCCTTCCTATAGCATGAGAAGGGATATCCAACGCCTTCCCATTCCAATCCTGAGACCCTTCCTATAGCAAGAGATGTGATATCCAATTCCTTCCCATTCCAATCCTGAGATCCTTCCTATAACATGAGATGTGATACCCAATTATTTCCCATTCCAAACCTGAGACCCTTCCTATTGGATGATATCCAACACCTTCCCATTCCAATCCTGAGACCCTTCCTATAACATGAGATGTGATATCCAACTCCTTCCCATTTCAATCCTGAGACCCTACCTATAACATGAGATGTGATATCCAACTCCTTCCCATTCCAACCTGAGACCCTTCCTATAGCATGAGATGTGATGTCTCAATGCTTCTAATACCAAACCTGAGATCCTTCCTATAACATGAGATGTGATATCCAACTCCTTCCCATTCCAATCCTGAGGCCCTTCCTATAGCATGAGATGTGATATCTCACTGCTTATACCAAACCTGAGACCCTTCCTATAGCATGAGATGTGATATCCAACTCCTTCCCATTCCAATCCTGAGACCCTTCCTATAGCATGAGATGTGATATCTCAATGCTTCTAATATCAAACTTGAGACCCTCCCTATAGCATGAGACGTGATATCCAACTCCTTCCCATTCAAATCCTGAGACTCTTCCTATAGCATGAGATGTGATATCTCAATGCTTCTACCAAACCTGAGACCCTTCCTATAACATGAGATGGGATATCCAACTCCTTCCCATTCCAATCCTCAGACACTTCCTATAGCATGAGATGTGATATCTCAATGCTTCTAATACCAAACCTGAGACCCTTCCTATGGCATGAGATTTGATATCAAACTCCTTCCCATTCCAATCCTGAGACCCTTCCTATAGCATGAGATATGATATCCAACTCCTTCCCATTCCAATCCTGAAACCCTTCCTATACCATGAGATGTGATATCTTAATGCTTCTAATACCAAACCTGAGACCCGTCCTATAACATGAGATGTGATATCCAAATCCTTCCCCTTCCAAACTTGAGACCCTTCCTTTAGCATGAGATGTGATATCCAGCTCCTTCCCATTCCAATCCTGAGACCCTTCCGATAGCATGAGATGTGATATATCAATGCTTCTAATATCAAAACTGAGACCCTCCCTATAGCATGAGATGTGATATCTAAGACCTTCCCATTCCAATCCTGAGACCCTTCCGATAGAAGAGATGTGATATCTCAATGCTTATACCAAACCTGAGACCCTTCCTATGGCATGAGATGTGATATCCAACTCCTTCCCATTTCAATCCTGAGACCCTTCCTATAGCATGAGATGTGATATCTCAATGCTTCTACCAAACATGAGACCCTTCCTTTAGCATGAGATGTGATATCCATCTCCTTCCCATTCCAATCCTGAGACCCTTCTGATAGCATGAGATGTGATATCTCAATGCTTCTAATACTAAACCTGAGATCCTTCCGATAGCATGAGAAGTGATATCCAAATCCTTCCCCTTCCAAACCTGAGACCCTCCCTTTAGCATGAGATGTGATATCCAACTCCTTCCCATTCCAATCCTGAGACCCTTCTGATAGCATGAGATGTGATATCTCAATGCTTCTAATACTAAACCTGAGATCCTTCCGATAGCATGAGAAGTGATATCTCAATGCTTCTAATACCAAACCTGGGACCCGTCCTATAACATGAGATATTATATCCAAATCCTTCCCATTCCAATCCTGAAACCCTTCCTTTAGCATGAGATGTGATATCTCAATGTTTCTAATAAAAAACCTGAGACCCTTCCTATAGCAAGAGATGTGATATCCAGCTCCTTCCCAATCCAATCCTGAGACCCTTCCGATAGCATGAGATGTGATATCTCAATGCTTTTTATATCAAAATTGAGACCCTCCCTATAGCATGAGATGTGATATCTAAGTCCTTCGCATTCCAATCCTGAGACCCTTCCGATAGCAGAGATGTGATATCTCAATGCTTATACCAAACCTGAGACCCTTCCTATGGCATGAGATGTGATATCCAACTCCTTCCCATTTCAATCCTGAGACCCTTCCTATAGCATGAGAAGTGATATCCAAATCCTTCCCCTTCCAAACCTGAGACCCTCCCTTTAGCATGAGATGTGATATCCAACTCCTTCCCATTCCAATCCTGAGACCCTTCTGATAGCATGAGATGTGATATCTCAATGCTTCTAATACTAAACCTGAGATCCTTCCGATAGCATGAGAAGTGATATCTCAATGCTTCTAATACCAAACCTGGGACCCGTCCTATAACATGAGATATTATATCCAAATCCTTCCCATTCCAATCCTGAAACCCTTCCTTTAGCATGAGATGTGATATCTCAATGTTTCTAATAAAAAACCTGAGACCCTTCCTATAGCAAGAGATGTGATATCCAGCTCCTTCCCAATCCAATCCTGAGACCCTTCCGATAGCATGAGATGTGATATCTCAATGCTTTTTATATCAAAATTGAGACCCTCCCTATAGCATGAGATGTGATATCTAAGTCCTTCGCATTCCAATCCTGAGACCCTTCCGATAGCAGAGATGTGATATCTCAATGCTTATACCAAACCTGAGACCCTTCCTATGGCATGAGATGTGATATCCAACTCCTTCCCATTTCAATCCTGAGACCCTTCCTATAGCATGAGATGTGATATCTCAATGCTTCTACCAAACATGAGACTCTTCCTTTAGCATGAGATGTGATATCCATCTCCTTCCCATTCCAATCCTGAGACCCTTCCTATCGCATGAGATGTGATATCTCAATGCTTCTAATACCAAACCTGAGATCCTTCCGATAACATGAGATGTGATATCCAAATCCTTCCCCTTCCAAACCTGAGACCCTCCCTTTAGCATGAGATGTGATATCCAACTCCTTCCCATTCCAATCCTGAGACCCTTCTGATAGCATGAGATGTGATATCTCAATGCTTCTAATACTAAACCTGAGATCCTTCCGATAGCATGAGAAGTGATATCTCAATGCTTCTAATACCAAACCTGGGACCCGTCCTATAACATGAGATATTATATCCAAATCCTTCCCATTCCAATCCTGAAACCCTTCCTTTAGCATGAGATGTGATATCTCAATGTTTCTAATAAAAAACCTGAGACCCTTCCTATAGCAAGAGATGTGATATCCAGCTCCTTCCCATTCCAATCCTGAGACCCTTCCGATAGCATGAGATGTGATATCTCAATGCTTTTTATATCAAAATTGAGACCCTCCCTATAGCATGAGATGTGATATCTAAGTCCTTCGCATTCCAATCCTGAGACCCTTCCGATAGCAGAGATGTGATATCTCAATGCTTATACCAAACTTGAGACCCTTCCTATGGCATGAGATGTGATATCCAACTCCTTCCCATTTCAATCCTGAGACCCTTCCTATAGCATGAGATGTGATATCTCAATGCTTCTAACAAACATGAGACCCTTCCTTTAGCATGAGATGTGATATCCATCTCCTTCCCATTCCAATCCTGAGACCCTTCCTATAGCATGAGATGTGATATCTCAATGCTTCTAATACCAAACCTGAGATCCTTCCGATAACATGAGATGTGATATCCAAATCCTTCCCCTTCCAAACCTGAGACCCTCCCTTTAGCATGAGATGTGATATCCAACTCCTTCCCATTCCAATCCTGAGACCCTTCTGATAGCATGAGATGTGATATCTCAATGCTTCTAATACTAAACCTGAGATCCTTCCGATAGCATGAGAAGTGATATCTCAATGCTTCTAATACCAAACCTGGGACCCGTCCTATAACATGAGATATGATATCCAAATCCTTCCCATTCCAATCCTGAAACCCTTCCTTTAGCATGAGATGTGATATCTCAATGTTTCTAATAAAAAACCTGAGACCCTTCCTATAGCAAGAGATGTGATATCCAAATCCTTCCCATTCCAATCCCGAGACCCTTCCTATAACATGAGATGTGATATCCAACTCCTTCCCATTCCAATCCTGAAACCCTTCCTATAGCATGAGATGTGATATCTCAATGTTTCTAATAAAAAACCTGAGACCCTTCCAATAGCACGAGATGTGATATCCAAATCCTTCCCATTCCAATCCTGAGACCCTTCCTATAACATGAGATGTGATATCCAACTCCTTCCCATTCCAACCTGAGACCCTTCCTATAGTATGAGAAGGGATATCCAACTCCTTCCCATTCCAATCCTGAGACCCTTCCTATAGCAAGAGATGTGATATCCAAATCCTTCCCATTCCAAACCTGAGATCCTTCCTATAACATGAGATGTGATACCCAATTATTTCCCATTCCAAACCTGAGACCCTTCCTATTGGATGAGATGTGATATCCAACACCTTCCCATTCCAATCCTGACACCCTTCCTATACCATGAGATGTGATATCTCAATGCTTCTAATACCAAACCTGGGACCCGTCCTATAACATGAGATATGATATCCAAATCCTTCCCCTTCCAAACCTGAGACCCTTCCTTTAGCATGAGATGTGATATCCAAATCCTTCCCATTCCAAACCTGAAACCCCTCCTATAGCATGAGATGTGATATCTCAATATTTCTAATAAAAAACATGAGACCCTTCCAATAGCAAGAGATGTGATATCCAAATCCTTCCCATTCCAATCCTGAGACCCTTCCTATAACATGAGATGTGATATCCAACTCCTTCCCATTCCAACCTGAGACCCTTCATATAGCAGGAGAAGGGATATCCAACTCCTTCCCATTCCAATCCTGAGACCCTTCCTATAGCAAGAGATGTGATATCCAAATCATTCCCATTCCAATCCTGAGATCCTTCCTATAACATGAGATGTGATACCCAATTATTTCCCATTCCAAACCTGAGACCCTTCCTATTGGATGAGATGTGATATTCAACACCTTCCCATTCCAATCCTGACACCCTTCCTATACCATGAGATGTGATATCTCAATGTTTCTAATACAAAACTGAGACCCTTCCTATAGCAAGAGATGTGATATCCAAATCCTTCCCATTTCAATCCTGAAACCCCTCCTAAAGCATGAGATCTGATATCTCAATGTTTCTAATAAAAAACTGAGACCCTTCCTATAGCAAGAGATGTGATATCCAAATCCTTCCCATTTCAATCCTGAGACCCTACCTATAACATGAGATGTGATATCCAACTCCTTCCCATTCCAACCTGAGACCCTCCCTTTAGCATGAGATGTGATATCCAACTCCTTCCCATTCCAATCCTGAGACCCTTCTGATAGCATGAGATGTGATATCTCAATGCTTCTAATACTAAACCTGAGATCCTTCCGATAGCATGAGAAGTGATATCTCAATGCTTCTAATACCAAACCTGGGACCCGTCCTATAACATGAGATATTATATCCAAATCCTTCCCATTCCAATCCTGAAACCCTTCCTTTAGCATGAGATGTGATATCTCAATGTTTCTAATAAAAAACCTGAGACCCTTCCTATAGCAAGAGATGTGATATCCAAATCCTTCCCATTCCAATCCTGAGACCCTTCCTATAACATGAGATGTGATATCCAACTCCTTCCCATTCCAATCCTGAAACCCTTCCTATAGCATGAGATGTGATATCTCAATTTTTCTAATAAAAAACCTGAGACCCTTCCAATAGCAAGAGATGAGATATCCAAATCCTTCCCATTCCAATCCTGAGAACCTTCCTATAACATGAGATGTGATATCCAAATCCTTCCCATTCCAACCTGAGACCCTTCCTATAGCATGAGAAGGGATATCCAACTCCTTCCCATTCCAATCCTGAGACCCTTCCTATAGCAAGAGATGTGATATCCAAATCCTTCCCATTCCAATCCTGAGATCCTTCCTATAACATGAGATGTGATACCCAATTATTTCCCATTCCAAACCTGAGACCCTTCCTATTGGATGAGATGTGATATCCAACACCTTCCCATTCCAATCCTGACACCCTTCCTATACCATGAGATGTGATATCTCAATGCTTCTAATACCAAACCTGGGACCCGTCCTATAACATGAGATATGATATCCAAATCCTTCCCCTTCCAATCCTGAACCCCCTCCTATAGCATGAGATGTGATATCTCAATGTTTCTAATACAAAACTGAGACCCTTCCTATAGCAAGAGATGTGATATCCAAATCCTTCCCATTTCAATCCTGAGACCCTACCTATAACATGAGATGTGATATCCAACTCCTTCCCATTCCAACCTGAGACCCTTCCTATAGCATGAGATGTGATGTCTCAATGCTTCTAATACCAAACCTGAGATCCTTCCTATAACATGAGATGTGATATCCAACTCCTTCCCATTCCAATCCTGAGGCCCTTCCTATAGCATGAGATGTGATATCTCACTGCTTATACCAAACCTGAGACCCTTCCTATAGCATGAGATGTGATATCCAACTCCTTCCCATTCCAATCCTGAGACCCTTCCTATAGCATGAGATGTGATATCTCATCAAACTTGAGACCCTCCCTATAGCATGAGACGTGATATCCAACTCCTTCCCATTCCAATCCTGAGACTCTTCCTATAGCATGAGATGTGATATCTCAATGCTTCTACCAAACCTGAGACCCTTCCTATAACATGAGATGGGATATCCAACTCCTTCCCATTCCAATCCTCAGACACTTCCTATAGCATGAGATGTGATATCTCAATGCTTCTAATACCAAACCTGAGACCCTTCCTATGGCATGAGATTTGATATCAAACTCCTTCCCATTCCAATCCTGAGACCCTTCCTATAGCATGAGATATGATATCCAACTCCTTCCCATTCCAATCCTGAAACCCTTCCTATACCATGAGATGTGATATCTTAATGCTTCTAATACCAAACCTGAGACCCGTCCTATAACATGAGATGTGATATCCAAATCCTTCCCCTTCCAAACCTGAGACCCTTCATTTTGCATGAGATGTGATATCCAGCTCCTTCCCATTCCAATCCTGAGACCCTTCCGATAGCATGAGATGTGATATATCAATGCTTCTAATATCAAAACTGAGACCCTCCCTATAGCATGAGATGTGATATCTAAGACCTTCCCATTCCAATCCTGAGACCCTTCCGATAGCAGAGATGTGATATCTCAGTGCTTATACCAAACCTGAGACCCTTCCTATGGCATGAGATGTGATATCCAACTCCTTCCCATTTCAATCCTGAGACCCTTCCTATAGCATGAGATGTGATATCTCAATGCTTCTACCAAACATGAGACCCTTCCTATAACATGAGATGGGATATCCAACTCCTTCCCATTCCAATCCTCAGACACTTCCTATAGCATGAGATGTGATATCTCAATGCTTCCAATACCAAACCTGAGACCCTTCCTATGGCATGAGATTTGATATCAAACTCCTTCCCATTCCAATCCTGAGACCCTTCCTATAGCATGAGATATGATATCCAACTCCTTCCCATTCCAATCCTGAAACCCTTCCTATACCATGAGATGTGATATCTTAATGCTTCTAATACCAAACCTGAGACCCGTCCTATAACATGAGATGTGATATCCAAATCCTTCCCCTTCCAAACCTGAGACCCTTCCTTTAGCATGAGATGTGATATCCAGCTCCTTCCCATTCCAATCCTGAGACCCTTCCGATAGCATGAGATGTGATATATCAATGCTTCTAATATCAAAACTGAGACCCTCCCTATAGCATGAGATGTGATATCTAAGACCTTCCCATTCCAATCCTGAGACCCTTCCGATAGCAGAGATGTGATATCTCAGTGCTTATACCAAACCTGAGACCCTTCCTATGGCATGAGATGTGATATCCAACTCCTTCCCATTTCAATCCTGAGACCCTTCCTTTAGCATGAGATGTGATATCCATCTCCTTCCCATTCCAATCCTGAGACCCTTCCTATAGCATGAGATGTGATATCTCAATGCTTCTAATACCAAACCTGAGATCCTTCCGATAACATGAGATGTGATATCCAAATCCTTCCCCTTCCAAACCTGAGACCCTCCCTTTAGCATAAGATGTGATATCCAACTCCTTCCCATTCCAATCCCGAGACCCTTCTGATAGCATGAGATGTGATATCTCAATGCTTCTAATACTAAACCTGATATCCTTCCGATAGCATGAGAAGTGATATCTCAATGCTTCTAATACCAAACCTGGGACCCGTCCTATAACATGAGATATTATATCAAAATCCTTCCCATTCGAATCCTGAAACCCTTCCTTTAGCATGAGATGTGATATCTCAATGTTTCTAATAAAAAACCTGAGACCCTTCCTATAGCAAGAGATGTGATATCCAGCTCCTTCCCATTCCAATCCTGAGACCCTTCCGATAGCATGAGATGTGATATCTCAATGCTTCTAATATCAAAACTGAGACCCTCCCTATAGCATGAGATGTGATATCTAAGTCCTTCGCATTCCAATCCTGAGACCCTTCCGATAGCAGAGATGTGATATCTCAATGCTTATACCAAACCTGAGACCCTTCCTATGGCATGAGATGTGATATCCAACTCCTTCCCATTTCAATCCTGAGACCCTTCCTATAGCATGAGATGTGATATCTCAATGCTTCTACCAAACATGAGACCCTTCCTTTAGCATGAGATGTGATATCCATCTCCTTCCCATTCCAATCCTGAGACCCTTCCTATAGCATGAGATGTGATATCTCAATGCTTCTAATACCAAACCTGAGATCCTTCCGATAACATGAGATGTGATATCCAAATCCTTCCCCTTCCAAACCTGAGACCCTCCCTTTAGCATGAGATGTGATATCCAACTCCTTCCCATTCCAATCCTGAGACCCTTCTGATAGCATGAGATGTGATATCTCAATGCTTCTAATACTAAACCTGAGATCCTTCTGATAGCATGAGAAGTGATATCTCAATGCTTCTAATACCAAACCTGGGACCCGTCCTATAACATGAGATGTGATATCCAAATCCTTCCCATTCCAATCCTGAGACCCTTCCTATAACATGAGATGTGATATCCAACTCCTTCCCATTCCAATCCTGAAACCCTTCCTATAGCATGAGATGTGATATCTCAATGTTTCTAATAAAAAACCTGAGACCCTTCCAATAGCAAGAGATGTGATATCCAAATCCTTACCATTCCAATCCTGAGACCCTTCCTATAGTATGAGAAGGGATATCCAACTCCTTCCCATTCTAATCCTGAGACCCTTCCTATAGCAAGAGATGTGATATCCAAATCCTTCCCATTCCAATCCTGAGATCCTTCCTATAACATGAGATGTGATACCCAATTATTTCCCATTCCAAACCTGAGACCCTTCCTATTGGATGAGATGTGATATCCAACACCTTCCCATTCCAATCCTGACACCCTTCCTATACCATGAGATGTGATATCTCAATGCTTCTAATACCAAACCTGGGACACGTCCTATAACATGAGATATGATATCCAAATCCTTCCCCTTCCAAACCTGAGACCCTTCCTTTAGCATGAGATGTGATATCCAAATCCTTCCCATTCCAATCCTGAAACCCCTCCTATAGCATGAGATGTGATATCTCAATGTTTCTAATAAAAAACCTGAGCCCCTTCCAATAGCAAGAGATGTGATATCCAAATCCTTACCATTCCAATCCTGAGACCCTTCCTATAGTATGAGAAGGGATATCCAACTCCTTCCCATTCTAATCCTGAGACCCTTCCTATAGCAAGAGATGTGATATCCAAATCCTTCCCATTCCAATCCTGAGATCCTTCCTATAACATGAGATGTGATACCCAATTATTTCCCATTCCAAACCTGAGACCCTTCCTATTGGATGAGATGTGATATCCAACACCTTCCCATTCCAATCCTGACACCCTTCCTATACCATGAGATGTGATATCTCAATGCTTCTAATACCAAACCTGGGACACGTCCTATAACATGAGATATGATATCCAAATCCTTCCCCTTCCAAACCTGAGATCCTTCCTATAACATGAGATGTGATACCCAATTATTTACCATTCCAAACCTGAGACCCTTCCTATTGGATGAGATGTGATATTCAACACCTTCCCATTCCAATCCTGACACCCTTCCTATACCATGAGATGTGATATCTCAATGTTTCTAATACAAAACTGAGACCCTTCCTATAGCAAGAGATGTGATATCCAAATCCTTCCCATTTCAATCCTGAAACCCCTCCTAAAGCATGAGATCTGATATCTCAATGTTTCTAATAAAAAACTGAGACCCTTCCTATAGCAAGAGATGTGATATCCAAATCCTTCCCATTTCAATCCTGAGACCCTACCTATAACATGAGATGTGATATCCAACTCCTTCCCATTCCAACCTGAGACCCTCCCTTTAGCATGAGATGTGATATCCAACTCCTTCCCATTCCAATCCTGAGACCCTTCTGATAGCATGAGATGTGATATCTCAATGCTTCTAATACTAAACCTGAGATCCTTCCGATAGCATGAGAAGTGATATCTCAATGCTTCTAATACCAAACCTGGGACCCTTCCTTTAACATGAGATTTGATATCCAAATCCTTCCCATTCCAATCCTGAAACCCCTCCTATAGCATGAGATGTGATATCTCAATGTTTCTAATAAAAAACCTGAGACCCTTCCAATAGCAAGAGATGTGATATCCAAATCCTTCCCATTCCAATCCTGAGACCCTTCCTATAACATGAGATGTGATATCCAACTCCTTCCCATTCCAACCTGAGACCCTTCCTATAGCATGAGAAGGGATATCCAACTCCTTCCCATTCCAATCCTGAGACCCTTCCTATCGCAAGAGATGTGATATCCAAATCCTTCCCATTCCAATCCTGAGATCCTTCCTATAACATGAGATGTGATACCCAATTATTTCCCATTCCAAACCTGAGACCCTTCCTATTGGATGAGATGTGATATTCAACCCCTTCCCATTCCAATCCTGACACCCTTCCTATACCATGAGATGTGATATCTCAATGTTTCTAATACAAAACTGAGACCCTTCCTATAGCAAGAGATGTGATATCCAAATCCTTCCCATTTCAATCCTGAGACCCTACCTATAACATATGTGATATCCAACTCCTTCCCATTCCAACCTGTGACCCTTCCTATAGCATGAGAAGGGATATCCAACTCCTTCCCAATCCAATCCTGAGACCCTTCCGATAGCAGAGATGTGATATCTCAATGCTTATAGCAATCCTGAGACCCTTCCTATTGCATGAGATGTGATATCTCAATGCTTCTGCCAAACCTGAGACCCTTCCTTTAGCATGAGATGTGATATCCAAATCCTTCACATTCCAATCCTGAGACCCTTCCTATAGCATGAGATATGATATCTCAATGCTTCTAATACCAAACCTGAGATCCTTCCTATAACATGAGACGGGATATCCAACTCCTTCCCATTCCAATCCTGAGACTCTTCCTATAGCATGAGATGTTATATCTCAATGCTTCTACCAAACCTGAGACCCTTCCTATAACATGAGATAATATCCAAATCCTTCCCATTCCAATTCTGAGACCCGTCCTATAACATGAGTAATATCCAACTCCTTCCCATTCCAATTCTGAGACCCGTCCTATACCATGAGACTTGATATCTCAATGCTTCTAATACCAAAACTGAGACCGGTCGATAACATGAGATGTGATACCCAAATCCTTCCCCTTCCAAACCATAGACCCTTCCTATAGCATGAGATGTGATATCTCAATGCTTCTAATACCAAACCTGAGACCCTTCCTATAACGAGATGGGATATGCAACTCCTTCCCATTCCAATCCTGAGACCCTTCCGATAGCAGAGATGTGATATCTCAATGCTTATACCAAACCTGAGACCCTTCCTATGGCATGAGATGTCATATACAACTCCTTCCGATTCCAATCCTGAGACCCTTCCTATAGCATGAGATGTGATATCTCAATGCTTCTAATACCAAACCTGAGATCCTTCCTATAACATGAGATGTGATATCAAACTCCTTCCCATTCCAAACCTGAGACCCTTCCGATAGCATGATATGTGATATCACAATGCTTCTAAAACCAAACATGAGAACCATCCTATAACATGAGATGTGAAATCCAAATCATTCCCTTTCCAAACCTGAGACCCTTCCTATAGCTTGAGATGTGATATCAAACTCCTTCTCATTCAATGTGATATCCAACTCCTTCCCATTCCAATCCTGAGACCCTTCCTATACCATGAGATGTGATATTTCAATGCTTCTAATACCAAACCTGAGACCCGTCCTAAAACATGAGATGTGAGATCCAAATCCTTCCCCTTCCAAACCTGAGACCTTTCCTATAGCATGAGATGTGATATCTCAATGCTTCTTATACCAAACCTGAAATCCTTCCTAGAACATGAGATGTGATATCCAAATCCTTCGCCTTCCAAACCTGAGACCCTCCCTTTAGAATGAGATGTGATATCCAACTCCTTCCCATTCCAAACCTGAGACCCTTCCGATAGCATGATATGTGATATCACAATGCTTCTAAAACCAAACATGAGAACCATCCTATAACATGAGATGTGAAATCCAAATCATTCCCTTTCCAAACCTGAGACCCTTCCTATAGCTTGAGATGTGATATCAAACTCCATCCCATTCAATGTGATATCCAACTCCTTCCCATTCCAATCCTGAGACCCTTCCTATACCATGAGATGTGATATTTCAATGCTTCTAATACCAAACCTGAGACCCGTCCTAAAACATGAGATGTGAGATCCAAATCCTTCCCCTTCCAAACCTGAGACCTTTCCTATAGCATGAGATGTGATATCTCAATGCTTCTTATACCAAACCTGAAATCCTTCCGATAGCATGAGATGTGATATCTCAATGCTTCTAATACCAAACCTGAGATCCTTCCTATAACATGAGATGTGATATCCAAATCCTTCGCCTTCCAAACCTGAGACCCTCCCTTTAGAATGAGATGTGATATCCAACTCCTTCCAATTCCAATCCTGATACCCTTCTGATAGTATGAGATGTGATATCTCAATGCCTCTAATACCAAACCTGAGATCCTACCTCTAACATGAAATGTGATATCCAACTCCTTCCCTTTCCAAACCTGAGAGCCTTCCTACAGCATGAGATGTGATATCCAAGTCCTTCCCATTCCAATCCTGAGACCCTTCCTATAACATGAGATGTGATATCCAACTCCTTCCCATTCCAACCTGAGACCCTTCCTATAGCATGAGATGGGATATCCAACTCCTTCCAAATCCAATCCTGATACCCTTCCGATAGCATGAGATGTGATATCCCAATGCTTCTACAAAACCTGAGACCCATACCATGGCATGAGATGTCATATCAAACTCCCCTCCTATACCACGAGATGTGATATCTCAATGCTTCTAATACCAAACCTGGGACCCGTCCTATAACATGAGATATGATATCCAAATCCTTCCCCTTCCAAACCTGAAACCCTTCCTATAGCATTAGAAGGGATATCCAACTCCTTCCCATTCCAATCCTGAGACCCTTCCTATACCATGAGATGTGATATCTCAATGCTTCTAATAAAAAACCTGAGACCCTTCATATAGCAAGAGATGTGATATCCAAATCCTTCCCATTCCAATCCTGAGATCCTTCCTATAACATGAGATGTGATATCCAATTCATTCCCATTCCAAACCTGAGACCCTTCCTATTGGATGAGATGTGATATCCAACTCCTCCCCATTCCAATCCTGAGTCCCTTCCTATACCATGAGATGTGATATCTCAATGCTTCTAATACCAAACCTGGGACCCGCCGTATAACATGAGATGTGATATCCAAATCCTTCCCATTCCAATCCTGAAACCCTTCCAATAGCATGAGAAGGGATATCCAACTCCTTCCCATTCCAATCCTGAGACCCTTCCTATACCATGAGATGTGATATCTCAATGCTTCTAATAAAAAACCTGAGACCCTTGCTATAGCAAGAGATGTGATATCCGAATCCTTCCCATTCCAATCCTGAGATCCTTCCTATAACATGAGATGTGATATCCAATTCATTCCCATTCCAAACCTGAGACCCTTCCTATTGGATGAGATGTGATATCCAACTCCTTCCCATTCCAATCCTGAGACCCTTCCTATACCATGAGATGTGATATCTCAATGCTTATAATACCAAACCTGGGACCCGCCCTATAACATGAGATATGATATCCAAATCCTTCCCCTTCCAAACCTGAGACCCTTCCTTTAGCATGAGATGTGATATCCAAATCCTTCCCATTCCAATCCTGAAACCCTTCCTATAGCATGAGATGTGATATCTCAATGTTTCTAATAAAAAACCTGAGACCCTTCCTATAGCAAGAGATGTGATATCCAAATCCTTCCCATTTCAATCTTGAGACCCTTCCTATAGCATGAGATGTGATATCCAACTCCTTCCCATTCCAACCTGAGACCCTTCCTATAGCATGAGAAGGGATATCCAACTCCTTCCCAATCCAATCCTGAGACCCTTCCGATAGCAGAGATGTGATATCTCAATGCTTATACCAAACCTGAGACCCTACCTTTAGCATGATGTGATATCCAAATCCTTCACATTCCAATCCTGAGACCCTTCCTATAACATGAGATGTGATATCTCAATGCTTCTAATAACAAACCTGAGATCCTTCCTATAACATGAGATGTGATATCCAACTCCTTCCCATTCCAAACCTGAGACCCTTCCGATAGCATGAGATGTGATATCTCAATGCTTCTAAAATTAAACATGAGAACCATCCTATAACATGAGATGTGAAATCCCAATCCTTCCCTTCCCAAACCTGAGACCCTTCCTATAGCTCGAGATGTGATATCCAACTCCTTCCCATTCCAATCCTGAGACCCTTATTATACCATGAGATGTGATATCTCAAGGCTTCTAATACCAAACCTGAGACCCGTCCTAAAACATGAGATGTGAGATCCAAATCCTTCCCCTTCCAAACCTGAGACCTTTCCTTTAGCATATGTGATATCCAACTCCTTCCCATTCCAATCCTGAGACCCATCCGATAGCATGAGATGTGATATCTCAATGCTTCTAATATCAAACCTGAGAACCTCCCTATAGCATATGTGATATCCAACTCCTTCCAATTCCAATACTGAGACCCTTCCAATAGCATATGTGATATCTCAATGCTTCTAATATCAAAACTGAGACCCTCCCTATAGCATGAGATGTGATATCTCAATGCTTCTAATACCAAACCTGGGACCCGCCCTATAACATGAGATGTGATATCCAAATCCTTCCCATTCCAATCGAGACCCTTCCTATAACATGAGATGTGATATCTCTATGCTTCTAATACCAAACCTGAGACCATTCCCACAGCCTGAGATTTGAAATCTCATTTCTTCCAATACCAAACTCGAGACCCTTCCGATAGGATGAGATTTACTATCTCACTCCTTAAAATACCAACCTCTAGTCCCTTCCTAAAGGATGTGATTCTAATACCAAACCTGAGACTCTCCCTATAACAAGAGATGTCATATCCAACTCCTTCCCATTCCAATCCTGAGACTCTTCCTATAGCATGACATGTGATATCGAACTTCCCATTCCAATCCTGAGACTCAGACCTCCCCTTCTAACCTTCTCACCACTCCTAGCTCCCGGATTGATCATGCACTCCTGCTGTCTCTTCTCTCCCTTCTTCTGCTTCCTTTCCTCTCTCCTGCCTCATCTGCCCTAGGTCAGGCTCCTTCTACACCTCCGCAGGGATTACTGATTTGTACCCCTCCCCACTCTCAACTCTCACTCAGTTTCAAACACTCATCTGACATCTGCCATTTCCTGGAAGTACCCGACCTTGATGTTCTTGGTCTAACCGAGACATGGTTGACGGCCAGCGCTGTCTCGAGCTTTGACACTTTCCTCCCTGATGACAAGTTCCTCTCCATGCCCAGATCCAACCGTTCTTGAGGGGGAGTATCCTTGTTTCCTGTAGTAAATTGCTTTCCTTTGCAGGCCGACTCCTCTCACGAATGCCTTGTCTGCATGCATTCTCTCTTTCCTGGCGAATCTCTCACCGTGGCTATTTGCCTACCCCCTTCCTCTCAGTGGATGGACTTCTCCATCCTAGCCTCCTACCACTCAACTCCGCCTACTTGGAGAATTCAACATGAACCTGTATGCTTCCTGACCTGGACTTTTACGAGATCTGCAACTCTTCATGTCGCTGGCCCTACTCACTGCAGGAAATACTCAGGATTTTCAGATCTCAGACCTCCCCCTCTGTAACCCTCTCAACAATCCTCTCCCGTGGTGATCAAGTTCTCATCTCCAAAGAAGGCTAACTGCCAGCTGTTCCTCCTCAGTGGAGTTCTCCCTTTCTGTCCCTGCTCCCTGCACCGTTTCGCGTTGCAAACACTCGCTTCCCAGCTCTCTGGTTTAGACGCGTGTTCCCTGCCTTCTCTCCTCTTCCCGCTGCCTTCAAATCAACAAATGAGCTTCAAAAGATACACGGTGTATGTACTGTGTCCGTGCGTTTGTTGTCGAATCCTGACGTTTTTAACCACTGTTCTCCCATACAAGGGGGGGTCAACATCTACTGCTGTTCACAGGCTGAATGTATACGGCTGAAATCTTCAAGGCATTATCAGCTTTCCTGACTGTTTTGGAACGTGTATTTGCCATCTGTTAATGCAGTCGCCTTGTGGTCATCGTCCCTTTTAGTTTACAGGCTGCACTCCCCTGGTGATCACATTCTCTTCTCCAGAGCAGGCTAACTACCAGCTGCTCCTCCTCAGAGGCGTTCCTTTCTGTCCCTGCTCCCTGCACCGTTTCGCGTTGCATGTACTCGCTTCCCACCTCTCTGGTTTAGATGTGTGTTCCCTGCCTTCTCTCCTCTTCCTACAACCTTCCAATGAGCTCCACAAGATAGTGTTCAGAATGCTTCATAACCCCATTATTCAACATATAGCTGTAACCCGCTAGACGTATTGAAACGTGCTAAAAACTAGCAAAAATAGCTAGAAAATGTACTTCCCTCGCGTTTTTGTAAATGCGAATTCTGGTGGGTTCCCATGTTGTATGTACTGTGTCCGTGCGTTTGTTGTCGAATCCTGAAGTTTTTAACCACTGTTCTCCCATACTAAGGGGGGTTAACATCTACTGCTGTTCACAGGCTGAATGTATACGGCTGAAATCTTCAAGGCATTATCAGCTTTCCTGACTGTTTTGGAACGTGTATTTGCCATCTGTTAATTCAGTCGCCTTGTGGTCATCGTCCCTTTTAATTTACAGGCTGCACTTCCCTGGTGATCACTTTCTCCTCTCCAGAGCAGGCTAACTACCAGCTGCTCCTCCTCAGAGGCGTTCCTTCTTTCTGTCCCTGCTCCCTGCACCGTTTCGCGTTGCATGTTCTCGCTTCCCAGCTCTCTGGTTAGATGCGTATTCCCTGCCTTCTCTCCTCTTCCTACAGCCTTCCAATGAGCTCCACAAGATAGTGTTCAGAATGCTTTATAACCCCATTATTCAACATATAGCTGTAACCCGCTAGACGTATTGAAACGTGCTAAAAACTAGCAAAAACAGCTAGAAAATGTACTTCCTCGCGTTTTGGTAAATGCAGGGCACACGCGTCTAAACCAGAGAGCAGGGAAGCGAGCATTTCAGCAGTATAAATTCAGCCTGTGAACAACATATTTTGATCCTCCCTTTTATGGGAGAAGAGTGGTTCAAAAGTACAGAATTCGACTGATCAAACGCACGAACAGAGTACAAAATGGGAATCCACCAGAATTCGCATTTACCAAAACGCGAGGAAAGTACATTTTCTAGCTGCTTTTGCTAGTTTTTAGAACGTTTCAATACGTCTAGCGGGTTACGGCTATATGTTGAATAATGGGTGTTATAAAGCATTCTGAACACTGTATCTTGTGGAGCTCATTGGAAGGCTTTAGGAAGAGGAGAGAAGCAGGGAACACGCATCTAAACCAGAGAGCTGGGAAGCGTGTCCATGCAACGCGAAACGGAGCAGGGATCAGGGACAGAAAGGATGAACGCCTATGAGGAGGAGCAGCTGGTAGTTAGCCTGCTCTGGAGAGGAGAATGTGATCACCAGGGGAGTCCAGCCTGTAAAGTAGAAGGGACGATGAACACAGGGCGACTGCATTAACAGATGGCAAATACACGTTCCAAAACAGTCAGGAAAGCTGATAATGCATTGAAGATTTCAGCCGTATACATTCAGACTGTGAACAGCAGTAGATGTTGACCCCCCTTAGTATGGGAGAACAATGGTTAAAAACTTCAGGATTCGACAACAAACGCACGGCCACAGTACATACAACATGGGAACCCACCAGAATTCGCATTTACAAAAACGCGAGGGAAGTACATTTTCTAGCTATTTTTGCTAGTTTTTAGCACGTTTCAATACGTCTAGCGGGTTACAGCTAATGTTGAATAATGGGGTTATAAAGCATTCTGAACACTATCTTGTGGAGCTCATTGGAAGGCTGTAGGAAGAGGAGAGAAGGCAGGGAATACGCATCTAACAAGAGAGCTGGGAAGCGAGTACATGCAACGCGAAACGGTGCAGAGAGCAGGGACAGAAAGAAGGAACGCCTCTGAGGAGCAGCTGGTAGTTAGCCTGCTCTGGAGAGGAGAATGTGATCACCAGGGGAATGCAGCCTGTAAACTAAAAGGGACGATGACCACAAGGCGACTGCATTAACAGATGGCAAATACAAGTTCCAAAACAGTCACGAAACCTGATAATGCCTTGAAGATTTCAGCCGTATACATTCAGCCTGTGAACAGCAGTAGATGTTGACCCCCCTCCTTGTATGGGAGAACAGTGGCTAAAAACTTCAGGATTCGACAACAAACGCACGGACACAGTACATACATGGGAACCCATCAGAATTCGCATTTACAAGAACGCGAGGACAGTACATTTTCTAGCTGGTTTTGCTAGTTTACAGCACATTTCAATACGTCTAGCGGGTTACGGCTTTATGATGAATAATGGGTGTTATAAAGCATTCTGAGCACCGTGTATCTTTTGAAGCTCATTTGTTGATTTGAAGGCAGCGGGAAGAGGAGAGAAGGCAGGGAACACGCGTCTAAACCAGAGAGCTGGGAAGCGAGTGTTTGCAACGCGAAACGGTGCAGGAAGCAGGGACAGAAAGGGAGAACTCCACTGAGGAGGAACAGCTGGTAGTTAGCCTTCTTTGGAGATGAGAACTTGATCACCACGGGAGAGGATTGTTGAGAGGGTTACAGAGGGGGAGGTCTGAGATCAGAAAATCCTGAGTATTCCCTGCAGTGTGTAGGGCCAGCGACATGTAGAGTTGCAGAGCTCGTAAAAGTCCAGGTCAGGAAGTATACAGGTTCATGTTGAATTCTCCAAGTAGGCTGAGTTGAGTGGTAGGAGGCTAGGATGGAGAAGTCCATCCACTGAGAGAGGAAGGGGTTAGGCAAATAGCCACGGTGAGAGAATGACCAGGAAAGAGAGAATGCATGCAGACAAGGCATTCGTGAGAGGAGTCGGCCTGCAAAGGAAAGCAATTTACTACAGGAATCAAGGATACTCCCCCTCAAGAAATCTGGGCATGGAGAGGAACTTGTCATCAGGGAGGAAAGTGTCAAAGCTCGAGACAGCGCTGGCCGTCAACCATGTCTCGGTTAGACCAAGGACATCAAGGTCGGGTTCTTCCAGGAAATGGCAGATGTCAGATGAGTGTTTGAAACTGAGTGAGAGTTGAGAGTGGGGAGGGGTACAAATCAGTAATCCCTGCTGAGGTGTAGAAGGAGCCTGACCTAGGGCAGATGAGGACGGAGAGAGGAAAGAAAGCAAAAGAAGGGAGAGAAGAGACAGCAGGACTGCATGATCAATCCGGGAGCTAGGAGTGGTGAGAAGGTTAGACGGGGAGGTCTGAGTCTCAGGATTGGAATGGGAAGTTCGATATCACATGTCATGCTATAGGAAGAGTCTCAGGAATGGAATGGGAAGGAGTTGGATATGACATCTCTTGTTATAGGGAGGGTCTCAGGTTTGGTATTAGAAGCACTGAGATATCAAATCACATCCTTTCGGAAGGGACTCGAGTTTGGTATTTTAAGGAGTGAGATAGTAAATCTCATCCTATCGGAAGGGTATCGGGTTTGGTATTGGAAGAAATGAGATTTCAAATCTCATGCTGTGGGAAGGGTCTCGGGTTTGGTATTGGAAGGGGTGAGAAATCACATTTCATGTTATAGGAAGGGTCTCGATTGGAATGGGAAGGAGTTGGATATCACATCTCATGCTATAGGGAGGGTCTCAGTTTTGATATTAGAAGCATTGAGATATCACATATGCTATTGGAAGGGTCTCAGGATTGGAATGGGAAGTAGTTGGATATCACATATGCTAAAGGAAAGGTCTCAGGTTTGGAAGGGGAAGGATTTGGATCTCACATCTCATGTTTTAGGACGGTTCTCAGGTTTGATATTAGAAGCCTTGAGATATCACATCTCATGGTATAATAAGGGTCTCAGGATTGGAATGGGAAGGAGTTGGATATCACATCTCAAGCTATTTCAGGATTGGAATGGGAAGGAGTTTGATATCACATCTCAAGCTATAGGAAGGGTCTCAGGTTTGGGAAGGGAAGGATTGGGATTTCACATCTCATGTTATAGGATGGTTCTCATGTTTGGTTTTAGAAGCATTGAGATATCACATCTCATGCTATCGGAAGGGTCTCAGGTTTGGAATGGGAAGGATTTGGATATCACATCTCATGCTAAAGGAAGGGTCTCAGGTTTGGTATAAGCATTGAGATATTACATCTCTGCTACGGAAGGGTCTCAGGATTGGATTGGGAAGGAGTTGGATATCCCTTCTCATGCTATAGGAAGGGTCTCATGTTGGAATGGGAAGGAGTTGAATATCACATCTCATGTCATAGGAAGGGTCTCAAGATTGAAATGGGAAGGATTTGGATATCACATCTCTTGCTATAGGAAGGGTCTCAGGTTTTTTATTAGAAACATTGAGATATCACATCTCATGCTATAGGAAGGGTTTCAGGATTGGAATGGGAAGGATTTAGATATCACATCTCATGCTATAGGAAGGCTCTCAGGTTTGGAAGGGGAAGGATTTGGATATCATATCTCATGTTATAGGACGGGTCCCAGGTTTGGTATTAGAAGCATTGAGATATCACATCTTATGTTATAGGAAGGGTCTCAGGATTGGAATGGGAAGGAGTTGGATATCACATCTCATCCAATAGGAAGGGTCTCAGGTTTGGAATGGGAAGGAATTGGATATCACATCTCATGTTATAGGAAGGATCTCAGGATTGGAATGGGAAGGATTTGGATATCACATCTCTTGCTATAGGAAGGGTCTCAGGTTTTTTATTAGAAGCATTGAGATATCACATCTCATGCTATAGGAAGGGTTTAAGGATTGGAATGGGAAGGATTTGGATATCACATCTCATGCTAAAGGAAGGGTCTCAGGTTTGGAAGGGGAAGGATTTGGATATCACATCTCATGTTATTGGACCGGTCTCAGGTTTGGTATTAGAAGCATTGAGATATCAAGTCTCATGGTATAGGACGGGAGTTTGATATCACATCATGGTCTCCGGATTGGAATGTGAAGGATTTGGATATCACATCTCATGCTAAAGGAAGGGTCTCAGGTTTGGAATGGGAAGGAGTTGGCTATGACATCTCTTGTTATAGGGAGGGTCTCAGGATTTGAATGGCAAGGAGTTGGATATCACATCTCATGCCATAGGAAGGGTCTCAGGTTTGGTATAAGCATTGAGATATCACATCTCTGCTATCGGAAGGGTCTCAGGATTGTATTGGGAAGGAGTTGGATATCACATCTCATGCCATAGGAAGGGTCTCAGGTTTGGTAGAAGCATTGAGATATCACATCTCATGCTATAGGAAGGGTCTCAGGATTGGAATGGGAAGGACTTAGATATCACATATCATGCTATAGGGAGGGTTTCAGTTTTGATATTAGAAGCATTGAGATATCACATCTCATGCTATCGGAAGTGTCTCAGGATTGGAATGCGAAGGAGCTGGATATCACATCTCATGCTAAAGGAAGGGTCTCAGGTTTGGAACGAAAAGGAGTTGGATATCCGATCTCATGTTATAGGAAGGGTCTCAGGTTTGGTATAAGCATTGAGATATCACATCTCTGCTATCGGAAGTGTCTCAGGATTGGAATGGGAAGGAATTGGATATCCCATCTCATGTTATAGGACGGGTCTCATGATTGTTATTAGAATCATTGAGATATCATATTGCATGCTGTAGGAAGGGTCTAAGGATTGGAATGGGAAGGACTTGGATATCACATCTCATGCTATAGGAAGGGTCTCAGGTTTGGTATAAGCATTGAGATATCAAATCTCATGCTATAGGAAGGGTCTCAGGATTGGAATGGAAGGAGTTGGATATCACATCTCATGTTATAGGAAGGATCTCAGGTTTGGTATTAGAAGCATTGAGACATCACATCTCATGCTATAGGAAGGGTCTCAGGATTGGAATGGGAAGGAGTTGGATATCACATCTCATACTGTAGGAAGGGTCTCAGGTTTGGTATAAGCATTGAGATATCACATCTCTGCTATCGGAAGGGTCTCAGGATTGGAATGGGAAGGAGTTGGATATCCCATCTCATGTTATAGGAAGAGTCTCAGGTTTGGTATTAGAAGCATTGAGATATCACATCTCATGCTATAGGAAGTGTCTCAGGATTGGAATGGGAAGGACTTGGATATCACATCTCATGCTATAGGGAGGGTCTCAAGTTTGATATTAGAAGCATTGAGATATCACATCTCATGCTATAGGAAGGGTCTCAGGATTGGAATGGGAAGGAGTTGTATATGACATCTCATGCCGTAGGAAGGGTCTCAGGTTTGGTATAAGCATTGAGATATCACATCTCTGCTATCGGAAGGGTCTCAGGATTGGAATGGGAAGGAGTTGGATATCCCATCTCATGTTGCGGTAATAACCCGTGAGTCCTAAGAAGGCTCTCACTTGGGTTTGTGTAGTGGGGGTAGGCCAGTCTTGTACTGCTTGTACTTTACTGGGGAGAGGCTGTATCCTTCCTCCACCTACTTCATGCCCAAGGTAAACCACTGAGCCTTGTCCAATCTGGCATTTACTCGCCTTTATGGTCAAGTGGGCTTTCTGAAGAGCCTGGAGCACAATCCCGAGGTGTTTCACATGGTCTTCCCAGGTGGCACTGAAAACTGCTATATCGTCCAGATATGCAAGACAGAATTCGTCCAACCCATTCAACACATGATTCACAAGCCTCTGGAAAGTGGCAGGTGCATTCTTCAATCCGAACGGCATTACCCGGAATTGGTAAAGCCCGTCGGGAGTTGAAAATGCTGTCTTCTCCTTGGCATGTTCTGCTAAAGCTATTTGCCAATAGCCCGCAGTCAGGTCAAACGTGCTGAGGTACTTGGAGGCACCCAAGGTATCCACCAGCTCGTCAGTTCGAGGCAAGGGGTGAGCGTCTGTCTTGGTGACAGCATTCAGAGCCCTGTAATCCACGCAGAACCTCAATTCAGAAGTGCCTGCTTTTGGAACCAGAACCACAGGACTGGACCAAGGACTACTAGAGGGTTCAATCACCCCAAGGTCTAACATCTTGTTGACCTCGGTCTTAATATAAGACCGTACTTTATCCGACATCCTGTATCCCCTACTTTTGGTAGGTACACTGTCTCCTGTGTCAATGTTATGTTTGCACCAAGGTGTCAAACCAGGCGACTGTGAAAACAGGGGGGAAAACTGCCTAAGCAAACTTTTCACCTCAGCCTGCTGATCAGAAGTCAGGTGAGGGGCCACTCGGACACCCTCAACGGAGCTATCTGAAGGACCGCTTTGGAACAGGTCGGGAAGAGGTTCTGACTCCTCTTCCTCAACGTCTGACGCCAGTAGCAGTGCTGCGATTTCGACTCTTGGGACGAAAGCCTTCAGCCTATTTACGTGGAACACTTTTGGAGCCTGTCCAGGCCTTCCAAGGTCCACTAAATAGTTCACCTCACCCAGGGGCTCCACCACTGTGTAAGGGCCTGACCATTTGTCCTGTAAAGCGCGAGGCCTTATAGGGTTCATGATCAGGACTTGCTGACCAGGGGTAAAGTGAATTAAGGAAGCTTTCTGGTCGTACCAATGTTTCACCAGCGCTTGTCCGGCCTTCAACTTTTCACTAGCCAAGCCCATCAGGAGTACCATCCGTTTTCTGAGCCCTAGCACATAGTCAACTACATTGGTAGTAACAGGGGGAGTGGGCATCTCCCATCCCTCTTTGACGATGGCTAAGGGTCCCCGTACGGGATGACCGAACAGAAGTTCGAAGGGGCTGAAGCCAACACCCTCCTGTGGTACCTCTCTGTAGGCAAACAACAAGCATGGTAAAAGAAGGTCCCATTTCCTCCTCTGGGGCTCCTCCAGAGCCCCAATCATGCTTTTTAACGTTCTGTTGAAGCGTTCCACCAGACCATTGGTCTGGGGGTGGTATGCAGAAGAGAACTTGTAGGTGACCCCACATTCTTTCCACATAGCCTGCATGTACTTCGACATAAAGTTGCTGCCACGATCTGACACAACTTCTTTAGGGAAGCCAACCCTAGTAAATATGCCGAGTAAAGCTTTTGCAACTGACTTGGCAGTTACAGTTTTTAATGGGATGGCCTCAGGATACCTGGTTGCATGGTCGACCAGCACCAGGATAAACCTATTGCCCGAGGATGTTTGCGGGTCAAGGGGACCAACGATGTCGATCCCTACCCTTTCAAATGGTACCCCCACAACTGGGAGCGGTACCAACGGAGCTTGGATTGTCGCGCCAACCTTACCAGACAATTGGCAGGAGGCACAACTCCTGCAGTGACTTTCTACTTGCACCCCCATCTTGGGCCAGTAGAAGTGCATAGATAACCTTTGCTTGGTCCTCTTCATTCCAAGGTGACCAGCAAGGGGAACTTCATGCGCCAACTGCAGGAGGAAGGGTCTAACAGCAAGGGGAACCACCAACCTCCTATGGTCTCCTTCTGTAGACTCTGTGGGCTCACTGTACAGGAGTCCACCTTCCCAATAAATCCGATGCTTCCCAGGAGGTTCACCCTCAAGCTGGGAGCAGGCCTGTCTCCTTAGGCCTTCCAGAGATGGGCACTCACGTTGGCCCTTACTGAAGTCGTCCCTATCAGGACCTCCTTCAACTAACAAGTCTTTTAGTTCAGGATGGTCGTTGGGGTCGAACACTTCAGGCATCGCCACCTCCTCGTCAGGCTCGGGCGATTGACCAACTCCCTCCACCGCAGTGGTAGGCGAGTTCGGGGGAATATTCTCTTTCCCCCGTCGGGACTTGTTGACTCCTTTCGCCTTGGGTTTCCCCTTCGGCTGGGGCGGCGTATTGGACTTGGCCAATGCTGCCCGTGCTTGAGACCGTGTGTAGGGTCTTTCGGCAGTGTCTCCTACGAGCCCTAGAGCTCTGAGATCATTGCCCAACAAGACCTTTCCCGGGACGTTTCTCTGAATGCTCACTGGAATCCTAACTGCTGTACCATTTAAAGTTAGATTAACAGGGATCACGGGAAACATACGGAGGGGGCCGTCAGCCAACTTAGTGGGCATCAGAGTAGCTCTGGCAACTTCCTCTGAGTCTACCAAGGTAGAATCCACTACAGTTCGACTGCACCCACTATCCCTAAGAGCTGGAGTATCCACTCCATTGATCAGCACACTGTCTTTAAAGTAGTGCTTGGTATTATCCGGAATCCTAGCATACGCCTCTGCGACTTTAGGCTCCCAGGAACCCAGGGACACTAAAACTACCTCAGCCTCTATTCCGCTGGGAAATGAGTCTGAGGAGAAGGATGCTCCTGTAATCTCTTCTTCCTCGTAGGAGGAGAAGGCCAGATTAGCGGAGTGGACCCCCAAAGGTCTAACCTTACAACGGGGATCCCCCTTCACATGGTCAGTTGCTCCACAAGAAAAACAAGCCCCATTGGGTCTGTTTACGTAGGGAGGCTTATTATAACCAGAGTTCTGTTTCGGAGGCGAACCTCCACTACCCTGTGAGTTCTCGGATGGCTTACCCTTATTTTTCTTTTTGTGGCCCTTATGGGAAGAAGATTTAGCAGATTCCCCACCCTCCACATCTTTGGACTTTTTCCCTTCCTCCTGCTTACCAGGATGAGTTTTGTCCTTATGGGACACTCGATGTGACACCCATAAATCTGCTGCAATGGCCAGCTTCTTAGGATCTATCTCCTTCGAATCGGCCAAATGCTGCTTAAGCTCCGGGGAAGAAGAAGCAAAAATGTGTTCCAGCATGACCAGATTGATCATGCCTTCGAAGGTAGAAACCTTATAACCTTCAACCCAGCCAGTCAAGTTTTTCAGGGACTCAGCTACATACGACACCCAAGTACCACCTTCCTTTTTCTTATACTCTCTAAACCTTTTCAAATATTGGGTCGGAGTCTTCCCAAACTTTAAAATGAGAGTCTGCTTCAACATTGCAAAATCAGCGCGCTCAGCCTTCGACATTTCCATAATGGCACTGCAACCAGAATGGGGCAGTCTGCTGAGTAACCATGCAATCTTATCCGCATTATCAACCTCTTGAACCTCGCATGCATACTCAAACGCATTTAACCAGTCCATAATGTCATTTCGTTCCTCATACACACTGAGCAGATCTTTTGGAAACCGTGGATGAGAGGAAGCCCCAGAACCATGTCCAGGACCCTTGGACCCATTTGCGAACTGAAGCTTGGCCAGTTCCAACTGGTGATCCCTGTCTTTTTGTTTTTCTGCCTGGTCGATTTTCAGTTTGGCTATGCTGAATTCAAGCTCCTGCTGCCTAAACCGCAGCTCTTGCTTCTTGAATTCAAGCATAGCCTCCCCATCAATACTGGCAGAGGAAACATTAGACATTACATCCTCCCTGTCCTCGTGGTCGTGATGGATCAGTGCAGCGGCAGAACCGTCGGTTCTGCCAGTGAGAGCAGCCCCACCACCTTCTGCACTGTCCTCGGAAGTTATAGCGTCAAGCTGCGCTTCTTGCCACGCCACGATTCTCTGGATCATTTCCAATTTAGTGCCTTGAGAGGAAACCCCTCTCTCCGCACACATCTTCTTCAATGTTTCAGATTTCGAAGCATTTAAGGTTAATAAAGTATTCGTTTCCATACTGTTGATAGGACTATGGCCTTTTTAACGTTATATTCAATACTTTACTGCGTGTCCTGGTTGGAATAACCTGAAAACGCCTTAGCTCGTGCGCAACACTGGATACCTTCAGTCGTATCCCACCGCTGTACACCAATTTGTTAAGACGGATTTCTGAACTCTGTCCTGGTGGCGCAGAAGTTCAGAAGGCCAACCTAATTACTTGGAACAGGGTAACCTCTGGACAAGCCAGACCAATCAAGGTAGCGATCGCGGCGGTCAAGACTAGGTCTCAAGAGGGGTGAGGGTGACTGAAAGCCCGCAATGAGCACACAAAGCAAGAGCGCTTACAAACTACTCCAAACAGTTGTTTATATCAAAAATAGATACACATTTATTATAAGGCCTTGAAACTAATAACTACAGTAAAAGCAGCAATATACAACGATATTAAACCAACACATACACTATCCACCCAATATATATACAGAATACACAGTTTCACAGCATTAGCAGCACGAAATATGTTATCCACCTGCAGGGGAAGGAAAACAGGCAGTGCGACCCAATGCGTGTGATATGTCCGCCTTCTGAGGCCCCTAACTGGATGGTAGTCCAATCCCTACGAAGAGTGGAGCCTAGCGCTCAAAAGTACCTGCACACGCCGGTGCCAATGGGCAGAAGGTGAAGCTCTTCGGAGGGCGTTGAACAGCTCTGTAGGGAGCTCTAATGAAGGAGAACACGGTCCGCGACTCTAGCGCAGCCTCCACTGTGAGGCAGAAGCAGGGCGCGAGTACGGACAAGGGGTGCTGTATTCACAGCGGGGAAAAGCAAGGGGGCACTGCAGGAGGGCGACCAGATCCTAGCTAATCTACTCACCGGTCCCCGAAGCAAGCAGGCCCGAGCTTCTCCTCGATAGATGCAGCTTCTGGCAGGTTCTGAAGAGCAGGGAACGTCTCGTCGTCGTGCAGAGTAAAAAGACGTCCCGATCGAAGAAACAAGCACAGTTTTGTCGCCACAGCAGGGCAACGGAACGGCCGGGTGTATTCAAGCCAAACGAGCACCACTCACCTCTAGCTTAGGACTGCTAAGCAAACGAAGCGTGTGAGCGTGCCCCGGACTCAGAATACCACCCAACCTGTCGGCGATTACAGAGCAGGCCTCCTTAGTAAGCTGGTCAGTCAACTGGATGGCCCAGAGACACTTCCGAAGGCTTACAGCAGGAGTTGATGAAGGTGCCGGGAATAGCTGGTCCTGCTATTCCAATAGGTCGAAGCGCCAGTAAAGGCCTTCTTGTTCGATCTTAGGTGGAAAGGGCTTCACCGGACGACAGCAATGAGGAGCAGAAGTTCTTCAGGGGGTCACCAGCGATTCCTCGGTCCAGCCTCGTGTTCGCAGGATACTTGGCTCCTGTATCCCTGGGTTCGTAAGAACTCAGGAGATCGACATGGCAGTGGTGTTTCCAGCTCCCTCTTATCCACGGTTCCCTTCGCGCCAAAACGGAGGGGAGCCAATGGGAGATCCGCTCATCAACACACATACCATACGTGGACCAATCACGGACCACGGTGGTCCCAGGCATTCACACCACCCTAGACTCTCTGGCACCCAGGATGTGTATTGGGACCAGACAGCCCATCCCACATCCTGGGGGCACTCAAACGACATGTAGAAGCCCGCGAAAGCAACCGTGTTTCGCGGGAAACTACATGCCCAAATAAGGAAGGCCCCGGGTCGCCTGACCCGGGGGAAGGTAAAGGGAGCAAGACGGACAGTGGACTAGACAAAGGAGCCTCGTGGTCCGGCCATTTTGGGTAGCCGGGCCACCCTTTTGTGTTCGCGGCAAAAAGGTGCTCAGAACGGCAAAAGGAGCTCAAAATAAACCAAATGATCGCTGCCACCAGCCCAGTCCCTGAATGACTTGCACCGATCCAAAAACCATCCTATAAGAGTGTCTAGGGTCTGTAGAAGGCTAGAGACCCAAGAGAGCTGTAACTTAGCTTACAGTGCCCTCTTGTGTCGTGTTGCACTAAAATGGCGACACGATAAAAGAAACTACGGGAAACAGCGTTCCCCGGTACTGACTGTCTTAAGGGCATGTCAGTTTCCCCGTAAGAAAGGAGCGAAAGCCCAGAGGAGTACAGCAGAAGGCTGCACTTCTCTGGCAAAGTCAAGAAAACAGGTTGAAAACAATAGCAAAAAGTTTAGGGGTTGCCACATGGAAGGAAAGTTCCCTACAATAACGAAATCTTTCCTAACAGAGGCATTGAGATATCACATCTCATGCTGTAGGAAGTGTCTCAGGATTGGAATGGGAAGGACTTGGATATCACATCTCATGCTATAGGGAGGCTCTCAAGTTTGATATTAGAAGCATTGAGATATCACATCTCATGCTATAGGAAGGGTCTCAGGATTGGAATGGGAAGGAGTTGGATATCACATCTCATGCTATAGGAAGGGTCTCAGGTTTGGTATAAGCAGTGAGATATCACATCTCATGCTATAGGCAGTGTCTCAGTATTGGAATGGGAAGGAGTTGGATATCACATCTCATGTTATAAGAAGGATCTCAGGTTTGGTATAAACATTGACATATCACATCTCTGCTATCGGAAGGGTCTCAGGATTGCAATGTAAGGAGTTGGATATTCCCATCTCATGTTATAGGAAGGGTCTTAGGTTTGGTATTAGAAGCATTGAGATATCACATCTCATGCTATAGGAAGGGTCTCAGGATTGGAATGGGAAGGACTTGGATATCACATCTCATGCTATAGGGAGGGTCTCAAGTTTGATATTAGAAGCATTGAGATATCACATCTCATGATATCGGAAGGGTCTCAGGATTGGAATGGGAAGGAGTTGGATATCACATCTCATGATAAAGGAAGGGTCTAAGGTTTGGAAGGGGAAGGATTTGGATATCACATCTCATGTTATAGGACGGGTCTCAGGTTTGGTATTAGAAGCATTGAGATAGCAAGTCTCATGGTATAGGAAGGGTCTCAGAATTGGAATGGGAAGGAGTTTGATATCACATCTCATGTCATAGTATGGTTCTCAGGTTTGGTAGAAGCATTGGGATATCACATCTCATGCTATCGGAATGGTATCAGGATTGGATTTGGAAGGAGTTGGATATCCCATCTCATGCTATAGGAAGGGTCTCAGGTTGGAATGGGAAGGAGTTGGATATCACATCTCATGTTATAGGAAGGGTCTCAGGATTGGAATGGGAAGGACTTGGATATCACATCTCATGCTATAGGAAGGCTCTCAGGTTTGGAAGGGGAGAGAGTTGGATATCACATTTCATGTTAGAGGTAGGATCTCAGGTTTGGTATTAGAGGCATTGAGATATCACATCTCATGCTATCAGAAGGGTCTCAGGATTGGAATGGGAAGGACTTAGATATCACATATCATGCTATAGGGAGGGTCTCAGTTTTGATATTAGAAGCATTGAGATATCACATCTCATGCTATCGGAAGTGTCTCAGGATTGGAATGGGAAGGAGCTGGATATCACATCTCATGCTAAAGGAAGAGTCTCAGGTTTGGAACGGGAAGGAGTTGGATATCACATCTCATGTTATAGGAAGGGTCTCAGGTTTGGTATAAGCATTGAGATATCACATCTCTGCTATCGGAAGTGTCTCAGGATTGGAATGGGAAGGAGTTGGATATCCCATCTCATGTTATAGGACGGGTCTCAGGTTTGTTATTAGAATCATTGAGATATCATATTGCATGCTGTAGGAAGGGTCTAAGGATTGGAATGGGAAGGACTTGGATATCACATCTCATGCTATAGATAGGCTCTCAGGTTTGGAAAGGGAAGGAGTTGGATATCACATTTCATGTTAGAGGAAGGATCTCAGGTTTGGTATTAGAGGCATTGAGATATCACATCTCATGCTATAGGAAGGGTCTCAGGTTGGAATGGGAAGGAGTTGGATATCACATCTCATGTTAAAGGGAGGGTCTCAGAATTGGAAGGGGAAGGATTTGGATATCACATCTCATGTTATAGGAAGGATCTCAGGTTTGGTATTAGAAGCATTGAGATATCACATCTCATGCTATCGGAAGGATCTCAGGTTTGGTATTAGAAGCATTGAGATATCACATCTCATGCTATCAGAAGGGTCTCAGGATTGGAATGGGAAGGAGTTGGATATCACATCTCATGCTAAAATGGAGGGTCTCAGGTTTGGAAGGGGAAGGATTTGGATATCACATCTCATGTTATCGGAAGGATCTCAGGTTTGGTATTAGAAGTATTGAGATATCACATCTCATGCTATAGGAAGGGTCTCAGGATTAGAATGGGAAGGAGTTGGATATCACATCTCATGCTAAAGGAAGGGTCTCAGGTTTGGTAGAAGCATTGAGATATCACATCTCATGCTATAGGAAGGGTCTCAGGATTGGAATGGGAAGGACTTAGATATCACATATCATGCTATAGGGAGGGTTTCCGTTTTGATATTAGAAGCATTGAGATATCACATCTCATGCTATCGGAAGTGTCTCAGGATTGGAATGGGAAGGAGCTGGATATCACATCTCATGCTAAAGGAAGGGTCTCAGGTTTGGAACGGGAAGGAGTTGGATATCCGATCTCATGTTATAGGAAGGGTCTAAGGTCTGGTATAAGCATTGAGATATCACATCTCTGCTATCGGAAGTGTCTCAGGATTGGAATGGGAAGGAGTTGGATATCCCATCTCATGTTATAGGAAGGGTCTCAGGTTTGGTATAAGCATTGAGATATCACATCTCATGCTATAGGAAGTGTCTCAGGATTGGAATGGGAAGGAGTTGGATATCCCATCTCATGTTATAGGAAGGGTCTCAGGTTTGGTATAAGCATTGAGATATCACATCTCATGCTATAGGAAGGGTCTCAGGATTGGAATGGGAAGGAGTTGTATATGACATCTCATGCCGTAGGAAGGGTCTCAGGTTTGGTATAAGCATTGAGATATCACATCTCTGCTATCGCAAGGGTCTCTGGATTTGAATGGGAAGGAGTTGGATATCCCATCTCATGTTATAGGAAGAGTCTCAGGTTTGGTATTAGAAGCATTGAGATATCACATCTCATGCTATAGGAAGTGTCTCAGGATTGGAATGGGAAGGACTTGGATATCACATCTCATGCTATAGGGAGGCTCTCAAGTTTGATATTAGAAGCATTGAGATATCACATCTCATGCTATAGGAAGGGTCTCAGGATTGGAATGGGAAGGAGTTGGATATCACATCTCATGCTATAGGAAGGGTCTCAGGTTTGGTATAAGCAGTGAGATATCACATCGCATGCTGTAGGAAGGGTCTCAGGTTTGGTATTAGAAGCATTGAGATATCACATCTCATGCTATAGGAAGGATCTCAGGTTTGGTATTAGAAGTATTGAGATATCACATCTCATGCTATAGGAAGGGTCTCAGGATTGGAATGGGAAGGAGTTGGATATCACATATCATGCTAAAGGAAGGGTCTCAGGTTTGGTAGAAGCATTGAGATATCACATCTCATGCTATAGGAAGGGTCTCAGGATTGGAATGGGAAGGACTTAGATATCACATATCATGCTATAGGGAGGATCTCAGTTTTGATATTAGAAGCATTGAGATATCACATCTCATGCTATCGGAAGTGTCTCAGGATTGGAATGGGAAGGAGCTGGATATCACATCTCATGCTAAAGGAAGAGTCTCAGGTTTGGAACGGGAAGGAGTTGGATATCACATCTTATGTTATAGGAAGGGTCTCAGGTTTGGTATAAGCATTGAGATATCACATCTCTGCTATCGGAAGTGTCTCAGGATTGGAAATGGAAGGAGTTGGATATCCCATCTCATGTTATAGGACGGGTCTCAGGTTTGTTATTAGAATCATTGAGATATCATATTGCATGCTGTAGGAAGGGTCTAAGGATTGGAATGGGAAGGACTTGGATATCACATCTCATGCTATAGATAGGCTCTCAGGTTTGGAAAGGGAAGGAGTTGGATATCACATTTCATTTTAGAGGAAGGATCTCAGGTTTGGTATTAGAGGCATTGAGATATCACATCTCATGCTATAGGAAGGGTCTCAGGTTGGAATGGTAAGGAGTTGGATATCACATCTCATGTTAAAGGGAGGGTCTCAGAATTGGAAGGGGAAGGATTTGGATATCACATCTCATGTTATAGGAAGGATCTCAGGTTTGGTATTAGAAGCATTGAGATATCACATCTCATGCTATCGGAAGGATCTCAGGTTTGGTATTAGAAGCATTGAGATATCACATCTCATGCTATCAGAAGGGTCTCAGGATTGGAATGGGAAGGAGATGGATATCACATCTCATGCTAAAGGGAGGGTCTCAGGTTTGGAAGGGGAAGGATTTGGATATCACATCTCATGTTATCGGAAGGATCTCAGGTTTGGTATTAGAAGTATTGAGATATCACATCTCATGCTATAGGAAGGGTCTCAGGATTGGAATGGGAAGGAGTTGGATATCACATATGCTAAAGGAAGGGTCTCAGGTTTGGTAGAAGCATTGAGATATCACATCTCATGCTATAGGAAGGGTCTCAGGATTGGAATGGGAAGGACTTAGATATCACATATCATGCTATAGGGAGGGTCTCAGTTTTGATATTAGAAGCATTGAGATATCACATCTCATGCTATCGGAAGTGTCTCAGGATTGGAATGGGAAGGAGCTGGATATCACATCTCATGCTAAAGGAAGAGTCTCAGGTTTGGAACGGGAAGGAGTTGGATATCACATCTTATGTTATAGGAAGGGTCTCAGGTTTGGTATAAGCATTGAGATATCACATCTCTGCTATCGGAAGTGTCTCAGGATTGGAAATGGAAGGAGTTGGATATCCCATCTCATGTTATAGGACGGGTCTCAGGTTTGTTATTAGAATCATTGAGATATCATATTGCATGCTGTAGGAAGGGTCTAAGGATTGGAATGGGAAGGACTTGGATATCACATCTCATGCTATAGATAGGCTCTCAGGTTTGGAAAGGGAAGGAGTTGGATATCACATTTCATGTTAGAGGAAGGATCTCAGGTTTGGTATTAGAGGCATTGAGATATCACATCTCATGCTATAGGAAGGGTCTCAGGTTGGAATGGGAAGGAGTTGGATATCACATCTCATGTTAAAGGGAGGGTCTCAGAATTGGAAGGGGAAGGATTTGGATATCACATCTCATGTTATAGGAAGGATCTCAGGTTTGGTATTAGAAGCATTGAGATATCACATCTCATGCTATCGGAAGGATCTCAGGTTTGGTATTAGAAGCATTGAGATATCACATCTCATGCTATCAGAAGGGTCTCAGGATTGGAATGGGAAGGAGTTGGCTATCACATCTCATGCTAAAGGAAGGGTCTCAGGTTTGGTAGAAGCATTGAGATATCACATCTCATGCTATAGGAAGTGTCTCAGGATTGGAATGGGAAGGAGCTGGATATCACATCTCATGCTAAAGGAAGGGTCTCAGGTTTGGAACGGGAAGGAGTTGGATATCCGATCTCATGTTATAGGAAGGGTCTAAGGTCTGGTATAAGCATTGAGATATCACATCTCTGCTATCGGAAGTGTCTCAGGATTGGAATGGGAAGGAGTTGGATATCCGATCTCATGCTATCGGAAGGATCTCAGGTTTGGTATTAGAAGCATTGAGATATCACATCTCATGCTATAGGAAGGGTCTCAGGATTGGAATGGGAAGGACTTAGATATCACATATCATGCTATAGGGAGGGTTTCCGTTTTGATATTAGAAGCATTGAGATATCACATCTCATGCTATCGGAAGTGTCTCACGATTGGAATGGGAAGGAGCTGGATATCACATCTCATGCTAAAGGAAGGGTCTCAGGTTTGGAACGGGAAGGAGTTGGATATCCGATCTCATGTTATAGGAAGGGTCTAAGGTCTGGTATAAGCATTGAGATATCACATCTCTGCTATGGGAAGTGTCTCAGGATTGGAATGGTAAGGAGTTGGATATCCCATCTCATGTTATAGGAAGGGTCTCAGGTTTGGTATAAGCATTGAGATATCACATCTCATGCTATAGGAAGGGTCTCAGGTTGTAATGGGAAGGAGTTGGATATCACATCTCATGTTAAAGGGAGGGTCTCAGAATTGGAAGGGGAAGGATTTGGATATCACATCTCATGTTATAGGAAGGATCTCAGGTTTGGTATTAGAAGCATTGAGATATCACATCTCATGCTATCGGAAGGATCTCAGGTTTGGTATTAGAAGCATTGAGATATCACATCTCATGCTATCAGAAGGGTCTCAGGATTGGAATGGGAAGGAGTTGGATATCACATCTCATGCTAAAGGGAGGGTCTCAGGTTTGGAAGGGGAAGGATTTGGATATCACATCTCATGTTATCGGAAGGATTTCAGGTTTGGTATTAGAATTATTGAGATATCACATCTCATGCTATAGGAAGGGTCTCAGGATTGGAATGGGAAGGAGTTGGATATCACATCTCATGCTAAAGGAAGGGTCTCAGGTTTGGTAGAAGCATTGAGATATCACATCTCATGCTATAGGAAGGGTCTCAGGATTGGAATGGGAAGGACTTAGATATCACATATCATGCTATAGGGAGGGTTTCTGTTTTGATATTAGAAGCATTGAGATATCACATCTCATGCTAAAGGGAGGGTCTCAGGATTGGAATGGGAAGGAGCTGGATATCACATCTCATGCTAAAGGAAGGGTCTCAGGTTTGGAACGGGAAGGAGTTGGATATCCGATCTCATGTTATAGGAAGGGTCTAAGGTCTGGTATAAGCATTGAGATATCACATCTCTGCTATCGGAAGTGTCTCAGGATTGGAATGGGAAGGAGTTGGATATCCCATCTCATGTTATAGGAAGGGTCTCAGGTTTGGTATAAGCATTGAGATATCACATCTCATGCTATAGGAAGGGTCTCAGGATTGGAATGGGAAGGAGTTGGATATCACATCTCATGCTAAAGGAAGGGTCTCAGGTTTGGTAGAAGCATTGAGATATCACATCTCATGCTATAGGAAGGGTCTCAGGATTGGAATGGGAAGGACTTAGATATCACATATCATGCTATAGGGAGGGTTTCTGTTTTGATATTAGAAGCATTGAGATATCACATCTCATGCTAAAGGGAGGGTCTCAGGATTGGAATGGGAAGGAGCTGGATATCACATCTCATGCTAAAGGAAGGGTCTCAGGTTTGGAACGGGAAGGAGTTGGATATCCGATCTCATGTTATAGGAAGGGTCTAAGGTCTGGTATAAGCATTGAGATATCACATCTCTGCTATCGGAAGTGTCTCAGGATTGGAATGGGAAGGAGTTGGATATCCCATCTCATGTTATAGGAAGGGTCTCAGGTTTGGTATAAGCATTGAGATATCACATCTCATGCTATAGGAAGGGTCTCAGGTTTGGTATAAGCATTGAGATATCACATCTCATGCTATAGGAAGGGTCTCAGGATTGGAATGGGAAGGAGTTGTATATGACATCTCATGCCGTAGGAAGGGTCTCAGGTTTGGTATAAGCATTGAGATATCACATCTCATGCTATAGGAAGGGTCTCAGGATTGGAATGGGAAGGAGTTGGATATCACATCTCATGCTATAGGAAGGGTCTCAGGTTTGGTATAAGCATTGAGATATCACATCTCATGCTATAGGAAGGGTCTCAGGATTGGAATGGGAAGGAGTTGTATATGACATCTCATGCCGTAGGAAGGGTCTCAGGTTTGGTATAAGCATTGAGATATCACATCTCTGCTATCGGAAGGGTCTCAGGATTGGAATGGGAAGGAGTTGGATATCCCATCTCATGTTATAGGAAGAGTCTCAGGTTTGGTATTAGAAGCATTGAGATATCACATCTCATGCTATAGGAAGTGTCTCAGGATTGGAATGGGAAGGACTTGGATATCACATCTCATGCTATAGGGAGGCTCTCAAGTTTGATATTAGAAGCATTGAGATATCACATCTCATGCTATAGGAAGGGTCTCAGGATTGGAATGGGAAGGAGTTGGATATCACATCTCATGCTATAGGAAGGGTCTCAGGTTTGGTATAAGCAGTGAGATATCACATCGCATGCTGTAGGAAGGGTCTCAGGTTTGGTATTAGAAGCATTGAGATATCACATCTCATGCTATAGGAAGGGTCTCAGGATTGGAATGGGAAGGAGTTGGATATCACATCTCATGCTAAAGGAAGGGTCTCAGGTTTGGTAGAAGCATTGAGATATCACATCTCATGCTATAGGAAGGGTCTCAGGATTGGAATGGGAAGGACTTAGATATCACATATCATGCTATAGGGAGGGTCTCAGTTTTGATATTAGAAGCATTGAGATATCACATCTCATGCTATCGGAAGTGTCTCACGATTGGAATGGGAAGGAGCTGGATATCACATCTCATGCTAAAGGAAGAGTCTCAGGATTGGAACGGGAAGGAGTTGGATATCACATCTCATGTTATAGGAAGGGTCTCAGGTTTGGTATAAGCATTGAGATATCACATCTCTGCTATCGGAAGTGTCTCAGGATTGGAAATGGAAGGAGTTGGATATCCCATCTCATGTTATAGGACGGGTCTCAGGTTTGTTATTAGAATCATTGAGATATCATATTGCATGCTGTAGGAAGGGTCTAAGGATTGGAATGGAAAGGACTTGGATATCACATCTCATGCTATAGATAGGCTCTCAGGTTTGGAAAGGGAAGGAGTTGGATATCACATTTCATGTTAGAGGAAGGATCTCAGGTTTGGTATTAGAGGCATTGAGATATCATATTGCATGCTGTAGGAAGGGTCTAAGGATTGGAATGGGAAGGACTTGGATATCACATCTCATGCTATAGGAAGGGTCTCAGGTTGGAATGGGAAGGAGTTGGATATCACATCTCATGTTAAAGGGAGGGTCTCAGAATTGGAAGGGGAAGGATTTGGATATCACATCTCATGTTATAGGAAGGATCTCAGGTTTGGTATTAGAAGCATTGAGATATCACATCTCATGCTATCGGAAGGATCTCAGGTTTGGTATTAGAAGCATTGAGATATCACATCTCATGCTATCAGAAGGGTCTCAGGATTGGAATGGGAAGGAGATGGATATCACATCTCATGCTAAAGGGAGGGTCTCAGGTTTGGAAGGGGAAGGATTTGGATATCACATCTCATGTTATCGGAAGGATCTCAGGTTTGGTATTAGAAGTATTGAGATATCACATCTCATGCTATAGGAAGGGTCTCAGGATTGGAATGGGAAGGAGTTGGATATCACATCTCATGCTAAAGGAAGGGTCTCAGGTTTGGTAGAAGCATTGAGATATCACATCTCATGCTATAGGAAGTGTCTCAGGATTGGAATGGGAAGGAGCTGGATATCACATCTAATGCTAAAGGAAGGGTCTCAGGTTTGGAACGGGAAGGAGTTGGATATCCGATCTCATGTTATAGGAAGGGTCTAAGGTCTGGTATAAGCATTGAGATATCACATCTCTGCTATCGGAAGTGTCTCAGGATTGGAATGGGAAGGAGTTGGATATCCGATCTCATGCTATCGGAAGGATCTCAGGTTTGGTATTAGAAGCATTGAGATATCACATCTCATGCTATAGGAAGGGTCTCAGGATTGGAATGGGAAGGACTTAGATATCACATATCATGCTATAGGGAGGGTTTCCGTTTTGATATTAGAAGCATTGAGATATCACATCTCATGCTATCGGAAGTGTCTCAGGATTGGAATGGGAAGGAGCTGGATATCACATCTCATGCTAAAGGAAGGGTCTCAGGTTTGGAACAGGAAGGAGTTGGATATCCGATCTCATGTTATAGGAAGGGTCTAAGGTCTGGTATAAGCATTGATATATCACATCTCTGCTACGGGAAGTGTCTCAGGATTGGAATGGGAAGGAGTTGGATATCCCATCTCATGTTATAGGAAGGGTCTCAGGTTTGGTATAAGCATTGAGATATCACATCTCATGCTATAGGAAGGGTCTCAGGTTGGAATGGGAAGGAGTTGGATATCACATCTCATGCTATAGGAAGGGTCTCAGGTTTGGTATAAGCATTGAGATATCACATCTCATGCTATAGGAAGGGTCTCAGGATTGGAATGGGAAGGAGTTGTATATGACATCTCATGCCGTAGGAAGGGTCTCAGGTTTGGTATAAGCATTGAGATATCACATCTCATGCTATAGGAAGGGTCTCAGGATTGGAATGGGAAGGAGTTGGATATCACATCTCATGCTATAGGAAGGGTCTCAGGTTTGGTATAAGCATTGAGATATCACATCTCATGCTATAGGAAGGGTCTCAGGATTGGAATGGGAAGGAGTTGTATATGACATCTCATGCCGTAGGAAGGGTCTCAGGTTTGGTATAAGCATTGAGATATCACATCTCTGCTATCGGAAGGGTCTCAGGATTGGAATGGGAAGGAGTTGGATATCCGATCTCATGCTATCGGAAGGATCTCAGGTTTGGTATTAGAAGCATTGAGATATCACATCTCATGCTATAGGAAGGGTCTCAGGATTGGAATGGGAAGGACTTAGATATCACATATCATGCTATAGGGAGGGTTTCCGTTTTGATATTAGAAGCATTGAGATATCACATCTCATGCTATCGGAAGTGTCTCAGGATTGGAATGGGAAGGAGCTGGATATCACATCTCATGCTAAAGGAAGGGTCTCAGGTTTGGAACAGGAAGGAGTTGGATATCCGATCTCATGTTATAGGAAGGGTCTAAGGTCTGGTATAAGCATTGAGATATCACATCTCTGCTACGGGAAGTGTCTCAGGATTGGAATGGGAAGGAGTTGTATATCCCATCTCATGTTATAGGAAGGGTCTCAGGTTTGGTATAAGCATTGAGATATCACATCTCATGCTATAGGAAGGGTCTCAGGTTGGAATGGGAAGGAGTTGGATATCACATCTCATGTTAAAGGGAGGGTCTCAGAATTGGAAGGGGAAGGATTTGGATATCACATCTCATGTTATAGGAAGGATCTCAGGTTTGGTATTAGAAGCATTGAGATATCACATCTCATGCTATCGGAAGGATCTCACGTTTGGTATTAGAAGCATTGAGATATCACATCTCATGCTATCAGAAGGGTCTCAGGATTGGAATGGGAAGGAGTTGGATATCACATCTCATGCTAAAGGGAGGGTCTCAGGTTTGGAAGGGGAAGGATTTGGATATCACATCTCATGTTATCGGAAGGATTTCAGGTTTGGTATTAGAAGTATTGAGATATCACATCTCATGCTATAGGAAGGGTCTCAGGATTGGAATGGGAAGGACTTAGATATCACATATCATGCTATAGGGAGGGTTTCTGTTTTGATATTAGAAGCATTGAGATATCACATCTCATGCTAAAGGGAGGGTCTCAGGATTGGAATGGGAAGGAGCTGGATATCACATCTCATGCTAAAGGAAGGGTCTCAGGTTTGGAACGGGAAGGAGTTGGATATCCGATCTCATGTTATAGGAAGGGTCTAAGGTCTGGTATAAGCATTGAGATATGACATCTCTGCTATCGGAAGTGTCTCAGGATTGGAATGGGAAGGAGTTGGATATCCCATCTCATGTTATAGGAAGGGTCTCAGGTTTGGTATAAGCATTGAGATATCACATCTCATGCTATAGGAAGGGTCTCAGGATTGGAATGGGAAGGAGTTGGATATCACATCTCATGCTATAGGAAGGGTCTCAGGTTTGGTATAAGCATTGAGATATCACATCTCATGCTATAGGAAGGGTCTCAGGATTGGAATGGGAAGGAGTTGTATATGACATCTCATGCCGTAGGAAGGGTCTCAGGTTTGGTATAAGCATTGAGATATCACATCTCATGCTATAGGAAGGGTGTCAGGATTGGAATGGGAAGGAGTTGGATATCACATCTCATGCTATAGGAAGGGTCTCAGGTTTGGTATAAGCATTGAGATATCACATCTCATGCTATAGGAAGGGTCTCAGGATTGGAATGGGAAGGAGTTGTATATGACATCTCATGCCGTAGGAAGGGTCTCAGGTTTGGTATAAGCATTGAGATATCACATCTCTGCTATCGGAAGGGTCTCAGGATTGGAATGGGAAGGAGTTGGATATCCCATCTCATGTTATAGGAAGAGTCTCAGGTTTGGTATTAGAAGCATTGAGATATCACATCTCATGCTATAGGAAGTGTCTCAGGATTGGAATGGGAAGGACTTGGATATCACATCTCATGCTATAGGGAGGCTCTCAAGTTTGATATTAGAAGCATTGAGATATCACATCTCATGCTATAGGAAGGGTCTCAGGATTGGAATGGGAAGGAGTTGGATATCACATCTCATGCTATAGGAAGGGTCTCAGGTTTGGTATAAGCAGTGAGATATGACATCGCATGCTGTAGGAAGGGTCTCAGGTTTGGTATTAGAAGCATTGAGATATCACATCTCATGCTATAGGAAGGATCTCAGGTTTGGTATTAGAAGTATTGAGATATCACATATCATGCTATAGGAAGGGTCTCAGGATTGGAATGGGAAGGAGTTGGATATCACATCTCATGCTAAAGGAAGGGTCTCAGGTTTGGTAGAAGCATTGAGATATCACATCTCATGCTATAGGAAGGGTCTCAGGATTGGAATGGGAAGGACTTAGATATCACATATCATGCTATAGGGAGGGTTTCTGTTTTGATATTAGAAGCATTGAGATATCACATCTCATGCTAAAGGGAGGGTCTCAGGATTGGAATGGGAAGGAGCTGGATATCACATCTCATGCTAAAGGAAGGGTCTCAGGTTTGGAACGGGAAGGAGTTGGATATCCGATCTCATGTTATAGGAAGGGTCTAAGGTCTGGTATAAGCATTGAGATATCACATCTCTGCTATCGGAAGTGTCTCAGGATTGGAATGGGAAGGACTTGGATATCCCATCTCATGTTATAGGAAGGGTCTCAGGTTTGGTATAAGCATTGAGATATCACATCTCATGCTATAGGAAGGGTCTCAGGTTGGAATGGGAAGGAGTTGGATATCACATCTCATGTTAAAAGGAGGGTCTCAGAATTGGAAGGGGAAGGATTTGGATATCACATCTCATGTTATAGGAAGGATCTCAGGTTTGGTATTAGAAGCATTGAGATATCACATCTCATGCTATCGGAAGGATCTCACGTTTGGTATTAGAAGCATTGAGATATCACATCTCATGCTATCAGAAGGGTCTCAGGATTGGAATGGGAAGGAGTTGGATATCACATCTCATGCTAAAGGGAGGGTCTCAGGTTTGGAAGGGGAAGGATTTGGATATCACATCTCATGTTATCGGAAGGATTTCAGGTTTGGTATTAGAAGTATTGAGATATCACATCTCATGCTATAGGAAGGGTCTCAGGATTGGAATGGGAAGGACTTAGATATCACATATCATGCTATAGGGAGGGTTTCTGTTTTGATATTAGAAGCATTGAGATATCACATCTCATGCTAAAGGGAGGGTCTCAGGATTGGAATGGGAAGGAGCTGGATATCACATCTCATGCTAAAGGAAGGGTCTCAGGTTTGGAACGGGAAGGAGTTGGATATCCGATCTCATGTTATAGGAAGGGTCTAAGGTCTGGTATAAGCATTGAGATATCACATCTCTGCTATCGGAAGTGTCTCAGGATTGGAATGGGAAGGAGTTGGATATCCCATCTCATGTTATAGGAAGGGTCTCAGGTTTGGTATAAGCATTGAGATATCACATCTCATGCTATAGGAAGGGTCTCAGGATTGGAATGGGAAGGAGTTGGATATCACATCTCATGCTATAGGAAGGGTCTCAGGTTTGGTATAAGCATTGAGATATCACATCTCATGCTATAGGAAGGGTCTCAGGATTGGAATGGGAAGGAGTTGCATATGACATCTCATGCCGTAGGAAGGGTCTCAGGTTTGGTATAAGCATTGAGATATCACATCTCATGCTATAGGAATGGTCTCAGGATTGGAATGGGAAGGAGTTGGATATCACATCTCATGCTATAGGAAGGGTCTCAGGTTTGGTATAAGCATTGAGATATCACATCTCATGCTATAGGAAGGGTCTCAGGATTGGAATGGGAAGGAGTTGTATATGACATCTCATGCCGTAGGAAGGGTCTCAGGTTTGGTATAAGCATTGAGATATCACATCTCTGCTATCGGAAGGGTCTCAGGATTGGAATGGGAAGGAGTTGGATATCCCATCTCATGTTATAGGAAGAGTCTCAGGTTTGGTATTAGAAGCATTGAGATATCACATCTCATGCTATAGGAAGTGTCTCAGGATTGGAATGGGAAGGACTTGGATATCACATCTCATGCTATAGGGAGGCTCTCAAGTTTGATATTAGAAGCATTGAGATATCACATCTCATGCTATAGGAAGGGTCTCAGGATTGGAATGGGAAGGAGTTGGATATCACATCTCATGCTATAGGAAGGGTCTCAGGTTTGGTATAAGCAGTGAGATATCACATCGCATGCTGTAGGAAGGGTCTCAGGTTTGGTATTAGAAGCATTGAGATATCACATCTCATGCTATAGGAAGGATCTCAGGTTTGGTATTAGAAGTATTGAGATATCACATCTCATGCTATAGGAAGGGTCTCAGGATTGGAATGGGAAGGAGTTGGATATCACATCTCATGCTAAAGGAAGGGTCTCAGGTTTGGTAGAAGCATTGAGATATCACATCTCATGCTATAGGAAGGGTCTCAGGATTGGAATGGGAAGGACTTAGATATCACATATCATGCTATAGGGAGGGTTTCTGTTTTGATATTAGAAGCATTGAGATATCACATCTCATGCTAAAGGGAGGGTCTCAGGATTGGAATGGGAAGGAGCTGGATATCACATCTCATGCTAAAGGAAGGGTCTCAGGTTTGGAACGGGAAGGAGTTGGATATCCGATCTCATGTTATAGGAAGGGTCTAAGGTCTGGTATAAGCATTGAGATATCACATCTCTGCTATCGGAAGTGTCTCAGGATTGGAATGGGAAGGAGTTGGATATCCCATCTCATGTTATAGGAAGGGTCTCAGGTTTGGTATAAGCATTGAGATATCACATCTCATGCTATAGGAAGGGTCTCAGGATTGGAATGGGAAGGACTTAGATATCACATATCATGCTATAGGGAGGGTCTCAGTTTTGATATTAGAAGCATTGAGATATCACATCTCATGCTATCGGAAGTGTCTCACGATTGGAATGGGAAGGAGCTGGATATCACATCTCATGCTAAAGGAAGAGTCTCAGGATTGGAACGGGAAGGAGTTGGATATCACATCTCATGTTATAGGAAGGGTCTCAGGTTTGGTATAAGCATTGAGATATCACATCTCTGCTATCGGAAGTGTCTCAGGATTGGAAATGGAAGGAGTTGGATATCCCATCTCATGTTATAGGACGGGTCTCAGGTTTGTTATTAGAATCATTGAGATATCATATTGCATGCTGTAGGAAGGGTCTAAGGATTGGAATGGAAAGGACTTGGATATCACATCTCATGCTATAGATAGGCTCTCAGGTTTGGAAAGGGAAGGAGTTGGATATCACATTTCATGTTAGAGGAAGGATCTCAGGTTTGGTATTAGAGGCATTGAGATATCACATCTCATGCTATAGGAAGGGTCTCAGGATTGGAATGGGAAGGAGTTGTATATGACATCTCATGCCGTAGGAAGGGTCTCAGGTTTGGTATAAGCATTGAGATATCACATCTCATGCTATAGGAAGGGTCTCAGGATTGGAATGGGAAGGAGTTAGATATCACATCTCATGCTATAGGAAGGGTCTCAGGTTTGGTATAAGCATTGAGATATCACATCTCATGCTATAGGAAGGGTCTCAGGATTGGAATGGGAAGGAGTTGTATATGACATCTCATGCCGTAGGAAGGGTCTCAGGTTTGGTATAAGCATTGAGATATCACATCTCTGCTATCGGAAGGGTCTCAGGATTGGAATGGGAAGGAGTTGGATATCCCATCTCATGTTATAGGAAGAGTCTCAGGTTTGGTATTAGAAGCATTGAGATATCACATCTCATGCTATAGGAAGTGTCTCAGGATTGGAATGGGAAGGACTTGGATATCACATCTCATGCTATAGGGAGGCTCTCAAGTTTGATATTAGAAGCATTGAGATATCACATCTCATGCTATAGGAAGGGTCTCAGGATTGGAATGGGAAGGAGTTGGATATCACATCTCATGCTATAGGAAGGGTCTCAGGTTTGGTATAAGCAGTGAGATATCACATCGCATGCTGTAGGAAGGGTCTCAGGTTTGGTATTAGAAGCATTGAGATATCACATCTCATGCTATAGGAAGGATCTCAGGTTTGGTATTAGAAGTATTGAGATATCACATCTCATGCTATAGGAAGGGTCTCAGGATTGGAATGGGAAGGAGTTGGATATCACATCTCATGCTAAAGGAAGGGTCTCAGGTTTGGTAGAAGCATTGAGATATCACATCTCATGCTATAGGAAGGGTCTCAGGATTGGAATGGGAAGGACTTAGATATCACATATCATGCTATAGGGAGGGTTTCTGTTTTGATATTAGAAGCATTGAGATATCACATCTCATGCTAAAGGGAGGGTCTCAGGATTGGAATGGGAAGGAGCTGGATATCACATCTCATGCTAAAGGAAGGGTCTCAGGTTTGGAACGGGAAGGAGTTGGATATCCGATCTCATGTTATAGGAAGGGTCTAAGGTCTGGTATAAGCATTGAGATATCACATCTCTGCTATCGGAAGTGTCTCAGGATTGGAATGGGAAGGAGTTGGATATCCCATCTCATGTTATAGGAAGGGTCTCAGGTTTGGTATAAGCATTGAGATATCACATCTCATGCTATAGGAAGGGTCTCAGGATTGGAATGGGAAGGACTTAGATATCACATATCATGCTATAGGGAGGGTCTCAGTTTTGATATTAGAAGCATTGAGATATCACATCTCATGCTATCGGAAGTGTCTCACGATTGGAATGGGAAGGAGCTGGATATCACATCTCATGCTAAAGGAAGAGTCTCAGGATTGGAACGGGAAGGAGTTGGATATCACATCTCATGTTATAGGAAGGGTCTCAGGTTTGGTATAAGCATTGAGATATCACATCTCTGCTATCGGAAGTGTCTCAGGATTGGAAATGGAAGGAGTTGGATATCCCATCTCATGTTATAGGACGGGTCTCAGGTTTGTTATTAGAATCATTGAGATATCATATTGCATGCTGTAGGAAGGGTCTAAGGATTGGAATGGAAAGGACTTGGATATCACATCTCATGCTATAGATAGGCTCTCAGGTTTGGAAAGGGAAGGAGTTGGATATCACATTTCATGTTAGAGGAAGGATCTCAGGTTTGGTATTAGAGGCATTGAGATATCATATTGCATGCTGTAGGAAGGGTCTAAGGATTGGAATGGGAAGGACTTGGATATCACATCTCATGCTATAGGAAGGGTCTCAGGTTGGAATGGGAAGGAGTTGGATATCACATCTCATGTTAAAGGGAGGGTCTCAGAATTGGAAGGGGAAGGATTTGGATATCACATCTCATGTTATAGGAAGGATCTCAGGTTTGGTATTAGAAGCATTGAGATATCACATCTCATGCTATCGGAAGGATCTCAGGTTTGGTATTAGAAGCATTGAGATATCACATCTCATGCTATCAGAAGGGTCTCAGGATTGGAATGGGAAGGAGATGGATATCACATATGCTAAAGGGAGGGTCTCAGGTTTGGAAGGGGAAGGATTTGGATATCACATCTCATGTTATCGGAAAGGATCTCAGGTTTGGTATTAGAAGTATTGAGATATCACATCTCATGCTATAGGAAGGGTCTCAGGATTGGAATGGGAAGGAGTTGGATATCACATCTCATGCTAAAGGAAGGGTCTCAGGTTTGGTAGAAGCATTGAGATATCACATCTCATGCTATAGGAAGTGTCTCAGGATTGGAATGGGAAGGAGCTGGATATCACATCTCATGCTAAAGGAAGGGTCTCAGGTTTGGAACGGGAAGGAGTTGGATATCCGATCTCATGTTATAGGAAGGGTCTAAGGTCTGGTATAAGCATTGAGATATCACATCTCTGCTATCGTAAGTGTCTCAGGATTGGAATGGGAAGGAGTTGGATATCCGATCTCATGCTATCGGAAGGATCTCAGGTTTGGTATTAGAAGCATTGAGATATCACATCTCATGCTATAGGAAGGGTCTCAGGATTGGAATGGGAAGGACTTAGATATCACATATCATGCGATAGGGAGGGTTTCCGTTTTGATATTAGAAGCATTGAGATATCACATCTCATGCTATCGGAAGTGTCTCAGGATTGGAATGGGAAGGAGCTGGATATCACATCTCATGCTAAAGGAAGGGTCTCAGGTTTGGAACGGGAAGGAGTTGGATATCCGATCTCATGTTATAGGAAGGGTCTAAGGTCTGGTATAAGCATTGAGATATCACATCTCTGCTATCGGAAGTGTCTCAGGATTGGAATGGGAAGGAGTTGGATATCCCATCACATGTTATAGGAAGGGTCTCAGGTTTGGTATAAGCATTGAGATATCACATCTCATGCTATAGGAAGGGTCTCAGGATTGGAATGGGAAGGAGTTGGATATCACATCTCATGCTATAGGAAGGGTCTCAGGTTTGGTATAAGCATTGAGATATCACATCTCATGCTATAGGAAGGGTCTCAGGATTGGAATGGGAAGGAGTTGTATATGACATCTCATGCCGTAGGAAGGGTCTCAGGTTTGGTATAAGCATTGAGATATCACATCTCATGCTATACTAAGGGTCTCAGGATTGGAATGGGAAGGAGTTGGATATCACATCTCATGCCGTAGGAAGGGTCTCAAGTTTGGTATAAGCATTGAGATATCACATCTCTGCTATCGGAAGAGTCTCAGGATTGGAATGGGAAGGAGTTGGATATCCGATCTCATGCTATCGGAAGGATCTCAGGTTTGGTATTAGAAGCATTGAGATATCACATCTCATGCTATAGGAAGTGTCTCAGGATTGGAATGGGAAGGAGCTGGATATCACATCTCATGCTAAAGGAAGGGTCTCAGGTTTGGAACGGGAAGGAGTTGGATATCCGATCTCATGTTATAGGAAGGGTCTAAGGTCTGGTATAAGCATTGAGATATCACATCTCTGCTATCGTAAGTGTCTCAGGATTGGAATGGGAAGGAGTTGGATATCCGATCTCATGCTATCGGAAGGATCTCAGGTTTGGTATTAGAAGCATTGAGATATCACATCTCATGCTATAGGAAGGGTCTCAGGATTGGAATGGGAAGGACTTAGATATCACATATCATGCGATAGGGAGGGTTTCCGTTTTGATATTAGAAGCATTGAGATATCACATCTCATGCTATCGGAAGTGTCTCAGGATTGGAATGGGAAGGAGCTGGATATCACATCTCATGCTAAAGGAAGGGTCTCAGGTTTGGAACGGGAAGGAGTTGGATATCCGATCTCATGTTATAGGAAGGGTCTAAGGTCTGGTATAAGCATTGAGATATCACATCTCTGCTATCGGAAGTGTCTCAGGATTGGAATGGGAAGGAGTTGGATATCCCATCTCATGTTATAGGAAGGGTCTCAGGTTTGGTATAAGCATTGAGATATCACATCTCATGCTATAGGAAGGGTCTCAGGATTGGAATGGGAAGGAGTTGGATATCACATCTCATGCTATAGGAAGGGTCTCAGGTTTGGTATGAGCATTGAGATATCACATCTCATGCTATAGGAAGGGTCTCAGGATTGGAATGGGAAGGAGTTGTATATGACATCTCATGCCGTAGGAAGGGTCTCAGGTTTGGTATAAGCATTGAGATATCACATCTCATGCTATACTAAGGGTCTCAGGATTGGAATGGGAAGGAGTTGGATATCACATCTCATGCTATAGGAAGGGTCTCAGGTTTGGTATAAGCATTGAGATATCACATCTCATGCTATAGGAAGGGTCTCAGGATTGGAATGGGAAGGAGTTGTATATGACATCTCATGCCGTAGGAAGGGTCTCAGGTTTGGTATAAGCATTGAGATATCACATCTCTGCTATCGGAAGGGTCTCAGGATTGGAATGGGAAGGAGTTGGATATCCCATCTCATGTTATAGGAAGAATCTCAGGTTTGGTATTAGAAGCATTGAGATATCACATCTCATGCTATAGGAAGTGTCTCAGGATTGGAATGGGAAGGACTTGGATATCACATCTCATGCTATAGGGAGGCTCTCAAGTTTGATATTAGAAGCATTGAGATATCACATCTCATGCTATAGGAAGGGTCTCAGGATTGGAATGGGAAGGAGTTAGATATCACATCTCATGCTATAGGAAGGGTCTCAGGTTTGGTATAAGCAGTGAGATATCACATCTCATGCTATAGGAAGTGTCTCAGGATTGGAATGGGAAGGAGTTGGATATCACATCTCATGTTATAGGAAGGATCTCAGGTTTGGTATAAGCATTGAGATATCACATCTCATGCTATAGGAAGGGTCTCAGGATTGGAATGGGAAGGAGTTGTATATGACATCTCATGCCGTAGGAAGGGTCTCAGGTTTGGTATAAGCATTGAGATATCACATCTCATGCTATACTAAGGGTCTCAGGATTGGAATGGGAAGGAGTTGGATATCACATCTCATGCTATAGGAAGGGTCTCAGGTTTGGTATAAGCATTGAGATATCACATCTCATGCTATAGGAAGGGTCTCAGGATTGGAATGGGAAGGAGTTGTATATGACATCTCATGCCGTAGGAAGGGTCTCAGGTTTGGTATAAGCATTGAGATATCACATCTCTGCTATCGGAAGGGTCTCAGGATTGGAATGGGAAGGAGTTGGATATCCCATCTCATGTTATAGGAAGAGTCTCAGGTTTGGTATTAGAAGCATTGAGATATCACATCTCATGCTATAGGAAGTGTCTCAGGATTGGAATGGGAAGGACTTGGATATCACATCTCATGCTATAGGGAGGCTCTCAAGTTTGATATTAGAAGCATTGAGATATCACATCTCATGCTATAGGAAGGGTCTCAGGATTGGAATGGGAAGGAGTTAGATATCACATCTCATGCTATAGGAAGGGTCTCAGGTTTGGTATAAGCAGTGAGATATCACATCTCATGCTATAGGAAGTGTCTCAGGATTGGAATGGGAAGGAGTTAGATATCACATCTCATGTTATAGGAAGGATCTCAGGTTTGGTATAAGAATTGAGATATCACATCTCTGCTATCGGAAGGTGTTAGGAAAGATTTCGTTATTGTAGGGAAATTTCCTTCCATGTGGCAACCCCTAAACTTTTTGCTATTGTTTTTAACCTTGTTCTTGACTTTGCCAGGGAAGTACAGCCTTCTGCCGCACTTCCCTGGGCTTTCGCTCCTTTCTTACGGGGAAACTGACATGCCCTTATGACAGTCAGTACCGGGGAACGTTGTTTCCCGTAGTTTCTTTTATCGTGTCGCCGCTTTAGTGCAACACGACACAAGAGAGCACTGTAAGCTAAGTTACAGCTCTCTTGGGTCTCTAGCCTTCTACAGGCCCTAGATACTCTTTTAGGATGGTATTTGATCGGTGCAAGTCATTCAGGGACTGGAATGGTGGCAGCGATCGTTTTGTATATTTTGAGCTCCTTTTGCCGTTCTGAGCACGTTTTTGCACTGAACCCAAAATGGTGGCCTGGCTCCCCAAAATGGCCAGACCACGAGGCTCCTTTGTCCTGTCCACTGTCCGTCTTGCTCCCTTCACCTTCCCCAGGTCCAGCGACCCGGGGCCTTCCTTATTTGGGCATGTACTTTCCCGCGAAACGTGGTTGCTTTCGCGGGCTTCTATATGCCGTTTGTGTGCCTCCAGGGTGTGGGCTGGGATGTCTGGTCCCAATACACATCCTGGGTGCCAGAGAGTCTAGGGTGGTGTGAATGCCTGGGACCACCGTGGTCCGTGATTGGTCCACGTATGGTATGTGTTTTGATGAGCGGATCTCCCATTGGTTCCCCTCCGTTTTGGCGCGAAGGGAACCGTGGATAAGAGGGGGCTGGAAACACCACTACCATGTCGATCTCCTGAGTTCTCACGAACGAAGGAATACAGGAGCCAAGTATCCTGCAACCAAGAGGCTGGACCGAGGAATCGCTGGTGACCCGCTGAAGGAATCCTCCTTTGCACTGCTGTCGTCCTGAGAGCCCCCGTCCTCCTTTGATCGAACCAGAAGGCCTGTATTGGTGCTTCGACCTATTGGAATAGCAGGAACAGCTATTCCCGGCATCTTCATCAACTCCTCGCAGTAAGCCTTCGGAAGCGTCTCTGGGCCATCCAGTTGACTGACCAGCTTACAAGGGAGTCCTGCTCTGTAACCGCCGCCAGGTTGTGCCGTATCTCGAGTCCTTGTCACTCTCCCACGCTTCGTACACTTGGCGTTCCCAAGTCTGAAGGGAGGAGTGTACTTTTGACTCCGATACGCACGGCCGCTCCGTTGTCCTGCTGCGGCAACAAAACTGTGCTGGTTTCGTCGATTGGGACGTCTTTTTGATCTACACGACTGGAAAGCGTTCCCTGCTCTTCTGAACCTGCCAGCTGCTGAAACTAACGTGGAGAACCCTGGGTCTGCTTGCTTCGGGGACCGGTGAGTAGTTTAAATAGGATCTGGTCGCCCTCCTGCAGTAACCCATTGCTTTTCCCCGCTGTGTAAAAGAGCACCCTTTTCGTCCGTACTCGCGCTCTGCTTCTGCTCGCTGTGGAGGCTGCGCTTGAGTTGCGGAACCTGTTCTTCTTCTGCTGTGCACTAACACGAACTGCCTGACCTCCTCCGAAGAGCTTCTCCTTTTGCCCGTTGGCACCAGCACTTGCAGGTACTTTGAGCACAAGGCTCCACTCTTCTCAGGGCTCGGACTTCCATCTAGTTAGGTGCCTCTGAAGGCGAACTGAGTCTAAAGCATTATCGCACTGCCTGTTTTCCTTCCCTTTCAGGTGGACCACATATTTCGTGCTTTAAACGCTTGCGACTGTGTATTTGTATATATATTGTGTTGATTTGGTATGTGTTGGTTTAATATTGTTATAGAGTGATTTTCTTGCTACGGTCATTGTTTTAAAGGCCTTAAAATAAATGTGTTTATATTTTTGATATAACACCTGTTTGGAGTAGTTTGTAAGCGCTCTTGCTTTGTGTGCTCATTGCGGGCTTTCAGTCACCCTCACCCCTCTTGAGACCTAGTCTTGACCGCCGCGATCGCTACCTTGATTGGTCTGGCTCGTCCAGAGGTTACCCTGTTCCAAGTAATTAGGTTGGCCTTCTGAACTTCTGCGCCACCAGGACAGAGTTCAGAAATCCGTCTTAACAGAAGGGTCTCAGGATTGGAATGGGAAGGAGTTGGATATTCCAATCTCATGTTATAGGAAGGGTCTCAGGATTGGAATGGGAAGGAGTTGGATATTCCAATCTCATGTTATAGGAAGGGTCTCAGGTTTGGTATTAGAAGCATTGAGATATCACATCTCATGCTATCAGAAGGGTCTCAGGATTGGAATGGGAAGGAGATGGATATCACATCTCATGCTAAAGGGAGGGTCTCAGGTTTGGAAGGGGAAGGATTTGGATATCACATCTCATGTTATCGGAAGGATCTCAGGTTTGGTATTAGAAGTATTGAGATATCACATCTCATGCTATAGGAAGGGTCTCAGGATTGGAATGGGAAGGAGTTGGATATCACATCTCATGCTAAAGGAAGGGTCTCAGGTTTGGTAGAAGCATTGAGATATCACATCTCATGCTATAGGAAGGGTCTCAGGATTGGAATGGGAAGGACTTAGATATCACATATCATGCTATAGGGAGGGTTTCCGTTTTGATATTAGAAGCATTGAGATATCACATCTCATGCTATCGGAAGTGTCTCAGGATTGGAATGGGAAGGAGCTGGATATCACATCTCATGCTAAAGGAAGGGTCTCAGGTTTGGAACTGGAAGGAGTTGGATATCCGATCTCATGTTATAGGAAGGGTCTAAGGTCTGGTATAAGCATTGAGATATCACATCTCTGCTATCGGAAGTGTCTCAGGATTGGAATGGGAAGGAGTTGGATATCCCATCTCATGTTATAGGAAGGGTCTCAGGTTTGGTATAAGCATTGAGATATCACATCTCATGCTATAGGAAGGGTCTCAGGATTGGAATGGGAAGGAGTTGGATATCACATCTCATGCTATAGGAAGGGTCTCAGGTTTGGTATAAGCATTGAGATATCACATCTCATGCTATAGGAAGGGTCTCAGGTTTGGAATGGGAAGGAGTTGTATATGACATCTCATGCCGTAGGAAGGGTCTCAGGTTTGGTATAAGCATTGAGATATCACATCTCATGCTATAGGAAGGGTCTCAGGATTGGAATGGGAAGGAGTTGGATATCACATCTCATGCTATAGGAAGGGTCTCAGGTTTGGTATAAGCATTGAGATATCACATCTCATGCTATAGGAAGGGTCTCAGGATTGGAATGGGAAGGAGTTGTATATGACATCTCATGCCGTAGGAAGGGTCTCAGGTTTGGTATAAGCATTGAGATATCACATCTCTGCTATCGGAAGGGTCTCAGGATTGGAATGGGAAGGAGTTGGATATCCCATCTCATGTTATAGGAAGAGTCTCAGGTTTGGTATTAGAAGCATTGAGATATCACATCTCATGCTATAGGAAGGGTCTCAGGATTGGAATGGGAAGGAGTTAGATATCACATCTCATGCTATAGGAAGGGTCTCAGGTTTGGTATAAGCAGTGAGATATCACATCTCATGCTATAGGAAGTGTCTCAGGATTGGAATGGGAAGGAGTTGGATATCACATCTCATGTTATAGGAAGGATCTCAGGTTTGGTATAAGAATTGAGATATCACATCTCTGCTATCGGAAGGGTCTCAGGATTGGAATGGGAAGGAGTTGGATATTCCAATCTCATGTTATAGGAAGGGTCTCAGGTTTGGTATTAGAAGCATTGAGATATCACATCTCATGCTATAGGAAGGGTCTCAGGTTTGGTATAAGCAGTGAGATATCACATCGCATGCTGTAGGAAGGGTCTCAGGTTTGGTATTAGAAGCATTGAGATATCACATCTCATGCTATAGGAAGGATCTCAGGTTTGGTATTAGAAGTATTGAGATATCACATCTCATGCTATAGGAAGGGTCTCAGGATTGGAATGGGAAGGAGTTGGATATCACATCTCATGCTAAAGGAAGGGTCTCAGGTTTGGTAGAAGCATTGAGATATCACATCTCATGCTATAGGAAGGGTCTCAGGATTGGAATGGGAAGGACTTAGATATCACATATCATGCTATAGGGAGGGTCTCAGTTTTGATATTAGAAGCATTGAGATATCACATCTCATGCTATCGGAAGTGTCTCACGATTGGAATGGGAAGGAGCTGGATATCACATCTCATGCTAAAGGAAGAGTCTCAGGATTGGAACGGGAAGGAGTTGGATATCACATCTCATGTTATAGGAAGGGTCTCAGGTTTGGTATAAGCATTGAGATATCACATCTCTGCTATCGGAAGTGTCTCAGGATTGGAAATGGAAGGAGTTGGATATCCCATCTCATGTTATAGGACGGGTCTCAGGTTTGTTATTAGAATCATTGAGATATCATATTGCATGCTGTAGGAAGGGTCTAAGGATTGGAATGGAAAGGACTTGGATATCACATCTCATGCTATAGATAGGCTCTCAGGTTTGGAAAGGGATGGAGTTGGATATCACATTTCATGTTAGAGGAAGGATCTCAGGTTTGGTATTAGAGGCATTGAGATATCATATTGCATGCTGTAGGAAGGGTCTAAGGATTGGAATGGGAAGGACTTGGATATCACATCTCATGCTATAGGAAGGGTCTCAGGTTGGAATGGGAAGGAGTTGGATATCACATCTCATGTTAAAGGGAGGGTCTCAGAATTGGAAGGGGAAGGATTTGGATATCACATCTCATGTTATAGGAAGGATCTCAGGTTTGGTATTAGAAGCATTGAGATATCACATCTCATGCTATCGGAAGGATCTCAGGTTTGGTATTAGAAGCATTGAGATATCACATCTCATGCTACCAGAAGGGTCTCAGGATTGGAATGGGAAGGAGATGGATATCACATCTCATGCTAAAGGGAGGGTCTCAGGTTTGGAAGGGGAAGGATTTGGATATCACATCTCATGTTATCGGAAGGATCTCAGGTTTGGTATTAGAAGTATTGAGATATCACATCTCATGCTATAGGAAGGGTCTCAGGATTGGAATGGGAAGGAGTTGGATATCACATCTCATGCTAAATGAAGGGTCTCAGGTTTGGTAGAAGCATTGAGATATCACATCTCATGCTATAGGAAGTGTCTCAGGATTGGAATGGGAAGGAGCTGGATATAACATCTCATGCTAAAGGAAGGGTCTCAGGTTTGGAACGGGAAGGAGTTGGATATCCGATCTCATGTTATAGGAAGGGTCTAAGGTCTGGTATAAGCATTGAGATATCACATCTCTGCTATCGGAAGTGTCTCAGGATTGGAATGGGAAGGAGTTGGATATCCGATCTCATGCTATCGGAAGGATCTCAGGTTTGGTATTAGAAGCATTGAGATATCACATCTCATGCTATAGGAAGGGTCTCAGGATTGGAATGGGAAGGACTTAGATATCACATATCATGCTATAGGGAGGGTTTCCGTTTTGATATTAGAAGCATTGAGATATCACATCTCATGCTATCGGAAGTGTCTCAGGATTGGAATGGGAAGGAGCTGGATATCACATCTCATGCTAAAGGAAGGGTCTCAGGTTTGGAACAGGAAGGAGTTGGATATCCGATCTCATGTTATAGGAAGGGTCTAAGGTCTGGTATAAGCATTGAGATATCACATCTCTGCCACGGGAAGTGTCTCAGGATTGGAATGGGAAGGAGTTGGATATCCCATCTCATGTTATAGGAAGGGTCTCAGGTTTGGTATAAGCATTGAGATATCACATCTCATGCTATAGGAAGGGTCTCAGGTTGGAATGGGAAGGAGTTGGATATCACATCTCATGTTAAAGGGAGGGTCTCAGAATTGGAAGGGGAAGGATTTGGATATCACATCTCATGTTATAGGAAGGATCTCAGGTTTGGTATTAGAAGCATTGAGATATCACATCTCATGCTATCGGAAGGATCTCACGTTTGGTATTAAAAGCATTGAGATATCACATCTCATGCTATCAAAAGGGTCTCAGGATTGGAATGGGAGGGAGTTGGATATCACATCTCATGCTAAAGGGAGGGTCTCAGGTTTGGAAGGGGAAGGATTTGGATATCACATCTCATGTTATCGGAAGGATTTCAGGTTTGGTATTAGAAGTATTGAGATATCACATCTCATGCTATAGGAAGGGTCTCAGGATTGGAATGGGAAGGAGTTGGATATCACATCTCATGCTAAAGGAAGGGTCTCAGGTTTGGTAGAAGCATTGAGATATCACATCTCATGCTATAGGAAGGGTCTCAGGATTGGAATGGGAAGGACTTAGATATCACATATCATGCTATAGGGAGGGTTTCTGTTTTGATATTAGAAGCATTGAGATATCACATCTCATGCTAAAGGGAGGGTCTCAGGATTGGAATGGGAAGGAGCTGGATATCACATCTCATGCTAAAGGAAGGGTCTCAGGTTTGGAACGGGAAGGAGTTGGATATCCGATCTCATGTTATAGGAAGGGTCTAAGGTCTGGTATAAGGATTGAGATATCACATCTCTGCTATCGGAAGTGTCTCAGGATTGGAATGGGAAGGAGTTGGATATCCCATCTCATGTTATAGGAAGGGTCTCAGGTTTGGTATAAGCATTGAGATATCACATCTCATGCTATAGGAAGGGTCTCAGGATTGGAATGGGAAGGAGTTGGATATCACATCTCATGCTATAGGAAGGGTCTCAGGTTTGGTATAAGCATTGAGATATCACATCTCATGCTATAGGAAGGGTCTCAGGATTGGAATGGGAAGGAGTTGTATATGACATCTCATGCCGTAGGAAGGGTCTCAGGTTTGGTATAAGCATTGAGATATCACATCTCATGCTATAGGAAGGGTCTCAGGATTGGAATGGGAAGGAGTTGGATATCACATCTCATGCTATAGGAAGGGTCTCAGGTTTGGTATAAACATTGAGATATCACATCTCATGCTATAGGAAGGGTCTCAGGATTGGAATGGGAAGGAGTTGTATATGACATCTCATGCCGTAGGAAGGGTCTCAGGTTTGGTATAAGCATTGAGATATCACATCTCTGCTATCGGAAGGGTCTCAGGATTGGAATGGGAAGGAGTTGGATATCCCATCTCATGTTATAGGAAGAGTCTCAGGTTTGGTATTAGAAGCATTGAGATATCACATCTCATGCTATAGGAAGTGTCTCAGGATTGGAATGGGAAGGACTTGGATATCACATCTCATGCTATAGGGAGGCTCTCAAGTTTGATATTAGAAGCATTGAGATATCACATCTCATGCTATAGGAAGGGTCTCAGGATTGGAATGGGAAGGAGTTGGATATCACATCTCATGCTATAGGAAGGGTCTCAGGTTTGGTATAAGCAGTGAGATATCACATCGCATGCTGTAGGAAGGGTCTCAGGTTTGGTATTAGAAGCATTGAGATATCACATCTCATGCTATAGGAAGGATCTCAGGTTTGGTATTAGAAGTATTGAGATATCACATCTCATGCTATAGGAAGGGTCTCAGGATTGGAATGGGAAGGAGTTGGATATCACATCTCATGCTAAAGGAAGGGTCTCAGGTTTGGTAGAAGCATTGAGATATCACATCTCATGCTATAGGAAGGGTCTCAGGATTGGAATGGGAAGGACTTAGATATCACATATCATGCTATAGGGAGGGTCTCAGTTTTGATATTAGAAGCATTGAGATATCACATCTCATGCTATCGGAAGTGTCTCACGATTGGAATGGGAAGGAGCTGGATATCACATCTCATGCTAAAGGAAGAGTCTCAGGATTGGAACGGGAAGGAGTTGGATATCACATCTCATATTATAGGAAGGGTCTCAGGTTTGGTATAAGCATTGAGATATCACATCTCTGCTATCGGAAGTGTCTCAGGATTGGAAATGGAAGGAGTTGGATATCCCATCTCATGTTATAGGACGGGTCTCAGGTTTGTTATTAGAATCATTGAGATATCATATTGCATGCTGTAGGAAGGGTCTAAGGATTGGAATGGAAAGGACTTGGATATCACATCTCATGCTATAGATAGGCTCTCAGGTTTGGAAAGGGAAGGAGTTGGATATCACATTTCATGTTAGAGGAAGGATCTCAGGTTTGGTATTAGAGGCATTGAGATATCATATTGCATGCTGTAGGAAGGGTCTAAGGATTGGAATGGCAAGGACTTGGATATCACATCTCATGCTATAGGAAGGGTCTCAGGTTGGAATGGGAAGGAGTTGGATATCACATCTCATGTTAAAGGGAGGGTCTCAGAATTGGAAGGGGAAGGATTTGGATATCACATCTCATGTTATAGGAAGGATCTCAGGTTTGGTATTAGAAGCATTGAGATATCACATCTCATGCTATCGGAAGGATCTCAGGTTTGGTATTAGAAGCATTGAGATATCACATCTCATGCTATCAGAAGGGTCTCAGGATTGGAATGGGAAGGAGATGGATATCACATATGCTAAAGGGAGGGTCTCAGGTTTGGAAGGGGAAGGATTTGGATATCACATCTCATGTTATCGGAAAGGATCTCAGGTTTGGTATTAGAAGTATTGAGATATCACATCTCATGCTATAGGAAGGGTCTCAGGATTGGAATGGGAAGGAGTTGGATATCACATCTCATGCTAAAGGAAGGGTCTCAGGTTTGGTAGAAGCATTGAGATATCACATCTCATGCTATAGGAAGTGTCTCAGGATTGGAATGGGAAGGAGCTGGATATCACATCTCATGCTAAAGGAAGGGTCTCAGGTTTGGAACGGGAAGGAGTTGGATATCCGATCTCATGTTATAGGAAGGGTCTAAGGTCTGGTATAAGCATTGAGATATCACATCTCTGCTATCGTAAGTGTCTCAGGATTGGAATGGGAAGGAGTTGGATATCCGATCTCATGCTATCGGAAGGATCTCAGGTTTGGTATTAGAAGCATTGAGATATCACATCTCATGCTATAGGAAGGGTCTCAGGATTGGAATGGGAAGGACTTAGATATCACATATCATGCGATAGGGAGGGTTTCCGTTTTGATATTAGAAGCATTGAGATATCACATCTCATGCTATCGGAATTGTCTCAGGATTGGAATGGGAAGGAGCTGGATATCACATCTCATGCTAAAGGAAGGGTCTCAGGTTTGGAACGGGAAGGAGTTGGATATCCGATCTCATGTTATAGGAAGGGTCTCAGGTTTGGTATAAGCATTGAGATATCACATCTCATGCTATAGGAAGGGTCTCAGGATTGGAATGGGAAGGAGTTGGATATCACATCTCATGCTATAGGAAGGGTCTCAGGTTTGGTATAAGCATTGAGATATCACATCTCATGCTATAGGAAGGGTCTCAGGATTGGAATGGGAAGGAGTTGTATATGACATCTCATGCCGTAGGAAGGGTCTCAGGTTTGGTATAAGCATTGAGATATCACATCTCATGCTATACTAAGGGTCTCAGGATTGGAATGGGAAGGAGTTGGATATCACATCTCATGCCGTAGGAAGGGTCTCAGGTTTGGTATAAGCATTGAGATATCACATCTCTGCTATCGGAAGGGTCTCAGGATTGGAATGGGAAGGAGTTGGATATCCGATCTCATGCTATCGGAAGGATCTCAGGTTTGGTATTAGAAGCATTGAGATATCACATCTCATGCTATAGGAAGTGTCTCAGGATTGGAATGGGAAGGAGCTGGATATCACATCTCATGCTAAAGGAAGGGTCTCAGGTTTGGAACGGGAAGGAGTTGGATATCCGATCTCATGTTATAGGAAGGGTCTAAGGTCTGGTATAAGCATTGAGATATCACATCTCTGCTATCGTAAGTGTCTCAGGATTGGAATGGGAAGGAGTTGGATATCCGATCTCATGCTATCGGAAGGATCTCAGGTTTGGTATTAGAAGCATTGAGATATCACATCTCATGCTATAGGAAGGGTCTCAGGATTGGAATGGGAAGGACTTAGATATCACATATCATGCGATAGGGAGGGTTTCCGTTTTGATATTAGAAGCATTGAGATATCACATCTCATGCTATCGGAAGTGTCTCAGGATTGGAATGGGAAGGAGCTGGATATCACATCTCATGCTAAAGGAAGGGTCTCAGGTTTGGAACGGGAAGGAGTTGGATATCCGATCTCATGTTATAGGAAGGGTCTAAGGTCTGGTATAAGCATTGAGATATCACATCTCTGCTATCGGAAGTGTCTCAGGATTGGAATGGGAAGGAGTTGGATATCCCATCTCATGTTATAGGAAGGGTCTCAGGTTTGGTATAAGCATTGAGATATCACATCTCATGCTATAGGAAGGGTCTCAGGATTGGAATGGGAAGGAGTTGGATATCACATCTCATGCTATAGGAAGGGTCTCAGGTTTGGTATAAGCATTGAGATATCACATCTCATGCTATAGGAAGGGTCTCAGGATTGGAATGGGAAGGAGTTGTATATGACATCTCATGCCGTAGGAAGGGTCTCAGGTTTGGTATAAGCATTGAGATATCACATCTCATGCTATACTAAGGGTCTCAGGATTGGAATGGGAAGGAGTTGGATATCACATCTCATGCTATAGGAAGGGTCTCAGGTTTGGTATAAGCATTGAGATATCACATCTCATGCTATAGGAAGGGTCTCAGGATTGGAATGGGAAGGAGTTGTATATGACATCTCATGCCGTAGGAAGGGTCTCAGGTTTGGTATAAGCATTGAGATATCACATCTCTGCTATCGGAAGGGTCTCAGGATTGGAATGGGAAGGAGTTGGATATCCCATCTCATGTTATAGGAAGAGTCTCAGGTTTGGTATTAGAAGCATTGAGATATCACATCTCATGCTATAGGAAGTGTCTCAGGATTGGAATGGGAAGGACTTGGATATCACATCTCATGCTATAGGGAGGCTCTCAAGTTTGATATTAGAAGCATTGAGATATCACATCTCATGCTATAGGAAGGGTCTCAGGATTGGAATGGGAAGGAGTTAGATATCACATCTCATGCTATAGGAAGGGTCTCAGGTTTGGTATAAGCAGTGAGATATCACATCTCATGCTATAGGAAGTGTCTCAGGATTGGAATGGGAAGGAGTTGGATATCACATCTCATGTTATAGGAAGGATCTCAGGTTTGGTATAAGAATTGAGATATCACATCTCTGCTATCGGAAGGTGTTAGGAAAGATTTCGTTATTGTAGGGAAATTTCCTTCCATGTGGCAACCCCTAAACTTTTTGCTATTGTTTTTAACCTTGTTCTTGACTTTGCCAGGGAAGTACAGCCTTCTGCCGCACTTCCCTGGGCTTTCGCTCCTTTCTTACGGGGAAACTGACATGCCCTTATGACAGTCAGTACCGGGGAACGTTGTTTCCCGTAGTTTCTTTTATCGTGTCGCCGCTTTAGTGCAACACGACACAAGAGGGCACAGTAAGCTAAGTTACAGCTCTCTTGGGTCTCTAGCCTTCTACAGGCCCTAGATACTCTTTTAGGATGGTATTTGATCGGTGCAAGTCATTCAGGGACTGGAATGGTGGCAGCGATCGTTTTGTATATTTTGAGCTCCTTTTGCCGTTCTGAGCACGTTTTTGCACTGAACCCAAAATGGTGGCCTGGCTCCCCAAAATGGCCAGACCACGAGGCTCCTTTGTCCTGTCCACTGTCCGTCTTGCTCCCTTCACCTTCCCCAGGTCCAGCGACCCGGGGCCTTCCTTATTTGGGCATGTACTTTCCCGCGAAACGTGGTTGCTTTCGCGGGCTTCTACATGCCGTTTGTGTGCCTCCAGGGTGTGGGCTGGGATGTCTGGTCCCAATACACATCCTGGGTGCCAGAGAGTCTAGGGTGGTGTGAATGCCTGGGACCACCGTGGTCCGTGATTGGTCCACGTATGGTATGTGTTTTGATGAGCGGATCTCCCATTGGTTCCCCTCCGTTTTGGCGCGAAGGGAACCGTGGATAAGAGGGGGCTGGAAACACCACTACCATGTCGATCTCCTGAGTTCTCACGAACGAAGGAATACAGGAGCCAAGTATCCTGCAACCAAGAGGCTGGACCGAGGAATCGCTGGTGACCCGCTGAAGGAATCCTCCTTTGCACTGCTGTCGTCCTGAGAGCCCCCGTCCTCCTTTGATCGAACCAGAAGGCCTGTATTGGTGCTTCGACCTATTGGAATAGCAGGAACAGCTATTCCCGGCATCTTCATCAACTCCTCGCAGTAAGCCTTCGGAAGCGTCTCTGGGCCATCCAGTTGACTGACCAGCTTACAAGGGAGTCCTGCTCTGTAACCGCCGCCAGGTTGTGCCGTATCTCGAGTCCTTGTCACTCTCCCACGCTTCGTACACTTGGCGTTCCCAAGTCTGAAGGGAGGAGTGTACCTTTGACTCCGATACGCACGGCCGCTCCGTTGTCCTGCTGCGGCAACAAAACTGTGCTGGTTTCGTCGATTGGGACGTCTTTTTGATCTACACGACTGGAAAGCGTTCCCTGCTCTTCTGAACCTGCCAGCTGCTGAAACTAACGTGGAGAAGCCTGGGTCTGCTTGCTTCGGGGACCGGTGAGTAGTTTAAATAGGATCTGGTGGCCCTCCTGCAGTAACCCATTGCTTTTCCCCGCTGTGTAAAACAGCACCCTTTTCGTCCGTACTCGCGCTCTGCTTCTGCTCGCTGTGGAGGCTGCGCTTGAGTTGCGGAACCTGTTCTTCTTCTGCTGTGCACTAACACGAACTGCCTGACCTCCTCCGAAGAGCTTCTCCTTTTGCCCGTTGGCACCAGCACTTGCAGGTACTTTGAGCACAAGGCTCCACTCTTCTCAGGGCTCGGACTTCCATCTAGTTAGGTGCCTCTGAAGGCGAACTGAGTCTAAAGCATTATCGCACTGCCTGTTTTCCTTCCCTTTCAGGTGGACTACATATTTCGTGCTTTAAACGCTTGCGACTGTGTATTTGTATATATATTGTGTTGATTTGGTATGTGTTGGTTTAATATTGTTATAGAGTGATTTTCTTGCTACGGTCATTGTTTTAAAGGCCTTAAAATAAATGTGTTTATATTTTTGATATAACACCTGTTTGGAGTAGTTTGTAAGCGCTCTTGCTTTGTGTGCTCATTGCGGGCTTTCAGTCACCCTCACCCCTCTTGAGACCTAGTCTTGACCGCCGCGATCGCTACCTTGATTGGTCTGGCTCGTCCAGAGGTTACCCTGTTCCAAGTAATTAGGTTGGCCTTCTGAACTTCTGCGCCACCAGGACAGAGTTCAGAAATCCGTCTTAACAAATTGGTGTACAGCGGTGGGATACGACTGAAGGTATCCAGTGTTGCGCACAGGCTAAGGCATTTCAGGTTATTCCAACCAGTACACGTAGTGGATTGTTGTAATATAACTTTAAAAAGGCCATAGTCCTATCACACAGTATGGAAACAAATACGTTGTTAACTTTAAATGCTTCCAAATCAGAAACTCTGAAAAAGATGTGTGCGGAGAGAGGTGTTTCCTCTCAAGGCACAAAATTGGAAATGATCCAAAGAATCGTGGCGTGGCAAGAAGCACAGCTTGACGCTATTACTTCTGAGGACAGTGCGGAAGGTGGTGGGGCTGCTCTCACTGGCAGAACCGACGGTTCTGCCGCTGCACTGATCCACCGCGACCACGAGGACAGGGAGGACGAGATGTCTAATGTTTCCTCTGCCAGTGCTGATGGGGAGGCTATGCTTGAATTCAAGAAGCAAGAGCTGCGGTTTAGGCAGCAGGAGCTTGAATTCAGCATAGCCAAACTGAAAATCGAACAGGCAGAAAAACAAAAAGACAGGGATCACCAGTTGGAACTGGCCAAGCTTCAGGTTGCAAATGGGTCCACGGGTCCTGGACATGGGTCTGGGGCCTCCTCTCATCCACGGTTTCCAAAAGATCTGCTCAGTGTGTATGAGGAACGGAATGACATTATGGACTGGCTGAAGGCGTTTGAGTATGCATGCGAAGTTCAGAAAGTTGACAATGCTGACAAGATTGCGTGGTTGCTCAGTAGACTGCCCCATTCTGGCTGTAGTGCCATTATGGAGATGTCGAAGGCTGAGCGAGCTGATTTCGCAATGTTGAAGCAGACTCTCATTTTAAAGTTAGGGAAGACTCCGGCCCAATATTTAAAGCGTTTTCGAGAGTATAAGAAAAAGGAAGGTGGTACTTGGGTATCTTATGTCACTGAATCTTTGAAAAACTTAACTGGCTGGGTCGAAGGATATAAGGTTTCTACCTTCGAAGGCATGATAAATCTTGTCATGCTTGAACACATTTTTGCTTCTTCTTCCCCGGAGCTTAAGCAGCATTTGGCCGATTCGAAGGAGATAGATCCTAAGAAGCTGGCCATTGCAGCGGACTTATGGGTGTCACATCGAGTGTCCCATAAGGACAAAACTCATCCTGGTAAGCAGGAGGAAGGGAAAAAGTCCAAAGATATGGAGGGTGGGGAATCTGCTAAATCTTCTTCCCAAAAGGGCCACAAAAAGAAAAACAAGGGTAAGACACAAGAGAACTCACAGGGTAGTGGAGGTCAGCCTCCGAAACAGAACTCTGGTTACAATAAGCCTCCCTATGTAAACAGACCCAATGGATCTTGTTTTGCTTGTGGAGCAACTGACCATGTGAAGGGGGATCCCCGTTGTAAGGTTAGACCTTTGGGGGTCCACTCCGCTAATCTGGCCTTCTCCTCCTACGAGGAAGAAGAGATTACAGGAGCATCCTTCTCCTCAGACTCATTTCCCAGCGGAATAGAGGCTGAGGTAGTTTTAGTGTCCCTGGGTTCCTGGGAGCCTAAAGTCGCAGAGGCGTATGCTAGGATTCCGGATAATACCAAGCACTACTTTAAAGACAGTGTGCTGATCAATGGAGTAGATACTCCAGCTCTTAGGGATAGTGGGTGCAGTCGCACTGTAGTGGATTCTACCTTGGTCGACTCAGAGGAAGTTGCCAGAGCTACTCTGATGCCCACTAAGTTGGCTGACGGCCCCCTCCGTATGTTTCCCGTGATCCCTGTAAATCTTACTTTAAATGGTACAGCAGTCAGGATTCCAGTGAGCATTCGGATAAACGTCCCGGGAAAGGTCTTGTTAGGCAATGATCTCAGAGCTTTAGGGCTCGTAGGAGACACTGCCGAAAGACCCTACACACGGTCTCAAGCACGGGCAGCATTGGCCAAGTCCAATACGCCGCCCCAGCCGAAGGTGAAACCCAAGGCGAAAGGAGTCTACAAGTCACGACGAGGGAAAGAGAATATTCCCCCGAGCTCGCCTACCACTGCGGTGGAGGAAGTTGGTCGATCGCCCGAGCCTGACGAGGAAGTGGCGATGCCTGAAGTATTCGACCCCAACGATCATCCTGAACTAAAAGACTTGTTAGTTGAAGGAGGTCCTGATAGGGACGAGTTCAGTAAAGGCCAACGTGAGTGCCCATCTCTGGAAGGCCTAAGGAGACAGGCCTGCTCCCAGCTTGAGGGTGAACCTCCTGGGACGCACAGGATTTATTGGGAAGGTGGACTCCTCTATAGTGAGCCCACAGAGTCTACAGAAGGAGACCATAGGAGGTTGGTGGTTCTCCTTTCTGTTAGGCCCTTCCTCCTGCAGTTGGCGCATGAAGTTCCCCTTGCTGGTCACCTTGGTATGAAGAGGACCAAGCAAAGGTTATCCATGCACTTCTACTGGCCCAAGATGGGGGTGCAAGTAGAAAGTCACTGCCGGAGTTGTGCCTCCTGCCAGTTATCTGGTAAGGTTGGCGCGACAATCCAAGCTCCGTTGGTACCGCTCCCAGTTGTGGGGGTACCATTTGAAAGGGTAGGGATCGACATCGTCGGTCCCCTTGACCCGCAAACATCCTCGGGCAATAGGTTTATCCTGGTGCTGGTCGACCATGCAACCAGGTATCCTGAGGCCATCCCATTAAAAACTGTAACTGCCAAGTCAGTTGCAAAAGCTTTACTCGGCATATTTACTAGGGTTGGCTTCCCTAAAGAAGTTGTGTCAGATCGTGGCAGCAACTTTATGTCGAAGTATATGCAGGCTATGTGGAAAGAATGGGGGGTCACCTACAAGTTCTCTTCTGCATACCACCCCCAGACCAATGGTCTGGTGGAACGTTTCAACAGAACGTTAAAGAGCATGATTGGGGCTCTGGAGGAGCCTCAGAGAAGAAAATGGGATCTTCTTTTACCATGCTTGCTGTTTGCCTACCGAGAGGTACCACAGGAGGGTGTTGGCTTCAGCCCCTTCGAACTTCTGTTCGGTCATCCCGTACGGGGACCCTTAGCCATCGTCAAAGAGGGATGGGAGATGCCCACTCCCCCTGTTACTACCAACGTAGTTGATTATGTGCTAGGGCTCAGAAAACGGATGGTACTTCTGATGGGCTTGGCTAGTGAGAAATTGAAGGCAGGGCAAGCGCTGGTGAAACATTGGTACGACCAGAAAGCTTCCCTCATCAACTTTACACCTGGTCAGCAAGTCCTGATCATGAATCCAATAAGGCCTCGCGCTTTACAGGACAAATGGTCAGGCCCTTACACAGTGGTGGAGCCCCTGGGTGAGGTGAACTATTTAGTGGACCTTGGAAGGCCTGGACAGGCTCCAAAAGTGTTTCACGTGAATAGGCTGAAGGCTTTCGTCCCAAGAGTCGAAATCGCAGCACTGCTACTGGCTTCAGACGTCGAGGAAGAGGAGTCTGAACCTCTCCCCGACCTGTTCCAAGGTGGTCCTTCAGATTGCTCCTTTGAGGGTGTCCGTGTGGCCCCTCACCTGACTTCTGATCAGCAGGCTGAGGTGAAAAGTTTGCTTCGGCAGTTTTCCCCCCTGTTTTCACAGTCGCCTGGTTTGACACCTTGGTGCAAACATAACATAGACACAGGAGACAGTGTACCTACCAAAAGTAGGGGATACAGAATGTCGGATAAAGTACGGTCTTATATTAAGACCGAGGTCAACAAGATGTTAGACCTTGGGGTGATTGAACCCTCTAGTAGTCCTTGGTCCAGCCCTGTGGTTTTGGTTCCAAAGGCAGGCACTTCTGAATTGAGGTTCTGCGTGGATTACAGGGCTCTGAATGCTGTCACCAAGACAGATGCACACCCCTTGCCTCGAACAGATGAGCTGGTGGATACTTTGGGTGCCTCCAAGTACCTCAGCACGTTTGACCTTACTGCTGGCTATCGGCAAATAGCGTTAGCAGAACATGCTAAGGAGAAGACAGCATTTTCTACTCCAGACGGCCTTTACCAATTCCGGGTAATGCCGTTCGGGTTGAAGAATGCACCTGCCACTTTCCAGAGGCTTGTGAATCATGTGTTGAATGGGTTGGACGAATTCTGTCTCGCATATCTGGACGATATCGCAGTTTTCAGTGCCACCTGGGAAGACCATGTGAAACACCTCGGGATTGTGCTCCAGGCTCTTCAGAAAGCCCACTTGACCATAAAGGCTAGTAAATGCCAGATTGGACAAGGCTCAGTGGTTTACCTTGGACATGAAGTAGGTGGAGGGAGGATACAGCCTCTTCCCAGTAAAGTAGAAGCAGTACAAGACTGGCCTACCCCCACTACGCAAACCCAAGTGAGAGCCTTCTTAGGACTCACGGGGTATTATCGCAATTTTATGGCAGACTATGGCACCATAGCTGCTCCTCTGACTGCCCTCACAACTCCGAAGAAACCCAAGAAGGTAACTTGGACCGACGAGTGTGAGAAGGCCTTCAATGGCTTGAAAGACTCCTTGTGCCAGGCCCCTGTGCTCAGGGCCCCTGATTATCAAAGAACTTTTATCGTGCAGACGGACGCCTCTGACACTGGGATAGGAGCTGTACTATCACAAGTAGATGAGAAGGGTAAGGAACACCCTATCGGTTTTATTAGTCGCCAGCTTAAGGACAGAGAGCTCAGATGGCCCACGGTAGAGAAAGAATGTTTCTCTGTTGTGTGGGCCCTAAGGAAGCTGAGGCCCTACCTCTATGGGACCCACTTCACTGTGCAAACTGACCATAAGCCGTTAAAGTGGCTAATGAACATGAAGGGGGAGAATCCAAAGTTGCTTAGGTGGTCCATAAGTCTACAAGGCTTCGACTTCACTATTGAGCATAGGCCAGGTGTCCAACATAGCAATGCTGATGGGTTGTCCAGAATGTTTAACCGACCTGAACATGAGACTCATCCAGGGGTGGATTAGTTCCCCTGTCCATAGTCTGGGAGGGGCGAGTGTTAGGAAAGATTTCGTTATTGTAGGGAAATTTCCTTCCATGTGGCAACCCCTAAACTTTTTGCTATTGTTTTTAACCTTGTTCTTGACTTTGCCAGGGAAGTACAGCCTTCTGCCGCACTTCCCTGGGCTTTCGCTCCTTTCTTACGGGGAAACTGACATGCCCTTATGACAGTCAGTACCGGGGAACGTTGTTTCCCGTTGTTTCTTTTATCGTGTCGCCGCTTTAGTGCAACACGACACAAGAGAGCACTGTAAGCTAAGTTACAGCTCTCTTGGGTCTCTAGCCTTCTACAGGCCCTAGATACTCTTTTAGGATGGTATTTGATCGGTGCAAGTCATTCAGGGACTGGAATGGTGGCAGCGATCGTTTTGTATATTTTGAGCTCCTTTTGCCGTTCTGAGCACGTTTTTGCACTGAACCCAAAATGGTGGCCTGGCTCCCCAAAATGGCCAGACCACGAGGCTCCTTTGTCCTGTCCACTGTCCGTCTTGCTCCCTTCACCTTCCCCAGGTCCAGCGACCCGGGGCCTTCCTTATTTGGGCATGTACTTTCCCGCGAAACGTGGTTGCTTTCGCGGGCTTCTACATGCCGTTTGTGTGCCTCCAGGGTGTGGGCTGGGATGTCTGGTCCCAATACACATCCTGGGTGCCAGAGAGTCTAGGGTGGTGTGAATGCCTGGGACCACCGTGGTCCGTGATTGGTCCACGTATGGTATGTGTTTTGATGAGCGGATCTCCCATTGGTTCCCCTCCGTTTTGGCGCGAAGGGAACCGTGGATAAGAGGGGGCTGGAAACACCACTACCATGTCGATCTCCTGAGTTCTCACGAACGAAGGAATACAGGAGCCAAGTATCCTGCAACCAAGAGGCTGGACCGAGGAATCGCTGGTGACCCGCTGAAGGAATCCTCCTTTGCACTGCTGTCGTCCTGAGAGCCCCCGTCCTCCTTTGATCGAACCAGAAGGCCTGTATTGGTGCTTCGACCTATTGGAATAGCAGGAACAGCTATTCCCGGCATCTTCATCAACTCCTCGCAGTAAGCCTTCGGAAGCGTCTCTGGGCCATCCAGTTGACTGACCAGCTTACAAGGGAGTCCTGCTCTGTAACCGCCGCCAGGTTGTGCCGTATCTCGAGTCCTTGTCACTCTCCCACGCTTCGTACACTTGGCGTTCCCAAGTCTGAAGGGAGGAGTGTACTTTTGACTCCGATACGCACGGCCGCTCCGTTGTCCTGCTGCGGCAACAAAACTGTGCTGGTTTCGTCGATTGGGACGTCTTTTTGATCTACACGACTGGAAAGCGTTCCCTGCTCTTCTGAACCTGCCAGCTGCTGAAACTAACATGGAGAAGCCTGGGTCTGCTTGCTTCGGGGACCGGTGAGTAGTTTAAATAGGATCTGGTCGCCCTCCTGCAGTAACCCATTGCTTTTCCCCGCTGTGTAAAACAGCACCCTTTTCGTCCGTACTCGCGCTCTGCTTCTGCTCGCTGTGGAGGCTGCGCTTGAGTTGCGGAACCTGTTCTTCTTCTGCTGTGCACTAACACGAACTGCCTGACCTCCTCCGAAGAGCTTCTCCTTTTGCCCGTTGGCACCAGCACTTGCAGGTACTTTGAGCACAAGGCTCCACTCTTCTCAGGGCTCGGACTTCCATCTAGTTAGGTGCCTCTGAAGGCGAACTGAGTCTAAAGCATTATCGCACTGCCTGTTTTCCTTCCCTTTCAGGTGGACTACATATTTCGTGCTTTAAACGCTTGCGACTGTGTATTTGTATATATATTGTGTTGATTTGGTATGTGTTGGTTTAATATTGTTATAGAGTGATTTTCTTGCTACGGTCATTGTTTTAAAGGCCTTAAAATAAATGTGTTTATATTTTTGATATAACACCTGTTTGGAGTAGTTTGTAAGCGCTCTTGCTTTGTGTGCTCATTGCGGGCTTTCAGTCACCCTCACCCCTCTTGAGACCTAGTCTTGACCGCCGCGATCGCTACCTTGATTGGTCTGGCTCGTCCAGAGGTTACCCTGTTCCAAGTAATTAGGTTGGCCTTCTGAACTTCTGCGCCACCAGGACAAAGTTCAGAAATCCGTCTTAACAGAAGGGTCTCAGGATTGGAATGGGAAGGAGTTGGATATTCCAATCTCATGTTATAGGAAGGGTCTCAGGTTTGGTATTAGAAGCATTGAGATATCACATCTCATGCTATCGGAAGGATCTCAGGTTTGGTATTAGAAGCATTGAGATATCACATCTCATGCTATCAGAAGGGTCTCAGGATTGGAATGGGAAGGAGATGGATATCACATCTCATGCTAAAGGGAGGGTCTCAGGTTTGGAAGGGGAAGGATTTGGATATCACATCTCATGTTATCGGAAGGATCTCAGGTTTGGTATTAGAAGTATTGAGATATCACATCTCATGCTATAGGAAGGGTCTCAGGATTGGAATGGGAAGGAGTTGGATATCACATCTCATGCTAAAGGAAGGGTCTCAGGTTTGGTAGAAGCATTGAGATATCACATCTCATGCTATAGGAAGGGTCTCAGGATTGGAATGGGAAGGACTTAGACATCACATATCATGCTATAGGGAGGGTTTCCGTTTTGATATTAGAAGCATTGAGATATCACATCTCATGCTATCGGAAGTGTCTCAGGATTGGAATGGGAAGGAGCTGGATATCACATCTCATGCTAAAGGAAGGGTCTCAGGTTTGGAACTGGAAGGAGTTGGATATCCGATCTCATGTTATAGGAAGGGTCTAAGTTCTGGTATAAGCATTGAGATATCACATCTCTGCTATCGGAAGTGTCTCAGGATTGGAATGGGAAGGAGTTGGATATCCCATCTCATGTTATAGGAAGGGTCTCAGGTTTGGTATAAGCATTGAGATATCACATCTCATGCTATAGGAAGGGTCTCAGGATTGGAATGGGAAGGAGTTGGATATCACATCTCATGCTATAGGAAGGGTCTCAGGTTTGGTATAAGCATTGAGATATCACATCTCATGCTATAGGAAGGGTCTCAGGATTGGAATGGGAAGGAGTTGTATATGACATCTCATGCCGTAGGAAGGGTCTCAGGTTTGGTATAAGCATTGAGATATCACATCTCATGCTATAGGAAGGGTCTCAGGATTGGAATGGGAAGGAGTTGGATATCACATCTCATGCTATAGGAAGGGTCTCAGGTTTGGTATAAGCATTGAGATATCACATCTCATGCTATAGGAAGGGTCTCAGGATTGGAATGGGAAGGAGTTGTATATGACATCTCATGCCGTAGGAAGGGTCTCAGGTTTGGTATAAGCATTGAGATATCACATCTCTGCTATCGGAAGGGTCTCAGGATTGGAATGGGAAGGAGTTGGATATCCCATCTCATGTTATAGGAAGAGTCTCAGGTTTGGTATTAGAAGCATTGAGATATCACATCTCATGCTATAGGAAGGGTCTCAGGATTGGAATGGGAAGGAGTTAGATATCACATCTCATGCTATAGGAAGGGTCTCAGGTTTGGTATAAGCAGTGAGATATCACATCTCATGCTATAGGAAGTGTCTCAGGATTGGAATGGGAAGGAGTTGGATATCACATCTCATGTTATAGGAAGGATCTCAGGTTTGGTATAAGAATTGAGATATCACATCTCTGCTATCGGAAGGGTCTCAGGATTGGAATGGGAAGGAGTTGGATATTCCAATCTCATGTTATAGGAAGGGTCTCAGGTTTGGTATTAGAAGCATTGAGATATCACATCTCATGCTATAGGAAGGGTCTCAGGATTGGAATGGGAAGGAGTTGGATATCACATCTCATGCTAAAGGAAGGGTCTCAGGTTTGGTAGAAGCATTGAGATATCACATCTCATGCTATAGGAAGGGTCTCAGGATTGGAATGGGAAGGACTTAGATATCACATATCATGCTATAGGGAGGGTTTCCGTTTTGATATTAGAAGCATTGAGATATCACATCTCATGCTATCGGAAGTGTCTCAGGATTGGAATGGGAAGGAGCTGGATATCACATCTCATGCTAAAGGAAGGGTCTCAGGTTTGGAACGGGAAGGAGTTGGATATCCGATCTCATGTTATAGGAAGGGTCTAAGGTCTGGTATAAGCATTGAGATATCACATCTCTGCTATCGGAAGTGTCTCAGGATTGGAATGGGAAGGAGTTGGATATCCCATCTCATGTTATAGGAAGGGTCTCAGGTTTGGTATAAGCATTGAGATATCACATCTCATGCTATAGGAAGGGTCTCAGGATTGGAATGCGAAGGA